>NC_044036.1:56623571-57990002 GCF_901765095.1 Microcaecilia unicolor | reverse complement strand
CGAGGTCACATGTGGGCACGACGACGAAATCCGAGGCAACCGACGAAATCCGAGACAAAGTTTTTGCGGAAAAAATTGACGAAAACCGAAACCGACGATAACCAAAGTCAACGAAAACAGAGGTATTACTGTATAGCTAAGATTGTAGCATGTTCAGCTCACAGTGTGCTGTTAAAGGAGTCTGACTTTTCTCTCATTGTTTCTGAATTGTCTTTGTTGTGGAAAAAGTGTAATAAGGATTAAAAAAAAAAAAAGCTGCCCTCTGAAGACTGCTTACACTTTACTAAATCCCTAAATGGCATTCTAGGATGTCGGTACTGTCTGAACAAGTTCTCCCTGTTTGCAAACAAGAATAGGCTGGCTCAAACAATGCCACTGATCAGCAAAACTGGCACAGAAAGTATGTCAATCCAGCAATGCGCCAGTTCCGCCTAATCTATTCTGTGTACATGAAAGTTCAAAATCAAACTTTTGTGATTTGAGCTGGTTTGCCAAGCCTTGTGCAAATAGGGTTTAACAGTTTCATAATTTGCAGTTTGTCTTCTTAGTAACGTAGTGGCCCTCTTACACAGTGGCAGTCAGCCCAACGCAGGCTTACCGTACGCTACTCAGGAGCTTCCATCAGCCCAATGTGGGTGCCGTTGGTAGTTCCAGCCCCAACACGTGCCATTTTCTATGCTGGAAAAAATAGTGTTGTATTTTCAGTGCGGCACTAATCTGGCGGTAATCAGGCAATGCTAAGCGCTATCTGGTTACCGCCGGGTTAGCGCTGGAGCCCTTAACAGCACCTCAATGGGTGGTGTTAAGTGCTCCCCGCTCCCCGCATGGCCATGTGGTAAGTGAAATTGTACCGCATGGCCATGACATATTTTGGCCTTTTTACCTGCTGCAGTATAAAGGGCCGCACCGCGTGACAAAAATGGTCTCCACCGTTAACGCAGGTCCCTTTTTTCTGCAGCTTGGTAAATGGACCCATAGTAACATATCTGCTAAGCTACAGGATATTTGCAATGCCTGTCCGGAATACTTCTCTTTGCCAGGTGATGCCAGAAACACAGCCTGTCGCAGATGGACTGCTCAGAGTGGAGCGGGGGTGGGGGGGGGAGAAACGGGGGGGGGGGGAAGGGCATCTTTACTCTGTTTGGCCAGCTCTTGCATTGTCACATGCTTATTTGTGCTGCTGTATCTGTGACCTGAGTATTCAAGTTACATATCTCAATTGCTTTGTTAAATGACTATCCTGCTTATTTTCAAAGGAGATGGCCGGCCATGTTCCGACACAAATCGGGAGATGGCCGGCCATCTCTTAAAGCCGGCCTAATCGGTATAATCGAAAGCTGATTTTGGACGGCTTCAACTGCTTTCCATTGCAGAGCAGGCCAAAGTTAAAGGGGGCGTTTAGGCAGGGTACGGAAGGCGGGACGGGGGTGTGGTTACGAGATGGCCGGCTTCGGCCGATAATGGAAAAAAAAAAGGCCGGCTCTAACGAGCACTTGGCCGGTTTCACTTGGTCCATTTATTTTTAGGACCAAGCCTTAAAAAAGTGCCCCAACTGACCAGATGACCACTGGAGGGAATTGGGGATCACCTCCCCTTACTCCCACAGTGGTCACCAACCCCCTCCCACCCCAAAAAAAATCATTTTTTTGCCAGCCTCTATGCCAGCAGTGCACTTCAGGCAGGTGGACCCAGGCCCACCCCCTACCTGTTACACTTGTGGTGGTAAATGGGAACCCTCCAACCCCCCACCCCAAAACCCACTGTACCCACATGTAGGTGCCCCCCTTCATCCCTAAGGGCTATGGTAGTGGTGTACAGTTGTGGGGAGTGTGTTTTGGGTGGGATTTGGGGGGTTCAGCAACAAGGTAAGGGAGGTATGCACCTGGGAGCAATTTTTGAAGTCCACTGCACTGCCCCCTAGGTGCTCGGTTGGTGTCCTGGCATGTGAGGGGGACCAGTGCACTACAAATGCTGGCTCCTCCCACGACCAAATGCCTTAGATTTGGCCGGGTTTGAGATCGCCGCCATTAGTTTCCGTTATTGCTGAAAACTAATGCCGGGCATCTCTAAAGCTGGCCCAAATGTTGAGATTTGGCCGGCTCTGACCGTATTATCAAAACGAAAGATGGTCGGCCATCTTGTTTCGATAATACGGTCGGGACGCCGCTTTATGGGCCGGCCATATAGATGGCTGGCCCCTTTCAATTATGCCCCTCTATGTGAATGCACAATGTATGAAAGAGGGTGTCTGTGAGAAGAAGACACATTAGTCCTGGCTACACATGTGACCAGTTTAATCCCATACTAGCTATAATGACTGGCCATCTAATCATTTATAAAGGCTACAGCAGGCACACATAAATCTACCTGCCAATTTGTTGACATTTCAGATTTACTTAACAGGGATTAGTTCAACAAAATTGAAGGTCAAAATACTTGTGTTATGACTGATAATACAATACTAAAAGGAAGTATGTAGCCTCACATTTCATTGTAAGTATTTACTGGTGCAATGTCACACATTTTTGCAATGAAAGACAATCTTTCAGTGATACCTGCTACACACTCCAAGGCCAAGAAATAGAAGAAAAAGTATTTAATGTAATAATTACTACATATCCAGCAGTTTCATATATTAACAGATTTATTTATTCACTTCTAACTAGGGAATGTACTTGCAGTGTTATGCTCCATTCTTTCTAAGCCATTTTGATAAGACATAGGCCCAGAAGAAAAAAATAATTTCTGTGAGATATGATAATCAAAATGTAGTTGTAATCAAGATTATATTAAGGCACAGTGAAGCTGATGCCTACTGTAATTACAGTGCATACAAAATACTGGCAAAGTTAAAGGTGTATTAAGGTTTCTCAGCTAAATTACATATTTTAACATTTATTAACTTCAGTAGAGCAGAAAATCATAGGGCTGAAATGAAAATGAAAAACAGAAATTATTTTGAAAGTCTCTAGAAAAATCCCTATTTTCTGCAATTGAAGAAAGCAACAAAAAATGCAAGCATTATTATAAAAAGCATAAAGAATTAAGTATTAGTAATATTATTATCTCAGTCACAACTTGCCATGTAAGCAGACAGTGGTAATAACTCGAAGTTGGTTATATTTTCAAAGAAACCTTTTCAGCAAAGTGACAAATTTTGGGTTCTTTTACTAAGCTACAGCAAAAAGCGACTTTGAGGCGTATTTTCAAAGCACCTAGAAAGTTCCATAGGTTACTATGGGGCCCTTTACTAAGCCGTGTAGGCACCTATGCGTGCCCAGTGCACGTCAAATTTGAGTTACTGCTCGGCTACCACGTGGCCCTTGTGGTAATTTCATTTTTGACATGCGTCAGATATACGTGCCAGAAAATATTTTTATTTTATGGTGCTTGTGCGGTAATTGGCATTTTACGCGCTTAGACCATTACTGACCGGTTACCACGTGAGACCTTACCGTTAGGTCAACGGCTGGTGGTAAGGTCTCAGACCCAAAATGGACAGGCAACAATTTTCATTTTGCTGCATGTCCATTTTCGGCAAAAATTTAAAATAGGCATTTTTTTTACAGATGTGCTGAAAAAATGATTCTGTGTGCGCCCAAAACACGTCTACACTACTGCAGGCCATTTTTCAGTGCACCTTTGTAAAAGGGCCCCTATGTAACTTTGTAAGTCTAAGTGCTTTGAAAATGAGCCCCTTTAGCTCTAAGGCCATTTTTACTGCAGCCATAAGACAGTTGATGTTCTATTTTATACTAGTAAAAAAGGCCCGTTTCTGTTAGAAATGAAACGGGCGCTAGCAAGGTTTTCCTTGGAGTGTATGTTTCAGAAAGAGCGTGTGTGAGAGATGGAGCGTGTGTGTCAGAGATAGAATGTGAGAGAGAGAGAGACAGAGTGTATGTGTTTGTGCGAGAGAGAGAGTGTGTGAGAGACAGTGTTTGTGTGTGCATTTGTGTGTTTGTGTGTGTGTGCGTTTGTGTGTTTGTGTGTTTGTGTGTGTGTTTGTGTGTGTGTGTGTATGTGTTTGTGTGTTTGTATGTGTTTGCGTTTGTGTGTGTGCGTTTGTGTGTGTATTTGTGTGTTTGTATGTGTTTGTGTGTGTTTTTGCGTATGTGTTTGTGTGTTTGTATGTGTGTTTGCGTTTGTGTGTGTGCGTTTGTGTGTGTGTGTGCATTTGTGTGTGTGTGTGCGTTTGTGTGTGTGTGTTTGTGTGTGCTTGTTTTTGTGTGTGTTTGTGTGCGTTTGTGTGTGTGTGTTTGTGTGTTTGTTTTTGTGTGTGTTTGTGTGTGTGTGTGTGTGTTTCTGTGTGTGTGTTTGCGTTTGTGTGTGTGTTTATGTTTGTGTGTGTGTTTGCATTTGTGTGTGTGTGTGTGTTTGCGTTTGTGTGTGTGTTTGTGTGTGTGTTTATGTGTGTGTGTGCGTTTGTGTTTGTGTGTGTGTGTTTGCATGTGTGTGTTTATGTGTGTATTTGTGTGTGTGTGTTTGTGTGTGTGTTTATGTATGTGTATGTGTGTGTGTTTATGTGTGTGTTTGCGTTTGTGTGTGTGTGTTTATGTATGTGTGTGTGTCTGTTTGTGTGTGTGGGGGGGGGGGGGTTGCGGGTGGCTCTTGTGGTCGTGTGGTTGGGGAGTTTGCCAGCAGTCTGTAACGATTCCTAGGCAGGGGGAGGAGTACGGAAACACTCCCCCTGCCTGGGTCATTGTTTGTTGGAGGGGCTTGCCAGTTGGTAGGGGTGCCTTTATGGATCCCTTTACTCTCTGTGTTCCGCCCTCGAGGGCGGGGCAGAGACATGGTGAGTTGGATGGCTTCACCACCATGAACTTACGAACTGTTTAGGGATTTTGCAGATGGCTTCAGCAGGTTGTCTTCAGAATGTTGAGGTAGCGTTTTATGTACAGATGGGGCGTGGCTAAGGGCGGGTCTATGAGTGAGGGTGACTGGTCCTAGCCTATGAAGACTACAGGATTTTTGTGCTTCTCTGCCTTGGAGTGAGCTTCTCTGCCTTGGAGTGAGCTTCAGAACGTTCAAGGTGGGATTTATTAATATAGATATCAATGGCCATGCGCTAATATTTAATACTTAACCCGTCAAAGGGTGCTAACTGCAGTTCATTCATATCGAAGTAAAGTATCAACAAATAATGGACCAATAGTTCACTGTGAAAATGTATGTACGTGTGTGTGGAAGGAAAAAATGGAAGAATTCTCATATATTACTGGGTCAACACTCCACTATTCACTTTGAGGAGATTTGTTTGGAAAACCCTGTGGTGAGTAATGTAATAACATGTTAACTTCAAAAGTGATTCCTATGTAAATTATACTTAATTGGTTAATCAATACAAAAACAATGCATATTGTGTTGAGTGACTGGCAATAAGCTTGAAAAACTAAGAGGGGAATAATCGAAAGGGGTGCCCAAGTTTTCCTGAGGACGTCCTTGTAGGATGTCCCGGTGAAGGGGCATGGAAATCCGTATTATCGAAACAAGATGAGCGTCCATCTTTCATTTCGATAATACGGTCAGGGACACCCAAATCCCGAAATTTAGGTCGACCTTAGAGATGGTCGTCCTTAGAGATGGTCGTCCCCGATTTTCTGCCATAATGGAAACCGAGGACGCCCATCTCAGAAACAACCAAATCCAAGCCATTTGGTCATGGGAGGAGCCAACATTCATAGTGCACTGGTCCCCCTCACATGCCAGGACACCAACCGGGCACTTGCAGTGGACTTCAGAAATTGCTCCCAGGTGCATAGCTGCATTACCTTGTGTGCTGAGCCCCCCAACCCCCCTCCCCACAACTGTACACCACTACCATAGTCCTAAGGGGTGAAGAGGGCACCTACATGTGGGTATAGTGGGTTTGTGGTGGGTTTTGAAGGGCTCACATTTACCACCACAAGTGTAACAGGTAGGGGGGTGGGCCTGGGTCTGCCTGCCTGAAGTGCACTACACCCACTAAAACTGCTCCAGGGACCTGCATACTGCCGTCATGGAGCTGGGTATGACATTTGAGGCTGGCAAAAAATATTTTAAAAGTTTTTTGAGGGTGGGAGGGGGTTGGTGACCACTGGGGGAGTAAGGGGAGGTCATCCCCGATTCCCTCTGGTGGTCATCTGGTCAGTTCAGGCACCTTTTTTTTAGGAAGGAGATGCCTATTGCAGAAGGAGGGGTTTCACCTTAACCAGTGGAACAAGGCTGCTGGCATCAACATTTAAAAAGGTATACAGCAGTTTTAAAAATTTGAAATGGGGGGGGGGGGGAGGCTGATGGTTGCTCAAAATAGCATGGTTTGGAACAAAGTATCTTTGAAGGATATCACCATAATAAGGAGAAAAGGGCACTTGAGAGTGAGGTTGCAATAAAAATCATAGTAGATCAGATGTCTTTAAATAAAGAGCAGACAGACTTGGCTGATTACAAATTATCACTAACAACTACTGAGCAATTTGTTAATAGGAATAACACTGTTTGAAGTGTCTGTATGCTAGAAGCCTAAAAAATAAGATGGGAGAGTTAGAATATATTGCATTGAATGAAAAGATAAATATAATAGGCATCTCTGAGACCCAGTAGAAGGAAGATAACCAATGGGACACTGTCATACCAGGGTAAAAATTATATCGCAGTGATAGGGTGGATCAAATTGGTGGAGGGGCAGCATTATATGTCAGAGGGTACTGGGCTAGATGGACCATTGGTCTGACCCAGTGTAGCTATTTTTAAAAAAGTTCTACAGGACATAAAATATACCTTGGAATCTTTATGGATAGAAATTCCATATGTAAAGGGGAAAAGGATAGTGATAGGAGAATACTACCGTCCACTTGACCAGAACAAACAGACAGATAGAGGGAAATTAGGGAAGCTAACAAAAAGGCGTGCTGAAAAATGGCTTGTGGCAGTGCAGGCACGGGTTTTGGGCGCGCACAGATCCATTTTTCAGCATCCCTATAAAAAAGGCCTTTTTAAAATTTTTGCTGAAAATGGACGTGCAGCAAAATCAAAATTGCCGTGCGTCCATTTTAAGTCTGAGACCTTACCGCCAGCTATTGACCTAGTGGTAAAGAATCACGCAGTAACCGGGAGGTAATGATCTAAGTGTGCCAAGTACCAATTGGCGTGTGTCTGATACGCATGTCCAAAAATAAAAAATATTTTTTGGATGCGCATATCAGGCGTGCGCCAAAAATGAAATTACCGCAAAAGCCACATGGTAGTCGTGCGGTAATGCCATTTTGGAGCATGTTGGGTGCATGTAGACACTTACACAGCTTAGTAAAAGGGCCCTCGGGTAACATAATAATAATGATAATATTGACTGGATAAATGTAAATCAGGGCATGAAATCAGCTGCTGGTTAAGGAACCAACAAGAGGTGGGGGGGGGGGGGGGGGCTCAATTTTAGATCTAGTCCTTAATGGTCTGCATAATCTGGTGGAAGAGGTAATGATACTGGGGCCACTTGACAACATTAATCATAACATGATCAGATTTGATTTAATAGCCTGGCTAAGTACACACAGGAAATCCAATATGTCAGCATTTAACTTTCAAAAAGGAGACTATGATAAAATGAGGAAAAAAGAAAAAAAACTTAGAAGAGTAGCTGCAAAGTTCAAAAATTTATATCAGGCATGGATTTTGTTACAAAATACTCTCTGGAAGCCCAGATTAGATATATGCCACATATTAAGAAAGGTGGAAGGAAGGCCAAACAACAGGTGGCATGGTTAAAAAGAAAAGTGAAGGAGGCTATTAGAGCTAAAAGATCATCCTTTAAAAAAATGGAAGAATGACCTGACTAAAGATAAAAGGAAATAGTATAAGGAATGGTAAGTCAAGTGCAAAGCACTGATAAGGAAGGCCACGAGAGACAGAGGCAAAAACACTTTTTTTGGTATATCAGAAGCAAAAAGCCAGTAAAAAAAATCAGTTGGACCGCTAGATCACCGAGGGATAAAATGGGCATTCAGGGAGGACAAGGCCATAGTGAAGAGACTAAGGGGCCCTTTTACTAACCTGTGGTAAAAGGAGCCCTGCGCTAGTATAGGCGGCCATTTTTGCCGTGCGCTAAGGCCCTTTTTACTGCAGTGGGTAAAAAGGCTGAAAAAAGAAACAGCTATGCAATAATATTGTGCATACTGTGTGGCCATGCGGGGAGGGGGGAGAGCAATTATCACCACCCATGGTGGGCTTACTACTGCTTAGTAAAAGGGCCCCTAAATGAATTCTTTGCTTCGGTCTTCACTGAAAAAGATGTGGGGGAGATGCCTGTGCCAGAAATGGTATTTAATGGCAGTGAGTCGGAGGGAATGAAATAAATCTCTGTAAACCTAGAAGATATAATGGGGCAATTTAGCAAACTAAAGAGTAGCAAATCACCTGGACCAGATAGTATACATCCCAGAGTACTGATAACACTAAAATATGAACTCGCAGAGCAATTATTAGTAATATGTAATTTATCTTTAAAATCAAGAGCTCTGTTTACTAAGGTGTGCTAGCGTTTTTAGCGTGCACTAAACACTAGAGTCACCCATGTGTTTCTATGAGCTACTTAGCATTTAGCATTTGTAAATCATTAGCGCATGCTAAAAATGCTAGTGCGTCCATAGCACAGCTTAGTAAACAGGGCCCCAAGTGTGGTACCAGAAGACTGGAGGATGGTCAATATATCACCAATTTTTCAAAAGGGTTCCAGAGGTGACCTGGGAAATTATAGACCAGTGAGCCTGATGGTTGCGGGCAAAATGGTAGAGACTATTTTAAAGAACAAAATTACTGAACATATACACAGGCATTGATTAATGGAACAAAGCCAGCATGGAATTAGCCAAGGGAATTCTTGCCCCACCAGTCTGCTACATTTTTTTGAAGGGGTGAATACGTTGAGCCAGATGATATTGTGTATTTGGATTTTCAGAAGGCATTTGACAGCGTACCACATGAATGACTCCTGAGGAAATTAGAAAGTCATAGGATAGGAGACTGCTCTAATGTGGATTAAGAACTGGTTAAAAGATAGGAAACGGGGTTAAATAGTCAATATTCTCAATGGTGAAAGGTAAATAATGGGGTTCCCCAGGGGTCTGCTGATTTTTAACATATATATATATATATATATATATAAATGATCTGGCAGGCATATTGGAGGCAATTCAATAACATAATTTAGGTGCCGTATTTCCATGTGCAGTGAGCCAATTCTGAAAAAAACCTTATGCATAAGTGTTCTTATAGGATACTAGAATAAGGTGCAAAATCTCACACCAGGCTGGCATAAATGAGCTTGCCTAAATTTGGCACTTATTCATGTAAATGTCAGCCCCTCCTATGCTACTTCCCTGTGAACACCCCCATGACAATTATGCATAAAGCCAATTTAGTGGATAATTATAGAATAATAGTTATATGTGATATAGCCGTTTACACGTATAGGTGTAGACTTCCTCGCATGAATGGCAGTTCACTGAATCCAGACTGCCCCAATTTGACTGCCCCTAGCGGACCGACCGTTCACTTGTCTATTAGATTGTAAGCTCTTTGAGCAGGGACTGTCTCTCTTTGTTAAATTGTACAGCGCTGCGTAACCCTGGTAGCGCTCTAGAAATGTTAAGTAGTAGTAGTAGTAGTATTCTATAACTTTAAGTATGTAAATAGTACTTAAATTTAGGCAACCTGCTATAGAATGTGGGACATTGTGGTACCATCTTGGTGCCCATAGCAGTGTTCATGATTTGTAGATAGATACCATTATTGAAGCAGAATAGTTGTGGGTTAGGATGAATTTGATTAATTTTGTAATAGTTTCTGGTGTGTATTGATGGTCCAGGGTAGATGCCTTAGGACAGTGGCTCCCTAACCTGGTCTTGGAGGTACCCCAGCCAGTCAGGGTTTCAGGATACCCACAATGACTATTCATGAGAGAGATTTGCATGCAGTAGTAGGACCAGGTTTGGGAACCACTGCCTTAGGATATTTGTCCCACCATGTAGCTATGCCATCTGCATGGGGAACATTGCTGTATAAAGATTCCACATCCACTGTGACCAGGAAAGTACTAGGTGGTAGCTGCTTGATGTTTTCCTTGGACTAGAAATTTTCCTTGTTATTATAGACATAAGTCACAGCTCTAATGAGGTGTTTGATGAATATTTTATCTAGTTGATGCTCGTGAACCATTAGTGGATCAATGGTTCAAGCTACAGATATAATAGATGCATCTCAGACAACAGAGATGGCTGTCTGTACTGAAAATTATCCTAAAATTAGTCTTTTTGCTCATAAGTAAACCTAGAACCATTTTAGTTTGAAGCTTATAAAAGGACCTTGAATAGTATAGTTCAGAAATTAGATATCTATGGATGGTGCTAATTTTCATGTGATATATAACATTGTTTCCTTCTCATATACACAGTTTGACAGTTTTACTTATCATTACAATGAAAGAATACCTGGAGTAAAGGTAACTATTTTATTACCTTCTTGTTTTTCTTTGCAGAGATGTCGACTTATTTTCCGCCAGAATCATTTTGCCCTCACTAGCCCTCTCCTCAAGTCATTTCACCTGCTCCCTGTCCGCTTCCGTATACAGTTCAAGCTCCTCTTGCTGACCTTTAAATGCATCCACTCTATGACCCCTCACTACCTCTCCTCTCTCATCTCTGCCTACATTCCTCCCCGTGAACTCCGCTCTCTGAACAAATCTCTCTTGTCGTCCCCCTTCTCCTCCACCGCTAACTCCAGACTTCGTTCCTTTTGTCTTGCGGCACCTTATGCCTGGAACCGTCTTCCCGAACCCATACATCTAGCTCCATCTCTACCTGTTTTTAAATCTATGCTGAAAGCTCACCTTTTCACTATTGCCTTTGGCTCCTAACCGCTGCTCATTTGCCCTCCTCCTCTCTGTTCCTCTTTACCCTGTAATTTCCCTTGCCCGTAATGTCTTGTCTCTCCGTTTTACCTAGATTGTAAGCTCTTTGAGCAGGGACTGTCTCTCTATGTCAAGTGTTCAGCTCTGCGTGCGTCTGGTAATGCTATATAAATGCTATTAGTAGTAGTAGTAGTAGTATTTGATCCCTTACATCTAATTTATAGTACTAGCTGGGTATTGCTTTATTACGCTTATATTTTTATGTGATTGGATTTATTTTTGAATTGTAAAGAGAGCAGGCTGGAAATTTTTTCATGTTATTTTTTTCTTTAATTGTATTATTTTTAGGGAATTTAAATTTATTTCTTCTCAGGGTACATCATGAACCTATGATTTTTCTAGATATTTGGGTTCCTTTCCTTTTCTGCACCTGCTGCTGTGGGGATCATCTACTGTAACAGGGTAGGATTCATGCAGGAAGGGCAGGCACAAGTAACTCAAAACATGCAATAACACTGGGAGGCAGTGTCTGCTACTCACAGTCTTAGTCCTCCGCAAACCATAAGCTGGTTTAGTTTGTCTGTGATACATATTCACAACTTAAGAGTGAAAGCTCGATTTAGCTAGCAGACAACTGCTCCACAGCACACTAGTTTACTAAAGCAGAGCTCAGACACAGGCACCTGCAGACAGTGGTGGATAATACCACCAGCCTTACCTGAGTATAAACGCGTTTTCTGATCCTGAAAATGAATGGATTTCCCAGCCCTGTTCACCAGGATCTACTCCTCTTCCCACCCCCAGAATGGTTTCACTAGCTAGGTATCAGGGGCGTAGCCAGACCTTGAGGTAGGAGGGGGCAAGATCCCAAGGTGGGGGGGGGCATATTTTGGTCACCGCCCCACCGCAGCCTACCCTCTGCCACCATACCCCCCTCCACCGCCCACTGCCGCTGCTGTAACATCTTGGCTGGTGGGGGTCCCCAACCCCTGCCAACTGAAGCACCACCCCCGCCAATACCAGTGCTGGTCTCTGGTGCCACCGCATTGCCTGCCCTGCTTTCTCTCCCCCTCACGTCCGGCACGCTCCTTTCAATTTCACTAAAAGGAGCGTACCCGACGTGAGAGGAAGTGAGATCAGGGCAGGCAATGCAGCGGTGCTGCCGCTGACCAGCACTCCATGAAGTCTTTAGCTGGAGGGGGTTGGGGACCCCTGCCAGCCAACCAGGGGCCCAGAGCAAATTTGGGGGGCCTAGCCCCCATGGCCCCACCTAGCTACGCCACTGCTAGGTACAGGGACCAGTCTTGAGATACCAAGCCATCCTCCAACAGAGCTTCAAGATCTCTTGCATTTAACTAACAGTAACAGTCCTTCACTGGGACATCTGTGAGTTCTTTCCAAACTTTAGGTACAACTATATATAAAGCAAAAAAAAATGAAAACATGCCTTTCAAGTGTGTAATCAAGGGAAAAGTAATAGAAAATGAGAAAGTGATTCAACAATTACGGAAGAAAAGTTTGTATGGTTCATAGAGGTGTCTATATCAGGAGACCATTGACTGCAAGAGAAAGTTACAAAATACAGGAATCTACAAATGGAAACTAAAAGACTATTGAATAAGAAAGCAAAATTAGTACCAATTATAATAGGGACCTTAGAAGCCCTAATAAATACACTGAAAAACACTTGGTACAATTTAAGATTGAATATCCGGCAAGTCAAAGGCATTCATACTTAGATACCACTGCTACAATTCTGAAGCCCTTGGGTAGGACTCAAATTGCCAGTGCACAAAACCAGTCAAAGACTGAGGTGTCCTTTTACTAAGGTCTGCTGAAAAATGTCCTGCAGTAGTGTAGGCACAGGTTTTAGGCAAGTGCAGATCCATTTTTCAGCGCTCCTGTAAAAAATGCCTTTTTAAAATTTTTCTGCGTGTCCATTTTGGATTTGAGACCTTACTGCTAGCCATTGACTTAGTGATAAGGTTTAGTGCATTAACCAGGCAGTAATGCCACTTGCCGCACGTAGCTGACACGCGTCAGAAAATAAAAATTATTTTTCAGACACGTGTAGCGGACGCGTGCCAAAAATGAAATTACCATAAGGGCCACGTGTTAGCCTGGTGGTAATTCCAAATTGGTGTTCATTGGTCGTGTGTAGGTGCCTACGCGCCTTAGTAAAAGGGCCACTGCGAAAAGCAGCTCAGGCTTTGAATCTTTCCCTCCTTCTCACTCTCTCAAAAATTTAAAGGACTATTACATTTGTTGGTGGTTTGTCTACAACAGTCTTATCCAAGTTCAGTCCCTGAGGGCTTCAAACAGCACTAATGACTACGCATGGGAAAGATTTGCATGCCTACTGCCTCCCTTGTATGCAGTTCTCTCTCATACATATTCATGCAGGTGTGGGCATCTTTCTGGCGCGCCTCAGGCATATGGTTTCGATTGAATGCTCAGCCTCTACGGTAGCTGAAAGTTTGACCCCTGATGACGCTTTACAGCGAAACACATGTGTGTAGGGTCTTTACGTATGTCTGGATGGAGCGGTAACAACAAGTACTATATGGAGCCAACAGCTTTTGGGTTTAAGTAATGAAGAGACAGTTGCATGGTCCTTTTGATGGAATATGGAAACAATAGTCAAGCTTGCAAGTATTTACTAGTTTGGTGAAGAATTACACTTTTATTGAACATTTGAATATTGTGACATGGGAACAATCAAGTAAAAGATCAGCAGGAAATACGTGCTAAATATAAAGTATCTCTCTGTAATGGAGGGATTATAGACTTCATCATCTTGCAGCGATTGTGAAGACTATGGACTGAGATTTTGGACTTATGCACACTACTTGTCATGTTGATTGTGGTTGTGAATGGTGGAAAGAATGTGATGTGTTAAGTTTTAAACTCCATAGGAGTAATGTGTTGAACTAAATTTGAAATAATTATAGTATTTAATAAAATGATTGAATATATGGCATTTAAGTTGTTATAGAATTTGTATGATATACATATTCATTAGGGATATCCTGAAAACCTGGTCTGCTTGAGGATTAAACTTGGACAAGCCAGGCCTACAACATATCGGCCTCTTTTTCATGAGAGAAGTTTTCACTGGAAAATCATAATTTTACAGGAAAGGTAGCTAAGTATTTAAAAAGCACTAACATTATGTGAGTCAGGTCACTAAAATGCCCTTTTCTTCCACACACAAGTAAGCTGAGCATAACGGCCAACAGTCTCAAGCCTAATAAAACCCTATACAGCCAAAACCTGGATGGTGATTGAGAAGGTAGAGTAAGGAGAAATAGAGAGATTGCTTCCTGGTAGAGCATCCAGCAAAAATATGACTTTGAGTCATGTCATCCCCTTTGGTCTCTCTACACACACTAGAGTCCTTGGTTATGTCCGATACAGGTCTGCTACATAAATATAAAAACAAACCTTCCCAAGTAAAATACATTTTTACCAGAATGTGATAGTGTTTCATTGAGTTTTGTGTTATTTACAGACTAAATAACAATGGTACTGCTCTGGTTTTCACTCACAGTCCCCAGTCAAAGGGTAATAGGATTTGATATACAGCTTTTCTGTGGGTTCAATCAAAACTGTTTACATATATTATATGCTTAATTCAATTAACATGACAAGGTAGATTACAACAGCATATTAAAGAAATACAACACATAATTATGTTCTCTAAGACAGTATATAAAATAATACACAAAAAAAGTTAAACCTACGTCATCAAAATGATTAAATATCACCCTTCCCAGGGCTTCTCCATTCCTTTGACCCTAACACATTGGCAGCATGCATTTAGTCATAGGGGTGGGGCAGGTAGGAAATAAATCAAAAGAAAACAATGTGATTTCATTCACTTTTGTTTCATTTGCAAAATAAAATAGATAATGTTGCTGTCATTCCCTGTTTCACTTTCAATGAAAGCATGTCCCTCATTCAAAGGGATTCCGGGAAAGAGTTGTGTTAAAACACAGTAAGGTCAGATTCTAGTGTGGTTTAGTAAAAGCCCCCCTCCTCCCATTACTGCATGGTAAGTATAAAGCCTGTGCAGTAACTATAGGAGGTGTTCCCAGCATGTTCCTATACCCATACTGCACAGAATAATGATTTTACCACATGGTAGGTGTACTTACAGATAGCAAAGATTATAAGAAGGCTTTAAAAACACATCTGTTATTTCAGGCTTTTAATATTTGAAATCATTTTAAGTGAAGGGCAACCCAAAACCACTGCTGTATTTGATATTATATTTTGTTTTATGTTTACCGTATATATATATATTTTTTTTTGTACCCCGCGCTTTCCCACTCATGGCAGGCTCAATGCGGCTTAGGTACTTATTTGTACCTGGGGCAATGGAGGGTTAAGTGACTTGCCCAGAGTCAGAAGGAGCTGCCTGTGCCTGCAGTGGGAATCGAACCCAGTTCCCCAGGACCAAAGTCCACCACTCTAAACTGCTTAGAGGTCCTTTTACTAAGGTGCACTGAAAAATGGTCTGCGGTAGTGTAGGCGCAGGTTTTGGGTGCACACAGATTAATTTTTCACTGCACCTTTAAAAAAGACCTTTTTAAAATTTTTGCCAAAAATGGACGTGAGGCAAAATGAAAATTGCCGCACGTCCATTTTGGGTCTGAGACCTTACTGTCCACCATTGACCTAGAGTAATGACCTACATGTGCCAAGTGCCACTTGGTGTGTGTCTGATATGCGCGGCAGAAAATAAAAACATTTTTCGGCCGCACGTATTGGATGCGTGGTAAAAATGAAATTAATGCAAGAGCCACGCAGTAGCTATGCAGTAGCTCCATTTAGGTGCACATTGGGCATGCGTAGATGCTTACACGGCTTAGTAAAAGACCCCCTTAGTTTTTTAGGCAGTATATAAGTTTTATAAATAAATGAAATAAAAATACTGCTTCTCATTTAGGAGGTAGTAAGTACATCCACTCTATCTGCACCAGTGGCAGTACATAGTAAGGATAAACACTAACTGCAATACATATTCCATGCACATTCTGTACCCATAATCCACCCATTTCACATCCCATGACATGGTATGCACTTAGTGATAAATTAGACACTATCATCGTAGTGAAGAAGCAGGTACTGTATCTGTGTGCTAATTCATACAGGGACAACTTAGCATATATTAGTGAAAGGGCGTCTGAACCTTCGAATTTTACATTGACAAAATTCAAACACATTGAATTTTGTCAATGTAAAATTCGAAGGTTCAGACGCCCTTTATACAGACACCCTTTATACAAATGCTACAAATAAATAAATATATTTCAAAAAACGCATTTTGACAGCACCAAACCACTACGAGAAAAACTGCATTGGCTACCAATCAAAGAACGCATCACTTTCAAAATCTGCACAACTGTTCACAAAATAATTTACGGCGAGGCACCGGGATACATGACAGACCTCATCGACCTGCCAGCCAGAAACACCACAAAATTTACACGATAATACCTAAACCTCCACTACCCAAGCAACAAAGGACTCAAATACAAATCCATCTATGCAACCAGCTTTTCCTATTTAAGCGCACAACTATGGAATGCACTGCCAAAAGCAGTAAAAACTACGCTCGACCATCTAGACTTCTGGAAAGCACTAAAGACAGACCTGTTCAGAAGAGCATACCCCACCGTCTCAACATAAAATACCTGGACACCTACAGTATGTCATAATGAAACCAAAGACCTTAATGAACATTACCTGACTCTTCCTCCCCTCTCCCTGTCTAAGACCTCCCAATCCAACCTACCATACATGTACTTCATCCCACCACAATATCACTTTGTATTATTCACACCATGTACTTGTTCATACCAGAATCGGCTATCGCCATTAACGGTAATATGTAAGCCACATTGAGCCTGCAAATAGGTGGGAAAATCTGGGATACAAATGTAACAAATAAAAAAAAAAATAAAAAATATTCTCTCCTTTTAAAAATCAAATCTGAAACACTGAGAATAGTGAGTTTAAACAGTTTTGGTTATCAGTTACTTACAACTTTTGTGCAAACTATTTGCCTTCATAGTGAATAATAATGTGACAGTACTTAATTGTGAACTGGTGATTCCTCTAATAATAGTGCTACAGTTCTCTTGCAAAGGGATCTATTATTAAAAAAAAATCAACTGTAGTAGTGCATTAATAAGGCAGAGAAGAGATTAGGTATCATGATGTCTCTGAAAGGATATCTAAAGTATTTCTTTCCTTGTGAATACCAAAGATTATTCTGTGCTTAGTCAGCTTTTCTGAATGGTGATATATTTATATATATATATCTGTATTAGAAACTTCTTATCTGGATTGACAGCAGAAGTTCAATTAGAAAATCTTTTAAGTCAGGATTTGTTACATTGCCTGTATTATATTACCTTACATGATATTAGCAATATGAATGTGAAAACTATGGGGCAATATTTAACTAGCAGAAGTTGGGTGTACAATTTTGGGCACAGATCACAGATACGGACATAAAGTAATTGGCTAAATTGTTGAAAACAGCCAATAAACGGCCTTATCAAGTGCTAATTGGCACTAATTACTGGTTATGCCCGTATCTGCTCTGCACCTCTATTCTATATCCTGCACACCTAGGGGTCCTTTTACTAAGCTGCAGGGAAAAAGGGCCCTGAATTAGTGGTGGGGGGTGTTTTTTCTGTGCTCCAGGGCCCTTTTTATAGCAGCAGGTAAAAAGGCCCCAAAACAAAATGGCCATGTGGTAAGAAAACTCTTACCGCATGGCCATACGGCGGGGAGCCCTTACTGCCACCCATTGAGGTGGTAGTAAGGGCTCCCGCAGTAACCAGGCAGCACATGGCAATGCCCAATTACCACCAGGTTACCACTGTGCTAACAATTTCTGTTTCTTTCCCCCCAGAAATGGTGCGTGCTCAACCCGGAACTACCAGCGGTGGCTGCGTTGGGCCAGTGGTACTCCCAGAATAGTGAGCGGTAAGCTCCCTAATTCATCTTGCATACAACTCCAAAAGCGGCATGGCCATGGGAGGGGCATGATTGAGTCAGGAGTTAGTGGAGATACAGAATACTTCCATTTCCGTGCCTGACAATACTTAGGCGTAAGACACTGCCTCAGTTTATAGCTCCTCTGAAAGAAAGCTCTCAGTTTCACATCTCAGTTCAAAATTAAGAGCTAGATAAGGTGCTAAGAGCGTGTTGGTTACTGAGCAATAACTCTAGTTTGTTAAATACTTGGAGCATTCCATGCCCATTCTCTGCCCATGCTCCACTAAGAGGGGCGTAATCGAAACGGACATCAAAGTTTTGTTGAGGACGTCCTCGCAAAACATCCCGATGGAGGGGTGGGGAAACCCGTATTATCGAAACAAGATGGACGTCCATCTTTTGTTTTGATAATACGGTCAGGGACGTCCAAAACTTGAAATTTCGGTCGTCCCTAGACTTGGTCGTTTCTGATTTTCGGCAATAATGGAAACCAAGGACATCCATCTCAGAAATGACCAAATGCAAGCCCTTTGGTCATGGGAGGAGCCAGCATTTGTAGTGCACTGGTCCCCCTGACATGCCAGGACACCAACCGGGCACCATAGGGGGCACTGCAGTGGACTTCAGAAATTGCTCCCAGGTACATAGCTCTCTTACCTTGTGTGCTGAGCCCCACAAACCCCCCAAAAAAACCACTACCCACCACTGTACACCACTACCATAGCCCTTACGGGTGAAGGGGGGCACCTAGATGTGGGTACAGTGGGTTTGTGGTGGGTTTTGGAGGGCTCACATTTACCACCACAAGTGTAACAGGTAGTGGGGATAGGCCTGGGTCCAACTGCCTGAAGTGCACTACACCCACTAAAACTGATCCAGGGACCTGCATACTGGTTTGATGGACCTGAGTATGACATTTGAGGCTGGCATAGAGGCTGGCACAAAATATTTTTAAACATATGTTTTGAAGGTGGGAGGGGGTTAGTGACCACTGATGGAGTAAGGAGAGGTCATCCCCGATTGTCTCTGGTGGTCATCTGGTCAGTTTGGGCACCATTTTTTGGCTTGGTTGTAAGGTAAAGTCGTCCAAGTGCTCGTCAGGGACTTCCTTTTTTTTTTTCCATTTTGGGTTGAGGACGCTCATGTGTTAGGCACGCCAAGTCCCGCCTTCGCTATGCCTCTGACACGCCCCCATGAACTTTGGTTGTCCCCGCGACGGAAAGCAGTTGTGGACACCCAAAATCGGCTTTCAATTATGCCGATTTGGGCAACCCTGTGAGAAGGACACCCATCTTCCGATTTGTGTTGAAAGATGGGCATCCTTCTCTTTCAAAAATAAGCCTGCTAGTCATCAAACTGTAATAAAACCAACTACTTACTATGGGGTCTTTTAAAAAGGTGTGGGAGGGCTATCGCATGGGTAGTATGTGCCCAATTGGCACTACTGCTGGGGTAGCATGTGCGCCCTGCAGTAATTTTGATTTTGTAGCACACCGAATCTTGTGGTAGATAATCCCATGTTGGCGCATGCTGTATGGTTACTGCATGGGTAGTGCATGAGCCCTTACCACTAAGTCAGTGGATGGCGGTAAGGGCTCAGGCTAGTGCTAGTTTTAATATTGGTATAGGCCCATTTCCCGGCACATTAAAAAATTGCCTTTTTCCCAGCCGCAGTACAAAATAGCCCAGCACACCCCTAAAAGACGTGCCCACACTATCGCAGGCCACTTTTTAACGTGGCTTTGTAAGAGGGCCTCTACCAGGTTTTTAAAACCTCATACCTATGGGGGGAAAGCATGCGCAAAGAACCACAACTTCAATCTTATCTTGCCTTTCCACCTATAAATCCAAAGGGGGGTGGGTGAGAAAGACAGCAAGTGGGAAGAAACAACGCCAAATCTGTCCTGGGAAAATTGAAGGGATCACAAAGGTGTGTGACATATTAGTATTATGAGTGAACATCAAAATTTTGCATTTCGGTCAAACAATAACCAGGAGCTAATGCTGTTCTGCCAATAAAGGGAGAGACATGAATAAATTCCCAACATTATACAGTAATCAAATGGTAGTATTCTGTACCAGCTGTAACATCATTAGCTGGCCTTCTCTAAGTCCATTATACAAATCAGTTCCATAATCAATCCTACTCAGAATTAATGCATGCATTAACATTTGAAAGTCTTTAAACACTCACAAATGTACCACTGCCTTAGAGGTCTTTTTACTAAGCTGTGATAAAAAGTGGCCTAGCATGGTTTTTCCCATGCACTAAGGGGTCCTTTTACCAAGCTGTGGTAAAAAGGGTCCTGCGCTAGAGGCGACGGCCATTTTTGCTGCAGCAGGTAAAAAAGGCTGAAAATAGCCATGGTCATGCGGTAAGATTGCTCTTGTAGCATGACCATCTGAGGGGGAGCACTTACCGCCACCCATTGAGGTGGCGGTAAGAGCTCCCACGCTAACCTGGCAGTAACCAGGTAGGGCGTGGTGCTGCCCGATTACCACCAGGTTAGCGCCACACTAAAAAATACAGGCCAGTTTTACCTAGCGTGAGAAATGGCACATGCCAGAGCTGGAACAACTGCTGGTGCCCACATTGATCTGGCAGTTGCTCCAGTTTAGCATGTGGTAAACCCACCTTGGGCTTACTGCTGCTTTGTAAAAGGGCTCCTCAGGGCACGCTAAGGACAATTTTTCCATTTAATGACCATGCACTAATGTTGCCATTAGCACGTGGCCATTAACAAAAATTTGCATATGAGCCCTTACTGCCAACCACATTGTAGGTGGTAAGGGCTCACATGCGAATCCTATGCTAATCAGCATGATAATATGGCTGCGCTAAATGATTCACGCTGTCACACCTACTCTCCACCCTCAGACCTTCCCTCTCTGAGAAAAATTCAGAATTAATTTTTAGCACGTGGTTTGTGTGATTTTACCGCAGGATGCCTCAGCGCATCCCAAGATAAGCGCGTACTAGTGATTATGGTAGCTTAGTAAAAGGACCCCTTAATTTAATGCATTGAAAAGAAACAAGTTCTAACCACTGCAGCAATCTGTGTTTCAAAAGACAGAATCCAATCTGACCCCTAAAATAATCACTATATTATACTGTACTCTAAAATCTTATATTCTGTGTTTTTTCTGTTAGGATTCAATGCAAATTACACAAAAAAAGGCCTCCCACAAACAGAGAGCTCTTTTTACCAAACTGCGGCAAAAAGGGGCCTGCGCTGGCATTCATGCAAGTTTTTGATGCATGCTGTGGACCCCTTTTGCCACAGTGGGTAAAATGTAGCTCTTTCTTTTGTTTGAGAAAATGGCCATGTAGCACATAAAGCATTTGCTGCTTGGCCATTTTGGGGGGAAGCCCTTACTGCCACCTGTTGAGGTGGCGGTAAGGGCTCCCACGCTAACCCAGTGGTAAGCGGGCAGCGCACAGCACTGCCTGATTACCGCAGGGTACACACCGGTGTTACAAGAATAAATATATTTTTGTAGAGCCGGAAATGACGACGCACTGGGGGTGGGAACTACCGTCAGGCTGCTGTGGTAGCCTAGCGGTACTTCCTTTTTAGCATCGCCGATTTGTTAAAGGGGCCCAGAGTGAATTACAGCTCAAACGAAAAGTATACATTAAACTACTTCATTTCATTTACAGAAAATAAGTAAGTTTTTAGATTTTTATGAAACAGAAGGTAAGAGCTAGATCTTTTGATTTGAATGCCAAACTATTCCAAATTTTTATACTTAAGTATCTAAAAGAATGTTCCAGATATTTTCTTAAAATCTAACCCCTCTAAAACTTGGAAAAGCCAAAGTTAAATTTTGTGCAGGTCGGAAATCATTATGGGCCTTGTTTACTAAATTGCCCATATGTTTCTTTTATAGAATTAGGGAGTAAGCCCAGGTTCTAATGCCCTTCAGTAAACAGGCCCCTTAGTTTGTAAAAATTGGTTTGCTCATATTAAAAACTTTTTTTTTTTTTTTAATTTATCTTTATTAACATTAATACAATACATGCTTTCTGGCATACATATTAAAAACTTTTAATGTGCATTTGTTTTATTAAAACAAAAATATGTGAACAAATCAAAAAAATGTGAGAAAAATCAGGAAAAATGGCCAAACTGAAATTGTTTTGCCATAACTTATGGGGCCATCATGCCTTACCTCCAGAAAGGGAGAGGATGGTTTCAGAGGGATGATTTCTTCATGTGGATATTTGTTCAATCACAGAAATCCTATTAAAAATTGCTCCATTCATTTTTAATTGACTATGTTCCTGAAAGTAATATGGACATCACAGACTTGAAAATAGAACCTTTGAGGTATATTTTTCTATACGTCAAATGGAGAAAGAAAAGATCCTCAAGTGTCAAGCATGTATCAGAGATGAATAAATGTGGTTCTGAGGGAGTCTATAGGACGTTGTCACTGCCCCTTAAAGACACTCCCTTGCAGTGTCAGAGCCCTTTGTGACAAGGAAGGGGTTGAGCCAGGAGGGCATAGTTCATGAAGTATAAAAGCCCAGGGTACAGCTTGGTTAAGGAGGCTCAGAGAGGAAGCAGTGATGCCCAATTGCATTTGCCAAAACCACCTACGTGCAGTGGCGTGCCTAGGGTAGTTGACACCCAGGGCTGGTCATTTTTTAACACTCCCCTCCAAAATCCAGTACTAGGCATACCGAAAATATAAAACACTCAGGAACTATAGAGCAATTCTACCATACCATAAGCAGTAATTTCTACGAGGCACACAAGGAAAAAGAAAGCATCTTAAACACTACAGTGAGCACTAGAACATCAATTCACCTATTGTAAAACGAAACCAGACAGAATAATACAGAATAATTCTCCCTCCTGCCCCCTTCTCAGACCCCAGTACCAGCCCCCTTCTCCCATCTGAGTCCCCCCTCCCCGACCTAGTCCCCTTCTCCCATCTGAGCCCTCCTCCCATCTGAGCCCCCCTCCCCGACCAGTCCCCACCTGCCTACCAGCTCCGTCGCCAGATGACCCTCTTCTCCTGCCACCCGGCACCCTGACCCAGCCTTTAAAAAAAATCTCTGAAGCAGCGGCGCGGTGCCTCGCATCTGCTCTACGTGTAAAGGAAGAAAAATCGCCTCATCGGCCGGCCTTCCCTCACTGTGTCACGCTCTCTGTTGTAACTTCCTATTTCCACGAGGGCGGGACACAGTGAGAGAAGGCCGGCCGACGAGGCAATTTTTCTTCCTTTACACACAGAACAGACGTGAGGCACCGCGCCACCGCTTCAGAGATTTTTTTTAAAGGCTGGGTCAGGTGCCGGGTGGCAGGAGAAGAGGGTCATCTGGCGATGGAGCTGGTAGGCAGGTGGGGACCAGGGGACCAGCGGAGCACCCCCCTACCTGCTGACACCAATGGCGGACCGCCCCCACCGCCCTGCCCTTGGTATGCCACTGCCTACGTGTGAACTGCAACTGCTACAGTCAGGTAGGCCAAGTCCAACTTGGAGCCCTGCAACTTTGGATTTTTGATCCAAATAGTAAGCCCGCCCTAGTCCCACCCAAAAAACACCCCCTTGAGATTTAGACTAAATTTAGGCATGTCCATTTGCACCACTGAAAACATGGTGCAAATGTCTCTGCCAAATTTACGCATGGAACCCTCTTGTTCTATAATTGCATTTGTAACTGGCATCCACGCCCATTATCCACCCCAAACTGCCCATGACCCTCCCATTCCTGCACCCCATTTTTTGGGACACATATAAAATGTAGGCAAGGATTGTGTGCCTAAGTTTACACGCGTACATGTTTATTGATTTCAAGTAGCACCAATAATTGCTTCTTAAAAAGCAAATTATTAGCACTAATTGGTCATTAGTCAATTAAATTGCATGTGTACATTGGGCACATGTTCAAACTTGCCTATGCAATTTTTGGTGACTTTTATAGAATTAGGGGGAAAGTGAAAAGTTGGGCATAGTACACTGCTTCAGCCCTTTGCACCAACCTCTGCCTTCCAGGCCTAATAAAGGCAGAGGGAGAATGGTCCCACTCTGTACTTCCATTAGCATTGGAACCCTCCCAGTGACCACTTTCAAGAGCTGAGGCAGATCAATTATATTTGAATCAGTGTTCCTTTAAAGTGATCCCTCAGTTCTTCATAGCTTCTTGCAATCCCAAAATACTTACCCTCTGGGCATCCCAGTTCCCAGGCAACCCCATGCCCATAGCCTCACAGGCAGGGCAGGTCCATGGAGCTCTCTCTCTCTCTCTCTTGGGAGAGGCTATCTTTCTTTCTCTGAGGCCACTGTCTTTCACTCCTCACTGCTCTGATGACTACCCTTTTAGTTGCCATCTTCTGATCTAGTAGCTTCTGAGCCCCTCCTTCCTTCCTCCCAGGAGCTCTCTCTGTCTACCTTTCTTTCCCATTAGATGAATCAGGAGGAAACTACAATTCTCAGCCACCCACAGAAGCCTTCCTCCCAGCTAGGGCTAGGAGACTTCCTTTCCCAGCATGCCCACAGGATCTTCCCTTCCAGATTGGGCTTCCCTGCATGATTGTCTCAAGATTGCTCCTTCCCCACATCCTTCACTCAGCATTACTCTGAGGATCAATCTGGTAGGCCTGGAGGTTAGCCTCTCTCCCTTCCTCCTCTTGTCTCTCTCAGCCCCTCCTAAGGAGAATCCAGAGGCTCTCCCCCCTCTTCTGGGACAACAGACACAACACCCAACAGCCTCCCACCCATTGCCATCCACTCAGGTAAAAGCTTGTTGCTGTATGTTTACTTATTGTTGCCCTCCATGCTTAGTGCTGAGGCTTCCCATGCAGATTCTGGGTGATTCAGGGGCCCAAACCACCCTGTTCCATCCCTATTAGTCTCCGGTGACACCCCTTGAGCATCACACTTTGAAATGTTTCCCCTCTAATGTTAAATATTCAATTAGAATGAAATGCAGATTGTCTTCTGAATGATAACAGTGTAACCAGTGAGAAACTAATGGAGCAGAGACAAACAGAGCCTCACAGCAACAGCTCTGAATACAACTTCCATGTTCAATCTGTGTTTTAATTTTCTGAGCAGTTTTTCCATTGTAGCATTAACAGCAAAGACATATAACCATGCATTGTAACAATAGGACTGTTTCATCCACTGCCTCTGAGCCTCATCCTGAATCACTATGACCATCAGTGTGCACTCAACTAGACAGTGTATCCCGTTCATGGCACTGCAGACCTGTGGAAACCTGGTGCAGATCTTGTCTCACAATCTCTAAGGTGCCCTTTTACTGAACTGCAGTAGGTTTTGCATTTATCGCATGTTAAGAGCAAAGGTTTAATGTGCAGGAAGTGCAAAGCCTGTATTGTAAATGCTATGGGCATGCCTTGCATTTACTGCATAGAGAACTGAATGCACGGCGAGTACTGTGTTAAAAGCAGTGCTGGGTAGCACAGGAGCACCTAGGCAATCAAGGACTGCATGTGACATTAACGGGCCCACCGAAAACAAACAAACAAAAAATAACTGCTTTTGTGGAACACTCCCCTCCACACCTCTCCCCCTGATCAGAACCCCTCAATTGAGGTCCCATACTCCCAGGCCATGCCCGTGGTTCAATCCCCCTGATTCCGCTCCCCAAATTTTCAATCAGATTCACAGCCCCACTGATCAGAACCCCAACCTCCCAGATCAGACCCCAAAACCCCAATCAGATGCCTCAACAACTGATCAATGAACCCCCCCCCCCGATCAGACCCCACAACCCCCAACCAGACAATGAACTCCTCCAATCAGATCTCCAACTGATGATTGGACCCCAAACTCCCAATCAGAACCCAGAGCCCCCAATCAAACCCCAAACCTACCGATCTGACCTTAACCCTCCCCTCTGATACAAGAACCATGTCCCCTGACACAACAATCCACACTGATAGGGAAAACAACACCCCCAGAGCACCCCCCCCCCCCCCGGGACCTACTTGGGTTCATCAGTGATAGTTCAAGGGGCCTCAGCAGCAGCAATAACCCTCCACTGCTGTCCAAGCTGGCACTGCCATTCAAAATGGCACCTCTGCCTACTAGCAGATTGAAGAATAACCCCAGCAGGAGTATGTCGAGACTATCACTAGGTAGAAGAAATGCCATTTTGGGTGATGGCACCAATTTGTGCAACAGAGGAGGATGATCACTGCTACAGGGGACCCTCTGAACTACCACTGATAACTAGGGTAGGTCCCAAGGGGGTCGGAGGGTATGGCTGTGGAGGGGAGGAGAGAACAGAGGTTTATTCAGGCGCAGGGTTGTTGGATTGGGTTTGGATTCTTGGATTGGGAGGTTTGGTGTGTGATCGAGAGGATTGGGGGGTTCTGATCGAAGGATTTGGAGTTTGATCAGGGGAGTACAGGTTCTGACCAGAAAGTTGGGGGTCTGATGGGGGTTTTAGGGAACCGATCAAGGGGGTTGGGATCTGATCCTGGGAGTTTATGATCTGATAGGGGGGTTCAGGACTATGATCGAGGGGTGTCAGGGATGTGGAGAAAAAGCAAGGGGTCTGCAATTCTCTGCCATTTTGTTCTGTGGCCATGCTACCGGACTGCTGGTAGTGCAGCAGTACTATCCGCCTCCTCTTTAGATGGTAGTAATTTCAGTTGTGCTATCGGCAGTCATAAAAAGTAGTGGTACAGACCCGTGCACTAGCTCTCACAACCAGTCATTCCCCCACCCACCCTGTCACACCCAGCTCCCTCCTACTACTGCTTAAGGTGGCTAATGCAGGATTTTTATCATGCTGGCTTTTTTTTTTTTAGCGCAGAAGACATTACGAGCCCTCCAGGGACAGAGCAATACCCAGTGCACCTACTGCAACTCACCTTGAGCTACTACTGAAAAAGGTGTGAGCAAAATTTAAATAAATACATAAATAATAAATAAATAAATTAGTGTATGTCTGAGCTAATGTTTACTGCATTGTAAAACCTGCATTAGCTGCTTAACACGGCTTAGTAAAAGGGCCCCTAAGTTTACTGATTTATTTTGAAAAATGTGCTTCTGGGTCAAAAGTATTGCCCATGTGCTTTAAAAAATATATATACCCTTTGAATGCTTCTATATATGCACAAAACTATTATACTTGGAAATACTGCCCCAAGAGATACACTTTCCCTCAGATTCTATATATTGCACCTAGATTCCGTGAGGAGATACGCACGTAACATAATTGGTGTAACGAGGTAATCAGTGTTTTTGACAGCACTTAACAAGCAATAATTACAATTTATGCACGGAAATCGCTAAGCGTATTCTATAAAGAACCGTGCCTAAATTGCAAAGCACGCAGTTCAAAATAAACACGTGTAGCTTAAAAGGGGCATGCTTGCGGGCATATTTATGGGCATTTTGTGGGCGTTCCAAAAATTTCACGCATAATTACAGAATACGTGTCAGTGTGCCTAAATCTACGTGCACAGATTTACACCGAGTTTTTATTGGCATAACTGCACGTGTGTAGATTTAGGCGCTATGGTATCAACTAAGCGTATTCTATACACCGCACTTATATCTTATAGAATACGCTTCATTCCGCGTGGATTTTATTAGGCGTCATATATAAAATCTAGCCCTTTGGAGCCACAATGAGTTTACCTGAGCTGAGCAGCACCAAAGGTTTGCTTCTATGTCTATGGAAGAACTCAAAAAGGGGATAGATGAAAAAAGTTCATTATTATTGTATGAGACAGAAAAAAAATTCTTAGACGGTTATCCATCTTAATTAGCAGTGGATATTTGTAATACAATATTATAATGTAATAATCATAATAAAGGCACATGGAGGATTCTACAAAATACACTGGCTCATGCAACTGTACATGTGATTAAAAAACACATACAGGACCAGAAAGTCAATTTTGAAAGGAAGTCCCCTTGAAAATTTGGGGGCCCAAAGTGCTTAGTATGTTATACAAGCTTTAAAGCATGTACAAAGCATGTACCATAAATCATGCTCTGCCTTTCCCCTGACCCTTGCCTAAACTTTTACTAAGTAGGGGAGGGGGGGATTGAAGCTCCTGATTTTAGCTGGGTAATTGCCTTGTTCCCCAGCTAAAATCTTTGTAATATCCCCCTTCCTGTGTTCACTGCCTAAGGCTTCATACACACCTAGGCCCAAATGATAGAGCAATGACACAAATCAACTTCTCAGTAGTTGGCGCTTGACAAGAAACAATGGTTTATTGGAGCAGAGAGCATGACACAGTGATTTACTTCTCTAATACACATCAAGTTCACTGGTATTGTTTCCCTTTACGTAGCAAAACATGGAAGCAAGAGACTGGTGCAGAAGATTTCTACATTATGGCCCTCCAAATTAGAGGGTAACAGCCTGGTTTTATTAGATAGTACATTTGGGTTGCTTCCATAAATCAATGAAGTCATTGCAGGTGACCGTCCAGTAGATAAAAACAAGTCAAGGCGAACTGCAAGACTTCATGTCTCTGCCTGAAGCTATTTTTGAACTACATCTAAACAAAATGTTCATACTTCCCAGCCCTTCCTTTCCATTACACATTCCTAACCATTATGTCTTTGTTTATTGACAGGAAATTCAGGATTTATATAGTCTGACTCAATGCAAATATTTAAAGATTGTATTAAAAAAAAACACACAACATAACAATAAGCCAGAGTTCTGTTTGGGTAATTTTTCTTTTCTGAACAGACGTTTATGGCCGCCCTCCAACAGAGCACTGCAGTGGTCACAGGTGATTTGATAAGAATTGCTGCTTGTTTGTGAAGCAAACATATGTAATCTGATGAAATTATTAATGTCATAGTGTTAACTCTTTTCTCATAAATACAGCTAACAGTGCTGACATGGCAATTACATTCAACTGTTCCAGTCCTTTGCTTATTCACTCAATCTGTCAGTCCAGTAGGGGGGGGGGAAACAAATTGTGGTAGGCACCTGACAATGCACAAAAGAGATATAAAAGTAGTCTGATTAAATTTTGATTAAAGATTAAATAGCTCTAAATAGTTTCCAGATTTCTAGGACATGACATTTTTTAACCAGGGGTACCGTAAAGTTGTACATGTCAGAAATCTTCGAAAAAAAATGTTCTGAAAAACAAAACAAAACAAAACAAATGGTGCCCCGTGTACACCAGTTCTTCACTATCTATTCAGTAACAGTACCATATGTTTATCTGACGTTATCCATCTATTTTCATGGTGAAAGGAACTGGCTCAGTTTTCAGAAACTCGTAGGTATGCGAGAGCACAAAAATACTCAGATCAATACTCAAATACAGTGGTCAGCATTTTTTTTTTAAATGCTGACCGACTGTAGCATATAAATATATTCTATATATGCAGGGCTGCTACCTGGATAGCGAGTGGTGCTGAATAAACATGGACAGTAGTGACAGCCCAAAAGAATCTGCCAAGGCGGAGAACTCGAATGTCCCACGTGAAACCACAAGAATGTGAAAGGAAAAGTGGGAGGTTGACTACGGATACCAAAGACTGGAGAGATGCACTCTGGATTGGTCACTGTTGGGCTTGATGGAATTTTGGTCTGTTTCAGTATGGGAACCCTTATGCTTATGTTCTTAAATTTCAATATTTGTAACTTCCTTCAGAGAAATTGAAACCACTGACATTATACTGCTCACATACCACAAAGGAGATACAGCTTAAAAAAAAAACATTTTCACTGATGATATCATTTATCCTTGAGCATCCTGAGATGGAACTCAGGGACCTTGATCAATAAACACCCGCATTTTCTCCAGATACCAATCCTGTACTACTTCTCCTTGAACACTCAGTTCCTAGACAAGGCAGGATCCAGAGTAGCAATAGGTGGTTGGGGCAGTAAGTGGAAGTGTGAACTCAGAGAGGTGACTTCCCCATTGATGTCACCTCTTCCAGTGGAGTGCCGCAGGGAATGCTATTGGGACCGGTGCTATTTAACATATTAATAAGTGATATGGAAATTGGAACGATGAGTGAGGTGATTAAATTTGCAGATGATACAAAACTATTCAGTTTGTGAAAACACGAGCGGACTGTGAAATATTGC
The DNA here is from genome assembly GCF_901765095.1 of Microcaecilia unicolor. Classification (NCBI taxonomy): domain Eukaryota; kingdom Metazoa; phylum Chordata; class Amphibia; order Gymnophiona; family Siphonopidae; genus Microcaecilia; species Microcaecilia unicolor. Next base: position 57,960,045 of record NC_044036.1, on the reverse strand, counting down.
AAGTACTCAAGAAAAAGATCTAAGTGTTGTTGTAGATAATACGCTGAAATTTTCAGCTCAGTGTGCGGCGGTGGCCAAAAATGCAAACAGGATGCTAGGAATTATTAGGAAAGGGATGGTGAATAAGAATGAAAATACTATAATGCCCTTGTATTGTTCCATGGTGCGACTGCACCTTGAGTATTGGATTCAGTTCTGGTTGCTGTATCTCAAAAAAGATATAGCAGAATTAGAAGAGGTTCAAAGAAGAGCGACCAAAATGTTGAAGGGAATGGAACTCCTCTCGTATGAGGAAAGGCTAAAGAGGTTAGGGCTCTTCAGTTTGGAAAAGAGACAGATGAGGGGAGATATGATTGAGGTCTACAAAATCCTGAGTGGTGTAGAACGAGTAGAAGTAAATCGATTTTTACTTGTTCCAAAAGTAAAGAGACTAGGCGACACTCAAGGAACTTACATGGAAATACTTTTAAAACAAATAGGAGGAAATATTTTTTTTCACTCAACAAATAGTAAGCTGTTGAACTCTTTGCTGGAGGATGTAGTAACAGTGGTTAGTGTATCTGGGTTTAAAAAAGGCTTGGATAAATTCCTGGAGGAAAAGTCCATAGTCTGCTATTGAGACAGACATGGGAAAGCAACTGCTTGCCCTGGGATTGGTAGCATGGAATGTTGCTGCTAATTGGGTTTCTGCCAGGTAAATTGTGACCTGGCTTGGCCACTGTTTGGAAAACAGGATACTGGGCTAGATGGACCCAGTATGGCTACTCTTATGTTCTTATGTGCTGAGCAGTCTTACCCTCGCTTTTGTTCTCTCCTCAAAACTTACCCATTTGTTCAGGCCTTTCCTTCCTTTCCCTCCCCCCACCCCATAACTGGGACCAGCCATGTTGTCCGCTGTGGGACATTACTCTGTATCTTGAATCTTGTCTGTCCTAACTTTCCGCTCATCATGCTATGACTTTTTGCTTCACTCTGTTCTTTAATGTGGTTTGGAGTTCCCTTCTGACCTGATTGGTTGTTTGAGTTGTTGTAAACTCCTCTGATTATTGTGAAGAGCGGTATATCAAGCTGAAATAAACCAAACTAAATCCTCTTCCCTGCCCCCACCATCACCATCTTATCTCTTCCTGGATCTGAACCAAAGTTGGAATTAAACTCAGCACCAGTGTGCAATCTTTTTACACAGGTTCATGCTCAAGCGCTGCCATGTCCTGTCCCCTCCAACACCAGAATTCTTGAATATTGGCCTGTGCTTAATGGCCCTTTGCTGGTGCTGAGTCCGATTGCAACCAGCCCGGGTCCAGAAAGAGATAGGGCAATGACAGTGGAAGCAGGAAATGGGAGAGAGATACTGGACATGAGCAGAGGGAAGGAAGAGGAGAGAACGTGTTACTTTCCTGCTATACTGCTTCCCCCCAAGTGCTACCACACTAGGTGAATGCCTAATTTGCTTAGTGGTGTGGGTCGACCCTGCTCTCCATAAGCAACATAACAATCTTCTGATTCTTAAAACAGCCTTATCACCTTGTTTGGAAACCTTGATATCATTCCATATTGTAAGTCCCAGAACCCTCTTCTATTGGTGAATGATAGTGCAGGTTTTGTTTTTTTTTTGGCATTTTGTCTTTACAGCTACATTTACTACCATTTCTTAAGAGATCACGCCATTTTGCTGTTAAGCCCGCCATGTCCACTTTTTCACAGGTTTTTGTGTCAACTGTATTAATATTTATTCATATATTTAGACCATTCAACTGATTATGACTACAATAAGTTACAAGAATTACATAATAAAAATAACAAGATAAATGACAATATAAACAAAAATAGTACATAAAATCATACAATATCATCAGTCCTGTCCCATGAAAAAAAACAAAACTGAACCCACGCGAGTCTAAAAAATGAGCAATCTATCTAAAAAGGAAACAACATTTTTAATACTTCTGCAACATTCTAGAAGATCATCAATATTCCTAATATATGAAGAAATACTATTCTATAGAAAAGCCAGAGAGCAAGAATATATCTGTCTATGAGTACTGTACATACTTTCCTGTTATCTCTTCTGCAACATTACTCATGAAAATATTCAACAGAATGCAGAATTGATCCCTGTGATACTGTACTGATAACTCCCTATTCCTTGACTTGAACTCCATTTATAGTCACCATCTGTTGCTAATCAATCAATCAATTTGCCACTTTAGGACCAAACTCTAAGTTAATTAGTTTGCTAATGAACCCCCTGTGTGAACAGTGTCAAAGGCCTTATTAAAATCTAACTACCTCGTATCCATGTCTGTTGCCTGATCTAATTCCGTGGTCACTCAGTCAAACTAATCGAATGGACCTTGGTCACCTAATCAAAGAAACTGATCAGACCTCTCTAGCCTATCTATGCTTTGGATCCTATAATCTTCAGCATTCAAGGCTCTCTTTTTAAATGGTGATTAAATTAACTTCCCTATCAGTGGAAGTTCAAGGCAATCTGTTGCCTGAGGCAGTGGATCATCTGTTGCTACCCCCTGCCTGCCCGCCACCTGCTGCCTTCTGCCTCCCCTTCCTAACCCTGCAGCAGCAATAAGCTGAACAAATAAGTATGGGGCCTAGGAGACCCATGCGCACCTCCAAGGCCCTGCCAGTCATGCCCCCTGTGACACAAAAGTATGCATCAGGGGATGTGTGACTGACAGGGCCTTGGAGGCGTGCATGGGTCTCAGAGGCCCCCTGTTTATCATTTGGATTTTACCACAGTAGGAGTGGGGAGAGGCGGCAGAGGCTGAAAAGCGGCCACTAGGGAAATTCACTGCTGGAGTGGTTGAAGGCACTACTTGCTACTCCAAAAATTCTGCTGCCCGAAGCAACCGCCTCACTTCATCTAATTATAGGGTCGTCCCTGTTCCCCACCAAGTAGGTAAGACTGTGGTCACCATCCTTCTTCCTCTTTTTATGGAGAAGAACTATGTTTGTCTGTATCCTGTTAACTGGAACTATTATATCCAAAGTATGTTTGAACAGAAACGTTAGTAGATTTGCCATTACTTTTCTGAGTGCCATAACATTAAGGGATGTATCTCATCTTGCCTCATTGTTTTGTCTGTTTTCCATTTAGATAGTTCCTTTTAAAATGTTTCTGCTTTATTCTTCTTCCATTTTGATTCCTGACATTCATTAGGTGTCCTTCCAAAACACATTTTTCAGTGAGTGCTGTACGAAGCTATTTATTCAGTATTTCTTCTTTACCCTCATCTCTCTTCATATATTTCTCCCATTCTGGCATTTTATTCCTTTGATTTATTTTTTAAAATATATATTTTTTGTATTTTCCTGTATTTCTGCATTTGTTTCCCCTAACTCCTCTGCTTATATCAACTTTTTCAGATATTTTTCCTTTTCTTCCCTGTGATCCCTTATGGCAACTTAATGGGGACAATTCTATAATTGCCCCATAATTTATGCTCTTAAATACAGTGCACTGGAAGTTAATTCTACAACAGACTCATGGTTAAAGGTTCATTTTTTTGATTACCCGCTTAAGGAAAGCCATCAAAGTGGAGTACAATAAAACAAATTTGCGCAGTCTAGAAAAGAACTCCATTTTCTTACAGAAAAGTGCTACAGATGAAAGATATACTCTAGCTGCTGTGCTTCTAAACCCCTGACGCCTAATCCCACCTATGCAGTGCCATACTCGGGCAGAGTGTAAAATTAAGCATGAAATGCCGTCTGCAAAAGGGATGTTTTAAAAATAGGCAATGAAGGTTCTGCACGTATAGGTAACAGGAGCTGATTCCAAAGTGTAGGTCCAACAATGTTAAACGTAGAGTCATGAAAGGTATCAAGAAAAAGCTGCCGAAAAGATGAAATAAACAGCTGATTCTACTGAGCAGAACGAAGTGCCCGTGATGGAATGTAGAGAATCAAGTACAGGGATAAGAATTGAGGAGAACCGGTATGATGGATTTTGTGTACTAGAAGCAGAATTTTATACATTAATACCCTAATTCTATATGTGGCGCTCAAAATTGCGTGCAGAAATTTGGGTGCACATCCAATTTGCACGTTCAATTTAATTGAAGGATAAGTCAATTAGCGCTGTTAATTTATTTATTTGTTACATTTGTATCCCACATTTTCCCACCTATTTATAGGCTCAATGTGGCTTACATAGTACCGGAGCGGCGTTTGCAGACTCCGGTGTAAACAAATGCAAAGTGATGATTATGGTAAGATAAAGTTCATGTGGCACAGCCACATTAGGGAAGCATATAACGGAAGTGTTGTGTTATGTCCTTTTACGTATTTTAGTATCAGTGTGTTGTAGAAATCGGCATTTATGTTGGGTTGGTAGGGTATGCCTTTTTAAACAGGTTAGTTTTTACTGATTTCCGGAAGTTTAGGTGGTCGTGCGTAGTTTTCAAGGCTTTTGGTAATGCGTTCCACAGTTGTGTTCTTATGTCTATAATTGCCCCATAATTTATGCTCCTAAATACAGTGCACTGGAAGATAATTCTACAACAGATTCATGGCTCAAGGTTCATTTTTTTTTTATTACTCGCTTAAGGAAAGCCATCAAAGTGGAGTACAATAAAACAAATTTGTGCAGTCTAGAATAGAACTCCATTTTCTTACAGAAAAGTACAATAATCAATTATCTAATTACTAATAATCAATTATCGGTGCTAATTGGCATTAATTTAAATTTACACATGCATCTTTAGGTGCCAGGATCTGTGTGTAAATTTTACATGCAGATCCAAAAAGGGGGCATTGCCATGGGAGCGGCATGGGTAAATCAGGTGCATTCATGGAAATTGCACACTGTTTTACAGAATAAGGGAGATCTGCACCTAAGTTTGGCATGAAGATTTTTTACCAGGTTTCAGTTAGTATAAATTCTCACTCCCAGATCTGCACAGCATTTATAGAGTAGTGTTTAGTGCTAATTTTTAGCAGCTCCAATTTTTTTGTGCCATGTACGTAATTTAGTCCTATACGGTAATTGATAGGTAGCCAATGCTCGGACTTCAAAAGTGCATCTGGACGCCAAGGTTCTGTTATAGAATGCTTGTGTAAATCAACTTCAACACGCCAACATTTATTCATGTCCAGTATTCTGTAAGTTAGAAAATGTGGGATACAAATACAATAAAATAAAAATAAAAAATAAATACATGTAAATGTTGATCTCACCCATGCAGCAAACAACGTGGGAAGGCGGAGAAGGCTTCAGAAAAAACAGGGACACAGGATGATCATCAAATGATGAAAACACTTTTTTTGTACTTGTAGAAAACACACATGACATGGCACTGTGTTTCGGCAGAAAGTGCCTGCCTCGGGGGTCATGAATTGTTGATATATACCAGAGCAGTGTTTGAAGATAACACTAGGAAATTTTTTGTGTAACTGAAACTGGTCTTTAAAAAGACCTTGGCAGCAACAATTCGTGTGTGGGGGTGGTGAGTAGGTTTACCTGCACTAATCAGCTAGTGCAGGCACATTACTGCATGCTACCCTATTAGCATGGGAGTGGCACAGGAGTCCTTACTGTGTGGAGGAGTAGCCTAGTGGTTAGTACAGTGGACTTTGATCCTGGGGAACTGAGTTCAATTCCCACTGCAGCTCCTTGTGACTCTGGGCAAGTCACTTAACCCTCCATTGCCCCTGGTACAAAATAAGTACCTGATTATATGTACTACTACTACTACTACTTAACATTTCTAGAGCGCTACTAGGGTTATGCAGCGCTGTACAATTTAACAAAGAGAGACAGTCCCTGCTCAAAGAGCTTACAATCTAATAGACAAGTGAATGGTCGGTCCGATAGGGGCAGTCAAATTGGGGCAGTCTGGATTCACTGAACGGTAAGGGTTAGGTGCCGAATGCAGCATTGAAGAGGTGGGCTTTAAGCAAAGACTTGAAGATGGGCAGGGAGGGGGCTTGGCGTAAGGGTTCAGGAAGGTTGTTCCAAGCATAGGGTGAGGCGAGGCAGAATGAGCGGAGCCTGGAGTTGGCGGTGGTGGAGAAGGGCACTGAGAGGAGGGATTTATCCTGTGAACGGAGGTTACGGGCGGGAACGTAAGGGGAGATGAGGGTAGAGAGGTAGTGAGGGGCAGCAGACTGAGTGCATTTGTAGGTAAGAAGGAGAAGCTTGAATTGAATGCGGTATCTGATCGGAAGCCAGTGAAGTGACCTGAGGAGAGGGGTGATATGAGTATATCGGTTCTGGCGGAATATGAGACGTGCAGCAGAGTTCTGAACAGACTGAAGGGGGGATAGATGGCTAAGTGGGAGGCCGGTGAGGAGTTATATGTAAACCGCTTTGAATGTAGTTGCAAAAAACCCCTCAGAAAAGTGGTATATCAAGTCCCATTTCTGTTTCCCTATCCTAAATAGATGGTAGTAAGGGCTTCCAGTGGGAATGGTCACGTGCTAATGGGAAAATTAGTGCATGGCCATTACAAAACAAAGAAACATGGTCATTTTACTGCCACACTAAAAGTGGCCACAGCACATGGGAAACCCATGCACTGACTGCAGCGCCAGTCAACCTTTTAGCGCAGCTTAATAAAAGGACCCCCTAGTTTGCCAGCAGGTATTTGTCCTTTTTGGATAGATCCACATTCAGATTCCCTTATGGAATCAAATACTCATCCCCCTTTCTCATGTGTCCCTCATGCAACATCTCAAACTAGTACCATATAACTCCTGTGCCATAACCAATATATCTGCTGAATGCTAATTATTGGACTTGCGTTTATGATTTGGAAACCCACAATATTCCATTTCTCTTTTTGCTTTTATTTTCCTATGAAAGGGGTTTGTTTTAGTAATTACAATCTCAGTAGTTTCCTGCCAGTACATACCTAAGGTACTGTCTTCTTTTAAACAAACCAGCACTTTTAAAATCTGGGACTATTGCTTTTGAGAGGGTAATAACTGGTAATAGATATAGGTTTAGCTATCTGAAGAGGGTATGTTTCCTCTTTATGAACCCCCCCAGGTCCAGTAGCACCCTCTCACTCCCCTAGGTCCAGCATCACCCCTTCTTCTCACCCCCCAGTCTTGCAGTACTCCTCCTTTCTACCCCCCAGTCCAGTGCCTCTTACTTTCTGTCCTCCTCCCCACGGTCTATTCTAGTTTGCTCGGATCGCTGCCGGTAGCGGTGGCCTGGCATTTTATGCAGGCAGCCTCGGAGCCTGGAAGCAGGATGCTGGGCTAGATGGACCATTAGTCTGACCCAGTATGGCTATTCTTATGTTCTTATGGCTAGGACAGCAATCAGTGGAAGTGAGAGTGAACAAGGGACAGTAGAGACGAAGCACGTTTCATTTAGAGAAGTGAATAACCAAAAGCCCTTTGCAAAAAAACTCCTCCCAAAAACATGGAGGAACACAAAGCTTCCACCGAAAGTCAAAGGAAAAAGACTGTACACGCATTTTGTGTACTGTTGGAGAATAAATAATTTTTAGAAGCTTTTCTTTTTGACTGATATCCCTTGGAATATTATTCTTCAAAAACCTTTTGGTTCGTTTTGGATTTTTCTGAACATTTCACACAATATTTGGAAGGTTTTTTTGGTTCATTTCACACATTAATTTTTATTGTGTGCATTGCATATATGTTAGAACTTTCTAGCAAGCACAAATCATTTGTACATGTGTATAATTAAGTTTGCATGAGCTAAACTTTTTGAGGACACTAATAAACTGAGAGGTCCTTTTACAAAGCCATGGTAAAAAGTGGACTGCAGTAGCGTGGGCGCATCTTTTTGGCACACACTGGACCAATTTTTACTGTGGCTGGGAAAAAGGTCATTTTTTAATGGGCCGGGAAATGGGCATGCACAAAAATTAAAACTATCATGCGCCTATTTACCGTCTGACCCTTATCTTAGCGGTGAGGGCTCACATTACCCATGTGGTAATCATGCAGCGTGCCAATGTGGTCACGCTGCCGATTACCACCAGGAATGCCCCGAGGTAGAAAATAGAAAAATATTTTCTACTGTAGGATCCGGCACGTGCCAAACTTAAAATTACCGCCAGATGTACACGTACCCAAATGATAGTGCCGATTTGGTGCACACTACCTGCGCATTAGCCCTCTCTGGGCTTTGAAAAAGGGCCCCTGAATGCACTAACAAAAACATGCCCCTACGTTTGTACCTTTCAAATCCATTTATGGTAAAGTTTGCCCACTGGTACTCATTTCTTTATGTGAGTGCTGAGTTTTCTCCCATTGATTTATATGGAGCCAAGGTGGATAAGTGTTATAAGTGAGAAAGCAAATGAGACATATGAAAAATGAATGTGGCCAGACATTTTTGGCTCCTTGCCCTTAATTTGTGCTGACATTATGGCCTACATATGCTCACTCACTTGTTTCTCTTGCTTTTACTATAGGGGAACAATATCCCTGACTGATTCCATATTAGGAAAAGGGTAATGAAGATCATAGATATGGTTTATTCTATTTATTTATTTATTATTACATTTGTACCCTGCACTTTCCCACTTAAAGCAGGTTCAATGCGGCTTACATAGTAATAGGGATTACAAAGTATTGATAGAGAAAATATATGTAAGTATAGCAGAATAATAAAAGGGATAGGTAGGTAGAAATGGGCAAAGGTGAAGGGAGTAGGAGAGGTATGAGCAAGGGTAGGTGAGCATTGGAGGAGGGGTAGAGGAGGTGGGAGGGGGATGGGACACGGGATAAGGAAATGGAAATTTGGTGGGAGATGTAGTCTAGGTCATTATCATTGTTTCCTGGATATGTGTTGGGTAGATGGGTACGTAGGATTGGCCCCTTATACTTACTTATATATTTCTTATTGTCTAATTAACCACTAAAGTAGTAGTAGTATCTTAAACATAGTCACATTTACAATAATATGACCACATACCATTTGGGAACTCAAGCATCAATTTAAATATGCAAATATCATAATTACCATATTGCTCACAAGCATTACATTTATCTTTGCCAAGTTCATCATCATCATCATCAACATCATGATCATCATTATAATTATGTTTCACACTTTTCCACCTAAATAGAAATTGGTGTGTTGCATCATATTAAGTTATGAATCAAAAATACATAAAGATAAAAGCCATATTGCTTATCTCTGAGATAGGACACAATAGTTAACGCTGCACAGTGAAAATGAAACAGGGATTCGGTCTTTAAAAATGAGAGGCATTCAATCTGAACTAAAGTATAATGGGTAACAATGAAAGGAAGAAGGAAATACAGCAGAAACAGACTTCTGCTGAAGAGCTCTGCACCAAGGGTGGAACGAGCAACCTTCTCGAACTAGCTGTCAGCATTATGAAAGAAAGTACAAAGAAGAATTCAGAAATTGGTGCTTGTGATGGCCCAGATGACAGAACCCAATGATATCTCTGTATTCTTGTAAGCAGCTCCAGATCAGACAGTGGCAGTTGGTTCAGGTCTGATGGCACAGAAAGGTGGGTCAGATCAGATCTGTCCACTGCAGATGCCTCAATCAGTTTTTAGAACAGATCTCACAATAGCAGCCACTAACTGAGGAACTTCCTTCTGTGCTCATGGCTTTGTCAAACTGTGATGATGTCAGATATCCAGAGGCTACAGCAAAAGGATCAGGATTATAGATTCAGATGGATAGCATCAAGTAACTACTGAAGGAGGTGGCATATATTCAAGGGGAACAGAATATCAACCTGCTAATTGAACATTATGCGGGCAATTCCGTAACTTGGCGCCTCGACTTAGGTGCCTCGATGCCATGTACTGATCACCAGTTCTGTAATGTCAAGATGCTGTTATAGAATTCTAGTGTAAACTGGCATAGGTGCACCTACATTTGGGTGGAAACATTTAAGCTAGGCCAATGGTAGGCTTAAATGGACCCACATAAGTGCATCATGCTATGTGTGTAACTGATAGTATTTTATAAGCTTTCTTCCAAATTCTATATATGGTGCCTTAAGCTGTGTGTGCTAATTTGGCCACATGGCCAAATTGCGTGCACAACTTAATTGATTAACAAGCTAATCAGCACCAATAATTGGTGCTTAACAACCAATTAACAGCACTAATGGGCTTTAATTAGAATTAACGTACAATTTTCTAAGGCATATTCTATAATGCGGTGCATATAAATTCTAATGCATGCAGCTGAAAAGGTGGCATGGTCATGGGTGTAGAATGGGCGGGTTGTGGGTGTTTCAAAATACTATGTGCACTATTATAGAATACATCCGATCTGCACCTAACTTAGGTGCAGGCATTTAAGCCTGGTTTTAGGTGGTCTAAATAGGTGCATCTAAATTTGAGTCGCAAGAACGGTGTGTGAGTGTATTCTATAAATTACACTTAATTTTAGGAGTAGTTTATAGAATCACGCTAACCGCATGTTTATTCAACACCGATTTTTATGGTGCCATATACAGAATTTCCCCCATGTGCATAGTTGGGGATGCACACATGGAGGCATGTTTGGGGGCGGACAGTGGATGTGTTCTGTGCTAATCAGTTAGCATTGCTACATTGACGCATGCTAACCGATTAGTGCAGGATTAGCACATGAGCCCTTACTGCCTATAAAATAGCTATCAGTAAGTGCTCATGCACTAATGGCCACATGCTAATGGGGTAATTAGTGTGTGGCCATTAATAGAGGAATGGAAAATGCTGCCATCTTACAGCCACACTAAAAGTGGCCTCAGCGCACAGGGAAACTCCATGCTAGTGATAGCACAAGCCATTGTTTTAGCGCTGCCTGGTAAAATTGCCCCGTTTATGAACCCTTCAGAGACAGAAAAATACCTATGGTATACCACCTCAATAGCTTTTGGACTTGCAGGCAGTATATAAGAAATAAAAATACATACAATTGCAATTTTTAAACAGTTCCAGGGCTCTGCTAACATCTTTTGTTGTGGAGCATAAAAGAAATTGTAACATCAAGAATTTATCTAGGAATAGAAATGTTCCTTTGATAAAAGGTGAAGGGTTTCTAAGATTTATCTAAGGGTAATCAAGATAAGAGAAGGACATTTGTGTTTTTTCACTTCAAGTTTATTCAGCTAGAGGCAGCTTTCTTCCTTATGCTTCTTGTAAAATATTTTATCATATTCCATGAAACTCTCTTTTAAAATCTGACCCAGTTAAAGAAGTCCCTAGAAGAATTGCCAGCCTATACAACTGGTAAATTACACTGTTAGGGGGGTAATTTTACAAAATTTTATATATTATCTCACACATAAAAGTATGCACAATGACAAGAATACATGCACTTTTACATGACTTGGTTATAATTGTGATCTGGGGTAGAGTTAGGGCAGAAAGGAGTGGATTCATAAGTTATATGCATACCTTATAAAATCCATTTATTCACAAGCATACATAACGTAAGAACTGCCATACTGGGTCAGACCAAAGGTCCATCTTGCCCAGTATCCTGCTTTTAACAGTAACCAATACATGCCACAGGTCCCTGGCAGGATCCCCCCAAATAGCAACATTCCATGCTACCTACCCCCAGGGATGAGTATTGGCTTTCTCCATGTCTACTTAATAATTATTTATGGATTTTATCTTCAATAATTAGGAGTTACATGCGGATCTGCCCCAACGCCCTATTCTATAACATGTATGCCTAAATTTAATTGGTTTATTAAACTCCAAATGGGGCATGGCCATGGGAAGGGCATGGGTGGGTCAGTAGCATTCCCAGACATTAGGTATGATGTTTTGAACTGGGTTCAGTTCCCACTGCAGCTCCTTGTGACTCTGGGCAAGTCACTTAACCCTCCATTGCCCCAAGTACAAAGTACCTGTATATAATATGTAAACCGCTTTGATTGTAACCAGAGAAAGGAGGTATATCAAGTTCCATCTCCTTTTCCCCTTTCCTTTTAGAATACCTTCATGAGTGTCAATTCTATATCAGCACCTAGGTGTAGCTAAGAAGTTATGAAATACTATTATAAACCCACTTTGGCATGCAAAGGTTAGGTGCAATCACTTATGTCAGGTCAATGCCTGGTGTAAATTGGAACACCTAAGTGTACCGTGCAACATGTTTAACGGATAGCGTTCTATAAATTGTGTGAATTGTTTAGCGCCATACATATGGGCCACCCATGGGTACAACCCCCCCTTGCATTTCCGCACCATTGCATTTATACACTACACTATAAAATGGTGTGTAGTGAATTTTGGCATATATCTGCCAAACAGAGCAGCACTTATGTACACAAGACACATACCCATATTTAGAACTGCCTCATAGGCGACTTGTCAACGGCGTGTCAGTGAGATTTGAACCCTAACTTCTATGGTTCTCAGCCCACTGCTCTATCCACTAGGATACTTTTCTTGGCTTATCTTGAAAGCATTCAGATAAACAATAATATTGTATATTCCCACCCACACCTTGATAACAAGGATATGTCTGTCCTTTGGAAGTAAGGACATTCCCCTTACCTTCACCACAGAAGTCTCTTATGTAACACTGCTGTCCTTTCTAGATCTACCTCTGAGGTTTAATTTTTACCATACCACCTTTAGGAGGGAAGTTATCAATGTGGGCTACTGTTAAAATGAGTTATTTTACTGTTAGTACTAGGTCTCATTGCATAAAATGGGACCTGTGCAAAAATAGCATGAGTCAATGGTAAAGTAATCCATCATAATCGTAGCCCACATTGATAACTTCCCCCATCAGTGTCACCATAACAAAATGGTTTACAGTTAAAAACAGAAATAATAAAGGAAGCCATAATCAAATAGGAAAGACAAGTAAGGAAATTAGAAATGACAACTTGAAGATGTATTTCTCAACAGAACAGTGAAAGGAAAGTCAGTAATACAGGCGAGCAGGTAAGCAGTCTCTCCCATGAAGATCACTTCAACCTACTGATCTTCTTAACAGAATTTTTTGACTTTGAGACCGGCCTTAAACTTGGGATAAGAGAGTTCAGCATGTAATGCAAATGGCAGTGAGTTCCTTAATGCTGGGGCTAAAAAGAAAAATTCTGAATGATGTGGGGAATCCAAATATGCAAGAGAAAATGAAGGCAAAGAAAGAAGATGTTCAGTAGATGAACGCAGATGATGAGAAGATCAAGAAGGAACCAAGAGTGATGCCACATAATGTGGAATACGACTTTATGGGTTAAGGTAATAATTTTGTATTGAAAACAATACCAGACAGGGAGTCAATGGTGTGACTAGAGAAATGGAGCGATACAATCATATCTACATGCATGATATGGAATCCTGATTGCTATATTCTGTACTACTAAAAAACATTTACGCGAAACCTGAGGAAGACCTGAAAATATTTTAATGGAATAATCCAATCGGGATATCACAATAACATGAAAAATAGTTTGTTGATCAGATTCATTCAGAGCACTGCAAATACAGCTGAATTGATGCTGAGCATGGAAACAACTGATGATATAAAGTAGCTTTAAGATACTTAAATTAATCTACTAACTGGATGGGGGTCACAAGTAAAACTGGAAAAAGAGAATGGTCAGCCAAGATGTGGTCTTAAATGGATTGAGCACTAATAAGGTTTCCCTAAGCCATTCAAAGATTTGAGTTAAACAGGAGATCCTTTATACCTCCCTTCCACTTTTTCTCCAAGACTTGAAAAACAACGGGAAGAGAAGGGTGGCCAACTACACTCCTTCTACTTTGCTAGTCCCTGGCTGAATGTCAGCTTGGTATACCTCATACTGGGGCCCTTTTATTAAGCGGTGAAAGGGCTACCGGGTGAGTATCGCATGCCAGATTGACACTACCACCCGATTAGTGCACCCACCTGTCGATAATTTGGAAGTAGGCATGTGCTGTTTCCAGTGGTAGAAAATATTTTTCTATTTTTCACTGCAGCGGCGTTCCTTGCAGTAATCAGCAGCATTGCCCCATTGGCGCATGCTTACCACATGTGTATCGCATGAGCCCTTACCGCTTGGTCAATGGGTGGTGGTAAGGGCTTAGGCAGTAAATAGCTGCACACTATTTTTAATTTTAGTGCACGGCCATTTACAGCCCCCATTTAAAAAAGCCTTTTTTTCTGAGCTGTGGTAAAAAATGGCCCAGGACTCACCAAAAACATGTGCCCACACTACCGTAGGTCACTTCTTACCGTAGCTTAGTAAAAGGACCCCACTATGCATGAAATATATTTTGATTTCAATAGTTTTGTGAGCACTGTGTAGATAAACTTCTATTTAAGCTTTTTCTTTCTTTGTTTTAATATTAAACTATACTGTTTGGTGATCACTTACTGACCTCGCACTGTGAATTTTGCAGAATAGAGACATTGATCTGTCTATTCCCAATGGAAATGTATCTCACTGTGCGTTGAGCACACTGAAACATAATTTCAAAATAATTTCCCTCATTCTATACTTTTTGCAAATACTGTTTGAAAGGTGGAGCCATTGTAGTCTTAGTTGAATATTTATGAAATTGTGTTTACAAAGGGCTGGCTACAGGGATTGATATATTTTCATGCTAGGTGACGTTAATACCAATCAGAAAATACAGATAATTCAAAAGCATTTAAGAACAGGCCAATACCACAGTCATTTAGAAGTGATAAGATGCATATTGAAAGTGTAGCTCATACTAGCACATGTTTCAAGCCACTCTATGTTCACTGTTTAAGACTGAAAATATTAAGGTGTCCTTTTACTAAGCTGCGCTAAAAGCGGCCTGCGCTTTGACTAGCCTGTGGGTTTTCCTGCATGCTGAGGCCACTTTTAGTGCAGGTGTAAAATGCCCGCATTTCCTATTTCCCCCCATTAATGACCACATACTAATTTCCCAATTATCACGTGGCCATTAGTGCAAGAGCACTTATCGACACCTATTTACTAGGCGCTAAGGGCTCCCACGCTCACCACATGCAAATCGGTTTGCACATGGTGATGCACCTGGGCTAACTAATTGGCACTAAGTATGCCTACTGTCCGCCACCAAACAGTATTAGCCAGCATTATATAAAACAAAGCTTACCGCGGGTTAAAATCCTACTGTTAGTGCTTACTGCAGCTTAGTAAAAGGGCCCCTAAACAGCCTTTTTGTTTAAGCAGATCAGAAGTCTGAGGAAGAGTCTCTCTTGTTCACAATGGAAACACAATTTGTTTTAAGATTTACCACATGGGAAGTGCACACAGATCTGAAAACTACCATGAGACACCTGAGCACGCCCTACAATGCTGTGAAGAGAAAGAATTCTATTAGAACAATGGGCCACTTAATCGCATCAACCTGAAAAAAGATATCTATATAAAATAGTGAAAACCGTGGTGTAATGTTCTTTTAAGGAGGAGAAGCCTCAAATACTGATAGGATACTCCTTTGTTGATTATTCTTTCAACATTAGGGAGTTCCCTCTATTCATCATAGGCTCAAAAACCTCCCTCCTCCACATAAGGTACCCGAACAACTTAGTTCTGCTTTCTGCTAAAGCTATGGGGTTCACTTATCTTTCCAGCTGTACGGTCTCGTATTGCTGTCCACGGCAATATGAGATATATAGATATCTTTTTTCAGGTTGAAGTGACATAAAGGTGATATTCTATAAGCTCTGGATGGACGTTTAGATGTACTCCACTTAATCGCATAACGCATAGCTGGCGCATAAACCTGGATGTTGGATACTGGTGCCTGGATATGACCCGACATTGAATATCCAGGAATATTTTCAATGGAAGCTAAAAAAAAAATTGCTTATCTCTGCCATCTGAATATCTAACCCCAAGATTCTACTTTGAGAGGTACAAGAAAATCTTAGGACTCTATCTTGAGAGAGGTTGAGGCAAACAACATACTATGAGGAAGGATAAACATTCATGGGAAGGAACCACCATTTTCCCTCAAGCTGCCTTACATTATTATTATTGTTTGGGGGGGGGGGGCAATATTCAAATTGAAAATGGGCAGGAGAGGCTCCTGCCTGATTAAATCACTTGTATGGGGCTATTCACTGTTATTTAAGTGCACTTAAAAAGATAAGACTGCTGACCATGGGCCCCTTTTTCTAAATTGCGGTAGTGATTCCTGCGCGGCAAATGCAACAAAGTCCATAGGAACTGAATGGGCTTCATAGCATTTGCCGCACCAGGAATCACTACTGTGGATTAGTAAAAGGAGCTATATCAGCACTAACCGCAAAAATAGAAGCTGGCAATTTTGTGGTTGGAGTCTGCACATGCCAATCAATATTCAATACTTAACCACATAAGCTATCTAGACAAATAGGATTGCACAAAAAACAATCCTATCTTTGTCCAGTTTAACTTATGCTGTTAAATGGGGCCACCTGAGTTACAAGGTGGCTAATAACCTTGGCAGAGCTGCAATGAGAATATATTTAATTAATAGGATTTGTATGGCAGGGATCAATTTTTAATAGGCATGAATAAAGAAAGAAAGGGTGGTTTGTTTGGTGGAGGAGGGAGGAGTGTGATGAATGTATGTAGGTAGAGAGTGGGAACAGGCTAGAATATCTGGGTACATTTATTGAGCTTGAAGAGAAGGTGGGTGATGATTGGCTGATGGAATAAAGGGCGAGCTGGAAATGTTCTCAGGAAAAAAGGTTTTGGGTTGAAGGGTTTCTTTTGGGCAGCGGGATGTGAGTGGAGTGGTGGAAAGGTTAGGAGGGGTTGAAAAGGGGATTTAATTTGTAGCCCAACCTACCTACCCTGTGGAGTGGTATGTGGGTATGTGTTAGTTTGGGGGTGGGTTGATGGTTTGGTTTGGATTATTATGAGAGGTGGGAGGTTAAGAGGTCACAGATTGTGAGAAAAGTGGATAGGAAACCAGGCGGCCATTTAGGGTGGAAAAGTGGGATGGAATGAATTGAAGCTGCTGGGGATGGTGAAAGGCTTGGGTGCAAAACCATGTCGAGCTGAGGTGAGGTTGTAATGCAAACTTCATGGGAAAAAGGGAAGCACTTAACTTCAAGTGGACAATCCCAATGGGTACCTGTCTACCCATGCCTCTTTTTCTAGTTGACACTAGACTGGACTTAGCGGGACTGAAATGAAAGTCTGATATTGACTGGAAAAAGAGGCATGGAAAGACATACCCTGATGAAGCGAGGGTGAAGGGTCCCTGTTGGGATCAGGGGCATTCCTGGAATTTGTGTGCAGCTTTACTGAATAAGGGAGATTCATGACCAATTTAGATATGAGAGTTTATACCAGGTTTTAGTTGGTGTAAATCCTCATGCCCAAAATTGGGAACGGATCCCGGTTGCAAATGCTATTGTATAAATGCTTCCCAACCCTGAGCACAATTTATAGAATAGTGCTTAGCGCTAAATTTTATCAGTGACGGTTTTTCAATGCCATATACAGAATTCAGTCCTTATTCATTGCACTTAGGGGTCCTTCTACTAAGGTTTGCTGAAAAATGGCCTGGGTTTTGTGCAAGCAGATCCATTTTTCAGTGCATCTGCAAAAAAACGCCTTTTTAAATTTTTGCCAAAAATGGACGTGCCGCAAAATAAAAATTGCCGTGTGTCCATTTTGAGTCTGAGACCTTACCGCCAGCCATTGACTTAGTGGTAAGGTCTCTCACATTAACCGTGTGCTAATCGCCTATGCACATCAAGTCAGAGTTACTGCCCAATTTTCGCTGCATGCCAGAAAATAGAATATTTCACTGCACGTAGAAAATGAAATTACTGCATGGGCCACGCAGTAGCCTGGCGGTAACTCTGAATTGGCACGCGTTGGGCGCACGTAGGTGCCTATGCGGCTTAGTAAAAGGGCCCCTTAATGAAAAATTGTCATTTAAAGGAATTGTTTTACTCGCCCTGTACAATAGGGTTAAGTATAACACTAGTGATGCTAATTCATGCCAATGAATTACAAAATCTTTTATTTCATATTCAGTCAGCAAATACCGTAATCTTATAGATGGCTGAGTTGAAATAGTGTTGGAATGTATTACATTTTGTTGGATGGAAAAATTCTTGCTTAAAAAAATGAAGCCGTCTTGATATCATAGTTAAAATGACATAAATATTTGATTAGGTAACACAGGGATATGTTTTTAATTTACTTTTATTTAAAATGCATCACTAATGCATTTTTGTCTGCACTTGTTAGAAATACATTCCAATTATATTTTATTTCAAAGTAATATATTTATCTACTTTGCAAATATGTGTATAAAATAGGTATTAGCAGGATATTTATATTTAGATTAGTATTTTTTTATGGTATAAAAAAAATGACCTAATCACTTTGTTGTTCTGATACTAATCTAATTATGTTGCTTTGTTCTATAACTTCAGTATATTGTTACATAAGAAGTGAAAAAGAACACTCTCATTCATACCTGAATTTATACAGATATAAAATGTGACATAGTAAAAAAAGGTTAGTTTTTAGATAATCTATATAATTTTATTTGTCAGTTGATTTAGGCTAGTGACAGACTCAGGCTTATCTTTGTATGCACAGGTCCATTTATGATCTGAAACTTAGTTACTGAACTGTATTAGACAATTTGACTTTCAATTCTTACAAGGGGGTTTCTATGTTTTTATTTGCCACAGCAGCTTGAATCTTTGCATTCTGATTAAGGTAGATGAAGCATTTGCATTCTATCCATATTCATAACTCTCCTTTTCAGATTCAACCAAAATGCCACATTTGTTGTCTGAGCAGATACATGCAATGTGGTAGGAGGACTCTGCAGCTTTTATTCACATATATAGGAGACAGAAATATGCCTTTTCAGAGTCTGCAGAATAGGTAGCCAGTAGGTGAATGCATGCTATTAAAGTGCCGAGAGACCAGAACAATCAACATGTCCTTTTCCTGTGACACAAACTGTAATTAATGATTCTTTTCCTTTTTGCTGTAAAGAAAAGAGAGATGTGCAGTTGACAGACATTTTATTAATGGTTTCTGCCATCTTGGTTTATATAAAAGGTTTCATTGGTTGCAGTTTCAGTTTGAAAGACTCTTTTTGATTAAATACTTGAAATGGTTATTTAATGGTTGAAAAATGAAGGGACTCTCTTCACACCCACTGAAACTTTGAGTTTAAATAATAAAATTAAAGCTATTGTGACAGTGTTCTTTCTACCCTTTTGCCATCTGCCTCCTGCTAGCTCAATCAATAATGGCATCTGCAGGAAGTGTCATCCTTACCTTCTTGCTCTCTATTCAACCACCAGACCTGTCAATATTGTGTCTCATGGTCACTCTACTGGAGAGATATATCGATATGAGTTCGGTGCTACATATTTTGTGATTGTTACACTTTTGTACTCTGAGCATTTTTTTTCTCTATGGCAGCATGGTCAGGGGAGGCCAACTCAGCTTTAGTTCCCCTGTCAGAGAGTTTTACAAACGGTAACCCTTCTGAGATAGGGGAGACATAGAAGCTACTTTTTACACATAAAAGAAAGCAAGATTTCGCACTGTAAATGGGACTGAGGACAGAAATAAAGTATTCACCTGATAGACACATTTTGAGAAAGTTGTACTCAGTTTAGAAGCACTCCTTTTCACATGGACATGAAACAATATAGTCAGAATTGGACTTTGGTTTTTTTTTTTTTTTTACTGTAGCTTCCATCGCTATCTTTACTAGCTGAAAACAACTCTTACAGGTTTCCATAGACACCAACATTACACCCCAGAATTCTGTAACTTTTTATTGTTTTTTTAAAAGTCTTTAAAAAGTTTTTTTTTAAGTCTTTGATGCTGTTATTTTGCAAATTTTTACTATCCATCACTGGGGATATTACCATATATAATATTTTTTCCAATTATGTTAGCACTGAAATAAAATCCAGAATTTTTTCTTGGTTTTAGGTTTGAAAACTTCAATTTCACAGTCTTCAAAAAAAAAAAAAAATCCTGTGTTTGGAAGACAGCTGGAAATAGACTGTTTGCACATTGATCTTATAGCCGTCATTCATTTTCTCTGGGAATTTTTATGTAAGCTCCCTTATTGGGAATATGCTAATGACATTCACCATGATTACTGATTTTCTTTGAATCTTTATTCCTCTGTGGGCAAAGCAATCAGAAAGGGAGAACAGGAGATTTACTTCTTGCTTGTGTGCCTTCTTCAACCATCTGCTCTATTCTGATTCATTTGAATAAGATCTGCACTTTTCGATTCTTTATGCTGCCATTCTGAAGCATTTTAAAGCTTTAAGAGGAGTTAATGGTTATCTGTCAGTGTCACAACTGTGGTATCAAGATGCATTCTAAATACAAACTCACCTTTCAATGTTTTGCATGAATGGATACAACATTTTTAAAACTTAAACATTACAATATTGTTTGCCAGTTGCATTATTCAAAATGTTTTGTTTTATAAGTCATGAAGACTACATTTTCAAAAGAAGGGAGCAAAATTGAGGAGTACAGCAAGATCCCCACTAGAAATGTGTGTGTTCAACTAAAAACAAAAGTGAAGAATTATTCTAAAAGAGGAAAGTGTTCAAAGGTCAAATCCACTATGCAAAAGAGATGAAACCCTTTAGTACTTTTACTGTTAACACCAAGGATAAGAAATATTGGGCCAGATAGTCAAAAAATGCTGGACACCTACGTTTAGACGCCTAAGGGGTCCTTTTACCAAGTTGTGGTAAAAAGAGCCCTGTGCTAGCATCAGGGGCCATTTTTAACGCATGCTGAGGTCTTTGTACCGCAGCGGATAAAAAGGTCAAAAAAAGAAATGGCCATGCAGTAAGATTTCACTTTCCGTATGGCCATATGTGTGTGTGTGGGGAGGGGGGGGGAGCACTTACTACCACCCATTGAGATGGTGGTAAAGGTCCTGCACTAACCTGGCAGTAACTGGGTAGCGTGTGGCACTGCCTGATTACCACCAGGTTAGCACCTGTGGAAATATTTTTTTAATATTTCTGCAAGTGCCTGAAATGCTGAGCATTGGGGGTGGAACTACCAGTGGCACTCAAGCTGGGCCGGCGGTAGCTCTAGATTTACATACAGTAAGCCCACAGTGTGCTTACTACCACTTTGTAAAAGAGCCCCTAATGTTAAGGGATCTTACTGCGTGCCAAAATGCACTACTGCGGGGCGAGCTCAGTTTATCACCGGGACATGTTTGGGGGAAGAGAGTAGGCCCAAGGGGTTCTTTTACTATGGTGCACTAATGGATTTAGTGCATGCTAATGAATTAGGGTCCATTTTACAGAGTGGCAGTAAGCCAAACGCAGGCTTACCACTCGCTCATCCGGGACTACTGCCATCCCAAAAAAGCTGCCGCCGGTAGTCCAGCCCCCGAGCGCACGCCATTTCCATAGGAAAAAGAAAACCCCTGGAAATGGCTTGCTTGACACTAATCCAGTGGTAATTGGGCATGCGCTGCCCGGTTACCACCAGGTTAGGGCAGTGGTAAGGGCTCACCGTATGGCCATATGTATCTGGGGGCTTTTTTATCCGCTGTGGTAAAAAGGGCCCAGGTACACGGGAATAATGGCCCTTGCCGTTAGCACAGGGCCCTTTTTCCTGAAACTTGGTCAAATGCCATGAAGTTCCTAGGTACAGAATGGGCTGCATGGCATGTGCTAATCATTA
The DNA here is from genome assembly GCF_901765095.1 of Microcaecilia unicolor. NCBI lineage: Eukaryota > Metazoa > Chordata > Amphibia > Gymnophiona > Siphonopidae > Microcaecilia > Microcaecilia unicolor. Next base: position 57,938,443 of record NC_044036.1, on the reverse strand, counting down.
GCATGTACTAAATCCATTGGCACACCTTAGTAAAAGGACCCCTTAGTTTTCAGTTGAAAATTCACTTTAATTTAGGAGCTGAAGTTTTGCTTATAAATTTAGGCCTGCTATTCATTTTCCTAAATGTATAAGCTTAATGCAGAAAATCAGTGCTAAGCTTTTAACTTTTTTTCCCCACCCTTAATCTGCCCCATTATCTTCCACTTTTATGTTTTTTGTATTTTAGTAAATTTTGAATATGAATTTAGGCAGTCAGTCCTAGTAAACTTTCAAAGAGACCAATTTAGGAGCATAACTCTCAAACATAGCAAAATCTGGGCTTAGCAAGTGCTATTGCAGGATTTTCCCTCCTAAACTCCGATTTATTGTGGCAGTATATTATACATTTTTCCAATTTCTTTTTTTTTTTTTGCGGGCCCATTGCTAATTTTTCCATTAGTGTGTGGGACTTGCAAAAAAAAAAAAAAAATTACAGCATTTACTGCCTCCTGCGTTAAGTCTGCATTATCCAGTTATGGCATGCTAATGTTTACATGCTAGTGGGAGCCCGGTGGTAGGGCCGAATCTCTTCACACCAAACCAGAGCTACCCCTACTGCCATTTTGTAAAAGGATCACTAAATGTGCATATGAAGATACCTGACAGCCATTTAGATTTCAGATCAGACATATAATAAGTCACTGAAAAGAATACTGCCAGCACAGAAAACAAAATGTGGTGACATCAGGGAGCCTTAGCCTCACCACTTTTGTCATTGCAAATATTGCCAAATACATTAATTTCTCCAGTATAAAATGGGTCTGCCAAAAGCAGCCAGTATAATGTCTGTGGGGGAAGGCTCAGTAATTTTTTTCTATTCATGCTTTATATATTTTTCTCATTGATGTTTACATTATTTTAGTCTGTATGTTCCAAACATGTATGTGAAGCTGTAACCTGCTTAGATTTCTTTGACAGGCCAGACATACATCCTTTCAATAAATAAATAAACTGGGCCATTATCATTACAACCTTTTTAAATTAAAATTTTAAAAGAGAGCTGTTTGACAAGCTTACGTATCATCTTATTTCTTACACAGATGTAATGTAATCGAGAATACTGGTCAGGAACTCTTACAGCTGTGCTGCCTGATCCTACCACTATCTCTCTGTTCTACTCTTTTATGTAAATGTTGCTTCTTTAGTCTTTCTCTAACGGCCTTTATTGATTTCTGTCTCAATTTCTGTTTGCTAAGGTGGGCTTATGCACATGCTGACCAAGAAAGCAGGGAGAGAGAAAGAGAAAAACCTCATGCCTGATTGCAGCTGCTCAGAGCCAAATTATCTTGAAACGGCCTCCACTCCCTTCCTTCCCTTTATCTCAACAAAGGGAAAAACATTGTGCCACTTTATCTTTTGATATGGTGCAGAAATAGAACCCTATTGACAAAAAGAGTTAATAATAGGCTAGCACATTCGCAACTTAATATTTCAGGAGAAAAATATAACAGATTCAAATGAAAAGCAGGCACGCAAATACAACAAGCAGAAGTATGCCAGTGCCAGTGAAATTGGAAGTCAATGGGTTTCATTTTATAGAGCAGTTAAACTTTTGTTAGTAATTGTACTTTCAAGGCTGAAGATATATATTTTCCAGTTAAGAAGTGGCAGCTTGCATTGTACAATCTTACATATAATATCTATCTAATCTATCTATCTATCTATCTATCTATCTATCTATCTATCTTTATATATATATATATATATATATATATATATATATATATATATATATATATATATATATAGACACACTTTCAGAGATAGAGAGATAGATATATTCCAGTGATCACCAAAACATCTCACCAATCACTTGAGTACTCTATAAAAGTGATAAAAATGTGTGCCTGCCTTGTGAATAGGCCCCTTCAACACTTGTAATGCTGGCTTTAGAATTGAATTCATGTCTTCTCTTCAGAAAAGCAGTTGGATTTTAGAGTGTCTTCTTGCTTTAGTATCTCATTTCTTCGTACTTTGTAAATCCCATTTTCCCACCTCTGACAATGATGTATCATTCAAAAGAGAATGCAAGACAAAACAGCCACTCCACAATGGTCTACTTACTGTGCACTGCTGGATTATGAAGCAGCAGCACATTAAAGTAGCTCAAGGTGAAGGTCACAAATATTTATTTCATGAGATTTGGCCCCGTTCACAACAAATGTTTTTCTTAGTTGGCACATTGAGATCAATTTTTTTAAAAAAATAGAATAATAAAACTTTAATCATAGTCCTGAGATGAGTACAAAATCACTGGTTTCTTGAATGAAAATATTATGCATATATTTTATTACATGTCATCAATATCATTTTGGATAATTTTTAGATCAACATCTTCTAGAAATGAGAAGCCAGGTTGAGGAAGGTCTAACTCAGTGAATGTGGCCTAGGCCTGGGCTGGGTCCTGAACTGATGCTATGTCCAGAGGAAGTGAGGTGCTAGACAGCACAAAAAGGGTAAAGGGAGAAGGCAAATGTGCCCATGTTGATTTTTGAGTTGCCAGACTAAACAGAGATTGGACTGGAGATGAGGGAATCTCTAATGTTGTGGGAGGGATTATGGGGCAGGAATAGGAGTTTGAGAGCTATAAAGAGTAGTGGGGCAATTTTACTTTGCCTACATGGAAGCCCCATCCACCCTCCCAGTTGGTCATGTTGGCCTGGGTTGTTTGTCAAGCTGGTTTGTGAGGGGCAGTGTACCTCAGCTAAGCAGTTCATTTGTTGGAGGTGAGGGCAGCAGAAGCCACAGGCTGCCATCAGGGTGTGGTGGTTGTGACTGGTGATCCTCAAGTAAGCTCAAACCCATCTGGGTCTACAGTGGTACTTCAATGGGCTGGGCAGGAACAGAACTCCTCTTCTCAGGTCCAAGAATGTCTCAGAATGCAAAATGGCTGCCATGACCCCTAGTGGTAGAATATTCCCCACTTGTGAGGTATCTCTTATTTTCCAGAAGAGCCGTTTGTCATCCATCTCATACATATTCTATCATTTATGGCAAATAAACATACACATTTCCCAGAAAAGATCTTTGTAGAATCTCTTGATATTCCTGAATTACATCAGGGAAAATAATGCCAGAACTAAAATTTGGAAAAGATCATAAACAAATCCTATTTGCTGACTTTTCAACTAGATTGTAAAAAATCATTAATACTTAAAAAAAAAAAAAGACCTGACTGTAAAAGATAAGGCTGTACTGTTACTCTATTCAATCTTAACTACACTGAATATCAAGGGGATTTGAAAACAAGCTATGAATGACCGGGAAGTTTTAATTCCATTTCAGTTGTGTGAGCTACAGAATATTAAAAGTATGGTACAAGAACCATATTAATTAGGCTTTTGGTAAATGTCCTCTCATAGATCCCCCTCAATATATGTTTGAAGATCCTGAGGATTTTCCAAAGATCTCAGCTAAGCTTCCTTCCCTAGTTGTTAATTACTGCACCCTCACAGTCAGCAGTAACCGTATTTTTATTTTGTAAAACATTGTTTTTAAATTCTCTGTTTCTCTGTACAGAACCTAGTTTTTAAGTTAATCAGTTTAGCAAATATATCTTTAAATCTTGTGTTTTTAAAGGGTATTTGAATAAATATATTTTCATATAATTTATCATGGTCACCTTTTTAAAAAAAAAATTCTAACTTATTTCTAATATATACCAGATAACTACATCAGAAGCATTTGAGCCAGACATTTGAGCAGCAATAATATATCTCATTTATCAGCTTCTAACGCATATTATCATACTTATTCATAGAAGAAAACTAATTTATCCGTAACAAACTCAAAGTAATTGTGCTTGCTTCTGGGTTTACTCAACACCATAAAGAAAAAAAAAATTCTGGCAAGTGTTGTTTACAAAGCAATAAATCCTTGTAAAGTGAGTGTGGGGCAAGTCTGGGATCTGACCTAGCCCTAAGGGCTACTTAAACACCTGTGGATTTATAGAGTTCAGATGTCTGCAGAATCTGTGTTGAACTTCTTTGTCAAACATGTACCGCACATGAAGCCCTGACATTGCTAAGCAACTTCCAGGGTTTTTTCCCCCCAGTTTGGAATGCTGTCACACTGCAAAATTGCAAAAGGTCAGAGTCTTTGACTACAGTGTCATATGCACAGATGTCGTAAACTATTCTCCTGCTACCTGACCTACCACAATTAACAGAAATTGAAAAATTGCCTTTAGCAGTTTAAAATTAGTAAACATAGATGATCACAAACACTGAAGAGTTATGCCCAGTTCTATGTTGATTAGGAATGGGCTATAGCAGTAATGACATAGAAAATGTCAAAACAACATACCCCAGTTTGTTGCATGTCATTAACGAATGAAAATGAGCAGAAAAAGTACATGTTGTGTTTTTTTTTCATTTGCCAGTAATAGTGCACACTTTGCAAATAGGGTGCACTCTTTTCCCAATGGTGTGCTAATTCAAACCACTGACCATGAGCAAACCTGAAAATTGTGTGCCCAAATTTCCAACTAGCATGCAAATTTGTACAATCAAGTAATAGAATAGTATCAGTTTCATGTCTAACAGGGGCCCTTTTACTAAGGCACGAGAGAGCTAATGTGCGGGTAGCGTGTGCCAAATCAAAACTTCTGCCGGGCTATAACGTGCACCCAGCAGCAATTCTGAATTTGGCGCTCACCGAATCCACTGGTAGAAAATAATTTTCTATTTTCTACCGTGTGGGGCATTCCCGGCGGTAATCAGAAGCTGGTACGCACTGCATGGTTACCATATGAGTGGTGCGCGATTTTTAAGAAGGGTTCCAGAGGAGATCCGGGAAATTATAGACCGGTGAGTCTGACGTCGGTGCCGGGCAAGATGGTGGAGGCTATTATTAAGAATAAAATTGCAGAGCATATACAAAAACATGGACTGATGAGACAAAGTCAGCACGGATTTAGTGAAGGGAAGTCTTGCCTCACCAATCTAATGCATTTTTTTGAGGGGGTAAGCAAACATGTGGACAATGGGGAGCCGGTTGATATTGTATATCTGGATTTTCAGAAGGCGTTTGACAAAGTGCCGCACGAAAGACTCCTGAAGAAATTGCAGAGTCATGGAATCGGAGGGTAGGGTATTATATGGATTAAGAACTGGTTGAAAGATAGGAAGCAGAGAGTAGGATTGCGTGGCCAGTATTCTCAGTGGAGGAGGGTAGTTAGTGGGGTCCCGCAGGGGTCTGTGCTGGGTCCGTTGCTTTTTAATGTATTTATAAATGACCTAGAGATGGGAATACTAGTGAGGTAATTAAATTCGCCGATGACACAAAATTATTGAGGGTCGTCAAGTAGCAGGAGGAATGTGAACGATTACAGGAGGACCTTGCGAGGACTGGGAGATTGGGCGTGCAAGTGGCAGATGAAGTTCAATGTTGACAAGTGCAAAGTGATGCATGTTGGGTAAGAGGAACCTGAATTATAGCTACGTCTTGCAAGGTTCCGCGTTAGGAGTTACGGATCAAGAAAGGGATCTGGGTGTCGTCGTCGATGATACGCTGAAACCTTCTGCTCAGTGTGCTGCTGCGGCTAGGAAAGCGAATAGAATGTTGGGTGTTATTAGGAAGGGTATGGAGTCCAGGTGTGCGGATGTTATAATGCCGTTGTATCGCTCCATGGTGCGACCGCACCTGGAGTATTGTGTTCAGTACTGGTCTCCGTATCTCAAAAAAGATATAGTAGAATTGGAAAAGGTACAGCGAAGGGCGACGAAAATGATAGTGGGGATGGGACGACTTTCCTATGAAGAGAGGCTGAGAAGGCTAGGGCTTTTTAGCTTGGAGAAGAGACGGCTGAGGGGAGATATGATAGAAGTGTATAAAATAATGAGTGGAATGGATCGGGTGGATGTGAAGCGACTGTTCACGCTATCCAAAAATACTAGGACTAGAGGGCATGAGTTGAAGCTACAGTGTGGTAAATTTAAAACGAATCGGAGAAAATTTTTCTTCACCCAACGTGTAATTAGACTCTGGAATTTGTTGCCGGAGAACGTGGTACGGGCGGTTAGCTTGACGGAGTTTAAAAAGGGGTTAGATAGATTCCTAAAGGACAAGTCCATAGACCGCTATTAAATGGACTTGGAAAAATTCCGCATTTTTAGGTATAACTTGTCTGGAATGTTTTTACGTTTGGGGAGCGTGCCAGGTGCCCTTGACCTGGATTGGCCACTGTCGGTGACAGGATGCTGGGCTAGATGGACCTTTGGTCTTTCCCAGTATGGCACTACTTATGTACTTATGTACCGCTAAGTCAATGGGTGGCGGTAAGGGCTCAGGCCGTAAATAGGTGCATGCTAGTTTTAGTTTCAGCGCATACCCATTTCCCGGCTCATTAAAAAAATTGCCTTTTTTCACAGCTTCCCAGCTTTACTCATACTACCGCAGATCACTTTCTACCATGGCTTAGTAAAAGGACCCTTTAAGGCCCTTTTACTAAGCTATGCTATAGGAGAAGTAGCATTTTAGCATGTGCTAAAAATCAGCACGCACTGGTGCTAGAGACACCCATAGAAATTAGGGCACGCTAATTTATAGAACGTTCTAAAAGTGATAGCGCACCTTTGTTAACAGGGCCTCAATAGAAATCAAACAAAATAAAACATGGAAAAGAAAATAAGATGATACCTTTTTTATTGGACATAACTTAATACATTTCTTGATTAGCTTTCGAAGGTTGCCCTTCTTCCTCAGATCGGAAATAAGCAAATGTGCTGGCTGACAGTGTATATAAGTGAAAACATTCAAGCATTACTATGACAGTCTGACAGGGTGGGAGGAGGGGGGTGGGTAGGAAGTATGCATGGGGACATCAAAGCATATCATTGATATTCTAACAGGGTGGGTGTGGATAGGTGAGGGGAGGGTGATCAACAGAGACATACAGCTTTATGGTTTATAATGGGCTAGGAACCCCAGATCCTTGTTAAGTCCTTTCTGTTGGGTGTTAAAATATTCAATCATTCTGACTTCAAAGGTCTTACGTTCTTGTATGGTTTTAAAGTTACCTTTGAGGATTCTCACTGTGAAATCACTGGTACAGTGTCCTGGTCCTGTAAAATGTTGACCAACAGGCGTGGGAACCCTGCTGGCACCAGTATTGTTCATATGATGTCTATGTAAATTGAATCTTGTCTTAAGCATCTGGCCTGTTTCTCCAATATAGCATCCTTCGTTACATTTTTTACACTGAATGATATATACCACATTGGAAGATGAGCAAGTGAAAGATCCCTTTATGTTGAATATCTTTCCTTTGTGGATGACTTTGGGGTCCTGTGAAATATTTTGGCATAGTTTGCAACGGGATAAATTACAGGGAAGTGTGCCCTTCTGTTCCTTTTCAGTCTGTGATGGAAGTTTACTTCTGATTAGCTTGTGTTTTAAATTGGGTGGCTGTCGGAAGGCCAGTACTGGTGGGGATGGGAATATCTCTTTCAGTAATTCATCCTCCTGGAGTATAGGTTATAGATCTCTTATGATTTTCCTCAGTTTTTCCAGCTCTGGATTGTATGTCACTACAAGCGGGATTCTGTCTGTGGATGTTTTCTTTTTGTACTGTAGCAGATTCTCCCTGGGTGTTTTGAGGGAGGAGGCATGTTTTATTTTGTTTGATTTCTATTGATAACCTTAAGAGTGGACTAACACGGCTACCACACTCCTCTACTTAACAGGGCCTTCAATTGTTAAATTAGGTGCCAATTGAAATTAGGTGCCAATTGAAGGGCTTATTTCCAAAATCCTCTAGGTCAAATGCAACTAATAATGGACTTAGCATGTTTTGGAAATAATCTTTAAGTGGTGTTAATTGGCAATATTGTAGTTACATATGTAAATGCACTTAGGCACTATTCTATAAATTAGGGCTAGATTTTATATATCACACCTATAAATTGTGGTTTATAGACTATGCCTAATCTAGGCATAATTTATAGAATACACCCACACCCATTTTCTGGTGTAAATACTACTGCCTAAATTACACGTGGAATGGGCATATTCTATAACAGTGCATGTAAGTTCTAGGAACACCTATGACTTACCCATGGCCATGCCCCCTGTTCAGATCCGCATCTTACAATTTACACGTCACTTTGTAGAATATGCTTAGACATTGTGTGCGTAAATTCTAATTAATGCCAATTAGTGTCAATAATTTGCTTGTTAAGATCAATTATCCAGCCCTGATTGTCACGTTAAGCTAATTAAGTTGTATGTGCAAATCCAGAATAGGACCAGATTTGCACGCACAACTCATGATGCACTATGTATAATTCGGAGGTTAGCACCTAAATGCCTATAGCATAGCAATTACAAGGACATACTCACGGAATAACTAATCCTGCAGTGCCTGCTAGATTCTATCTGTTAATGCTGTGGTACAAAGTTTTTAAAACTAAGTGGAAAAGTCTATGGAGATTAGTTGATAAAATTTGCTTTTTATATTTTTATTTTGCCTATTACTAACCTACAATTCCTTCTTTAAATCCCCATCTTTAAAATCCCAAAGCACAAAGCAAAATAGTGTTCACTTACCAGAGAAATGTCCTCTTCTCTCAGAACTTCTCAGAAAGAAAGTTCAGTGGGACCTTTCCTCTTTATATAGTTTTGAATCTAAGGGGCTCTTTGAAGCTGACTCAGCAACCTATGCAAGTATTCTATTTCCCCACACCTTAATTAACACTTAATTTAGGTCACTGAATGTGCTACTTCTCCAGCCGCCAAGGAACAGAAAATAACTGCCTTTTAGAACAAGAGTTTTTGGCTGTTTAGTTTCTACCTCTAGGTTTCAGTTTAAAACTATGGGGAAAATGCCTATTTCTAGAGAAAATTTCAGTTTAAAACTATGGGAAAAGGGTTTGTACACTATCACACTTATTTTCGAAAGAGAAGGACGCCCATCTTTCGACACAAATCGGGAGATGGGCGTCCTTCTCGCAAGATCATCCAAATCGGCATAATCAAAAGCTGATTTGTTGACACCCTCAACTGCTTTCCATCGTGTGGACGACCAAAGTTCACGGGGGCATGTCTGCAGGCTAGCGAAGGCGGGACTGGGGCGTGATTAGGAGATGGTCGTCCTCGGCCTATAACAGAAAAAAGAAGGGTGTCCCTGACGAGCACTTGGCTGACTTTACTTGGTCCATTTTTTTTCACGACCAAGCCTCAAAACGGTGTCTGAACTGACCAGATGACCACCGGAGGGAATGGGGGATGACCTCCCCTTACTTCCCCAGTGGTCACTAACCCCCTCCCACCATAAAAAACAAGTTTAAAAAATACTTTTTTGCCAGCCTCAAATGCCATACTCAGGTCCATTGCAGCAGTATACAGGTCCCTGGAGCAGTTGTAGTGGGTGCACTCCCTGATGTAACATTTATCCAGTCAATATTATGATAATTGAAATCACCCATTGTTTTAATATTGCTCAATTTGCCAGCTTTCCTAATTTCTGTAAACATATTTTCATCTGTCTGTTCATTCTGTTTCAATTTTAGTTTGAGTAGAGAGGGGTGGTAGCCGTGTTAGTCCACTTTTAAAGGTAATCAATAGAAATAAAACAAATAAAACATGGAAAAGAAAATAAGATGATATCTTTTTTAATGGACATAACTTAATACATTTATTGATTAGCTTTCGAAGGTTGCCCTTCTTCGTCAGATCGGAAATTTTAGTTTAAAAGCTGCTCTATCTCTTTAGTGCTTAGTGTCTATAATTTTGGGCACACTTTCTTGAATCTACCCCTAAATGTGTAGATGGTTTTTTGAAGACCACAGGAACATCAGTGGGATTTGAACCCTGGTGCTCCTTAGTTGTAGGCTGCTACTCTAACAAGATGGCTTCTCCATTGCTACAGAGCAGAGGTTCTCAACCCAGTCCTCGGAACACACCTAGCCAGTCAGGTTTTCAGGATAACCACAATAAATATGCAAGAGATCAATTTACATACAGTGGAGGTAGGGCATGCAAATCTATTTCATGTATATTTTGTGAGTATCCTGAAAACCTGACAGGCTAGGTGTGTCCCGAGGACTAGGGTGAGAACCTCTGCTTTAGAGAACAGAATCATGATATGAGGTTGAAGAATGAAGTCAGGAATAGCAGATGAAATCATAGTAATAAATGGTTAATTGTCTGTTGTTTGAATCTGTCATTTGCCTTTGCAGTATGAGGGTTATGTTGAAATATCCTTTCTCTTAACAAAAGAGAGAGGATGGAAAGGAGGCTGTTATATGTATAGCAGGCATATCAATATATCTCTGCTTGCACTTAAATAGTACATTTAAAGTGTGCAGTACTATACTGTAGCACTAATACCGATCCATTTTATCTCAAGAATTTGTCTGCAAATGTAATCTACTATTTTTCATTCAATGATTTCCAATTTCTTAGCTCCAATTCAAATACTTTTTCAGAAATATCTTTTGATATTATTTTCAATAAAACAAATGAAGATGATTTTAGAATTCTTAATTCCACAATACACCAGGGTTCTGCCTTGCACAGAAGTACCTTTCCTTGTTAGAACATATCTAATTGCTTAAAGCATTGGAAATCTAATTTCTTTATTGAAAGTTAAAGGAAACCTGATATTCTCGGAATAAAGTAGATTCACACACTTAACAGCTCTTCCTTTTCTCTCTCCTGCCACATGGATTCATAAGGAAGGAATATATCATAACCCGCTACCATGCCTGACCTCGTACTGTTCTAATCCTGTTACACATGACTAAATCTTTTTATTACTTCTGACAATGTGCTTTTTCCTGCCTTCCTAGCCTCACTCATGGTTTTATAACAAAGCAGCATTATGATACAATGAATTTGTTTATCAGATCATATGTAGTTCGTAAAAGATCTCTGTAATCCTTGTTTTTTCATTGTATTCAGACTTGACAATGTTATATTCATATACATGAAGAAGCATAAAAAAAAGAATGAGGCCCTGAAGAATCAATATTCAACAACTGAAGTGCTTCATATAGAAAAAAAAAGAGTATTTACAATTAGATTTCTAATGGGAAAAGTTATCAAGGTGTGCTAAAAAGTGAGCTTTTGCCACACCTTGATTTTACCATGGGATCACCAGAATGCAGTATCTCGGTACCACAGATTGATTACTCCTGTGGTAAATGCATAATTCTAATTGTGAATTAACCTTGTAAGCAGTGTTATGCTTCCTAAAGGGGACAGGTACAGTTCAAAGTAGCTGCCCCTGAGCAGCCCCCATCCTTACCCATTAACACCACACTCTCGAAAAGGATCCTGTGCTGAACCCACACCTAAAATGGCACCCCCACATCAAGCCTCCCAATTGTAGATCCCCTCCAAACAGAAGCCCCCTGATGGAAGTAGCCCCAAATGGAGGCTCCCTTTGACTATAGGATCCTCCTGGAAGTTTCTGTCTTATACATGATCCCCCCCTCCACACACATATCTATGCCCCTCTCCCCGGCCTACCTTTAATCTTCCCTTTGGTCTAATGGGGGGCCAGGCAGGAGCAATCCCCAATCACTCATTCCCTTGCATGTGTCAGGATTCAAAATTGTGCCAGTGAACCTTAGCAACAAGTTGCATGGTACTACTGCTCGGGTTTCTATTAAAGGGCCTTTTTAGATGTTTTTTTCCCTGTGCTGTAAATAGAGCACAGTATTGCTCAAGAGCACACACCCTTTTCCAGTGGGCAACAGTTGAAAAATTAGTACACACAATAGAGCCCTAATGTACACTGTGCCACAATACGCACCATTAATGACATTGCCCCCCCCCCCCCCAAAGCTAAATAAATGTAAAATAATTAAAATAAGACCTCTTTGCTCTTATATGTAAACCTGACCTCTATCAGTATTGTCACAAGACTATTGCTAAGGGTTGCTGATGCCATTTTGAATCCCATTGCAGGTGAGGGCAGGCACTCCTGCCAGGAGTAACTTGGGATGGCTTCTCCCCAGCCCTCCACTACACCCCAAGGTAAACCTATCAGGGAGGCCTACAGATGGAGTGGGCCTTGTGTAAGAGAGGAACTTTGGAGGGAGGATTGAGGTTAAAGGTAACCTTCAGTTGTAGGCCACTTCCTGCAAGGGTTCCTTCTCTTTAGAGAGGGGCTATAGAACTGAGAGAGAGCTTGATGTTGGGGGGCTGCTCCAGGGTATGGGGGGGGGGGGTCTCAGCACTGGGGAGAGTGGTGTTGTGATGATGGTGGGTTGATGGAGTGCTCGAGGGGCAGCTGCACTGAACTGTGATTGGCCCCTTTAAGAAGAAGCCTGGGAGCTTTGTAGCCTGATTCCCTCACGGTGGTAAAATGACCCCAGCTTTTGGCTAGTGTTATTTTACCATCATTTTAAGTCTATATTGCAATTTGCAGTGTGCACCACAAATCACATTATAGAATTTATAGTAATGATTACTTTCACTTTGTTTTTGCGAGCATTGACTCCCAGTGTTTCACTTCATTTTCAACAATTGAGAAGATATATATTGTGGTCAATTCACAGACTATAGTTACAAAAAACTACCCAAAAATCAAGCATAATCACACAAAGTAGATAGTTCTAAATATAATATAATACAGACCATCAGAAAGTAAGCACAATTATTCATATGTGGCTTACAATTCCTCATCAGTCCAAAGAATTTTTAATTTTTAAACTTATTTAGCATTTCAAATGTTCATGATAATGTCCATGATGAATTTTTGACTATATATAAAAGAGACTTATCTTAATCAAAAATGCTGCAACTCAGGCACAGAAAAATCCTCTGACAGAACGCTATCATGTTTCGCTTTAGCTGTGTCAGGGAAGCATTATAATTTTAAGAATATTCTTAGGCACTCTTCTCTTCCATTTTTACTTTTCAGCTTCCCTGACATAGCTAAAGCGAAACATGGTGCTATATTGGAGGCTTTTTCTGTGCTTGAGTTGCAGCATTATGAACTTTTGAAATGCTAGATAATGAAGAATTAAACAAAAAAAAAAAATTTGGACTGATGAGGAATGGAGGCACAACCTTTTAGATGTTGTGTACTGTAAAAGCCACATGTGAATAATTATGCTTACTTTCTGATGGTTCATATTATATTATATTTAGAATTACCTATTTTGTGTGATTCACTCAGCATTAAGATACCTTGGCTTCCTGAGTGCTGTGTTGGCATCTGGTTTGATAAAGACTATGACCCCTGACGCAGGCATGTGTCAAAAACATGGACGTGTCAGATCAGTTAATAAAGAATTCCATTTTGGACCTGTGATTACTCCGTTTTTTGGCTGCCTCCACTCTTTCGTTTCCTCTTTTTAATCATTTGTAAACTAACCCACCATGATTTTTTTTCTTCAAGCACAGAAGTAAGTATTGCTCTAAGGACTTACAGTTAATTCTGGTGTTTTAAAAAATAATAATTCTACTTTGATTTGTTTAAGATAAGATGTTCTATGAAATCCCTGAAGCAGCAATGAGAACACTGGCCATTGTCAGATATGGACTGTAATGTTATAATTCTCTACCATAGAGATTTTATCCAAAGATAATTATTTTTGAAATCTGAAAGATTGTTTGAAAATCTATCTATCTATCTATCTATCTATCTATCTATGGGGGTCTTTGCACTCACGTTTTTGGCGCGCGCAAAATTGTAGGCTCGCTAAACGTTGGAGACGCCTATGCATTCCTACGGGCGTCTCTAACATTTAGCACACCCACAATTTTAGCGTGTGCTAAAAACATGAGCGCACCTAGTAAAGACGCCCTATATAAACAGAGGGGCCCTGTTTACTAAGGTGTGCTAGCATTTTTAGTGCTAGCTAAAAATTAACACACGCTAACGCAAGAGATAGGAATATATGGGGGGTCTCTACTGTTAGCGTGCTAAAAACACTAGTGTGCCTACAGCATGGCTTAGTAAACAGGGCCCAATGTATTTTATGCTGATGATGTGAATGTGTTTGAGCACCAAATCCATGAGATGCTAGTATGCTTTAAAAGTTTTTCTCTGAGGCTTTTCTTCCCTATCTTCTTTCCATGTTTATTTATAATATGATAATAGAACTTTCACACATATGCATGAATTAAGAAATATCTTTTTGAAGTAATAATTTTTTGTCTGTGATGCACTGCAATTTTTGAAAAAACATAACACATTAAGGATATGAATTTATTGAAATGACATGTGAAATATCAATTACAATTCCCATATCATTTTGCATTTTTAACCAGAAACGACAAAAAAAATGAAAATGTGGGTTTTTGTTTGGTGCACTATTGTCAAAAGCACACACACTATTTATCAATGGGCACATGCTGAGAGTAATTTTATAAGAGGGCTTGTACTTCAAGTGGTAAAGTATATACTTAAATTGATGGTTTCTTTTAAGTCATTTACGAATGAATGTGTCAGCATACAGTACAAGCATGAATGACCTCATGGTGGTAACTTAGACTCTTTCTTATTTCTTGAATTATGAAGAACAGCACTGGATATACTATCTTAATTCAATAACTCTGCATGGTTTGAACCATGAGATTATATGCATGTCATTAATATAAGATAGTCAATTAGATTAGTCTCCACTAGTCATGTGACTCAATTCTGTAGAAATATACAGTGCCGCCATTTTGAACCACCACGTGCTGGAGAAGCTGCACAGAACATTACGGTTGGCAGAAATAGTCTAGGTTTGACATGCTATATGCTGGATTTTGGAAATTTTTAATATTCTGTTCTAGTGAAGCTAGCAAAACATGGACCATGTCAGAAGCTGGTCCTTGAACGTTTAAAACTAAGTGTTCTATATTACTAATTTCCCCCTGTTTACAAGCCACACTGGCGGCTGCCAGTATGGTAATGCCATAACAGCCCACTCACTTTGAATGGGCTGTGTCGGCATTTTTGCATGGCAGCTGCTAGCGTGACTTTGCAAACGGGGGGGGGGGGGGGGTTAGAAGGTTTGAAGACATTGATTGGAGCTATAATAATAGAAGATTGATTGGAATGTAAGATATGATTCCTCTATAAATGGTAAAAATATAAGACCTACAACAAATTATGGTTAGCCATGAGTGATTTGATGCTTGACTCAGGTGAATATGCCATCTCTGATGGTCCAAAAAATGTCTTTTTCATATATATAAATGAACAAAAGAAACAATAGGAGAATTGAAAAGTGGTACTATAGCATGAGTTTATAAGATGTGTATATAAGATGTGTATATTTTTGATACGGCTTCATGTTAATTCCAGGCTTTTTTTGAGGGGGGTACTTGGGGGTATTGAATAACAGCACCTTTTCCATTGTCTGCTAACATTGACCATGGTCCCCAAGTTTTATGAAAGAGCTCAGGCTTTACACACAAATTCTGCATTGTCATAGATTCTGTGACTGGATGCAAGAGGCCTGACTCTTGTGGGGTGGATCCCTCAGTGATCAACCCATCCTTGAAGGGTGACCTGGCATTTGAGTACTGGCACCTTTTTCACTAGAAGAATCACACTGAGTAGTTCTATTATTAGGTTTCAATTTATTGTTTTCAAGTTTATCTCATTTATTATATTTTATGTTTATTCTTGGGTTATTTACTATTGTTATGCTGTTAACAAAATTGTAAGCATTATGTTAAACTGTACCTGTTGTACACAACCTTGGGTGAATCTCTTCATAAAGGCAGTTAATAAATCCCAATAATTAAATAAATAGATAGATAAGAGCCACTATGGGCTAAATTCAGTAATTAGAGCTCAATTATAGAATAGTATTGAGTGTCGATTTCGGAGCCCAAATTTAGGTGCCAAAACCTGCTGAATCCAGGGGTAATTCCAGGCACTCAATTTGGATGCACATCTCTGATATTTTATATCACTGCATGAAAATTTTTGGAATGCTCCTGATTCGCCCATATACTTCCCATGGCTACACCCCCTTTTGAGTTGTGCGCAATGGGATTTGGGTACACATTGTTATAGAATAGTGTGCAAAATGTGCGTGCAAATCCAAATTGGTGCCAATTAGTGATTCTTAGTGCCTAATTATTGGAATTAATTGACGTGAGCCAATTTAGTTGTGTGCACATCTTGGATCATGCTCAAATATCAACGCCCAGTTTTGGGCACCATATATAGAATCCAGGAGTATATGTGCCAGGATTATTTAGGCGTATTTTGAAATTTCCTTGCACTATATAAAACTTTATTGACTCTTATAATTGATTTAAATAAACTGTTGTATGTAGTACATTATGGTGCTCATTTTCAAAGTAGATGGGTGTCTCAAAGTGCCTAAAAAATTTCCGTCTGCTAAAAACATCCAAATCCCGATTTTGGAAAGTCAGAATTTGGATGTTTCACACTGTAGTTCATCCAAATAGCAAGTGGACATGTTGTGGGCATGTTTTAGGTGAGACTAGGGAGGGCTCAAAAGTAGGACGTCCAACAGTGATTTATGAATGGGAAGAAATGAAAAAGAAGGACGTTTTCATATAGCCCTGTTTCAGTCACATCCAAGTTATAAAAGGTGCTCTGATTGAGCAGTATGACCCCTCCTTAATCCCCCAGTGGTTGCTGTCCCCCTCCCACTCCCCTGAAAGTGAAACTGAAAAGGAAAACTAAATACTGTGTCAGCTGCAGGTATCCACCATTCTGAACAAAACTGTAAGCAGGTCAATGGAGTAGCTTAGTTGCTAGTGCAGTGGACTGTAAACCAAGGGATGCAGGTTTAAATCCCACTTTAACTCTATTAATTGTTTTTCTGGGGCTCTCTCCAGGAACAGAAAGATACTTACTGTACCTAAAGACGGTGCCTTAGTGGGGGCGCCCCCCTCCAGCGCGCCCCCCTCCTCCAGCGCGCACCCTCCCCCTCCGGAGCACATTCTACCTTACTTTGGCAGCGAGGGGCGGGCGGGAGGACCGATCCGCCCCAGAGCCCATGTCGCTGGGAGCTGCGTCGGCTCCCTTGGTTCCTTGCTCTCTCTGCCCCGGAACAGGAAGTAACCTGTTCCGGGGCAGAGGGAGCAAGGAACCAACGGAGACGACACCCCCCAGCGGCATGCACCCGGGGCGGACCGCCCCACCGCCCCCCCTTCCTATGCCACTGTCTAAAGATATAAGACATCTGAAAGCTTGAAGGCTATTGAAGTGGTGCACATTCAGATACAGTAGTCAATTTTCTGTTCCTGGAGGGATCACATTTACAAAAAAAAAAAAAAAAAGAGTTACTGTGAGATTTGAGTCTTTGTCCCATGGTTTACAATTGATTGTACTAACTACTAGGCTACTCCTTTGTTAGGCGAGGATCTCTCTGTGGCCATTTTAATAAAAAAAATGGCTGCCAGATGTCGCTGTGGCTTCTTTTCTCCCATTTATAATTTAAACATTTCAATATGTAAAATGGTTCTTCAGGATGGACATCTCCAGCATATGGATATTCTTATCACGTATTTTCAAACAGGAAATCCGGGCATCTTTCCTGTTTGAAAATGATCAGGGCATCCCAATCCTGACTTGGACAGTCTTTCGGAAATGCCCCTCGTAGCCTGATAGTTTACTATAGGGTAAAGAATTTGTGATTTCTTTTTGTTTTGTTTTTTTTGCAAGTGGAAATTCAAGTGGTAAATTCACTTTTTATATATATTTGAGAGTGGCTTATGCATTTTTTCATGTGAAGACCCACTTGGAAAATTATGTTTTAACCTAGTACCTTTATGAGTCTCATATACTAAGCTGCAAAAAAAAAAAAGTGGTAACAAATGAAAAATGTTTGAATCAAATAACCCCTCCACATGGTGGCAGTATACATTTTTTAAAGGTTGCTGGATCCCAAGCTGACTTTTGTCATCAAAATTGAATAAAGATGGCTCTGGACATGTGCTCCAATGTTAACCCCCCCCCCCTAAAAGCCCTACCAATTTTAGGCCTGTCCCATTTGCAAGAAAATACACCCTCTCTGAGGACTCCCCATCCCTACTCCCTCTACCTTGAAGCCCTATTCACCTTAGGGGTCTGAGGGGTGTTTCAGTCAGGAGTGATCCCTATTCACTCCTGCCCTGGCAGCTGTTGTTTCCAAAAGAGCACCATATGATCCCTAGCGGTAGTACAATGATACTACTGCTAGGAATCAGGTGACACCAGAAAACAGAAAAATGAAGGAAGATAAAGACCATGTGGCCTTTCCAGGCTGCCTATCCATGCCATCTACTCTCCCTTTCACTCCCTTAGAGATCCTATGAACTTGTCCCAAGTTTTCTTGAATTGGGATACTGTTTTCAACTCTACCACCTCCATTGGGAGGCCGTTCTTCAAATTCACCTTTCCATGAAGTAATATTTTCTCAAAAATATGGTAGATGCTTTCAATATCATTTCAAAATAAATCAAACCATACAGATTAGGATCTTTTCCTCTTCAGTTTCCATCAGGTAATGGAACTCTACCTCTCTGTCTCTTGAGGAAAGAATTGGGCATAATTTGAGATTGAAACTTTTTCCATAACAGAATAAGGGATCCTTTTACAAAAGCACGGTGAAAAATGGCTTGCGGTAGTATAGGTGCGGGTTTTGGGTGCATGCCAATCCATTTTTCAGTGCACCTGGAAAAAAAGGCCTCTCTTTTGTGTGCCAAAAATGGACATGCAGCAAAATCAAAATTGTGGCGCGTCCATTTTGGGTCTGAGACCTTACCGCCAGCCATTGACCTAGCAGTAAAGAATCTAGGCGGTAATAAACTACGCACATCAAATGCCACTTGGCATGCATCCATTATGTGCATATTGGATGCACGCCAAAAATGAAATTATCGCAAGAGCCACGTGATAGTCAGGCGGACACTCCATTTTGGTGCACTTTGGGTGTGCATAGACGCTTACACGGCTTAGTAAAGGGGGCCCTAAGAGCCCAAGGTCCACTAAATCCAGCATCCTGCCCCGTCCAGGTCACAAGTACCTGGCAGATCCCGAAAAGTAGATATATTTCTCATAGCTCATTTTCAGGGATGACCAATGGCTCTTACAAAGATGCCAAAACAGTTATGTACAAGTGGAAATGAGGTTTGACTTTTTAGCTTTTTGGCCCTATATAGGGCAGATGTTTTCATTAAATCAGGCACAACACAACAATGCACTTCAGCAACATAACAAAACAAATATGGAGCATCAAATATCAGGCAAGGGACAAAGGAATAGTTTCAGTGTAACACACACTGATGTACAATACGTTTAGAGGTCAGCATGACTTAGGTACATTAATAGCTGTAAAATAAAAACATGCCCCAAATAGATATTTGCTAAACAATATTGAGGGACATTTTTGAAAAAAATGTTCAAGCCAGAATTGAGAAGTTTAGCCCATTACATCCAAATAAATAAAATAAACCCCCCACATCCATCTCAGATCCATTTTCGAACACAAAAAACATGGGTTTCCCTTTCGATTTGAACTTGGATCCCTTTGTTCACAGTCCACTGCACTTACCTCTAGGCTACTCCTGGGAGCTGCTTGCTACTGTTGGGTATGCCCATAATACAATGCTGTAAGGGCTCCCATTAGTTAGTAATGGTAGTTCACATGAGCAACTAGCTGTTATTGTCTGCAAAATCTATTTTGCACACTTCAAATCATGAATTAGCACGTAAAATAAGTTTATGAATGTTAAAACATTTTTCTTTGTGTTAAAAGGTTTTGTTAAAAACGTGTAAAACAAACCAACCATCTGAAAACTGGGACAAATTAGAATTTAATTTAACATTTATATATTCTACTCTATACTTGCATGAGGAGAACTAGGCAGATTGCAAAAATACCCTCAAACGGTGAAATGAACCAATTTTTTCCTTTTTACCTCCTTGTTGCCCTATTGAACGTGTAAATGCCTATGTTCAGGCAGTATTATTTTTGCTTTAACCTATTCATTTTGATTCAACCTGATGCAGTCCAGCTCCTGAAATGTAGTCAAGAAATGTGTTGCTAGTCCAATATAAGTGAAGCCCACTGACTTAAGCATGGGCTAATAACATTGGCCATGCTTCTGACATAGCTGAATTTTGGTTTGAGTTTTGGGTTGGGGGGCAGGGAGAAGGGGGCGTGGGTGTAGAAGAAAGTAAATCGATTGCAACTGGGAACTGGTGGTAGAATTTGGGAGATGAGGAGAAGCGTTGTGCGATAGAGTGAGGTTTTGGGCAGTTGCTGACTAAAGAAGGTTGGGGATTGGTGGTGGTGAGGAAGGAAGGTGATTGGTTAGGGATCTAGGTGGGAAGCTGACTTCAGTGTGAAAAAAGTTTTGTTTTGGGGTGGTCAGGTGGTGAAGAACTGTGGGACAAGTGGGAGAGGGTGGGCTGATTCAGAATTAGAAGAGAGAGAGGTAGCTTTAAAAAAAACAAAAAAAAAAACGTACTGCCCTTCCTTCCCACCCACTTTGTTCATTTGGTCAGATTGTATGAGTTAGGGTGTGGGGACATGGGGGGGGGGGGGGGGGGATGGATTAGGGCTGATGGTTGCAGGTACTGCAGGGGGTACTGGGATTTTGTCACGGATTGCAGGTTTTTTTTTTTTTGGGGGGGGGGGGGGGGGTTGCAGCTGCAGAACAAAGGTTTTTTTTTCCAGATGGCCATCAGTAGGGGTGAAGGGATGTAAAGGAATTATTGATGTGGAATACATAAGTACATGAGTATTGCCATACTGGGAAAGACCAAAGGTCCATCAAGCCCAGCATCCTGTTTCCAACAGTGGCCAATCCAGGTCACAAATACCTGGTAAGATCCCCCCAAAATACAAAACATTATATATTGCTTATTCCAGAAATAGTGGATTTTCCCCAAGCCCATTTAATAATGGTCTGTGGACTTCTCCTTTTGGAAGCCGTCCAAACCTTTTTTAAACTCAGCTAAGCTAACAGCCTTTAACACATTCTCCGACAACAAATTCCAGAGTTTAATTACACGTTGAATGAAGAAACATTTTCACCGATTCGTTTTAAATTTACTACATTGTAGCTTCATCACATGCCCCCTAGTCCTAGTATTTTTGGAAAGTGTAAACAGACGCTTCACATCTACCCATTCAACTCCACTCATTATTTTATAGACCTCTATCATATCTCCCCTCAGCCGCCATTTCTCCAAGCTGAAGAGCCCTAGCCGCTTTAGTCTTTCCTCATAGGAAAGTCATCCCATCCCCTTTATCATTTTCGTCACCCTTCTCTGCACCTTTTCTTATTCCACTATATATTTTTTGAGATGTGGCGACCAGAATTGGACACAATATTCGAGGTGCGGTCGCACCATGGAGCGATACAAAGGCATTATAACATTCTCATTTTTGTTTTCCATTCCTTTCCTAATAATACCTAACATTCTATTTGCTTTCTTAGCTGCAGCAGCACACTGAGCAGAAGGTTTCATCGTATCATCAACAACGACACCTAGATCCCTTCCTTGGTCCGTGGCTCCTAACGTGGAACATTGCATGACATAGCTATAATTCAGGTTCCTCTTTCCCACATGCATCACTTTGCACTTGCTCACATTAAACACCATCTGCCATTTAGGCGCCTAGTCTCCCAGTCTCGTAAGGTCCTCTTGTAATTTTTCACAATCCTCCCGTGATTTCACGACTTTGAATAACTTTGATGGGCATAATCGAACGGCGCCAGCCAAATAGATGGCCGGCCATCTATTTGGCCGGCGTCGTAAAGCGGCGCCCTGACAGTATTATCAAAAAAAGATAGCTGGCTATCTTTTGTTTCGATAATACGGTTGGAGCCGGCCAAATGTCAGCATTTGGGCCAGCTTTAGAGATGGCCGGCATTGGTTTCCGGCGATAATGGAAACTAATGCTGGTGATCTCAAAACCGGCCAAATCCAAGGCATTTGGTCATGGGAGGAGCCAGCATTTGTAGTGCACTGGTCCCCCTCACATGCCAGGACATCAACTGGGCACCCTAGGAGGCACTACAGTGGACTTCAAAAATTGCTCCCAGGTGCATACCTCCCTTACCTTTGGTGCTGAGCCCCCCAAATCCCCCCCAAAACCCACTCCCCACAACTCTACACCACTACCATAGCCCTAATTGGTGAAAGGGGCACCTACATTTGGGTACAGTGGGTTTTGGGGGGGGGGTTTGGAGGGCTCCCATTTACCACCACAAGTGTAACAGGTAGGGGGGGATGGGCCTGGGTCCACCTGCCTGAAGTGCACTGCACCCACAAAAATCTGCTCCAGCAACCTGTATACTGCTGTCAGGGAGCTGGGTATGACATTTCAGGCTGGCAAAAAAGTGATTTTAATTTTTTGGGGGGGTGGGGGGGGGGTAGGAGAGGGTTGGTGACCACTGGGAGAAGAAGGGGAGGTCATCCCCAATTCCCTCCGGTGGTCATCTGGTCAATGGGGGCACTTTTTTGAGGCTTGGTCCTAAAAATAAATGGACCAAGTGAAGCCGGCCAAGTGCTCGTCAGAGCCGGCCATCTTTTTTCCATTATCGGCCGAAGCCGGCCATCTCATAACCACGCCCCCATCCCGCCTTCCATACCCTTCCGAAACGCCCCCTTTAACTTTGGCTGGCTCTGCAACAGAAAGCAGTTGGAGCCGGCCAAAATCGGCTTTCCATTATACCAATTTGACCGGGTTCATGAGATGGCCGGCCATCTCCCGATTTGTGTCGGAAGATGGCTGGTGATCTCTTTCAAAAATAAGCTGGTTTGTGTCATTAGCAAATTTAATTACTTCACTAGTTACTCCCATCTCTAGGTCATTTATAAATATGTTATAAAGCAGCGGTTGC
Organism: Microcaecilia unicolor; assembly: GCF_901765095.1. Classification (NCBI taxonomy): domain Eukaryota; kingdom Metazoa; phylum Chordata; class Amphibia; order Gymnophiona; family Siphonopidae; genus Microcaecilia; species Microcaecilia unicolor. The sequence goes on along the minus strand of NC_044036.1, from coordinate 57,915,634 downwards.
AGCACAGACCCCTGGGGAACCCCACTAACTACCCTTCTCCATTGAGAATACTGACCATTTAACCCTACTCTCAGTTTTCTATCTTTTAACCAGTTTTTAATCCACAATAGAACACTACCTCCTATCCCATGACTCTCCAATTTCCTCTGGAGTCTTTCATGAGGTACTTTGTCAAACGCCTTCTGAAAATCCAGATACACAATATGAACTGGCTCACCTTTATCCACATGTTTGTTCACCCCTTCAAAGAAATGAAGTAGATTGGTGAGGCAAGATTTCCCTTCATTAAATCCATGTTGCCTTTGTCTCATTAATCCATGCTTTTGAATATGCTCTGTAATTTTGTTCTTAATAATAGTCTCTACCATTTTGCCCGGCACCGACGTCAGAATCACTGGTCTATAATTTCCCTGGATCTCCTTTGGAACCTTTTTAAAAAATTGGTGTTACATTGGCTAGCCTCCAATCTTCCGTTACCACGCTCGATTTTAAGGATAAATTACATATTACTAACAATAGCTCCACAAGCTCTTTTTTCAGTTCTATCAGTTCTCTGGGATGAATACCATCCGGTTCAGGAGATTTGCTACTCTTCAGTTTGTAGAACTGCCCCATTACATCCTCCAGGTTTACAGAGAATTCATTCAGTTTCTCTGACTCGTCAGCTTTGAATACCATTTCTGGCAATGGTATCCCACCCAAATCTTCCTCGGTGAAGACCGAAGCAAAGAATTCATTTAATCTCTCCGCTACGGCTTTGTCTTCCCTGATCGCCCCTTTTACTCCTTGGTCATCTAGTGGTCCAACCGATTTTTTTGCTGGCTTCCTGCTTTTAATATACCTAGAAACATTTTACTATGTGGTTTTGCCTCCAATTCAATCTTTTTTTCGAAGTCCCTCTTAGCCTTCCTTATCAACGCTTTGCATTTGACTTGACATTCCTTATGCTGTTACTTATTATTTTCAGTCGGTTCCTTCTTCCATTTTCTGCAGGATTTTCTTTTAGTCTAATAGCTTCCTTCACCTCACTTTTTAACCACGCCGGCTGTCATTTGGTCTTCCGTCCTCCTTTTTTAATACGCGGCATATATTTGGCCTAGACTTGTATACAATACTGCCACAGGTAGATTTAAGGTCAGGCAACACTGCAGGTCTCAAAGGGAGGGGGGAGGATATTTTCTTGTATAAATATGAATACATTTAACTGGATGTGACAGGGCAGCTGTGTCCTTATCGACTAGCTGACTGAGAATGGAATAGTATGAGGCTTCTTTGAAAAAAGGGTTGAATTGAATTATGAGTTGTTGCATGTTTACTTGTTGAAGTGTTAAATAAAGCTGTGGCCAAGAAATTTTGTTCCAAGAAAAGATGTTTGGATTGCTATTTTGTGGTGGTTAATAAGATTTAGTGTGATGAGTGCAATAGAAGTACTGCTAATTCCAAATGTAAGGTAACAGCATTCTTTTTGTGCCAACCTTTATTTCCAAGTATTCAATGGTGCATATTTTCTTGGTGATGAGAGTGTTACTTCTTATATATATATATATAAACTTGATACATAGAGTGACTGACTATATACCACTCTGCACATGGACTAGCTTGATACACATACTGTAACATAGACCAGTTCCTTATTTCTTGTTTAACTGTATAAAGAACTTGCCTTCAGTTTAGCCACCCATCTGTTTATCCCAACTGCCTCTGGACCACACCCATCTTGTCCCTATCTATATATCTGCACTTGGCCCCTCAGCAATAAGCTGTATTGCAGAAAAGCATTAGTGTCATATCTATGTTATCTGTATGTTCTAATGCATACTTATTAGATGTTTCATTAGTATTATGCTGACGTGCATTATATCTCTGTTATTTGAATTTCAGTGCTGCTACATGTGTATATTTTTTATACTGTTTCAAGACAGTTCTATTATTACTATTTTCAAGTTTATCTCATTTAGGGCCCTATTTACTAAGTCGTGCTATATGTGCACTATGTTTTTAGCATGCACTAAAATTAGCCACACACTAATGCTAGAGACACATAGTAAACAGGACCCTAATTGTATTTATTTTTATATTTTGTCATTTTTACTATTGTTATGCTGTTATCAAAATTGTAAGTTTTCTGTGAAACCATACCTGCTGTACATTGCCTTCGGTGAACCCCTTCACAAGGGGTTAATAAATCCCAATAAATAAATAAATAAATGAAATATGATCTTTTACACAAGAATACTGATAAAATACTGTTGAATCACCACTGTACAGTGCTGGACTATTTTATGTTGTCTTTTTAAATCTATGATCTGTTGCTTTGTATTCTACATATGAAGGCTATATATATATTTTTTTTTTTTTTAAAAGGTACTGTTTATGACAAACAAAATCTTTACATCATAGTTCAAATGCAACAGAACCAATCTCATGAAGAATGCTAGAAAGATGATTCACACTCTAAATTTAATACAAAATAGGATGATTTTGAAATAAATCTAAGATAGAGCAGGCATATAGACATTACAGTATAGATACAGGATCCTCTCCTCTTATCTGCGGTCACTCCCAACGGAGAAGCTCTGTACCAGGAGATAATAGCCAGACGGAAGGCCTGTGATACACTGCAGACCATTCGACAAGTTTTCACCCCTGAGATTTTGTTCATCAAGCTCCAATTAGCACCTCATCACTTTCAGCTTTGTTTCATCCAGCTGGCTAGAGGAGACACCTCCAGTCTGAACTGGGCTCCTTTTCCATTCTCTTGGAGATGTTCGAGACATGTGGTGCTTTCTTCAAGTGCAGCTGGTGCTAGCACATCCATTGTAAATTAAATCACGGGGTTTGGGGAGGAAGGTGATAAGAACAGTTTGTTTTATTCCTGGTGTTTAGCTCAGGCAGTTCTCAGAAAATATATCAAGAATCCTGCTGGCTTGATTTGCTAAATTTATAGAATATATTTAAATTAATAAAAGACATTGGTCCTATAACAAAATATCATTGTGGTGGCAATGAAAAATATTTTGCCTGCAAGTTCAATACTTCTTCTTCCTCCAAGCGTTTAGAAGAACAGGAAGATGTGCAAAAAGAAATGTCCACAGTAAGTCATTTTAAAATTAACAGCAGCAACTTTTTCGGTTGGTAGATTGCTTCAGGAATACAGGGTAAACATGCCACAACAACACAGGTTAGGCTGGTCAAAATAGGGTAACTGGCCAAGTCCATTCTTCTACATCAAGAAGGCATCAAGGCTTGAGCCCTCAGTTAAAAGACCGTTGCTGTAATGCAAGACTGAATATGACAGAGAGAATAGGATGGAGCACAGGGCTGACAACTAGGGAAGCCCAGTTCAAATCTCACTGCTGCCTCCTTGTAACCTGGGCAACTCACTTAGGTGCTCCTTTAAAAGGTGCACCAAAAATGGGCTGCGCTAGTGTAGCTGCATGTTTTGGACGTGCGCAGATCTATTTTTCAGCATGCCCTGTAAAAAAGGGCCTTTTTAAAAAAACAATTTCCAAACATGGACGTGCAGCAAAATAAAGATTGGCTCTTGTCCATTTTGGATCTGAGACCTTACTGCCAGCCCACTGACTTTTGCGGTAAGGTTTCACACATTACACATGCGGTAATCGTCTATGTGCGTAGAATGACGATTACCGCCGGTTTCTGCTGCGCCCCAGAAAATAAAAAAATATTTTTGGTGCATGTAGCGGATGCGTGTCATAATGAAATTACTGCAAGGGCTACTGCAGTAGCTGGACAGTAACTCAAAATTGATTGTGGGCAACCCGTGGAGACGCATAATTGAAAAGGGACGCCCAGTTTTTCTGAGGACGTCCTCGTAGGACGTCCCCGTGAAGGGGCGGGAAAACCATATTATCGAACAAGATGGACGTCCATCTTTCATTTTGATATACGGTCGGGGACCCCCAAATCTGGAAATTTAGGTCGATCTTAGAGATGGTTGTCCTTAGACTTGGTCGTTTCTGATTCGGCGATAATGGAAACTGAGGACACCCATCTCAGAAAACGACCAAATCCAAGGCATTTGGTCATGGGAGGAGCCAGCATTTCATAGTGCACTGGTTCCCCCTCACATGCCAGGACACCAACTGGGCACCCTAGGGGGCACTGCAGTGGACTTCAGAAATTGCTCCCATGTGCATAGCTCCCTTACCATGTGTGCTGAGTCCCCCAAAACCCCCGCAAACCCCATAACCCACAACTGTACACCACTACCATAGCCCTTATGGGTGAAGGGGGAACCTAGTTATGGGTACAGTGGGTTTTAGAGGGCTCACATTTACCTCCACAAGTGTAACAGGTGGGGGGGGGGAGGGAGGATGGGCCTGCATCTGCTTGTCTGAAGTGCACTGCACCACTAAAACTGTTCCAGTGACCTGCATAGTGCTGCGATGGAGCTGGGTATGACATTGAGGCTGGCAAAAAATATTTTTAAAGAATTTTTTTAAGGGTGGAAGGGGTTAGTGACCGCGGGGAGAGTAAGGGGAGGTCATCCCCGATTCCCTCCAGTGGTCATCTGGTCAGTGTGGGCACCTTTTTCGTGGCTTGGTCATAACAAAAAAAGGACACAAGTAAAGTCGTCCAAGTGCTTATCAGGGACGCCCTTCTTTTATCGATTATGGGTTGAGGGACACCCATGTGTTAGGCATGCCCAAGTCCCGCCTTTGCTACGCCTCCGACATGCCCCTGGGAACTTTGGTTGTCCCTGCAACGGAAAGCAGTTGGGGACGCCCAAAATCGGCTTTCGATTATGATGATTTGGTGACTCTGTGAGAAGGACGCCCATCTTGCGATGTGTGTAGAAAGATGGGCGTCCTTCTCTTTCGAAAATAAGCCTGATAGGCACCTACGAGGCTTAGTAAAAGGGCCCCTTAGGGGTTTATTGCACCAAAAAATGCCTATTGCCTACCACGGGAAGAGCTAAAGCATCCTACAATAATTTACCTGTTTGTGAGTGATGATTGCTTGATAACCAGGGGGACCTGGGATTATTTATTTATGGTACATTTCTACCCCACATTTTCCCACACATGCAGGCACAATGTGGCTTACATAAGATTAATAAAATAAACACACAATACAGTAAGAGATAGGGTAAGAGACATTAAGCAGGGAAAGGGGTATATCTAAATCAGAGAGAAGCAAGTGGAGTCATTAATCGGTAAGAGTATAGGGGGAGTAGGTTAATCCAAATAGGTGAGTTTTCAGCAGCTTCTTGAACAGTTGGTGATCCAATTGCAGTCTTAAGTATTTCGGCAAGGCATTCCAATTCTTTGACTCCATGTGCAGCTCTGTGTGACTCTGGGCAAGTCACTTAACCCTCAATTGTCCCAGGTACAAAATAAGTACCTCTATATAATATGTAGATAAAAAACAACAAAGCAGTGGAATCAAATGCATTTATTTGGAATAATACCCGACGTGGCCATGTTTCGCCCTCAGGCTGCGTCAGGGGTATAAACTATCAAAAGTGTGTATAAGTATATCATATACACTAGTAGTGAGATGAGAACAGTTATTCCAAAAATCTAGTTCCACTTTTCTGCTACTTCCCACTAAACTGATATGCATTGGCATTCAGTACATAAGTACATAAATACAAAAATATTGCCATACTTGGGCAGACTTTGATTGTAACTACAGAAAGGCGTATATCAAATCCCATCTCCTTTCTCTTTACCATATTTCCCAGTAATAATTATTTTATATTTATTTCTAGGACAGGATATGGCTTGGCGGGTATAGAAGTATGAACTAATTAACACACTGACATTACTGTGTGCTAACTGGTTAATATGGATTTAACATGGGAGCCTTAACACCTCCTAAATAGATGGTAAGTGTTTTCACGTTAATTTTTTTTAAATGGCCACACGGTAATGCTAACAGTCCATGGCCTGAAATAAAACAAATGGAAAAATGACAATTTTATGGATGTGCTAAAAGTGGGGTTAGCACATGGGAAAGTTCCGCATTAGGACATGCTAAGCCTATTTACTAGCGCAGCTTGGTAAAAGGACCTCTTAGCCCTCCACTACTTAAGGTACAAATTCAGATTATGAGCCCTTGTGGGATAGGACAGAGATTTTCAGCCTTTTTTATCTCACAGCACACTTATATGGCACTAAACTTGTCAAGGCACACCCCTAAACATGGTCCAGCATTTTACCTTCTACCCCACCCGCACCCATGGTTCAGCATTTTACCTTCTTCCCCTGTCACCTCCACACCCACACATAGTCCATATTTTGCCTTCTCATAAGTACATAAATACAAAAATATTGCCATACTCGGACAGACCAAAGGTCCATCAAGCCCAGCATCCTGTTTCCAACAGTGGCCAATCCAGGTCACAAATACCCCAAAAAGTACAAAACATTTTATACTGCTTATCTCAGAAATAGCAGATTTTCCCCAAGTCCAATTTAATATTGGTCTATGGACTTTTCCTTTAGGAAGTCGTCCAAACCTTTCTAAAACTCTGTTAAGCTAAATGCCTTTACCACATTCTCCAGCAACGAATTCCACAGTTTAATTACACACTGAGTGAAGAAACATTTTCTCTGATTTGTTTTAAATTTACTACTTTGTAGCTTCATCGCATGCCTCCTAGTCCTAGTATTTTTGGAAAGCATAAATAGAAGCTTCACGTCTACCAGTTCAACTCCACCCATTATTTTATAGACCTCTATCATATTTCCCCTCAGCCGCCCTTTCTCCAAGTTGTAGAGGCCTAGCCACTTTAGCCTTTCCTCATAGGGAAGTCATCCCATCCCCTTTATCATTTTTGTCGCCCTTCGCTGCACCTTTTCTAATTCTACTATATCTTTTTTGAGATGTGGCAACCAGAATTGAACACAATATTTGAGGTGCGGTTGCACCATGGAGCGATACAAAGGCATTATAACATCCTCATTTCTGTTTTCCATTCCTTTCCTAATAATACTTAACATTCTATTTGCTTTCTTAGTTGCAGTAGCACATCGAGGAGAAGGTTTAAACGTATCATCAACGACGACACCTAGATCCCTTTCTAGGTCCCTTCCGTAATGCAAGGTTGGTGACTCCTAACGTGGAACCTTGCATTACGTAGCTATAATTCGGGTTCCTCTTTCCCACATGCATCACTTTGCACTTGCTCACATTAAACATCATCTGCCATTTAGATGCCCAGTCTCCCAGTCTCGTAAGGTCCTCTTTCACTATCGTCCCGCAATTTAACGACTTTGAATAACTTTGTGTCATCAGCAAATTTAATTACCTCACTAGTTACTCCCATCTCTAGATCATTTATAAATATGTTAGAAAGCAGAAGTCCCAGCACAGACCCCTGGGGAACCCCATTAACTACGCTTTTCCATTGAGAAAACTGACCATTTAACCCTACTCTCTGTTTTCTATCTTTTAACCAGTTTTTAAGCCACAATAGGACAGTACCTCCTATCCCATGACTCTCCAATTTCTTCTGAAGTCTTTCATGAGATACTTTGTCAAATGCCTTCTGAAAATCCAGATACACAATATCATCCGGCTCACCTTTATCCACATGTTTGTTCACCCCTTCAAGGAAATGTAATAGATTTATGAGGCAAGATTTTCCTTCACTAAATCCATGTTGGCTTTGTCTCATTAATCCATGCTTTTGAATATACTCTGTAATTTTGTTCTTAATAATAGTCTCTACCATTTTGCCCGGCACTGACGTCAGACTCACCAGTCTATAATTTCCCGGATCTCCTTTGGAACCTTTTTAAAAAATCGGCATTACATTGGCCACCCTCCAATCTTCCGGTACCACGCTCGATTTTAAGGATAAATTGCATATTACTAACAATAGCTTCGCAAGTTCATTTTTCAGTTCTATCAGTTCTCTGGGATGAATACCATCCGGTCCAGGAGATTTGCTACTCTTCAATTTGTAGAACTGCCCCATTACATCCACCAGGTTTATAGAGAATTCATTCAGTTTTTCTGACTCATCAGCTTCGAATACCATTTCTGGCACTGGTATCTCTCTCAGATCTTCCTCGGTGAAGACCGAAGCAAAGAGTCCAGCATTTACCTTCTCTTCCCCCTATCCTCAAAAATAGCCAAGCATTTACCTTCTCTTCCTCCCTCTATCCTTACAAATAGTCCAGCATTTACCTTCATTTCCTTCCACTCTCACAAATAGTCCAGCATTTACCTTCCCCCCATCCTCACAAATAGTCCAGCATTTACCTTCATTTTCACCCACTCTCACAAATAGTCCAGCATTTACCTTCTCTTCCCCCATCTTCACAAATAGTCCAGCATTAACCTTCTCTTCCCTCCACCCCCACCTCCACCAAATAGTCCTATATCTCTCCCTCCTGCTCCTGTCCCCTCTCCAGCCAGCAACCGGGCATCTTCCCTCATCTTTCTTGATCTTCCTCCCCCATGTACCTTTTAAAAGTTTTCTTGTCTCCAGCGGTCAATGGCAGTGAGCAGCGATTCATACAGCCTACTTGCGCCAATCCTGGAGCTTTCTATCAGATGCTTCCCACCTATGTGGAAGCAAGAAGTTACGTCAGAGATAAGAATGAAGGGTTGGTGCAATCAGGCTGTATGAATCGCTGCTCCCTGACGCTGACTGCTAGAGGCAAGAAAGCTAACTTCATTCTGGCACAAACTAAGCTGGCCCAACTCCCACCACACATCTGAGGATCAGTCTTGGTACACCAGTGTGCCACAGCACACTGGTTGAAAAACACCGGGATAGGAAAATACCTAGTATACCTGAGTGTAACTCACCTTGAACTACCACTGAGAAAAGGCCTGAACTAAATCAAAATAACTCAAGAGGAAACCTCACTTAGTTGTGAATGAATGATGGATGCATGCTCATCTATTTTGAAAGGTAGAGACCCAATGAGACTGAGAAACAAACCCCAGACTTTGATAAGGAGTGATATTTTACAAGTGATGGAGGATTAGCCTAACAGTTAGAGCAGAGGGCTGAGAGTCTAGATCAAATTGTACTGCCCTACCTTGAGATCTTGGACAAACTGCTTAACCTCCCCTCTCCCCATTGCCTGAGGTACAAATTTAGACTATAAGACTTTCTGGGGATAGGAAAATATCTCCTGTATTTAACTCACCTTGAACTACAACTGAAAAACAAGCGCGTCAAAACCCCTTCCCTTCCCTTTTGCAGCTGGCAACTAACATTTCTAGTATGTCTTCAGCTTGTTACCATGGACTAGAACTTACATTGAGCATTCTCTGATTGTATTGCATAGGCAGAAATGCAGCCACTAAAATCTCACAACAGTTTATGTGACCAATTGTGATGCATTGGTTTTCTCTTTTAATCTGAATGTATTAACATCTTATGCATCTGAATCACAGACCTTTGTATGCCAATTGAAAAAAAAAAAGAAAAATACTAGCTTGATGAAAACATGACATAAATTAGTCACAACATATTCAAAAATGCAGCCCGAGCCCAAAGCAATATATGTGATATGCATAAGAATCTAACAGAGTGATTGTTTCTTATGAAGTATGTTGAATTTATGATTCTTTGCTTTTAAATATTAACATCTTATAAAATATGAAATATGTATTCTTGCACAGTTGTAATTTTATTCAAAGTAACACCTTTTGTTCAGTCATACTTCACTTTCAAATATTGTTCATATTAATTGTTTATAAGAACAATCCAGATTTTTTTCACAGAACTCAAACTTGATTAATCATATCCTTAGAAATAACAGAATGCATTCTGTTCCCCCCCCCCTTTGATTAGTCTTGTAAAATCTGTATTATCACTGTACTTTTCAAGACAAACAAGGTTAAACTGTCTAAGAGAGTATACTAAAGTTATACTCCAAATAAAAATAAAAGCACTGGCAAGAATTCAGTATCACGAGGAAGTCACTATGGGGCCCTTTTACAAAGGTGCGTAGATGCCTTCGTGCATCCAATGTGCGTCAAATTGGCACTACCGTCCTGTTACTGCAGGTAATCAGCAGTTGGCATGTGCTGCCCGCTTACCACCCAGTTAATGCATGAGACCTTACCACTAAGTCAAAGGATGGTGTTAAGGTCTCAGGCCGAAAATGGACGCACGCTGGTTTTCATTTTGCTGCACGTCCATTGTCTAGCACATTAAAAAAAATCCCCCTTTATTCCAGGCGCACTCAGAAAATGGACCAGCGTGCATCCAAAACAGGTGTCTACATCAGCGCAGACCACCTTTGGGCACACCTTAGTAAAAGGGCCACTATAATATTACTTTAATTTAACAAAACTAACAGCACATTCTTTCCCAATTATTTATGGCCAATTTTAATGGTCAGTGCTCTAATCATCCAACATAATAGTTTCCCCTAAGGTCTCTTGCTTGAGTATAATAGAAAGTTCCATCCTGCCCTATGACAGAACCAATGCATGTTTTTTCTAAGCAAAACAATGCTCTATTCCCTCCTCCCTGATTTACATTTGACACATCTCAACCAAAGAAAAGGGTAAATGCAATCCATTAGGACTGACAACTTGACATGAGGTTTTTATTTAAAGGTAATGCTCTACTTTTGTCTCTACTCTTGAAATTTTATTAAATGGGGAAACAGCCTGTTATAGGTTGCCTTTGAAATATTGGGTAAATCAACAGCAGAAGGGCTCTTTGGCAATCCACTCTAGGTTTTCATAATGAGTTTTGCTTAGTTTGCTGCGGTTGACGACTTATCCGCTTTTGCATCACTCTTTTTAAGCAGGAAATAAAGCAGTGTGGCATTCCTCTCCCTTCCACCCAGTTTACATTCTGCTCATACTTGAATAAATCCTAAAAACATGCAGTCCTGAATTCCCATTTGAATTCCTAATGGTTCTTTCCAGCTTGTCTTTGTTGTTGGAACCTGCCAATCACTGATGAAAAGTGTTAATCACTCAAAGAAATCCCCATCTCACACACAAAAGTAGCAGTCGCTAAAAAAATAATACCAATTGGTCATGGATGGGAAGGAAATCTCACCAGGGATCTAAGCATACAATAGAGTTTAATAAGTTCATTTTGCTTCACCCTGGCTCTGCTTGAACCCCAAGGTTTTGGGCTTTAAATTCAAAGTCAGCTTAAACCTACTGTGGTAACTTATATTCATTAATACAGATCTAACCGAACTGCTGTGAAATCCTCTAGCTGGGAGTAAGACTCAGCCTTAAGTGGAAATTGATGTCTTTTTTTATTTCAACAATATTGCAATGGGCTCAGTCAAATCTTAGTACTTGGGAATTTATAAATTAATTTATGTGCTTTCTGAGTACACACTATGGTCTGGATGTACTAATACACATTAATGTGTTTAACACATGTTAAATTACATTATCAAATGTTAATGTAAAATAAATGCAGATTAATACAAAATCAAGCCTTATGTTTTGTAATTTTTGCCTCTTTAAACTTGGCTATTTCACTATAATGACTTCAGAATTAGTCATCTCTATCACAGTGGTGTCCAATGATTACTACGCTGGCCAGATGTTTGCTACAGACTTCATGGTAGTGAGTATAACCCCCAGATTTTATATAGGTTGCCCAAATTTGCGCGCAGATTCCAGATGCACACATAAACTAATTAGTCAAATAGGCATTAACAATCAATTAGTGGAGATAATTGGCGATGCTTGGTACTTAATTGGCAGTAATGAGTTATATACACTAATGTTTTCTATGTCCTAGTAATGCCACACAACTCAAAATGGACGTGGCTATGAGAGGAGTACAGGCGGATCAGGGGATGGTCCCAGAAGTTAGGCACAATGTTATAGAATAATGTCATATCCACACCTAAGTTGGGCGCTGGCTTTACACCACATTTCAGCAGGTCAGAGTCCAGTGTTAGTTGCGTGATCCGTGCTAAGCAACATTCTTAGCAGACTGGCAACACAGACATACCAACAGAGCAGTAGGGCATCCTAGGGGTGCTGTAGTGGACTTCACATAAAAGGAACCAGGTACACATCTCACTGAGCCCCAAAAATGTACTGTACCCAACTATACACCACTATAATAGCCCATTTGGTTGCAGGTGTCACCTATATGTGGGTACAGTAGATTTTTGGTTGATTTGAAGGGCTCACATGTTCCACCACAAATGTAACAGATAGAGCGGGACATGGGCCTTGGTCCCCTTCTCTACAGTGCACTGCACCAACCACTAGGCTACTTCAGGGACCTGCTTGCTACTCTAATAGGATTGGCCATAACATCTAAAGCTGTCATAGAGACTGGTATGTACTGTTTCTTTCACTTCTTTGGAGGGTGGGAGTGAGTCAGACAGCAGTAAAAAATTGGGGAGGGGGTCAAATACTTCTATGCATGAAAGAAAACTGGACTTAGGAGTGATCGTATTTGATGATTTTAAGGTTGCCAAAAAACAAAGGCAAAAGCTAGAAGGATGCTTGGATATATAGGAAGAATGGGCAGCAGGATAAGGAAGTGATAATGCTTCTATGTATGTATCTGGTATGACCTCATTTATAGTAATTTATAGTACTGTGTCCAATTCTGGAGACCATACTTTCAAAAAAGATGGAGTTTGTCCTGAGGGCAGCTACTAAAAGGGTCAGTGGTTTCCATCATAAACAGTATGGAGACAGATTTAAAGATCTCAACACATATACTTTGGAAGAAAGGTGGGAGAGGGGAGATATGATAGAGACATTTAAATATCTCCATGACATAAATGCACAGGAAGGAACAGTGGTGTGCTGGTAAATGTTTAACAACAGGCTCTCTCCCCAGTCCACCTCTGTGCCTCCCCCCGTCCACCTCTGCGCCCCCCCCCCCCCAAATTGCAGAGCTGGCTATAGCCAGGGAGAGAGCCTGGGGGAGGCAATGCATTAGGAAAAAAATTAAATGATCCCAGGTTCCAATCTAATTCATGTTAATGTGGGATACAATGCCATAAATAAGTAATAAATATAAACTTTTAATGTTGAGCACCTGATTCTCAAAGTGGACATATTCCAAACACTATAATGAAAATAAGATGATTTTTCTACCTTTGTTGTCTGGTGACTTTGTTTTTCTGATCATGCTAGCCCAGTATCCGATTCTGCTGCTATCTGTCCTCTTAACTCCGTTTCCAGGGCTTCCTTTCCATTTATTTCTTTACTTTCCGCCTTTCTTCTTCATTTCTTGCCCTACATCCGTAAGTAAAAGCTGGGTCCTCCACAGACTTGACTGTCCAGTGGATCCAGCTTCTGCCTATTTTCTTCATCCATGTGCAGTTTTCTCCTCTCTTCCTTTTCCCTCATCTCATCTCCTTCCTCACTCTTCCCTCCCCTCCATCCACCCATGTCCAGCAACTCTCCTCTCCCCTGCCCTCCCCTCCATCCACCCATGTCCAGCAACCCTCCTATCCCCCTTGCCCTCCCCTCCATCCACTCATGTCCAGCAACCCTCCTCCCCCCTGCCGTCCCCTCCAACCACCCATGTCCAGCAACTCTGCTCTCCCCTACCCTCCCCTCCATCCATCCATGTCCAGCAACTCTCCTCTCCCTGCCCTCCCTCCCTCCATCCATCCATATTAGCAATTCTTTTCTCTCCCTTGCCCCCTCTATCCATCCATACCCATCGATTCTCTTCTCTCCCCTGCCCCCTCCAGCCATACATACCCATCGATTCTTTTCTCTCCCCTGCCCCCCTCCAGCCATCCATACCCAGCGATTCTCTTCTCTCCCATGCCCCCCTCCAGCCATACATACCCAGCGATTTTCTTCTCTCCCCTGCCCCCCCTGCAGCCACCCACACCCAGCGATTCTCTTCTCTCCCCTGCCTCCCCTCCAGCCACCCATACCCAGTGATTCTCCTCGGTCCCCTGATTACCTTCGTTGAAGCGGCCACGTTATTGAAAGCCCTGCCCATCTCTAGCCTTCCCTTCGAGTTCATTCCCTCAGAGTCCCGCCCTTGTGGAAAGAGGAAATGATGTCATAAGGCGGGACTCTGAGGGAACGAACTCACGAAGCGAAGGCTAGAGACGGGCGGCACAGGCAAATGAGGGCAGTGGTGGGAGGTGAAGTAAACGGGGTAAGCATGGCTTGTGGCGCCCTCCTGCCATGCTTACCTCGTTTACCGGAGCGGGCTCACCCTGCGGAACAACCGGCTCGCAAGATGTTAAAAAATGTAACAACTGGCTCTTGCGAGCCGGCTCCAGCACACCACTGGGAAGCAACCTCTTTCACTTAAAATGAAGCTCTGGAATGAAGGGGTATAGGATGAAGGTCAAAGGGGATAGACTCACAAGCTACCTGAGAAAATGTGTCTTCATGGAAAGGGTGGTGGATGCATGGAATGACCTTAGTTATAGTGTGCAGTAGTTGATTTTACTAGACACTGACATGGAATAATGCACTTTATAAGTGTTCGAGGCACGCTTAGGGAATGAATAGGAAATGGTTGGTGGTGGTGGTGGTGGTGGTGGTGGTGGTGGTGGGGGGGGGGGTGACCCGGAATATGAATGTATATTTCCCATTTTAGAAAGGAAATGCATATGGATAATTTGGTTAGCAATAATTTCCTGTTAGCTTTTACAGCGGCATTTTGTGAGTGCTAAGTGCAAAACTTTACCACGTTTTAATAAACAGGTCTCCAAAATTTAGACTTAAGAACCAGTGGCGTAGCCACAGGTGGACTTGGGTGGGCCAGGGCTCACCCATTTATGGCTCAGGCCCACCCAACAGTAGCACATGTTTAGTGGTAACTGGTGGAAATCCCAAGCTCCACCAGCTGAACATTTCCCCCTGATGGTAACAAAAACGCTACTCTCCACGACACTGGCACCTGTGCATGCTCAGTTTTCAGTGCATTCCTGCTTCCAAGGTGGAAAGAAGCGTTTTCCCACCAGCTGAGATTTTTTTTTTGGAGGGGGGAGAACACTCGGTGCCCACCCAATTCTTGCCTAGGCCCACCCAAAATCTGTTGTCTGGCTACGCCCCTGTTAAGATAAAAAACAAAAAGTGAGGAGAATGGATGAGGATACCAAAAAATATGTATTTATTCACATGAAAAATAAAAATTAAAAAGTAACAAATTTGTACATAAAATGGGTCCATTTTATGTACAAATTTGTTACTTTTTAATTTTTATTTTTCATGTGAATAAATACATATTTTTTGGTATCCTCATCCATTCTCCTCACTTTTTGTTTTTTATCTCACGGTTTCGTGAGGACTTTTACCTCCTTTTTGTTTTTGCTACGCCCCTGTTAAGAACATAGGAGTGTAAGCTTCTCTGAAGCTTTTGGGTAACCTACAGTGTCTCTCCCTTCCTTTTTGTCTCTCTCTCCATGACTCTGTTTTTAGCATTGTAAACCACACATTGGCACTAATTAGATTTAATTGAACTTTAAACATGCTGTTCCAAAATAGCAGGGATATGTGCCTAATGTAGGTGCATACATTTGCACCACATTAGGCGCGATTCCCAGGCATAAGCACTATCTTATAAACTATGCCTAACTTTAAGTGCGGCTTATAGAATAGCGCTTTTTTCGGCACCAATTATTTTGGCGCCATATATAAAATCTAGTCCTTTCTGCATGAAAAAGTTCAATAAAATTACTTCCAAAATGCAAAAAACATGTTAAGAGTAGAAAAAAACACTGTCAGGAGTGAAACAGCAGAATGGATACCATAAAATCTCCTCGAGGGTGCAATGTAGGTAAATCCACTGATGTTTTGCTTTTTTATTTTAATGTACTGTAATTAAGGAACACAGTAATTATTGTACATTTAGAAAATCTCTGTTGGGAAGATTTCTTCTGTACTTAAAATATAGGGTGAACATTTGAGAAAGAAAGATTTCTACTGGCTGTAAGTATTGTATAAGTAGATACAACTTTTCTTAGGCAACATATTTTAATTGGTTAAAATGCATGTTGAGTTTTAATATTTTAGTTGAATTTAGATTCAGGGCAATTTAGCTTAGCAGTACTAAAACTAACGAGAAATTATGTCACAAGTAATTTTGTTTCAGGAACTCATGGGGAATCAGTTTGCATATATCTTGTTGTAAAGCCTAACTAGATTGTGTTTGAGATAAAACATTATCTGGAACACAAACTTCATGCACAAATATCTTCCAGAGCCAGAAAGCAGCAAGCTGCAGATCTATATTTCATGATTATTGGAGCTAACCAACAACGTAGTTCATTTTATGTCTTTTCCTGCAGTCATTCTAATCAGTGTTTGTCTTGTAACAAGGTGCAAGCAATTTGCGCTTCCTATACATTTTTCCAATAAAAATTTTGTGTGATATATTTCCCTGTTACTGTTTCTAGTTCATAAGTGCCCTCTACCACCCCCACCTTAATTCCATAGAGTTGGCATGTCCGTGCCTAAATACCAGAGATAGACATATACGGGTCGACATTCAAAGTGATTTAACCGGCTTCTGGTCAGTTAAATTGCCTGTTCGGAGCTTACTGCTCGTTTTCAGCAGCAGTTAACTGGTTAGTGCTACTGAGAATAACCGGTTAGTGTCTAGCTGAAAACCAGCTATTTTGGGGGGCATTCCGGGGGCGGAGTCAGCACTTGGCTGGTTGTGCTAATATTCAGCACTTAACAGGCCACGGTAACCACATAAATAGGACTGCATAAAAGCAGTGCCGTACCAAGGGGGGGGGGGGCGGTGGGGGCGGTCTGCCCCGGCTGCACGCCACTGGGGTGTGCCGTGGCGCACGCCTGGCTCTGAGTTCGCTATCTTCGCTTGTTCGCTGCAGCTCCCTCTGCCCCGGAACAGGTTACTTCCTGTTCCGGGGCAGAGGGAGCTGCAGCAAACGAGTGAAGTTAGCGAACTTTTCGGAGCCAACAGGCGCGCGCCGCGGCACCCCCCCAGCGGCATGCACCCGGGGGGGGTGTCATTTCACCGGGGGGGGGAGGTGTCATTTCGCTGGGGGGGCGCTGCACCCAGGGGGGGGGGGCGCATCAGCGATCCGTCCCGGGTGCCATCCTGGCTAGGAATGCCACTGTATAAAAGTTAAGGGGCCCTTTTTCAAAGCGTCGGTAAGCCCAATGCAGGCTTACTGCATGGTAAAAACAGTCACAAACAGAAGGCAAAATGCTCCACTGGAAGGAAGGCACCAAACAAGAAAAGTTTAGAGCAATGGAACCTCTCACAGCTGGTGTTCAAAAAAGTGACCCACTCGTTTAGTTTCCAATAAAGACTTCCTTGAACACCAGCTGTGAGAGTTACCGCATGGTAACCCAGTACTACTGCCAGCCCAATGTGGCAGCCATTTTTATTTCATAGCATGGCGCTAACCGCCAGGTTACAGAGGGAGCCCTTACTGCCACCTCAGTGGGTGGCGATAAGTGCTCCACCCTGCATGGCCATGCAGTAAGAGTAATCTTAATGTATTGCCATTTTTGTTAGGGGCTTTTTAGCCAATGTATGGAGGAAGGACAGAGAAAGGGGAAGAGAGTGCCTGTTTTGGCAAGATCTAAAGCAAAAACAAGAAAGAAAAAAGATTAAAATAAATGATAAGCAAAAAATGGTAAACTAAGGGCCTCATATACTAATGTGCATTAACATGTACTGTATATAGTCATTAATATGAGTTAATACATTTAAATAATGGAAACCCATTCTCAATGGGGATCTATTTACTAACTCAAATTAGTGTATTAACACATTAATTCCTTAACGGATGTTAGTGCATGAGGCCCTAAAAACCTTCTTTTCTCCATAAAACAAGTATACAACCTTATTTGGCAGTCACTACTGCCAGGTTGTCAACTGGAGCCATTTAAGAGCTGGCAGTCAATAGAGCAGGAGAAAGTGAGAATCTGAGCTGCCTGGCCATGTGACATGAGGTAAACCCTCAATAAGTGCTGGGAGGGGTTGGAGAGTAGGGCTTAGAATGCGAAGGGTGGTAGGTGGGTGGAGGGCATGTCAGGGGTGAGAAAAGTTGATCATAGATTTTGGAGCCCATTTTCTTTGTGTTGCTGTGACTAGGAATATGCAACATTTCTGGTTGCAGCATTGGAAATTTACATTTATCACACCTTCACACATTCCTCCCTTGTGTTACTCAGGGATTCAGTTAACACAGGTTATTGATTTTCATCACTCCTGCCCAAAGATCCCCTGGACCACCAATGATTGATATGGTAGGTCTTTTTTTTTTTGGGGGGGGGGGGGGTCTAGAGCCCCTTCATTGGCCTTTTAGGGGTTGGGGTAGGTAGGGCTTGAGGTTTTTGGGGAGTGGGGGATCTGGAGCCAAAGAGCAACTGAAGTCTTTGGGGGAGTGGAGCTTAAGCTGTGGGGAGGGGGAAGGAACTGCTCTACTAGCCTAGGAGCATAAGGCCACAGCTTGGAGACCAGATGCTCCCAAGTGGTAAAATAACCCCAGCTTTTACCGTGATTTATAGGCCATAATTCAACTTGCAATGAAATCCAAACATATATGTTCTACATCTCATTACTCTGTAATCTGCAGTGCCTTAAAGTGACAAATATTGCCATGGTAATTTAAGTCGAGCTGCGTTAGTTAGTCACCTTTAGGGGCAAATATGATTTAAATCCCTAACGCAGCTTGAGAATTTTCCCCTTTACTGGGTCAAAATTTCACCTGGGGAACCACAGAATTTCCATTTGAGAGGGCCCCTCCTAAACATTTAAGCCCTAAGTGGATTAAAAAACTGCACCAAAAATTAGGTGCAAAAATACAGGGGGTGACTTTTAATGTGATTTAATCAGCCAGAAATGGCTCCTGGCGGGTTAAATCACCTCTTTGGGGCTAACTGGTCATTTTCAGGGGTACTTAACCGGTTAGTGCTGCTGAAAATAACTGGTTAGCACCAAACTCAAAATTATGGGGGTGTTCGGGGACAGAGTCAACACTTGACTGGTTCTGCAGATATTCGGCACTTAACTGGCCAGATAAACTGTATAAGTGGGACTGCCTAAAAGTCAGTCCTATTTTTGGTGCCCTTTTTCAAAGCCGCGATATGGCCACCGAGTGGGTAGCGCGCACAAAATTGGCCCTACCACCAAGTTAGTGTGGGAGTCCGGCAGTAGTTCTGAGTTTGGCGTGCAAGGTTTCCTGTGGTAGAAAATCATTTTCTATTTTCTACCATGGGCAGTGTTCCCGGCGGGAATTGGCAGTATAGCCACATTGCTGCATGCTGCTCAATTACCATACAAGTAGTGAGTGAGCCCTTACCACCTACTAAACAGGAGGCAGTAAGGGCTCAGCCAGTAAATAGCCACATGCTAATTTTAATATTAGCACACGGCTCTTTTCTGCCCTATTTTAAAAAAAAAAAAAAGCCTTTTCCCCGCCATTGTATAAAGTGGCCCAGTGCATGCCAATTTCATGCGCCATCACTAGCACAGGACACTTTTTATTGTGATTTAGTAAAAAGTCTCTTTTATGTGGTAGCCCATAGCTCAGCAGTTCCCGAACTGTGCACCGTGGCACCCTGGTGCGTCGTAGCAAACTCTCAGGGGTGCCATGGTGCATCGCTCCCTACTTTGCTCTCCCACAGGTCCAGCATATGCTGCTTCCCTCTGCTGTGTCTGCCCCTCACAGCAGGAACTTGCATTAGAGAGGGCCGGAAGCGACATACTGGGAAGGACCCGGAGTACCTGTGTGAATCACGGACAGCCTGAAAATGTAAGCTGGGGTGGTCAGCAAGATGCTAATAACCACCAGCTGAATATTGGGCCCATGGGTTCAAAGTGCCAATTCTATAATGGCAATTGCACATGAAATTGTAGTTATTGAATACAGTATAAGTTGGCATGTGCACACTTAACTTCGAGGCCCTTTTACTAAGCTGCAGTAGGGCGATTGCGCGGGTAGCGTGTGCCAAGTCGACACTACCATCCGGGTAGTGCAGGCACCCAGAAGTAATTTTGAAGTTAGCGCTCGCTATTTCCCATGAGCCAACTTAATGACTACATAAACAAATTCACTATACTACATGAGTCACAATCAGGATTTCGACCCCTACACAAGTACTACTTACTCTCCTAACCAAATTCAAGCAGGAAATAGCAATTGGCAAGAGCATTCTCCTCTTCCAATTTGACATGTCAAGTGTGTTCGACATGGTTAACCATAACATACTGCTAAGACTCCTAGAATACTTCGGAATCGGTGATGGTATTCTCAAATGGATTAAGGGTTTTCTAACCACAAGAACATATCAAGTGAAATCAAAAACAAACATATCACCGTGCAAACCAGACTGCGGAGTACCGCAAGGATCACCACTATCACCGATCCTTTTCAATCTTATGATGACTCCACTAGCCAAGACCTTATCCACCCAAGGCCTAAACCCATTTATCTACGCTGATGACGTTATATTATACATACCCTACAAACATGATTTGGCAGAAATCACAAACGAAATCAAGCTCAGCTTAAATATCATGAACACATGGGCAAATGCATTCCAACTAAAACTCAATACAGAAAAAACACACTGTCTCATCATCTCATCCCAATACAATACATACAAACCCACAAACATTAACACCCTAGGATACAACCTCCCTATCTCAGACAGCCTGAAAATTCTCAGAATAACAATCGACCATAAGCTCACACTAGAGACCCATACAAATTCCATCATAAAGAAAATGTTTTTCTCAATGTGGAAACTCAAACGCGTGAAACCATTCTTCCTAAGGGAAATATTTCGCAACCTGATACAGTCTATGGTACTAAGCCATGCAGACTACTGTAATGGAATTTATGCGGGATGCAAGGATCAAATCATAAAGAAACTTCAGACTTCCCAAAATACAGCAGCCAGGCTTATATTTGGAAAAACGTGTTTTGACAGCGCCAAGCCACTCGGAAAAAAACTGCATTGGCTACCAATCAAAGAACATATCACTTTCAAAATCTGCATGACTGTTCATAAAATAATTTACGGCGAGGCACCGGGATACATGACAGACCTCATTGACCTGCCAACCAGAAACACCACAAAATCTGCACTCTCATACCTAAACCTCCACTACCCAAACAACAAAGGACTCAAATACAAATCTACCTATGCATCCAGCTTTTCCTACTTAAGTGCACAACTATGGAATGCACTATCAAAAGCATTAAAAACTACGTTCGACCATCTAAACTTCCGGAAAGCACTAAAGACAGACCTGTTCAGAAGAGCATACCCCACCGACCCAACATAAAAATACCTGGATACCTGCGATACAATTGTAACCAAAGACCGTAATGGACACTACCGGACTCTTCCTCCCCCTCTCTAATTTTCCCCCCAACTGTACCTACCTTACATGTACCTCACTCTATTACAATATCACCTTGTATTGTTCACACCTTGTTATTTGTTTCAGACCAGATTCGGTTAACACCATTAACGGTACTATGTAAGCCACATTGAGCCTGCAAAAAGGTGGGGAAATGTGGGATAAAAAAGTAACAAATTAAATTAAATAGAAAATATTTTTCTAATTTCTACCATGGGGGGGGGGGGGGGTGTTCCCTGCGGTAATCAGCAGCGCGGATTACTGCACGAGTAGCGTGTGAGCCCTTACGGCTAGATCAATGGGTGGCGGTAAGTGCTCAGATAGTAAATTGCCACGTGCTAGTTTTAATTTTAGCGCACATCCATTTACCTCCCCACTTAAAAAAGCCCTTTTTCCCAGCCACAGTAAACAATGGCCTAGCGAGCGCCAAATTCACGAGTCCAGACTACCGCAGGCCACTTTTTACTGCAGCTTAGTAAAAGGGCCCCTTTAGGCATGAAGTTGTGTGCATTAATCATAGTATTCTATAATTTATTCATGCAACTGATAGACATGCCCCTTGCCTGTCCATGTGCATACCCCCTTTGTAGTGAAGAAGTATTTCTTTAGGTTATTCCTGAGTCTGTCCTCTTTCACCGTCAACCTATGCTCCTTCATTTCAGAACTTTCTTTCAATTGAAAGCAACTCATCTTCTGTGCATTTATGCCACTGAGGAATTTAAACATCTCTAAAATTATTTGCATGTGTAGCTGATCCACAAGTAGAGGTTTTGCTAAAATTACACCCCTAGCATGCATTATTTCATGTCAATGTCTACTAAAACAATTTTACACTAAAACTAAGGTCGTTCCATGCATCCTCCATCCTTTCCATAAAGATGTGTTTTCTCATATTACTCGTGAGTCTATTCCCTTTGACCTTCATCCTATGCCCCTTCATTCCAGAGCTTCCTTTTAAGTGAAAGAGGCTTGCATTCTGTGCTTTTATGCAATGGCAATATTTAAATGTCTCTATCATATCTCCACTCTCCTGCCTTACTTCCAATTTATGCATATTGAGATCTTTAAGGGAGACATTTATCAAAGTGGGCTACTGTTAAGATGGGATATTTTAACACAAGTCATGCCATGTTAGCACAGGATCTTTTTTAATGCAATGGTACCCTGTACTAAAATAACATGAATTGTGGTAAAATAAAGTAGCCCATGTTAAGATGAAGGCCACTGACCATTTGAGTAGTCACCCTCTGGACTGACTCCATCCTGTTTATATCTTTCTGAGGGTGGAGTACTAGGATTAGGGGGCATGTAATGAAGCTATTAAGTAGTAAATTTAAAACAAATCAGAGAAAATATTTCTTCACTCAATGTGTAACTAAACTCTGGAATTCGTTGCTAGAGAATGTGGTAAAAGCTGATAGCTTAGCAGGGTTTAAAAAAAGGTTTGGATAACTTCTTAAAAGGAAAGTCCATAAGCCATTATTAAGATAGACTTGGGGAAAATACACTGCTTATTTCTAGGATAAGCAACATAAAGTCTGTTTTACTGTTCTGGGATCTTGCCAAATACTTGTGACCTGGATTGGCCACTGTTGGAAACAGGATATTGGGCATGATGGATCTTCAGCCTGTCCCAGGATGGCAACATCTTATGTAGTCTCTAGAACTGTACATCAGGCGCTAGAGGCCATTAGCACTGGACCAGTGCCCACATTAGTAAATGCAGGATGCTCAGAGGCTCTAGTGTGGGAGAAAACGAGGGTGTCAAAAATTAGCACAAATGTCATGCTATTGCAGTGGCATTCCTAGGGGGGCTTACACCCAGGGCGGATCACCGATGCACCCCGCCCCCCGGGTGCAGCACCCCCCCGGCGAAAGGATACCCCCCATGAAAGAACCCCCCCCCGGGTGCACGCCGCTGGGGGGGTGCCGCGCGCGCCTGTCCTCCATTCTTTCCATGCTTCTTCTCTGCCCTGGAACAGGAAGTAACCTCTTCTGGGGCAGAGAAGCATGGAACGAACGGAGGACAGGTGTGCGTGGCACCCCCCCCCCCCCAGTGGCGTGCACCCAGGGCGGACCGCACCCACCGTCCCCCCTAGGAACGCCACTGTGCTATTGCAGTCAAAAGGATGTTAATTAGGTCATTTCCTATTCCCTCCCAATGCTCAGAGAACAGTAAACAAAACAAAACCACCTTACCACTGAAACAAATAATGCCAGGTCGGAGCAGGCATTAGGATTTCTCATGATTCTTTCTGTAAGATCTGCTGGTTTTTAAATAATTTAAAGCAGAAGGAATTCCGTGCAAGCCCCTAAATGCTGGTAGTAAAAAATGAATGCGTGTGAGGCAGAGAAACCCAAAAGTGAAAGAGCACATTGGCACTTATTTCCTGCATTTAAATATAAGCATTCCAAGTTTTAAAAAAATTGAAACGCTTCATGTTTGGGTTTGCCAGGAGCTGAGCTTACCGCAAAACTCTTCTGCACATGTGCCAAGCACGTCTTCCCACCTTGCTTTCGCTTTTACAGTACGCGTATAGTTTGAATATTGTTTCCTTTGAGCATTGGCAAGCCTTGTTTCAAAGCTGTTCTGGCAGTATGGTTTCTGTGCTGTTGGCTTACTGTGGCAGATCTGAGCATCGGCCAGTAAATGCACGTTAGTGCTTAATATGTTTTAGTAAAAGGGTTCTTTATGCACCTCTATGCTTAATTTATAATATATTCACCTAAATCACAGCTCCTTCACAACTCTATTCTAACTCTGTCCTAGCATATCTGCTTCCAGCTGAGGCAAAAGTATGTACTTAGATGTCATAGCACATATCTTTACACAGCCAAACCCCCTGAAACTTTTATGTCTATTTCTGCTCAAAAATACCTTTGTTTTAAGTCACAGAAGAGGCTTTCAAAATTACTCCCTGAATGGTTACCACTTTCTAACACCATAAAAGTTCTTTTAAAGAACTTAATTTGCATTAGAAAAACCACATTTAAGAAATTTGCTGTTGTTTCCCCTGGATATAAGGCTCTGGCTTCTTTGAAGTTTTTCTGACAAATTAAGGAAACATTCTCTCTCTCTCTTTTTTTTTTTGGCTACTCTGTGATTACAAGACAGTGCACTTGTCCCGGAATGTTCAAAGCCCCTTACTTTCAACAGGCTTTTCTATTGCTGTATGTCCATGGTGCGACTCATTTAAAAAAATAAAAATGAAAGAAAGGGAGCCAAAAGAATGCCTGCCATGGTTTAAAAGAAAGTGCTGCTCGAAGCTGTACAAAATGCGTTACAGACTTCTCCTCCAGCAACCCTATCAATTAACCAACCTAAAAGCTCCTTCGCAGATAGGCCCTGAACACAGCATGTCTGCCAGTGTTTTATTATCAAGTGCACTATGATGAGTTCTCGTCCTAGACAAAGGGAGAACAGGAGAAAAAAGAATTCAGGCTGACAAATTAGACTTGAAATCAGTTTCATTTACATAATGACTGGAAGTTCATTAATAACAGAGTTTTAATTATTCATGCTCTTGTTTCACTAGATACAGCAGTTTTCTTCCTGCTGTGCTGGGTGTCTGGATTAGCTAAAATGAGCCATACCAAACTGATGGACTGCTCAGATTACACTGGAGGCTGTCTGTAGCGACCCTGGAAGGGGAATGGCCAGCATGTCTCCTCTCACCCAAATGTTCAAAGGACATCTGGATAACGTCCTCGCATTGAGGTGATCCCTCAGAAAGAATGTGGGACATTTTCAAGAGACTTCCGAAGCTTCAGTGTTCTTTTGTCTGCACTTTGAGGGCAACTTTCAAGCTGACCTTTAGCAAAAATCATGGGTAGTTATTACAGGCAGACTTTTTTCCAAAGCAGGGTCACCGAGAGACTGGGCCGGGCCCGGGGCAAGGCCGCCACCCCCCCTCCCGAGGTCATCGTCGATGCCGCCCCCCCTCCACCCACCACCACGCCGGGCCCCCCTGAATTCAAATCATAGCGCTCAAGGGCGGGACACAGGGAGGGAAGGCACGAAGGGAGGCAATCTGCAGACTACCGCTGCTGCGCTTCTTTCACATGGAGCGAGGTCAAGGTGAAGCGCTATGATTTGAATTCAGGGGGCCCGGCACGGTGGTGGAAGGAGGGGCGCAGGTGGAGGGGACTGTGGTGCCGGGCCCCCTTGGATGCCCGGGGAATTTTGTCCCCCTGCCCCGCCCTCTCGGCGGCCATGGTTCAAAGAGAAAACAAACATATTTTCACTTTCAAAATCATCTAAGAAAAAGAGCCTGGGAGATACTTAGATCTACTTTTTCTGTGAGTACTTTTTTTCGGACTAAATAAGCTCATGTAGTTGGGACAACAGAAAACTACACACATTGTAGCAATCCTTGTTGAAAGCTGCCAGGCATGCCTCTGCTGAATGGGGTAAACACACAGATGCTAGATCTGTGAGTGCTGAGCACCTCCAATACTGAGGGGCTCTTTTACTAAGCTGTGGGGAAAAGGGCCCCGTGGCGGGGGCCATTTTTCCTGCATGCCAGGGTCCTTTTTACCATAGCAAGTAAAAAGCCCCCCCCCCCCCCACCACCAAAAAAGCGGCGGTTAGGGCTCCTGCAGTAATTACCACCAGGTTAGCATCTCACTAGGGAAAATAAAAATCCCGGAGTGCCGGAAATGGAGTGCACTCCTGCCAGAACTACCACCGGCGGCCGCATTGAGCTGGCAGTAGTTTCATTTTAGCGTGCGGTAAGCCCGTGGTGGGCTTACCACCATTTTTTAAAAGACCCCCCCGAACAAGCTCTTTCATTGTGCCCCTGCAAGTGTAATTTGTGTTGTGTTTAGCATCCCCAATCATTTCTAAAAGTTGGCATCTATACTTCTGTTGTGGAACTATGAACTTAGTTTTAGCTGCACACTGAAAATTGGGGCAATGTTTGTGGACAGAAAATAACCACAGTTTTTACACCAAGGTTAGAAAATTACATATTATACAAATTCAGTTTCATGAGTACTGAGGTGAGAGCACCTCCCTGCTGGAAAATGTTTAGTAGCCTAGCGTTGACTAGATTTATAAAAGTTATCTATCACTTTAGCACACATTAACACCGTTAACATGTGACATAAATCCCATTTCATTATATAGGCTTTGCAGTAAATAATGAACAATAAGGCATATTGACATGCACTCCTTTAGATTGTAAGCTCTTTGAGCAGGGACTGTCCTTCTATGTTAAATTGTACAGCGCTGCGTAACCCTTATAGCGCTTTAGAAATGTTAAGTAGTAGTAGTAGTAATATGGTAAAGCATCTTAATACAGACCTTCAAGGCCCTTAAAGGAAATGGCCCACAGTACTTGAAACACAGGATCTCCCTCTACACACCTTCAAAGTCAGGAAGGTCCTTCCATCCCAAGGAGTTTCCCTAACCATACCCTCTCCAAAGGACATCACATGATGTGATACCTGCAAGCGAGCCTTTTCCGGAGTAGCCCCCATGCTCTGGAATGCACTCCCTAAAAAGCTTCGCTTAACTCAAGACTATATCCACTTCAGGAAGCAGGTGAAAGCTTGGCTCTTCAACCAGGCTTTTAACTGAAGAAGTAAATGACACCAGCTGCACATATTATAGCAGGACAGGTTTATCT
This sequence comes from Microcaecilia unicolor, assembly GCF_901765095.1. Taxonomy (NCBI): domain Eukaryota; kingdom Metazoa; phylum Chordata; class Amphibia; order Gymnophiona; family Siphonopidae; genus Microcaecilia; species Microcaecilia unicolor. The sequence goes on along the minus strand of NC_044036.1, from coordinate 57,888,727 downwards.
ACTCCTACCCTAGCCAAGATAATGTTCAAGCACCTTTCTGACCTTATTTGCAACTCTCTTTAACTGGTCCCTTATTTTCTTACTCCTGTTGCTCTATCTTATCTGTTTACCACAAAGATCAACCAATGTGAATATACACAACTCCTGCACACATATTCAGAACTGTCTTACATTATCTGCTTGTTATTCTACTATTATGTTTCATCATTATCATGCTGCCTAAGATCCTTCTGTTACACTAAATGTCTATTTTCTAATATATTTCCACTATCCATGATGTACTGTAAGCCACATTGAGCCTGCAAAGAGGTGGGAAAATGTGGGATACAAATGCAATAAATAAATATATGTTCCATCTTTGCTTACACCCCCTATACTGTTTATTAAAATGTTTTATTGTGTATTGTGGTGGCATTGTAATGTAGCATACTATGCCATACTTTGTATTGTTGTTTGAATATTTTTACTGCTGTAATTGTCTATTGCTTTTGTTTGACTTTTTCTTGCTGTACACCGCCTTGAGTGAATTCCTTCACAAAGGCAGTAAATAAATCCTAATAAATAATAAATCTAAGCAAGAATGGGAAACAAATAGGTCAATCAAGTTCTACATCTTCAAACTATTAGCTTGCTGTTCCTTGACTCAGTTTACCTTACCTTTAGGTCTTATTCCTATGTTTTCTTGATCTTTTGTGGCACTTTTATTAAGCTGTGATAAAAAATGGGCTTAGAACGTTCTTAAGTGGGACATTCCTGTGTGGTAAGTCCATTTTAGCGTGACCATCCAGAAGGGCTTTTTCCTATTTGTTGGATATATGACCACGTGCTAATGCTAGCATTAGTATGTGACCATTTTAAAATAATTACTATGGGTGGATTTACCACCTCCTATATAGGAGGCGCTAAGGGCTCTCATGTTATGGATGCACTAATCAGTTAGCACAGGGGTTATGTGAGCAGGCTAACTGATTAGTGCATCCCACACCCATTCTCTGCCCCAACTCACCCCTCCCTAAAATATTATCACGTACTTACCCCCAGATTCTATATAGTGCGACTTAAGTTGTTTACGCAAATCCGGTCATATTCTGGATTTGTGTGTGCAACTTAATTAGTTATGAAGTCAATCAGTGCTGATAATTGCCAATTAACAAGCAATAATTGACATTAATTGGCATTAATTAGAATTTATAACTGTCTAAGGGCCCTGTTTGCTAAGCTGCGCTATAGGTGCGCTGGTGTTTTTAGCACACACACTAACACTAGAGATGACCATAGGAATATATATGGGTATCTCTAGCTATTAGCATGCACTAAAAATGCTAGCGCACCTTAGTAAACAGGGGCCTAAGTGTATTCTGGCCATGGGTGCTGAATGGGGGGGGGGGGTCATAGGTGATTCTGAAATCTATGTATGTTGTTTAGAATACACGCCTAATTTAGGTATCAGAATTTACACCAAGTTTTACTAGGCATAACTGCCCACGATTAAATTTAGTCACATGGATGGGCATTCAGTGTAGTCTGTATACCGCGCAGAAATTTAGGCATATTCTAAAAAGTACACCTCAATTTAGTTGTACTTTATAGGATACGCATAGGCGTATTTATTTTCTGGCGCTGATTTTTTTTAGGTGTGAGATATAAAATCTAGCCCTTAATATATGCAGATGACTAAGCTAATCTGCAATGCTTTAGCATATCTCGTGTGAGGCCATGTTTACTGTGTTAGGCGCGTGTTAGCGCCTACCGGAGATTCGTAAAAGGGCCACTTTATTTTTTTATTTTTAGTTCTTGTTTCTAAAAATCTTTTCTTTTTTCTCCTGGCCAACACTTCATTTGTTCAAATTTTATGTATACTTTAAATGTATCATGTGATGCCCACCTGTGACTCTGGTAAAAATGAGCTCAACAACTTCCTAATCTGAGATTCAAAATAATTAGGTGAATTTCCATGTTTATGTTTCTCTGTTTATTAAAACTTGATATACTGCCCAATTAGAATGCTTTCTGAGCAGTTTACAAAATCAAATAAAATCAAAAGGTAGGAAAGATATACGTATAACAGGAAAGAAAATATATCATCTCAATAGACTCACATCTTACAAAAGACAGACGGTCCTTTAAACAACAAATGACAGATACCATAAAACAAAATAATAGAAAAACAAAACAACAGAATTCAATACAATAAAAATAAATATAGCTAGACAACCAGCCTTGACCTTAGCTCATTACATAAAAATTGATGATTTCTTAGGGACTTTTGGACTAATCAAACGCATCGTCAAATAAAAATGTTTTTAGTTTCTTTTTAAAAATCACTAGTGACTGTTCTAATCTCAGAGATGCAGGAAGAGCATTCCAAAGGGATGGACCTGGACATATTGGTCCTAAAGAATGGCACAACTAAGCGATTCTGTTGAATAGAATGTAACGTTCTAGATGGAACATAAGGGATTATATAACGAACTAGATATTCAAGTAGACCTGAATGAAAGACCTTAAAAACCATAAAAAGAATCTTAAAAGTTATCCTGTAACAAACAGGTAACCAGTGTTCCTGTCTAGGCAAGAAAACCAAGGTAATCAAAGTAAGGAACAAATGCACTAAGCATTTTTACCATAAAAACAAAATGAAAATTAAAAAAAACCAAAAACCCAAAACATCAGCAGCAGCACCACTACCATCACCACCAAAACCTTAGTGCATTTTGCTCTAAGTTAAATTGTCTCTCTCTCTCTCTCTCTCTCTCTCTCTTTTTTGTCACCACAAAATGGTGCACCATATTGATTATGATGAATGTTACAAAGTCCCTACCTCAAACTTTACCTCCTGCCCCAAGACCGCCCATGTCCCACCCACAACATGTCCCCAACATCCCCCCCTTGAAATTTAAATGAAGTGTGGGGAAAACATCAAAAATTGGGGTGTCAAAAATTGCAACTTGGACTTTTTGAGAGAAAACCATTCTTCTGCCACCTCATGGCATTTTTGGATGTTTTTTTTATTTTGAAAATGAGCCCCATAGCTGAATTAGAAAAGGTACAGAGAAGGGCAAGCAAAATGATAAAGAGGATGGACGAGTCCTCTATCAAGAAGGGCTAAAGAGGTTTGAGCTGTTAGCTTGGAGAAGAGACAGATAAAAGGAAATATGATAGAGGTCTATAAAATAATGAGTGGAGTGGTATGGGTAGACGTTAATCGCTCGTTTACTCTTTCCAAAGGTACAAGGAACCTGGGCATGCAATGAAGCTACAATGAAGTTGTACATTTGAAACAAATCAGAGAAAATATTTCTTCACTCAATGTATGATTAATTTCTAGAATTTGTTGCCCGAAAATATGGTAAAGAACAGTTCATAATCCGTTATAAAGGTGGAATTTGGGAAAATCTGCTGCTAATTCCTGTGATAAATAGCACGGGTCCTATTTTATACTTTTGGGTTCCTACTAGGTGTTTGTGACCTTTATGAGCTAATGTTGGAAAAGAAACAAGATACTCAGCTTGATAGACCTTTAGTCTATCCCAGTATAACAATGCTTATATTCTTATGTACTTAAATCAGAATGAAAAAATAATGGGGTAAATATTCAGCCAGCCACCACTGCCGACATTATTCCAAGATATTCAATGCTGGGCCATGTCCAGGCTTCTGATTAAATATCCGTTTTATATGGCTCTGGCCAACACATGGCTGGTTAAGTCCATATTCAGACCTTAACTGGCCATGGGTTGCTGCATAAAGATAGGTGTTTTTTATGCAGTCCTATTTATGCAGTACCCTGGCTAGTTAAGAGCTGAATATTGGTACTTCACCGGCCAACTGCTGACTCTGCCCCAGAATGCCCCCAAAATAGTCAGCTTTCATTTAAGCACCAACCACTAATTTTCAGTGGCGATAACTGGTTAAATTCCACAGAAAATTAGCAGATAGCCACGAACAAATGATTTAACTGGTCAGCGGCCATTTCTAGCCAGTTAAATCATTTTGAATATCGAGCAGAATATGTTAATGCTTTTGCTTTAACCATCACAAGAATTCCCTAGATTGATTTCTTGCACTTTCCGCTTGAAGTTTTTATTATGTTCTGTATTGGGCTGTTGCTTCACCAGTGCATTGGTTGTCAATTGAAGGAAGAATTTTATTCAAATTTGCATGTATTTTGTTTAAAATTATAACTGGAGACTCTCCAAACTACTTGATAGAGCAAGTGAAGTTTATAGATCTTAGGAAAACTAGAAGATCATACTATTCTTCTCCTTTTGCAGTTCTTTCTTCTAAGGGCATAAAAAGATTTAGCTTTTTTTAAGCAGTTGATGATGTCTCATGGTCCCAATATTAGGAACTCACTTGCTTTAAAATTGGAGGATTTGAATACTTTTGATAGTTTTCGGAAACTTCTGAAGACTATTCTTTTTGTTAGTTAATTTCTTTTATTTAATTTTATGGTATAATTGTAATTCCTACGGTTTTGTCTTGGCTTTTAGCTCTATATTTTAATGTAAAGCACCTAGAAACTTATGGGTTAGGTGGTCTAGAATGCCAATGTAATGTAAAAGTGCTATCATTTGTACCTGGGCAAGTATAACTCTACACTGCTTCTCTGTGACTGCCCAGTGGCTTTACAGCAACACAACTTAAGGAAAGCAGTATTATGCACTATTAGGCTTTGATTTGTTCCAAAGGAAAGAGACTGAACATATTTATTGTGAATGTTTCTTTTTAAAGGGGCTTGCAAAGTACAAAAGCAAGAGGTTGCAGTGAGTAAACAGGGAGTCTGCCGAGACACGGAGACATGTGGAATGTGTTGAGTCTGGCAGTTTTTGTTCTAAATTCTCATTTTGTTGCTGCCCTGGGCAAGTTGGAGACAGCTTTCCTCTGCTTATACTTTATTTCCAGGTGCAACAAGACACATCATGTAAATCCTGCTCATATACCTCCAAACATCTGCATAAATCTGTCAGCTTTTCTTTTTGATCAGGACATACAATGTACACCTGACTCAGGCATGAAAGATCCATGGTCAAATCATGGAATGCGTGTGTAAGATTATTTGCTTTGAAGAATGTGACTCCAAAGTCAGGTATGTACATACCCATGGGCTCATAGTAGTTTAACTTTTAGCTTTAGTTTTGTACTATTAAAAAAAAAGACATTGAATGAGACCTAAGCAAAGAATTTCATGACAACATGATGTCGTATGACATATTTTGAAAGATTAACTATAGAATCATGATTCCTATATAGAAAGATAAGAAAATCAAAGCAAAACTTTAATGACTTTCACAAACAAGGCATAGAGAGGGGTTTCCTGAATGGAGTGACAGGTACAACCTTAAATAAAGGCATGGAGAGCTGTAACCTGCACCTATCATGCATAAATGTCAAGTTCTGATTTTACAAAGCAGGAATATGGATTTCTAAAACTGAAGAATGTCCAAAGAGCAAGGGGGTAAGGTCTGGGTGTGTTTTGGTGGGACTAGGGCAGGCCCAAAAAATAGACATGCTACATTGAATTATGCTATATTAGTACTTTTTCACAGTGTATTCATTCAAGTTTGTTTGTTCTTCCATGCTGCTTTTTATGAAGGGAACCCTGGTTAAGGGACTTTGGTTTCCAGTATGAAAGACCCGATGAATGAAAAAACTTGTCCACCGTCTTTAGCTACCATATTTCTGCTAAGCTTCATGTTTTAAATGATTACACTGTATATGCACATTATTGTATAAGTTATGTGATTGATTTTTATTCCCGTGGTTTGTGGATATTTTGTACATTGGTATTTTAGACATCTATTTTTCTAAAATAGATGTTCATGCTGACATCATTAGCACATGAACACTCAAAGCACCATATTATTTTAGAAAAGGCTCTACATTGGCAGATCTTGTTCCAAGATACCAGTGGAACTTCAGATGCCCTGACTTGGAGATCTGCATTCCAGTTCGGACATTCTTTCTAAAATCCCATTCCATGTTACTATGTTTATCACAATGGATACACCTTGAGAATGCCAACATAGAAATCACATCAGGGTTGTTATATGCAGCCCTGTTTACAGATGTAATAAATTCATTTTAATACCTTTTACTAATGTGTAACAATATTTTGATACCTTTTCTCTACCTCTTTTAAATTACAGGAAAAATGTATGATTATGCTGAGTCACTCTAGCTCAGTAAATATTGTAACTCTATAGCCTCCAAAATATTTTGCTGAGTATGGAAAAAACATTTCCAAGATCCATTCCCTATCTGGCTTCAGAGTGAGGGTAATGAGGAGGACAAATCAGGAGAACACCTCTGCCTGTGAATTCTTTGAAGAAATTCAGTAAACTCTAAATCTGCCCTGTCAGAAGTCTCTTGATCTTCACTTTGCAACCAGGTCACATGTGGGACACATTCAACTTTAAGAAACCTCTGAGTAAATTTGTTTCAACATTTTGTTAGAAAATAGAAGCGGTAAGTTGGGAAATTTCAATAAGTAGACAATGATATTTATGATTTTCTATGGATTATCAGAGCAACCTCACAAGTTTAAAATTATCTGATCTCATTGTCACTATAGACCAATCCAGCACTCTGATCTTGCTGTACTGTAACTGGGCATTCACTTATCCCTAGAGCTCAGTAGTAATATTTAACATGCTAAATATCAGTTAAGGCCCTTTCCATAGATTTATTAGCAGCCCACAATAAGTCCAGTTACAACCGGATTTCATCAAAAGAGGCCTAGTATCTGGGGTGGACTGACAGTGATCTGGGTCCCTGGGTAATAAGGGTCATGCTTTCCCTCAACCTCCCATCTGACAGAGATTACTGATTCTGCATCTATCATAATATTACTAAAGCTCACTCCCTTTGATGATCAGAGCTCTTTTCTTCCTTCTGCTGCAATATCAAACATATAAACGGCAAGTGACCAACTCACCTGCAAATGCACAGTAGAGTCAGAACGCTGAGAGTGTAGAAGTCCAAGCCCCGCCTCCACCAGCAGTACAGCCCAATAGGGAGGAGGGCTTGGACATGGGCGTGGAAATCGGAGGAGGAGGGAACAGGGAGGGAAGGAGGGAGCGGAACTGAAGGAAACAGACGCTGGGGGGAGGGCAGGGGAGAGAGCAGGGTTGGTGGACGAGGGGGGGAGGCCATAGAAAAACAAAAAACTAGCCAGTTGTTACGGGCTTAATGGCTAGTAATATGCATAAAACTATCCATGCACCCTCCTCCTGGACTGCCCCATACTCTTTACGTGTAAACCCCCCCCCCCCCCACTACTTGTAGAGGGGATCCCTGCCCCTGTCTCCCTTCTAGGAATTTTCCCTACTTCCTGCTCAAAAAAGTATAGTAGTGGGGTTCCACAACTAGCACACTCTTTTTATGGCCAGTATGAAGAGCAGGGTAAGGAATACCCTGCTAGTAACTTTTTTTGTAAGCAAAAGATAGTTTTTTACATTTTTTAAAATATAAAAGGAGGGAAGCAAGGGGGCTGGTGGCTATTGGCAACATTTTTAAAGAGTTGAAGTAAGGGGATCTAACAGCCTGTAGAGGTATTTTTGTACATTTAAGATGGAGAGGGAGAGTTTGCAGGGGTTTAGTGACTCTGTAATAGCTCAAGGTGAGTTACATTCAGGTACATTAAATGCTGCGGAAACTCTAGTGTAGTGGTTCTCAACTGATTTTCAGTTGAGACACACCAATCAAGGCTTGCGTATGTGATACCACTGCATACATGACTCTCACAGACCACTGTCATAGTATACAGCAGTTTTTATGAGTTAAATGTAAACAAGATCGGCATGCACAAAAATCCCAGCGCCCCTCCCCCAACAACAGATGCAGATCAGGGGACATACTGGAAATGCCCTAATTAGGACATAGGTTTTGCCTTTGCTACAAATTAATTTTTTAAGTGTAACACAGGGTAAATGCAATTTTAGAAGCTTTAGGTGTCATCAGAATGCATAAATGCTTTATATTTGCAAAACAGTAAGTACTGATCTTAGAAAAGGTACTGCATACTGTATATTTGTAGACACTAGAAAAGGGGGTTTATAGTGCCAAAACGGTGGTGTGATCTGGGTGATCTTTTCATATGTGATCCTTATACCATATTTCAGAATAGCAATATGCATATTTCTCTGTCGGCATTTACATCTGGAAAACCCCTGATTAATTTGTCTTTGGGACCCGGGGCTTGAGAAGAGAAATGAGTTTCACCACCAACCTTGGGACATATTTGAATTTCAAAGGATGGCTCCCTAATTAACTCCTCTTGTACATGCATGTTTACAAAATCATCCACATACATGTGCTACAAAACTACCATATATGTTTATGTTTTTTAAAACCTTGCTATACAGCATATTCCAAACTAGTGGATCTAAGTGGTATACATATTTATTAAAGAGAGAGAGAGAGAGAGAGAGAGAGAGAGAGAGAGAGAAATGCCATAATGTATAGGAAAGAGAAAGAAGACAGTCAAACCAATCTCCAAAACACAATGACATAGAACATCCAATCAGGAGCAAAGAACATTTATTTATTTATTTACTTAATTTATTTTCAGATTTATATCCTGCTTTATATACAAAGCGGGTTATAATAAAAAAGTATCTGTACAAGTTCCTGGAGGAAAAGTCCATAGTGTGCTATTGAGATGGACAGGGAGAAGCCATTGCTTGCTCTGGGATTGATAGCATGGAATGCTGCTACTAATTGGGTTGCTGCCAGATACTTGTGACCTGGATTGGCCACTGCTGGAAGCAGGATACTGGGCTAGATGGACCATTGATCTGACCCAGTATGGCTGTTCTTATGTAATACAAACTCCAGGGAGAACTACTGAAGTAGATCCAAGATCATTTATCAATAAAAGCTTTCATTAAAAAAAATACGTCTTAAAGTGTTTCTTAACTTGCTGTTTACTTGAGCAAAGTCTTAAATAACCAGGCACATGGTTCCATTAGTTTGCTCCTGCTATAGAAAAAGCTTGGTTATGTGTATCAGAGAAATGACTACTAGAAATACACAATTGCTTTGCTGCCACAGAGCATAAAGCTCAGATTGGATGGTACGTAGACAAAATATTCAAAAAATACGGTGGAACTGTGACATATACTTGCTGATGAATCAAAACCAAAACTTTGAATAGCACATGAAATTTTACTGGACGCCAATGCAAACTCTTTAAGGAGGTCTTTTACTATGGTGCACTAGCTTTTTTAGGTTACACTAAAAATCAGCTAGTGCTAAACGCTGAGACGCTCATTATATTCCTATGGGCATCTCTGCGTTAAGTGCCAGCTGATTTTTAGTGCAAGCGGTAAGTGTTTGTTGGGTGGAGGAGGGGTGCTGAGGCTTTTTTCCTTTCATTCTTTTTTGTATTCCACAGAAATAATACTTTGCATATTGCATGAGAGAGGTCTTTACTGTGAGCTTTGGGATATGTGCATCGCATATAGTTTCTGTATTGTATTCTGTGGCATAGCCAGATGGCTGATTTGGGGAAGGTAGGGGGCTTGAGCCCAAAATGAGTGGGAACCAAATTTTCTCCCCACCTGAATGCAAAATATAAATACTTGAGCAGGCGGGGTTCCCCCAAGCCCTGCCAACTGAAACCTCCTCCTCCAGACTTGCAGTCAGAAATCTCCAGGCTCTGCAGTTGGTGGCAGTATGTGTGAAAGATGAACGGGCGTTGGGTGGGGGGGGGGGGGGGGGGGACAGCAGCAGCATGTCTGAAAAACTGCTGCTAGCTACAGAGCTTGGAGAGTTCTGGTCGCTGGACCTGAGAAGGGGAAGGAGGTGGTCATCAACTGGTGAGGCTTGAGGAGCCCCACCAGCCACAGCAAGGGAGCTGTTAATTTGGGGGGGTCTAAGTCCTCTCTCCCTTAATGGTTATGCCACTGATTGTTCAGTAGAAAATAAAGTGCATTTCTATTTTTATTTCTCCAGTGTGGCAGTACTTGCCAAGTTTAACTTCATGGGGTTCCCAGTTCCGTTTTGGTGTTCGTATTTCTAATCTGTGATCCCTTGTTCTGTATTTGGTGACTGTATGTCTGTGTTTTATGGGGACATAAGTACATAAGTATTGCCATACTGGGAGAGAGCAAAGGTTCATTAAGTCCAGCATCCTGTTTCCAACAGTGGTCAATCCAGGTCACAAATTCCTGGCAAGATCCCAAAAAAATACAATACATTTTATGCTGCTTATCCCAGAAATAAGCGGTGGATTTTCCCAAAGTCCATTTTAATAATGGTCTATGGACTTTTCCTTTAGGAAGCCGTCCAAACCTTTTTAAAACTCTGCTAAGCTAACTGCCTTTGCCACATTCTTTGGCAACGAATTCCAGAGTTTAATTACATGTTGAGTGAAGAAAACTTTTCTCCAATTTGTTTTAAATTTACTACTTTGTAGCTTCATCGCATGCCCCCTAGTCCTAGTATTTTTGGAAAGAGTAAACAGACGCTACATGTCTACCCATTCCACTTCACTCATTATTTTATAGACCTCTATCATATCTCCCCTCAGCCGTCTTTTCTCCAAGCTGAAGAGCCCTAGCCACTTCAGCGTCTCCTCATAGGGAAGTCGTCCCATCCCATTTATCATTTTTGTCACCCTTCTCTGCACCTTTTCTAATTCCTCTATATCTTTTTTTGAAGAAGTCATTTAAGGTTGTTTTATGTGTGGTAGCAATGATGGGTAGGGAAATCAAGGGAGGGGACAGGAAAGAGAGGGGATTGTGGGTCCCCTCCTTAATTTCTGTCTTGGGCCCCAGCCTGTCTAACACCAGCCCTGTGTGTATGTCTAGTAGCAGCACTATAGAAATGATTAGTAGTAGCATATACTTCTGAAAGAGTGTGAATTGTTTACAGAGAGTGGGCACTATGAAGAGAGTTCACACTCCTTCTGAGAAGGTGCAATGCATGCATACGCAATGGTGTGCTGATGTGTGCACTATCAAAAAGATGTATGCAGTCTTCACGAATAATGCCATGAATAGTGTCACCATGCGAAAAGCACCTTCTCTTTGTCAATAATGTACACTGTTTAGTAAGTCTACGCTTCATTAATTACACATTAAAAAAAAAAAACCTACATTTTGTTTTTGCTCCTGACATTTTAGGCAAAAAAAACCCATCACAGAATTATCTGAGAAATGCTGTTGATATTTTCCACACTGTTTCAAACAAATGTACACCTCTAATAAACAGTGCCTTTTCTAAAAATCACACCTTATGTGTAATTTTATACATAGCATTTGGCATTTTATTTATTTATTTTGGATAACTCATTTGCAAACTAGAACAAAGGGCAGTTATATGGCTAGAACAAATTTTTACGGATACAATCCTCTCTTATCCACATCCGGCATTCTGCCGTTTATATGTGTAAATACTCCTTAAGGACTCTACAGTTAACTCCAGAGTTGAAAATGCAGGTAATTTTCCTGCGAATGCTTTCTTTCAATAGGCCCTTTACCAAACAGTGGTACAAAGTAGCCTTAGTGCACCCTTTCGCAGGCCTTTCCCACGCACTAAGATCATTTCTACCGCTGGGATAAAATAGTTGAACTTCTAATTTTGGTATTAATGGCCTTGCACTAATTTTGTCATTAGTGGGTGGCCATTAAAACAAATTAGTGCATGAACCCTTACTGCCATTCATTAGGCAGTAAAGGCTCACACACTAAGCACACATTAATGTAGACGTGTTAACCGATTAGGACAGAACACATCCACTCTAGGCCTTCAGACATGCCCCCACCGCAAAAAAAAAAAAAAGTTTAATTTTTTAGCACACGGATAGCGTGTGCGCATCCTCAAATTACTGCAGGACGTCTCAGCACGCTCTGCGGTACCCCATTTATTTGTTGCGGTAAGCACAAATTAGTGCTTTTTAAAAGGCCCCAATGTGACTAATAGCATAGGCGCCGACTCCGTGGGTGCTGTGGGTGCTTGAGCACCCCCAATATTTCACCCACCGGAAGTTCCCTTTGCCAGCCCAGAATTTTAAAAGTCCCTCCCTTCGAGTTCCAGGCCCCTTCCCTCCGAATTTTAAAAGTCATCTTACCTCATCGGGGTTACGGCGGCAGCAGCAGTGAAAAGCATGCAGGCTCGGAGCTTCAGCCTTCCCTTCTGTCAGCTCTGGTCCCACTCTTGTGGAAACAGGAAATGAGGGTGGGACCAGAGCTGAGAGAAGGGAAGGCTGAAGCGCCAAGCCTGCACGCTTTTCACTGCTGCTGCCGCCGTAACCCTGACAAGGTAAGATGACTTTTAAAATTCAGAGGGAGGGGGCCTGGAACTCGAAGGGAGGGGGGCCAGAACTCGAATGGAGGGAGGGAGGCCTGGAACTGGGAGGATGGCAGGGAGGGCCTGGAACTCGGACGGAGGGAGGGAGGGGAGGGGGGCCTGGAACTGGGAGGGACTGGAACTGGGAGGGAGCCAGGGTGCCTGGAACAGGGAGGGAGAGAGGGAGGGAGGGACTGAAACTTGGAGGGAGGAGGACCTGGAACTCAGAGGGAGGAGGAAGGGGATGACGGAGAGGGAGGAGAGGGAGGGGGACAGGGGAGGGGAGAGGGAGGGGGAAATGCACCACCTGTAAAAAAAAAAAAAACAATTTCAGCACCCCCAATCATTTTGAAAAGTTGGCTCCCATGACTATTAGTATGCATAAATGGATTTGAAAACTGCCTTCCAAAGAAGATATCAATTCACCTAATATACACAAGTCTGTGGACTGGAGGAGTAGCCTAAGAACTTGGGGGAAGTTGGTTCAATTCCCACTGTGGCAATGGGGCAATGGAGAGTTAAGTGACTTGCTCGGAGTCACAAGGAGCCACAGTACTTGTATAATATGTAAACTGCTTTGTAACCACAGAAAATCCCTATCCCATATGGGAGCATTTGCTTCCATCAGTCAATATCACCCTAAAAATCTAACTACTGTAAAAAATAAGGAACATCAGCACAGGACCTGCATTAAAATATATTTAAAAAATCTCCCCAAAGTGCTTCTTGAGATCTGGGCTTAGTGCATGGTAAAATCCCACGTTACCATGCATTAAGCTCAGATTCTAGTATATTTTAGTAAAAAGGCCTCTTAACCAGGCAGGAGCCTAATTTATTTCAAAGATATTCTAAATAATTCTGTACGCTTGCCGGTGAAAGCACACTATCATGCTTTATATGATGATAATGCATGTTTGAAGATATTGTATCAGTGTTTCTTTTGATAATATGGTATGCTCTGCTAAGGTGCAGAATTCTTTTGAGTATCTTCTTACTAAATGTATTTATTAGGCTTTTTCTGGAATTCCTTCTATCAGAGGATGTCCTTTGCTGAGTCATCACACAGATTTTACTCAGCAAGTCACTAACTTTTTCTTACTCACTGATGCTACTATATACGGGGCCCTTTTTCAAAGGTGCGGAAAGCCTGTCGCCTGCCAATCCGGCACTACTGCTGGCCTACTGCAGGACTCAGCGGTAGTACCAGCCTACTGTGGGCTATTTCCGGCGTGAAAAAATTATTATTATTTTTGGGTGCCAGGGGCTTACCTGGCAATAATCGGGACTGCCTAAAAAGGAGGCGGTAAGGGCTCCCCCAGGGAATGGCCACACGGCAAGTGTGTACTTACCATATGCCTCGGTAGGCAGCAAATCCACGCGCTGCTGCCACTGCACCATGGTAAAAGGATCCCTATGTTCCCTTATGAATAGAAATACTGCTTTCTGATACAGTTCACGTTTAGATAAAGCAGTACAGAAATACTGTGTGCAGCTAATAAAAAAATCTTTTGAATATTTGTTTTTATCATTGCCATTAAAATATTTGGGCCGTGGCAAGTGACAAAACTCTAGGGATGGTAGATCATAGTAGCTTTACTTTCTTTTAGATAACGTTTGGAGAAAGCATTTGCTTTATAGCCTATTTCTCAGTTCTGTAGTTTAGACGCTACGTTCACTTCAGTCTACTTGCATGATAGAGCTAGTAATTAGTAAATCACATGCTAAAGTTGTGTCTTTAGACTCAATGATGAAGCCTGCAGGTTGATTTCATGTGGAAGATTAAGACTGCATTAAGATTAAGATTGAAATGTTCTGCTACCAATTAGCCCTCTAGTATTTCTGTAAGCCTTGAATTTTTGATGCGATCAATGACACCAAGTGGAGCCATCTTCTGTGGAGTGGTTATTAAAGATATAAAAATCAATACAAAGACGATACTTGGAAATCTATATCACAAGATAATGAATCACCATGAGAGCATACTAAGAAGGAATGTCAGCAAATCAAACAGAAATTTTATGCATAGTAAAATGTTTGATGCCACTAGAATTTAAGGTAAATTTTACATGAGAGGGAGAGATCTTCAGGCAACACTTACAATACATTTGCATGACAAGGTTTTAATGAGACTGAGGCCTAGGCTCCATCGCACAGAGCTTCTGCAGGAAAAATAGGACAGACCTGAGATCTGGGAAGTGATTTAATGATACAATTTGACTTTAAATAATGACTAAAACAACATCTAAACCCTTTTTTTGTGCTACTAATTCACATTCAATTTCTTCTAAATGAAACATTATATGTCTGTATCCTCGGTGTTGATTGATATTGAAGCTGCATCCTGGAGCTTCATAGATTAGTACAAATTAAATTTAAACAGGAAATTGCATTAGTTTCCTCAAAGCAAACTTTTCCTGTTAAAAACTGAACAAGCATACGCCTTTTCAACTCCCTTCAGCAATGCACTGTGATTAAGACTGAGTTTGGTGCTCTTTGATGTAGGACTCAAGACTTGGTTTTGTCAAAGTAGAAAAGGGTATATTTCGATTTGTTTAAATATCTCAAACCATGAAAGTTATAAGTTTATTGTGCACTTGATTTTTATTCTCTTTTTGACATTGCATGAAATCCTTTACAGGCCCTATGCACCTTGAAAATATGAAACAAATAAAACTGCATTTTTAAAGAAAGAAAGCGAGCCTACTAGAGTGGATAGCAGGCATCATTAGAGCAGCACAGCCTGCGGAGCAAAAGAGATGAAGTAGAGAAGTCAGACTGCTCAGGAAGGAGGTGACACTCACTGTGATGTCAGTAGGTACCCTGGCATTGCTATAAAAATCTACCACCTTCCCCAGCATGCTGAGAGGCAAGAAGAGCCTACCTAAGTAGATAGCAGGCATCATTTGAAAAGCCCAGACTAAGGACTGACAGATGTTGAGAAGAGGAATATGATTCTTTGGGAAGGAGGTAGTGCTTATCAATGACATCAGCAGGCTCCCCTGGTGTTGCTATAAAAACTTACCACCTTCTGTGGCACACAGAGAGAGGGAAACATAAATGAGTGGATAGTAAGCATTGTTTGAGCAGCCCAGCCTGAGGACCAACAGGTGGACTAGACTAGAGGAGTCTTGGAACTCAGGGTGTTGGTGATATCATCAGAGATCTTGGCATTGCTGTAAAAAACTTACTACCTTTCATGGAATGCAGCTGCAGCACATGACTACTGTCATGCAAATCAAGGGTTTTAGCCAAAGGGAACATGAAGTCTCTTTCGTGCCATTCAGTGCCAAAGTGCCCATATCAGCCCTCTTCTGAAGTCACTTCACTGGCTCCCTATCCGTTTCCGTATACAGTTCAAGCTCCTCTTATTAACCTATAAGTGCATAGATTGTAAGCTCTTTGATCAGGGACTGTCTTTTTTCTATGTTTGTGCAGCGCTGCGTATGCCTTGTAGCGCTATAGAAATGCTAAATAGTAGTAGTAGTAGTACTGCCCCTCACTACCTCTCCACCCTCATCTCTCCCTACATTCCTTCCCAGGAACTCTGTTCACTAGGCAAATCTCTTCTAATTGTACCCTTCTCCTCCATCGCTAACTCCAAACTCCGTTCCTTTTATCTCGCCGCACCTTATGCCTGGAATAGAATTCCTGAGCCATTACGTCAAGCTCCATCCAGGGCTGCCTTCAAATCCGGGCTAAAGGCCTACCTGTTTGATGCTGCTTTTAATTCCTAACTTGTCACCTGCTCGTAACCTTATCTTGTCTTCCTCTCTTCAATAGTCCCTTTTCCCTATGTGTCCTATCTGTCTGTCCTACCCTTATCCCTTATTTGTCCTGTCTGTCTGTCCTGATTCAACTTGTAAGCTCTTTTGAGCAGAGACTGTCTTTTCTTCATGTTCAATTGTGAAGCACTGCGTACGACTGGTAGCGCTATAGAAATGATTTGTAGTAGTAGTAGTAAAGTGCAATGTGAATGAGCTCTCTTTCTGGATTTATGTGGTGGTAGACTAGGGAAAACAAAGACTTAGAATAAGAGTACAGCTCCAGGGACTGTTATCAGATCAATGGACAGACACCTGCAGCCTCTTCCAGGTATGTCTGGAATTACTGTGATATGATCCACACAGGAATTATATCAGCTATTTGGAGATTCTTTATGGTCCCCTAGAACTCCTCCTCCTTCTATTGTGTGTTCTGTGCCTTCTACTGTTATTGCTAGATCCTTATCTGGGTCTATGACTCCTGGGGAACTGGGTTCAATTCCCACTGCAGCTCCTTGTGACTCTGGGCAAGTCACTTAACCCTCCATTGCCCCAAGTACAAATAAGTACCTGTATATACCATGTAAACCCCTTTGAATGTAGTTGCAAAAAACACAGAAAGGCGATATATCAAGTCTCATTTCTCTTCCCCCATCATGTCTTGAATTTGTAGACTCGACACTAGAGAATTCTGAAGGAGATGGTTTGATTAGTTTCTCTCAAGGTGTGGGTCTTGAGCCTGCTGATGTTAAATTAATGGCTATTTGAAAGATTGTATCTTGCACATTTTCATTTTTGTAAGAATTGGTGGATAAAGTTTACTGTTTTTCCAAGAACTCAGTTGCCAAACTGGGGGACTGTGAGAGCAAGCTTTATGGATAGATTAAATGACCAATAGACTGGAATATTAAGTTCAGATATATTAGGTGTCTGTCAGTGCCCAAATTAAATATAGTTTAGTGCATTAGCTGCCTGTAGTGTAACAGAATAGGGTTGTCTGAAATCCAAGACTGGCCTAAAATTTCCCTCCTGGATCTGGGTAACTTGTCAGTTGTTTTAGAAACCTTTTGTGCCCTTCCTTGAAAAGTTTGACTCTATTCAAGAAGCATTAGCAGAGTTGCCAAGTTACCCAGTTCAAATTGGAGACTTTTAGGCCAGTCCTAAATTTCTGACAATCCTATCATGATACATCACGGAACCTGAAGCATGGATTTCAATGGATAGAATCAAGAACTGTACATTCCAAATTGCTTCGAGATGTAAGCTAAAAACCAGGAGATAGGACTTGAGGTGTCTGTGTGATAGTTTATGATGAGATTTATGTTTTTTTTTTATAGATTCTGGTTATGTTATAAAAATACCTTTTAGGATGTATCTTTTTTTGTGTGTGATTCTTATTTGCCTCCTCTCTTCTGTTGGATGAGAATAGCCTAACTTCTGTGCAATCTGAAATATTTTGTAAATGGCATGGTCCTCAGGTTTGGGGCACCCTTACCTGCTGCAAAGATTCCTAAATCTGTAGCTTTGAGCCACCTTTTGAAACCTCCTGCTTCCAAGACACCAACTCCTTGCACTCCAGTCCAGGTACTTCCGTTAAGCCAGGGTAACAGCAAATTTTACAGTGGTTTAGTAAAAGGGCCCTCTTGTATTGCTGTATGTGTGTTAGTTGCTTGTTGAATAATACACCTAGGCCCCTTGTCACTTTTCCCAGCAGGAGGTTAATCTTGGAGATTACTTAGCAGGTTTTAGTTGACACAGTTAAGCAGAAGTTGATAGTACTGCCTTTTATGACATAGTGTCAGGATGGAGGTGGATTAAAGAGCCTATTTACTAAGCTGTGTTAGGTGCTCATGTTAAGCACTTAACACATGTTGAAAAACAGCTCACGAGAAAAATCAATTAGAGATAAATTTTATTTGGGCAATAAGATGCCTATTTTGACCTTACTTTTTTTTTTTTTTTTTATAAAGGTGCATGCATGCAGTATGAAAATGCAAACATTTGTCTTTTTAAAATACTAGCTGGATTTGTTCTTATATTTTAATACTGTAAATCTCAACTAATGTGGATTTACTACATACCAATATTACACTTCACTTACCCCCCTGTTTACTAAAGCTTAGGTCCAGTTATCTGTAGCAGGGCCCATTTTATTCCTATGGGCCCTGCTGCAAATAACTCGAGCTAATGGTTAGTAAAAGACCTCCTAAATGAAGTGTAATATTGATATAGTAAATCCAGATTAGTTGAGATTTAAAGTCTGGTTTTGGAGGTGGATTTCTTTCCTCATTTGTTGTTATATATATTTTAATACTGTACATTATTCCAAACATTTATGTGCATAATCAATAAATAAAAGTTAGCACCTGCTTTAGTGGCCCTTTTCCAAAGGCTCGTAAGGGCCTACGCACATCCAGAACATGCCAAATTGGCTTTACCACCTGGCTACCGTGTGCCTCGGGCGGTAATTCTGAATTTGGCACATGCAAAAAAGACACAGTAGAAAATATTTTCTATTTTCTACCGCATGGTGCTTACCCAGTGGTAGACGACAGTGTTCGCACGTTGCATGCCTACCACCCGGGTAGCGAATGAGATCTTACTGCTAAGTCAATGGATGGCGGTAAGAAAATGGACATGTGCTGGTTTTTGTTTTGCTGCACGTCCTTTTTCCAGCCCATTAAAAAAGGTCCTTTTTCCAGGGTGGTAAAAACTGGCCAGGCACATGTACAAAAGATGCACTTGCACTGCCGCAGGCCACTTTTTGCTGTGGCTTAGTAAAATGGCCCCAGAATTACTCTCAATATGACCTCAGCTACCATTTGCTGCTGGGAAGATGCAGGCTCATTCGTCATCAACCTTTCTGCAAGATCTTTCAGGGACCCAAACTGCAACACCCTAAAAAGCTTATTAAATTGAATTCTTGCTTCCACTACAAGTCAGAGGAGGTCCCTCAAGATTTGAGTGACATGGAGGGGCATAATCGAACGGTGCCGGCGAAATAGCTGGCTGGCCATCTTCAGGGCTGGCGCCGTAAGTGGGCAGAGCCAACCGTATTTTAGAAAAATATGGCCGGCCATCTTTTTCTTCGCTAATATGGTTGGGCCCGGCCAAAAGTCAGAGTTCGCTGGCATCGGTTTTCGGCCATAATGGAAAATAATGCCGGCGATCTCAAACCCAGCAAAATCCAAGGCATTTGGGCGTGGGAGGAGCCAGCATTTGTAGTGCACTGGGCCCCCCTCACATGCCAGGACACCAACCGGGCACCCTAGAAGGCACTTCTAAAAATAAAAAATAAAAATAGCTCCCAGGTGCATAGCTCCCTTCCCTTGGTTGTTTAGCCCCCCAAATCCCCCCCAAAACCCACTCCCCACAACTCTACACCATTACCATAGCCCTAAGGGGTGAAGGGGGGCACCTGCATGTAGGTACAGTGGGTTTGTGGTAGGTTTTGGAGGGCTCCCATTTACCACCACAAGTGTAACAGGTAGGGGGGGATGGGCCTGGGTCCACCTGTCTGAAGTGCACTGCACCCACTAAACACTGCTCCAGGGACCTGCATACTACTGTCAGGGAGCTGGGTATGACATTTGAGGCTGGCATAGAGGCTGGCAAAAAAGTTTTTTTTTTTCGGTGGGAGGGGGTTGGTGACCACTTGGGGAGTAAGGGGAGGACATCCCCGATTCCCTCCAGTGGTCATCTGGTGAGTTGGAGCCCCTTTTTGAAGCTTGGTCGTGAAAAAAGGGGACCAAGTAAAGCCGGCGAAATGCTGGTCAAGCCTGGCTTTTTTTTTCCATTATCAAGCGAAGCCAGTCATCTTGTGAGCATGCCCCCGTCCCACCCCCGTCCCACCTTCACTACCCTACTGACACGCCTCTTTGATATTTCGCCGGCTCCGCGATGGAAAGCACTTGAACCCGGCCAAAATCGGCTTTCGATTATACCGATTTGGCCGGGTTCAGGAGATCGCCGGCCATCTCCCGATTTGTGTCGGAAGATGGCTGGAGATCACTTTCGAAAATGAGCTGGATGATCATGCTTTTTAGTGCTTATAAAAAAAAAATCAAGTGGCTGTATTTTTGACCTGCTGGAATTGTCAAATATTCACCCACTGTTAAACGATAGAGAAATCCGTTGCAATAGGCCAGTTGAAATAGTACAATAACATGGGCACCATCAGAAAGTCTTTACGAAACAAACAAGTCCATAACTGATGTATTTGCTGCAATCCATATAGCCCCAGATTCTATAAATGGCATGCAGATTTCTATGCACAAAATTGCATGCTATTCTGAGATGCATGTTATCTAAGTTGGCTAATGAACCAATCAGGGCCAATAATTGGGTGCTAATTAGTGTTAATTGGCAACAATTTTTTATTTGTGCGTGCATCTTGCTAAGCACTATTCTATAAAGATCTGTATGCAATTCTTATAGTGCACAACTCAAAAGTGGGAGAGGCCATGGGAGGGGCATTTACTAAGATGCACCCAGTATTACTGAATATCAGGGATCCTCAACTAAATTACCTGCCAGGATTTACAGCAGGACAACTACCAAACTCTGGGAGTGCAGTGATGTCAGCGGGTGATTCTCTTCATACAGGCAGTAATAAATCCCAATAAATAAAATATAAAAATGAACCTGTGTGATGATTTCCTACTATTAGCTGGAGGTGACATGGCAGTAAGATCATACTATATAGTAATGAAGTAGATAATGCATTACTCAATTTAGAATGTGGTTATTCTAAAAACTCAAGCAAAATGGCTTTATTTTATTTTCTAGGGATGTGCAGGGCATTTTTTTTTCTTAAAACATAGGAGTTAATTATATGTATTTGCCACAGTGAACAACTACCTTTCAAGATGAAATTTATTGAAGTGCCAGGTTTGGGAGAATGAAGCCCTTTGTAATGGTGATTGCCCTTTATTTTATGAGTTAAATATCAAGTTTATCCCAGATTTTTAGATGCATCAGCACTTGACTGCATCAGTCATTAGTCACCGATATTACTTTATAACAATGGTGGCATTTAAAACCACAAAAAGAACCTCATCAACACTGTGCAGCTCCAGTAGTCATTATAGTTTAGAATTAACATGCTTTCACACCAAACTTTGCAAGCAAATGAACAATTTATTAGGTAGACTTTTAGCAATAAAGGCAGCTCTGCCATATAATTATTACTACTACTATTATTATTTTTTGTTAGTTAAGATTCAAGTGAAAGTATTGAAATTCCATGTATGTGCCCCTTCTTCTCCCTCATTCTAGAAGACATGTCAGTACCTGAAAGTTGTACCTGCAGGCATAGTCACTTCAAACATTATCACTGGGAAAATAACGGGTCTGCCACACTGATCTTTATCAGAGTCCTACATGGATGTTACACTGCCATTTTACAGGGGTTATTCTAACATCAAACAATATGAGATATTCTTTCTCCATATGAGGAAAATCCTAAAGCCCATATGCTTTGTTTTTCTCCAGACACACACACATCAATTTTTCCAGAATTCTTTCTGCTTTTTTTTTTAAAGGAGTTTTTATTTGTTTTCATACAGTCATTATAAGATCAATGTTTAAACACCTGCTATATCATTTTAATGTGCGCTAAGGAGTTCTTTTACAATGCTATGGTAAAACGCGGCCTTGAATGCAATGGAAGTAAAGCTATATGGTAAGCTGTATTGTAGAAAAACATTAGTACCATAGCAATGTTATTGGAATGTTCTAATTGTGTGCTTATTAGATACTAAAAAGGTCCGTTTTTGAAAGAAATGAAACGGGCGCTAGCAAGGTTGTCCTCTAATGGCAATTATGTTTTTAAGGGAACTGTTAGGAGAGAGTATGTGTGAGAGAGAGTGAGTGAGTATGTGTGAGAGAGTGAATGAGTATGTGTCAGAGAGTGAGTATGTGTGAGAAAGAGTGTGTGTCAGAGAGACAGAGAGTGTGTGATTGAGAGACACTGGGTGATTGAGAGGGAGACAGAATGTGTGTGTCTGTCTGTGTCAGTGAGAGAGTGTAGTGTGTGTCCCCTGTGCACCAGTTATGCTGCCTCCCCTGCATTCATCTATATGCAGCAAACGTCCTCTGTGCCCTGCCTCCTCCATCCATCCATGTGCAGCATCTCTCCCCTGCCCCCTCCATCCATCGTGGTGCAGCAAAGTCGGAGGGTGGAGAGGGGACTGGCAAACTGGGAGGGGGGTGGCTGGGTGCTTGGAGGGGGGGTCAGCGCTGCTGGGGGTGTGTGGTGAAACTGTGAGAGTGTGGGGTGAACTTGGAGCGCAGGTGTGTGTGTTTGTGTGAATGTTAGAGGGGGGGTGCGGGACTGCCGAACTGGCAGGGGGTGGCGGGGGGCTTGGAGGGGGGCAGCGTTGCTGGGGGGTGTGATGAAAGTGAGAGAGGGTGTGGTGAACTCGGAGCGCGGGTGTGTGTGTTTGTGTGAATGTTAGAGGGGGGTGTGTGGGACTGCCGAACTGGAAGCGGGTGGTGGGGGGGGGGCTTGTAGGGGGGGTCAGCATTGTAAGGCTCACCCAGACGCGCTTCTCTTAGAGTGACAGTGATGGGAACACCACCAGCTCGGTCTCAGAGCCCTTCCAGCACTGCAACTGCTCAATCCTCCGCAACCTGGCCGAATCTGCCCGCTTAGCGCCCAGGTCCTGCTCCATCATGATAGCCGCCCTCCCGTTGGTTGACTGCTGATGCTTCTCCTTCTGATGTCGCGTTACCATGCAGGTGGGGCAGTGATCTTGAGTGCGATTACGAACCCTACGAACACTACACAGCTTCAGTGCCATGCTGCCATGGAGTCAGCTTCAGAACGTTGGAGGTGCAAATTATTATATTAGATTCCATCACTTTTATGCTTACATCACATTATATCTCTCTTATTTAAATTTCAGTGCTGTTAAATATGTATATTTTTGATCCTGTTTCACGGTAGTCTTATTATTAGGTTTCAGTTTGCTGTTTTGAAGTTTTCCTCTTTCATTGTATTTATGTTTATACTTGTACATTTTACTGTTGTTTTGATGTTAAATTGTACCTACTGTACACCACCTTGGGTGAATCTCTTCATAAAGGTGGTTAATAAATCCCAATGAATACATAAAATAAAATAATTGAATAAAACTGTCTTGCTTATTTTCGAAAGGGAAGGATGCCCATCTTCCGACAAAAATGGGGAGATGGTCGTCCTCCCGAGGTTGCCCAAATCGGCATAATCGAAAGCCGATTTTTTGCATCCTCAACTGCTTTCCGTCGTGGGGACGACCAAAGTTCATGGGGGCATGTCGGCAGTGTACCGAAGGCGGGACGGGGGTGTGGTTAAGAGATGGGCGTCCTCGGCCGATAATGGAAAAAAGAAGGGCGTCCCTCATGAGCATTTGGTCGACTTTACATGGTCCCTTTTTTTTCACAACCAAGCCTCGAAAAGGTGCCTGAACTGACCAGATGATCACCGGAGGGAATCGGCATGACCTCCCCTTACTAACCCAGTGGTCACCAACCCCCTTCCACCCTAAAAAAAAAAAATTTAACATTTTTTTCCAGCCTCTATGCCAGCCTCAAATGTCATACCCAGCTCCATCACAGCAGTATGCAGGTCCCTGGAGCAGTTTTTAGTGGGTACTGCAGTACACTTCAGGCAGGCAGACCCAGCCCCTCCCCACCTGTTACACTTGTGGTGGTAAATGTGAGCCCTCCAAAACCCACCCGAAACCCAATGTACCCACATGTAGGTGCCTTCCTTCATCCCTACGGGCTATGATAGTGATGTACAGTTGTGGGGAGTGGGGTTTAGGGGGGGTTGGGGGGCTCAGCACCCAATGTAAGGGAGCTATGTACCTGGGAGCAATTTCTGAAGTCCACTGCAGTGCTTCCTAGGGTGCCCAGTTGGTGTCCTGGCATGTCAGGGGGACCAGTGCACTATGAATTCTGGCTCCTCCCATGACCAAAAGGCTTGGATTTGGTCATTTTTGAGATGGGCGTTCTTGGTTTCCATTATGGCTGAAAACCGGGGACGACCATCTGTAAGGTTGACCATCTCAACATTTAGGTCGACCATCTCTAAGTCGAACTAAATGTTGAGATTTGGGCGTCCCCGACCGTCTTGTTTCGACGTCCATCTTGTTTTGATAATATGGGTTTCCCCGCCCCTTCACCGGAACCCTTTATTGTTTGGGTATGGGAATTGGTACTAAGCAGGATTCTATAAAGGGTGCACAACCTTTATAGAATTGCACTTACCCCCAGATTCAATATAGCACACCTATAGAAGAAAGAAGAGCAGGGGACAGGCATTGAACGCAGCTGCGCCAGAGACCAGTACTGAAGAAGGCTTTGGCTGGCGGGGGTTGGGGACCCCCACCAGCAAAGGTATTTGTTTGTGAGGGGAAGCGGCAATGAGGCGAGGAGGCGAGGCGAGGTGGTGGTGGTGGGGGGGGGGGCGAGGAGGCAAGATGAGACGTGGCGGTGGGGGGGCTGTGGGGCGGCACTCAAAATGTGCCCCCAACCTCGGGCTCTGGCCCCCTCCCACCATGTGGTCTGGCTACGCCCCTAGTGCCTGGTAGCAATTCTGAGTTTGGTGTGTTCCAAAAACCTGCGGTTCTGCACATAAATCTAGGCGTATTCTATAACTTTGCGCATAGATTAATTGTTTTAACAAGTTGTTAAGCATTGTTAGCAGCTCTTAACATGCTCTAACAAGCACTAATTGGCAAAAATGTGAATTTACATGCATACATTGTTAAGCATATTCTGTAATGTACTGCGCCTAAATTCTAATGCACGCAGGCAAAAAGAGGTGTGCTTAGGGGTGTGGAAATGGGTGTTTTTATGTGCGTTGTTATAAAATATGGACCAGTGCATATAAGTCTACATGCAGGGGTTTACACCAGGTTTTTGTTGGCGTAAATGGACGCACGTAGATTTAGTTGCATGAACTACGCCTAATAATATTCTGAATATCACGTGTAGATTTATGCATGGTATTTAGAAAATGCTTAGGTGCGATTGCCTAATGCTTGCTAATTTTAGGTGCCATATATAGAATTGGGCCCTTTGCGCTGATCTTTTCCAGCATCCATTTGTGAGCACGATTTATGGAATCCAGCCATATGTATCTAGTCTCTGCAATAATTGTTATTTATTTGTTTATGTAGACAAGTTTGTTAATGTCTTCCATAAACCAAAATGTTCCACCCGAGGAATAAAAACATAAAAACAACATCTTTAAAACAAAACAAAAAACAGACCCAGCAGTCCGCTTTCTTCCTCCATACAGCATACAGCAATCAAAACAGTGGATATATCCAAGCATCACACTCCCAAAGGAAACAGAACAGTTTTAAGATTTCTGTGGAATATGTCCTAATGGAATAACAGTGGCAAACAAATCTACTTCAATGGGACTACTACTGAAATAGTTCAATTACAATTCTGCACTCCTTTCATCTCCTTTGTTGAAGGTGCACACAATAAAGCAGCTTGACTAGATCTCAATGACCTCCCTGGGGCACAGCTATCAATCTTCTCTTATAAGTACTGGGGCCCCTTTTCCCACAACACATGAAAAATCACTGTCATCAATCTGAATTCTATCTGAGCTGGTATTTGTAACTAGTGTAACTGGGCTAATAATGGCCTAGCAGAAGACCATTTCAGGATACCCAGTATCCCTCATGCAGCAGATCTTTCTGCTGCTTGGAGGTGCTGCAAAATGATTGTTATTATTTTTGCCAGTTCTACATAAAGATCATTACAACAAAACCATTGCAACAATCAGGATGTGTCATAATTAGGGATTGTGGAGGAGAAGCCTAGTAGGTGGAGGAATAGCCTATTGGTTAGTGTAGCAGCCTGAGAACATGGGGAACTGGCTTTAATTCCCACTGCAGCTCCTTGTAACTCTGGGCAAATCTCTTAACCCTTCATTGCCCCAGGTACAAAATAAGTACCTCTATATAATATGTAAACCGCTTTGATTGTAACCACAGAAAAGTGATACATCAAGTCCCATCCCTGTCCTTTCCATTGTACATCTGAATGTAAAATAGGACACGACCTTCTCACTATTTTCAACTTCCAATATACTGTTGAGCACTTGTGGAGTTTGTTTCGTGTCTAGAAAATGCTAGAAATACTCCCCCCCCCCCCCCCAACCACTAACCCAGAGATATTGCACTTAACACTTTCCCCCAGATTCTACGATCCTGGATTGTACGTGCAACTAAATCAGTTAATGTGTCACACTCAATTATCAGCATTAATTGGCATTCATTTAGAGTTGTACACACAACTGCCTATGCATGATTCTATAAAGAACCACACCTATATTCTCTCGCATGCAACCCAAAACAGGGCATGGCCATGGGAGGGGCATTCCCAAAGTTATGCGCAGTGTTACAACCCACCTCTTTACTACTGCTTTCGACTCCTAACTCACTTACCCTGTCCTTTGTCCTCACCTCTTTATTCCCTTACCCTTAATTGTTCTGTTTACCTGTCTTATCTAGATTGTAAGCTCTTTGAGCAGGGACTGTCTTCTGTGTATGGTGTACAGCGCTATAGAAATGATAAGTAGATAGATAGATAGATGCATGCCCAACTTATGCACCAGGATTTATACCTGGTTTCAGCAGGCATAAATCCTGGTGCTTAATTTTACTCCTAGGAATCCCAAAGTGCCCTTTATAGAATAGCTCTGAACACCGATTTTTTTTTCCGGCACACAAATTTGGGTATAAAAGACAAGAGGCAGACCTTGCTGAAGAAAATGCGGTCTTTAATAAGTCATACTAATGCCCGCAGGATTCACAGTCAGATGCCTGGCAAGGCCATATTTCGCAGAGTACAGTTTGCGTCAGGGGTATAAAAGAACAATTGGTGCAAAAAACAGTAGAGGAACAAAAAGGAAACCTCTAACAGATGGTGTCCAAAAAGCTTTCTTTATTTCAGTAAACTTCAAGAACAATAAAGGAGACCTGACACGACTCGTGTTTCGGCCCTACTGGCCTGCTCCGAGTTGTGGATGCTCAGGTTATAGATTTGCGGTTCTCTTCAGTCAGTGACATTGTTTTCTCCCATTCCCCACTGAAAGATCCCTGATGCAGGCCAGTAGGGCTGAAACACGAGCCGTGTTGGGTCTCCTTTTTTTGTTCTTGAAGTTTACTGAAATAAAGAAAGCTTTTTGGACACCATCTGTGAGAGATTTCTTTTTTGTTCCTCTACTGTTTTTTTTGCCTGGTGCAACCTATCCATGGAGTTTTTTCTTCTGTCTGTGACTAACCTAAATACTCCACCAATGTAAGTCATCACTGATGCCAACTGCGAGATCAGACATGGCTGCTTTGAGTGGGGAAAGTTGCACCCTTCCAGCACTCAGTGACAAAATTTTAGCAATTTTTGGCTTCACAAATACATAGTCTTTGTGTGTGCAAGATGATTGTACACATGCTAATTTATAGGTAGGAGTACAGGAATAGCCTTGTGGTTAGAGCACCAGGCTGACAACCAGAGAAGTCCATTTCAAATCCTTCTGCCACTTCTTGAGATCATGGGCAAGTCACTTAGCCCTCCATTACCTCATGTATAAACTTAAGGGTAGCATACATTACTTATTGTGTACTGACTGCAGTGTTTAGTCCCTGCCTAATCTCTGCCTGTACCCTGCCCAGTCACTGTCCTATCCTGTGCTAAACAGTTAGTACTAGATTTTTACTGCATAGGCTTTTTTTTTTTTTTAGCATACACTAGCCATTAGCATGGGCTAGCACTTACAGTTCATGCGTGCTAAAACCCAAGCTAATTGCTTAGTGCAAATGAGTAAACATGCCTCATACATTGTAAGCTCTCTGGGGACAGGAAAATACTTATTGTAGCCGAGTATAACTCATCTTGAGCTACTCCTGAAAAAGGGGGGTACAAAATCCAAATAAATATGCACACAAAAATGATTTCTGCACACTTACCAGCCAATGTTCAATGTGAGATAGTCGGTTATCTCTACTGAATATTAGCACTTAGCGCATAGGACTAGATTCAATATATGACACTGTATAAATCAGCAAAAAAAAACAAAAATACACCTAGGCATATTCTGTAATCTATGCCTAACGTTGGGCGTGGTTTATAGACTATGCCTAATGCCCCTCCTCATGACTAAATTTAGTCACAGGTATTTTCACCAACTAAATGCCAGTGACTAAGTTATGCGCAGACCTAGGGATTCTATATAGCATGCCTAGAGAGCCATGCCAAAATCCAGGTATATTCTATAACTAAGTGCGTAACTTAATTGGCTTAACACGCCAATCAGCATTTTTAGCAAGTTCTGTGCTTAAATTCTAATTAATGCCAATTAGTGTCAATAATTGTCTGTGAAGTGACAATTATCAGTGTTGATTGGCTTGTTAAGATAATTAAAGTTGCACGCGCAAATCATAATACGACCTGATTTATACGCTCAACTGCAGTCACATTATATAGAATCCAGGGGATAATGTCTAACTGGCTATATCATGCGATATAACTGGCTAGCCGTGAATATTCAGCTAAGTTTGGCAGCCAAATCAGATTGCCTAAATAGCAGGCCTTTCTTTGGCCGCTATAAACTTAAATGGCCAGCACCGAATATTAGTTTGACCGGTTAAGTTTAAGATGGCCGCCCCCTCCACCTTCAAAAAGATATCAAATGCCAATCACCAGAAATGGCTGGCATTGAATATCTGGGCGTAGCGCCGATACTGCACTTATCTGGCCTGCCTCCCATGGGCTGAATATTGGCCAGTTAAACTTTTAAATGGCCATGCAAACCAAGGGGTCCTTTTACTAAGCAGCGTAAGCACCTGAATTGTCGCCCAGCTACCGCGTGGCCCAGGCGGTAATTTCATGATACATGCATCAGAAAATATTTTTATTTTCTGGTGCGGGAGGTAATTGGCATTTGGACACAGATTGACCATTACTGCCCAATTAACGCAAGAGACCTTACTGCTAAGCCAATGGCTGGTGCTAAGATCTGAGACCCCAAAAGGATGAGTGACAATTTTCATTTTGCCGCACGTCCATTTTTGACCCCCCCCCCAAGGCATTTTTTACAGGTGTGCTGAAAAATAATCCTGCGCGTGGCCAAAACACGCGCCTATACTACCGCATGCTATTTTTCAGTGCACCTTAGTAAAAGGACCCCCAAATGTATGTTCACAAATGCACACCTCCACGGTTTTGCTTTGGAATGCACATAGTTAAAAAAATAAACCAGGCAATGATATTAGCAGCTAGAGGTGTACAGTAAAATGTGTGAGTTTACAAAAAATGTTTTCAGACTAAAAAGGAATCTGCAAATTTGGGGCCCTGTTTACTAAATGAGAGCATTTTCCATCTCACAGATAGGCTGCAGAGAATACCTTCTCCTGCTTTAGACTTAGCCTGGCCTCAGAATGACATCCTATAGTATATCTCCTATCAAACTGAGCTCTCTTTTTCATCAAGCACTGCCATTTCCTCCCCTCACCCTCCCCACTGACAGTTTGAACTTCGTGGGTGTGGCTTGGATCTCTTTCAGGGAGAGAAAACTAACAACTTATAGCAGCAGCTTCAGAGAGCATTTTCCATCTCACAGATAGGCTGCAGAGAATACCTTCTCCTGCTTTAGACTTAGCCTGGCCTCAGAATGACATCCTATAGTATATCTCCTATCAAACTGAGCTCTCTTTTTCATCAAGCACTGCCATTTCCTCCCCTCACCCTCCCCACTGACAGTTTGAACTTCGTGGGTGTGGCTTGGATCTCTTTCAGGGAGAGAAAACTAACAACTTATAGCAGCAGCTTCAGAGAGCATTTTCCATCTCACAGATAGGCTGCAGAGAATACCTTCTCCTGCTTTAGACTTAGCCTGGCCTCAGAATGACATTCTATAGTATATCTCCTATCAAACTGAGCTCTCTTTTTCATCAAGCACTGCCATTTCCTCCCCTCACCCTCCCCACTGACAGTTTGAACTTCGTGGGTGTGGCTTGGATCTCTTTCAGGGAGAGAAAACTAACAACTTATAGCCAGTGTTGCCAGGTGGGCGGTTTTACCGCCCAATTGGGCGGTTTTCCGCGACCCGCCGCGGGAAATTTTTGCCCGCGGCGGGTTGCGGTTTTTTGGGCTGGTTTTTGTGCTTCGGGCGGTTTTTTTCGGCCGCGGGGGGGCGGGGTTAATGACGTTTTTGGGTGGGGTTAATGACGTTTTGGGCGGGGTTAGTGACGTGGGAGGCGGGCCGATGACGTGGGAGGCGGGGCCGATGACGGGGAGGCGGGGCCGATGACGTGAGAGGCGGGGCCGATGACGGGGAGGCGGGGCCGGTGACGTGGGAGGCGGGGCCGGTGACGGCGGGGGCGGGGTTGATGACGGCGGGGGCGGGGGTGATGACGCGGGGGCGGGGGTGTCAGGGGCGGGGTTTGTGTTTGGGCGGTTTTTGGGCTGTTTTTTGGGCTCCAGTGGGCTGGAAAAAAATTTTCCACCTGGCAACCCTGCTTATAGCAGCAGCTTCAGAGAGCATTTTCCATCTCACAGATAGGCTGCAGAGAATACCTTCTCCTGCTTTAGACTTAGCCTGGCCTCAGAATGACATCCTATAGTATATCTCCTATCAAACTGAGCTCTCTTTTTCATCAAGCACTGCCATTTCCTCCCCTCACCCTCCCCACTGACAGTTTGAACTTCGTGGGTGTGGCTTGGATCTCTTTCAGGGAGAGAAAACTAACAACTTATAGCAGCAGCTTCAGAGAGCATTTTCCATCTCACAGATAGGCTGCAGAGAATACCTTCTCCTGCTTTAGACTTAGCCTGGCCTCAGAATGACATTCTATAGTATATCTCCTATCAAACTGAGCTCTCTTTTTCATCAAGCACTGCCATTTCCTCCCCTCACCCTCCCCACTGACAGTTTGAACTTCGTGGGTGTGGCTTGGATCTCTTTCAGGGAGAGAAAACTAACAACTTATAGCAGCAGCTTCAGAGAGCATTTTCCATCTCACAGATAGGCTGCAGAGAATACCTTCTCCTGCTTTAGACTTAGCCTGGCCTCAGAATGACATCCTATAGTATATCTCCTATCAAACTGAGCTCTCTTTTTCATCAAGCACTGCCATTTCCTCCCCTCACCCTCCCCACTGACAGTTTGAACTTCGTGGGTGTGGCTTGGATCTCTTTCAGGGAGAGAAAACTAACAACTTATAGCAGCAGCTTCAGAGAGCATTTTCCATCTCACAGATAGGCTGCAGAGAATACCTTCTCCTGCTTTAGACTTAGCCTGGCCTCAGAATGACATCCTATAGTATATCTCCTATCACCTTCTCCCACTACTCCAACCAGAGTTACACCTAATCACACTGACCACCCTTCAACATCTTCTGTCCTTCTGTGACTGTTCTCTTGTGCTTGACTGCTTAAATATTTTAAATTTAAATGCTTTACTTTTTGTCTATTAGATTGTAAGCTCTTTGAGCAGGGACTGTCTTTCTTCTGTGTTTGTACAGCGCTGCGTACACTTTGTAGCGCTCTAGAAATGTTAAATAGTAGTAGTAGTAAGCTGCGCTAGAGGCGCATTAGCATTTTTAGTGCGTGCTAAGCATTAGCGTTCGCTAACCATATTATTTCTATGGGAATCTACATGGTTAGTGCATGCTAATTTTTAGCATGCACTAAAAACGCTAGCGCACCTTAGTAAACAGGGCCCCTGGTTTTCAAAGGTTTACCAAATTAGTTTGCTAAACGTTTTTTTGTGACAATTGAGTGAAGATTTTGATGACTTGGCAAATCTGCTTTGCATTTTGGGTGAATTTACCATTTCAAAAGGACCCACAGCAGGCAGAGCCGATAGGGTCTTCTATAATCTTTAAGTTTGCACTGAATTTTATTTAAAACAACCAATTTTTCTCAGATGAACAGGAGGAACTGTTACATTACTACTACTACTATTTAGCATTTCTATAGCGCTACAAGGCATACGCAGAAAATCTGGAATCAATTTTACCCTTGGGTTTTAAGCTTGACCTCTGATTACTTAGACACTCCCCTCAAAAATATTAATGACATCCACTCTGGCCACAGACCTAAATACTTTTTATTCATGTTTCTAGCTCTCAGATCCAAGTATAGCTACCTCTACATGAAACTACAGTAAGTTCAAGGCAAATTTTGGTCACATACATTAGGAAAACTTCAACCAAAATGTAGTCCGAAATACTTCATATGTTATGGATTGGGGTGGGATTTGATATACCACCTTTCTGTGGTTACAATCAAAGCAGTTTACATATTATACACAGTCACTTATTTTGTGCCTGGGGCAATGGAGAGTTAAGCAACTTGCCCAGAGTCACAAGCAGCTGCAGAGGGAATTGAACCTGATTCTGCTGGTACTTAGGCCACTGCACTAACTATTAGGCCAGAGGTGTAGTCACAAGGGGGTCTTGGGGGCCTGGGTCTCCCAATTTGGGTTTGGGCCCCCAAAGTCTGCTAGTTTGGCCGAAGGGGGTCCCCAATCCCCGCCAGCAGAAGCTTTCCTGCGGTGATATTTGCTGTCGCACTGCCTCTCCTGCATGATGCCGAGTATCACCACAAGTAGGCTGCTTCTGGTGGGGTTTGGGGACCCCCACCAGCTCAGGAATGTGGGGTTGCAGTGGGGGTGGAGAGCAGCAGGGCAAAATCTCCCCCCCCAATTTGGCCTCGGGGCCTCCCCCCCCAAAAAAAACAAAAATCAAGGTCTGGCTACACATCTGCACTAGGCTACTTTTCCACTCGTATAGCAATACCAGAAGCCATAGGTTTACTGAGGGACACAGATATATTGGTATGTGTGTGTTGGGGGTGAAGAGATATGTGTATATGTGTGTGTTGGGGGTTAATGGGTCCTGTACTGCTGACTATAAAAAGCAAGAGAAGGGAAACTGCAGAAGAGCCATGGCAGATACAGAACCAAAGAAAGGCCAGAGAGTATTTACCCTCTGGTTGCCAGGGCATGTTTTGTGAAAGACTAGCGGTGCTCTGTATGAGTTCCTTCCAAGTATGTGCCTCCCTGATTTTAGAAAGTGCAGTTATTTAGCTTTGGAACACCTCACCACCAATGCTGAGAGAGTTCAGAACTTTGAGTCAGTTAAAGAAATTGTTCAAAACTTATTTGTTCCAGTTCACCTTTCCAGGTGTATAAGCCACTTAGGAAGAGATACATCAAGCGGTGGGTGTTGGGGCCGTAACACATGTTATTTTGCCCTTAATGTGTGTTATTTGGCTCTAATGCCGCTTGACTTAAAATACCACCAAATACCTTGGTAAAAGTAAGGTCATAGTGGGTTAGGGAATAATGAGATGCAAAATATGCAGATTCTTTCTATAGTTGGATGTGGCTTAACGAGAATGATGGATTGACTGGAAAGTCATGCATAGGGTCCAGCTCATTTCATTCCTCTCTGTACACTGCTGGCCACGGTGATTCTTCCTGATATGGTGGACAATGACCTTGGTGAGTCACCGGATGGACAGGTTAACATTATCATTAGGAAAAAAGGCTCCTGCCATTAATTTGAATGAAATAATTCATACTGGTTGATATCACTTGTAATAGCAACTCAAGAGGAGCAAGAGTGACTGGAATTGCTCCTACCCTGAGATGTTCATCTCTATGGTATGATTGGCTTGAGGGACTGGAGGGATGGGGAGAAGAGCCTAGGACTGATTTTTAATTTTTTTGAGTTGCATGATAGCTTTGTTTCAATAAATTAAATGAACAAGAAAAGAGTGTCATTTCTCTTTCTTTTGTTTGTTTTAAAACCAAATAGAAAAAATGGTCCATTTTGTTTATCTAATAAAGCTATGGCCTTTTGTTTACAATTCATGTAAAGTTGTCTTGTGTCTAATGGGTGCATATCATTTAAGTTGGATTAGAGGTGTGGCCTAGTGGTTAGTGCAGTGGACTTTGAGCATGGGGAGCTGGGTTCAATTTTCACTACAACTCATTGAGGGGAATAATCGAACGGCGCCGGCGAAATAGATTGCAGGCAATCTATTTTGGCGGTGCCGCAAACAGCTGGCCGAACCGAATTATTGAAAAAGATGGCTGGCCATCTTTTCTTTCGATAATATGGTTTGGTCTGGCCAAATGCCAGAGTTCATCGGGATTGAGATGGCCGGTTTTGTTTTCAGCGATAATGGAAAAAAATGCCGGCGATCTCAAACCCGGCAAAATCCAAGGCATTTGGTCATGGGAGGAGCCAGCATTTGTAGTGCACTGGTCCCCCTGACATGCCAGGACACCAACCGGGTACCCTAGGGGGCACTTCTAAAAATTAAAAAAAATATACAAATACCTCTCAGGTGCATAGCTTCCTTCCCTTGGGTGCTGAGCCCCCCAAATCCCCCCCAAAACCCACTCCCCACAACTCTACACCACTATCATAGTCCTTATGGGTGAAGGGGGGCACATAAATGTGGGTACAGTGTGTTTTGGGGTTTTTTGGAGGGCTCAACACTTACCACCACAAGTGAAACAGGTAGGGGGGGATGGGCCTGGGTCCACCTGCCTGAAGTTCACTGCAACCAACAAAAGCTGTTCCAGGAACCTGCATACTGGGAGCTGGGTATGACATTTGAGGCTGGCATACAGGCTGGCAAAAAAGGTTTTTATTTTTTATTTTTTTTAGTGTGGGAGGGGGTTGGTGACCACTGGGGGAGTACGGGGAGGTCATCCCCCATTCCCTCCGGTGGTCATCTGGTGAGTTGGGGCACCTTTATGAGGCTTGGTCGTGAAAATAAAAGGACCAAGTAAAACCGGCGAAATACTGATTATCGCCGCTTTTTTTCCCATTATCCGCGAAAGCCAGCCATCTGGTAGCCACGCCCATGCCTGCCCATGTCCCGCCTTCGCTACATCACCGATGACAATGGTGTCAGAAAAGCAGCTTTCAATTATACCGATTTCACCGCTTTTGAGAGATCGCCGGCCATCTCCCGATTTATGTCGGAAGATGGCCGGCGATCACTTTCAAAAATAAGCCCGATGGTGACTCAGGGCAAGATACTTAGCCCTCCATTGCCCCAGATACAAATAAGTACCTGTATATACTATGTAAATTGCTTTGAATGTAGTTATAAAAAAAATACAGAAAGGCAGTATATGATGTCCCTTTCCTTATAATTCCTGTATTGAGGACTGAGGGAATGTCATGGATGATTGTATTTTACCTATTTTAAATACTTAAAACCATTTATATTCCACTAATCCTTATGGTCCTCAGTTGATTCCAAAGGAACATGAGTATTTACAAATAAACACTACCAAAATCAGAAGACTTTAAATGTAAAAGCCTCACGCAAAAACAAAACAAATGAATTCAGAAGCTAAACCTGATACAGTCTGCTCAAAAAGCTGATTCAGTTCATCACACCCTAGACTAACTTTGGCAGAGAATGATTTTTTGTTGTTGTTGTTTCACTTCATAGAGAACTGTGCTGCTGATGGAAGGGAGAGTTTTCTTCGGTAGTGCTGCTCAAAAGAGAATAAGAGTGAAACAAATTCTGTAGATTGGGGTCAAGACAACTCTTTTCACTTTCTTTCTTTCTTTCTTTCTTTCTTTCTTTCTTTCTTTCTTTCTTTCTTTCTTTCTTTCTTTCTTTCTTTCTTTCTTTCTTTCTTTCTTTCTTTCTTTCTTTCTTTCCATATAGATATGGAAATGCCCAATTCCTTTAAACAATCACATTCTTTTTTTATTTCTTTGTTTCTTATGACTGTATCTTCTGTATCAGGAATAAAAGATTTCTATTTTTCAGGGGAGTGGTCAAGATGGCAACTGCAAGCTGAGCGTCATGAGCAGGTCTGAGAGTTGTGCTGACTTTTTGCAGCAAAACCGTAATTCCTCATACCAAAAGGAAGGGGATTATCAAAGTTTTGCCTCCTCCGACTAGTGTCTTCCCAATGCAGCAAACACTAGACCACTTTGCAGTTCAGCGCCCACAGGAGAAGACTGGAATAAACTCTGCTTTGGGAGCAGCGGGAGGAGTCACCGACCCATTATAGCATGACACTACATTGTCTCCTCCAGCTTCCACTATCCCTCCGTGTCCTGCTGTGGAGCAGGTTGAGATGACTAGCCTCAACCTTGTAGATGTCGCCAGAGTTGGGGTAAGCAGTGGAGGTATCTTTCCCACGGGAACCATGATGGAGAGTTTGAATTTGAGTGTATTTGTGGTTATCATGGATGCACTTGACACCTCCTTTTTAGGAGGCTGCACAGTATTTACCCACAACCTGCCCTGTAGCAGGCTATGCAGTGCTGCCCTTCCAATACAAAAGGTGAAGGGAAAGACACTTGATAAGGTAGAATCAACACGGTTTACATATTATACACAAGTATTTTTTCTGTCCCTAGTGGGTTCATAATCTAAGTTTGTTTTTGTTGTTGTTGTTTGTTTGTACCTGAGGCAATGGAGGGTTAAGCGGGAGATTCTATATATGGCGCCTAAAAAATCAGCATGGAAATCAGTGCTGACTAAGCGTATTTTATAAGCGGTGCCTAGATTTAGGCGCAGTATATAGAATATGCTTAGTTGATATCTCAGCGCCTAAAACTACGTGCATCCATTTACACCAATGAAAATGTGGCAAAAAATCTCAGCATGTAGATTTATGCGCACACAGTCATATTCTATAACTATGCACATAAATTTCAGAATGTTCATGAAAATGCCCATTTCTCCACCTATAACCATGCCCCTTTTTGCCTGTGCACGTTACAAGTTTGGCACACTTTGTTGCAGAATACGCTTAGCGAGTTGTGCGCATAAATTTGAATTAGTGCCAATTAGTGCTGTTACCAGCGCACATTAGCATGTTAATCTTGTTAAGTTATGCGCATTGTTATAGAATCCGCTTGCATTTCGACACGGATCTCTAGACATACTATATAGAATCTGGGGATAAGTGACTTGCCCAGCGTCAGAAAGAGCTGCAGTGAGAATCAAACTCAATTCCCAAGGCTCTCAGGCTATTCCTCATGTTGTGAACTAGCAGCGTATGCTAATTCACATATTAATTGCGTAGCTCACTTTAGTAAAAGAGTTCTTAAATTGCAAAGTAGAATGTGATTATTTTTATTTACCAAATTAACAAGCATTTTTTTTCATATTCGTTTTTCTAAAACCAGACTTGGATGAATCAAGCCTATAATTTATAGCCACATTTCACACAATGAGATTCTAAATTTTGTTATTTTTGTTCTAGAAGAGTTCATGCATACCTAAGTATTTCAAAGTTCAAGTGCAACATAAAAATGGAACATAATTACACAAAGCAACACTTAAGAATATCCTGTTTTGTTTCCTGTATACTCGCTGGGGTGGCTCATCTGAATCCTTAACAACATCTAGTTCTATGAAAAAAGCACCAAAACTCCCTGCTGATTTTACACAGAGCTTCCCAGCAGTGGGGCTGTTAACCACAAGTCTAGCAATCACCCAGCTGTTTACTTCCTTGTAAGATTAGCTTTACCCTTCTTCTCTCTGCATGGTCTCTCTAATCCTTACAAGCAAGTTCCTTCAGCAGTGAGTTTACATATATGCTTCTAAAGTTGTTGTTCAAATATATGAGTTATATTATGATATCTATGGAATAATCAAAAGTGTGAAAGACTAATTAATATAAAAATCTGTGGTGTCCAGCTCTGGTCCTCAAGCACTGCAAGCTAAAGACTGACAGTCAAACAATTTTGATGCCTTTTTTTTCTTTTCTTTTTTTACATCCAGCACAAATGTCATAAGTACATAAGTACATACGTAATGCCACACTGGGAAAAGACCAAGGGTCCATCGAGCCCAGCATCTTGTCCACGACAGCGGCCAATCCAGGCCAAGGGCACCTGGCAAACTTCCCAAACGTACAAACATTCTATACATGTTATTCCTGGGATTTTGGATTTTTCCAAGACCGTTTAGTAGCGGTTTATGGACTTGTCCTTTAGGAAACCGTCCAACCTCTTTTTAAACTCTGCTAAGCTAACCGCCTTCACCACATTTTCCGGCAATGAATTCCAGAGTTTAATTACACGTTGGGTGAAGAAAAACTTTCTCCGATTTGTTTTAAATTTACTACACTGTAGTTTAATCGCATGCCCCCTAGTCCTAGTATTTTTGGAAAGCGTGAACAGACGCTTCACATCCACCTGTTCCACTCCACTCATTATTTTATATACCTCTATCATGTCTCCCCTCAGCCGTCTCTTCTCCAAGCTGAATAGCCCTAGCCTCCTTAGTCTTTCTTCATAGGGAAGTCGTCCCATCCCCGCTATCATTTTAGTCGCCCTTCGCTGCACCTTTTCCAATTCTACTATATCTTTCATCTTTCATCAACAGTGCACACTCTTTGCAAAGGAGTATGCACTAAACAAAAAGATGGCATATTTTTCTTCGTGTGCACTATGGGCTGGATTCTATAAATGAACACCAGAAAAGATCAGCGCTAATCCACAATTTCGGGAATAACATGTATAAAATGTTTGTACGTTTGGGTAGCTTGCCAGGTGCCCTTGACCTGGACTGGCTGCTGTTGGGGACAGGATGCTGGGCTCGATGGACCTTTGGTCGTTTCCTAGTATGGCATTAATTATCCTATATAATAAAACTCACCCTCAACGTTCTGAGGACACTGACGTCACTGTCAGGTCCTCCGGGCACTTCCTTCCGGTTCGAAGGGTTCGTGGTGGTGAAGCCACCGAAATCACTGTGTTGGGGCCCCACCCTCGTGTCAAACGTGATGACGTCGAGGGCGGAGCAATGGCGTCAGTGGCTTCACAACCAACAAATCAGCAGAATGAAGGTGGCGTGCCGAGGTCCGCAACAATGGCGGTCAGTGATTTCACAATGCCGAAGGGGTGAGTAGGGAGGGGGGGGGGGGGTTCGGGAGGAAAACCGTGCTAGCGCCCGGTTGATTGGCGCCAGAAATGGGCATGTTTTACTAGTGTACTTATAAAGGGCATGAATCCTATATAGAATCATGCACCATAACTTTAGGTGCCAGACTTACACATGCTGAAACCTGGTGTCAATGCTGGTGCCCAAGCTGGATGAGCTGACTCTTTATTCTGTAACAATGTGTATAACTTGTCAGAATGCCCCTGACATATGGCTGTGCCCTCTTTTGAATTGCATGCTATAGGATTTGGGCATCAAACGTTATGGAAAAGTGTGCAAATCAACATTAATTTTTTTTGTTACATTTGTACCTGGCACTTTCCCACTCATGGCAGGCTCAATGCAGCTTACATGGGGCAATGGAGGATTAAGTGATTTGCCCAGAGTCACAAGGAGCTGCCTGTGCCTGAAGTGGGAATTGAACTCAGTTCCTCAGGACCAAAGTCCACCACCCTAACTACTAGACCACTCCGTAATCAATTATTTTGTGTGTGCATCTTAGTATTGTGCCACATATAGAATTTGGGGGTGCGGGAAAAGAGTGAGCGGGAGTGAGCACATGCAGTGAGCACATGTAGGAACCATGGGGAAAGAGTGAGCAGTATTTGAGAAGGTTACACCTTCTTTACCCATTGAGTAACAATTTTACACGTACCCCTCATTCTCTCACTTGGCACCTACATTTATGTGCTGACCCCCTGATTCTATAAAAGCCACCAAAAACTGCACACACAAATGTAGGCATGTCCCCGATTTTGCATGTACAAATTCATATAATAAAGAGCCAATTAGTGCCAATAATTGGGTTTTTTAACAAGCAATTATTAGAACTTAAGTGCGTAAATTTAGGCAGGGGATCCGTGCCAAAAATTTGCACGTGGCCTGAAAAGGTGGGGGTTGCAGAAATGGGACAGTCATAGGCATTTCAAGGTCAATCGGGGGCTTTCAGTTATGCATGTAATTATAGAATATGGGTGTTCCACGCATAAATTTAGGTGCGGGCATTTATATGCAGGCATTTGTATGTGCAACCTCTCCGCTTATGTGTTATTCTATAAATTGTGCCGAACTTTAGGCTTAAACAGTTTTTTATGGCACCAATTTTTTAGCCCCTGATTTTCTTCGTAAGTTATAGAATGCTAGCACTTAGATATACGTGACTGTTACAGCTTCAGGCGTAAGTGCTTGTTGGACACTGAGCAATAGCACAAAATTTACATAGCATGGGAATGCAAGGAGGCATGCATAGGGGGGAGGTGCATGGGTGGGGCATGGGCATGTCCACCATTTAGCCGTGTTACTTACAGAATATTGTAAGTTATGCGCTAAAGTGCCATATTTATATGCATACATTTATGCCTTCTATTGACATGGCATGGAGGGAGCACCTAAATGTTGGCATGTAGCTGCTGACTTACAATAGTGTTCTATAATGGAATCTGGGCACCAAAGATGTCAAGTTACCCAGTTCCAGGTTGGAGATTTTGGGGCCGTTCTGCATTTCTGACTATCCCATCCTGGTGCGTTATGGGATTTACAGCACTGATTTCAATGGGCAGGAGGATCAAGCACTACCAATCCCACGCTGCTTTGAGATGTAAGCTCAGAACCAGGACTGGGGAAAATCCACTGCTTATTTCTGGGGAAAATCCACTGCTTATTTCTGGGATAAGTGGCATAAAATGTATAGAAGTTGTTTGAGATCCTGCCAGGTATTTGTGACCTGGATTGGCCATTGTTGGAAACAGGATGCTGGGCTTGATGGACCTTTGGTCTGTCCCAGTGTGACAGTACTTATGTACTGGCCAAATCTATGCTGGGCACCCAGTGCACTGCATCCAGGTACCCAAAACGTGTACATTTTAAGAAGAGCGTGCATTATTATCAGTGAATGACATTCTGTTGCGAACCACAGCACTGCCCTACTGCAAATCAATCTAGTTTTATAAATATTCATCAGTCCGAAGCACACATATACCGTTTTAATTATATACAAATCCACTTCATGCATATTCATCCACTGGTTTGCAGCCCTGAGGATCAAAGTCTCTACTCACATCTATCTGTATTTGTCTGCATCTATATATGTATAGCTTTGTCTCTTGCTGTCTCTTTTTTTCCTCTCCTTCTCCATGTACACATCTCAGGTGGGGTTTTCCAGTTGGTTTCTACTCAGCATCAACAGGTTCTTCAGACTATGAATGACTTATTACTTTTCTGATCTGCAAAGTCATTCTCTTGACATGAGCAGCATCTGGAACTAAGCACTTTCTCACTACAATGTCAGTTCAAGCTAAAAATAAGAAATCAAAAATGTCTGCCCACTTTAATCATTGCAATACTTTATTTAATCATAATCACCAGCACTTAAGAAACCTTCTTCATACTTCAGACATATAAATGGTTTTGCAAAAGTGCACTTTTTATGAAAATAGTGCAAAACACCTAAAAAATAGAAAAATGTAGAAGTAGGGGTGTTTTTCACTGTGTTTTCATGCAAAATACACTTTTGGAAAAGTCCACTTCGCAGTGATACATTTTCACATGAAGTCTCCGTCACACATCAGATTATTTAAATTTGTTGTTAATGCAAAGTGGTTCATCAATGCCAAAAACTTTATAAACAAGCACATGAAAAGCCTTTGTGGAAAAACCCTTCCTTACAGAGCAACAGTTGGCAACATGGCTGTAAGGGAGATGTCTGATGACAAGGATTGCCCCTGTTGTGAAATGTGACTGCAGTAGTAAAGATGACTGGCAATGGAAGAAAAATTAAGATAAGTGCTGATGTCGAATGTGAAAAAGTGGTTATCTAAGATATCATTTGAAAGTGTCATATTTTGGAGATATTTTGATTGTTGGACACTCACGGTGCTCGTTTTCAAAACAGATAGACGTCTCAAAATGCCCAAAAATTCCATCTGCTCAAAACGTCCAAATTACGATTTAGAATGGCAGAATTTGGATATCCTACACTGCAGTGTGTCCACATAGCAAGGGGACGTGTTTTGGGCGGGACTAGGAAGGCCCCAAATTTAGGATGCCTAATAGCGATAATTGAACCAGAAGAAATGTTCAAGTCTGAAAAGAAGGATGTGTTTATTTAGACCTGTTTCAATCATGCCCAGGGTACAAAAAGGTGCTCTGATTGAGTAGCTGACCACTGGAGAGATAACGCATGACCCCTCAACCTACCAATGGTTACTGTTCCCCAACAACATCAGGTATTATAGGCATTCTGAGCATGGCAGCACACAGGTCTGAAGGGTAGCCCAGTGGTCAATGCAGTGGACTATAATCCAGGGG
The DNA here is from genome assembly GCF_901765095.1 of Microcaecilia unicolor. Lineage (NCBI taxonomy): Eukaryota > Metazoa > Chordata > Amphibia > Gymnophiona > Siphonopidae > Microcaecilia > Microcaecilia unicolor. Next base: position 57,846,413 of record NC_044036.1, on the reverse strand, counting down.
ACTCAGGTTCAAATCCTGTTTCAGCTCTTTTGTTTAACCTTTAAATTGTGAGCCCTCCAGAAACAGAGATATACAGTACCTACTGTACCCAAATATTGAAGACACTTGCAAGCCTGAGGGCTGCTGAGATGGTATACAGTCAGGTATAGTGGGTATTTCCCTGTCTCAGGAGAGCTCACCATTTAAATTTAGTTGCAGTGGAATATGAACCCGGGTGCCCTAAAGTCCACTGCACTGGCCTCGAGGCTGCCCCTCTTCTCTGCAGGGACATCTGTGCGGCCATTTTTGTACAAATGTTGCCAGACAGATATTCTTGTCGCTGGTGTTTTAGCATCCGTAATTTATTTTGGAAATTGGTTGATCATTTTGGACATTCTCATGTGCTTTCTAACAGGAAATCCCGATGTTTTTCCTGTTCAAAAATTGCTGTGAGATGAGCAAATAAGGTTTTAAAAAATTATTATTTTGGATGCTATCAGTGGTATGTCCCAATTCTGACCTGGATGTTCTTTCGAAAATGTCCCTCCATATATAGTACTAAAGTGCTTGGGCCACTACTATTGTTATTGAGCTCTTATTTTCTAGAAATAATGAAGCTTTTTTAACGAATGATTAAAGGAGCTCCAACTGTTAAACTCTGGGAAAAAGTTGTGGAGTATTTGTCTACTGAGGATTTTATTTTCTCTACTACTTTTTATTCAAAAGATTTTTTGAGACAATTGGTGATATGGTGAATGAGCTCTATAGATGCAGTATTAGTACTATGCTCAATACTGTTATTGTAAGTAGATTTTGAGGCTCATTTTCAAAGCACTTAGACTTACAAAGTTATGTGGAGGAGCAGTTTCTATAGTGGTTAGAGCACCAGTCTTGACATCCAGAGGTGGCCTGTTCAAATCCCACTGCTGCTCCGTGTGACCTTGGGCAAGTCACTTAACCCTGCATTGCCTCAGGTACAAAATTAGATTGTGAGCCCTCCAGGGACAGAGGAATTCTCAGTGTACCTGAATGTAACTCACCTTGAGCTACTACTGAAAAAGGTGTGAGCAAATCTAGCACATCTAAGTTGGACTTTGGGACTTTTTGGGACAGATTCTATAATGGCGCCAAGATTTATATGCCAAAATCCAGGTGCATTCTAAAACTATGCAAATAATTTAATTGGATCAACAAGCCAATCAGCATTGTTAATGGGACTTAAGAAGCAATAATGAGCACTAATTGACAATATAAGATACGCACACAACTCGATAAGCGCATTCTATAATGAACTGCACTTAATGGTGAAGCGTGCAGTACAAAATAAATGCATGCAGTTCAAAAGGGGCATGTTTATGGGCATTTCATGGGCGTACCAAAATGTATGCGCATAGTTATAGAATACGATGCAGTCTGCCTAAATCTACATACCGAGATTTACGCCAGGTTTTCATTGCTATAAATGGGTGTGCTCAGATTTAGGCTTGATGATATTGACTATGCGTATTCTATATACTGCACGTAAATCTTATAGAATATGCTTAGGCAAAACTGAGTTTCATGCGTATTTTTTAGGTGCCATCTATAGAATCTGTCCCTTTACACTAAATGTACCAAATCCGAATAGGAAATATACCCATTTTGGAAGAAAGAGAAAAATATCTATCTTTTTTTGCAAAAATACCATTTCAAACAAGATTTTGTGCTTTGTGTGTTTATCTTTTTAGGCCATTTTTGAAGAAAAAAAACGCACAAGTTAGAAACACACAAAATCAAGCCTTTGGGATGTAGGAGGGGGCCAGCATTTTTAGCCGACTGGTCCCCCAGAAATCCAAGGACAGCAATTGGGCACCCTAGGAGTCACTGCTATGGACTTCATATAAATTTTCCCAGGTACACATCACACCATTGTTCCCTTATCTTGTTTGCTGAGCCCTCCAAAACTCCCCAAAACCCACTAACCCCAACTGTACACCACTACGATAGCCCTTATGGATGAAGCGTTCACCTATATGTGGGTACAGTGTTTTTTTAGTGAGTTCTGGAGGGATCACAGTTTCCACCACAAGTGTAACAGGTAGGGGGAGATATGAGCCTAGGTCCGTCTACAGAGCACCACAGCCACCACTACACTACTACTCCAGGTACCTGTATGCTGCTGTAATGGACCTGGCTATAACATCTGAGACTGTCAGAGAGGCTTGTGAGTAGTATTTTTATTTACATTTTTTGGGGTGGGAGGGGTCAGTGACCAGTGAGGATAGTCATCCGTGAATCATTCCAGTGGTCATCTGGTCATCTAGGTCACCTTTTGGTGTTGTATTCATTAGAAAAACAGGTCTAGACCAAAACTTTGAAGTTTAGGTCCTAGACATTTTGGTTTTGTTCCATTATGGCTGTAAAACATCCAAGTGTTAGGAATGCCCTAATCCTGCCTTTGAAATGCTCATCATAAGAAAACAGGGAACAAAAGATCTTTTAGTGTTGAGAAAGAAAGAAAAAAGAAGGAAAAAAGGAACTGGGGACAGCAGATTTGTATCCATGGCCAGGCTATTAGGTCTCCCATAGTGCTCAGCTATTCCAAACCCTTGAGCCTACTGCATAGCATCAATCACTTGCCATCCTGGACCAAAAACCTCCAAGAAACTGTTATCCATACTTTATTGAAAACATTAGAAATTCATATTAAGAAAAAGCTTCTTATGCAAACTTGTAATATATATATATATATAAAAAAAAAAGAATGGTGACTACTTATCCTGCATAAGCAGAGACAGCGCTGATCAAATTATTCCACTGCCGAAGCCAGAATTTGTGTCAAACCAAGTGTTTCAGTCAAACGACCTGCTTCCAGGGAGAGTGGATGTCGCATACTCTAAAGTACAACCGGAAAAAAAACGCCGACATGCCTTTCCTTGTGATTTGGACGCACTGCAGACAAATTGCTTAAATAAACGTCTGCAAAACAGATTTCAAAATTGTTTTGAGAAGAAATTCGTCCACATTCTGCTTTATGACACTTTTTGGACATTTTTCTTTTTCGAAAATGAACCCAATAGTAACCTATGGAACTTTGTAAGTTTAAGTGCTTTGAAAATATGCCTCTTTTGTATTAATTATCTGTATAGTACCGTTGAAAATTTATGGACTGGGTCTGGATAGTATAATACAGACAGAGAGGGTAATACAGTATACAATCAGAGAAACCAAAAGAAAAAAAGCAACACTGGGCCTTCAAGACTAGGACAACAGGAGTACTTTATTAGCCAAAGACCCGACACGGGCCGTGTTTCGGCGCCAACAAGGCGCCTGCCTCAGGGGTCAAGTTGTAGATATAGCAATCGTACAGAGTTCGAGTTGTAAATGCCTTTTTATTCATCAGGTTAGTCTGCTAATCACTGCATTGTAACCTGAAACCCTGCTTTACTTGCTGTATTTTCGAGTTGTAAATGCCTTTTTATTCATCAGGTTAGTGTGCTAATCACTGCATTGTAACCTGAAACCCTGCTTTACTTGCTGTAATACAGCAAGTAAAGCAGGGTTTCAGGTTACAATGCAGTGATTAGCAGACTAACCTGATGAATAAAAAGGCATTTACAACTCAAACTCTGTACGATTGCTATATCTACAACTTGACCCCTGAGGCAGGCGCCTTGTTGGCGCCGAAACACGGCCCGTGTCGGGTCTTTGGCTAATAAAGTACTCCTGTTGTCCTAGTCTTGAAGGCCCAGTGTTGCTTTTTTTCTTCTAGGTCTGGATAGGTCATTTATCCCTGAATTCTGTATATGGCGCTCAGTATTGCATGTTTAATTTAATTGAAAAACACGCCAATTAGCACCGATAATTGGGTGCTAATAATCAGTTTGCAGCACTAATTGACAAAATTTGCATGTGTATTTTTAGGTACTGGGATCTGTGTATAAATTTTACATTTGGCTCCAAAAAGGGGATGATGATGGTGGATCAGGGGCATTCCTTTAATTTATGTGCACTGTTATAGAATAAGGTAAATCCATGCCTAATTTTGGCACAAGGATTTACACCAGGGTTTAGGCACAGATCCCTTGGCTAAGTGCTCTTCTATAAATGACGGCTAACTTTGAGCCTTAATGTGGATAGTGGCTGCCGATACCCAGATACTTTTTTTTTTTTTTTTTTTAATATTGGGCTGTATGTTTTTTGTCTATTTCATTCTTATGGTTTAAAGTAATAAAATGAAACCTTGCAGTTTTAAAATTATTTTATTTTAGCATTTATTAAATAAAGATATTTTTCTATACAGAGGGCCCCTTTTACTAAGCCATGTAGGCACCTACGTTGCCCAACATGCGCCAAATTGGAGTTACTGCCCGGTTACTGTGTGGCCCTTGCGGTAATTTCCATTTTGGGAGGAGATCCGCCGGCAAGCGGAGAACTCAAACACCCCACAGTAAAAACAGGAAAGTGCAGAGAGTGGGAGAACAATCAAGGATGACAGAAACTGGAGGATGTTCGTTAATGAAGAATTTTATTAAAAGTTTGAAGACGCGACACAACGTCGTGTTTCGGCCATCAGGCCTGCATCAGGAGTCTGCCGTGCAGAATGCTGCAGAGCAATAATGATGGAGGTCCTTTGAAGATCTCTCAGCAGTCTCTTGTGCAGAGTATTGCTGAATAACATTAAGGATGGTTCTTCAAAAGGAACGTAGGTAGTCTTTAAGAAGACTGTTGAGGAAAAATCCGTCGGAAGCACTGCACGTTCTGCTGGTGGTAAGGTCTCGGACCCAAAATGGACACGCAGCAATTTTGATTTGCTGCACGTCCATTTTTGGCAAAAAAGGCATTTTTTGCAGGCGTGCTGAAAAATGGTTCTGCATGCGCACAAAACCCTTGCCTACACTACCACAAGCCATTTTTTCAGCCTGAGTTTTTTTCTTTTCTGCTCTCCTGCAGTCCTAGATATAATATTAAACAATACATCCTTTCTGGGAATATATAAATGAATATTGATATAAAACTAATGGAAAGATACACATCATGAGGGATATAAGGAGAAGGGAAGAGGGAGTGTCTTGTATCAAGAAGATGAAGGTGAGCTTGGAGGGTTGTTTTGGCCAACAGCTGGCTCTTATTTGGCAAAAGGGAGTAGGGATGATTTAGGCCATAATGTGCCTTTCTCTGGCATATGGGATGATGGGGGCATCAGACAGAAGACGTAGCTGAGTTATCCTTCTGTGGCTAATGTTAAAACAGCACTTCCAGATAGGTAGCCATGTTTTAATAATACTTGCTTAATATGATTTGCACTGATTTGCTTGAATTATTCATGAGCTGCTTAGCATGCCTTTGTACGCTACACAGGTAATGTTCAAATATTTTGCTTTAGGCTGCGTGGGGGTCTGCATTAATATTAACATTGTCCAATGCGGAATAACGAACTAGAATGTATTAACTTGTGCAAACGTTACTTGTAGAAAGCTATTTTATAATATAGTTGAATGCATTGTAAGTGGTGGGTGGAGCTTAAGAAGCACGTTGTAGTAGAAAACTCCTTTTTGAGGTCAGGGAATATGTATTAAATAGCTGTATATTTTTAGGGTTCTGCAAGATCTTTTCTTCATAATGTTTTTTTTTTTTTTTACATGATTCTCACATTAAGAGACGCAGCCACATTTACATTGAATACTCTTGGAAGTTTCTTGTAGAGTGCCTCAGGGAACTTTAGAAGCACGTTAACAGAGAATGGTTTTGGTTTACGAATGATTCTAGAGGAAATTAGCAGTTTCAGCTTTCTTATGTTTGATTTGTAAATAAAAAGATCTATATTCTAATAATATGATTGAAAATAAGCAATGAGAGTATTTTGTAAGTGCTGTAAACAGTGTGCTATGCAACAAGACCTTTGGGGGTAATAATCAAACTATCCAAATTGGTACCAACCATGGGATTTGCACCAATCGCAAAGTGAAAGAGCCCCCTTAAAAATTGCCCATAGAAATGTTCACCTACTTTCCGTGAGGGCATTTTGAGTAGTTAAGATTATACAAAGCTGCGCTAAAAAGTGGACCACTTTTAGCTGTACAATGGCCACAATTTCTTTTTTTTCCAATAATGGCCACCTGCTAATTTCCTCATGAGCCCTTACTGCCACTTATTTTGTAGGCGGAAAGGGCTCATGCGCTAATCCTATGCTAATCAGCAGCATGTGGTGATTTGCCTGCATTAACCAATTAGTACAGGGCACGCCTACTCTCCGCCCAAAAACACCCCCCCCCAGATATTTATTTAGCGCAATATTGGCATGCGCTGATCCCAGAACTACAGCGCCTCCTGCAGTAGTGCCTTTTAGTGTATGGTAAGCACGCATTAGAGTTTACCACCACTTAGTAAAATGGCCCCAGAGTCTTCATGTGATTTATTCCTTTCCATTTCTCCATCACCAAGTTAAAATATAAGCACTGAAGAATAATGAGCATATTTTTCCTGGATTAAAAGTAGGCAATAAAGAGAGCTCTGATTTCCATGCTATTTTTACCCATTACCCTCCCTACACATGCTAAAATTACAGGGGCTGTATCCAGGTAGGAGCAACTCTCATTCACCATCTCCATACCCTCATTTAGGGCTCCTTTTACAAAGTGGTGCTACTGATTAATGTGCGCTGAGTGCAAAGAAACCCATGGGAATTGAATGGGCTTCTTCACTTTCAGCACACTGCTATGGGTAGTGCCTCTTTGTAAAAGGAGCCCTTAGTAAATTTAAGGTCTTACTTAAAGCCCATTTCTTTTCTCAGGTGTTTCTGCAAGCTGATTAACCAGTTCTTCATTCCACTCTATTATAGTAGACCTTAGCATTTCCAATTGGATTGTGAGAGAATGGACCTTACCTCCTGAATATGGTAGATATAAAACAAACAGGAGAAAGTTTTTCTTTACTCAGCTTGTAGTTGGACTCTGGAACTCTTTGCTGGAGAATGTAGAGACAGCAGCTGGCCTTACGGAGTTTAAAGGGGGTTTGGACAGATTCCTGAGGGAAAATTCCATTGAACATTATTCATTTTTTTTTTGGTGGGGGGAGGGTTGCCGGGTTCTTGAAGCCTGGATTGACCGCTGTTGGAGACAGGATGCTGGACTTGATGGACCATTGGTCTTTTCCCAGTATGGCAGTGCTTATGTTCTTATGAGTCCATTTGCTACCCTCTCCCCTCCCTTATTCTCTTTGTAGCATGATTGTTTAATTTCTTAGTTTGGCAGTTAGACTCTGGAAGCTTCCATCTAAAATTGCATAGGAACTTGTTCTAATTATTGCATTATTTTGTATGTGTGACTTAAACTTGTTTTACTCAATATTTAAATTGACCATATAGCTTCCATATCAAAATGGACCTTCCTAGCACTTTAGCCATTCTTTTTTAAAATTAAGGTTTCCAGTTCAGTCATCAGGGATTCCACCAGTTAGCGGATTTCTCTAGCCCTGCATAGAAGTTAACAAGGAATATAGATTTCTATGGGCAGTGCTTGTTTCCACAGAGGGTCATTTGGTAGATGGGCCTGTAAACCTCTAGCAAGTCATGATGCCATAAACAATGCAGGTGGCACTGGCAACACTTATAATCTCTGCCCCACTAAACTCCTTTTATAAGAATATAAATAAGAGTTGAGACTTACACAGCTCAGAGAAGACAGTAGATTTTTATTAAAGGTTGCAGCAGGAAGTCTTATGAAAACATTCGAACAGATTCATATACACGTGCAAGGAATCCCATGTGTTATAGTAATATCCCATTCTATTTTTTTTTCCTCTATCACATCAGTGTTACGTATATCTTTCCTTGTCTTTCCCCCATTTTTGCTTTGTAAACTGTTAAGATGATGCATTCTGTTTAACAAACTTGAACTTGAACCTGCTCTGAGGCTGACACAAATATGAGGGTACCCTAACCATGTATATGAGTATGTTATAATTTACACACATGTATCACAATTTTATGCCAGCAGTTCCTAAACTATACCCCTGGAAATGCCTACAGATATCTCACATAAAAGTAGATGCTATCTTTCTGTGTAGCTATCTTTTACACATATATGCCTCCGATCAATTTAATATTAGCCTTTTTCCATGCATAAAACATGTTTTATACACAGAAAGGACTAGATTCAGTAAATCGCACCAAAAAAACCATATGCATCGAGCGCTATTCTATAAAGGGTAGAATGGTACCTAAAATGCATGTAACTCATAGGAAAGTCCTCTAAACATGCCCCCTTGAAATTGCACGCTATAGGAGTTATGCACACACCATTATAAATTATGAAGTGCACATAACTCACAATTAAGGCTAATAAATGCCAATAATTGGTTGCTAGCAGCCAAGTACTGGTGCGGATTGGCTCAATAACCAATTAAGTTGCATGCAAAACTTTAGTTGCCATATATAGAATCCGGGGGAAAGAAGGCAACACAATAAAGAGGCACCTATATGCTATAAAGGATATCAGTCATATATATATTTATTTATTGAATACCAGTGTAGCAGGTAAAATGCACACATAGAAGTTAGGGACGACCACTTACACCAACCATAAAGCTGGAGTAAGTGCCATCTACATTGATTAAAAAAAATGCACATAAGCAGTGGCATACCAAGGGAGGCGGTCCGCCCCGGGTGCACGCCGCTGGGGGGGGGGTGCCGCGCGCCTATTGGCTATTTGTTTTCATGCTCCCTTTGCCCCGGAACAGATTACTTCCTGTTCCAGGGCAGAGGGAGCATGAAAACGAAGGGGCGTGGCACCCCCCCCCCCCCAGCGGCATGCACCCGGGGGGTTCTTCGGGGGTTCTTTCGCTGGGGGGGGCATCACGCTGTTCCGGGGGGGCACTGCACCCGGGGGGCAGGGCGCATCGGCGATCCGCCCCGGGTGTCAGCCCCCCTAGGAACGCCACTGCACATAAGTTATAATATTCTAGAATTTGCACATGAAACTATGTATCCTGTTCATGCTCCGCCCATTTTATGTCCATCCCAAGCTACGTGCCTTAGCCTATAGGAGCCGTTTTATAGAATAGCCTTTATACACATGGATAGGGCAGCATTCCGATCGTTTTGTTTATGATCTTGGTGTCTAAATGACTCCCCACCTTTATAGAATGACTCCCAAAATGCTTTATAAGATTATTCTCCAAAATATAATTGTTTTCTAAGCTAAAACTTTTGTTTAGCAGAAATTTCATTGCATGAGCCTGACTGGCTGGTGTGATCAGTCTAAAGTTTGCGCTCACTGCCACATATTTTGCTTTATAGAAATCGATAATCTGCTATTGCAAACTTTGTTGGCATGCAAAGGATTTGATGTTGAAAGTAGTTGGTACAATAGCTTTTAATAAGCCATGATACTATTAAGTACTTATCCAGTAGTCAAAATACTCAGCTGTTCTGCAGTCTGCCTCACAGCATATTGATTGCTATGAACCAGCTCTATCTTGCATACTAAAGTATACTAGAAAATCATTACAGTGCAATTAAAAGCAATGTTGTTGCTCGAAGTAGCATATAATTTTTCTCCGTGCGTCTGTCTGGTCTCCAGTTATATTTCTTTTCTCAACCTCTTGTGATTATCTGTATCAGTGCTGGTCAAAGTATACAGCTGTCATATAACACTCAACAGATGGCAGTTGTGTGACGCTTCATCCATTTTTGGACATTCTGGTGACATTTGAGCTCTTGTCTTCTCTTAATCCTATCATAGAACTCACTTCTTTCAACCAGCACAAGTCTAAAATATTGGGTAACAATATTCATCATTCTAAAGAAATTGAGATAAATTCAACTTCCTTTCTGAAATGCAATACACTGTACAGAATTTCAGTTTTGTTTTGTTTTTAAGACTCTTACCCATGAAAGATAGATGAAACAGCTATAGTAGAAGCGAAATCTCTTAACTTCTATAAAGACTTTAAAGAATTGATTTTAGGTTTAAAAGCAAGGCAAATCCACAAATCAACTTTCTGAAGCCAGTAAAATGTTGTTTTTTTTTAAAAGTGAAGCAAAAACCTATGATTCCTTAAAATGTTTTAGCAAATTAAATTGTTCAGGGTAACCTGTTTTCTTATCTTTGGAAGAGAGACATTTTAAACAGAAGAGGAAAAATCTAGCATCTGTTAAAATAAGGCCTATGCAGTATTTGCTATAATTGAAGTAGATGTCTGCAATATGCCATCTTTGTATTTATAAATTAACTTTTCAAAACCTGCTAATAGAATTGATGAACATTGTGAGGTACTAGAAACTTCATAGTTGTAAGCTCAAGGTGTGAGAAGTTGGTGAAAGAGTATGCTGTTAAAGGTTGTTTTCCTCTCATGAAACTGCTGTTACTTGATGCTGTCATATCTGGGGTTTTTTGTCTCACATACATGCATACACAAACATACTTTCAACATTTTGACATGTGAATAGTAAATTTATAACATGTTGACTAGGTAGGAAGTTTAAAAAGCATTATTTTATAAGTACATAAGTAATGCCACACTGGGAAAAGACCAAGGGTCCATCGAGCCCAGCATCCTGTCCACGACAGCGGCCAATCCAGGCCAAGGGCACCTGGCAAGCTTCCCAAATGTACAAACATTCTATACATGTTATTCCTGGAATTGTGGATTTTTCCCAAGTCCATTTAGTTGCGGTTTATGGACTTGTCCTTTAGGAAACAGTCTAACCCCTTTTTAAACTCTGCCAAGCTAACCACCTTCACCACATTCTCCGGCAACGAATTCCAGAGTTTAATTACGCGTTGGGTGAAGAAACATTTTCTCTGATTTGTTTTAAATTTACTACACTGTAGTTTCATCACATGCCCCCTAGTCCTAGTATTTTTGGAAAGCATAAACAGACGCTTCACATCCACCTGTTCCACTCTACTCATTATTTTATTTACCTCTATCATGTCTCCCCTCAGCTGTCTCTTCTCCAAGCTGAAAAGCCCTAGTCTCCTTAGACTTTCTTCATAGGGAAGTCATCCCATCCCAGCTATCATTTTAGTCGCCCTTCGCTGCACCTTTTCCAATTCCACTATATCTTTCTTGAGATGCGGCGACCAGAATTGAACACAATACTCAAGGTGCGGTCGCACCATGGAGCAATATAACGGCATTATAACATCCTCACACCTGTTTTCCATACCTTTCCTAATAATACCCAACATTGTATTCGCTTTCTGAGCCACAGCAGCACACTGAGCAGAAGGTTTCAGTGTATTATCGACGATGACACCCAGATCCCTTTCTTGGTCCGTAACTCCTAACGTGGAACCTTGCATGACGTAGCTATAATTCGGGTTCTTTTTTCCCACATGCATCACCTTGCACTTGCTCACATTAAACGTCATCTGCCATTTAGCTGCCCAGTCTCCCAGTCTCGTAAGGTCCTTCTGTAATTTTTCACTATCCTGTCGCGAGTTAACGACTTTGAATAACTTTGTGTCATCAGCAAATGTAATTACCTCACTAGTTACTCCCATCTCTAAATCATTTATAAATATATTAAAAAGCAGCAGTCCTAGCACAGACCCCTTCCACAGCAAAACACATTTTAATTAAATTGGCTCATAATTTTAGTGGATCATCAGAAGGTGAGTAATATAGAACAAATCTTAGTGTATGTCCACAATCAGTGTACCTCCGACATAGATGTGACCATGTTGAAAATGAATATGGAACTAATACTTTCATAGATACCTGAAAAGAAGTTAATTTGAATAAGTTATGGCTCTAAAATTGAATTAGCTACATCAGCAGATGATTATGATAGTATATTAATTTAAAATGCTGTTTGCATTTTGCGAAACATAGTGCTATGTCGGAGGTACACTGATTGCAGGCATACACTAAGATCAATAGAATAAGGGGCCCTTTTACCAAGTGGTGGTAGCCATACTGCTGCATCACCCAATGGCAAATTGGCCCTACTGAGGAGGCAGTAAGGGCTACCCCAGGAAATGGCCGCACACCAATGCCTTGGCTCAGCGTACAACCATTTCCTTCCAGAATAAAATGCATTTTACTGGTGACGGTAAAAGGGGGCCTCAGCGTGTGGCAAACCTGCGGGCCAACATCACCACATTACTGCCATTTGGTAAAAGGGCCCCTTAGTTAAGTAACATTCAATTTCATTAATGAAGTTTGAAGAATGGACAAGTGGAATGATATTTGGAATATTGAAAGGATATATGAAGATTTAATATTAAGAGATATTTATTTATAAAAACGTTTGAAAAAAAATGGACTTGTGAAGAAACGTGCTGATGGTCCACAAAGATTGTGAGCCAATTTAATTACAATGTCTTTTGATGTAGGAAAACATTGATATATTTATTGGAATATGTAATCTTTTTAGTTAAAGTGATTGTAAACCACAGTAATCAGATCAACATTATGTTATAAAGACATGCAGATGGCAGTTCTATGACAGTGCGTCTACATATAGGCATTTACACGAATCCTATTAGTAACCTACTCTATAAAGCAGTGGTCTTCACTAATTTGCAAGTCAGGGCCACTTTGGATTGAAATGAGCTGAAGAAGGAACACCAAATCTCTTCCCATGCAGGACAGCAACATTGCTGACCAGCATGTGTTAATGACATCCATCCCCACTAGAGACAGTCCAAGTATCTAATGTGAACTATGTTTCAAATTCCACATCACAAATTAAGTCTTTCTATTAAGTAAAACTGTATTATTTCAGCAAACCAGCATCAACATACTTTGGTTTCTCCAAATTTCTCAGTGAACAGATAAGTATAAATCACATAATCAGTTATGCTGCATTACAAAATCTTTTATTATTTATTATCATTTACTGCATACAAAACATCCTAGTTTAACATCTTCCTGCTTTTATATGTGCAGTCATACGCACTCATACCCCTTTCTCTGCATACCTTAAAATACTAATAAAGCAGACTCACTAATACAAATTCAAACTGCCTGTTCAAAATGCCTGTGATCCCCAACAAAATGCTCCGTAGAGAAGGTGGCACGTATATAAACGAAGGACTCAAATGGATTGATTGGATTCCTGTTTGAAATTTCTGGAATTGAGGAGGAGTGGCCAGAATATGCACAGTGATTAACTAGGGAAACAAGGAGAACTGAGCACAACCTTTTGGTTGAGTGCAGCATTCAAAGCTATATTGATTTTGCAAGCAGCGTTTTGTTGGGGATCACAGGCATTTCGAACAGGCAGTTTGAATTTGTATTAGTGAGTCTGCTTTATTAGTATTTTAAGGTATGCACAGAAAGGGATATGAGTGCGTATGACTGCACATGTGGAAGAAAGAAGATGTTAAACTAGGATGTTTTGTATGCAGTAAATGATAATAAATAATAAAAGATTTTGTAATGCAGCATAATGTGATTTATACTGCTAGTATAGTTAATACAGTTATTCAGTCAAATCTAGCCCAGTATAGTAAGGTTGTTAGTGAAGAGATAAGGGGATAAGAGCAGCTCAGTCTCTCAATGCCACCATTTCTATCAGAACATCAGAATTAAATAAATCATTTTACAATCAATTTTGAATACATTACTTCATTGTTCAAATAAGGACTGAAGAATTAGAGGTAGTCCCTTTCTCAGTCACAACATTTGACATGATCATCTATCCCAGTGGGACCCATACCTCTCTGGTGGAACTACAAGTCAGCTGGGTTTTCAAGATATCCACAATAAATATGCATGAGAGTAATTTGTATACACACAGGAAGGTATTCTGGATACCTGAATGGCTGGGGTCTCCTAAGACATGTGTGGGGACCACTGACCTACCCAAAAAAGGTCCACCATATCAACAAAATTCATGACAATGAATGATTTAATTTGTGTGAGGTGGCAGAACGCAAAGTAAAAATCCAGTGCTGCCCCGCATGAAGCAACTAATTCCCCCTCACTCTTTCCACTCCTAAACGGTAAACAATTTATTTAATAGCAAAATATTATAAGACAGAAAACAAATGAGAATGCTGTATGCAATGTTCCACAAGTATCTCTTCTAATCCCCTTGTCCTCAGACAACTTGAATGTTTGGTCAGTCTTTAATATATTCTTCCTGTTTGATTTTTTCATTGAAAGGACGAAATGTTATGTATACAAAATATGTAGACACACAAATGGGGTGCTGTTACATAGAATAATTTTTTACGTGTAACAAAATGTTTAAACATTTTGATCTGTGTCCAAATTATAAATGTCCAGGGTAATTTTATAATAGAGCTTGCACCAAAATTTTCAAAAATGCAGCTATTTAGCTTTTTACTATACCTTAGTTTACCACAGGTTAGTGTCTCCCATAGTAGATGAATAACACAACTTGTGATCAACCTTGCTATTCAGACCCTCTGTTCGAGTTAGAAGAAACTCTTTCGAAATATGCTCAGTTTGCATGATTGTGCTATTTAGTTTGCCCTGAGTGAATAAAGTGCTCCTGTCAGTAAGTGAACACCAGTCCAATGAAGGATATTATTAAGCAGTATTCAATAAACAAACACTTGATAAATAACGTAGAAAGTGAGTATATAATGGTGGCTAGCTTAGAAGCTCTATTTCTGTCCAGAGAGGGGTGCAAGCCAGGATATGGACATCTAAAACCGCAAAATATCCATATGGTGAAAGGTGTGGTTTGGGCATGGTTTGGGTGGGACAAAGGAGGGGCCAAAAGATGGACATCCAACTCCAACTGCAGAAGGGGGATGGACATCTATGTCCAAAAATGGACTTCTATATTTAGACTTGGCACTTGGCACATCCAGGTTAATGAAAGGTGCTCCAATTGAGCAGTTCTCCACTGGAGGGAGTGAAGGAACTCACAGTAGGTATATTTCTGTCCCTGGAGGGCTCACAGTTTCAAAAATAAAAACGTGGATTCCCTATGACCCCTGTGGCATGAAGCAGTATCTTGAGTGCTTAGATGGGCAGCAATAGTAGGGTTGGGGTAGGAGTTGGTCGGGGAACGGTGGTTTGGGCGTAATTGTAAATAATTTTGGTGGCACCATATATTATCTGCATTGCTGCTGTTTTTATATTCATACCCCTTATTGTCTTTTGATAAGACATGTACTTCATAGAAAAACCTTTAGTAATTTAAAGAATCTCAGATAGTCTTCTAAGTATCTTAATTGCTTCGGTAGAGAATACCAAAGTTTGGTACTCTGATATGTGAAACCTGCAACAAGGATTGATTTGTAAGAAAGGCCTTTGCAGTTTGGATAATGGAGCATGAGGTATTCTACTACTACTACTACTACTTAACATTTCTAGAGCGCTAGTAGGGTTACGCAGCGCTGTACAGTTTAACAAAAAAGGACAGTCCCTGCTCAAAAAAGCTTACAATCTAATGGGCGAAATGTCAAGTGTCAAGTGGGGGCAGTTTAGATTTCCTGAATAGAGGTATGGTGGTTAGGTGCCGAAGGAGACATTGAAGAGGTGGGCTTTGAGCAAGGCTTTGAAGATGGGCAGGGAGGGGGCCTGGCATATGGGCTCAGGGAGTTTATTCCAGGCATGGGATGAGGCGAGGCAGAAAGGGCGGAGCCTGGAGTTGGCGATGGTGGAGAAGGGTACTGAGAGGAGGGATTTGTCTTGAGAGCAGAGGTTACAGGTAGGAACGTAAGGGGAGATGAGGGTAGAGAGGCAAGGAGGTGCTGCAGATCGAGTGCATTTGTTTTTACGGTATTACGTGAAGATAAATCAGTTGTTGCATGTAGGAGGATGATAAACCATATATGATTTGGTAAACAGTCATGCATATTTCAAAGGTGATCCTGGCATTTATGGGAAGCCAGTGAAGTTTTAAAAAGAGAGTTATTCAGAGTTGGACTTATTTTTTAAAATTCTGCTCCACATTATTAAGCATGCACATGATAAATCCTCATTTGTGTATGATACTCTTCCATTTAGGAAGACATTTTATAGATGCACATATCTTTCCCTGGGTACATATCAGCAAATTTTCAAAAGGAAAGTTTGAGCATGCTTCCATTTTGCAAAAGTATGTGTGGTGCCAAGAAGAAGCCAACATGACCAATGCATCGGCAAGTTCAGGGGTAGAGTTCGGTGAAGTACAGGCAGAATCACACTTTATGCATGTTGTTTATAAAAATATGCATGTACCTGCTTACTTTACATGAAAACACTTTTGCCTGACCCTGTGAAGACGTAAATGGCAGAAATTCAATCTAGGTGAAATTTCTGCCTCTAGTATTTAATAAAGATATATAAGTGCCTAAACATATGTGTGTTTAATCATACTTGACCTTCACACGCAGATGAACTGTTATAACATTAGCTTCATAGCATCAATGCCCAGCATGGAAAAATGTTATTGAAAATTACCTTCCAGAAGTAATTCTTTGAATGTAAGAAAGCAGATGTCAGTATTTTGTCAGGTGGATATGCTGCATTGATTTTGCTCAACAGATGTATAGAGGGCAATTCTCAGAATTCTTGCAGAGCTTGCAGGCCCTTGGGGAATTTTTGTTAATGAAAGGCCTGCAAGCTCATATTCAAAGGGGAATTCTCTGTGGAATTTCCCTTTGAATATTTCTTACAGGTAGGGATCACGGGTCTATGAGTACCCACAGAATTGTCAGATTTATTTATTTACTTGTTGCATTTGTATCCCACATTTTCCCACCTATTTGCAGGCTCGATGTGGCTTACAATTTTCCGTCATGGCTTATGTCATTTCAGAATACATATACAATTGGTAATATATATAGAACATGAATGCTGCATGAACAGTCAGGTAAAAAAGGGAAAATATACAACTGGTATCACATATTGAACATGGATTGCATATTAAAATTAAACAGTACGATATAGGGCGAACATAATCTGATTGTTAAGTAAATGATGGTGAATTACAGTTCCAATTATAAGTCATTATGGTATGTCTTATTAAAGAGATGTGTTTTCAGTGCCTTACGGAAGTTAATTAGGTTACGAATTATTTTCAGGTCCAATGGTAGAGCATTCCACATTTGTGAACTTAAGTATGAAAAGCTGGATGCATGTATTAATCTATATTTTAGACCTTTAAAGCTGGGGAAGTGAAGATTTAGGAATGTGTGTGCCGATCTTTTAGCATTCCTGGTTGGTAGGTCAATAAGATCTAACATGTAGGTCAGAGCATCACCGTGAATTATTTTATGCACCAGAGTGCATATTTTGAAAGTTATACGTTCTTTAAGAAGAAGCCAGTGTAAGTTTTCTCTTAGGGGCTTAGCACTTTCGTATTTTGTTTTTCCAAATATAAGTCAGATGTATACTCCCCACTAAAAAGTAGGTATAATGAGATAGAAATGAAGTTTCATGTTCTTTTCCAGGATGGATAGCCCCAATCCTGCTTCTGATACTACCCGTTTATCCCCCTCTCTTCCCCTGGGATAGATATACAGGTTAAGGAAACCTTGCACAATTTGCCTTGCATGGTAGCGGAGGAGAGGGAGGCATTTGAAAAGGGCTTTCTATGCAGGTCAGTATTGAGAAAACAGGTGAGGAAGCTGAGCATTCCCTTAAACATTACCATGGAGGTTTGCACTTAACATTTATAGACTATAAAACTTTAACTTGTTTTAGAAAATAGGCTCCATTGTTTCCTCCCTCAACCTAACCATCTCGCTCAGAACCTATTTTTAATCCAATTAAGAGTGGTAGTTACTAAGCAGTGGTAAAATCCAGTTCTACAGTAGCCTAATTTACTGTGCGAGTCAGTAACCTGCAGCATCTTAGTATCACAGTAGAGAGCAGCACAGGAATGAGGATTATGGGATTCCCATGGGTATGACTTCTGGGTTTGGGTGAATCCTGCAGATATGGATTTGTGGTATTCCTGCAGGGATGGAAGAAGTTGCTGTGGGTTTCCTGTGGGAGTATAGTCAAAATCTCTGGCAAACGCCAGAGTGAAGCTTGAAGTTCACTGAGAAAGGATATTGGAGTGTTAGAATGAGGCTTGGCATGTCCAGAGAGGGCTTCAAGTAAGTAAACGTGTACCTAGTGGGGAAGGGGCAGTAGTGACCCTTGGTTACTCCTGCCCCATCAGTGCCTGGATTGAAAAAGGTAGTCTGAGGATTATCACTAGGATAAAATTATGGCTGTGGAATTTGGGATCAATGAGGGGTATAATCGAACAGGGTGCCCAAGTTTTCCTGAGGGCATCCTCACAGGACATCCCCGCGAAGGGGCAAAAAAACCCATATTATTGAAACTAGATGGGCGGCCATCTTTCATTTTGATAATACAGTCAGGGACACCCAAATCTCAACATTTAGGTCGACCTTACAGATGGTCGTCCCCAGTTTTCGGCAATAATGAAAACCGAGGACACCCATCTCAGAAATGACCAAATGCAAGCCCTTTGGTCGTGGGAGGCGCCAGCATTCATAGTGCACTGGTCCCCCTGACATGCCAGGACTCCAGCTGGGCACCCTAGGGGGCACTGCAGTGGACTTCAGAAATTGCTCCCAGGTGCATAGCTCCTTTACCTAAACCCCCAAAACCCACTACCCACAACTGTACACCACTACCATAGCCCTAAGGGGTGAAGGGGGGCACCTACATGTGGGTTTGTGGTAGGTTTTGAAGGGCTCACATTTACCACCACAAGTGTAACAGGTGGGGAGGATGGGCCTGGGTCCGCCTGCTTGAATTGTACTGCACCCACTAAAACTGCTCCAGGGACCTGCATACTTCTGTCAGGGAGCTGGGTATGACATTTGAGGCTGGCATAGAGGCTGGAAAAAAATATTTAAATTTTTTTTTAGAGTGGGAGGGGGTTAGTGACCACTGGGGGAGTAAGGGGAGGTCCTCCCCCCATTCCCTCTGGTGGTCATCTGGTCAGTTCGGGCACCTTTTTGAGGCTTGGTCGCAAGAAAAAATGGACCAAGTAAAGGTGGCCAAGTGCTCATCAGGGACGCCCTTCTTTTTTCCATTATCGGCTGAGGACGCCCATGTGTTAAGCACGGCTATGCTTCTGACATGCCCCCGGGAACTTTGGTCATCCCTGCGACGGAAAGCAGTTGGGGACGCCCAAAATCAGCTTTCGATTATGTCGATTTGGGCGGCCCTGGGAGAAGGACGCCCATCTCCCGATTTGTGTCAAAAGATGTGCGCCCTTCTCTTTCGAAAATAAGCCTGAATGGGTCAGGAGTGGCTTGAAACTTGAGAGGGTTTGAAGGATTGCTGAATTGATGCTTCAGGGATTGGGAGGTTCATGGCACATCAGACTATCCGGTAGTGACCTGATACTCTCGAGGAGGAAAGATGATGACACTTCAAAGGTGTACATTTTGTATAATAATGAGCTGCTTTGCCTGCTTTTGCAAGCTTTGCAGCTCATCATTAAATAACCTGCACTGTGCTAAAAAAATGATGCATTATAAGCAATTAACACATGGCTTTGAAATTTAAATGTTCATTATTTGGCAAAACTGTACACCGCTTTGGGTGAATTTCTTTAAAAAGGCACTATATAAATCCTAATTAATAAATAACCTTGTTATTTCCTTCATGTATGTTAGTAACTGACCTCTAAACATGCATGCATATACTGCTACCCAATTTTCACCAAGGAAAATCTAGCTGAGTAAGCAGTTCAAGCAGAATCATCCACTATTATGGTTGCAATACTATAGAAATTTCTAGAAAGTATATCCTTTAGAACTTGAACAGGTGATATGAGCTCTCAACTTATGCACTGCAAATAAAGGAAAAAATAATTTTCCTTCTTGTGAATGGAGCATTAACAAAAGATTTTCAATTACGCAGGAAAAGATTTTCTTACAAAATAAACTATATTAGTGTTACTCATGGACTTGGGAGAAAAATAATCTTAATTTCCTTTTAATAGATTTCTCATAAGATCTGGTGATATGATCTGAAGAAATAGCATCATATGGAAAATCAAATGAGCAAAAATTAGATCTGATATGATGCAAGAACTATCCCTGAAGCTAATTTTTCTCTCTTGTTCTGATTGTTAACTTCATTTTGTACCCATCTGCTGACTCAGAAAAGTGCTATAATATGCCCATCTGTCCATCAGAGCAGAGACTGTGTGTATACATGAGCTTGTGAAAACTCTCTTTTTAAAGTAAAACATATTGGAGGTATTTTAACTCTTTCTCCTGTCAATATGTGCAAATATACATGAAAATATAACAGACTAAAAAAAAAAATATGGGCTAACCACAGAAGATGGCTAGTTGCAAAGAAGTATGGGAAAATGCAAAATCAACTGGCATTGTATCATTAACAAAATATGATGAATGATATAGATCTCCTGGATCTTGTTTACCATTGTATTCCATATTTTCAGTTGTATATCTTGGTATAGAAAGACAGGGAAGATATGCACTAATTTTGAAAGGAAATGACCAGATGCAATGGAACAGGCTTGTTTCATTTTATTTCAAAACAGCCCCCTAAAAAAACATGTTGCCCAATATTCAAAGAGATTTAAATGGCCAGGAGAGGCCTATGCCTAACCCATAATGAATATTCATGAGATAGATTTGCATGCACTGCCTCCTCTGCATGCAAATCCCTCTCATGAATATTCATTGTGAATATACTGAAAACCTGACTGGCTGGGAGGCCTCCAGGACTAGGTTTGGGAACCACTGGCCTAAGCCAAAGCCGGCTAACTTGTGGATGGTCTATGGGCAGAGTCAGCACTTATGTGGCTAAGTGCAGATATTCAGAACTTAATTGCTGAAAATTACTAAATAAATTGGGCCCATAAATAGCTTTCCTATTTTTATGCGGTTCAACTTATGCAGTTGAGTGCTGAATATTTCACTTAACTGCATAAGTGCTATCTGGCCACATAGGTCTGGATTTTTAATGCCGGTACCAGGATATAGCCCAGCATTCAATATCCAGGAATAAAGCCGGCGATAGTCAAAAAATTGCTGACTGTCACTGACTGAATATCAGCTGGATTAGCTTTTCATTTCATTTTTAAACAACCAAACAGTAGCAGCGATCCAAGGAAGGACAAACATAGAAAGAGTTTATCCAAAAGTGAACTTTAATGGAAACAGGACCCAACCTGGCCAAGTTTCAGCAAAACCTTCGTCAGGGATCACATAGGTTTCCACAATACATTCACAGATTCAAATCATGTACTGCAATACCTTGCGTTTCAAAGAAAAGTGAGGTCCAATGTCAAAAGTAAAAGAATGCAGCCAGAGCTTTTTCTATGTTAACATGAGAGACCTTACCACTAAGTCAATGTCTGGCGGTATGGTCTCAGACCCAAAATGGATGCGCACCAATTTTTTATTTTGCCGCAAGTCCATTTTTGGCAAAAATTTTAAAAAAGACATTTTTTACAGGCGTGCTGAAAAATGGATCTGAGCTCGTACAAAACCTGTGTCTACAATACCGCAGGCCATTTTCAGCGCACCCTAGTAAAAGGACCCTTCCCCGAAATGCCCCCAAAATAATTGTTTATGGCTTGGGCACTAACCGGACATTTTTAGTGGCACTATCTGGTCAACTGCTGCTGAAAATGCTGGGTTATCCATTTCTTAGGACAGCTCAGTAAAAGGGCTCCTTAACCCTTTTACTAAGCTGTTCTTAGAAATGGGATTTGCATGGTGTCCCCTCCATTGCCCCTGGTACAAAATAAGTACCTGAATTAATGCAAACTGCTTTGAATGTAGCTGCAAAACCCTCAGAAAGGCGGTATATCAAGTCCCATTTCCCCTTTCCCTTAAACTGGACTTTCCCACAGCGGCGAAGCCAGACTTTGGCGGGAGGAGGATCCAGAGCCCGAGGTGAGGGGGCACATTTTAGCCCCCCCCCCAGCGCCGCCGACCCCCCCCCCATTGCCAACCCCCCCCATTGCCAACCCCCCCCCCCCACTGCCGCTGCCACCACCGCCAACAATTTTGACCCCCCCCCCCCGCCGCCGACCCTCTCGACCCTCCCTCCTGCCACCAACCCTCCCCCGCCGCTGCTATTGCCTACCTTTGCTGGCAGGGAACCCCAACCTCCGCCAGCCGAGGTCCTTTTCTTCCGGTGCAAGGCTTCATTCTGCTTCTGAGTCTAACGTCCTGCACGTATGTGCAAGACGTCAGACTCAGAAACTGAACGAAGCCTTGTGCCAGAAGAAGAGGACCTCGGCTGGTGGGTTGGGGGTCCCCCGCCAGCAAAGGTAGTAAACGGCGGGTTGGCAGCAGGAGGTCGGGGGGTGGAAAGGGTCGTCGGCAGGGGGGTCCAGATCCAAATCTATGGGGGCCCAGGCCCCTGTGGCCCCATGTAGCTACGCCACTGCTTTCCCATGCACTAATCCTATTTCTAGCACAGACATCAAAAAAGGCTTTTTTTCTTCTATTTCTTGAATACATGGCTGTGAATTATTGTTTAATGTTTTATTAGGCAATTTTCTGAAGTATAGCTTTATAGAACCCTGGATCTTCAAATCTTCAACAATGGCAGGTCCTACATATCTCCATAAACTCTCTCTCTTACTCTTTTCAAAATTCATACAACATTTATGTATGTTTTTCAACTTTTAGCCTCAGCGGTGCCCATTACCAAAACTTTTTCAATGGCACCGCTGAGGCTAAAAGTTGAAAAACATACATAAATGTATACATTTTGAAAAGAGTAAGAGGGAGAGTTTACGGAGATATGTAGGAAATGCCATTGTTGTTAGCATTAATGCGTGGCTATTTGAAAAAAATTAATGCAGGAGCACTTCCCCCTCCTATTTAGGAGGTACAAACGGCTCCAGCATTATGGACGTGCTAACCAGTTAACACGATGGTAATGTCAGCATGTTAGCTGATTATTATCAACCAAGCCCATTCTGCACCCCTGACACTCCCCCTCCCAAAAAAAACATGAAAAAAAAAATACTGTCTTCTTGATATTCAGCACCGTTTAACTGGTCAGAACAGCTACTGACCGGTTAAATTGTGCTTAACCGGCTATCCACTGATATTGCACAGGGGATAACTGGCTCTCCCCCGCTGAATATCCCCAGTTAGTGGCTAGTGGCTAGTCGGTTATATCACACGATATAACCGGTTATCCAACGATTTTTTTAAAGCTAGTTTAGCAGTCATATTCGCCCGCATCAAACCCTGGAATTTCTTTGGCCGATTTGAGGATAGCTGGCTAAATCTGAATATTGACTTAGCTGGTTATCTTAAATCTGGCTAAAAATAACCCGAACATTCAACGGTAGTTGCTAGAAACGGCCCGGCACTGAATATCCAAACTTAGCACAGATCGCAGGAGTTAGCCAGTCTAACTCCCACGGCCTTAATATCGGCTCCTGTATGCTTAGTGTGCACAGATGGCAAAACTAACACAGAATGCTTTAGCATGACCTGCATTAGGCTATTTTTACTGTTAGTAAAGGGCCCCCAAATTCCTTTATTTATGAATGTGTACTCCCAGAAAATATGTACTACCATTTATGCCAGCCTTCAAGCTGGTTTAAGTGCTAGTGCCTCCATATTGGTGCATTCTTCACACCTACACTGGTAGCTACATACTTAACTTGAGGAAATCAGCATAAAAAACACGTGAAAATGCGCGTTGCCTAGGTGCAACTTTATAAAATTGCCCTCATGACATGTACATTAGCGTGAGCTGTTAGCTCATGAGTATGGCAACTGTTACCATGCTAGCGTAACAGCATATGCTAATCAATTCTCAATCTGTATAGCATGGTCTGTGGTAGGAAATGGGTGGATTATGGGCAGAGAATTGGAGGGTACTGAAGATGATTGTGTATGTTTTTTTTCTAAACCATTTAGTTAGGTCCCATCTTACCAAGCTGTGGCAAAAGGGGCCCTGCGCTGGCATGAGCACGTGTTTTTCACATGCTCAGAGGCCCCCGTTTACTGCAGCGGGTAAAAGGAAGTCTCTCTTTTCTGCAGGAAATGGTTGTGCGGCAAGTAAAGCACTTGCCGTGAGACCATTTCAGGGGGGAGCCCTTACCGCCACCTATTAAGGTGGCGGTAAGGGCTCCCACGCTAACCTGGCAGTAACCGGCAGAGTGTGGCACTGCCCGGTTATCGCCGGGTACACTCTGGTGCTACAAAAATATATTTTTGTAGTGCTGGATATGACGGTGCACTAGGGGTGGGAAGTACCGCCGGGTTGCTGTGGTAGCCCGGCGGTACTTTCTGTTCAGCAAGCAGTAAGCCCGCATTGGGCTTACCACCGCTTAGTAAAAGGGGCCCTTATATATAAGTTTTACAAATATATAAATAAATGGGAAATTGGCACTTTTACTGTGTATTGTCTCTGTTGGGGCAGATACATTGACTACATCTTAAGCAGAAAATATGGAATATGATGGTAGACAAGAACCAGAAGATCCATATCAATTATCTAACTTTTGTCAGTAGTGCAATGCCACAGATCTCAGTTGCTCTTTTATTTTCCTCACATTTCTTTGCAATTAGTAAAAAGTCCTTATACATCAGCTTCACCCCCTAGAAGTAGTACCATAAGCCTACCACTAGTGGTTATCATGATATTTTAAACCTGGCACCAGCAACTGGGAATCATTCCTGCCTTGGATTTTGCAAGGTAGACCTGGGAGGAACTATGACAAGGGTGGGTCTTGGGCAAAGTAGGATGGTCTTTGGGCAGAAGAATAATTGATTGTGGAGGAGGGCCATTGGGAGGGGGGATTGTGATTGTGGGGTCTTCAGGGTGGGGGATAATTGATTGGAAGTGGTCACTGGGAAGTGGAGTTGTGATTGTGGAGTTATCAGGAGTATGGTTATGGTGGTAGCGGTGGGGGGATCATCAGCAGTTTGGATGGCTCCTTTAAGAAGTGGTTAGGAACACATGGCTTTGTGGCCTGTTGCTCCCAGCCAGGAAAAATAATTCTATACCGTACTATATTGTTGTCTGTATTCTATATTATTGTACAGTGGATTCAATGTGTATAACACAGTGGCATAGCCACAGGTGGGCCTGGGTGGGCCAGGGCCCATCCACTTAAGGGCTCAGGCCCACCCAACAGTAGCACATGTTTAGCGGTAGCTGGTGGAGATCCCAAGCTCTACCAGCTGAAGACTTCCCCCTGATGGTAATGAAAATGCTACTCTCCACGATACTGGCACCTGTGCATGTTCACTTTTCAGCGCATGACTGCTGCAGACTGCCAAGGTGGAAAGAAGCATTTTCCTGTCAGTTGAGATGTCTTTTGGTGGTGGTGGGGGAGAACATTTGGTGCCCACCCACTACTTGACTAGGCCCACCCAAAATCTGTTGTCTGGCTACGCCCCTGGTATATCAGTACGATGGTATCTCAAAGACTGAAAGAAATACAAAATAGGCACAATAACATCAAGGAAAAAAAGTTATTCCATACCATACTTAGTAAGCAAATATGTTTTCAAACTTTTACAAAAAAAAAAAAGAAAGAAGAGTAAGAGCTATATTTCCCAAAGTGAAGAGGAAAACTATTCCATATTTTTGCTTGCTTATAACTAAAAGATTGCTCCAAATATTTCCTTGAAGTAATTCCTTTCACAGAGGGAAAAGCCAATATCCAATTACATACGCTACAAGAACCAATGTGTTTCTTTGAAAGACTACTATGAAGAATGGAACTATCAGCATTCAGTCCAGATAACGATTTAAAAGTCAGACAAGGGATTTTAAATTCTATCCTAAGGTTCAATGGCAACCAGTGAAGATCTTTCATATAAAGAGAAATTCTTTTAAATCTATTCACCCTGCAGATCAATCTAACTGCAACATTCTGAAGCCAACCGCAGTCTTTATACATTTTATCACGAGTCCACCATATAGTCATGAATTCTATATATGGCGTCAAAAATATTGGTGCCAAAAAAAGCACTATTTTATAAACTGTGCTTAAAGTTAGGCATAGTTTATAGAACAGTGCTTGTGCCCTGAAATCATGGCTAACTGAGTGTGCTCTGGCTTGGGCTGTGTTTCGGTGTAAACTAATGCCTGCCTCAGAGGTCAAGTCAACCAAGCAAAACTCAATACATAAGTTTTTGGACAAGAACTAGAACCTCAGAACAATGAAAGTCCACTCTGAAGACAGGAGAATAAGTTCCTGATGTGGAGCAAACCACCAAGAAAAAGCATCAAACATGTTTGCTGGTAGACATGCACATATGTGGAGCATGGGCTGGGCGCACAGGCACACACATAAATATAGAATATGTTCTATCATTTACCTAGTCACATTTACACGTCTTTTAGGCCACAAGTAGTAGTATTCTGCAAAAAAAGTAGGCATCTATTTTTCTTTATTGAATTAGCCTAGTGCCTCTAGTAGGTTCCTGGTTCTAGAATTATCCTCCCTTCATGTGTGTTCTCTGTACACGCACATTTGTATTTTATAAAATATGCGTGTACATTACAGCTCTGCCTCTGCTTCACCTAAACTCTTGTACATTTGTGTGGAGGAGTAGCCTGCTGGTTAGTGCAGAGGGCTTTGATCCAGATAGCCTGGGTTCTATTCCCACTGCAGCTCCTTGTGACCTTGGTTAAGTCACTTAATCCTCTAGTGCCCCAGGTACAAAATACCTAGATTGTGAGCTATCTAAGGACAGAGAATAGTTTGAGCAAAGCAGGGGTGGAGACATACCAACAAGAAAAAATCAGATCAACACAAACATACCTAAATCTCCACTACCCAAGCTGCAAAGGGCTCAAATACAAACTAACATATGCATCCAGCTTCTCCTACATCAGCACACAACTGTGGAACGCACTACCAAAAGCCATGAAAACAACGTACAACCACCTAAACTTCTGGAAATCACTAAAAACTAACCTGTTCAAAAAGGCATACCCTGTCGACCCAACCTAGATGGCTAAACCTTGCAACACAACGAAACCAAAGCCTGAAACAGACATTGCATAACTCTTCCTCTCTACAAATCCCCAACGTGTCTATAACACGTGAACCTTCTTCGACCACTATAACGTTGGTACTTGTTTCTCTATCGGAGACGGTGAATGCCTCTACGGTATTATGTAAGCCATATTGAGCCTGCAAATAGGTGGGAAAATGTGGGATACAAATGTAACAAAATAAATAAATATGCAATTTGTACATGCATAGAACATGCACACACATATCTATATATTTGTAGCACTGGTGTGTGTATATGGCAATAATTGGGCAGTACCATGAGCTGCCCGGCTACCGCCGGGTTAGCACAGAAGCCCATACTGTCACCTCAGTGTGTGGCTATAAGGGCTTCCCTCTGAAACGGCTGCATGGCAAGTGCTTTACTTGCCGCATGGCCATTTCCTGCAGAAGAGAAAGACTACCCTTTTATGAGCTGCAAGGGAACCTCGGTACACGTTAAAATCACATGCCGATGCCAGCGCAGACCGCCTTTTGCCACAGCTTGGTAAATGGGGCCCTTAATGCATTACTTTGAGTAGCTTTCAAAAGCCAGAACCTCCCTCCTCACCTAACCTGACCTGAGGAAGAACTTGAAGCTAGTCAAAAATTTAAGTTGTTGTTTTGTTTGTTTTATATACTTAAAAATTGACTAACATGGGAACCAACTACTTTACCCTGTGCTAAGTAAAATTTTGCTTCATGGTTATATGATCAAATGTGACTAAACATGACACTCCACTGCCAAGCAGTATCTTGCTGAGAAATACACTTAATTTATTCACAATATAGCTGTTTCAGACTAATGATTTAACTAACTTTCAGAGTGTCATGTCTTGTCATTGATCAACATGAAACAGCTGACTATGCGATTGACTAGAAACGTGTTGTTGCAAGAGTCTATTTCAATTCAAGAGTGATGCTTTAATTTCAGTATAACACTGACACAAATTAAGCCTCAGATATGATAGCTACTGAGCCCACTCGTGATAGTAAAAATGTTATATTTGTTTCTATCTTTACCATTCTAATTTGATCCTGTTTTAAAAACTAACTAATATTTGGTTATTATCATTGCCTCCAGTTTGCTGTGGTTTTCCAGCTTTGGCCACAGATTCTACCTCTTGTTTTTAAACTGTGGAAAACCACCCGTTGACCTATCATGACTGTTTCTCTGCCATTGCTGTCTCCTTCCCAAATCTTGTGGCCCTAGGTCAGAATTGCCTTCCTTTTACTGTGATTCAGCCCCTTCTCCCTATCGCCTTTGAAACAGGGACTCAACAGCACATTTGTTTTGTTTTGCAATTAGAGAAATGATATAGTGGTCAGAGGGAACCATTTATCCTGCTCCCTGCAGCAAACCAAACAGGGAGGAAAAAAATGCCCTATTTGACAATTTTTCAGAAATGTAGCCATGGGTTTTAAATAGCCAAATATTAGGATAATGCATTCTACAAAGCAATGGGTGTTCTTGTCCACTGACTTTGTATGGCGCCTGTTTGGTAGTGTGTAACTGCCTGAGAAACAATTTCTTTATCATTACCCCCACTCCTTTACTGTTATCACTGGCTTCCAATTCATTTCTACTTTCAATATAAGAACTTTATTCTGATACATAAAGTTCTCCACATGCATACCCCACCTTACTTGACATCTCTTATAACTCTTTATCACCCCTCATGCTACCTTTGTTCTTTAACCAGACTTCTATCCTTCCATCCTCCTGTGCAGGTTTAGAATCAACCTGGAAATTAACGTTCTTCTACTGGCCCCAACATTATGGAGTTTACTGCCATTTGAATTATGAGCAGAACTCTTATTTACAAAATTTAAGCCTGGCTTTAAGTCTCACTTATTTACTCAAGCCTTTCTTTGAGATTAACAATCTCATTGCTCACCTATCTTTCCCATTGCAGACTTTTATTGAGGAACGTTTGTATCTATATCTATGTTCCTTCTTACCTTTCCTGTTTTGATTATGACATTATTTTCCTATTTCCATTGGGGGGGGGGGGAGTTATTAACACGGGCTACTGTTATATTGGGTTATTTTACCACAAGTAGGGTTAGATTAGCACAGGGTCCCATTTTATACAATGAGTCCCTGTGGTTAAAAAAAAGGAGGAGGAGGAAGATTGAAATTACCAAAACATTGGACGGAAGGATCTTAATAAACAACCAGGGTGTCTTTTCATAAAAAATAAACAATATTTAAAGCCACCAGTACAATATGAGCATCCTCCCACCTAAGGAAAGATATGATCTGCAAAAAAACATACTAGCTGTTTCCTTATGTAAAGGGTTTCCTTGACGGGGAGGGAATGAGAGAAACTGTAAAGAGGAAACCAGAGGTGGAAAATTGTTCAAGGAAAGGTTGAAAGAAAGATGTAGAATCGAGGAGGAGAAAGACTGAAATTACCAGAACATTGGACAGGAGGATCTTAATAAACAACCAGGACAATAAGGGGTCCTTATACTAAGGTGTGCTAATGATTTGTGTGTGCTAAATGTGCATTGCCCATTATATACCTACTAGTAAAACAGGCCCGTTTCTGACACAAATGAAACGGACGCTATCAAGGTTTTCCTCAGAGTGTGTATGTTTGAGAGAGTATGTGTGAGATTGACTGTGTGTGTGAGAGAGAGAGTGAATGTGTGTGTGTGTTGACAGAGAGAGAGAGTGAGACTGCTGGGTGCGAGTGTGTCTCCTCTGTCCCCCCTCCAGCCACCCAGCGATTCTCCTCTCTCCCCTGCTCCCCCTCCAGCCACCCAGCAATTCTACTTTTTCCCTTGCCCCCCTCCAGCCACCCACCAATGCTCTTCTCTCCCCTGCCCCTCTCCAGCCACACAGCGAGTCTCCTCTGTCCCCTGCCCCCTCCAGCCACCCAGCGAGTCTCCTCTGTTCCCTGCTCCTGTACTCCCCCTCCAGCCACCCAGCGAGTCTCCTCTGTTCCCTGCCCCCTCCAGTTACCCAGCGATTCTCCTGTGTCCCCTGCCCCCCTGCAGCCACCGAGCGATTGTCCTATCTCCCCTGCCCCCCTCCTGCCACCC
Source organism: Microcaecilia unicolor (assembly GCF_901765095.1). NCBI lineage: Eukaryota > Metazoa > Chordata > Amphibia > Gymnophiona > Siphonopidae > Microcaecilia > Microcaecilia unicolor. The sequence continues at coordinate 57,816,490 of NC_044036.1, read as the reverse complement.
AGCGATTCTCCTGTGTCCCCTGCCCCCCTCCAGCCACCCAGCGATTCTCCTATCTCCCCTGCCCCCCCTCCAGCCACTCCTCCACTTTAATCAGCATATATTAAATTCCCCCCATGTGCTACAGAAAAGCACCGAGCACATCCTATATAATAAAATGCACCTCCAACATTCTGAAGCCATAGTTCCGGAACATTGCAGCAATGCTTCAAGGCTTGAAGGCTTCACTTTCTCGGCTTTGGAACGTTGGAGGTGCGTTTTATTATATAGGATGGGCTGCAACCCATATACCTATGGGTTGCAAGGCACTTAATGTATACTAATTCGTTAACACACAGTAAATTCATGAGCCTGATTTAGATTCAAAAGCATGAATCAATATTTTCAGGCTCCCTGGTCCAGGAATGGTTTGAGGGATTTGATCTTCCTAAGGGAGAACGTCTTAACAAGAGTGGAGATACGAGGTTCCAATGAAAGATTACTGTCAATAAGAACCCCAAAGAAAAAAATTGTCTCCCTAATAGGCATTTTGAGCCCAAAGTACAACGCTTTGTTAAGATATGAGTGTTGGGATAGGGGATGGGGATGGGGAGTCTCATATCTACAAAACCAAATGGTCTCTGATTTCAGCGGGTTTAGCCATAGTTTATGTGACCTAATTCAGTCTACAATTTCCCTATACCACGAAATCTGTTTCATAAATTTTTCACTTCAATACTTACATTTTCAGATACTAATATACCACCTTTACAAAAGCTTTATTATCTTTCTATAGCAATTATGGATACAAATCTAAAGAATGAGGGACAAAATTTTAGAATCATCTGATATTGAAATATATGGAAGGAATACTCTATTGGTTTCCTTTGTATTTTTAGAGGGTACAGAAGCAGTCTTGAGATTTTATTATATAACTTTGGATATTACTTGGGATATTACTTGGGTGCAAAAATGTTAATGTTTTCAGAAGTTTCTAGATAGACACATCTTAAAAGGAAGAAGATTTTTTCTATGTGTGCCTATGGGATCAATTTTTCAACACAGATTTCCCTGTAAGTGATTTTTTGTTTCCTTTCAAAATACTCATTCCTCTGGATTCTACATATGGCATCAACAGTTGTGCATGTAAATTGGGGTGTGCAATTTAATTGAGTAATGATCCTATTACTGCCAATAATTGGGTGTTAACAATCAATTATTGGCATTAATTGTCAACAATTTGGATTTGAACACACATCTCGCTATGTGATATTCTATCAAGATATTTTATTTAGATTTTGCTCACACCTTTTTCAGTAGCAACTCAAGGTGAGTTACATTCAGGTATACTGGATATTTCTTTGTCCCAGGAGGGTTCACAATCTAAGTTTGTACCTGAGGCAATGGAGGATTAAGTGACTTGCCCAAGATCACAAGCAGCAGCAGGATTTGAACCGGCCACCTCTGGATTACAAGACAGGTGCTCTAACCACTAGGCCATTCCTCTACTCCAAGATACAGTTGCAAATATTGTAGCATATAATTGAAAAAGGGGGTATGGCCATGGGAGAGGCACGAGCAGGTCGGTCGGGTACATTCACTAAATATGGTTGCAGTATTATAGAATCCGGGGGATCCATGAAAAATTACACATGAAGATTTACACCATTTACCAAATCTAGTCCATTATGTATTTATTGAACCATTTCAACTACAGATTTGTTTTGGAAGGAAAAGGAGCTATATCCAGTGGAACCCCCATTACTACTTTAGTCACTTATGACCTTTTATAGAATTGAGGAAGGTATCCGCCCTTTCCCTTTTATTTTCCCTTTTTCTTTCCATTTTCTTATGAACATAAGAATAGCCAACCTGGGTCAAACCAATAGTCCATCTGTCCCAGTATCCTGCTTCCAACAATGGCCAATCCAGGTCACAAGAACCTGGCAGAAACCCAAATAGTAGCAACATTCTATAATACCAATCACAGTGGCTTCCTCCATGTCTATCTCAATAGCAGACTATGGACTTTTCTTCCAGAAACTTGTCCACACCTTTTTTGAACTCAGATACACTAACTACAGTTATCATATCCCCTGGTAATGAGTTACAAAGCTTAACTATTTGTTGAGTGAAAAATATTTCCTCCTATTTGTTTTAAAAGTATTTCCATGTAACTTCTTTGAGTGTATTTGAGTGGTATTTGCACTCTTGTACACCACTCAGGATTTTGTGGACCTCTATTATATTTTCATCCCCCCCCCCCCCCCAACCATCTCTTTTCCAAGCTTAAGTGCCCTAACCTCTTAAGTCTTTCCTCACATGACACCCCTTCTCACCCTCAAAAAAATGTTTAAAAATATTTTTTTCAGCCTCTATGCTAGCCTCAAATATCATACCCAGCTCCATGACAGCAGTATGCAGGTCCCTGGAGCAATTTTAGTGGGTGCAGTGCCCTTCAGGCAGGCGGACCCAGACTCATCCCCCCCCCCTACCTGTTACACTTGTGGTAAATGTGAGCCCTTCAAAACCCACCAGAAACTCACTGTACCCACATGTAGGTGCCCCTCTTCACCCCTTAGGGATATGGTAGTAGTTTTGGGGGCATTTTGGGGGCTCAGCACACAAGATAAGGGAACTATGCACCTGGGAGCAATTTCTGAAGTCCACTGCAGTGTCCCCTAGGGTGCCCAGTTGGTGTCTTGGCATGTCAGGGGGACCAGTGAACTACGAATGCTGGCTCCTCCCATGACCAAATGGCTTGGATTTGGGCGACCTCGGTTTCAATTATTGCTGAAAATCGGGGACAACCATCTCTAAGGATGACCATCTCTAAGGTCGACCTAAATGTTGAGATTTGGGTGTCCCCGACTGTATTATTGAAATGAAAGATGGATGCCCATCTTGTTTCGATAATACGGGTTTCCCTGCTCCTTCACGGGGACGTCCTGCGAGGACGTCCTCAGGAAAACTTGGGCACCCCGTTCGATTATGCCCCTCTAAATCTTTTTGAGATACGCACCTTAGTAAACATACCCCTAAATTTAATCTGCCATTTGGATTCCCAGTTTTCCAGTTTCCTAAGGTCTTTGTTGGTTTCCCCTCCTCATTGTGGACAATAGCATTTTGTTTTTGGTTATTGGAAATATTTTTTATTTGTATGTTGCTGAATTTCTATTCAAAGTGAAATAATCGATTGTATATTTTGAAATGCAAATAATAAAAAATTGAACCATATACAAATATATGCAAATTTTCCACAGAATTTATATACGTTAGAAAAATGTGCCACATTTTCTAACCCTGATCTCAGACTCTTCCATTACATTGCTGTAAGAAACTGGGGACCGTAATTATAATCCTGTTAATTCATGCCAGTGTACAGTAGTTTGTATGAGTTGGCTAGAAGCCACATGAAAACACAAGAGCACAAACTGAAGTATGCAAGCAAGCATCTCTGTATCTCTTGCAGCAGTCAGCACTTCATCTTGAAAATTACCTCTGCTAAGTGAAAAAGACATGCTAAGGTATAATAAAACAAAGCCTAATAGCTTTTTCTAGGCAAGAAGCAGTAAACTGTCAACCTAAGGTTAGAAAGTTCATTGTTGATAGGTGGACATTATTTTTAAATGTTCCTAATTAACTACTGCACCCTTTGGGCAATAATTTCCTAACTTATTTCCCATAACTGCTCAATTTAATAACACTAACTGGCATTTATGTGAAGGGCAGTTTTATAAGCTGGCACCCACATATGGGCATAGGTTATAGAATACCAATGCTTACATGCGTTATTGACAGTTTCATATGTTATTGTTAGGCACTATTCTATTAAGTAAGCATTGAAATCACTTTTTTTTGTTTCATTTGTACCCTGTGCTTTCTTACTCATAGCAGGTTCAATGTGGCTTATATATTATATACAGGTACTTATTTGTACCAGGGGCAATGGAGGTTCAGGTAACTTGCCCAGAGTCACAAAGAGCTGCCTGTGCCTGTAGTGGGAATTGAACCCAGCTCCCCAGGACCAAAGTCCACCACACTAACCACTAGGCCACTCCCCAGCTTCTATAAATGGTGACTAAAGCTGCACATGCAAATCTGCACAAGTAGCCAATTTGTGTGTGCAACCTAATTGTTAATCGATGCTAATAATTGATCGTTAATGAGAAATTATCGGCACTAATTGGCACTAATTAGAATTTATGTGCATACCTTTCTGTAAAGTGGTGGGTGGAAATTCTAATGTGCAGATCACAAAAGGAGGTGTGGCCATAGGAAGGGCATGGACGGATCATGGGCATTCCTAAAATTTACATACACTGTTACAGAATACGCCTGATCCATGCTTAATGAGATATGGGCATTTACATCAGGTTTTAGTTGGCATAAATGGCTGTGCCTATCTTTTATTTGTGGGATGGACACTACGCATATTATATAAACTGCAACTAACTTTAGGTGAGGTTTATAGAATAGCACTAAGCACAGTTTTGTTAAGCACTGATTTTTTGGGCGCCATAACCACAAGGGGCATAAACATTGGGCGGAGCATCGACAGGCCATGGGTGTGCACCCAAGCGTCATGTGCAACTAAAAGAATACAATAAGTTGTGCATATTGCATAGTGTACTTAGGCACATCAATATACACTAGCCGTTTCCCCTGTCGTACGTGGGGATGTCTATATTTTGTCACACCATTGTGACTTTTCACTGATACTCTATAATGGCTTTGCTGTGGCTTATTATAGAAATGGCTCTAAGCACACCCCATTGTGCACCTACATCTTGGTGCCAAGTTACAGAATTGCTCCCAAAGTGCCTCTCATTCAAAGGAACCCCAACATACGTTGTTGCTTGGTACTTCATGAATACACATGCAACCCCTGGGGATGAGTATCTCAGCAGCACATTTTTGGTATCTTTGGTAACATTAAAGCTGAGAACGGGGACAGTACTGTTATACAAGCTGTTTGCTGGGAAAAAAAAAGAAATTACACACAATACAGGAAACAAAAGTTTAGAGAAGTATGCTAATGAGTGAATTAGATGTCCTTGTTTTATATATCCCTGGTATATCCCTTGAGGACTGGGAGTGATCACTGGTATTCACTCCCAGTCCTCAAGGGCTGACAAGAGGTCAGGATATCCCTCATGAATATGTATAGAGGAGATTTGCATGCCTATTACCTCATTGTCTGCAAGTCTTTCTTATGCAAACTCATTAAGAATTCCTGAATCCGTGACCCACCAGGAACCCTCAAGAACTAGGAGTAAATACCACTGGTATATATATTCAGTACACCTTAATATAGTACAGTAAGAAAGAGAGCTGTGCTATTACTATTGCTCCTTTGTAACTGGATAAAAAGGAACGTGCTGAGAAAGTGGCCCTTTTACTAAAATACAGTACAATCTGGGCTAAGCACATTCTAACGTGGACGTTTTCCCCATGCTAAGCCCATATTCAAGGAACAACACAGGAGTGGAAGAGCGTCAAACTCTAAAAATGACCAGTTCTGAAACCACTATTTATATAGTATGACTAAGATAGAAAAGTTTTCATTTTTGTGTTTTATGTTTGATGTTTTAAATTCATTGATTTTATGTTTTTAGACTCCCAATGAAGGCTTTTTAGCCGAAACACAGACCTTGTAGGGTCCCAATAAACTTTTGTTTGGTGCTCTTTCTACCGTGGTTTCAGAACTGGTCATTTTTGGACTTTGACGCTCTTCCACTTCTGTGTTGTTCTTTGATTCCTCTGATTTGCTTGTGAAAGCATTGGACCCCCCTTTTTTTGATTCAAGCCCATAATCAATGCAGCATTTTGTAGGGCATTTCTTCTTTATTTATTTCCAGGCTGTGCACTTAAGTTGTAATTAGCACATAGTACTGCACAAAATTAACACAGGGGAGCTCTTAGCACCTCCTATCTAGGAGGCATGAAGTGCTTCTGCATGAACCCTGTGTTGTCCAGTTAGAGTGTGCTAATTAAAAAGTGCTAGATAAATAACACAAGAATGCCCAATCTCTGCCTACAACATGCCCCCTCCTAAAAATATTTATTGAAAAATAAGTAATGTGTAGGATACCGTGCATTAACAGGAAAAATACCACAAAAGACTTTGATGCATTTTGCAGTAGCCTGTTAGCACACACTAACCATGCATTAAGGGATGGATTCAGTAAATGTCACTCAAAATTTGGTGCAAAAAAACCCCAAATCGGCATATAACTGTATTCTATAAAGGTCATTCCAGGATAGACACCCTTTCTAGAATAGCACATAGGGCCAGATTCTATATAAGGTGCCTAAAAAAATCCACACAGTAGTAAACTTTTCCGCCTAAGCGTATTCTATAAGCAACGCCTAGATTTAGGTACTGTATATAGAATACGCTTAGTTGAAATCCCAGTGCCTAAAGCTATGTGTGTCCATTTACACCAATGAAAACATGGCGTAAATCCCTGCACATAGATTTGCATGCACTGGGCCATATTCTATAACTACATGGGTAAATTTGTGAATGCCCATTTCCCCGCCCATAGCCATGCCCCCTTTTGAACGGCATTAGAATTTAGGCGCAGTTCATTACAGAATATGCTTAGCGAGTTGTGCATGTAAATTCTAATTATTGCCAATTAGCGCTCATTATTGCTTGTTAAGTGCTGTTGTCAATGCTGATTAGCTTGTTAAGCCAATTAAGTTATGCACTTTGTTATAGAATACGCCTGGATTTCGGCATGGATCTCTAGGTGCGCTATATAGAATCCAGCAGATAGTGTTGGAATCTGCAATCAACTCTGGTGACATGGATTTACATTAATTGAAACCAGAAATAAATCTCAGTGTGCAAGCTGGGCATGGATCTGCACTATTTTATAACATTATGCACATCTTAAGAGTATTCCCCCATGTCTCTCCCATCATTACACCCTTGCAGATCTGCCCGGAAACAATTAAGCACTATACTATAAATGGGTGTGTAAGTGTGTTTTCACACAGATCTGCCATTTCTGGTGCCTTGTATCCACTAGAACGGTTTTTGATGTGGAAGTATCGCCTAACAGTAGGTGTCATATATACAATTCCCTCATAGGGGCTTAACACCCTATATTAAAAGGGGTCCAAAGTGACTTATGCACTAAACCTTAATACTACTACTATTATTACTAAGTATCATTTCTATAGTGCTACTAGATATATACAGTATATGAAACAATCCCTGGTTAGCATGCACTCGGGATAGTTGCCAACTATCACAGGCAGTAATGCTTCAGCAGTTCTTTACCTGTAGAAATAGGTGCTTATTAAATAGCCAGGTGTATATGTGCATAAATTAATATGTATAGGCTAAAATTGTGTGAATGTATACAAAGGCAAGGGGACATGCAAAGAAGTTACAAAGAAATACTTTTAAAACAAATAGGAGGAAATATTTTTCCTCAACAAATAATTAAGCTCTGGAACTCATTTGCAGGAGGATGTGGTAAAAGTGGTTAGCATACCTGGGTTTAAAAAAGGGTTTGGACAAGTTCCTGGAGGAAAGTCCATAGTCTGCTATTGAGACAGACATGGGAAAGCTTACTGCTTGCCCTAGGATTGGTAATATGGAATGTTGCTATTATTTCGGTTTCTGCCAGGTACTTGTGTCCTGATTGACCACTGTTGGAAACAGGATACTGGGCTAGATGGACCATTGGTCTGATTCAGTATGGCTATTCTTGTGTTCTTATGTTCTTACACAATAACTGTGTATATGTTTACCAGCACACTTTACTATAGTCAGTATTTTTGGGGCTAAAAGTAATGCATGTAAGTGAAGCAGCATCAGATGCAAACTGGGCTGTATCAGGATCACTCTAAATAACATGGCATGCTCTACTCCACTTGCTATCTATCACAAGCTCACCAAGCCTGAAAATTTAACACCTGCCTCTGATCAGCTGCTAAGTATTCAGCACAGATGAGTTTTTAAAGGGCCCTAGCTCCAAGCTGTATGGTGAGATGTAAGATGCAGAAGCTGGGGATTGGAGAGATAGAGGGTGAAAGTGAGAAAATGAAAGAGAGAAGACCGGAAGAGAGAGAAACATAAGAAATTATGGATGAGGTAGAAGGCGCAGATTGAGAGAGAGAGAGAAAAAAACAAGCAATGGAATTGCAGAGGAGAGGTGGATACAGAGGTGAAGAGATAGATCATGACAATGAACAGGAAGATCAAAAGGCAAAGAGCAATGAATCTCTGTGCTTTTTCTTGAATGCCCCTTTTAATTTTATGACTTTGCTGCTATGACAACTCTCTGTTAGTTTCACTGGCTAAAGTAAAATAACCCTCATAGCTAGTTGAATGTAATGTTGTTTCAAGGTCAATATAATTCTAATAGACTAGAATACACTGCTATTAGTGTAACATTGCTCTGAAAACAACACAATGCTGTGATAATTACACTGGGTATCATTACTTTAGCCTGTGTAGATAATGTAACTTCAGAGTAATGCTGACCTTGAGCTTGAAGCAGGTAAGGGCATCCTGCCATCAGCTCAGCATGGGGTATTTCTTGGGCAGGATGGAAGATTGTATGGTGATTGGGGTAGCAGGGGGTCTTTCTGGAAGCCTAGAGTCTTTGAAAATGTGTACGTTTATTGCAGTGACAGGTGAGGTAAAAAAGATGCATGAATTGTCAAAATGACAACAAGATAAGAATCTAAGAATGTAAGAACATAAGCGTTGCCATATTGGGACAGACCAAAGGTCCATCAAGCTCAGTATCCTGTTTCAAAAGTGGCCAATCCAGGTCAGAAGTACCTGGCAAGATCCCAAAAGAGTAAAATAGATTTTATGCTGTTTATCCTAGAAATAGGCAGTGTATTTTCCCAAGTCTATCTTAATAATGGTTTATGGATTTTTCTTTTCGAAAATTATTCAAACCTTCTTAAAACTCTGCTAAGCTAACTGCTTTTATCACATTCTCTGGTAACAAATTCCAGAGTTTAATTACATGTTAGGTGAAAAAATATTTTCTCTGGTTTGTTTTAAATTTACTACTTAGTAGTTTTATTGCATGCCCCCTAGTCTTAGTATTTTTGGAAAGAACAAGTGATTCACGTCTACCTGTTCCACTCCACTATCATATATCTCTCCTCAGCCTTCTCTTCTCTAAGATGAAGAGTTCTAGCCACTTTAGCCTTTCCTTGTAGGGAGGTCATTCCATTCTCATTATAATTTTTATTGCCCTCCTCTGTACCTGTTCTAATTCCGCTATATCTTTTTTGAGATGCGGGGACCAGAATTGCACACACTATTCGAGGTGTGGTCGCATCATGGAACGATACAAAGGCATTATAACATTCTCATTTTTGTTTTCCAGTCCTAATAATTCCTAACATTCTATTTGCTTTCTTAGACGCCACTGCCTACTGAGCAGAGGGTTTCAACGTATCATCAATGATGACACCCAGATCTTTTTCCTGGGTGGTGACTTCTAATGTGGAAACTTGTATCATGTAGCTATAATTTGGGTTCCTCTTTACCACATGCATCACTTTGTACTTGCTCACATTAACCGCCAAATTCTATATATATAGCGCTAAGAATTACATGCACAAATTTTGGTACAAGCCCAATTTGCACATGTAATTTAATTGAATAACAAGCTAATTAGCACTGATAATTGGGCCATAACAGTCCATTTTCAGTGCTAATTTGAATTAATCTTGATTTATGTGCACAAAATTAGGCACTAGGATCCACTTGTAAAATTTACATGTGGGTCGAAAATGGGAGCACGGCCATGGGAGGGTTATGGGCAGATTAGGTGTTTTCCTTCAATTTATGCATGTTTTTATAGAATAAGGGGGATCTGTGCCTAATTTAGGCATGAGGATTTACACCAGGGCTCAGTTGGTGTAAATCCTTGTGACTAAAGATAGTCACGGATCCCGGCGTAAGTGATATTCTGTCATAGTGTCTTACTTTAAGCACTGTTTATAGAATAGTGCTCAGTGCTTTTTTTTCAACACCAAGTTTTCAGCACTATGTAAATAATTTTGGGGCCCTTTTACAAAGGCACATGTAGGCACCTATGCACGTCCAATGTACGGCAAATTGGCACTACCGCACGGCTACTGCATGCCCCGTGCAGTAATTCCATTTTTGGCACATGATCAAAATACGCAGTAGTAAATATTTTCTATTTTCTACCATGGGGCCCTTAGCCGGCAGTAATCAGCAGTTGACGCTTGCTGCAAACTTACTGCCCGCTTAGCGCGTCAGACCTTACCACTAAGTCAATGGGTGGCATTAAGGTTTAGGCTGAAAATGGATGCACGTTGGTTTTCATTTTGCCGCACATCCATTTTCCGGCACATTAAAAAAAATCCCTTTTTTTTCCAGGCGCGCTCAGGAAATGGACCAGCAAATGTCTAAAACACACACTTACACCAGCGCAGGCCACTTTTGGGTGCACCTTAGTAAAAGGGCTCCTCAGTCCAAAATGTCATCTGCCATTTGGATGCCCAGTCTCTTCGTCTCATAAAGACCTCTTGCAATTTTTCACAATCCTCTTGCGATTTAACAACTTTCAATAACTTTGTGTCATCAGCAAATTTAATTACCTCACTAGTAATTCCCATCTCTAGATCATTTACACATACGATAAAAAGCTGCAGTCCTAGAATAGACCCAGAATTGACTCCATTGAGATTAAAAAGAAATGACCAATGACTAATGATACCCAGCTTTTTTTATGTACATCCATTACATTAAAAAAAATATCTTAATTAATTTGCTTCTGAATCCTCAGTCCTAAATATAGGTCTGAGTACATACACTCTACAAAGATTATGCACTATTTCTGACGTTCAACACAACAACAGAAGAGAGGGAATCTAAAGCGCACAACGCAGAACACCAGAAAAAAAGCAACAAGGGTCTCCAGGATTGGGATAGCAAATAGATCTTTACTGTGAGATCGAAAACGATCTGTGTTTTGGCATCTATACCTGCATCAGGGGTCAATCTATGCAGTCCACTTAATAAATACTAGCCAGTTTCAGTCACTGTTCAAGGTCAGTCACAAATTACTTAAAACTGCATTAAGAGATCGCTACTCAAGCTCATTGCTGCGGCAAGTTATTTTCAAACCTTATGGTTTGAAAATAACTCACCGCAGCATTGCACTCGAGTAACGATTTTTTGACGCAGTTTTAAATAAGTTATGACTTACCGTGAACAGGGACTGTTTGCAACAGTTTTTAAAATTGAAATTCTTGCCTCCTCTAGTCACCTGCTTTATTGTCTTGAAAACTCAGCAGCCATGCCTCTTTCCTAAATTCCCTTACAACTTTCCTTGCTACCCTGGGTGCTTATGAAATGTCAGTCATATCAAAATCTTAGTTTTGTCCTAGAACCTTCCTGCTTTTTCCTCTTTCATTTCTCACCACTGTCTACATTGCTGTTTACATTCCTCTAGAATTCTCCATGCTATACCCCACTGAAAACAAGTGACATTATATTTCTATTGCTTCTTTTTTAAGTTCCCAGCATTAGAATGTTATCCTTCACGGGTCATCATCTACTCATGTTTGAAGACACATTCCTCTGTTTACATCCATATTAACCAATATAGTATTAATTTTTTTCTTTCTACCACTGAACTTGTTTCATACCTTCTTTATGAAGTGTTTTCATCAAGGGTGCCATATAAATCCATAAATAAATAGCATATTCATGATTTAGCCACATGGGGTAAGATTCTATATATGGCGCCTGAAAAATCCGCTCAGTAAAAAATACACCTAGGCATATTCTATAAAGAACCTCTAAATTTTATAGAATAGGCTTAAATTTCTGTGTGGTACATAGAATACGCTGAGCGCCACTGCACGTGATCAAATTTGTTGCATACATTTAGACCATGTTTTACTTCGCAGAGAGTGGGTATATTCTATAATAATGTGCATAGGTTTTAGAACTGTCCACACTCTGCCCATGGTCACACCCTTTTTTTCAACTATCATGCTTATTTTCGAAAGAGAAGGACGCCCATCTTTCAACACAAATTGGAAGATGTGCGTCCTACTCACAGGGTCGCCCAAAAATCGAAAGCCAATTTTGGGCATCCCCAACTGCTTTCCATCGCGAGGATGACCAAAGTTCACGGGGTATGTCGGAGGCGTAGCGAAGGTTGGACTTGGGCGTGCCTAAAACATGGGTGTCCTTGAACCATAATGGAAAAAAAGGGCGTCCCTGACGAGCACTTGGACGACTTTACCTGGTCCTGTTTTTCTTATGACCAAGCCACAAAAAGAGGCCCAAACTGACCAGATGACTGCCGGAAAGAATCGGGGATCACCTCCCCTTACTCCCCCAGTGGTCACTAACCCCCTCCCACCCTCAAAAACATCTTTCAAAATATTTTGTGCCAGCCTCTATGCCAGCCTCAAATGTCATACTCAGGTCCATCACAGCAGTATGTAGGTCCCTGAAGCAGTTTTAGTGGATGCAGTGCACTTCAGGCAGGTGGACCCAGGCCCATCCCCCCCTACCTGTTACACTTGTGGTGGTAAGTGTGAGCCCTCCAAAACCCACCAGAAACCCACTGTACCCACATGTAGGTGCCCCCTTCACCTGTAAGGGCTATGGTAATGGTGTACAGTTGTGGGTAGTGGGATTTGGGGGGCTCAGCACACAAGGTAAGGGAGCTATGTACCTGGGAGCAATTTATGAAGTCCACTGCAGTGCCCCCTAGGGTGCCCGGCTGGTGTCTTGGCATGTGAGAGGGACCAGTGCACTACGAATGTTGGCTCCTCCCATGACCAAAGGGCTTGGATTTGTTCATTTCTGAGATGGACGTCCTTGGTTTCCATTATCGCCGAAAATCAGAAACGACCAAGTTTAGGGACGATCATCTCTAAGGACAACCTAAATGTCAAGATTTGGGCATCCCCGACTGTATTATTGAAATGAAAGATGGACGTCCATCTAGTTTTGATAATACGGATTTTCCCGCCCCTCCACCGGGACGTTTTGCGAGGACGTCCTCAGCAAAACTTGGGCATCCCTTTCGATTATGCCCCTCCACGTGACTTAAAATTTAGGTGCACCACTTTACAAAATATGCTTAGCAAGTTGTGTGTGTAAATCATGATTAACGTTTTCCTAGTGCTGATAATTTCTTGTTGACATCTAATCAACAGCGCTGATTAGCTAGTTAAACAATTAAAGCACACGCATTGTTATAGAAGATGCTTTGATTTCTGTGCGGAAATTAAGGCGCCATATATAAAATGCCGGGGATGCAGATGTGTAGCCAGGTTGTGACACCAAGGGGAGTGGAGAGGAGAACATGTGCAAGTGCGATGGACCACTTGAAAAATAGGTGCTGTCGGCATCCGAAGACCGTTTTGAGGAGTGGTTGCTCCCTTGGTGCCTCATCTAGCTACACCACTGGGAGGATGAAGCGCTATTCTATAGAAATGTGTATCCAAATCCCATCATACACAATTCAAAAGGGGGTGTGACCATGGGAGATACACGAGTGGATATGAATGGTCCTAAAATTTGCGTGCAGCAATATAGAATACCAGGGATGTGTGCCCAAATTGAAAGCCAGAAACTGCACCTGGTTTCTGCAGGCGCAAGCCCTGGTGCCCAATTCTATTCTACAATGGGTGCTCATCTTTGAGTGTCCGTTATAGAATAGCATTGAGCACTGAAGTTTTTTGGCACTGATTTTTAGATGCCATTTACTGAATCTAGTCCATGGCGTACAACACTCTCTCAGAAAAATAATAAATTTCAATAAGTGACTTCTGCTTCTGTCCATGCCCAGTGTGCATCATTTCCCTATTAGATATTGAAAAGATCATATACTAGACATCTAAATGGTAATCAGAACACCTATAACTAGGTTTTTCAAGAAAATAATCCATCATTATTCACTGGATCTTCAATTATATCAACTATGCCACAATTCTGCCTTTGTCTCTCCCTCAAGGGTTAGAAATAAGAATTATATTCCAACATTTCCTTACTTTCTCATGCTGGCATGAAAGTCATGAGGTTACCTGTGTTAATTTCTGTACATATAAATTGTGCACTTTGGACTTTCACTAAATTGTCTGATGCCCCCCCCCCCCCCCCCCGATGACAGTTTATTTGGTGGGTTTACCTTGATCTAAAGAATGAGTCCCATGGAGATCATCCAAGATAAATATTTGACAAGAGTGCTGACAGCAATTTTTTCCCCTTTAATTCAATCAGAATTTCCAGAAAGAAATATAGTTAGAGAAGATTATCCGCTGACGGCTGTTAATTTTTGCCAGGAGCATGCAAACGAAAGTAAGGGTAATACTGTAATTGGAGTCAAGACCTCAGTTAGCTTCATTTTGAAGATTTTTATTCTCTAAAAGCTTTGCAGAAATCTAGGATTTATTTATACCTCCTTAAAGTAGGTATTCATGGTCTAGACATAGTGGTGTGCGTGAAACAAGAAAGATTTCACAGAGGAAGGGGCTGATCCAAAAGTTGAGTTTTACAGATTGTGACCATTGAACTGTCCCAATACTGAGTTTTTATTCAATGACATTTTTCTGGATCCCATTCCGTGGTTTAATAATTCGTATTCAAAATTTTCAAATAGTAATTTAAAACTAGTGTATCATAGCTCATAACATGTTTACTTGAACTACAATCTGTCTTGGCCCAGAACCAGTAACTGAACAGTGACATCAAGAGTACTGAAAAATAAAAGTCTTCATCATTATTTAATTAATTATAGCAAATTATGCAGAAAAATATCATTTGTGAACATAGTTGATGCATGATATCTGTGATCTAGCTTTTAAAAAATGTGCTCCTACATTTAGGATGTAACCTAAATAATATGCTTTTCATTTGGAGTCTGGTAAACTATTGAAGATCTACTTGTTTGATCTGCATGGAACTGAAGCATTTGTGTTTGTCTAACTGATGTATTATGTTTTTGCTATGTGATTGTTAAACTTTTATTGTGCATGTTGATTTGTGATCCGCCTAGGTGTAGGCAGAATAGAAAGGTTTAAGTAAGTAAGTCTTTAAACCTGTTTTGGGGTTAATAGCCCATCTTCAGGGTCCACAGATGAACTACTATATACTAAAAGAATATTGCATTGGACTGCCAGATAGAACTTGATACTTAAAACCATATTGTCAAAGATGTTGAAGCATTTATAAGATTAGACACATGATGAGAGTGTATAAATATTTTCCTAAACATATACACAGTGAAGAAAACAACACTATATACTATATTTCACGAAAGGCACCTAACCTTTCGTGAAATATAGTATGCCCTATCAGACGGACTCTACACTTGTCTTTAGATTGTTTAGATCGTCTTTAGATTGTACACCTGTCTTTTAGATTGTAAGCTCCTTGAGCAGGGACTGTCCTTCCATGTTAAATTGTACAGCGCTGCGTAACCCTAGTAGCGCTTTAGAAATGTTAAGTAGTAGTAGTAGTACTATAATGGAATGAAAAACAAAACAAAATAAAATTGCCATCAGATCCTTGATCCTAAAATAATAAAGATTTTATTGAGATCAACAACTCAACCCAGAAGATCTTGAGGCACTGCTCAACTACCATTGCAATTAGGTGAGAAGGCTTTGCAGGTACATTTCTGGAAATCGTGTGAAAGGATAGGGAAAAAAATGCAAACAAAGGAAAGACAAAAGAGAAGGTCAAAAATTCCTCTCTTTGCTGAAAGTCAGAATAATTTTGAAATTAAAATCATTTTAAAAGTCACAGATTTAGATTATCTGTTTGCACATTCCTAAAGCGGAATTAGCTCAGCTTAAAATCACTGACACATTTGCATCTGGTTTAGTGAGACTTTGTCAGATGTGTTGGAGATAAAGTCAATACAAAGATAAAGATTTTAACTGTTTAACATTAGAAAATGTCTTTGTTTTCAGATTTCCAGGTATCAGCTGCACTTTCTCTTTACCATGCTGCAATAAACACATAATAAAGGCAGACTCCTGGATTTCCTGGCCACATGCACATGCTAGGGACTGATTATATATGTAAACACTTTAGTTTATACATGTAATTAGCATAAAATCCCTTCAGCCCTAGTTCTTTTTCCTTATCTCCATTATCCAAATGTGGAAAGAAAGCTAATAGCTGATTGCTAAGCTGGAGTACTGGAGTTTACCCTTTCCTCTCCTTTCTTTTATGGGGGAGGAAATCAATGTGAACAATTAACATGGTTTGTTTTAATTGTCAGTAAAACAATATATGTGTCTTCAAACAATTATGTTACAAAATGAATATAATGTGGAAACAGATTACTGAAAATGTTCTACTGTATGTGGCATGCAAGAGTTAGTCATTATGAAAGGGAGGGCATCAGTGAAAGGTCATTATGTAGTTTCATGTCACAGTTGTAGAATACTTACTCCATTCTTAGACTATTTAGTCTAAGGAGCAATGGTCTACAATGTAATTTATTGTAACTTGACACAGTATGCAAATGAATGCTCAGATCCGCATTATTGTACCTTAGACCATATTTCCGAAAGCTGCTGCCTTTATTTCAAAGACAAAACTTTAGCAATGCCTTATGATTATTCCGAAATTCCATCACATCTAAGCTTAATATAAATGGCAAATTCTTCATTGATTCAGCCATATGCTCCCCCTACATCTGTACAGATGGATTGCCACTGGCCATTTGATAAGTTTAACAAATTTTTAGTGCCTCGACCCTGACACAGATTATCGAGACATTAATTAATGTTGAGAGAGGTGGTCATTTATTGGAAACATGAGCATACAAGTGCTATAATATTAAGATTTGTGGACAATTATACCATTGAATATAAAAAAAATCAAGAATTTGGCCAATGTTGGGTTAAAGAAGTATATATACTCACTGGCTGTCTGATGATCTATTTACCGTTTATATTAAGCTTAGATGTGATAGACTTTCATTGAAATATTGTGATTATGCCCATCACTGGTGAAACTTTAGCTTATGACTATTCACAGAATGCCCTTGGATGATAGAATAGGTTATACATGGAATCAGCTACCTACAATTTCCTAGGTAAAAAAAACAAACAAAAAACTGAACACAGTAAAGACCAGTGCTGGCCTTTAGAATCATCACGTGTATTTGTTAGGTTTTCAAGGCAGAAACTAGGTTCATGAGCCCTTGGACCACTGCCGGGGAGTGGCAGTGGCAGGCAAAACCACCCTACACCAGAGACAAGGCAGAACTCTGACAGAAATAGCTAGACTTCACCTGCACTTGACTGCCCTTCCCCAGAAGTTGAGCCCCTAGTGCAGGCGGCCGGCAGGACTTACCGGCCTAACAGGGACTAAGGGTCAGAGGGGAAAGGAATATACATGGGCAGCAAGGCAGGAAACTGGGCTAAGACTCACAGACAGACAATACTACACAAGGCAGGAAATGGACAAGCTAAAGGACAGGAACTGAAAACTGCCAAGCAGCCACTGAAAAACACTGACAGACAAGAGTCAGGACTGAAAGCTGCAGAGCAGCCACTAAGCAAGAACACAGACAAACAGAAACTAGACCAGGAATACAGACCAGAAACAAGACTAAGAAATAAGCAACAAAACTAAGCTAAACTACACACAGACTAACTAGAACCGGACAAGAACCTCAAACAAGAAACCAGACTAGGCAGAAGTGCAACAAAGCACCAACAAACCAGGGACCTTAGACGATGCAAAGGCAAACACAGAAGTTTCCAGGTGATTAATAAAGCCCATCAGCTGCTGAAGTTCAACTGCAGGAATCACAAGGCAGCTACGGGTGCTGTTCAGGCACAAACAAGAGAAGCAAGTCTGGCAGCCGGAAGATCCGGACCGGACTGGGCTGGAATGGGTGACAGGTCATAGCAGCCACCGGTTCTGGCTACCAGAGGGCGAGGCGAGCACAGACAAGGAAACAGTCACCATCGTGACAGTATTTCATTTACATTGTTGCAGAATTGTCTGTCCATATTTTAAATAAAAAAGTTGAGAGAGAAGGGGACACCCTTCTAAAAGTAGCTTCTTGAAGCTATGGACACCCTTTTTAGATACCTTGATGGCAAGAGTTCATTCAGCTTTATCAAATGATTTAGAAATCTAGTTGTTAGCAACATTTGAAGGACAAATTTTGCTGGGGGTAGGGGGATGGAGTTTATGGGAGTTATGAAACTGTGTACTGCTTAATGTCATTTTGGGCATCATTGACTTTTGCCTCTCTGAGGGTGTAGTGGAGAGTGATTTGCCTATTTCTGGTTAGTTCTTTTGGAAAATGAATAAAGGAACTTTCACATAAAAAATTGAGAGAG
Organism: Microcaecilia unicolor; assembly: GCF_901765095.1. Classification (NCBI taxonomy): domain Eukaryota; kingdom Metazoa; phylum Chordata; class Amphibia; order Gymnophiona; family Siphonopidae; genus Microcaecilia; species Microcaecilia unicolor. The sequence continues at coordinate 57,798,157 of NC_044036.1, read as the reverse complement.
GCCAAGATGATATCTCAGTAAGACACACAGGAAGAGCTCTGGGGATACTGAATTTTCTTTATGAGCTTTACCTTGGAATCTTGCCTACTTGTTGTGCCCAAATGTAAGACGAAGTTGGGGAGATCCTCCCTTCCTTAGAAGAAACTTTTCTCTACTTTCTCCTAAGAGTATTTCCACTGAGCTGAGGCAGGAGAGCCCAACCTGAAGGGTCAAGTTTCACTGAGCCTAAATGACCCACTGGGTCCAATGGGTTCACAGAGGTTTACTCTTACTGTGGGCAAGATGCACTAAAGACTCGTTAAAGCCCTTTCCTTACCGATTCCCTTAGCGAATAGGTAAGGAACGGGCATGCATCAAGGAATAGGAATGCAAATGAGCTGCTTGTTGTAGCTCACTTGCATTCTCTATTCCATCGTTAAACAGTCAGCCAGTCGGCCGGTTGAGCATGCACAGAGCAGCCAAGCGTTATGCTGGCTGCTCTGCGCATGCCAAGGACGTTCTTTATGGACGTCCTTCACTATATATAAAAAAAAAAGATGAGCTGTACCTATGGACGTCCTGTATGGACGTCCTTCACTATATATAAAAAAAGATGAGCTGTGCCTATGGACGTCCTTAGGCATAGCTCGTCTTTTTTTTAATATATATATAGTGAAGCCCCAACGACGTTAAGGCAATCGGAAAAGGTTAGTGCATCTCATTACAATAGGGTTTCTACACAATTTGCTCATCTGTATTCTGTTTTCATTAGCTGCTACAATCGTTGGAAAAAGGCTCGGAGAAGCCTTTAGTGCATGCCAGGGTTTACTACTTGCTCGTTAATGGCTCGTTAAGTTTACTGCATCTGGCCCTGAGTCAAACAGTAGTGCCATGACTGTAGCATCAGCTAGAGTGCCAATGGGAAGGTCATTGCAATAGAGTACTCCCACAATGAGCCATACAATGGTGAGGTTGATATTGTACCCAAAAGTGAGCTCTTCATTTTTAAGCAAGACAGCTTTGGCCTGCCAAGGAGGAGAGGCTGAGAATGGGCAAGGTATGGAGAGTGGAAGCTCAGTTTATGGGTCTTTCCACACCAGATCAAAAAGTCCACAGCCTCTAGTTAAGCCCCCAAGAGGGAACTTTTTGAAATAATATGGACTGCAGTGGTTACCCTTCATAAGATTTGCTTGAGTTTCATTAATTCATCCAATACTAATGCCATTAAAATTTTGAACTTGGAGGTACAGATGATGAGTCAGTCCACACTAATAGAAGATTGGAGGGGCATTTGCAATATGATGTCTAAATCTGATTTTGGATGTTTTGCTAACAACATCCAAAAATCAAGTGACAAACATAGCTATTTATGAGCCAGAAAAAATGTCTATCTTTTTGTTTGAAAACTGTCATTTGTTTTTGTATTTAGTGTGTCTATCCTTTTGGACCATTTTGGAAAAAAAAAAATTCCAAGGGAAAAATGTACGAAAAGAAGCCATTAGAATGTATTGGGGGGGGGGGGGGGAGCAGCATTCTTAGTAGACTGGCCACACAAACATCCCAGCAGAACAGTGTGGCAGCCTAACGGGCATTATAGCGGACTTCACATAAAAGGTCCCAGGAATACATCTCACTATTACCCCCTTATATTGTATGGTGAGCCCTCCAAAACCCAACAAAAACCTACTGTACAAAACTGTATACCACTACAATAGCCCTTATGGCTGCAGGTGTCACCTATATGTAGGTACAGTAGGTTAATTGTTAGAGCAGTGGGCTGAGAACCAGGGAAACCTCAGATGTAAATATGGATTGTGAGCCCTCTAGAGACAGGGAAATACCTATTGTTCCTGAATGTATCTCATCTTGAGTGACAACTGAGAAAAGCAGAGACATTTGCTTGCTTAAACCCTCCTTAATCACACAATACCACTGAACATCCCCTCTGACTGCTGTGGGACTGTGCAGTTAGTGCTGGGGTGGTCTGTTTGGTGGAGTCTTGGGGAGGAGCCAGCAGTTATATTGGCAATTTGGCATTTTTATGTCAATACTATAATGTAGGCACTCATATTTACATTCCCATGATGCATGTAAATGTTTAGAATAATGATATTTATGCATGTATGTGTGCATATATAGGCGTAACAGTTAAAAGTCTGCCTAAATTCTATTTTGTAAATATCCGCTTCATTTACATAGTCAGCGCCATTTTAGATGTCATTGAATCATTGAGGGGCCCTTTTACTAACCTGTGTAAGTGTCTACGTGCACCCAACATGCACCAAAATGGAGTTACCGACTGACTACTCCATGGCTCTTGTGGTAATTTCATTTTTGGCGTGCATCCGATAGGCGCGTCTGAAAAATATTTTTTATTTTCGTGCACGCATAATGGATGCGTGCCAAGTGGCATTTGATGCGTGTAGGTCCTTACCGCCTGGATCCTTTACCACTAGGTCAATGGCTGGTGGTAAGGTCTCAGACCCAAAATGGACGCAGGGCAATTTTGATTTTGCCACACATCCATTTTCGGCAAAAAAAAAGACCAAAACTCACACCTACACTACCGCAAGCTATTTTTCAGTGCACCTTAGTAAAAGGACCCCTCAGTGAGGAAGTGACATCAGAGGAAATGGGATAGATCAGAGGGAGACCTTCAGAATAGGTTGCAGGCAGTATGTGTGCATCACTGCTGCTGCTGGGTTCCAATAGAATCTAATATTGTATGAAAGTGGCCAGTGGACTAAGATAAATATTAAAAAGCAAAGTGGATAGTATTGAGCCTTGAAGAAACCACAGTTCAGTGATTGAAGATATGATGTGAAAAGTGGGGTAGAGAGACACTAAAAGAGTAATCAGTAAGGTAAGAGGTGAACTAGTTCAGTACAGTATCTGATAGACCAATTTCTTGGAGATAGGAGAGAACAGTGGAGTGACAAACCAGATCGAATGTGGCAGACAAGTCCAAAGACTTGACAAGAGAAATTTTTTCCTGATCAAGAATGGTACGAAGTTCTCTTAATAGGGCTATAATTGTTCTTTCTGTACTGTGGAGGGAGAAAAAACCTGTTTGACAGGGGTGAAAAATGGAAAGTTGGTCACAATGTGAAAGTAGTTGGTTGAAGACATTTTTTTTTTTTTTTACAGAGTTTGGACATAAATGGATGATTAGAGACTGGATGATAGTTTGCGGAAGTGTCAGATGCTGGCTTTTTAAGAATAGGGGTAACAACTGCCTATTTCCAACAGAAAGGAACTGAGCCAGCAGAAAGACTTTCAGTAATAAGTTGAGAGGTGTGGTAGCCATGTTAGTCCACTTTTAAAGGTAATCAACAGAAATAAAATAAAATAAAACATGGAAAAGAAAATAAGATACCTTTTTTATTGGACATAACTTAATACATTTCTTGATTGGCTTTCGAAGGATGCCTTTCTTCATCAGATCGGAAATAAGCAAATGTTGGTAGACAGCAGTATATATAAAGCATTTCAGTGACAGTCTAACAGGATGGGGGTGGGTAGGTGAGAGATATGCATGGAAACATCAAAGCATTTCAGTGACAGTCTAACAGGATGAGGGTGGATGGGTGAGAGACATGTAGATATGCATGGAGACAAACAGAGCATTACAACTTTATGGTTTATAATGGGCTAGAAAAACCAGATCTTTGTTAAGTCCTGTCTGGTGGGTGTCAAAATATTTGATCATTCTGACTTCAAAGGTCTTACTTTCCTCTATTGTTTTAAAGTTACCTTTCAGGATTCTTACTATGAAGTCACTGGAGGTAATAAGTTAGAGACAGATTGGCAATATACCATGGAAAGAGTAGGTAAACCATTTAGATGGAACAGGGAACAGGTTGTTAGGTGTATGGAATGAAGTACTGTGGTGAGTTGGGATACAGAAAGGAGATTAAAGAAATTCCAAATTGCTGAACAGATTGGGTGAGCAGGAGGCGACATATGAGTATCGGTGACATGTGAGAAAGAAGAGGTTCTGGGTGCAGGCAGTGAGTTAACTAGCGAGGAAACTTTGATTGTAAAAAAGTTGACAAGATTAGTGACAGAGGGAAATGAGAAGTTAGCATTGGATGGGCCTTGAGTTAGGCTTGGAACTACTGGGTAAAGTGATTTCATCAAGTTTGAGTGCCAAAATAGTAGGATTTCTTAGCTTCTTTAACCTTTGAGTTATAGAATTTCTGGCAGGACTGGAGTTTCTGAGAAGTACTCACTGAATGATGTTTACTGTAGATAAAGAAATTTAATGCTGTATGATACAATATAAAAATGCTAGGGCTGCATTTTGATTAAACAATTTTAATTGTGATTAATTGCACAGTTAAATGATCAATATCTCCCTGTCTCCAGGTCCAATATCTCTCCCTCCCTTCTTTCTTTCTTTCCTTCCCTCCCTCTCCTCTACCCTCATGTCCATTATCTCTCTCATTCCCCAGGTTTCAACACCTCCCCTTTCCTTCCCTCCCTTCCCCCCAATTGCCCAGTATCTCTCCCCCTCCTCCTTTCCACCTCTGAGACCAACATTGTTCCCTTCCTTCCTGGTGAACAGTTCAACATCTCTTTTTCCATTCCTTTCCTCTGCCAGGAGTTTGGCTTTTCCCCTCTCTCTCATTTCCCCCTCCCCTACTAATCTACCTTAACATTGGTCTTCTGTTGGTTCCTTACAACAGCAATGATGCACACATGCTGTTTGTGGCCTGCTCTAAAGCTTTCCCTCTGATCCATTTTGCCCAAGCAGAACAAGAAGTGGCATCAGAGGGAATGGGATGGATCAGAGGGAGACCTTCAGAATAGGTTGCAGGCATGATGTGTGCATCACTGCTGCAGCTGGGTTCCAATAGAAGACCAGCTTTAAGATAGACCTGAGAGGGAGGGATTGAGAAAGGGGGGGGGGGGGAGATGTTGAACCACAGGTGGGGGAAAGATGCTGGATAACATCGAGGATGGAGGTGATACACTGCAACTCAATTAATTTTATTAGCCACAATTATTTTTAAATTGTGACTAATAACGCATTACTTGCAGCATTAACTGCAGTTATCCCGGATTCTGTATATGGCACTTTGAGTTGTGTGTATAAATTCGGGTGCATGCCCAATTTGCATGCACAACTTAATTGAATAATGAGCCAATCAGTGCTATTTGAGCAATAACAAGCAATAATTGGCATTAATTAGCCATAATTAGAATTTACGAGCTCATATTTTTAGGTGTATTCTATAAAAAGGTGTGCATAAAGTTTAGTGTGTGGACCCAAAAATGGGGCATGGCCATGGGAGGAGCATGTGTGGGTCTGCGTCATTTCTGCAATTTATGCGTGTTGTTATAGAATTAGGGGGATCCAGGCCTAATTTACGCTCAGGGATTTACAACAGGTTTTCCTTGGTGTAAATGATGATGCCTAAATGTAGTCGTGGTTCCTGGCGCTAAACGCTATTCTATAAACCACACCTAACTTTAAGTACAGTTTATAGAATAGCGCTCAGCGCTATTATTCTTGGCACCAATTTTTATGTGCTATTTATAGAATCAAGTTCTTAATGTGTAATCCTAGAAAATGCATGTTATTTAATATCTCTCTCTATAAAAGGCAACACCAACGTTCTATGAAGCCTCCAGCCGGAAGTGTGAAGGGGGAGAGATATCCGCTTTCCCCATGAGTGTCTGCCCTGCCCTCTCTGTAACACAAACAGTCAGTGAAGGAAAACACAGCAAAGCAGTGAAGGACTCAGAGGGGGGAGGGGAGAGAGGGCAGAGGGCAGGGACACACACACTCCCACATGCACACAGAAGAAAACCTTGCTAGCCCTCGTTTCATTTGCATCAGAAACGGGGCTTTTTTACTAGTTTTTCCATAATAGATTGTTGCAATCTCCTCATTTTTAAACAAGAAGTCTATATAAAACCTCCATTGTACCAAGAATGAACCCCAGCAGGGGTACACATGCTATAGGTGCGCTCTCACCAGGCAGTTACACATATGTAGATGTGTATGTCCCCCTCTTTGACCACTGTCTCTCTTTCAGTAACCTCTCTCCCCAGATGATACATTGGGCAGTGTTATCAACAAGCCCCTGTACATACACTACTACTATTTAGCATTTCTATAGCGCTACAAGGCGTACGCAGCGCTGCACAAACATAGAAGAAAGACAGTCCCTGCTCAAAGAGCTTACAATCTAATAGACAAAAAATAAAGTAAGCAAATCAAATCAATTAATGTGTACAGGAAGGAGGAGAGGAGGGTAGGTGGAGGCGAGTGGTTACAAGTGGTTATGAGTCAAAAGCAATGTTAAAGAGGTGGGCTTTCAGTCTAGATTTAAAGGTGGCCATACACTTCTTGCCCCAACTCTAACCAACATGAATTCTGGTGTGAACAAATTCCACCTACAGCTATCATGCCATTGGTTCCTGTGCTCCACTCCCTGTCAGTGGGATCTGTGGAACAGGAAGGGGACAAACATGAGGGCAACATATTGAACATTTCCCTACATACTCCAGATAGTCTCTGTCTCCACTACAAGTGCTGCCACATCTGTAAAAGAAATCAGTAATTCTGAAATTCATATCCTCCCACGGTTCCTCCCTATGTAGATTCCTGGTAAGAGTTAGTCATCAGTTTGTTCAACAAACATCCCACAGCTCTTCACAATTGGGGGGAGAATGTCTTACTGGGCTGCCAATTGGCTGTCATCACCTACTGGCTAAGAACAGATTGGCAGGGCTCTAAACATCTAAAATTACTAATGATTTTGTAACAAACACATTCATGACATCAAGACATTAAGCAGCTAATTGTAAAATTACAGGCATAGACATTTTGGACCCTTAAACGTTTACAGCTGCTGGCAATTTCAGTAACATCAATGTATAGATTATCAACATCTTCAGCCCTTCCACCTAGATGTCCTTGAAATACATATGTAAACATGCAGCTTGCCATTTTACTATCTCTTCTGGTTGTAGCATAGGGATCGTTTTAATGGACCCAGTGCAAAAGCTATTGACCTGCAAGGGAATCACCACCTCTGAGGAGGTTGAAATATCGATGTAGGAGGTGGAGAAATACCAGAAACATCTGTTTGGAGTGGTAGGTACTGTATATGGCTCAGCGCTTACACCAAACAGAAGGCATGAGTTCGGATTTGCCGCTGCCTGAATGCATTTTTTGACAACAACAGGGACACAGAGGACTTTAACTGCAAGTGGTGGGAACTCCACAAAAATGCAAAGGCAAAGGCTGGTGGCAGCTCTCAACTCAGCAGTGAAATGCCGAGCACTCTAGAACAGCAAGTCTTCCAAATGCTAGATGAGGAGGCAGTGTGCGGTATAGGGGATCTAGACACTTTCCTTACCATCCCTTTTGTCCTCATCCTTATTCTCAGCTCTCAAGCTGGACCTTAGTGTCCACCACCCTGAGGTCAACTGGTCATCAGCCAATGTTCAGACTGGTGTCTGGTTAACCTCACTGTATAAAGTTAGGACAGCCTTTTTTCTGTCTTAAGTTTATGTGGTTCCCTAGCTGGTTTGTGGACTGTCACCACTAGCCAGCTAGGTCACTACCCCTCCTAACCTCCGCCCCAGCCCTCCCTTAACCTTGCCAGTTAGGGGATGGCCAGTGAGTAGGAATATTCTGTGGCAGTGTCCAGTTAAGTACCATTGAATATCCTCTCCTGGCCATTTAAATTGTTTTGAATATCTACTCCTTCGTGGCAGCCAGGGGCTAGAGATAAGTGTTATCCCAGAATACCCTTTATAGAATAGTGCTTAGTAACGATTTTTCCAATGTTGATTTTTTAGCACCATTTAAAGAATTTATCAGATTAACTGTTCACTCGTCCTCTAGATTGTTCACTTGTCTTTAGATTGTTCTCTTGTCTTTTAGATTGTAAGCTCTTTGAGCAGGGACTGTCCTTCTATGTTTAAATTGTACAGCGCTGCGTAACCCTAGTAGCGCTTTAGAAATGTTTGTTAGTAGTAGTAGTAGTAGTAATTTGGGCACTATCTGGATAGATTTTCTGCTGTCCTAACTTTCTCCCCTGTTTACTAAGCTGTGCTAGAGGCTGCCATGCGGCATTGCTGACACAGTCCATTCAAAATGAATGGGCTGTCATCATTAGCACACAGCAGGCACTAGCAAGCCTTAGTAAACAGGGTAAGCTCCTTTGAGCAGGGACTGTCCTTCTTTGTTAATTGTTCAGAGCTGCGCAACCCTGGTAGCGCTTTAGAAATGTTAAATAGTAGTAGTAGTTTATCTATATAGCTATCCAGATAGTGCCTGAAAAACGCCAACTATTTGTAGAGTTAGGCCAATTTATATTTATATTTCAGAATAAGTCAATTAGCTGGAAACCAAAAATGAATCTTATCCATACATTGTTGTATATGAGAAAGGTCAGTACGATTTTCTCTTTCTCTGTGGTAGTCTCCTTGGTAATTTCAGTGGTGCATTTTAATTTCTATACTGAAGAGGTATCACTTTTTATTTCCATATTGAATATCACCTGCCAATGTTTTGTTCATGAGCCAGGTCCATCTAGGTTCTCCTGACCTTCACTGTCTTGAGAAATCCATCAACTCTTTTCCTCTCTTTCTATGGTGAGAATATGGAAGCTATATTGGTTTTTGAATACTAATGTTCCCCATGGCACCATACTGGCTAAGGTAAGGGGCATATATATTACTAAATCTCTGTAATGCATTTCAGAAAACTCTCTCCACCTTTCAAGAATCCCACCTTGTTTGAATGCTTCTGGGGATGCACTGTGTCAAATGTCAAACATATTTTGCAGAGCTATACAAGAGAATAATAGTATATGCCATGTATTCAAAGCACCATTTAACCTATTACAGATGGCCTCTATGAACCTTTCTTCCATGAGGCTTTCTTGAAATGGTAAGAAACATGATACCTCAGAGAAAATTTAAAATTTTCTTGATTATTTCCAGAAGGGAAAGTTGAGGCCCGACAAAAAAAAAAAAAAAAGTTTATAATTCTTACAATAAGTTTGCTTTCATGAAGTTTGGTCAACAGAAATGTGCTGTCAGGTTATGCAACCCAGTTTGACTATAAGCAAGCTTGTGAATGATGAGTTGGAATTCCAGTCTAGAAAAGGGTGTTTTGTATAATTATTATTTACTTGGTATCTCTTCAGCAAGAAATGATCTGACGTTTCTGCATCATCTACTCAGGAAGATAGAAAACCAATGAAAAAAAAAGAAAAATTATTCTGACTTGGATAAGGAGTATGCTGTTACAACCAGTGAAGCTAATCTGAACTGGAATAACTTGGCAGGCTGAATGGGCCACCTGGTTGTTTTCTGCCATCAGGGATCTAAATGCTAAAGTGTGTACTAAAAACGCATACTAGTACATGTATCTTCAGTGTGTTGCAATATGCTATTCACCAAAGGCCTTAAAAATCTACAATTATGCAACCTGAAAATGTACATTTACAAATGCTTTTAGTGCAAAGAACTTCAACTAAACTTCTAGAGAAAAAAAGATTTTCATTAATGGCCACATTAACACAGATCTGCATATTAACACAAGCCACACTTTATTTAAATGAGCTTCTTGGCATGCATTTTTGATTTTAGTAGCTCATTTAAATATTTTATGCATTATTGTGTGCTAATTAGAAAATCTGCTCATTACCATTAATGCAAACCCATTAACACATTTTAATGTATTAATTCTGTTCAGCATATAGGCTCCCCATATATTACTATCTATACAAATTGGACTTGTACCTTTTAGTCAGATTACTGAATTACATAGCTAGAAATGTACAATATAGGCCCACAATACAACTATTTGTGGGGTCAAAAATCTTTTAATTTGACCCAGTCAAATTGTTTTTTTTCTATATTCTTGACCGATTTAATATTATAAAACAATTTACAAGGTTGACATATTTGATTGACAGCAATGACAGGAGGCAGCTCAGGGTGCAAGTTGTCACATCAAAATTTCAATAATTTGACTTCTTACTCTGACAAGGTTTTTATTCCTTTTATGTTCGAGTTTCCAAGAGATTGATCCTTGGACAAGATCCTGACTGCATCATGGGCATAGAACAATGGAATACAGATCCTGGACGAATCACAGCACTGCTCTGTGTGGAGCTGTGAGTAGACTAGCGACAGACTCATTCATGTTAAATCTTTATTGCACAAATGCTGACTAGTTTTAAGAAAAGTTGCTAAAAAGATTTTCTTTATTTTTTGCTCATAAATTCAAAATAAACATTGAGCTGCTTCATCTCATATTGATATTGCACAATAGTCAATCCCGATGTAGTGTTGTAAGGTATTCAGTAAAGGATTCCACACTCCAATATAGTGAATGCACAATAGTCACTTTATTGAAGTGTGGAATCCTTTACTGAATACCTTTCAACACTACATTGGGATTGACTATTGTGCAATATTTATAGACTAATGTGTCTCTCCCTCGGGATTTATTATTGACAGTGAACAATTATCTCACATTGATACAGTAACATATCCATCATGAGGCGATTTGTAGAACATGGCAACTCCATTTTAATACATTCTTGAAAAGACAGATATCTAGAAATTTAGGGTGAATATAACCAAGAAGAATGAAAATAAAAAATAATGTTGTCTAATTCTTCTACTAAGAGGTTTGAGGAACTGTAAAGAAATCTGAAAATTGTAAAGACCAGGAAAAGAAAAATGACAAAATTTGAGGTATTTTCTTAATGTGATGTGATGTCGCTAATTCCCACTTATCAGTAATTCAAAGCAGTTAACAAAAGAAAAAAAAACTATACCAGAAAAAAGAACTAATTAAGACATAAACCATTTGAACAAGAAAGTATTTAACTTCTTTCGGAAAGAAAAATAACTGATGGACCTGTGATGTTCCAAAGGAAGCAAAAGACAGAAGTGAGGAACCTGGAAATAGAAGGACATCTCCAAGGTCTGTTTACATCTAACACCTAAAAATGAAGGCAGTAACAGACAAAACGGATCTCTTATTCTTAATAATCCACGGACAAGGGGAAAGAAGATTAAAAAAAAATAATAATAAATTAAACAGGCTGACTTAAGTAAAACTCTGAAGTGAATTGGAAGCCAATGTAAAAAAACAAAGGCAGCACATGAGCTGTCAGATTTTGAAAGGCCCAAAATAAGTTTAGCAGCTGTATTTTGCAATAATTGTAACTTAAAATGTAATTTCATAGTTAGAGATGAATAAAAGACATTACAGTAATCTAGGTGGCTCAAGATACATACTTGCATTAAAATGGCAAAATGAGATTTATCACAATACCATCTAATATGATACAGCTGATGTAACTTAAAAAGACAACTTGGGATAAATGATTTGCCTAAGACTCTAAAGAAAGAGAAGAGTCAAATATGACACCAAAATCTTAAAGGATGAATCAATTTTAAGAGATAAATCACTGGACACTGGGAGAGAATCAGGAAAAGGAGCACCCATACATGCTAATCAAAGTAATTTAGTTTTATCGGCATTTATTTAAAAAAAAAAAACATGTATCGAACTATAATGTTTAATCATGTTAATACATGTGGAGGGGAATTTTTGATATGATGTCTAAGTCAAACTTTGGGCATTTTACTAAAAACGTCCAACTTGAAAACCAACTTGTATGAGAAGGCCTACCCCCCCATCCCAAGTTAACTTTCTACTTCCTCCGACACAGCAAAACTATGGACCGTATTGGACTTCTATCACCACCCCCTCTTTATTTCTTTGTTGCCTTATACTTATGTTTCTTACATGCTTACTACTATATTGTGTATTTGTATTTTACTGAACCGGAGCCTGCCCCTTCGGTATTGTGTAAGCCACATTGAACCTGCAACTGAGTGGGAAAATGTGGGATATAAATGTGTTAAATAAATAAATAAATACATTCAAGTGGGGAATATAGCCTGTTTCAAAACAGAAAAAACACCTTTCTTTCTTTTTTTTTAATGGCTATTTGCTAGATGTTTTCTGCTCTGTGCATTTATCTTTTTGGTCCATTAAAAAAAAAACAAACATGTAAACAATGCACAAAATCAAGCAATTGGGATGTAGGAGGAGCCAGCATTCTTAGTAGATTGGCCACACAGACATCCCAGGAGAATAATGGGGCACCCTATAGGACACTGCAGTGGACTTCAAATAAATGCTCCAAGGTACACATCTCACTGTTGCTCCCTTATCTTGTCTGCTGAGCCCCCCCCCCCCCACAAAAACAATCCACCTAAAACCCACTACCCCCAATTGTACACCACTACAATAGCCCTTAAATGTGAAGGGGGCACACATATGTGGGCACAGTGGGTTTCTGGTGAGTTTTGGGGGGCTCACAGTTTCCAACACAAGTGTAACATGTAGGGGGAGGTATGGGTCTGGGTCCTTCTGTTTGCAGTGCACTGCACCCACCACTAGACTACTCCAGGGACCTGCATGCTGCTCAAATGGACCTGAGTATAACATCTGAGGCTGGCATAGAGGCTAGTAAATATTGTTTTTAATCATATTTTGTTGGGGGTGGAAGGGGGTTAGTGACCACTTGGGGAGTAAGAAGAGGTCATCCCTGATTCTCTCCAGTTGTCATCTGGTATTTTAGGGCACTTTTTTGTGGCTTATTTGTTAATAAAACAGGTCGAGACCAAACTGTCTAACTTATAGCCCTGGATGTTTTTGTTTTGTTCCATTATGGCAGAAAAAGGTCTAAGTGTTAGGAACGTCCAGATCCCACCCTTAACTCATCCCTGATATGCCCCGTTTTGATTTGAATGCACTTCTGACGGACTTCATAAAAAAAAAATCTAAAAATTGGTTTCAAAAATACCAATTTGAATGTTTTTGGTGAGAAAAACATTCAAATGCAGATTTATGCCACTTTTTGGACATTTTTCTCTTTTGAAAATGAGCTCTTACCATGCTCCTCCTTATTAGTGATATAAACATTGAACAAGATGAGTGATAATGGGAGCCCTGCAGGACATGACAGGGTGGTACCTAAGGAGAAGAAAGGTCACCTTTAATTTTAACAGAATAGTATTGTTAGACAAAAATTCTTTGAACCACATAAGAACTCTACCTGAAATACCTATTAAATTCAGTTTGAATAAAAGAATTCCATGATCCACTGCATCAATTGCTGTGGTCAAATCAAACTGCAATAAAATTAATGCTTTATCTTTTGCCTTAAAACATTTATCATCAGAAACCAAAGATAATAAGACTGATTTGGTACTATGAAATGCTCTGAATCTGAATTGAAGTGGACTCAGACAACCATATTTATCCAAGTGAAATGATAGTTGGGTAGTTACAATAGACTCAGGCAGTTTAGATAGTGCTGAGAAATAGTCTGCGAATCATCTAGGATGGTCTGTATTTTAGCACAATTTATACTCAATACAGGATTAGATCCTAATTTAAGCCTTGATAAGAGAAAAGAATAAGTGCACTGAATAAATGATACAGAAAGAGGATATATTATGATTACGTATTCAAAAAAAATTTCAACAATAAGTATCCTAGTGTGAAAAGTACGTGAACCCTTCATTCAGCAACTGTTGGTTCCTCCTCAAGCTGCAATAATTTCAATTGAATGTTTCCTGTAACTGTTGATCAGTCTCTCACATCAGCCTTGAGGAATGTGGGCCCATTCTTCCACGTAGAACTGTTTCAGATTCTTTGTATTACCATGGGCTGATATTCAAAACTTAAAAATGGCGCTAGAGCTGATTAGTGCTGGACTAGCGTTGGTGTTAGGGTGTGCAGGATGTTCAATGCTGGAGACAATGTGTGCACCAAAGATTGCCACAAATAGTGTTAACAACTGTTCAGATTGATGAAAATGAGGTAATCAGCTATTCCAACCCATGCTCAGAGACACAGCACACAAAAAAAACCACTGACCTAATGCTGGAAACTTAAAGCCACCTCAGAGCTGGCATTGGGTTATTTGAAAAGAGGATTTCTCAAAGAAGGATCATCTTTTCTGAAGTCCAGAAAATCTAAAATATTCTGTGTATGAAAATGTTATGATCCACTTTGAAGATAAACTGGTTATTTTGGCAGTACTTCAGAAAATTTACTTCCTTGAGTATCAGGTTGAAAAATGTGTCCATGAAATCCCATTGAAGAATGTCTCTGTAGATCTGGTACTCTCACTCTCATAAGCCATTGCAGATTTCTGTTTTCTGTACACGGGCTCCTTGCTCCCCAGTCTGACTGGGCATGTGGACAAGAGCTGTGCTTATCGCACAGCTCTTGTACGCATGCACCAGGCACGTTCCTTTTCCTTAACTTCCCAATGCTCAATGTTAACATCACACATATAATTTGCATACTATTAGTGTTGAGCATTGGGAAGTTATTTTGCTGCACTATTCTTCTGTTTTTTCCTGATGCTGTTCCCTATAGCACCAGACTTCTGAACATTAGCTTATCAGTTTGTCTCAGGTCTTGCAACATCTCTAGAGATTTTGATTTGTCTGATTCAATACATGAAATCTATTCTTCATCCATTCTGTTCTAGATTTACCAACCTATTTAGGATAATTGTCTTGCTGCATGATCTAGTTTAGGCTCAGGTTCAGCTCATGGGTAGATGGCCTGATATTCTCCTCTAGAATCTTCTGATACAAAACACAATTCATGGTACCATCAATGATGGTAAACTGTCTAGGACCTGATTCAACAACAAAACCTACACATCTCTAGCACCATGCTTTACCATTGGTTGAGTTTCTTATTTTTGGAAGACAGTTTGGTTCTTGCAAAAGTGTTGACTGATTCTGTTACTGACTGATTCTGTTACTGTGATTCTTAGAAAGAACATTGCAGGCTTCCTCAGGTTTGCCAATAAGAATCTGGTGGGCCCACAAGACTTCTGGACTAATGTTCCATCAACAGATAAATCAAACATTCAAATGTATGACCCAGAAACAAATGTCTCATTCTGACATGCTTATTTCCTTTTCAAAATAAGTTCCAGAGTAGAGGAGTAGCCTAATGCTTAAAGCAGCAAGCTAAGAGCCAGGGAAGCCAGGTTCAAATTCTGTGGTTTCTTGTGATGTTGGTCAAGTCACTTAACCCTCCATTGTTTCAGGTTCAAATTTATAGATTATGAGCCCTCTAGGGGAAGGAAAATACCTACTGTGCCTGAATGTAACACACCTTGAACTACAACTACATGTGAGCCAAATAAATAAGGAGAAAATGGTCTATCATAGATGATGTAATTGATTTTTCCCCCTGTTGTGTAAACATACTTATAAACATTCAACCTCATGAGTTGTCATAGTTAAAAAAAGAAACACTTTCCTATTATGTCCAGATTTTCAGACCATGAGTTTATTTCCCCATTAATAAAATATATAATTACAATATCTAATTAAGCAAGTTTTGGAGTCTTTTTTTAGCAGATTTCAAGTTTTCAGATACTCTACTTTGAGTGTTGTTATCCTAAAATTCTGTTCAAGGTCTGTAACTCAACAGATGCTGCATGACATTTTAAATGCGCATCCTTCTTCTCTAATACAGAATGTTGAACCCTACATGGTACTTTTGGGGCATGAAATTAATTCTAAAATATGTTTTTTTATATAAATAATTATTTGTGTTTCCTTAGGGAATTATCTGTCAGGCGAGCCATATATATATTTTTAACAATCTGGTCTTCTAACTTTTGAAAGTTAATGTTGGCGATAATAGATGAGTCTTGGTCTCATATGAATCCCAGAGGGTGCGAAAGTATTATGGAATGGCAGAAGTAAGATTCAATTATGTTCAAACCCAATCATTTTATTTTGACTGGACAGGTTTTTTTTTCTCCTGCTGAATCCCACTTGTCTGGAAATATTATTGCAAAGAACACAAATTTCAAACTATCACTGAATCAACTTTTTCAACCTGGTTGTTTGCACTAGCAGTCAAAGAAATCAGCAGCCACCAAAGTCATAGATCATGGCTCAAGTCAACATCAACTAGAGAGAGAGCCGACATAAATCACACTCTGTTAGATTATTTTGTTTTACTTGAGCCCTTGCTCAGGGATTTGATCTTAACTCTATTCTCTGGGTAACCAGATGATGCAATACCAGAACAGTTCACAGGTTTTAATGGTATCTGCCAATTCAGACCCATTTTTAGAGTAGCTGCTTTATCATCTGTCTATTACAAAATGCTACTTCTTCTTCCAAAATAAGAGGGTTTATTCTCCATCCTGAAACTGTTTTCAACTCTGTGGTGCAGTGGGTGAAGAAATTTCTATTCCACTAGCTATTATACCATTCTCTTATAATAATACATAATAATTTCAATGTCAAGTGCAAACTACTGTATGGAATCATTCAAAGCAAAACAACCTCCCCCCAAGCCTTTTCCCTTTAATAGGTAACAGAACACTAAGGGTGCCTCAAGTGACATTTCCCCCTGTAATTAACTCCAGCCACAAGTTGTTAAAGAACTTTACACAGTTGTAGAAACACTCAGCCATTGTACATTATGTTAACACTTCTTAGGTTTTTAAAATCTGCCATTTTCACAAGCATTTCCACTAAAGATTATTGTCAGCATGTTTTTAAATTCACCCCTCCCACCCAAGGCATGCAAGAAACAATGTTCATGTGGTAAAATATAGTATCCATCTGATATGGAACTGTACCACTCTGCATTTCAAATAAAAAGTAACCTTCGATTTAGCTTACATATGTAGATGCAATTTCCACATAGATGTGCCACCACTAAAGTGTGAATGATTAATCAGAAATGCTAAAAATAGAAAAAAAAAGTAAAAGCTGGGCCTCCAGAACTGGACACAGTTGGGATAGTTTTTGAACTGGGAGTCTATATGAAAAGTCCCAAGATGTGTTTGCTTAAGCCTATGTCCCTTTATAAAGTAAACTTCTACAATGACCTTCGGTAGTGTATAAATTTAAGCCTTCTCCAATGTGTTCATGCACTCCGTGGAAAGTAATATTAAAGGCACTGGTTTTGGCCCTATTTCAAGCCAAGAAAAGTAGGCACCTCTTTTTCTTTATAAATACGGGCCTAAGTAACCAATAACATGCATACATTTAAGGTGCAAGTACTTATACCAGCCCTATAGCTGGTGTAGATGCCCAGGTATATTTTGTTCTGGAATGTATGTAAATGACAGTATTCTATACATTATATGCTAATTGTGTGCTCCACCCATGTTCCGCCATTCAGGTGCCCCAGAGGCATAGCCAGACCTTGATTGGGGGGGGGGGGGGGGGGCTGAGCTCAAAGTGTATTTGTGGGGGGGCACATTTTACCCTGCCTTCCCACCACTCTCAACCTCCACTGCAACACCACATACCTGGGCTGGCAGGGGTCCCCAAGCCCCGCCAGCAGAATCCTTCCTGCAGTGATATTCGATGCCACACTACCTGCCCTGCTTTCCTGTTCCAATACGTATTATCGTATTATCGGTTTTAGTGAAATTGAGTATGCATGCAGGGGAGGGGGAAAGCAGGACAGGCAGCATGGTGCCAACTATGTCTGCAGGAAAACTTCTGCTGGTGGGGATTGGGGACCCATGGCCGCAAAACCAGCAGACCTTGATGGCCCGAACCCATAATTGGGGAACCCAGGCCCCCGAGACTCCCCGTGGCTATGCCATTGACATGCCCCCTGCAAAGTATGTGTATGATCATGGTGTGTACTTTTCCATTGGACAATATTTTATGAGGCCACATATGTGTGCAAATGACTAAAATACCACTGTTTACATTACTACTACTACTACTACTATTTAGCATTTCTATAGCGCTACAAGGCGTACGCAGCGCTGCACAAACATAGAAGAAAGACAGTCCCTGCTCAAAGAGCTTACAATCTAATAGACAAAAAATAAATAAAGTAAGCAAATCAAATCAATTAATGTGAACGGGAAGGAAGAGAGGAGGGTAGGTGGAGGCGAGTGGTTACAAGTGGTTACGAGTCAAAAGCAATGTTAAAGAGGTGGGCTTTCAGTCTAGATTTAAAGGTGGCCAAGGATGGGGCAAGACGTAGGGGCTCAGGAAGTTTATTCCAGGCGTAGGGTGCAGCGAGACAGAAGGCGCGAAGTCTGGAGTTGGCAGTAGTGGAAAAGGGAACAGATAAGAAGGATTTATCCATGGAGCGGAGTGCACGGGAAGGGGTGTAGGGAAGGACGAGTATGGAGAGATACTAGGCAGCTCCTAGGCAGCTCCTCATAGAATTACCCCTATAGCAAGTCTATCAATACATGTTCAAAGTTATGCACCAGTTACATGCATATTTCATTATCATAGTGGCATATATTCATGTATATGTGCACATATGTGTGTACAGTATCCCTCTAATTCTATAAAAGTCACCAAAAATTATGCATACAATTTATTTAAATAATGATCTAATTAGATGCGTATCCCCAGTTATTCTATAATAATGTGTGCAAATGCTAGGACCATTCCTATTCTACCCATGCCTCTCCCATTTCCATGCCCTTAAATTTGTGCATGTAAGTTCCAGTTAAATCTAATTAGTGCCAATAATTGCACTAATGTTAAAAGCCAATTATTGGCACTAATTAGATTTAACTGGAACTTACATGCACAAATTTAAGGGCATGGAAATGGGAGAGGCATGGGTAGAATAGGAATGGTCCTAGCATTTGCACACATTATTATAGAATAACTGGGGATACGCATCTAATTTAGGTGTGTACATTTGCACCTCGTTCAAGTTGGTGCAAACGGTCATGCCTAAAGTTAGGTGTGATTCCCCAACATAAGTGCTATTCTATAAACCATGCCTAACTTTAAGCACAGCTTATAGAATAGCGCTTTTTTCAGCGATGATTTTTTTGGCGCCATAAATAGAATTCATCCCTATATGCCAAAATTCTACCCAAATGCTATATGCATATATCTTATTTAGTATGGATTGTACAGGTGTGTGTACACATAGGTGGAGCACAGACGGGACTCCCTCTTATGTGCATACCTTACATAGTGCTGTAAGTTACCTGTGCATCTCTGGCACTCAGGTGCAAACACTTATGCCAGCTCTATGGCAGGTGTGAGTGCTCATACCTAAGCACATAAGTGTATTATTTCTTTCCAGTTATACAAGTATTCTACAAAGGAAAGAAGGCACCTTGTTTCCGTTCTAGAATATGAGCCAAACAGGCACCATCTGGGAACCTATATTTAAGCACACTGTTATAGAATTACCTCCTAAGGTACAAATTAATTGGAGTAATGAGTCACTTAACATCAATAACTGGGTGCTAACAACTAATTACTGATGTTAATTGGCATTCATTAAAATTTGCACGCACACCTGGCTGCACACAATTCTAAAAGGCTTGGCGCTTGACTCTACTAGTATGTACCTCAAAAGGGGGTGTGGCAATGGGCATGCCAGGGGCATTCTGAAATGTTGCAGTGGCATATAGAATCCAGCTTCAGCGTGCCTAACTTCAGCACCAGCATTTATACCAGGTTTCAGTAGGCGTAAGTTTAGTGTCTAAACATAGGCATTGGAATTGGCACTGTGATTATATAAAGGACATGTGCCTTTTGTAGAACCACACAAAGTGAGAATTTTAAAATTTTGAGCACCATTTACTGCATCCAGCCCTAAGTGCCATTTCTATAATGACAAGTGCACATCAAATTGTCATTATAGAACACAGCATAATTTGGCAGAAGGACGTTTTTCTGGCCATTTTGAGATGTACACCTGCTGTTTTAAATTTAGCCCTGTAAATTACTGGTAGCCATTGAAGTTTTTGTAGGAAGGATGCTATCTGGTCAGCCACTTGCAGCCTTCTATCATGCTCCAGCATTCTGAATTAGTTGGAACTGGTGCAAACTCCTTTTGGTTTGACCAGTGTACAAGACATTATAGTAGTCTGTTCATGATGTTATCATAGCATGGGCCACTGAGATCAGACTCATCTTATCAATATATGGAGAGAGATTTTATAGATGTCGCAGGTGATAGAGAATTTTTAAAGATTGTTTCAATTTGTAGGATCAGAGTGACAAGTCTAGCACTCTCTTAAGATTCCAGAGTTAGGATTTTAGGGAGAGTTCATACTTTCTAAGGGGTAGTTTTATTTATTATTATGACATTTCTAGCCCACATTTTCTCAAGAAAGCTCATGTTCAATGCGACTTACATAATAAATTAAGAACAAGCATTACAAGATAACTAATATTAATACAAGAATACAACTATTAAAAAACTCTTTTCATATTAGCTGAACACAGATCTAAAGAAGTGGGCTTTAATTAAACTTCTAAACATCATATAATCAACTGAGTGTCTGATATACTTGGTAATGAGTTTGAGTTTGTAACTTTGTAAGAAAAATTAGCATTATGGATAGTTTTGTAGGTTAAGTTTTTACAAGTTGGGAAATGTAATATGAGATATTCTCTAGATGATGAGGTGGCATTTCATGATGACAACTTAATGAGATCTATCATATAAGATGGTAAGATACCATAAAGAATCTGATGAACAAGAACACAGAGCTTAAATGATAGGTAACCAATGTAGATCCTTAAGAGGAGGAGATGCTAGGGCTCCTGGGTATACTTCTCAACCTCTTATTTATTGTGAACTGTTAGTGAGAGACAAGGTTATATGTTTCCTTGTAATTTAATTTTATGTTTTACTGATTTATTTTGATTGTACTTGTGTTAGGAACACACAGAATCTCTGTTTTGCTTGGGTTCAGGCAGTTTGTTGGGGATTTTTGGTCCATTCCTGTTAGACAAGCAACCAATAGATGAGTATATATGAATATGAGTAGATCTTGGTCAATGGGAATATCATCAGCATAGATATTGAATTTTGTGTCCATCATCTGAGGCAGCTCAGCCAGAGGCCTGAGGTGGGTATTTAGGTGACAGTAAGGATCCCTGTGGCACCCCACAGGAATCCCTTTATAAAATTAGCCCCAGTTTGAAGAAATTCTCTTATAGAATTGATTTGGGTTTGTGCAAAAACTAAGAGAGGTGTTCTGGGGAGAGGTGAAGAACTTTGGGGGAAACTTTGGCAGTTGCTTTCATGTCATCTTCAGACTTATTTCCATGATTTTCAGATTTGTTTGTTTTATTTCACACCTAATTTTTAATATAAATTTATGTATATTAGAACATTTTAACACATTATTGATTTAACATGTGTTAATGTATTAAGTTAACATACATGAAATTTAGTGTGCACTAAACCAAAATGCACTCGTAAAAACATGTTTTCCCTTATAAAATAAATCTATATCTATCTAGATAGGTAGAATTTTCCTACCTGGGAATTTACAGTCTAAGACCTTTATATGGTAAAGTGTGTTACTAGTTAGCAAGTGTTATTGTACATTCATGTATATTAGAATGAAGTGAATAGTTAGTGAATAAGTTCCCATGAGAGTAATGGGGGTTGTGTTATCTATGTGCTTTAATATGCTTTAACACTGGTTACTAAATAAGGCTATAAATGTAATAAAACTCTACAACTGAATACAAAAGCTACCACTACCTTTTCCTCTTCAAATCTATCTCTTCAAAAACCCTATGAATACCCACACGAACTATAGATGCCCTTCCCTCATTGCACAACACCATTGTAACCCCACAAAAACGTAAATTGTAAACCACTTTGAACCAAAATCAATAAAATCAATCAATCAATCAATCAATCAATCAATCAAAGAGGTAATGGAGGGTTAAGTGACTTGCCAAAGAATATGAGTGTCCATGGGAGAAACAAAATCTGTCCCCTGACTTCTCTTCTCTTCTCTTGGAAATCACTTGGACAACATTTTTGGAATTTAGGGGCAGATATTCAGCTGGCAGGTTTGCTGACCATTGTCAAAGCACCAGCATTGAATATCTGGACATACGTGGCCAGATAAAACCTATTTGGTTAAGTGCCCTGCTTACTAAGGCGCATTAGCGTTTTTAACCTGCCTACTGTTAGCGCATGCACTAACGGTGTAGGCACCAATAGGGATATTGTAGGCACGAACATAGTTAAAGTGCGTACATGGCTAACCTGTGTTAAAAATGTTAACGTGCCTATAACGCGGCTTAGTAAACAGGGCCCTAAAGGGTCCTTTTACTAAGGTGCACTGAAAAATGGGCTGTGCTAGTATAGGCATGTGTTTTGGGTGCATGCAGATCCATTTT
The DNA here is from genome assembly GCF_901765095.1 of Microcaecilia unicolor. Classification (NCBI taxonomy): domain Eukaryota; kingdom Metazoa; phylum Chordata; class Amphibia; order Gymnophiona; family Siphonopidae; genus Microcaecilia; species Microcaecilia unicolor. The sequence goes on along the minus strand of NC_044036.1, from coordinate 57,775,960 downwards.
TCAGCGCACCTGTAAGAAAGGCCTTTTAAAATTTTTTTCAAAAATGGACGTGCGGCAAAATAAAAATTGGTGTGCGTCCATTTTGGGTCTCAGACCTTACCGACACTCATTGATTTAGCAGTAAGGTCTCACATGGTAACTGTGTGGTAATTGTCTACGCATGTAGAATGACGATTACTGCACGGTTTCCGCCATGCACCAGGCAGTAACTCCGAATTGAGGCACGTTGGGCATGCAAAGACGCCTACGCGGCTTAGTAAAAGGGCCTCTAAGTGTGATATTCAGCACTGAACTGATTAAGGCAAACCACATAAAGATAGGACTGCATAAGTGCTGACTCTGTCCCTGGACTTCCCACAAAATAGTTGGTTAACCAGGTATGTTCAGGGGCACTATCTGGTTAACTGCCACTGAACATTCACAGTTAGCCCCTGACAACTGATTTAAATGGCCAGGAGCTCTTTCTGGCCATTTAAATTGTTTTGAATATTGACCCCTCAAAATCTCCTCCATCCAGATTTCAATTTCATCCAGTCACCTTGTTGGCTGCACCAAATTTAACTGTCACAAAAAGATGCAGCTCTCGAGAAGTTCTGGGGTGAAATTTGACATTAATTTGATTGAATTGACATTACAAGCAGCATACTATGCCATTCTATGCATTGTTGCTGAGCTACGTTTATTTCTGGAATTGTCTATTGCCTATGTTTGACTTATTCTTGCTTATGATAGAGATTTGTCTTATACAAGTTATACAATATAGCTTTAATAAGATACATTCAGGGACAGATTTATCTGGAAACCCTCCTGAAAATCTGATGGAAGTTTTCAGGTAATCGCTGAATATTGGCCTCAATGTTCTAGATGAGTTGCCACCAATGACCTGTACAGAGGTATCATCGTCACCTTTATTCAACAGCGTATGCTTCTTTGTATACAACATAGCATCCCCGTGACTTTGGCTTTGCAGCACTGTTTCATTACCTGGAGATCATCCTGATGACTGATTTTTTTTTTTTTTTAATACATCTTAAATACCAAGCACTCAACCACTCCTTGAACTCTCATAGGTCAGTACTCAATGTATATTCTCTTAGAGATGTCTGTTCCTTTGCAGATTTCAGTGTGATCCACAAAAAAAGCAAACTTTGCCTTCTAAACTTTATATAATATTGCTTAAGAAGATAGTTAACACACCAGACTCTGAGACACTTTGCTAATCAATTCCCTTTCTTCTGAGTATTTCCCAACCTCTGTTTCCTTCCATATAACCAGTTTCTAATCAGTTTTCTACTCTGGGGTCCCTCCCCAGGCTGCTTAGTTTACTTGTGAACCTCCTATATGGGACAATATGTGCAGAGGAATTCTATACGTGGTGCATAAAACTACGCATGCAAACTTGGATGTTTGCCAATTTGCATATGCAATGTAATAAAGTAACGAGTCTGTAAGCGCCAATAATTGGGCCCTAACAATCAATTATTGGCGCTAATTGGCAACAATTTGTATTTACACATTCATCTTGCTCAGCGCTATTCTATAAAGATGGTTGGGTAAATCTTTTAGCATGTAACTGTAAAGGGGGTGTGGCCATGGGAGGGGCATGGACAGGTCAGGGGTGTTCAATAAAGACGTGCGCACTGTTACAGAATTTGGGGGATCTGTGTCAATTTTAGGCATAGGGATTTATGCCAGGGTTCAGTTAACAGTACTCAGAGTGCTTTATTTTTGGCACTCAAATTTCGGTGCCATTTACTGAATTTAGCCCTAAATGTTTTGCAGAATCCAATTCACCCAATTTGCTAACAAATGTTGACACTTCTGCATTGACTCTTTTATGCAATTTCTCCACAGATTTTACCTTTTTTGCATCCCTCCATACTAATCCTAGGTATAATCTGGGACCAAATTAAACAAATATGTGGAAAAAAAAACAATGTATAACTAACAAAGCTATTTTTATGAAACAAATGATCTCCACCCCTTTTATATATAACACATTATTGCCTCCAACATAAGTACATAAGTAATGCCACACTGGGAAAAGACCAAGGGTTCATCGAGCCCAGCATCCTGTCCACGGCAGCGGCCAATCCAGGCCAAGGGCACCTGGCAAGCTTCCCAAATGTACAAACATTCTATACATGTTATTCCTGGAATTGTGAATTTTTCCCAAGTCCATTTAGTAGCGGTTTATGGACTTGTCCTTTAGGAAACCGTCTAACCCCCTTTTAAACTTTGCCAAGCTAACCGCCTTCACCACGTTCTCTGGCAACAAATTCCAGAGTTTAATTACGTGTTGGATGAAGAAACATTTTCTCTGATTTGTTTTAAATTTACTATACTGTAGTTTCATCGCATGCCCCCTAGTCCTAGTATTTTTGGAAAGCGTAAACAGACGCTTCACATCCACCTGTTCCACTCCACTCATTATTTTATATACCTCTATCATGTCTCCCCTCAGCCGTCTCTCCTCCAAGCTGAAAAGCCCTAGCCTCCTTAGTCTTTTTTCATAGGGAAGTTGTCCCATCCCCGCTATCATTTTAGTCACCCTTCACTGCACCTTTTCCAATTCCACTATATCTTTCTTGAGATGCGGCTACCAGAATTGAACACAATACTCAAGGTGTGGTTGCACCATGGAGCGATACAACGGCATTATAACATCCTCACACCTGTTTTCCATACCTTTCCTAATAATACCCAACATTGTATTCGCTTTCCGAGCCACAGCAGCACACTGAGCAGAAGGTTTCAGTGTATTATCGCTGTATCAGGATTATCGCTGATGGAGAACAAATATGTCTTCCTTGAAGTAATGTAGGCAGCAATTATTCTGCTAACATTACCTTTCAACCCCAGCTATCATATTCACACCTAATGGCACTAAGAGACGGTAAGTACCCCAATGAGTTTCCACTGCTCTTTTTTTGCACTCAAAAGATAAATGAATGGCCATATATCCATACGCAAACTTTGGGAGGCAACATCTTTGAAAAGACACTGAAATAAATGATTAGAAATCAGACATCACTGCTTAACGAACATAACTTTTGTATCTATCAGAACACCAGCACCCCAATTATTTAATCATTGCTGTTGTCACTGCCATCTACATATGTAGCTGCTCCTATTCTGAAAGAATGTGTACCAAATAGTGTAGCATCCAGGCCACAACAATGCAGACATTTCTTTAGAACTGCCACAAACTGGAATCTAGCTAATGGCAGGCTTGAAACATATGTTAACCAAAACAAATTAGAAGAGGGTTGCCGAAGCAAGAAAGAGCAAACTCAGTGCCAAGGACAAGTAGCTGAACCCCCAACCTGATGTAAAACAACCAAGCAGCCTTTACCTCTTTGATTCATTTTTGAACATCAAATACAGTTGCACTTCATCTTTCAAAATCAACACATCTTCCTTGAGCAATCCTCTATAATCTTTATCTGTACTACTGGCAGCAACTAAATCACTAACTTGGAATGTTCCATAAAAAGCAAAAGAAAATGCTATTTTGAATAATAAAACCTCCAGTTTACAAGAACAACCAGGAGCACTTGAAATAGCTCCTCCAATACATTATGTCTAATAGGAAGGCAAGAGATCACATTACTAACCTGTCCCGATTCTTCCCTAAAACCTTGGACCAACTTTTTTACTAAATGCGATGAACTAACATCCTCCTTACCCTGTGATTTACACAGAAATTGAATGCTATAAATGGCTGCATCAGCTGCATGCCCAGACAATCCCACTTTATCAGCAGAAACAAGAAAGTCTAAAATTAACGAACTGGGAAAGGACTAAAATACCAATAGCCCTTTCCACTTTAAAAAGGCTCTGGCTTTATTCCATCCACTCTTGTACAGCCTCCAAGTGCTCTCAGCCAATGAAGATCTCAATCATTTCTGCATAGGCCCTGCATGATGCTTCATGGTCCTTCTGGCATTGGCATTGCAAATTTGTCTGCCTTGCATGCCAAAACACAAAACTGATGCCACTGAAAATTAGATAAAGCATCGGCAACTTTGTTAGATACATCAGGGATGTTTTTCACTGTCACAATACCAGGGCGTTTACAATAAAAGGACTCTCACAGCACAACCTCTAGGAGTCTTAGGCTGCCATTTTGATTCAGGGAACTGCCAGAGCAGGAACACCAAAGGAGCACTCCAGCTACCACCACTACCCAACAGGGTGATCCTCAGTAGGTTCAGGGGGTATGGTGATAGGTATTGAAAGGGATCAGAGCAGTGGTGGCCCTACCATTAGACCAATCGAGGCAGGAGCCTCAGGCAGCACTCCTCAACTCTCTTCTCCATGTTTACTTTATTTTTTTCTTTTCCAAAAGGTGGCAGTGGCAGCAGCATCAGCAGTGTTTCCCATAGGCTGCCCTGCCATTGATAAGGACCTCTTCTCCCTACTGTGGCCCGCCTCTTGATATAACTTCCTGTTTCCTCAGAGGTGGGATGCAGTACAGCGAAAAGTGAAGAGGCTGCTGGTGCTGGCGGCACCCTGGCAGGGTAGCCTATGGGAATCACTGCAGTTGTCACCTTTTGGAAAATAATAAAATAAGATAAACAGGGGGGGGGGGAAGTAGAGGGTTGAGGAGGGAAGGGAGAGATGTCAGACTGGGCAGGGGCATGGACATGGGTGGCATCTCATCCTTGCCTCGGGCGAAAGATTGCCTTTGGCTGCCTCTGGATCAGAAGGTTGAGGAAAAGAGGGTATCTGAAAGGAAATAAGAAGTCTGACATATTGGGAGTAAGTTCAAATGGAATTGAGGTGAGAGCATTTTATGGTAAGCACTGGCCCCTTTGATTTGCTGTCAGAAAATAACAAGGCAGGTGATCCACTAAATCCAATGTGGACCTAACAGATCATTAGGCTGCTGTGGCCCAAGGCTCCCAGGAAGCAAATCAAAGGGGAATATAAAAACAAGGAAGCCAACAATGTAGAACCCATTCTGCCAGAACAGCATAGAAAATTAGCTTGCGAATGCTCAAAGGAAATGGTATTCAAATTATATTCATGCTGTAAAAGTGAATGCAACACATGGGCAGAAGAGTTTTGCAGTAAGCTTAGCTCGTGTGAGCATGCGCCAGGTAAAATGGAAAGTGAAGCACATATTAGTGACTGTTTTCTGCACTTTTAAATAGAAGCTTTTCAATTTTTTTTATTTGGAAGACTTGTATTTAAGTGCAGGCAACAAGCGCAAATGTGTGCTTTCACGGTTGGGTTTGTTTGCACTTGTACACATTTATTTCTTAATAATGGCACTTACAGGCACTTACAGGCTTGTATGGGCTTTCTTCCACTCCTAAAAGAAATCAAACTCTGCAGATTTTGAAGAAAGAATAGTGAGAAATCCTTTCTTCAAACACAAACTCCTTCTCCGAGCTGGCGTTAGGTTTTCAGCGGTAAGGACAGCTTTGTTTTGTGTGCTGTTCTCTGAGCATTGGGAGGGAATAGGAAATGACCTCATTAACATCTATTTGACTATATTTGCATGCTATTTGGGCTAATCTTGGTGTGCACATTGTCCATGCTAGAGCTCACTAACGCAGGCTCTAGTCCGACGCTAATCGCTTCTAGCACCAGCATTACGTTTTTGAGCCCATCAAGGAGGAATAATAATAACAACACCTTTTGAGGTGCAATTATCTTTCCATGAATTACACAGCTTGTGTGATTTAATGCAAGCTGTGTTATTCATTTTGCATAATAATGAGCTGCTATTGTATGCACGTGCATACTTTACAGCTCTAAATTATTAAGCATGCACTGTGATTTAAAAAAAATCCCACATTAAGCTGCTTTATTGGCAAATGGTATGGCAATTAATACATGTTTTTTCTTGGCCCATAATAACCATTATTGCCTTATCACAACTTAGTAAATAGACCATAAGAATTTGTTCTTGTTGGAGAGTTTGAAAATTGCCCCCCTCTTTGATGCCAATGTGTTTGTTTAACTTAGTCATAGTTAATTCAGTGCCTTATCTCTGTTAAAGCCTTATTTTCCATATGAAATGGAAATTGATTTGGTCTGTCCCTGGCCTTCAACTCAAAAACAACAGAGCATATGGCCTTCCAGATGAACAAGTCACTACAAAATAAGATCATCTGTTCATTTTGAGCTGGACTGCTTTTGGGGTGGATCCGTTGTATTAGAATAGAGAAAAAAAATGTGTGTTGTGCTAGGAAAAGAATATATTTGGATGCATGGTAAAAAAGAATTTCTTGTTTAATGCCAAATGGATAGAAGACTTTGGTAATAGTATAATTTATCTACATTAGAATCCCAAGAAAGCACAATATTTTGATTTCATAGAATAGACTTGGCAATTTTGCTAACAAACAACAGATATATCAAATTGGGATAGTTAATGTTAGCTGCTTCATGCTAGTCATAATTATTTATGTTTTTTAAAGTTAGGTGTCTATCAATAGGTTTTATAACTTATAGGTGCGTGTTATCTGCTGATTGATCCTCTCTATCATTGGGATACAGTTTGTACCCTGTTTGTCCCAGTGATTGTCCCAGTGGCATAGCTATGTGGGGCCACGGGGGCCTGTGCCCCTGTAGATTTGGCCCTGGACCCCCCTACCAATGACCCTTTCGACCCCCCTCCCACCGCCAACCCTCCCCCGCCGCCGCCTACCTTTGCTAGCGGGGGACCCCAACCCCCACCAGCCGAGGTCCTCTTCTTCTGGCGCAAGGCTTTTTGTTCTGTTTCTGTGAATCTGACATCCTGCACGCAGAAACAGAATGAAGCCTTGCAGATCAGCCAGCGGTCGCATTGCTGGCTGATCTGCAAGGCTTCGTTCTGTTTCTGTGAGTCTGATGTGCTGCACGTACGTGCAGGACGACAGACTCCCAGAAACAGAACAAAGCCTTGCGCCGGAAGAAGAGGACCTCGGCTGGTGGGGGTTGGGGTCCCCTGCCAGCAAAGGTAGCCGACGGTGGCGGCGGGGGAGGGTTGGTGGCGGGAGGGGGGTCGAGATGGTCGGCGGCAGGGGGGGGTCAAAGTTGGTGGTGGCGGCGGCAGTGGTGGTGGGGGTCAAAAATGACAGGGGGTGGGTTGGCGGCACCGGGGGTGGCCTAAAATGTACCCCTCACCTTGGGCTCTGGACCCCCCTCCCGCTGAAGTCTGGCTACGCCCCTGGATTGTCCTATTATATCTACCTCATCATTTAGTATTATATACTCAGTCTCTCATCTTATTTTTTAGGCTTCTAATTGCTTGCGTAGCTAAAAAGTCATGCGTCTGAGCTGCCCATGCCTCTCCTATTTCTTCACCCCCCCCCCCTTTCCAACTCGCATACCTAAATTTACACATGTACATGTTAATTGAGTCTAATTAGTGCCAATAATTGCTTGTTAAAAAGCCAATTATTGATGCTAATTAGCTCACTCATTAAAATACATGCGCAAATTGGGCATCCGCCCAAATTTGGGTGTTCCTTTTTTGCGCTTTTTATAGAATTATGGGAACTGTTCCACTGCACATCCCGATCAGTGCCGTTAATCAGAGAAGTGTCACTGAATACTGATCCATCAGTTCCTAGAGGTATAATTAACTTTCCTGCCTTGAATGGCCCAGATTAACCATTTTGGGGGGGAAGGGGCAATTTTATAAACCTCCTCCATGTATAAAAAGCATTATAAAATTACCCCATGGGCCACACATATTGATAATACAGTATGTTGTTTTATGCCATCCACGAGTAGATGTGTTTTAGGGTGCAATTGGGGTGTAGTGCAGGCAGAGTAGTGATTTATACACACATATTTTTTAAATATGTGATTATGCTTTTACTTTATGCACAGCCACATATGTCTGCTCCCACTTAATCATCTTGCCCTCTCAACTTAGCAACCTCATTAAGGGGGTCTTTTACTAAGGCGGGCTCACGTTTTTGGTGCACGCTAAAATTGTAGGGGTGATAAACATTAGAGACACCAATGCATTCCTATGGGTGTCTCTAACATTTAGGGTGCCCACAATTTTAGCGCGAGCTAAAAACATGGGCGCACCTTAGTAAAAGATGTCCTAAATTACCCTCGGGAGATATTAGCTCCATTCTCGATGTCGACATTGAGAATGGAACCAGCGAACAATACAAGCAATTTATTTATTGCATTTGTATCCCACATTTTCCCACCTATTTGCAGGCTCAATGTGGCTTACAGAGTATGGTTATGACAATCATTTCGTGATAACAGGTACAATTATTAAAGTTTGAAGATTAGGTAGGGTCTCCAGAAGAAGCCGTTTATGAAACAGGTCTCCAGCGGGATCTTAGCCAACTCAAGGGGAGAACGGATACACTGTGCAGTGATAGTAAGGATCTTCACTGCTTGAAGATTGAACCCTCCCCGTATTGGATTATAATGCTGAGATGTCTGTAGTGCTGTGAAGTTTCTATGCAGTGACAAGTGCCGTGAAGTTTCCAGGCAGACATAACAACACTGCTATGCATCTTAAGTGTGCTTTTCAGTTTGATACTCTCCAGCTTATTTTCAAAAGAGATCGCCGGCCATCTTCCGACACAAATCGGGAGATGGCCAGCCATCTCCTGAAGCCGGCAAAATCGGTATAATGGAAAGCCGATTTTGGCTGGCTCCAACTGCTTTCCGCCGCTGGTACGGCCAAAGTTTCCGGGGGCATGTCGGAAGGGTAACGAAGGTGGGACAGGGGCGTGCTGGGGCGTGCTTAAGAGATGGGCGCCCTCAGCCGATAATGGAAAAAAGAAGGGCGTCCCTGGCGAGAATTTTGTCCCTTTTTTTCCAGGTCCCAAAAAAGTGCCCAAACAGGTCACTAACACCCTCCCACCCTCAAAAAAACAACTTTAAAAACTTTTTTTGCCAGCCTCTATGCCAGCCTCAAATGTCATACTCAGGTCCATCGCAGCAGTATACAGCTCCCTGGAGTAGTTTTAGTGGGTGCAGTGGACTTCAGGCAGGCGGACCCAGGCCCATCTCCCCCCTACCTGTTACACTTGTGGTGGAAAATGGGAGCCCTTCAAAACCCACACGAAACCCACTGTACCCACATGTAGGTTTCCCCGCTTCACCCCTTAGGGCTATGGTAATGGTGTATAGTTGTGGGGAGTGGGTTTGGGGGGGGGATTGGGGGGCTCAGCACACAAGGTAAGGGAGCTTTGCACCTGGGAGCTATTTTTATTTTTTAATTTTTAGAAGTGCCCCCTAGGGTGCCCGGTTGGTGTCCTGGCATGTGAGGGAGACCAGTGCACTACAAATGCTGGCTCCTCCGATGACCAAATGCCTTGGATTTGGCCGGGATTGAGATCGCCGGCCTTGGTTTCCATTATCGGCGAAAACCGAAGTCCGCCATCTCAAACCCGGCCATCTCTGACATTTGGTTGGCCCCAACCGTATTATCGAAACGAAAGATGGCCGGCCATCTTTTTTGATAATACGGTCGGCCCCGCCCCTTCGTGGCACCATCCTCGGAGATGGGCGCCCTTAGAGATTGCTTTGAATATTGACTCCAATGTTGGTTATTTTTTTTTTTGGGGGGGGGGGGGTTTGCACAAGTGTCAGAGTTGCCATGGAATTAGCCCATGCTCCTGTTTCAGACACGTTATTAATCATGGTGATTTGGTGATAAACAATTTTTTATTTATTCTCATATGTGGTTTATAACTAACAATCAATGGGATTCTTCTACAAAGCTGTGCTACCAATTAGCGGCACACTGAATGTGAAGAATCCCATTCAATTCCCATGGTCTTCTTCACATTCTGCATTTCTTAATTGGTAGCGCAGCTTTTTAAAAGGAGCCCTATAGATTTATATATTTGGATTTTGCTCACACCTTTTTCAGTAGTAGCTCAAGGTGAGTTACATTCAGGTACTCTGGATATTTCTCTGTCCCAGGAGGGCTCACAATCTAAGTTTATACCTGAGGCATTGGAGGGTTAAGTGACTCTATCTGTCAGTGGCGTAGCAAGGGGGGCTGCCACCCAGGGCGGTTCGCCATTGCACCCCCCCCCGGGTGCAGGACGATGACATCCCCCCCGACCCAGTGCCTACCCTGAACTCCGTCTAAGCTCCCACACCCTACCATTAAAAAAGCTCAGAAACCAAGGCGAGGTGCATGCAGCGCCTCCTGTCTGCAAGTAAAGAAGTATGGATGGATCGTCTCATCGTCGATCGATCAGGCCTTCCCTCGCTCTGTCTGTCCCGTCCATCCATAGTTCTTTTACTTGCAGGCGCGAGGCGCTGCGCCTTGCCTCGGTTTCTGAGCTTTTTTAAAGGTAGGGTGCGGGAGCTTAGACGAAGTTCAGGGTAGGCACTGGGTCTGGGGGGGGTGTCATTGTGGTGCACCCGGGGGGGGGGGTGGGAGCTGGCAAGAAGCACCCCCCATTGAGCTCACACCCGGGGTGGACCGCCCCTCCCTCCCCCCCTTGCTACACCAGTGCTATCTATCTATCTATCTATCTATCTATCTATCTATCTATCTAATATTTTATGCTCTATAATAATTTGGATTTTGGTTTATTTTAATGTTTTTTTGGTGTGGTATGGTGTGGCGTATTAAAGGTAATGTTTGGGGGTAAGATGGCAACCGAATTAATGCTATTTTTGGTATCTTTTTTCTTTTCAGTCTAAATGAACTTTTCTCTTTTTTTATTTTAAATCTTTATTAAGTTTCATATAACATAATAACAAGCAGTTCCCCCTGTCCCTTTCACAGACATGTTTTTCTTTATGTTTACTTTTATTTGATGTACGGCCTTTACAGCAATAGGTCAAAGCAGTTAACAAAATTATAAAAAATGAAAACATTAAAAAAGTAATAAAAAGAGGAAAAGAAACATTGATAAGATAGGAAAGATAAGCAATCAAACAAGATCATACATAACGCAAAGGGCTTAAAAACAGACATTCAAATCTGCACACAAATTATAACAGAAGAAAGATAGGAGGGAGAACCAGAATGGAGTACCTTGTGAGCAAGAATCAAGATTTTGAACCAAAGGAAAAGGCTACCAGTGAAGCTGGAGAATGAATGGAACGATATGATCAGACTTATCAGCTTTCAGAAGTAAGAGGTCTGCTGAATTATGAAGGGTTTGAAGAAATAAACAGTTGAACTGCTTACAAAAAAGGCATGCTTAAGAAAAGCAGTTCAACTGTGTAGGTCTTCTAGATCAGAAAACGGTGCATGTTGGAGTATTTAAAATTTACAGTCTGTTTTACAAAAGGTTCTCCAATGTGGATACTTTTGTAAGAACAAATAAGTACACACTCACACACACATACACCCAAGAAGAGACATCAATCAGGCTTATGCATACAGTACTGTCACTATATGTGTAGGAGGAATCTCTTCAGGGGGAAATTGCTATGCACACGTTTGGTAACTACTGTACACATGCATATTCTAAATTTTACAAAACTCATGTCCAAGGGGAGTCAATTAAGAAGCAAAGCTACTAAACTTATTTAAAGAAAAAAAATATGAGGTGGTTTTAACACCAGAGAGGCAAGCACAATTGCCCTCTAAGGGGAGTAATTTTTACTTTACTGCAGGAGTCACCAACTGGCTGTAGCTCAGTACTGCAGGTTACTGACTGCTGTTGAACATGAAGAACAGAACTTACTGTAAACCATACAAGCTTCTTTCTTCATGCCTCCCAGGAGTATCAAGCACCTTAAATCAGCCTTGTACACTCCTAGTTCAACCCTCTCAATGGAAAAATCCCTCCTGAAGTGATCCCCCCCCTGAACACACCATCTCTTCAAAGAGCTCACCCTCCAACAGACCACACCCAGTGCTCCCCTTTCTAAATAAAAGTCCCTCCCTAAGAACCCACAATCCTGTAGACCCCCTTGGGCTTACCTTAAAGGTTCTCTGGTGTCACTTTTTAGTGGATTCAGAGCAGGAGCAAAAGGCCCTTATATGGCAGCTTGATACATAGCAGTAGTATTGGGAGACTACCGCTAATGTCACTGGCACCACTTTGAACCCTGAGCCGGTAAGGGGCAGGAGTGAGACGAGCTCATGCCTGATCTAAACCCACTAGAAACCAGGGAATCCATAATGTAGACCAGGGGTGGGGGTGGGGTGAGGGAGCTTACAGAAGGGATGTCTACTATGGAGGAGGAAGTTCTCGGGAGGGAGGGGTCTGTTGGCATGGGAATATCTTCCGAGGGAGTCATGTCTAGGTGAAAGCTACAGGAATAGATTTTGTGGGTGTGTGTGTGGGGGAGTCCTGAGAGCATTATACCATGGCTTTTTATACCATGGCTTTGTAGTACAGTGCTCCTGACACAGAAAAATATCACCAGCTTTTTACTGGCAGTATTTTTCGGGGACTAACACAGCTAACAATTAATTATTGGTGTTAATTGGCAACAATTTGGACTTATGCGTGCAACTTGCTAAGCTCTATTCTATAAAGATGCGTGCGCAAATTCTTTAGTGCACAACCGCAAAGAGGGTGTGGCCATGGGAGGGCATGGGTAGGTCAGGGGCATTCATTAAAGATGTACGCACTGTTAGAGTGTAAATCCTTGCATCTAAAGTTGGATGCCAATCCTAGCACTACATGCTACAGTATTCTACAGCAGCCAACTCAGACGATGTTTATAGAATAGCTCTCAGTGTGCATTATTTTGGTCACCCAAATTTGGGTGTCATTTACTGAATTTAGTCTCATATGTGTGTGTATTTCCTCTTTTGTAATGACACAGAAGAGGAAATATACACACATTTTTAAAGTCTGTGCAAATCACACCCATGCATAGAGTCTTGAAATCTGCACATGTGGTAGGTTACACATGTAAGTAGCAGTTTTTCTTAAATCACTACTTACACCTGCATGTCCATTCAAATGTATGAACCAGCTTTTTACACGTGCAAATAGTGCCTAATCTTCCTGAAATGACTTCCTTACTTTACCATCAAAGTAAGGTGCTGAAAGTAAACAAACCCACACATTATTCTTTAGGTAAGATAACATAAAACACAAGAAAACATTGCTCTCATTAAAATGCTTTCTAATTCTCCCATAGTCCATCCTTTTTCCTGACTGAATGGGTCCCTATAACCATAATTGCTGCTCAAGACCAAAACAATACAAGTGCACTTTCAGGCTTCCTCAGTAAGGGCTATTCCAAGCTGCCCAGAATTCTTTGTCTCCACACATTATCCTCCCCTTCACTTGAATAATCACTCTGAAGCTAAACCCCCTTGTCTAGCAGATTAGAACCATGAAGTCCCTGACAGCACTTACAATTCCTCACCAGGCTTAACCACAGCCTTCAGAAGCAACAGGCTACAAACACCAGCGCTGTAGTCTATCAAACGACCATGCTTGTCACAGAAGAAAAGTCTTTTTGTTCTGAGGTTTTATTTCCTAATCAGTCAATCGATGAGTCAATCAATTAGCCTGAGCAATCTCAGGACCGAAATATAACATTCTAGATATGACAGTCCCTGTAAGCTGCAGTCCTACATATGAAATGAAACATCAGTAATGTAGTTAGAATTAAAGTTGGAAGAAAGCTAACTTCAGAAGGAGTCCTCTGCACTCAGTCCTTATTCATCAGAGAAACAATCTTAACGTGATCATTTTGGGGTTGTAAAACATTCGAGTCACCTTCCTGAATTCCATTTTTCACTTTGCTTCAGGGAGCAATTTATAATTCTCTCATGTGGTTCTCTTATTCACAATATGCAGTTGAAATTTTCATTATAGAAAAACTGTCTTAAAATAACTTTAATCCATTGGCCAGCGGCTAGGATCATCCATGTGTTAAGTACTAATGTATTTAGTATCGGTGAAATCCTGACTCGTGGCGCCAGGAGTTAAGGCTGTGAAGCACAAAAACTAAAAAGTGCTTTGCTAAGAGCAGCATGGCTCTCTTATCTCAGCTGAACCCTGACATCCTGCATGTTGCTGCCAATACAGACAGAATAAAGATTATTGAGTTGGACAAAATGGCACAGAATATACAGCCTGCAGTTCCACAATACTTATGCCATTCTATGTCTCTGTTAGAAACAGACACTCCTGTTTACTAAGGCATAGTTTTACAGGTAATCAGCGTTAGTTGCAAAACCCAGGGTAAGATTTGTGGGGAAACCCCTAATGACTGCTGGGGGGGGGGGGGGGGGTTCTCAGCACATTTGGTAGGGTTAACGTAAAGTTACCAAAGAGCAAAGGCTGCTGTCGTGCAGAATGCAGTTAGCTGTATTCAACTGTACTACATTATTTGCTGTGTTAGCAGTTAACACGTGGTAATTGTATGGTTCAGTCCCCATCCATTTCCCCCATTCCCTAATGGTGAATGCAGCACTATGCTTTGACAGCCTGATGATCAAAAGGTAGATTGTAAGCTCTTTGAGCAGGGACTGTCTCTCTTTGTTAAATTGTACAGCGCTGCGTAACCCTAGTAGCGCTCTAGAAATGTTAAGTAGTAGTAGTAGTAGTAGTAAATGCGGGCGCTAGAGGCCACTAGCACCTGCATTTTGCTTCGCACCCATGATCATCGGGCAAATAGCGCTTGCACCCCTCAGTACCGCAGAGCTCATTTAAATTTGATTTAAATCAACTCTGCTTGTATTCTGCCCCTATGATCAGAGAGCAGTGCTCTGATCGTAGAGGCAGAATAGCACCTTAACCCTATGCCAGTTCAGAGCTGGTATTAGGGTTAAGGCTGTGCTCCACCTCCTCCCCCCTCCCCACCATCACAGTCAGGCAGCCCGGGTTGTCATTGTTAACTTGGGCTGCTACTGTGCCCTGGGGTCCATTGGATCCACCCAGACCCCCACCATCATTTCAGCCCTGGTGGCCTAGTGGACCCCCAAGCCCCCACCCAGGTCCAGTGGACGTCCAGTTCCCCCGATCCGCTCCAACAGAGGACTGGTAGATCTCTAGCTCCTGACCCCCCAACATTAAAAAAAATCCCTGATGGCCCAGTGGGCTGCTAATCCACCCCCTCCCACCCTGGTGGTCTAGTGGTCAACCCCCCCTGTACCTCCACATTGGAGGAAGGAGTAGAACACTCCCTCCTCTTCCAGCACCACCTTCAAAATGACAGTGCCCTTCCCAGTGCATCCTGGGATGCACTTGGTGGGGCTTCCCTGCCATATAAGGATGCACTGGGCAGGGCATAACACTGCAATTTTGAAGTAGCACTGGAAGAGAAGGTAGTGTGCTACTCCTTCCTCTGTCATGGAGGTACGGGGGCATGGCCACTAGACCACCAGGGTGGGGATGGGGTTGGGTTTGCAGCTTACTGGCCACCAGAAATGTTTGGGGGTGGGGGGGGGATTTGGAGGGCTTGTCTACTGGATCTCTAGCCCCCGTGTCGCTGTCTGGGTGGGGGCTTGAGAGGGCACTGCAGATAGGTGGACCAAGGTCCATACTTCCCCCTACCTATTACACTTGTGGTGGAAAGTGTGAGCTCTCCAAAACTCAGCAGAAACCCACTGTACCCCACATACATGCCCTCTTCACCCATAAGGGCTATTGTAGTGGTATATAGTTGGGGATAGTGTTTTTTGGGCGGGTTCAGCAGACAAGATAAGGGAGCAATGGTGAGATGTGTACCTGGGAGCATTTATTTGAAGTTCACTTCAGTGCTCCCTAGGGTGCTTCAATGCTCTCCTGGGATGTCTAGGGGGATCAGTCTACTAAAAATGTTGGCCCTTCTTACATCCCAATGGCTTGATTTTCTATGTTTTTCACTTGGACTTTTTTTTTTTTAATGGTAAAAAAAAATACAAATCACAAAACCTTGTTCAAAGCGATATAAAAAAAAAAAAAGGCCCACTGAATAGGAAAATAGGTGAATAGGTGAATAGGTGGAATATCATTGGCAGTACTGAATATTGCCTTGGCCGGTTAAGTTCAAACTGGCCAAAAATAAAACCAGATTTTCAATGCAAGTCACCAGAGGCAGCCTGGCATTTCAATATCCGGGCTCAGAACTGCCAGCGGGAGGCAGACCAGCTACCTCCCATGGTCTGAATATCGGGCTCTTTGTTCTTTCTGTCTACATCTAAGGTAAGTGCAACCCCTGACAAGGGCTGTGTTTCTTCTTGGGTACAGAGTAGGAACACAAGGGGTGACAGTAGAAAGTGATAGGCATATTAAAAGGGTCAGTTGCTCTTTTTCTGTCATTGTTTAATATGGGGTTGATTTTCTGTTCACAGGTGAGAGAGCCTGATTTAGCTCCTCAGATCTGAGCTGGTAGATTAAGTTCATTTTGAACCAAACCTAGAGGGCCACATTTTTGGCTGAAAGCTAATTTAAATCTAGATGTTTCAAAAATGATTAAACTGCTGCGTTCTGGGAATCTATAGGGGTGTGCACTGAACTTTTTTTTTTTTTTTTTTCATTTTGTGCATTTTCATCAGTTTATTCCATTTGTTTAAAAGAAAAAGAAAACTTTTAAAAACATGATAAACATAGAAAAAAAAGTAGGATCTGGTTCTGCTTCTTTCAACTTTGCTACTATCAAAAGAGCCCCTTTGTGTCTGTCTCCAAGCCCCTATCTCTTCTGGACACCCCTGATTATTCCCAACAAGCCACTTATTTCATCCATAAATCCAAGGGGCAGGAGTGATTCCTTATCACTCCAGTCCCAGCAGTGCTCTATTTCTAAATTACGCTGGCTGACCCAGGATTGACACCATGCTCCCTATAACGTAATCTAATTGAATCTAATCTAATCTGAATTTTACATACCACCCAAATCCCAGCATGAGGTTCAAGGCGGTTTACAATATTAGAAGTTGCACAAAAGCAGAAAGAACAAATTAGAAAAAAAATAACAATTTAAAATTTATCAAATAAAAAGGTCTTCAGTTTCTTACATAACCGCATATAGGGCCATTTTACTAAGGTGCTTAGGTGCCTACACACATCCAACATACGTCAAATTGACACTACCACCCAGCTACCGCATGTGCCGGGTGGTAATTCCATTTTTGATATGTGCCCAAAACATGTGGTAGAAAATATTTACCCGGCGGTAATCAAAAGTCGGCACATGCTGGACACTTACCGCCTCGTTAGCACGTGACACCTTACCACTAAGTCAATGGGTGGCATTAAGGTCTCAGACTGAAAATGGGTGCATGCTGGTTTTTATTTTGCTGCACGCCCGTTTTCCAGCACAATAAAAAAAAAAATCCCTTTTTTCTAGGCACACTCGGGAAATGGACCAGCACGTGCCCATTTCCTGGACCAACGCAGGCCAGTTTTGGGCGCAGCTTAGTAAAAGGGCCCCATAATTAGATTCTAAATGGAGAATTCCACACAGCAATAGCACATAAATTGAGATGAGTTTTCGGTCAGCTGGCACTATTTTGAAATAGAGTACTGGTAAGGCAGGAGCAATCTGGGATTTTTCTGGCCCTTTCAACCCATGGAGTAAGTGGCTGGAAAAGGTAGAAGGGGTCCAGGAAGAGCTTTATTTAGTGGGTAATGGCAAGATGGGCAGGACTCGGGGAGTTAGCCACAGGCCTAGCATGGCTTCTTTTGACAGGAGTCAGCTGCTGCTGAGCTTTGAAAACAAAATAAAAACAAATGAAATTTGATGTTCTTGTCTTTTGTTTCATTTTCAGAACAACAAGAAATAAAACAGGACATTTTGATAAAGTCAGTGATTTCCCCTAAGCGTAGCCACCTGAGTCCACCTTCCACCTCTTTGATTGTGCCCAAATACCTTCCACCCAAGCCCTCACCCCCTTTCTACCCTATAAAATCCTCCAAATAAACTCACTGTGCTGAGCTCATAGGAGGATACAAGCCTGCCTCCAATCAAGGTTGAGTTTAGTGGTACTTCAGTGCTAGTTTCTCAGGCTGCCAGAGCAGCACTGCTCATTTAACCAGTAGGAGGTAAGCCTGTGTCCTCATTCTAGCTTAGAATTGGCAGATTTGGGCAGATTCTCAAGGTAGTGGAGGGGGACTGAAGAAGAAAATTTTATGAAACTGGCTGAGTGGAGGATCAGATATCCACTTGTGTGTGTGTGTGTTTTAAAGAGGGGGGTGAGAAGGGAATCTGGATGGGGGGAAGTGGATAAATGACTTTCATGTTTTCCAGCATAATGTTGGAAGGCTTACCTAAAAAGGATATAGTATGTTTACTAAGGTGCGTTAGCATTTTTAACGCGTCTGTAAATTTAGGGCACTTTAAATGCTAAGGTGCCTATACATTTCTATGGGCGTGTTAGCGTTTAACACGTGAAAACCATTTACGCATGTTAAAAACACTAATGTGTCCATAGCGCTGCTTAGTAAATATATAGGTGCTAATGTATGCATACTAACTCCAGAAACAAGTACAAAAAGTTGCCAAGATTGGCATGCAAGAAGTAACTGTCAATATGTTGGTCTTGTTGAATGTGTTTGAATGTTAAAATTCTGGCAAAATATATTTGGAGAACAAGGTCTTCCAAAAATCCCAAAAATTGTTCATTAGGTGAAACAGTTGCAGAGTGTAGAATGTTGATTTATAAGTGCTCTTTTAACAACAGCGTGCTCTCATCTTTCTAGCACATTTCCACACACAGACACAAACACACAAACATTGCCCACACATATCCCACAGTTAAACGCCCACCACACATTCATCTCAAATTCCAACATACCCCATACACTCCTAATCCACAAACACCACATACGTGTCCATATCCCCTACCTCTATGCATCTACCTGCTACCCTCTGACACCGCCCCCCCCCCCTCCACACACACATATATTGGCTGTCTTGAACTAAATGGATAATTAGGGCAAGGTAACCGCACTACATGTATATTCAGTGGCCCTGAATACTGTATATATACAAGCATTGGTGCCGACACTTAACGTAGTACAGTCACTGCTCCAGCTGGACATTGACTCCAATATATTTAATGGCCATTAGAAAGACATGCCTTTCAATCTCATGGATTATTTGATAAAGCCAGAGCTTACTCAAGGCATCTTTTGCCATGAGATATATAACCCTCTTCCTTCACTAATGAGGAAATGAGACAAAGTCATATCTCTTCTGATTATTATATAAAATCATTTGAGTGAGTTATGTAGTACCTTCAGGGAAGTTTGGGAAAGCAGCAATGCAGAACAGAGAAAAGGTCTGCTCATCATACTTTATTAAGATCCCAACAATTTATACATTATATTCCATTACTATGCAATCTAAATTGTTAATTTTTTAGAAACAGGAAAGAGTTAAATGCTACCAAACTACAAAGCCCCCACCCAATGAAAAATAATAGTTCGTATTCAGAAGAGGCCTCTATACTGGTACATTCATATATTTCTTTGGTGATTTAAGGTACTAGGACACATGTAGGTATGGCCTTAGTTTTCATTTAAAGGTATGATATTATTGCTTGGTATACGGTGTTTCCAAGGCTTCCCAGATGTCATTCAGAAAAGTTCTGTACTCAGTGTATTGTGTCTGGTTGTTGTATACAAGTGGACTTCTTTAAGGAATTTTGCTAACAAAAAAAGAATAAATTGTACTACCTTGAAAACATTTCATTTAGGGGTCCTTTTACTAAACTGCAGAAAAAAGGGCCCTCTTTAGTGGCGGGGCCAATTTTCCCGTGCACCACTATCATATCTCCCCTCAGCCGCCTCTTCTCCAAGCAGAAGAGCCCCAGCCTCTTCAGCCTTTCCTCATAGGGAAGTCGTCCCATCCCCTGTATCATCTTTGTCGCCCTTCTCTGCACCTTTTCCAATTCCACTATATCTTTTTTGAGATGTGGTGACCAGAATTGAACACAATACTCGAGGTGCGGTCGCACATGGAGCGATACAATGGCATAATAATATCCTTATTTTTGTTTTCAATCCCTTTCCTAATGATACCCAACATTCTATTTGCTTTCCTAGCCGCAGCAGCACATTGAGCAGAAGTTTTCAATGTATCATCAATGATGACACCTAGATCCCTTTCTTGGTCCGTGACTCCCAACGCTGAACCTTGCATGACATAGTTATAGTTTGGGTTCCTCTTTCCCACATGCATCACTTTGCTCTTGTTCACATTAAACATCATCTGCCATTTAGACGCCCAGTCTCGTAAGGTCCTCTTGTAGTTTTTCACAATCTTCCTGCGATTTGATGACTTTGAATAACTTTGTGTCATCGGCAAATTTGATTACCTCACTAGTTACCCCCATCTCTAGGTCATTTATGAATATTCTAAAAAGCAGAGGTCCCAGCACAGATCCCTGAGGGACCCCACTAACTACCCTTATCTATTGCGAATATTGGCCTTTTAATCCTACTCTCTGTTTCCTATCTTTCAACCAGTTTTTAATCCACAGTAAGACACTACCTCCGATTTTATGCTGCTTAACCTAGAATTAAGCAGTGGATTTTCCCCAAGTCCATTTTAATAATGGCTTATGGACTTTTCAATAAGTTAACTGCTTTTGCTACATTCTCTGGAAACGAATTTCAGAGTTTAATTTCATGTTAAGTGAAGAAATATTTTATCCAATTTGTTTTAAATTTACTGCTTTGTAGCTTAATTGCATGCTTCCCTAGTTCTAGTATTTTTGGAAAGAGTAAACAAGCAATTCACATCTACCCGTTCCAATCCATTCATTATTTTATAGACCTATGATTGAGGGCTACAAAACAAAACAGGAAACAAGTCAAGAAACCACATACCCCAGACAGAGACTGTTTTATTGAAGCTTTAAGTCCACTTTGAGGGGCATAATCGAACACGAACGCCCATCTCCATGGGCGTCTATGTCCGAAAACGGGTATGTGAAGAGGCGGGACAGACCGTATTATCGAAAAAGATGGGTGTCCATCTTTCGTTTCAAAAATATGTTTTGGACGGACCAAATGCCATGGATTTGGTCCCTTCTGAGATGGGCGGGTTTTTTTTTAGCGATAATGGAAACTAAAAACGCCCAGCTCAGAAACGTCCCAATCCAAGCCATTTGGTCGTGGGAGGGACAAATGTACAACACTACCATAGCTCTTAGGGGTGAAGGGGGCAACTACATGTGGGTACAGTGGGTTTTAGAGGCCTCCCATTTACCACCACAAGTGTTATAGGTGGGGGGGGGGGGATGGGCCTGGGTCCGCCTGGCTGAAGTGCACTGTAGTACCCACTAAAGGTGCTCCAGGGACAGGACTTGTTGCTGGTGTATAACCTTGGCACAGCAGTTCACACCTGAAGACTAATCTCGCTGAAAACGTCCTTTATTTGAATAAGCATGTTTACTCACAGTTAACTGCAGATCAGAGGTTGTGCCCCACTGGCAACGAGTCTCCCTGGTACTGAGATGAGCAGTAGGTCCGAGCTGGCAGAATGGTGTACAATGCCCTCTTTCAGCAACATTCAAGGTAAGAGCGAAGTGCTGTAACGTGGCTAACACATGAAAGGGATCTAAAAGTGTCTTACACAAATGGCCACTACCTCATGGACTACCGGAAACAAAACAGGGCACACTCTGACCCAGTAAGCAGAGGGAAAAGCACCATGGGAGTTCAGCCTACCAACTACCAACATTGTGAGCATTTAACACAAGCTAGTGGAATCACTGAGCCCAATAACCTACACCCACCACAATGCATTGCTGATGTGACTCTGCAGTGTCCTTAACAGAAAAGGTGTCACACTCACCCGAGACCCACATCAGAACCAGGGAAAGGCTGTCAGAGGATAGAACACATTCTGCTATCATGGAGGTGGGTACGGCATTTGAGGCTGGCATATAGGCTGGCAAAAAAGTTTGTAAAGTGGTTTTTTTTTTGGTGGGAGGGGGTTAGTGACCACTGGGGGAGTCAGGGGAGGTGATCCCTGATTCCCTCCGGTCATAGGCGGCCGGTGGCCCAACTGTTTGGGGAGGCTAAAGGGGGCGGGGTTAGGGGTGGGGCCAGGGGTGGAGCTTAAATCCATAATTGTCTGATAACACGCAGAAAAAATAAATAAATAAAAATAAAAGTCACAATTAATACCTTTTATTAAATTTAGATATTAGATATGTATCATATGTCAAAGAATAAAGTGGTTGCTCAAAGCATATTCTAACCACAATCACTCAACTGCAAAATACTATGCACAACTTTGTCCAAAAACACACTCAGAACCTTACTATACCATAAATATTACACTGGGCAGACCTAATACACCAATATATCACCCATACGGATAATGCAGATCGTCAACAATATGAAACAAGGGATCATATCATTACAATTCTCATGTAGAGCCACAAAACACCCTAATTCATGTTTAATGTGGGATAAAATGCCATAAATAAGTAAATAAATATAAACTTTTAATGTTGAGCACCTGAGTCTCAAAGTGGACATATTTCAAACACTATAATGAAAATAAAATGATCTTTTCTACCTTTGTTGTCTAGTGATTTTTTCTAATCCTGCTGGCCAGTATCCGATTCTGCTGCTATCTGTCCTCAGTGCAGATCAGGAAGTCATCCTCGTTAAATATCTCCCTGGCAACCCAGGACACCTCCAGCCAACCCCCCCTGCTTTCCCAGCAGTAAGGTAAACAAACCATAAACCAATTGCTACAACTGCTAAAGGGCTTTCACTGCAGCTCCTGCTGTGAGGATGGAGGTAAATCAACAATTTAATGCCCTCAGAGCAGCTGTACTCCACAGCTGATCCATTCTGCTGCAGCCTCTCCAAGCCTCTTATACCGGGCACCTGTGCCTCCGGTGTTCATCTGGTCAGTTAGGGCACTTTTTTGGGACTTGCACCTGAAAAAAGAGGGTCCAAATAAAACAGACCAAATTCTCGTCAAAAACACCCTTGTTTCGATTATCAGCTAAAGACGCCCATCTCTCCTCGGCCGATAACCACTCCCCAGTCCCGCCTTCGGCACGCCTCCGACACGCCCCCGTGATCTTTGTTCGTCTCCGTGACGGGCTGCAGTTGAGGACACAAAGAAATTGGGTTTCAATTATACCGATTTGGACGCCTACGGGAAACGGACGCCCATCTCCCGATTTGGGTCGAAATATGGGCTTCTTTCTCTTTCGAACATAAGCTGGTTTGTCTACTGTTGGTGATTATATCTCTAAAGCTGGTTCAGGCTGCAATCTGTTGCACATGCACATTTTATGGTTGACAGGTCCCCTGATAAAGGCCTACTGTGCCAAAACACGCATACTGTCGGGTACATTCTGCTGCCATCTTGCATGTGGTACATTTGAACTAATAAAGTTTCATTGTTTTGGAATTCATTGTTTGAGATCTCTCTTTTTTTTTTTTTGCCTTCCACTCTGATGGTGTTTGAGGTCTACAAAATCCTGAGTGGTGTAGAACGGGTAAAAGTAATTCAATAATTTTTACTCTACAAAGCGTAAAGGACACTCAATGAATTTACATGGAAATACTTTTTAAACAAATAGGAGGAATTTTTTTTACTCAATGAATAGTTAAGCTCTGGAACTTGTTGCCAGAGGATGTTGAAACAGCGGTTAGCGTATCTGTGTTTTAAAAAGCTTTGGACAAGTTCCTGGAGGAAAATTCCATAGTCTGCTATTGAGATAGACATAGGGGAAGCCATTGCATGCCCTAGGACCAGTAGCAAGGAACGTTACCACTATTTCAGTTTCTGCCTGGTGCTTGTGGTCTGGATTGGCCACTGTTGGAAGCAAGATACTGGGCTAGATGAACCATTAGTCTAACCCAGTATAGCTATTCTTTTGTGCTATTAGCCGCATTAACATTTATCGTGTGATAACACATCACATGCTATGTTTCAGTGCTGGCCACGCCCTAACACTGCCTATAACCCACCCTGTTCTTGCCCCAACCCATGCTTAATTGTTAGCATAAGATTTTTACTGTGCTGGTTGGTTTTGGCATGCCACAGCTGCTAGCACAGGGTCTCACTAACAGCACATGCTAACACCCACACTAACTGCTTACCACACGTTAGGCTCCTGAATGTTAAAAGGGTGATGCTTTTTTAAAAAAAAAAAAAAAAGAGAGAGGATAATGCTGTTTTACAAACAATGATCATATGTAGCCAGGCAGTATAAAAACATTTAATAAACAGTTTGTAATAGAAGATTAACCTAAATAGATATGCCATTCCCAGAATAATTGCAAACTTTCTTGTCTTGGACCAGAGCTCAACAAATGCACAATACCACAAACAAGTATTCTGAAGTTATAAAGGCTGCAGCTCAATGTATATAAGCCAAAAAAAATAACAATGAATTAACCTTCTTATGTACTCAGGCTACAAACATTCATATTTGAGGATCCATCCTGAGATTTGCTCTGCTGTCTCTAAATCCGTTTTGGGGGAGGGACTGCTCCCCTTGCACTCCCCCTGGTTACGCCTCTGGAAACCTCCTTAAGATGAGCCAGGGAGTGGAGGAACCTCACAGTCTGAGAGGAATTGCCAAAGGATAAGGGAAAAGCCATAAACTTGAACCTGAAAGCATTATGGCAGAGAAGCTTTGTGAAGAAGCCTGTTTCCCCAGAATCAAAGTGGATTTTTGGAGCTCATATAAATGGAAAGGAACAAGGTATTGTTCTGTTCAAATTAAAGGTTACAGTGATAGGGGAAGCCAGCAAGAGGACCTGGCTAACATTTGTTTTTGACTAATTTTTGTTTAACAGTCAGAGCCAGATGCACAAAACCTAACGAGCCCACAACTTGCGTTTTAAACTGGTTCCAGGCAGTTTAAAACGCAAGTAGTTTACCGGGGCATGCACCAAAGGCATTTTTCCTGTCACGGTAGCAGGCAATGAATACGGAATGCAAATTGTCTAAAGGCTATTATAATGAGCTGCACTACCGTTGCAGCTCATTATAATGAGATGCACTACCGTTTTTCCGATTCCCTTACCGTGGGAACCCTAACGGGAGGTCTGCACCTCTCGTTAGGGCTCCTGTGAGGGAATCGGAAAGAAAAAGGCACCAAAAAAGGTTAAAAAAAAAAAAAAGCAGCAGCAAGTGCACGTGAGGGGCGTCCTTTATGGACGTACTCTCCCTGCGCTTGGTCTTTTATTTGTTTTTTCGCCGTTTTGCTCACAGCGGATCTCCATCCCTACCGCCTGCCCTCACTTTTGCATCCCTTCTTTGCTGCTGTCGCGGGCAGATCTTCCCCCCCCCCCTGCGCTCCTCCAGACTCTCTGATCCCCTCTCCTGCTCTCATGACGGCAACATGGCTGACCCAACAGAAAAGGAAAAAAAAAAGACTACCCCAAATTATTTGCGCTAGAACTAAAAAAAGTTCTTTTATGCTCCTCTTCCAGGTCTCTTCAGCCAATCAGAGTGCGTTTAGCTGGCACCTGCAAGCTAGATGCGCTTTGACTGGCTGAAGAGACCTGGAAGAAGAGCATAATCAAAAGGGACGTCCCGATTCTCCGACTCAGGTACCGAAGGAATAGAGAATGCAAATGACCTACAACGAGTAGCTCATTTGCATTCCCTTTCCTTAGTGAATTCCCGTTCCCTATCGATTTGCTATGAAATCAGTAGGGAACGGGAATTACCGACGACTTTGATGCATCTAGCCCCCAGGGACAGAGGATAGGATGGAAGTCATGTTGACAGTTGTCCTATCCAGGGTGAGGAGGCTGTTTTAAAGTTGTGCTCAAGCCATTGTAACAAAGGAGCCAGCCTTGGTATTTTTGGATATTGAAATAGAAAACCCACAATTAAACTCAGCTGTCTGAGGTAGTAGTAATGGCTGAGGTGAACCAATTTGCATATTTCCTTGCTCCTGCCAGAAAGGAAGGAGGCGCTGTTTTGCACTGCATGCTGGGAGAGTAATCCACAGATAAAATACATGGGGAGAAGTGCTAGTGACACAGCTCCATGGTGAAGATGTGTGTTGATATATTTTACCATCAGAGTTCAAACTCCATGCAAGAATTCCAAGTCCAGCCAAAGGTGTGGTGGAATTTTCTCCTGGGCCTTATATATGACTGCTAGAAGCTTCAGTTTGTCAAGCAGTGCTCTGGATCAACACAAGGGCCTTTCTGGAAGCTTTGACATAACAATATATAAAAATAAATAAGAATGATTGTGAGAATATGTATGCTCACATATGCATGGCTTTGTATATGGTAGTCTTTGAAGATCAATTGTTTATCATACACTACAACATTTTCCACCACCCCCTTTACCCATCCCCCTCCTATAATCTAACTTTCATACTTCCTTCACGCTCAATGGCCCTTATAATCCTCCTTCTTCTACATTTTCTCCCTGGCCAATCTTCTTCACAACTTTAACACATTTTAATGACTACTATTACAACATAACATAACATAAGCAGCAAAAGTAACCATGATTTTCCCCACTTCCTAAATTGCAACTAATTTGAACAATTATGAATGATTTCTGGTAAAACATTTCAGTACACCAATGTCATCATGGAGAAGGATCTAGATCTAATTCTATCAAGCCAAACTTGTGCTACACCTGCTACTACTAAATCACCTTTTCCTGCAAGCACTCCTGCAAATACCTAGGGCCAACCTATTAACCATTTTGACTTAAGTGCATAAGATGGTTAAATATATGCATAACTTTAAATGGATAATTTACCTGTTTATAATAATGCATGCATAGCCCCACTGAAAATGTCTTAAGTCTTGAATGCATGCATATTTATCTCAGGCATATTTATTGTGAATATCCTAAAACCCAACTTGCTGTGGGGTCACCAGATCAGGTCTGAGAATTCCTGCCCTACAGTCTTTCCTGAACCCAAATCCTAATCACTGTTGTTTCACTCTGGTGGTTCAGTACATTGTAACAAGAGCACAATAGAGAGTTTATACTGTTAATATAGACCAAAATATTTTCAACATTATTGTTTTTCTATGGGAAAAAAGCTTGCTACCTCTAGGCCTAGAATAGTAGCCAAAACAGAAGTTTTTCCGTCATAAAAACATGGAAATAAAGCACACAATATGTGCATGAAGATGAACCAATCTAAATTCTATATCTGGATTCTAAGAAGAAAGTTGACAAAGACCCTCATAAGAGATTCCAAGGGCAATTAAAAATCTATGGGGTATGAGACAAGTACCCTTTTCTGGACTGGGAACTGGCTAAAAAGAGAAAGGTGTTGAATTAAACATTCAGTTTTGTTGGTGGTGAAAGATAATAAATAGTGGAGTGTCCCAGGGATCTGTATAGGGACTGATGATTTTTAACATACTTGTATGTGGTCCAGAAAAAGAACAATCAGTGGAGTGGAGGAGTGGCCTAGTGTTTAGAGCACCGGTCTTGCAATCCAGAGGTGGCCAGTTCAAATCTCACTGCTGCTCTTTGTGATCTTGGGCAAGTCACTTAACCCTCCATTGCCTCAGGTACAAACTTAGATTGTGAGCCCTCCTGGGACAGAGAAATATCCAGTGTACCTGAATGTAACTCACCTTGAGCTACTACTGAAAAGGTGTGAGCAAAAATCTAAAAAAAAAAAATCTAAATAAAAATGAATAAGGTGATGAAGGGGGTAATTTTCCACAGAGAACCTAAAGTTAGGCATCGGGATGAGACATGCTAAGCTTGAATTCTATACTCATGCAGTTGCCAATATACAGATAGAATACTAGCACAAGTCCATATTTACTTGCCTAACTTTAGATGTGAGCACCTATGTCAGATCAATGACTGGTATAAATGCTCATGCCTAAATGTACAAATGATAGTAAAAACCCACCTAGAGGGTGGCACTAATTAGATTAAATTGGCATTTATGTACGTAAATTTAGGCTCAGGATCCACGTCTAAAATTTGTGAGTGAACAGAAAAAAAAAAAAGGAGGGTCATGGGCAGGGGCGTAGCCAGACAACAAACTTCGAGTGGGCCTAGGCAAGGAGTGGGTGAGCACCAATTGTTCTCCCCCCCCCCCCCCCCCCCCAAATAAAAAAAAAATCTCAGCTAGTGGGAAAATGCTTCTTTCCACCTTGGCAGTCTGCAGCAGGCATGTGCTGAAAACTGAGCATGTGCAGGTACCAGTATTGTGGAGAGTAGTGTTTTCATTACCATCAGGGGGAAGTCTTCAGCTGGTGGAACATGGGATCCCCACCAGTTACCGCTAAACATGTACTACTGTTGGGTGGGCCTGAACCACTGGTCATGGGCATAATGGGAACATTCCTAAAATGAACATGCATTGTTATATAATAACGGGAATATGCACCTAATGTATATGTGTACATTTGCACCACATTTCAGTTGGTGCAAATGGCCATGTCTGAAGTTATGTGCGATTCCTGGGCATAAGCGCTATTCTGTAAATCGTGCCTAACTTTAAGCGTAACTTATAGAATAGCGCTTTTTGGGTGCCATATATAGAATCTAGCCCATAGTACCTGAAAAAAGTAAATGCAGGAAGTCTTATCACCTCCTGTTTAGGAGGTGATAAGCCTTCCTGCATTTACTGAGTTAATATGGTAAGTGTTCCCATATTAATTCAGTGTTAGCCATTTAGAGCAGGGTAAGCTGAATGCACTAGCTGCTTAACGCTTCCAAGTTCATTCTCCACCCATGACACACCCCCTCTCAAAAATATTTTAGTACAAAAAATAGTTAATGCATGGTTAGCATGCAGAAAAGGAGAAAATACTGGAAAACATGGTAGCCCATTTCCCCACACAAACCCATATTTAGTAAATGGATCCCTTAATTTGCATTCAAGGTGTTTTATTAGTGTTTATTGCTTAAAACCTAAAATCAGACACCCTAGTTATATTTCTCTCAGACCCTTGTGCATGTTATTGAACACTGCACTTAAGCATTTCATGATGAGTGTTTAACAGGCTTAACACTTTATTAATTTCTCATGCCATCATAAGCAAGCATGAAAGGTAAGAATCTTCTCTGAATGGAGAAGAGACTGCATTTGTCTTTATATTTTAGCACTGAGATATTATAGCTGTACTTCTAACTGTAGAGGCACTGCTACATTTTTCCAAGCAGTAAATAATCATAAGCATGGAAACTTACCACAAACCACTAGCAAGAGATAATGTGTGTGTTAGGTAGAATTTAAAACCACTGTGGCCTTTATCGTAATCATGATTTTTTTTTAAAGTTTTATTTGAATACTCACAATATAATTGCAGATCACTTCTGTTGTGCAGTGAAAGGTCATGCAACTATATACTGTCTCCTAACATTTCTGAGAGCTTAATGGCTTCTGCTTTTCTGAACAAGAATCATTAAACAAATTCATAAATCAATGAAGCACACTGATGCATTACTCTAATTAGCATTTCTGCTCAGATGGTTGGTTTATATAGTGTAATTGTTTACTGTGTCTGAGTATTATGAGGGAGCGGCAGGACAGGAACTATGTTGGTCATGCTATTCGTTTTATATTTATCCCATTAAGAACAATTAATGTTTTCTCTTACATTTCCCAAATCCAGACCTCCAGTCCAGTTGTACTGCTTACATGCTTATGAAGGGCTATTCTGTAAATGGTGCTCAAAATTCAGCACCAGAAAAATTCAACGCTAAGCGTGATTCTATAAAGAGCGTATGCCCTTTGTAGAATTGCACTTAATGTTGATTCTCATGCCTACTATTAGATGCTAGACTTACACCTGATAAAACCTTGTGTAAATGCAGGCAAATTATGCATGCTGAGGACATATTCTAGAATTTCATGTGCAACTTTTTGGAACACCCCTGATATGCCCAAGGCCATGCCCCCTTTTGAGTTATGCGCTAGCAGAGTTAGGCACTATGACTTATAGAATAGCATGCAGTCTCATGGGTGCGCAAATTTTATTAAGTGCCAATTAACATCAACAATGAGTTGTTAGTACCCAATTATTGATGTTAATTGGTTTGTTACTCAATTAAGTTGTGCGCACATCTTGGGTGTGCCCTCAAATTTGGGTGCACAATTCTGGGCACCACATGCAGTATCTCAGGGAAAATGGCTTTTAACAACATGCAATGGAGAGGGTCAGAGTACACAGCACAAGCAATCCAGAAAAAAAGCACAAAGGGCTCTGAACAATAGAATGTGTCCTTTATTATGACCCTGACACGGGCCGTGTTTCAGTGTAAACTAACGCCTGCCTCAGGGGTCAATTCAACCAAGCAACACTCAATGCATAAGTTGTTGTGCAAGAAGTAGTATCTCCGCACAGTGAAAGTCCAATCTGAAGATGAGAGAATAAGTTCCTGTTGCGGATCAAACTGCCATGAAAAAGCAGAGGAACTATTTCTTGCTCAACAACTTATGTATTGAGTGTGGCTTGGTTGAACTGATCCCTGAGGCAGGCGTTAGTTTATGTCGGGTCATAATAATGCACACTTGTTCCACTCTGGAAAACGGCTTTTAACATAATGAATGCTGAAAATAATAGCCAACATAGTCCATATGAGTTATCCCAGCAAGGTGTGACCATTGTACCTGCCACACAACATAGACTACTTTCTCCATGCTTTTGTTTTTTGGGGGTTTACCTGCCAAGCAATGCAGAATCCCCCCCTCCCCCATACTTTATTTTCTGAGATTGTACCTGCTGCATAGTGCAGATTACCATCCCCATATTTTTGATTTTGGGGTTATATCTGCCACATATTGCAAGTTACTTTCCTCATAATTTCCCATTTTACAGCTCTTCTGAGCTGAGGTGCTCTATGATTAGTTTATATCCTCTAGTGGAGGAGTAGCCTAGTGGTTAGTGCAGTGGAATTTGATCCTGGCAAACTGGGTTGGATTTCCACTGCAGCTCCTTGTGACTCTGGGCAAGTCACTTAACCCTCCATTGCCCCAGGTACAAAATAAGTACCATTTTGATTGTAACCACAGAAAGACAGTATATCAAGCCCCACTCCCTTTCCATAGCAAAGTGGTTCCCCAAGTCCAGTCCTGGAGTACCCCCTCGCTAGTCAGGTTTTCAGGATATCCACAATGCATATTCATGAGAAAGATTTGCAGGCAGGACTGGACTTGGGAAACACTGCTCTAGCCTTTAGTGATCCATTGGTATATCTTTCTTTTAGAATTCCAGCACCATTTTTGCTTCCTGCACCTCTTTCAGGTGGAAAACCCAGGCATTCAGGGGTCCTTTTACTAAGCCGCTGTAAAAAGTGGCCTGCTGTAGTGTGAGCACATCTTTTGGGGATGTGCTGGGCCATTTTTTATTGCATCTAGGGGAAAAGGCCTTTTTTTAAGGGGATGGAAAACAGGGGCATAGCCAGACTTCGGCAGGAGAGGGGTCCAGAGCCCGAGGTGAGGGGGCACATTTCAGCCCCCCCCCTGGCGTCGCCGACCCCCCCACCACCAACAACTTTGACCCCCTCCCACCGCCAACCCTCTGTCGCCAACCCGCCATCGCCTACCTTTATTGGCAGGGGACCCCAACCCCCGCCAGCCGAGCCAAGGTCCTCTTCTTCCCAATTCCGCGCAAGGCTTCATTCTAGTCTGACGTCCTGCACGTTGTATGTGCAGGACGTCAGACTCACAGAAACAGAACGAAGCCTTGCAAGATGGCTTCGTTCTGTTTCTGTGAGTCACGAAGCCTTGCGCGGGATTGGGAAGAAGAGGACTTCGGCTCGGTTGGCGGGGGTTGGGGTCCCACGCCAGCAAAGGTAGGTGACGGTGGGTTGGCGTCAGAAGGGGGGGTTGAGAGGGTCGTTGGCAGGGGGGGTCCAGGGGCAAATCTACGGGGGCCCAGGCCCCTGTGGCCCCATACTGGCTATGCCACTGCTGGAAAATGGACATGTGCTAAAACTGAAACCAGCATGCGTCCATTTTTGGCCTGAGACTTTATCACCACCCACTGACCTAGCGGTGAGTTCTCATGCACTACCCGCATGGTAAACATGCAGTACATGCCAACTGCTGTTTACCGCCGAGTAAGCAGCCCGCAGGAGAAAATAGAAAATTATTTTCTACTGCAGTTGCCAAATTCAAAATTACAGTCTGGCTCACGCGCTAGCCGGGCGGTAGTGCTGATTTGGAGCATGCTGTACACGCGTAGGCCCTCTCGCACCTTTGTAAAAGGGCCCCTCAATGCCCTTCCAGTGAAAAAAATCTTATAATGCTTTACATCAGTGTTACCTCCACAGAATTGTGCTGTTTAAAAATCTGGCCAATAAGAAAACCATTCCTGATTACTTATATTTTTCTGATGGAGTTTCTTCTATTTAACTGATTAGTATCATTATTTTTGGAAGACAGAGCATTTGGATATACAGAATTCAGGCTTCTACAGAATAAAACTTGAAATGTTGTGGATACGATCATTTTCCATATGTAGCCTCCCCTTTCCCAAATTAAATATTTCTGTTAATAGTGAATGAGAAATCTGGAATATTTACTTAAACCTGCAAACTAAAACAAACAGGGCCTAAAGACCTATCAAGGCTTCAGCTCCTCTGTCTTTATTTCATCAGTTGTATCCCCCAGTCTGCAGTTTTCCATTTCAGAATGGTTTGTCTGCTAACATGAATGTCTGCTTGCAACCTGTTATATTGTGACTACTTGTCTTGAATTGCTTGCGCTGGAATAAGGGTAACATTCTGGGTGTTTATCAGTTGAGAGCTGTCATGGCAGCTATCTGTGACTCTGGAAGGAAATGGAAGTCATTCAGCCAAACACATTTTGCACAGTTTAATTTGAGTAAAATGGCAGACTGATCTGGCTCTGCACCAGCCAAGCTGGTATTCTTCTGATAAGATTTGAGATATTTTGAATGCATTTGTAGTGGACGAGGAGCCAGCAGTGAAGTTTGGCACAACCCTTTTAGTGTTCTCCAAAGAAAATTGGTACTGTGGGAGACCATAAATGCCTCTTGATGAAGTC
Source organism: Microcaecilia unicolor (assembly GCF_901765095.1). Classification (NCBI taxonomy): domain Eukaryota; kingdom Metazoa; phylum Chordata; class Amphibia; order Gymnophiona; family Siphonopidae; genus Microcaecilia; species Microcaecilia unicolor. The sequence goes on along the minus strand of NC_044036.1, from coordinate 57,743,157 downwards.
ATTTTTGAAAACATTTTTGATGTTTGGGCCTTATGTACTAAAACTTCTTCTTGGTGGTTTAACAGGCAAACTAAAATTACTATTAAAGTGTAGTGTACTGCATTTTTTAATGTCTGTTAAAAAGTACAGTGTATAGCACATATAATTAGCATGTACATTAACATACATACACACACACACACAAACAAAGGTTTACACATTACATGTGTCTATTAAATAATGTGTGGCTGTTTCAAAAATAGTACATACCTACCTACTCATGTGCCACAGTTCAATCACAACTCCTAAAGTGAAAAAGCAGATTTACCAAAAACCCAACAAGAACACAATTTATTAAAAGCTTGGAAAAGAGACAGCTGAGGGGAGATATGATTGAGGTCTACAAAAGCCTGAGTGGTGTAGAACAAATAGAAGTGAATCAATTTTTTACTCTTTCAAAAAGAACAAAGACTAGGGGACACTCAAGGAAATTACATGGAAATATTCTTTCACTTAGGGGGTCTTTTACAAAGCAGTGGTAAGCCCAACATGGGCTTACCACATGCTAAAACGGAACTACTTCCGGCCCAACATGGCTGTTTTTCCCTAAGGAGGCGCTAACTTGGCGGTAATTGGGCATTGTTGTGCGCTGCCTGGTTACTGCTGGGTTACCTCGGGAGCCCTTACCGCCACCTCAATGGGTGGCATTACCCCACCACATGGCCACGCGGTAAGGGTTATCTTACCATGTGGCCATTTTGGGGGGGGGGGGGGCTTTTTACAAATAGTGCTAAAAAGGGCCCTGGCATGAGGGAAAAATGGCCCCTGCCTTTTTCCCACAGTTTAGTAAAAGGACTCCCTAATAAACTTATGCTCTGGAACTCATCAAATAATGAGGTAAAAGTGGTAAAGGTTTGGACAAGTTCCTGGAGGAAAAGTCCATAGTCTACTCTTGAGATAGACATGGGGAACTCACTGCTTGCCTTGGGACTGGTAGCATGGAATGATGCTACTATTTGGGTTTCTGCCAGGTACTTGTGACCTAGCTTGGCCACTGTTGGTGGCAGGATACTGGGCTAGATGGACCATTGGTCTGACTCAGTATGGCTATTCTTATGTTCTTATGAATATTGAAGTAGTTGAGTGGCAATAACACTTCTTTTTTTAATGAACAGATGGAGCAGGCTGTATGCTAATTGTTGGGGGCATACCTAGAATGTCCTTTGAAAATACTGCATTTAAAACTGCACTAGTGTATGTAAACTTGGTTGCAGCTAGCATGGATGCACACAACACTGGATTCAGTAAATGGTGCTGAAAAATAGGCACTGGGAAAAATCAACATGTAGTGCTATTTAACAAAGAGTATGAGTGCAGGGATTCCCGCATACAACTTTGAGCATGAGGACTTATGCCAACTGAAATCTGGTCTAAATCCTGGCACAAAAGTTGGGCGTGAATCCACAGAATTTCATAACACTGCATTCATCTTTTCAGAATGCCCCCTGTCCTGCCCATGCTCCTCCCATGGAGGAAAAGTCTATAGTCTACTATTGAGACAGACATGGGGAACCCACTGCTTGCCCCGGGATTGGAATGTTGCTGCTAATTGGGTTTCTGTCAGGTACTTGTGACCTGGCTTGGTCACTGTTGGAAGCCTGAGACCTTACCGCCACCCACTGACCTAGCGGTAAGGTCTCACGCATTAACCGGGAGGTAATGGTCTACACGCGTGCAATGCCGATTACCGCCCTGTTAGCGCCGTACGCCAGAAAATAAAATATATTTTCAGGCGCGCTTACTGGACATGCATGAAAAATGAAATTACCACCCGGGCCACACGGTAGCAGGGCATTAGTTCCAAATTGATGCCTACATGCGTCCTATGCGGCTTAGTAAAAGGGCCCCTATATTTCTTTCTGCAAGTTTATTAAGACCATTTTATTTAAGAACCATTACTTTCTAACTAACAAAATTCTATTGTATGTATATCCCAGCTCTTACTGCTGGTTTTCTTGCATTGTTTGATCCACCTCGAACTAAGATTTGGTGCAGGTGAAATAAAATGATGAGTAATGTAATATAAACATATTAAAATAACATTTGGCATAGTATGCTATATACAATGTCAATTCAATACACATCAAAACATCTTAATAGACAACATAAGGTGTAAACGGAGGTGGAACATATAGACATAAGGAGTTAGATAGAAAATAAGGCTGACTAACTTAAGGAAAAGTTGGATGTGGAGTCAGTAGAGGTGCATGTATGGTAAGCAAATCCTGCTGCTGTAAGTACAGGTGTTGTTAGTCCTTGCCAGGCTTTTCACTTTCTTCCTGAACTGGAGCTAGTTTTGCATTAGACGAAGCTTATCTGGGAGTGGGTTCCAGAGTGTGAGAAGGAGATCCTGTTCTTCAAGCACTCTGGTCTATTTCCTTTATGGGCCTTGAAGATCAGAGATAGGGCTTTAAATCTTGTTTTCCAGTGGTATAGCCAGAAGTCAATTTTTGGGTGGGCCCACAGGTAGGATGGGTGGGCACTATTGTTGTCTACCACCTGACACACCCATGCCCCACCCCACCCTCTGACTCTACCTAACCCTAACAACTGCAGTGAGTATAGCAATACAGGCTTCAGTGTCTGCAGGACACATTGAGGGCTAGAGGAAGTATTAGAGATTGTACTCTTCAGCTCCCATTGAGCCACAATCCCCCAACCCTGATATGATATTGAAGCCAAATAAATTCTACATCCACAGAACCCCGTGGCTCTCCCCCAACAAAGGATGCAGAGCACAGCTAGGACATAAAACTCATCATATAAAGAAATATCTGATTCTAATGTAACCTCAGTAACAGTAACATAAACCCTTTCAGTATCAGGTACATTGTGAAGCAATACAAAAAATCTATTTAAAAAAAGTCACACAGAACCTAGAGCAAATCTACCATGCCAGCACTAACTTCCCAAAACAAGGATTTTACCTATGAAAGGGCAGTGACTTAATTATATATTATTACAGTGTGCCCCTAAAAGATCAATACATCTATCTGGAAAACTGAACAAGCCAATTTCTACAGAATGCTGCATGCAAACAACATACTAATGGAATACCTGGCCTCGATTACATACAGAGAGCACAAATGGCAAATACAGAATAAGTGACCACAAACTAGAAACAGAAATTAACTGAAATCCTAAGAAGCCAAACTGAAGAACCCTAACTTCTTTTGTCTTTTATTTTCAAAACAAAGGTGTTCCAACCCCTTTATCGTTTTTGTCACCCTTGTTTAGTTTCCCTTTATACTTTTTGAAGTGGAGTGATCAGAGTTGCACCATAGACCAATACAAAGGATAATAATATTCATAGTTCTGTTCATAATTCTTTTCAAATAATCCTTAGCATTCTATTTGCTGTTTGTGACAGCCATGGCACACTGGGCTAAACATTCAATGAATCATCCACAATGATTCTAAAATCTTTTTCTTGGGTAACTACTACTAACTCAGAACACAGCATTTTGCACCTGCAGTTAGGATCATTTTCCCTATGTGCCTCACTTTGCATTTGTCCACATTAAATATCATTTGCTGTTTTGATGTCTAGTCTCCTAGTCTCATCAGATCCTTCTGCAATTCCTCATAATTATCTGCTGTTGTATCGACTTTGAATAATTTTGTGTCATCTACAAATCTGATCGTTGCCTCCTACCCCATGGCTTTTCAATTTCCTCAGGAGATTCACACGAAGAACTTTATTAAACACTTTATCAACCGGCTCACCTTTCTCCAGTATCAACATATTTATTAATCACTTCAAAATATTTCTACCAGATTGGTAATGCAATGATTTATTCTATTAAATCCACTTTGGCTGTAACCCATTAAACCATACATATCCATATATTAAGTCTGAGCTGATCTCCCCTTTCTGCCTTCAGCAATTACAAGAAGCCCTGTGTGCCAGTCTTTACTTTTATACAATTTTAAAACAAAGGGCAGAGATCTACGAAAATGGGAACTACATATATACAGCATAAAATGCACAAGCTATTTAATTTTTTCAACATCAGGTAAGATACTTACAGTATTTAGATATTTTCTCCCAACATTCAGCCACGGCAATCAGCAATTGATTTAAACATCAGATGCTGTGGAGGGGCATAATCGAACACGAACGCCCATCTCCATGGGCGTCTATCTCCAAGAATGAGTACGTGAAGGGGTGGGACAAACCACATTTTTGAAAAAAATGGGCGTCCATCTTTTTTTCGATAATATGGTTTGTGCCAGCCAAATGCATCGGATTTGTGCGGATTTGAGCTGGGCGGTATCGTTTTTCACCGATAATGGAAACCAAAGGCACCCAGCTCAAAAATGACCAAATCCAAGGCATTGGGTTGTGGGATGGGCCAGGATTCGTAGTGCACTGGTCTCCCCTGACATGCCAGGACACCAACCGGGCACCCTAGGGGGTTACTTGTAACAATTAAAAAAACAAAGCAAACTACCTCTGAAGTCCATAGCTCCCTTCCCTTGGGTGCTGATCTCCCCAAATCCCCCCCAAAACCCACTGACCACAACTCTACACCATTACCATAGCACTTATGGCTGAAGGAGGGCACCTAGATGTGGGTACAGTGGGTTTTGGGGGCAGTTTGGAGGGCTCTCATTTACCACCACAAGTGTAACAGGTAGGGGGGATGGGCTTGGGTCCACCTGCCTGAAGTCCACTGCACCCACTAACAACTGCTCCAGGGACCTGCATACTGCTGTGATGGAGCTGGGTATGACATTTGAGGCTGGCATACAGGCTGGAAAAAAACGTTTTTAAAGTTGGGTTTTTTTGGGTGGGAGGGGGTTAGTGACCACTGGAGGAGTCAGGGATGGTGATCCCCAATTCCCTCTGGTGGTCATCTGGTCATTTAGGGCACTTTTTTGGGACTTGTTCATGAAAAAAAGGGTCCAAAAAAAGTGACCCAAAATACACGCTAAAAACGCCTTTCTTTTTTCGATTATCGGCCGAGGACGCCTATCTCTCCTTGGCCGATAAACACGCCCCAGTTCCGCCTTCACCACGCCTCCGACACGCCCCCGTCAACTTTGGTCATTTCCGCGACAGATTGCAGTTGAAGACGCCCAAAATCGGCTTTCGATTATACCGATTTGGACGCCCACGGGAGAAAGACACTCATCTCCCGATTTGGGTCAAAATATGGGCGTCTTTCTCTTTCGAAAATAAGCTGGCTAGGCTTTTATACCTAGGTATTCAGTGTGAGCATCCAGATACCTGGTGCCGACATTTATCTGGGTTTGGATGATAATCAGACTGGATAACTAACTGGATAAAGTTAGAAGGCCTTTTTGCTGTTCAAATTTTATCTGGGTATTTACCTAGTCAGCCGACTGAATATCATTGCTAATTTAGTAACCTGAAACTCTGTCCAGGCTCTGGATAATGTCATTGAATTTTGGGAATCGCACTAGAAAGCAGTTCCTGTCTGGGTAGAAGCCGTACCTACTCAAATAAGTCCTGCTGAATATTGAGTTATGTGGGTTTTTTTTTTTTCCATTGCTTCAACTGTGTAAATCTCAAACACTTCTCAATCTTTTGAAGACCATTTTACCATACCATCTTATTGTTACCTGCAAAAAAAAAAAAAAAAATCCTTCTCCTATGATTCCTTCTGCATAAGAAAATATTGAACAGAATTAGATCCAAAACTGATCTCTTTAAGCGATGGCTCACGGGTATTGGACACCTTAGATGAACCTTCAACAGTGGCTCTACCCCCAGGGTTGGTTCAAGACTCTACCATCTCCCATATTTCAGTATCTCCCCTTTACCTCCCTATACCCTCCTTTGGGCATCATCTTCCCTTCCCCCTCTCTAACCCCTCCCATGGTCAGCTCTCCTCCTATCTATCTCCCCAGTTTTCTAGTATCTTCCCTTCCCTAGCCCCATCCCTATCCCACATCCAGCATCTCCCCCCTCTTCCAGGCCACTCATGACTCCGTACCTCTTCCCATGCCAGATCCAAGCTTAAAGCCTGAACACTTCATGGGCCTTGTAAGTACAAGTCCACACTAAAGCACTGCTATATCCCACCATCCTCCACAGGAAGTCTGCCTCAGAGGAGGGCAGGACAAGACAACACTTAAGCATGGGGCTCTGCTTATAGGATTTTAAGGGCCACCATTGGAGAGGAAGAAGGTGGCAGCAGCAGTGGCAGGTAGGGGCAACCGCGGTAGCAGGCCTGACACGGGAAAGGATCTCATGCCCAGAGTCATACTGCCACCCTTCCCTCCCAAATAACAAAATGCTGCCACCCTAGGTAGGACCTAGTCTGTCTAGTAGCAGTGCTGGTCTGGGTCCATTTGACAAGCCACTGGTAACCTTTCTTTCTTTGCAATGAACCCCTCCATTGACTATTATTTTAACCCAATTTATCACTTCAAGAGAGACTTAATTTCCATATATCAGACTGAGTTTGTTTTAAAAGAGAAATATAGCTAGCATAGCCACGATAGTAACATAATGTTATAGTTGGACAAGCCAGAAATCACATCTAATGCCCTCCCTACCCAAGTTACTGAGCTGCAGCTGATGTCGGTCTCAATGAGTATGCTTAGGGGGTCCTTTGACATTAAGCAGGTGGAGAAAGAGTAATGATGGATGGAAGCAAAAGGAGAAGGTTCTGGCTCACTGATGAACAGCCGCTGGCTAGAACTTCAGTCAAGCAAACAAAAAAAAATCTAAATAGAAAATATAAATGATTGAGTTCATATGGCAATTTCAGCCAGAAGGGAAGACACACAAGCACTCTGCCCGTGTAGCTCAGTATTATCAGAATAAACAAACAAATCGGATTTACAACTACAATGTAGGATATGGATGTTGCATATGATAAAAACTATTACAAATGTAAATCCTGGGAGACTTATTGGCTGCACAGAAGGAAGACACACACATATCTAAATAGGGGTCAGTCCTTATCTGAACACAGTCCTGGGAGCATATCTAGAAAGTCCAGTTTTCAGGATATTCACAATGAATATGCACAATAAAGAAGGCACTGCATGCAAATCTATCTCATGTATTTTCAGTGTGTTGATCCTGAAAATCTGACTGTCTGGGTGTGCCCTGAGGACTGGTTTCAGAACCACTGGCTTATTTATTAAATGAGAGAAATGCTTTAGCACAGTGGTATTTAATTCTAGCCCTCAAGGGAAACCAACAGGTCAGGTTTTCAGGCTCTTTCTAATAAATATACATGAGATAGATTAAAGTACAACGGAGGTAATATGCATGTAAATATATCAGATGCATACTCATCAGGGCTGTGCTTCTCAACCCAGTCCCGTAGGCATACCCATGAGGGAAATTTGCACACCAAGGAGGCAGTGCAGGCAAATCTATCTCATGCAGATTCATTGTGGATAATCTGAAAACCTGACTGGCTGGGCATGCCCCTGAGGACTGGGTTGAGAAGCACTACATACTAAACTAGGGGTATCCTGATAACGCGATCTGTTTGCAGCTCTCAAGGACCATCAGTGAATATCACTGCCTTAGTAACCCAGGCTCTTAATTTTCTTTATGAAACTGTCCTAAAAAGCAAAACAAAACAAAAAACAAAACAAAACAAATATGTTATTTATTTATTTATTTACTACATTTATATCCCGCCGTAACAATATTCACATACATAGTTTTGAACACGCGACAATTGCTAAGCATTTTTAAGCTAAAACATGATCATTAGGCTGGTCCTAATCAAGAAAAGAAACAACGAAAAAAAATAGAACACAGATAAAGCGAGAGAAAGGTCAGTCTTCATGTAGCCAAAAAGACTTTCATAAACAGATGCGTTTTTAACATCTTCACATTATCTCAGGTATCTGGGTAGAGCATTCCATGTGGATGGGGCAGTGATAGAGAAGGCCCATAGTTCTGTCTCAACATAATTATATGATTTAGCGGAAGGTAAACAGAGCTGATGGGACATCTCAGATCTTAGTGTTCGTTTTGGTTTATATTATTGCAGGGTATTTTGAAAATAGGCTGGGATGTTCCCGAATAAGCGTTGATGAGTCAGTATAAGAGTCTTGAATTGAACTCTGTATGTTACTGGAAGCCAGTGTAATTTTTTAAATGTTGGAGTAATGTATTCAGACCTTGAGATTCCAGTGATCAGTCATGCTGCTATGTTTTGGATGACCTGCAGAGCTTGGATTCGGGATGATGATATTCCCAGAAATGAAGAGTTACAATGATCAATCTTTGTCAGTACCAAGCTCTGTACAATCGTCCGAAAAGCAGATGGTGTTACCATACCTTTGAGCTTGCTCAACAGATGAAGTTGAAAAAAAAAGGCTGAAATCACGTGGTCTATATGCTTTTGCATTGTCAGATTGGTATTTAGGAAGACTATCAAACTATAGACGAAGGGTTTCATAATCACGTTCTCACCCTGATATTCAAACATTTTTGACAGAGATGAGTCCAGAGTCCAATCTACATACATTATTTCTGTCTTTGCAACATTTAAAGACATCTTAGCCTATGTCATCCAATCAACAATTTTGTCAAACACATTCTTCAGTTATACAGCTAGATCCTGATCATGCCCTCGTGTGACCATTGTGGTATTACTATAGGTTCTAATAATAATGAATATAGGGATAGATATTCAGAATGGGCAGGTGAGGATCCTGCCCAATTAAGTTGTGGTGAGAGGGGCATCTCCAGATTTCCAGTGAAATTTAACCACATTGGGCCAAATTCTATAAGTAGCACCTATATGATGGAGCCAAAAATCTAACATGCTTTCCGTGATTCTATAAGCGGTATGCATCCTTTATAGAATCACGCCTAGCACATAGCTGCATGTCACAATTCACGGGGAGGTGAGTTGGCACAAGATAGGCATCACAGCAAGGTGATCCAAGACAAGAACTGAAGTAATACAAGTACCAGGCAGGAACTGAGACCAGGCAGAAACTGATGCAAGCCTGGTACCAAGGAGTACTAGGCAAGGCAGGACAAGGCTGGATTGAAGACAAGGCTGGACAAGATTAGACACAATAAGGCAGGGCAAGGCTAGACATGATATGGCAGGCAATGCTAGAACTGTACACAGAGAAGGCAAGGAAAGCAGGGCAAACAGGTCTAGAACTGGATACAAACAAGGCAAGACAGGACAAGGGAAACTAGGTTAGAACTGGATCCAGACAAGGCAAAGCAAGTGCAAGGCAAGAACTGGGTCCAGACAAGACAAGACAGGCACAGAGACAAACAAGGAAAGGCTGTACAAGGCAAGGCAAGAACTAGAACCAAACCAGACGGAGCCAGGCAAGGCAAACAGGATATGACTAGAACCAGGCCTGACAAAGATGGACAAGGCAGGCAGGGCTAAAACTGTAATCAGACAAGGCAGAATAAGGCAAGAACTGGAACCAGATAAGGCAAGGCAAGGCAGGAACGTGGAACGGACAAGACAAGACTAGGCAAGACAGGCAGATCAAGGAGTTGAACTCAGAGATAAGGCAGGACTGGAGCTTGGCAGGACCTCGGAGACAAGGAAGGACTGAAGTTTGGCAGAAATTCAGAGACAAGGCAGGACTGGAGCTGGGCATGAACTCGACAAGGCAGGACTGGAGCTTGGCAGGACATCGGAGACAAGGAAGGACTGGAGTTTGGCAGAAATTCAGAGACAAGGTAGGACTGGAGCTGGCAGGAACTCAGATACAAGGCAGGACTGGAGCTTGACAGGACCTCGGAGGCAAGGCAGGACTAGAGCTTGGAAGGAACTCATAGACAAAGTAGGACTGCAGTTTGTCAGGAACTTGGAGCCAAAGCAGGACTGGAGTTGGCAGAAACTAGACAAAGCTAGGCCCAAGTCGAGGCAAGGCTGGATCCAAGGTCCAAGGCAAGTTTGGGACTCAGCAAGGCAGGAACCAGATCAAGGCAGGAGCAGGAACATGAAGAAAAGACTGAAAACCTCTTGTGAAGATAATGGGATGAAGACAAGCACTCCTTTAAGTACCACGGGGCAGGAAGTGACGCTTCTGTAGGGTTTCCCAGTGTCATCGCTGCCAGAAATAAACTGGAGCTTTTTGGCGCATGTACACTCTAGGAGGACTAGCAACTGTTTCATGCAGCAGCAGCAGCAGCAGCAGCGGAATGTCACAGGACCCTCTCATTTAAAAAGGTGAGATGGGGTGCGTCAGGGCAGGAATCACAGCAAGGCCATGACACTGTGCCAAACTGGAGGCACCTGCAATGAGGCCTGCTATCAGCAAAAAGGCAGTCCCAACTTTATCCAGGTGCTTACCCTGTTAACCAGTCTGAATATTGTTAGCAGGATAAGTTCTAGTGGTAATCTATGATTCGAATATTTAATGCTGGTGCCCAGATTAGACCTAGCACTGAATACATTTATGTTTACTCCATTTGATAAACTGCCCAACTTGAGGACCAAAACAAGATCTCATAAATAGGACAGGAGAGCAAAAGAAGGAACAGAGAAAGAGAGAGAGCGAGAAAGAGCAGAACCATCCCATGTGCACTAGCCCATACCCCTTGTACTCCCAAAGGCTTGGTTAAAGAGGTGAGTTTTCAGAGATACATTGAACTTCAAAAAAGCTGATTCAGGCTGGAGTGAGGATGGTAAGAGGTTCCATAAGCGGTAACAATGAAAAAGGCCAAGCCCTGCATGGAGTCAAGATGGGTCAATGATGGGGTGGGGGGAGAATGTGAAAATGGGAGATGTGACTATCCAGGTCCTGAATGGCTTCTCAAAATAGACCCCAAATCTCCTCAGTAGTTGAGAACCCTGTGCAAGATTCACATCTGGTGCAACAACAAACTAAACATGAACAAAACAATCTAGTGCCCAGGTGTTTGGCGGTAGGGTGAAATGCAGACAAAAGAGAAGAGCTACTGGGGGGAGGGGATCCTTCACTCTCCTTTCCCACTCATCACACAGTCCCTTCTCTGGAAACCACTTCCTAAACTGCTGGGTCATTTCCTTTTTATACTGGAGATAGTGACCGTGGAATATGATTTAACGCAGTGAGACTTACGCTAAAGAAATACAAGCAGTAGGGGTTTATTATTATTGTTATTATTCTTTTCTGTTCTATTTACAATACATTTGTGATAAGGTGATAGACCTTTATTTCAAGCTAATTAAAATGGGAAATAGGTTAATAGCTAATCTGAAGAAGTAATTTTGATCAGGTAAACTTTAGTAACATGTCAGGGAATAGTTTCTTTTGGGGGCAATGTCCAAATGGGTTGTTTCATATACCAAGAAATATTCAGTCAGTGACTGTCATCTATGCCTTCATGATTGCAGCCAGTGACTGTGATCTTAGGGGATCTTTAACTAAGCTACGGGAAAAAGGGCCTTGTGCTGGTGGTGAAGGCCATTTTTCCCATGCACCAGGACCCTTTTTTACCGCAACGGGTAAAAAAGCCCCCAGCCGACATGGCCATGAGGTAAGAAAACCCTTACCGTAAGGCCATGTGATGGGGAGCCTTTACCGCCACCCACTGAGGTGGCGATAAGGTCTCCCACGCTAACCCGGCGGTAACTGGACAGCACATGGTAATGTCCGTTTACCGCTGGGTTAACGCTGTGCAAGCAAAAGGGCCCTTAAATTTTCAGCTTCATATATCTGTCTTCCTATCACTTACTCTGCTTCCCGTTCCAGGAATCAGAGCTTTTCATCATTTCCTACAAGTCCAGTATTCTACTTTCAGTCGTGTGATATTAATTTTACTCTAGATCTGTGAGAATTTCAAAACAGATTTATTGAATAATTGCACAAACATGGAAAAAATGTTGGTGTGTTGTTACATTTTTCATTTTCGTCTTTCTGTAGCAGATATTTCAGAATGCTTTCAAATTTCACCCACATGCACTAGGATAGTTCAATAGAATTACCCAGTGAATCATGTAAATCAGGAATTTCTGTCAAACTGAAATCAGCCTGAAATCGTCCCCTCTGAGACCGACTCCAAATGATTTGCTTATCTCTACTTTATTCCACACCTTATCCAATTAAGTTTGTGCATCATGAATCCAGCTGCCAGAATCAATTTATATAACTTTGCCAATTTCTGACAATTTGTAACAAATGAAATGATACCCTACAAAACATTTGTATTAATTTTCACAAGGTGACTGATTCTTTTTTCTGCAGGCTGTGTCCAAGTTTTAGTCTTCTTTCCATTGTTGCCTCAAAGAGACTTTTTTAATGATCATTTGTATTCAGTGACAAAGGTGTCTATCTTTGGCACACTATTTAGGATTAGCTAAACACACTTCTATTAAATCAGGAAATTGTATCATATATCTATCATCGACAGAATGGATCTCTATCCTTTCAAGTTACAGCTGTAAGCACTAAAGTGGCCTATTTTACTTTGCTTTTGTCCTGTATCCAAAACAGGAGCAAACTAGTATAAAATAGGATCATTGAGATGACAGAAATATAGCTAGCTGTCATACCTAGTATGACATTCACAGCTACTTTAATGTAGCACTTCAGAATTTAGGGGGGAAGTTGTCAATTTAGGCTACTGTGAAAGTGGGTTATTTTACTGTTTATTAGTAACTAGGGGTTCCTTTTACTAAGCTGTGCTAAGAAATGGGCTTAAGGCCAAATTCTAAAAAATGACACCTGAAAAATCAGTGCCGAAAACCACGCACTTAAGCGTGAATCTATAAAGTACGCATAAAGATAGGCATACTTTATAGAATAAGCAAATGTGCCGTTCTCATGACTAAAATTTACTTGCACTCATTTAGGCCTAAATACCTGCACCTAACAGGTGCAAATTGGGTGTACTGCATAATAGTTTTGCGCATATTTAAAAAAAATGCCCACGACTCACCCATTCCACGCCCATGGCCACACCCACTTTTCAGCTGCACACATTAAAATTTACGTGCACTAAGTTATAGAATATGCCTAGAATGTTGTGTGCGTAAATTCTACTTAAAGCCAATTAGAGCCACTAATTGATTAAGTACCAATTATTGGTGCTGATGGGCTTATTAACCAATTAAGTTGTGCGTGAAATTGAGTCATGCAGCCAAATTATTGCAGACAACTTAAGGCACCATTTATAGAAAATGGGGGTTAGTGCACCCTTATGAGGGCCTTTCTTGCACAAAGCCTATTTCTAGCATGGCCATTTAAAAGAAAATTACCATAGGAACACTTACCAGCTCCTATTCAGATGGCATTAAGGGCTCCCTCATTATGGACGTGCTAACCATTTAGCGCAACAATAATTTGTATGCACAAACTCTGGGATTCTATATATAGCACCTAAATTTTCATAATCCAAATAGTCTGAGTTTTCATAATTTTTCGGTTTCTTAATCTTTGAAAATCATAAACTCTAGAAGAAACCTCTTACTCTATCTTTCTATAACATTTTTATAAATATTTTCTTATCATTACCTTAATTAAATAATATGAATTGTGCTCAGTGTTTGGCGCATTACACATGACCACAGTCAAGAATCAAGGTTTGTAATGCCACCATCCTGCCATCACAGCACAAAAACCCTAACCATCCTAAAAATAGATTGCCTTTGTTTAGCAAATAATTCAAATGTTCAAACATGTAGATGAAAAATTACACTTAGCTTATAGGTTTTATTTCTTGAGGTGGTGGGGCTTGTTTGTTCCAACCAACGTGTAGGCAGGGTTCTACAGACTGTCCCAGTCAATGTGTAACACTGTGATTTTGTGAATTCAGTGAAATTTCCTTATCTAATACTCTTCTTTGAGGAGAAATTAATTAAATTAGTTAATGAGCTCTGAACTTAAGAATTATTGATATTAATTGACACTCATTAAAATTTGCACATGCATCTGGCTGCATGCTATTCTATAAGGAAGGGCACCTAACTCCTATAGCGCACATTTCAAAATAGGGTGTGAACATGGAAGACCGTTCTGTCTTGCAGTAGCAATAATATACGGTATATAAATTGACGTAAATAAATAAAAAAATAAATAAAATGTCAGGGGCATTCTGAAAAGTTATGTGCATATTTAAAGAATATTGCACTAGTTCCCAAACCTGATCTTAGAGACACCCCAGCCAGTCAGGTTTTCAGGATACCCACAATAAATATTCATGAGAGAGATTTGCATGCAGTGGAGGCAGTGCATGCAAATCTCTCTCATGAATATGCATTTGGATATCCTGAAAACTTGACTGACAGGGGTGCCTCCAGGACCAGGTTTGGTAACTACTAGAATACTGGGGTAAGCACACCTAAACTGGATGCCAGAATTTACACCAGATTTCAATAGGCATAAATCTGGCATCTAAAGTTAGGCATGGGAATTGGTGGTAAGCACTATTCTACGAAGGACATGCAGGCTTAACGCTGATTTTTCCTGGTGCCAAATTTTGAGCACCATTTATAGAATTTCCTCCATGTAGAATGCATTCAAAGTGACATAGAGGGCATTTTCGAAATAAACGTCCAAGTTGGGATTTGGACGTCTTTGTAAAACGTCCAAATCCAGGGCGGGGAAAACCATATTTTCAAAAAAAGATAGACCTCCATCTTTTGTTTCGAAACTACCAAGGACGTCCTTGGGTTTGGACGTTCTTAGAGATGGATGTCCTTAGACATGGACGTCTTTGACTTTCGGTGATTTTCACAACCAAAGACGCCCATGTCAAAAACGTCCAAATGCAAGCCATTTGGATGTGGGAGGAGCCAGCATTTGTAATGCACTGGTCCCCCTAACATGCCAGGACACCAACCGGGCACCCTAAGGGGCACTGCAGTGGACTTCATAAATTGCTCCCAGGTACATAGCTCCCTTACCGTGTGTGCTGAGCCCCCCAAACCCCCTCTAAAACCCACTACCCCCAACTGTACACCACTACCATAGCCCTTATGGGTGAAGGGGCTCCTATATGTGGGTACAGAGGGTTTCTGGTGGGTTTTGGAGGGCTCACTGTTTCCTCCACAAGTGTAACAGGTAGGGGGGTATGGGCCTGGGTCCGCCTGTCTGAAGTGCACTGCACCCACTAAAACCGCTCCAGGGACCTGCATGCTCTGTCATGGACCTGAGTATGACATTTTAGGCTGGGCTAGACGCTGGCACATAATATTTTTAATGATTTTTTTTAGGGTGGGAGAGGGTTAGTGACCACTGGGGGAGCAATGGGAGGTCATCCCCAGTTCCCTCCTGTGGACATCTGGTTATTTGGGGTACCTTTATATGCCTTATTCGTAAGAAAAACACGTCTGGGTGAAAACGTACAAGTGTTAGTCATGGACGTCTCTGCTTTTTTCGATTATGGCTCAACGACATCCAAGTGTTAGGCATGCCCAAGTTCCGCCTTCACCACGCCTCCAACATGCCCCCTTGAAATTTGGATATCCTTGCGATGGACTTCAGTTGGAGACATCCAAAATTGGGTTTCGATTATTCCGATTTGGACGTCTCTGGGAGATGGACATCCATGTTCCAATTAATGTCAAAAGATGAACATCCATCTCTTTCGAAAATGAGCCTGATAGTCAATACAAGAGAAATACTTCATTAGTTGTGAAATTAAAAACATGCCCGACATAGCCGTTTTTCACCCTGACTGAGTTTACTTCCATGATTTCTCTCCTAAATAACTAAATTGGGTGAGCACAGAACATACTTCAAAGCAAGAACAATAAATAACAAGAATTAAAATGCATGACAGACAATGAGGGTCATCATTATTATAACCTACAATAAAACCATAGTCGTCATGTGTAGGTATCAGATTTTACTTGCTTTTCCAGGCGGTTTCACAAAGGAAATTAAGAGCCTGATTCAGTAAGGCTCTTGATGGTTCTCAAGAGCTGCCAACAGATTAGGCTTTCTGGAAGCACCTAGTAAATATGCATTTCATAGATGTGTAGACAAATTACCGTCATTGTAAGCAAATCTATTTGCCCTGTTTCACCATCCTGGGTCAAAATTGGGCAGGAGCAATCCAAAGCAGTTGCTGCCCAGCAGTGCAAGAATCCAGAATTCTGTTAGCTGAACTATTATTGATGTCATTTTTTCAACCAACCCCCCTCCCACACACACACACACACCAAAAAAACAAAACAAAACCCAGGAGATAAACCCCTGCAAAAACACACAAACCAAGAGCAGAGGTAAACCAGGGAGTGAAGAGCAGATGATGTCGCATTTATTGCACTTTGAATTGAGCAGCAGCACTACCCATACAGTATAAGGAATATTTTTCTTGAACTTCTTTGATTTTGTATGGAAGACCTTGGGGACCCCTGACAAAGGCAACCGAAACTTGGCCAGGTTGGGTCATTTTTCAATAAAAATCTTTTGTTGTTGTTGTTGTTGGTGGTGAACACTTATCTTCTCCCTGGATCACCTCTGCTCTTAGTTTGTTTGCAATTTTTTCAACACCATGTAATTGCTGGTATTATTTAGATATTGCCTCTCCCTCAATATTCAAGTAGTGCCATCTTGAATTATAACATCACTAGGGTAGGAGTGACTAGGGATCATTTGTCCCCCTGCTTTGATCCAGGATAGGGGTACAATACACAGGGGTTGTTCAAGTGGCATGGATGTACTTACCTCTGGATTCTATATAGTGTGCCTAGAGATCCGCATCAAAATCTAGGCATATTCTATAATGACTAAATTGGCTTAACAAGCCAACCAGCCTTGATAACAGCACTTAACAAGCAATAATGAGCACTAATTAGCAATAATTAGAATTTACACGCACAACTCACTAAGCATATTCTGTAATGAACTGTGCCTAAATTCTAATACACGCAGTTCAAAAGGGGTGTAGCTATAGGCAGGGAAATGTGCATTTTGTGGGCATTGAAAAAATTATGCATGCAGTTATAGAATATGGCCCAGTGTGCATAAATCTAAGCGCAGGGATTTAGGCCACATTTTCATTGGCCTAAATGGATGCGCATTGTTTTAGGTGCTAGGATTTCAGCCTAAGTTTATTCTATAAACCACGTCTAAATCTAGGCGCCACTTACTACTACTACTACTTATCATTTCTAAAGCGCTACTAGACGTACGCAGTGCTGTACACTTGAACATGAAGAGACAGTCCCTGCTCGACAGAGCTAACAATCTAATTAGGACAGACAAATAGGACAAACAAGAGATAAGGAAATATTAAAGTGAGGATGATAAAATAAGGGATCTGAAGAAGTGAATAAGGGTTAGGAGTTAAAAGCAGCATCAAAAAGGTGGGCTTTTAGCTTAGATTTGAAGAAAGCCAGAGATGGAGCTTGACGTACCGGCTCAGGAAGTCTATTCCAGGCATAAGGTGCAGCAAGATAAAAGGAACGGAGTCTGGAGTTAGCAGTGGAGGAGAAGAGTGCAGATAAGAGAGATTTACCCAGTGAATGGAGTTCCCTGTGAGGAATGTAGGGAGAGATGAGAGTGGAGAGGTACTGAGGAGCTGCAGAGTGAATGCACTTATAGGTCAATAAGAGGAGTTTGAACTATGCTTAGGCAGAAATCTGGTCCTTTCTGCCTCCTAAATAAATTTGTGATACTTTTTTAGACAATTGATCATCATTCATGAATAAGCATTTTACTTTTATATATTTTGCCATATCTAATAAATAAATTCCATATAAAAGGCCAGTGCTAACAATAGCAACCATTTGATTTCTTTGGTTTGTCAACTATATCCACCCAGTTGATTCAATATTACTTAAAGGTAATACTCATTGTGGTTTCCAGGACATGACCTGATCTTTTGTAATGTCAGCTTTCATTTGTGCTTTTCAAAGAGAAATGCTATACTAAAATTTACGGTAAAGTTAATACATATTGTGTAGAAATGAAAATATATTAAACTTCAAAACTATCTTGCAGGCTGGCTGTTTACATTGATGTCAATTATATTAGGTTTTGAAAATTTTACCAGAAGTATACTGTGGAAATCATTTTCGAAGGGCTGTTCAGCATCTACATATGTAAATGGCAACATGTACATGTATATGACACTAGTTACACATGTAGATTCCATAAAATGCATAGATTTAAAGGGCATGTGTTCTGGAAGGACTTTAGAAAGTCTAAGAAATAGACATGTATTAGCTATTTTTTTTTGTTCAAAAGTTTTATTCAAGATTTTTATTATATAAGTACAAGAAGAACATTAGAAAAAATATGCATCAAGAAACAGGAAAACAATACCCATGTAACTATTGAGGATACATACACTAAAAGTGAACATGGAAAGAAATACTTTGAAAAGATTACAAAATATTGGAATATTCAAGTAAAGGCTCCCTAACTTTGCAAAAATTGGCTAATGATCTAGTTTTTCTGCTGCTACTCTTTCATATTTAACAACTACACACACATTATTCCACCACAAATTATAATGTAGAGTGGACAAATCCTTCCAGCATTGACACATCATCTTGATGGCAATATGCAATAATATTTATTTATTTATTTGTGGTCCATTTATACCCCACATTTTCCCACTAGAGTGAGCACAATGTGGCTTACAATTTTACAAAAGGTTACAATGCAATGAGGGTAATGACATGACAAGTCAGAAAGACGGGAAAGTACAGGAGGATTATACAAGGATGCTTGAATAGGTTGGAGTGGTAAATGGGTATAGACAATTTGATGTAGGCGGGGATTAAGCATTAATTGGTAGGATAAGCTTTCTCAAAGAAAAATGTTTTTAAAGATTTCTTGAATAGCTGGTGATCGTCAATCTCCTTTAGGTGCCTTGGTAGAACATTCCAGGACTTTGGGCTGATGTAGGAGAAAGATGATGAAAAAAGCAGTTTATATTTAACTGACTTGCAGCTTGGATAGTGTAGATTAAGGTAGGATCGAGCAGTTATTGAATAATTTCTGGATGGGAGATCAATTAAATCTAGCATGTAAAATATGCTAATATATGTAAAAGCTTGGCTTTGGGATCATCAATTAAAACAGATAAGCCAATGTCACCAAGAATAACAATTTTATAAGAGAGAGGTTCATCTATATCTAAGAATTGACAAATAGATGACCATACACCCTTCCAAAATGGTTGTATAAAAGAACAGTTATAAAGGAGGTGGTCTAGTGTACCAGTGACATTTTGACAAGTCCAGCATTTAACATCAGACTTCTGAGGTTCCCTTTTACTAATCTGCATAAGCGTCTATGCGTGCTCAATGTATGCCAAAATGGAGTTGCCGCCCAGCTACCACGTGGCTCTTGTGGTAATTTCATTTTTGGTGCGCGTCCAGTGGCATTTGACGCATGTAGGTCATTATTGCCCGGTTACTGCGTGAGACTTTACCGCTAGGTCAATGGCTGACAGTAAGGTCTCAGACCCAAAATGGAAGGGCAGCAATTTTCATTTTGCCGCTTGTCCATTTTTGGCAAAAAGTTTAAAAAGGCATTTTTTACAGGTGCGCTGAAAAATTGATTCTGTGCGCCCCCATAACACATGTCTATTCTACTGCAGGCCATTTTTCAATGGGTCCCTTAGTTCTTATTTTACAATAGGGACATATGTAAATTTTTTAAAATTTCCCTTAGGTAAGCATAAGTGTCAGTGCCAGCATCAGTATAAAGTTATCCTCTGTGTGGACAATTCTGTAACTGGGTGCCACACAGTTGGCTCCTGGATGCAGCGTGTTGAGTGCTAATTCGGTAATGCCATGTGGGCACTCAGATTCTGTTATAGAATATTAGCATAAGGTCAAATCTATGTGCCAACATTTAGGCATGCCAGCTTATGCCATGTCAATAGCAGGTGTAAGCTGGAGCATGTAAATATGGCTTATTAGCATAAAGGTAGCTGCCAAGCTACAGAATGAGGGGGTATATGTGCTGAATGAATTATGCATGAAAATGTTATATGAACACTAACATTAGTTTATTTAAGCACGCCTCTGATTTGCACATGCAATTTAATAGAATAACGAGCCAATTATTGCCAATAACTGGCTTTTTAACAAGCAATTGCTGGCACTAATTAGATTTAATTGGGACTAATGTGCATAAAGTTAGCCATGGTCCAAAAAGGGGGCCTGGAAATGGGAGGGTCATAGGCATTTCAGGGCAGAATGGGAACGTGGTTTTGAGTTATGCACATAATTACAGAATATGGGTGTTCCATACATAAATTTAGGCACAGGCATTTTCAGTAGAGCGTAAGGACTGTTGAGTGGTAGTCTCACAGTACTACCTCTAAATAAGGAACATTCATTGGAGTGAGGGAAGGCTATGGGTGTTCATTGGGTGATAGAGGTTATGGATGCTGATTGGAATGAGGAGTGGGTTATAGGAGAGAGGGAGTGGGGAAGTGAATTATACGTTTCCAATATCTGAGCAGTTAAGGGGTAATTAATTAGGAAAGGACTGAGAGAACAGAGTGAAGGGAGAATGAAATACAATGTTTAATAGGAAAGCTGGGAGAAAAGCACACAAGGAAAGGGATTGTGTGATTCAGGCCAGCAGATGCTCATACAAAGGGTCCATCAAGTCCAGCATCCGGTGTCTGATAATGGAAAGTGCAGTTCACTTGGAAGTGGGCTGAAGAGTTTAGTGAGAAGATCCTTTCCCTGTTGTTCATTCCCAGATTGCAAACTTCATAGCTGCCTAGCTAATACTTATTAATTGGCCTGTCCTCTAGAAACGTATCCAAACCTTTTTTTATTCTCAGCTACACTATTAGTATTGTTATTAGTATAATGAGAGGGCCTCTTGGCAAATAATATGGGTTAGCATCGTAACCTAGCGAGATAACTACCCCCGTAAGAGCACTATTTTCAGTGTCAGGGTGATCAGAGCTTTGGTGGAAGGGATTGGGGAATGTCAAGGGGATTGGATATGAAGAGATGTCTTGGGTTGAAGGCTGAGATTGAGGGAGTGTCAGGAGAGGGGATTGAATGTAAAGGGGAGATGTGGGTGGGTTCACCACCATGGAACAGCTATGTAGTACTCACTCAATTGTAATTTTTGAGTGGTCCTGCACCATGGTACGTGCAGTGGCAGATAGCGTGTGTGTTCCCACACAACCTTCCACTGTAGGTAATGTGGTGCCATGCAGTGTCTACATTGTGTGGAAAGTGTAGGGCAGATGCCGGGCATGTCCCCTGCATTTATTGTACAAGCTTTGCAATTACTGTGTGCTACTTTTTGCAACCAGTGCACAGTAAGTGCAAAATCTTGCTGCAATGTATTAAAAGAACTCCTTAGTGCTATATACTCTTAACTCTCCTTATCTTGCCACTTTGAACCACTTTTGTGGGAGTTGGCGGGATACAAAAACCACATTACATTTACATTTATTTCTTAGGCTTCTAGCTTTTGTATACGGAAATTTCAAAGTGAGTCTTTTGTTTATATCTATAGCCAGCTTAGCAATTGCAAAGGTAATTTGCTATCTTTAATCTCTGTTTGCTTCTCCCTTAAAGGTAGCTGATTTACATTTGTCTTCATTACAACCTCTCTGTGGAGAAACCCTAACTTCCCGCTTTTGATATGTTTCTGAGTGACTGTTGGCTTTCCCCCAGGGTCAAGTTTAAAAGATGCTCTATCCTGTTTCAAATATTAATGACAGCAGTCTGGTTCCACCCCAGTTACAGTGGAGCCTATCTTTCAGAATAGGTCCCTCTTCCCCAGAATGCTTCCTAATCCTAACAACTCTATATCCCTCTGCCCTGCAGTATTGTCTTATTCATGCATTGAGACTACAGAGCTCTGCCTGTCTTTTGAGTCCTGCATATGGAGAACATTTCTGAGAATGCTACCCTAGAAGTTCTGAATTTCAACCATCTAAGAGTCTCAGGGACCCTTTAACCAAGTTGCCACACAAGGGGCCCTGCGCTGATGTTGGTGTGTGTTTTTCACGTACGCCGAGGTCCTCTTTACTGCAATGGGTAAAAGGGAAGACTCTCCTGCAGGAAATGGCCATGCGACATGTAAAGCACACACCATTTGGCCATTTTGGGGGGGAGCCCTTACTGCCACTCATTGAGGTGGCGGTAAAGGCTCCTGCGCTAACCCAGCAGTAACTGGGCAGCACGCAGCACTTCCCGATTACCGCTGGGCACACTCCAGCACTACAAAAATATATTTTTGTGGAACCGGATATGACGGCACCCTAAGGGTGGGAAGTACCGCCTGGCTGTTGAGGTAGCCCGGTGGTACTTCCTGTTTAGTAAGCGGTAAGCTTGCATTCGGCTTACCGCCACTTAGTAAAAGGGGACCTCAATTTGGCTTCCAGAACACCCGCAAAATGCAATTGTAAGGCATAGCAGGTCCCTTGTCCATGAGACTACCCATTTATGTCACTTCCCAGACCCCTTTGTCTTCTTTTTAAAGGCTGGAGGATAGTATATAGCTTAGGATGGGTCCTTGTTAATTGATTTCCTTTACAATGTGCTTCCTGTAGCTGTTTTCTTTTCCGTTCTCTGCTTTTAGTTGTGCCTTATCATAAAGAAACCAAGCATTCAGTATATTAAACGTACATAAAACTTGGATACTGAACTGATTTTCTTGGTGTCTGGATGTTTAATAATATCCCTGCAACCCCTGCTGAGTCACCTGCTGCTAGACAGCAACAGGTTGCCTCCTTCTAATTAGCTCTACACCAAAAAGTCCTGTGCGTGTCTAGTCAACAAATGTAAAGTTACTTTGCAAAAACACACTTTGCGGTAGTAATCTTTCTTGCAAAGTTTAATTCACTAGAAAGTTTATGCAAATTTAGCATTAATGAGCTGCTGCAATGCAAAATCATGCAAAGTAGCTCATTAATGAAAAAAAAATGCAAAACCAAGCACACAAAAAAGATCTCATGGGCCCATTTTCTCTGAAAAATTAACTACAACTCAAGAACTAGAGTTATTTTTCCAAGAGCTGCCAAGAAACAGAAAAGGACCTTACACACAGCAGCACAATAAAATTAAACGAGTCTACTGCCTGAATTGGAGGCTCCTTGAACAATCCCCCCTCCTTCCAGGGAAATGTCCACCTCCTGATTTCTTATGGCTCCAACACTGCTTCTCCAGCCCTAGAATGGGGTTAAAACATTTTAATCCCCTCCTTGAAGCTCCATCCCTTTCTAAAGTGAAGCTGAGTGATGGCTGCTGGCCCACCTTCTAGCACCTTGTCTCCACTCACTCCTGCTCCAGCGGTTGCCTACACAAAAAATTATGGCGGCTGATCCTACCAGTAGTGTCATAGTACTGCCACTAGGGGTCAACTGCCACCATTTCTGAATAAACACACAAAAGTTCCAGTGTGATCTAAAACTTTCTAATTGCACTTAGATCAACAAAGTAGTAATGTGGTTCATCAGAAGGTTACTTACAACTTCAACAATATATATCTTTCACACCAAATGGTTGTTCACTCCACCACACATCCTTATCAGTCTAATTTACTGTCTCCAGGCAATTTATTAATCTATATCTTAACTTTAAACTTCAAAGTTAAAAAAAAAAAATTTAGTATGTATTATGAGTGCAAAACTGTATATTAAGGCATGAAGATTTAACTGTCGCTGTAGCAGACAGTGCAACAGTTGCACACAGATTCGTTTAACAGACACAGCACTAGATAAGCCTATTGGCACCAGCCATAAGATGTGCCTTCTTTGTATTTAAGCACATTCAACGATTGCTTAGCCTGAAGTTTAACTACAAATGGAGATTACTTAAAGATGAACAATTGATGTATGATTTGCCACGTTTTTTAGTTCCATGGCCGACACTCCATTCCAGAAGGTTTTTTTACAGGCCAATGATGAAGAGAGGATCTTTTAGATCCGGTTCAGCTCTTTAGATATACTATATCCGTGAGCTCTTTGAGGCCGTTCTGTAGACACTAATTACATGTTATTTATTCAGGCAGCCTTTCGTTCACTTGCACTATTTGGGGACATTGTAGACTTGTTTGATATATTCTAGCGATTTGTTGTTCCCAGTTCCCCCCATTATCAATTTAGGCATACCTAAGCCATTGTTTAAGAAAGCCTACCCCTCAGACCCAACTTAATTTTATACTTCCTGTGATACAGCAAAACTATGGACCATATTGGACTTTTTACCATATCTTTGTTGCCTTATACTCAAGTTATTTATAGGTTTACTACTATTTTGTGCATTTGTATGTTACCGAACCGGAGCCCGCCTCTACAGTATTATATAAGCCACATTGAGCCTGCAACTAAGTGGGAAAATGTGGGATATAAATGTGTTAAATAAATAAATTATGGAATACTAATGCAAAGTCACATTGGCATGCCAAGATTTAGGTAAGCCCACTTACAAGATGTCAATGGCTGGTGTAAATTGGCATGTCTAAGTATGTCATACAACACATGTAACTGATAATGTCCTATAAGCTGTGCACATCACTTGGCGACACATCCATAGGCCATCCATGCTCTGCCCACATGTATACCCATCACCATTACATAATAAGGGGTCCTTTTACCAAGCTGTGGTAAAAAGGGCCTTGAGGTAGCGGCAGGGGCTGTTTTTGCCACGAGCCAATGCCCTATTTACCGAAGCAGGTAAAAAAGGCAGAAAATCAACATGACCATGCGGTAAAATTGCATTTACCACGTGGCCATATGAGGGTGAGCACTTACCGCCACCCACTGAGGTGGCAGTAAGGGCTCCAGCAGTAACCCAGTGGTAACTGGGCAGCAATTACTGCTAGGTTAGCACTGTGCTAATAATTACGGAAAACTACTACTACTACTATTTAACATTTCTAAAGCGCTACCAGGGTTGCACAGCGCTGTACAATTAACAAAGAAGGACAGTCCCTGCTCAAAGGAGCTTACAATCTAAAGGACAAAAAGTGCAGTCAAACAAGATTGAGGCAGTCTACATTTCCTGGATAGAGGTACAATGGTTAGGTGCCGAAAGCGACATTGAAGAGGTGGGCTTTGAGTAAGGATTTGAAGATGGGTAGGGAGGGGGCTTGGCGTATGGGCTCAGGGAGTTTATTCCAAGCATAGGGTGAGGCGAGGCAGAAAGGGCGGAGTCTGGAGTTGGCGGTGGTGGAGAAGGGTACTGAGAGGAGGGATTTGTCCTGTGAGCGGAGGTTACAGGTAGGAGTGTAAGGGGAGATGAGGGTAGAGAAGTAGTGAGGGCTGCAGATTGAGTGCATTTGTAGGTTAGTAGGAGAAGCTTGAACTGTATGTGGTACCTGATCAAAAGCCAGTGAAGTGACTTGAGGAGAGGGGTGATATGAGCATATCAGTCTAGGCAGAAGATAAGACGGACAGCAGAGTTCTGAACGGATTGAAGGGGGGATAGATGGTTAAGTGGGAGGCCAGTGAGGAGTAGGTTGCAGTAGTCAAGGCGAGAGGTAATGAGAGAGTGGATGAGAGTTCGGGTGGTGTGCTCAGAGAGGAAAGGGCAAATTTTGCTAATGTTATAGAGAAAGAAGCGACAGGTCTTGGCTGTCTGCTGGATATGGGCAGAGAAGGAGAGGGAGGAGTCAAAGATGACTCTGAGGTTGCGGGCAGATGAGAAGGGGAGGATGAGGGTGTTATCAACTGAAATAGAGAGTGGAGGGAGAGGAGAAGTGGGTTTGGGTGGAAAGACAATGAGCTAGGTCTTGGCCATGTTCAGTTTCAGGTGGCGGTTGGACATCCAGGCAGTAATGTCGGATAAGCAGGCCGATACTTTGGCCTGGGTTTCCGCAGTGATGTCTGGTGTGGAGAGATAAAGCTGGGTGTCATCAGCATAAAGATGATATTGGAAACCATGAGATGAGATCAGCGAGCCCAGGGAAGAGCTGTAGACTGAAAAAAGAAGGGGTCCAAGGACAGATCCTTGAGGAACTCCAACAGAGAGCAGGATGGGGGTGGAGAAAGATCCATGAGAATGTACTCTGAAGGTACGGTGGGAGAGATAAGAGGATAACCAGGAGAGGACAGAGCCCTGGAACCCAAATGAGGATACTGTAGCAAGAAGTAAATTATGATTGACAGTGTCAAAAGCGGCGGATAGGTCGAGGAGGATGAGGATGGGGTAGTGACCTTTGGATTTGGCAAGGAACAGGTCATTACAGACTTTAGTGAGTGCCGTTTCTGTCGAGTGTAGAGGGCGAAAACCGGATTGAAGCGGATCGAGGATGGCATGAGAGGAGAGAAAATCAAGGCAGCGGCTGTGAACGGCGTGTTCAAGTATCTTGGAGAGGAAGGGTGGGAGGGAGATGGGGCAGTAGTTGGAAGGGCAGGTAAGGTCTAGTGATTTTTTTTGAGGAGTGGTGTGACTACAGCCTGCTTGAAGGAGTCAGGGACAGTTGCAGTGGAGAGAGAGAGAGGTTGAGGATATGACAGATGGGGGAAGGTGACAGTAGGAGAGATGGTGTTTAGTAAGTTAGTGGGGATGGGATCAGAGGAACAGGTGGTGCATTTTGAGGAGGAAAGAAGGTGGGCGGTTTCCTCCTTGGTGATATCAGGAAAAGAGGAGAAGGAGGCCTGGGTTGGTTGGTTGAGGGAGTGGGTTAAAGGGTGAAGAGGAAGAGGTGGCTTGTAGTGAATTCGAGGTTGATCTTCTGCACCTTGTTGTGGAAGTAGTCAGCCAGTGATTGAGGAGAGAGTGAGGGGGGGGGGGGAGCGGAGGGCGCTTTGAGGAGGCAGTTAAAGGTGGCAAAGAGACAACGAGGGTTGGAGCCGAGAGAATTAGTCAATTGGGTGTAATAGTCCTTTTGGCAAGGAATAGGGAGGACTGGAAGAAGAATAGCATGAATTTGTAATGAATGAAGTCACTATGGGTGCGAGATTTCCTCCAGAGGCGTTCAGCAGATTGGGCGCAGGAGCGAAGGTATCGGATGCAAGGGGTGAGCCAGGGCTGAAGATTAGTATGCCTTGGTGGATGGGAGATGGATGGTGCAAGGGTGTCCAGAGCAGAGGAGAGAGTGGCATTGAAAGTAGAAACAGCCTTGTCGACAGACTCGGAGGACATGATGGACGGGAGGAAATTAGAGATACTAGAGGATAAGGTGGGAGGGTCGACAGCCTGGAGATTCCTGAAAGTAGTGGTTAGTGTTGGGCAGGACTGAGGGGGAGGGTGATGAAGTGTGAAGGTGATCAAGTGATGATCTGAGAGAGGAAGAGCAGAGGCACAGAAATTGGAGGGTGAGCAGGTAGAGGAGAGGACAAGGTCAAGACAATGGCCAGTTTGGTGAGTAGGGGTGGTGGAGCTCAGCTGGAGGTTGAAGGAGGATGTCAGAGTGAGGAACTGGGAAGCGTAAGAGTCAGATGGGTCGTCAGCGTGTATGTTAAAGTCTCCAAAAATGAGGGAAGGAGATGAGGGTTCAAGAAAAACAGAGAGCCAGGCATTGAAGTCAGTAAGGAAGGAAGAGGGGGCCTTATCAGGGGGACGGTAAATGACTGCAACTCTGAGTGGCAGCGGGTAGAATAGACGGATGGAGTGAACTTCAAAGGATGAGAAGCAGGGAGACTGCGGTAGGAGGAGGGGTTGAAAACTACAGGAGGGCGAAAGTAGAAACCCAACGCCTCCTCCGCGATCCCAACTGGCTAGGATCAGGCAAGGCCGAAGCCAGCATTCCTCCCCCTGAGGGTCGCTTGATTTCCATAGTACCGGAAATGGTGTGCGCTCGAGGCAGAACCACTGCCGATGGCCATGTTGGTCCAGCAGTAGTTCCGAGTTGCCACGTAGCAACCTCTTTAGTAAAAGGGCCCTTAAAAGCAACTTTGGGGCATACTTTTTTGCATAGTGCCTAGCACTGAGGTGTGTAAATGCCAATTATCAGTGCCTCTGACACATGTTAGTGCTAGTATTCCATAAAATACATGAACCTACTTGGCTCCTAATAGCAGGATGGCCCACAACAATATTTATAACTGAATTTTAGCTTTCCATATATTTTCATGTTTAATGGGAGGGTCTAAACCAGCTTTACATCCAAGATTGTTGAAATATTGAGATGCGATTATCTGAGCTCTGCACATCTATTGGGGTTTGATTTGGTTGAATTACAATGAACAGTTTAGAAAAGGAGAAATCAGATGCTTGAGGTTACAGAGATATTGATGTGGCTAGTGGGAAGGATGCCTGTTTATTTTTTTTGTTTCAGGTGCCAAAATCTTGCTGGAAATTTTGGAGGAGTGGCCTAATGGTAAGTGCAGCGGGCTTTGATCCTGGTAACCTGGGTTTGATTCCCACTGCAGCTCCTTGTGACCTTGGGCAAGTCAATAAGGGGTCCTTTTACTATGCTGCGTAAGCGTCTACACGTGCCCAATGCACGCCAAAATGGAGTTACTGTCTGGCTTTCACGTGGCTCTTGTGGTAATTTCATTTTTGGCACATGTCCGATAAGCGCAGCTGAAAAATAATTTTTATTTTCGGACACGCATATTGGACGTGCACCAAGTGGCATTTGACACGGGTAGGTCATTACCACCTGGTTATTGTGTGGGACTTTACCGCTAGGTCAATGGCTGATGATAAGGTTGCAGACCCAAAATAGATGTGCGACAATTTTAATTTTGCCGCACATCCATTTTCAGCAAAAGATTTTAAAAAAGGCCTTTTTTACAGGTGCGCTGAAAAATGGATCTGCGTGCACCCAAAACCCATGCCTACACTACCGAAAGCCATTTTTCAGTGTACCTTAGTAAAAGAACCCCTTAACCCTCCATTGTCCCAGGTACAAAAACGTAGATTGTGAGCCCTCTAGGGACAAAGTACCTGCATATTGGGCATTATTTTATAAAAATTATGCTCCTAAATTTATGCTTCTAAAATTTATGCTTCTAAATTATGAGCCTAATCTAAGCTCCAAAATAGATTATGTTCATAATTTAGGAGCATACATTTTAGCAGCGTAAATTTAGGAGCATAATCTTTATAGAATATGGTTCATAATGTGTACAGCGCTGCGTACCTCTAGTAGAGCTATAGAAATGGTGATGATTAGTAGTAGAGTGAGCCATTTCAATCAGCCTAGTATATTGCTGGTGGTCGTTCTGTTTTAATGGTATCACAATGACTGGGAGGCCAGGGTAATGCGTGCTTTCAATATAATGCAGGTTGTCATGAGCATATGGCTTGTCAATTTCAACATAGATGTAATCTTTGTGGTGGTGTTCACCCAGCATTTCAACGTTCCTTTTAGAATGTGGGTAGCAATGTAACGTACTAAGTGGGGAAGTTATCAATATCAGTAGTTGCCACCCCCCCTTAAACCAGTAAGCACTCGTTCCGCCTTCTCCAAAAATCTACATAACTAGAGGATAAGGGCAAAAATTTGTCTCCAGCTTTTTAGTGCATGCTAATTTGCTACCAGCACTGACATGCAAGCAAACATGATGGCAAAAAGACAACTGCAGCTTTTCTAATGAAAATTTTGCAGAATCTTTATCTACACCTCTCTGATCAACGCTGCATTTGCAAAACTGTTTTCACATGTAGTTTACTTATATATTCATAGCTAATAAATCTCTTTGCATAGTTTTACTTTGCAATCACTCATTATCTATAAATGTAAATAAAATGTTGTAACTATAAAAGTTCACATGAAAAACAGCTATTTGTGATGAAAATAGTTACATCTTTTGCATATAATTTTAAACACAATAGAGGGAGGCATTCCTGGGACACGGGTTGGACAGGGTTTGGAATTAAAAGGAGAAGCAAAAAGTACCAAACTTCTACCCTCATGTTGGCAACTGCAGAAACATGACTACGTTGACCAATAAATGCTATTTTGTCATACTGGTTCTTCATTTTTTTCCACTGTGCTTCCACTTCTCGGCTGCTCGGGTTTTGGAAATACGACATACTTTTGTAAAAATTGAAAAGTATGTGCATATGTACTTGTTTTTTCATCTAAATGGTGGTAGCAAAATAAGAGGGACTAAAAAACTGAAGCCAAACTTTGCTCAGAAAAAAATATCTGTACTTAAAGTGCAGATGTGTGTGGGGGATGATTTCCGAGGCAATTTTGAAAGTGAAAGCCTGTTTGTCCTTTCACTTTGAGAACTGGTGCAGATGTTAGGGCGCTTTAAAAAAATGCATCATTTGCCACCTAATTCTATATATGGCACCTTGAGTTACACGTACAAATCAACATTTATACCCGATTTGCACGTGTAACTTAATTTAATGAGCCAATTAGTGCTGATAATTGGATGGTAACAAGCAATTATCAGCACTAATTGGCTATAATTAGAATTTGTGCTATACAGTAGGGAGGAGTTTGACCCGAGACCGCTCCCGCTTTTCACATACAGTTGCTGACAATACATTCCCTTGAGAACGCCAATACGGTGAAACGTGGCCATCGTCGGGAATAACGATGAATTGAGAATTTTAATTTCACTTTAGCACAGCGGTGAAGGCCTCGACAGCAGCAAACACTGATCCTACCCCTATCACCAGGAGACCTACAGATAAGTGGTCTTTTTTACTACTAGATAGTAGTTACATTTGAAACAGACTATGGTCATTTTACAAATAGGAGGAGGGTAGGAACAGTGCAATGATGGTTGGATGCTGCGGGCCGTTTGCACAACATATGGCATACGGCACACGAGCAATTTCTGAGCACTGCATATATAAAAATAAATTTTTTTTTTATTACATGTTCATAGAAATAAACACTGGTGAAATTGTTATTTATTTGTTATTTATAATTTGAATTTACCTGCAGTACTCGTTAAGCATATTCTAAAGCATAGTCCTTGTAAATTCTTGTGCGGATAGTCCTTGTGCGGATCCCAAAAGGGGGCGTGGCTATTGGAGGAGCATGAGCGTGTCATTGGCATTCCAAAAATTTACGTGCAGTGTGATAGAATAACCCGCTCTGCACCTAAAGTTAGGCATGGGCATTTAAACTGGGTTTTCATTGGCTTAAATGGCTGCACCTAAATTCTAGTTGATCATTTTCGGCAAAGATCTTACTGCCACCCATTGACTTAGCGGTAAGGTCTCATGCGTTAACCAGGCAGTAATTGTCAGTGCACATAAACTGATTACTACCAGGTAAGCGCCACACGGTAGAAAACAGAAAATATTTTCTACTGCGTGTTTCAGACGTGCGACAAAAATGGAATTACCGCCCGAGGCTCATGGTAGCTAGGCTGTAGTTCCAATTTGACGTGTGTTGGACACGCATAGATTCCTACACGTCTTAATAAAAGGACCCCTTAGTACCTAAAGTGTACTTTTGTGAAACAACATTGCAAAGCTGCACTTCATGTGGAGAATACCACAAAGTGCTGAATGGCATTTTTGTGCGTTTCCCCAGGATTTTTTATATGGTGCTTTAATTTCTGCACAGAAATCAAAGCATATTCTATAACAATGCATGTAACTTAATTGGTTAACTAGCTAATTGACTCTGTTAATTGGATGTTAACAAGCAATTATCAGCTCTAATTGGTGTCAATTAAGATTTACGCGCACAACTTACTAAGCATATTCTGTAACATGGTGCTCACAAATTCTAAGCCATATAGAGGGCCATAATTGAACGGGGCTGGCCATCTCTAAGGGCGGCCATCTCTAACACCGGCCCCATCAAGCGGCGTACCCGACTGTATTATCGAAACAAGATGGCTGGCCATCTTTCGTTTCGATAATATGGTCGGGGCAGTCCAAATCTCAACATTTGGCCTCCCCTTAGAGATCGCCGGTGTTAGAGATGGCCGCCATTGGTTTTTGCCGATAATGGAAACTAATGGCAGCCATCTCAAACCCAGCCAAATCCAAAGCATTTGGTCGTGGGAGGAGCCAGCATTTGCAGTGCACTGGTCCCCCTGGCATGCCAGGACACCAACCGGGCACCCTAGGGGGCACTGCAGTGGACTTCACAAATTGATCCCAGGTAAATAGCTCCCTTACCTTGTGTGCTGAGCCCCCCAAATCCCCCCAAAACCCACTACCCACAACTGTAGACCACTACCATAGCCCTTAGGGATGAAGGGGGTACCTACAAGTGGGTACAGTGGTTTTTTTTTGGGGGGGGGGGGTTGGAGGGCTCCCATTTACCACCACAAGTGTAACAGGTAGGGGGGATGGGCCTGGGTCCGCCTGCCTGAAGTGCACTGCACCCACTAAAACTCCTCCAGGGACCTGCATACTGCTGTCAAGGAGCTGGGTATGACATTTGAGGCTGGCATAGAGGCTGGCAAAAAAATGTTTTTTATATTTATTTTTTTTGGGTGGGAGGGGGTTGGTGACCACTGGGGGAGTAAGGGGAGGCCATCCTCCATTCCCTCCGGTGGTCATCTAGTCAGTTGGAGCACCTTTTTGAGACTTGGTTGTGAACAAAAAGGGACCAAGTAAAGTTGGCCAAATACTCGTCAGGGTCGGCTTTCTTTTTTCCATTATCGGCCGAATCCTGCCATCTCTTAACCACGCCCCGTCCTGCCTTCGGTACACTGCCGACACGCCCCTTGAACTTTTGCCGGCTCTGCGACGGAAAGCAGTTGAAGCTGGTCAAAATTGGCTTTCGATTATACCGATTTGGCCGGCTTTAGGAGAAGACCGGCCATTTCTCAATTTGTGTCGGAAGATGGCCGGCCTCGTTCGAAAATAAGCAGGATAGTTGAAAAAAGGGGAATGGCCATGGGCTCTGTGCCTAAGTTAGGCATTGGGATTTATGCCAAGTAAAACATGGTGTAAACAGCCATGACTGCATTTGGTCATGTGGAGAGGCGCTCGGCATTGCATAAATGTAAGTCTATTCTATAAAATTTGGGCATCCTATATATTAATTCTCACCTCCAAGGTTCTGATGCTGCCTGGGACCGTGGCTTCCACCAGAGGTGGTCTGCTTCATGCAGTAGATAACACTGATGTCACTGGCCTGGAAGCATTGAAGAGCGAGCAGGCTCAGCGAGTCTGCTGCCTTCCCTTCTGTTCGCTCTGAGCTGTGACTCTGTTCCTGCCCTTGCGGAAACAGGAAATGAGGGTGGGACCAGAGTCACAGCTCAGAGCAAACAGAAGGGAAGGCAGCCTGCTCGCTCTTCAATGCTGCCACCGGGACCCCGGTAAGAGAGGGGGAGAGGGGGTTGGCGATTTTGGAGGGGGGGTGACGTGCACGTTGGGGGATGGGGGAGGGAGGGGGCACTGGAACTCAGAGGGAGGACAGAGTGAAGGACAGTGACAGAGGGAGGGAGGAAGCCATGGAAATCGGAGGGGAGGAAAGGGGGCCATGGGACTTGGAGGGGACATAGGGAGAGAGCGAGGGAGAGAGCGAGGGGTGGGGGGAGGAAAACCTTGCTAGCATCCATTTCCTTTCATACAGAAATGGGCCTTTTTTACTAGTACTTTATAAAATACACCTAGACATATTTTTTTTCCTGCGTAGAATTTTCAGGCGCCGTATACAGAATCTAGACCAGAGTGCTCTTTTTCGTGTGAACTGCACTTTTTGTGACATCACTTTGCACTTTGTGTTTGCTCAATTCTAGGCCCTATATGATAGTGGTTTACATACTTCTTGCGCACGTTTTAAGACAAGAATAACTATTGGTGCAGCATACTACTGATTAAGCCACTTTCTTAAGTATAGGGTAAGGCCGTAACGGTTCAAAAATTCTCAGTATGCATAAACGGTACAGAGCGAGGGTCACTGATAGTTTTAACATTTGGAATGAAAACCACCTGATTACATCTAATCTTTCTGAAATACCAAGAGGCATCAGCAGAAAGATATTTGATATTGACTTTCAGAAGTCCATATGCCTAAAATTAATAAACCTTATTAAACTTAATTTTAGGTATATTGATTTTAAAGCTGAAGTGCACCCACAAAGAGACACCTAAGATAAAGGCCAGTGTGTAAATTGCTTTAAAAACTGTAGTTACTGTAATTATATGGAGCATTTTACAAGCAACCAGGGACTGCTTTGAATAGATGACTGAAATTTAATCAGTTTCTGGCACAGCTTGTCTTTCTTTCACACCTCACATTTCCAAGGTACTATTTCTAGGGCAGACCTGCAAGGTTTGTGAACCTTTATTATCACATTTGATCTGTCTTTGAGCACTTTCCAAAAGACTGATTTGCAGAGATCTCATGGATGACATAGAAACTGGCTGATTTTTCTCAGTAGCATATGCTGTCTTTTAATTTTAGGCAAACTTCATACAGTTTGCCATTTTGGATTTTGTAATCACGTGGCACGTTATGTATGAAATGCATAAAACATTGGTGTGTTAATGCAGCCACCTGAGACTATAAGATAAAGGAAGCATGCATATCCCTTTGTACTCAAAGGACACAAGCTTCTGTGCTGAACCTTTTATAAAATCCAACGTATCCTATCCATGTGTTTTATTTTAGATTTGTATTAAAATGTCATTTGCATGGTGGTTTGCGGTATAGCAAAGTGGAACACACAAAGAAGAGCCTTTTAGCTGGGAAGGAAAAGGAAGATAATTAAAACTTGTTACTGTAATAATGAACCTATGCAATGTGTTATTCAAATTGACCAATTATGCCTACTAATTTTTAAGACTATTATTGGTCTGGTTAATCTTAGGAAGATACAAAAGTCTGCCATTGAAAAAGAATATCTAGGAAATTTCCAGTGTTTGCTCAGTTGAGTCTCAAATTCTGCAGTAATCCTGGGAAAAGGATCATAAAATCTGCAATTCTTTTGCTATCATTTATTGGTTCATTGAATTACATACTGGATATAAAAGGGCTACAATGATGACCCCTACCATTGGGGTCTGAGCAGGTCAGTAATATTGATTGCAATCTTGAATTACTTACTGTCCAACATTTAATGGACATACTAATAAAGAGCTTTAAGTATACATTAGCAGTACTAGTATTGCATTCCAATGTAGTATGTATTTCACTGTATTAAGTCTGAACTCCATAGCAACCATTATCATAAGTAGAACTAGATATGACTCTGTCTATGCAAACAGGAGATGAATGCAACGGGTAGGATAGACCCCATTCACTAAATACGAAGCCCCCATTTTGCATTGGAAGTCTAGGTAGGAATTGGAGATTTAAAAAAAAAAAAGTTGAGTTCAGAACACAGCAGTATTGTAAGAATCCTGTTATTGAACAAACCCAACAATGGCCATGTTTCAGTTTATTCTTGCATTAGGGTGTCAAAAAATTATGGATGTTAATTTCAGATTCGGCTACTGTATGTTCATCCAGCGTGTTCTTATATAGCTCCTTCAATTATTGAACTGCATAAATCAAGTCCCACTAACTGTGATGTGCATCTAATTGTATAGTAAACACATTTGCCTATGTGATTAGATGCATCTTATAGTTAATGGGACTTTCGTTTATGTGGTCCAAAAATTGAAGGAGCTAAAAGAACAAGCTGGATGAACATTCTGTAATTGAATCTGTCTGAAAGACACATTTCCACCTTCTTTGGAGTAAATGCAAATTTGTGTGAGAAAATTTGCACATTATATGACAAGAACCTGCATTTGTTAGTATGCATTTTGTTTGAGCACCTATAAAAAGTGGAAAGAAAATTGATTGTACATACATACACCTAGGAATCTGTGAGCCTACAGATAATTTGCACATGCAAAAAAAATGCTAGCATGCATAGATTATTTGTTATTAAAACAATTGTGTAAAACAAACTGAGAAAAAGGAAACTGGAAAAAATTATGAAAATCTGAAAATGAACAAAACCTTTTTGTTGAGCATAACCCTTGTGTATGAATTACTGTTGGAAACAAGATACTGGGTGTCATGGACCTTTGGCCTGACCTGTTATGGCTGTTCTATTGCTCTTATATACATATTTTATAAAAACACATGGAGAAGCTCCATCATACATCCTAGTTTTAGGAATCAGCAATGCACCTAAATGGAAGCATTCTAGTTATTTATGTTCATAAGTGGCCATTTATGCATGTAAATGACCAATACCTATGAGTATAAAAGTTCATGCCATGTTTTGTAGGTGTGCACTTTGCCAATGAGCATGCACATGGTCAAAGTGTTGTCAAAGCATGGTTGGGGACTGTATGTGTGTGTGTGTAAATTATAATACTTTGTAATTTGCATGTATTCGGGCTTACATCTAGGTGAAATCATTTATATCTGTCATAGAGCTTGTGTGGTCATGCCTTAAATGTAGGCATGTTTGCTGCCACCTGTACAAGTATTCTATAAAGAAAACTAGCACCTATTTTGGTTATAGAATAGGCTTGAAAGAGGTCCCTGCTTACATTCTTATTCCAGGCACCTTCATATAGACTTATCCTCCACATATAAAGCTGCCCTTGGCACATCTGGCCATTCTTGTAGCATGCTGCTTTAGATTGTTGTATAAAGTTATGAATGTATGCAACAATGTTCCAATAAACTGGAGTCTCCAAACAGAGTATTGAATTCTTCTTTGTAGTATGTTTCATAAGCAATTCAACTCCAATCTACGCATACAGCCTATTTTTAGGAAAAATATGTATGTGATATTTTGAAATCAACCCATGCACTAACGCAGGCTTACTAAATGCTAAAGAGGCACTACCACGGTGGTGGTGGTGATGGGGGGGGGCATATTTGAATGCGGAGAGTAGGCGTACCCTGCATTAATCAGATAATGGGGGTAAATTGCCTCACACTGCCCTATTAGCATAGGGTTAGCATGGTAGCCCTTACTGCCTAGTAAAATAAGTGGCGGTAAGGGCTCCTGCACTATTGGACATGTGTGAGTTGGGAAATTAACGTGTGGCCATTATGGGGAAAACAGAAATAGTGTCAATTTTTTTCTGCCGTGCTTAAAATAGCACTGCCTACTAAAAGGTCCTCTAAGGTTGATAGCTAAGGGGATCTTTTACTAAAGATTAGCTCAAGTTATCTACAGTAGGGCTCATAGGAATAAAATGTGCCCTGCTGCAGATAACTCGAGCTAATCTTTAGTAAAAGACCCCCCAATTGAGGGGCCCTTTTACTAAAGGGTTTTAAGCCCTAATGTGGGTTAGCCTGCCAAAAGTCTTACCACATTAAAGCATTTAGCAGTAATTTGTCTGTTTTCACAGGCTATTGGCAAGTTATTTCAATTGTTTCTATTTTTTTTTCAGGAGGGGGCATGCTATTGGTGGGGGGGGGGGGGGCATTATCCAGCTAAGACATTCTGATTAACTCATGTTAATCCCCAGATTCTACATAATGACACTCAAAATTGTGTGTGCAAACTACGCACATGCCCAATTTGCACATGCAATGTCACTAACAAGCCAATTAGTGCCAATCATTGGGCATTTGAAATTATTGGTGTTAATTGGCAACAATTTGGAATTATGCATGCATCTTTCTAAGTGCTATTCTATAAAGATGTACAAATATCTTTTAGCGCACAACTGAAAAGGGGTTGTGGCCATGGAAGGAGCATAGGCGGATCAGGGGCATTCACTAAAGATGATGTAGTATTATACAATTCGAAGGATGTATTCTTCATTTACGTTGAGAATTTACACCAGGTTTCAGTTGCTGTAAATCCCAGTGCCAAAAGTTTGGCACAGATCCTGGCACTATGCATTATTCTATAAACAGCGCCCAATTCAGAGCACCATTTATAGAATAACGCTCAGTGGCCATTTTTTTTCTGCATCCAAATTTGGGACCTCTTTACAGAATCTAGTCCTAACTGGATATCTCAGACTTAATGCAAGAGCATTTCACGTCTCCTACATGGGAGGCGGTAAATGTTCCTGAGTTCATTTTTTGCAAGTCCTGCATGCTAATAGAAAAATTAGCATGGGATCTGTAAAAGAAAGAAAGAAAGAAAGAAAGAAAGAAAGAAAGAAAGAAAGAAAGAAAGAAAGAAAGAAAGAAAGAAAGAAAGAAAGAAAGAAAGAAAGAACAATCCTGAATATACTGGTGCATAAAATATGGGCATAGCATGCAGAAAAGTCCAACATTAAAATGTGCTAAGCCCATATTTCAACGCATTTTAGCAAAAAAGAGCCCCTAAATTTATTGCATTGTATTAATTTTATTTACATTTGCTATTCAGGCCAGGCTTTCAGCTCCGATGTTAATTGTATCAGTATGAAAACAAGTCCAAGTACTATGTTTTATCGAGCATAAACACACACATGATGTATTTTAAAAACCAAATATGTTTCTGCTCCTGATGGCTTAGGTAACCCTTTCTGATCAGCTAATATGTTAACTTCTGACTCCATTTACAAAATGTTATATCGGCTACTGTAGACAAACATCTACATCTAATATGCAAGGCTTTGTTTTTACTGAGACCCAATTTCCAATTTATGTAGTTATTGATTATGAATGGTAGTGACATTTTATTTAATTTATAGAAAACATGATGCAAAAACATGCAAAAGTAAGCAGATGTGCAAAATTGTATGGGGTAGAAGGTTTCTTAGAAATGTGTTCATGATAGAGACGATAAAGGAAGCCATTCAAAAGAAAATGCAGAAGAAAACTTGAAGGGTTACAGTCATCAGTCCACTAATTTTTTAAAAGATATGCCAGTATTTATCTAAGCTAAGTAACCTTCTGTAACATTTGTCATTGATCAAACTGCCTTTCAGTTTGACACGACCAGTTCTGTTTGGTTTCTTCCATGTTCGATTCAATAGTAACATCTGGCCGTAATGTTTTATTCTAGTTTAGTTTGGCAGTGCAAGCTTGATAACTGGGACTGCTAAAAATGGTGTTAATTAACATGTTGTTTAGTATGGGCTTGAAATTCAAAAAAGGCATGCAGTTGGTACCAGTGCCAACCACATAAGTCTTTTTTGAATTTCATTTTTATTTTTTGCTAGCTATATGTAAAATTTTATGCACAGGCAACAGATCATTATGGCTTCTACATATAAAACTGTATGTGTAAAAGCATGAAGCGAGAGCTGGCATAAAAGTTATATACAGAACAGCAAAATATAGCCAATTTAGAAACTTGGGGTTTTTTTCAAGCCTTTTTATGCTGTTAGTGATTGTGAAAGGGTTTATAGAACACTGCCCTTCACCTTTAAGAAAAATCCCTCCGATAACCTGGGCCACCTTAAGAGCACTGTTCCCGCTCTGGGAGGAAGTGAGCCGGGAGGGGCAGAGCCAATACCTGAGAGATTAAAAGACAGGGCCAGGCAGAGGTTAAGGAGGCACATGGAAAAACGAACTGAATCCCAAGTTTATGCCTTTATTAAATATGTTTAACTGCTGTGACTTGGCTGAGGTAAGCCAACTTTACTTCTTGTTATGACTTGCAAGCCTTGCTGGGGTCTGGCTGGGGTAGACCCGAGAACTAACAGGCTGTGTTTGGGGCAGGGCAGCCCCACCTAAGGTTACCATATTTGCTCCCACCAAAAAGAGGACACATGCCCAGTACTGCCACACCCCACCCTCCTCACGCCACACCCCATCCGACCCCTTTTCTCACCCCACCCCACCCCCGTCACATACCACACCACCCCTTTCACTCAACCCCGCTCCCATCACACACCCCTAAGGGTGTCCTATCCTCCCCTCCCCTTACCTTACTATACTGCCCTGGTGGTCTAGTGACCTCTTTGGGGCTGGAAAGAGCCCCCTCTTTCCTGCCCCGAGAGCCTGCATACTGTTCCTTGCTGACTCTGGTCCCAGCGCTGATTCAAAATATCCACCGAGAATTGAAGCGACCTTGCGAGACTTCAACTCTCGATGGCCATTTTGAATCGGCGCCGGGACCGTCAGCAAGGAACATTATGCAGGCACTAGGGGTAGGAAAGAGGGGGCTCTTTCCTGCCCCGAAGAGGTCACTAGACCACCAGGGCAGTATAGTAAGGTAAGGGGAGTGGAGAGTAGGACATCACTAGGCCCGCCCACCTGCCCGTTTGTCCGGAAATCCGGACAAACGGGCAGGATGGCAAAACCCGCCTGGTTGCCCGGCCATGTCCTCAAAAAGAGGACATGTCCGGGTAAAACCGGACATATGTTAACCCAACCCCACCAGCCAAAGACTGTTTGGCCTGCTAGCCAGAGATCTACTCAAGACTGTTACTAAATAAGAGAAAATGTTCCATCTGATGCTCCTGGCCTGTGAAGCAACGGGTCCCAGGGCTCAGGTGAATAAAACTTTACTTTCACATTTATATACCTTGTCTGGCTGAGTTATTCACAGGGTTACCCCATAATCCTCATTTGTATCACAGTGATCTGTAACCTGTCATTAAAATTGTTCATAGTACCGGAAGATTGGAGGATGGCCAATGTAAAGCCATTTTTTTAAAAAGTGTTCTAGCAGTGATACGGGAAATTACAGACCAGTAAGACTGACTTCAGTGCCGGGCAAAATAGTAGAAACTATTATAAATAATAAAATTACAGAGTACGTGGAAGAGCATAATCGAACGGGGCCGGCCATCTATATGGGCGG
This sequence comes from Microcaecilia unicolor, assembly GCF_901765095.1. NCBI lineage: Eukaryota > Metazoa > Chordata > Amphibia > Gymnophiona > Siphonopidae > Microcaecilia > Microcaecilia unicolor. The sequence continues at coordinate 57,702,782 of NC_044036.1, read as the reverse complement.
CCATCTCTAAAGCCGGCCCTGGAAAGAGGCATACCCTACCGTATTATTGAAACAAGATGGCCGGCCAACTTTCGTTTCGATAATACGGTCGGGGCCAGCCAAATCACAACATTTGGGCTGGCATTAGAGATCGCTGGCGTTAGAGATCGCCGCCATTGGTTTCCTGCCGATAATGGAAACTAATGGCTGCCATCTCAAACCCGGCCAAATCCAAGCCATTTGATCATGGGAGGAGTCAGCATTTATAGTGCAGTGGTCCCACTCGCATGCCAGGACACCAACCGGGCACCCTAGGGGGCACTGCAGTGGACTTCACAAATTGATCCCAGGTGCATAGCTCCCTTACCTTGGGTGCTGAGCCCCCCAAAGCCCACTACCCACAACTGTACACCACTACCATAGCCCTTAAAGGGTAAAGGGGGGCACCTACATGTGGGTACAGTGGGTTTTGGGTGGGTTTTGGAGGGCTCACATGTATCACCACAAGTGTAACAGGTGTGTGGGGGGGGGTATGGGCCTGGGTCCGCCTGCCTGAAGTGCACTGCACCCACTAAAAACTGCTCCAGGGACCTGCATACTGCTGTCATGGAGCTGGGTATGACATTTGAGGCTGGCATAGAGGCTGGCAAAAAAATGGTTAAAATTTTTTTTTTGAGATGGGAAGGGGTTGGTGATCACTGGGGGAGTAAGGGGAGGTGATCCCTGATTCCCTCTGGTGGTCATCTGGTCAGTTGGGGCACCTTTTGGAGGCTTGGTCCTAAAAATAAATGGACCAAGTGAAGCCGGTGAAGTGCTCATCAGAGCCGGCCTTTTTTTTCCATTATAGGCTGAAGCCAGCCATCTTGTAACCATGCCCCCATCCCGCCTTCCATACCCTGACAAAACACCCCCTTTAACTTTGGCCTGCCCTGCGACGGAATGCAGTTGAAGCTGGCCAAAATCGGCTTTCGATTATACCGATTTGGCCAGGTTCAGGAGATGGCCAGCCATCTCCCGATTTGTGTCGGAAGATGGCCGGCTTTCTCATTCAAAAATAAGCAGGATAGACAAACATGGTTTAATGGACTCAGCCAAGGGAAGCCTTGCCTCACTAATTTGCTTCATTCCTTTGAATAAACATGTCAATAAAAGTGAGTCAATTGATGTAGTGTATCTAGATTTTTAGAAAGCTTTTGATAAAGTCCCTTGTGAGAGACTCCTGAGAAAATTAAAAAGTCATGGGTAGCAGGCAATGTTTTATTGTGGATTAGGATTGGTTATTGGACAGAAAACAGAGAGTAGGGTTAAATAGTCCTTTTTCTCAGTGGAGGAGGGTGAATAGTGGAGTGCCACAGGGGTCTGTGCTGGGACCGGTGCTATTTAACATATTTTATAAATAATCTGGAAATCAGAACAAGTGAGGTGATTACATTTTTAGATGACACAAAAAAATTCAAAGCTGTTAAAACGCTTGTGGACCATGAAAAATTACAGAAAGGTCTTTGGAAATTGGAAGACTAGACATTCAAATGGCAAACAAAATTTAATGTGGACAAATGCAAAGTGTTCCACATTGGGAAGAATAACCCAAATCACAGTTAACTGATGCTAGGGTCCACCTTGGGGGTCAGCACTCAAGAAAAAATACTAGGTGTCATTGTAGACAATACGCTGAAATCTTCTGCCCGGTGTGCAATGATGGTCAAAAAAGCAAATGGGATTCTAGGAATTATTAGGAAAGGGATGGTAAATAAAACCAAGAATACTTTAATGCCTCTTTATTGCTCCATGGTGTGACCTCATCTTGAGTATTATGTTCAATTCTGGTCACTGTATCTAAAAAAAAAAAAAAGCTATAGCAGAATTAGAAAAAGTTCAAAAAAAGTGTGACCAAAATGATAAAGGGAATAAAACTCTTCTCATACAATGAAAGGCTAGAGATGTTAGGGCTCTTCAGCTTGGAAAAGAGTCAGCTGAGGGGAGATGATTGAGGTCTACAAAACTCTGAGTACTGTAGAATGGGTAAAAGTGAATCCATTTTTTTACTCTTTCAAAAGGTGCAAAGACTAGGGGACACTGAATAAAGTTACAAGGAAAATAAATATTTTAAAAACTAATAGGAGGAAATATTTTTTTCACTCAAAGAATAATTAAGCTCCGGAACTCATTTCCAGAGGATGTGGTAACAGCGCTTAGCATATCTGGGTTTAAAATATGGTGTGGACAAGTTCCTGAAGGAAAAGTCCATAGGCTGCTATTGAGATGGACATGGGGAAGCCACTGCTTGCCTTGGGATTGGTAGCGTGGAATTCGGCTACTATTTGGGTTTCTGCCAGGTACTTGTGACCTAGATTGATCACTGTTGGAAACAGGATACTGGACTGGATGGACCATTGATCTGACCCAGTATGTCTATTCTTATGTTCTTAAGAGATAACTTTATAAGAGAGTGGATACTTTAAGCGGTAAAGTATGCAGCCATTTGATGGTATTTTATGTAGGATTTATCTAACACCTTTTTCAGTAGTGGCTCAAGGTGAGTTACATTTAGGTATATGTGACACTCAGAGTCTTAGCTGTGAACCTTTAACATGGCTGAGCATTCAGGGACTGAGACGTTAATAATTCTTTGGATGTGAAGAGTGGGTGGGAGTGGAGATGGAGGTTGGGGGGTTGTGGATTGATGGAAGAGAGAAGACAGGGATAAGGATTTGTGGGCAGGAAGGAGGTGGGATGGATTTATGGTGTTGTCAGATGTTGATTTTTGGCAATCTTTGTTTTTGGAGGGTAGGCAGTGAGGGAAGGTTGGTTATTGTTCCACCTGCCCTGCCCCTATGAGAGCATTGTTAGTGGAGGTGGGTTGGTGAGGGTCAGTTGCAGCTTAGCAGATAAAAGAGGATGCTTTGGAGTCACTGACGGGTTCTTGGTTATGGAAATAATTTAAAGATGCTCAAGGGCATTACCACCTCAAATATAGTAAATTTGAGCCCAGTGGCACTGTGGGCCTTGGGGTGATGTGAAATATATCTGGCTATTTTGGAAAGAGATTTATCATTATATTGGTTCATACATTGTTCTGTCTTTGGGTGTCTTTTGAAAGTTGTTTCATTCTTATAATTGCTATTCTGTTTAGTCCTAATAAAGCTGTGGCCATTTGTTTACCACTTAGATCTTGTGGGTCTTTTTGTTATTGTTTTTTATGTGTGGTACAAAAGATGCAAATGTGTTGTGAGTGTCTATATTGTGAGAATTAGTCATCAATGGTCACATGCACAATAACGGCCTCTTACAAATTAACCAGTAGAAATGGTACATGTGTCAACACAATGGCACGTACTTTGATGATGTGTGCACATGGGCAGAGTTTGGGTGCTGCATGGGTTGAGCCAGAAAACACACATAGATGTGTATACAAAACTTATAAAATATAGATATTAAGATCTTCTTTTATGAACAGACTTATGACCTGATAATTCTAACAACAAACCTAACTCTAGAATCCTGCAAATTATAGGTATAGTTTACCTGCTTTTATTGGAGGGAAAAGGAATGAATCCAATTAAAACAAAACTTAAATGATCTCATAACTGGAGTTAGTTTGATGGCAGCTTCAGAGGTTGGGAAATAAGACCAATGCCAGGCAAACTTGGGTTCTGTGAATGGCAAAAACAGAACAGGATCAGGCTGGATTGGCCCCAGTAGTTAGGAAATAGGACCGGTGCTGGGCAGACTCATTTTCGAAAGAGAAGGATGCCCATCTTTTGACACAAATCGAAAGATGGGCGTCCTTCTCACAGGGTCGCCCAAATCGGCATAATCGAAAGCCGATTTTAAACGTCCCAACTGCTTTCCGTCGCGGGCACGGCCAAAGTTCAAGGGGGCATATTGGAGGTGTAGCAAAGGCGGGACTTGGGTGTGCCTAACACATGGATGTCCTCGACCCATAATGGAAAAAAAAGGGTGTCCCTGACGAGCACTTGGATGACTTTACCTGGTCGTGTTTTTCTTTTGACCAAGGCAAAAAAAGGTGGCTGAAATGACCAGATGACCACCAGAGAGAATTGGGGATGACCTGCCCTTACTCCCCCAGTGGTCACTAACCCCCTCTCACCCTCAAAAAATATTTTTTCCAGACTCAGATGTCATACTCAGCTCCATCACAGCAGTATGTAGGTCCCTGAAGCAGTTTTAGTGGGTGCAGTGCACTTCAGGCAGGCAGACCCAGGCCCATCCTCCTTCTACCTGTTACGTTTGTGGAGGAAACAGTGAGCCCTCCAAAGCCCACCAGAAACCAACTGTACCCACAAATAGGTGCCCCCCTTCACCCATAAGGGCTATGGTAGTGGTGTACAGTTGGGGATTTTAGGGGGGTGTTGGGGGGGCTCAGCACACAAGGTAAGGGAGCTATGTTCCTGGAAGCATTTTATGAAGTCCATTGCAGTGCCCCCTAGGGTGCCCGGTTGGTGGCCTGGCATGTCAGGGAGACCAGTGCACTACAAATGCTAGCTCCTCCCACGACCAAAGGACTTGCATTTGATCATTCTGAGATGTGCGTCCTTGGTTTCCATTATCGCTGAAAATCTGAAACCACCAAGTCTAGGGATGGCCATCTCTAAGGACATCCAAAATTTCAAGATTTGGGTGTCCCCACCGTATTATCAAAATGAAAGATGGACGCCCATCTTGTTTCGATAATATGGGTTTCCCCGCCCATCGGGACGTTTTGCGAGGATGGCCTCATCAAAATTTGGGTGTTCCTTTCGATTATGCCCCTCCACGTCTCCCAAAATTGGCAGGAGAGGCAGAGATTAATATGTCCTTTTACTAAGCCGTGATAAAAAGTGGCTTGGGTAGGGTAGGCATGGGTTTTGGGATCGCACAGAAATATTTTTCAGTGCACATACCAAAAATTTCTTTTTAAAAATGTTTCTGAAAATGGACATGCAGCAAAATCAGAATTGCTACTACTACTACTTAAATTTCTAGAGCGCTACTAGGATTACGCAGCGCTGTACAAATTAATAACTAAGGGCGGTCCCTGCTCAGTAGAGCTTACAATCTAAAGGACGAAATGTCAAGTTGCCATGTGTCCATTTTGGGTGTCTGACCTTACTGCCAGCCATAGAACTAGTGGTAAAGAATCTGCGCGTTAACAACCTACGCATGTCAGATGCCACTTGGCGTGCATCCACTACGCATGTCCGAAAATAAAAAAATATTTTTCAGACATGCGCCAAAAAATGAAATTACTACAAAAGGCACACGGTAGTCAGGCAGTAAGTCGATTTTGGCATGCGTTGGGCACACATAGATCCTACCGCAGCTTAGTAAAAGGGGCCATAAGTATATCAGTGTTTAATCATGAAGAGTTGGAACCTGTGCACAGTTCCAGATTCAACTCTGACCACCTTGTTCGGCAGACACGAGGGGGCTGTGCAGGTCTTTACCTGCCAACATTTATATTTTTATGGGAAAATTAAATAGAGTAGATTTGAATTAAAAACAGTAGATTATTTTAATATCAAAATAACCACTTAATAATAAAAAAAAAGAACAAAGAATATCAGACAGCTTATACAATAAACAACAAAGAGGAAATTCCAGGAAAAGAAATGCGGCTTTACTTTTAACAGAATCTATTTGCATAATTTCAGAAGAAATTAAAACCAAATGTGCAGACCCATAAAATGTGTCCTATACATGCAGCCTGGATTGCATTAATTCATTATGCTTTCCCATGATCCTATCTCTCTGCCCTGTTAGATTCTGGTTAGCCTTGTTTTCTGCTTGACCCACATGGTCACCAGCCGCATAACAACTGAAGATATGTATGTGATAAAGTTCTTATGTGCATATAATTTCTAAGAAAGCCAGACCATATTATCCTTCCCTACAGGCATGCTATAAATCCTTAAACCATGCTGAGTCAATGGAAGCGGTGTTATTTTAGGACATTTCCAATCATTTTTGAAAATTGCTTTGTACAAATCATGCCTCTATAACTATAGCATCATATTATTTTTTTTACACATAAGTGATGCAAACTATACTTGGGAATGAAATCTGCAGCCTAAAAATTCAATTTTCCCATATGTGTCCCCCAGTCTCTCTTCTTTCCCCTATCTTGCTTTTTTCAGTATTTCACTTTCATCTCCTTCTTACTGTCTACATGATGCGCAAGAGGGTTCTTTGGCTTGGGAGGGAATATGAATGCATTTGGAAGGCACAGTTATGGAAATAATTAAACACTGCCTGGAAAGAGATTTTATAAATTTATGTGCTAGCCATCCTGTGATACGAAAAGGACTTTTTTTGTTGTTGTTGTTGATGTTAAGTTACAACATGTAGAAAATGTAGGTACTTGATAAACTGATAAATGTATAGGATATAATTTTATGGGCGTTTACTTTAATATAGTTTAAACTGAAATAAATGCTCCATAAGTGTTTTAATGGTCCATGATAATTGTTGCTACACTGATTTGACTCATGAAACATCTACTCATGACTAATAAGGTCACCTCCTAAGAGCCTTGTTCATTAAAGTTTCTATTCTGAAAAATTCCTGACATGAGTAACCAGGCAAATATCTAGAGAGATGCAAGCTGCAGTATTTTCTCTCATGCTGCAAAAAATATATATTCAGGTCAGCTCAGGGGACATTCGACTACATCTCTTAGAGATTTACATCCATGCTTAGGCTTGTGTTCACATTCATGATTCTCAAGGTAAAGGCCTCAGAGTGTCCAACATTTTTGTCTTTATGCTAAAATTTCTTAGTGAGCAAAATCTGTATTAATATGTGAATTGTTTCACCACCCAAGTGCATTAGGTATTCCTTCCAGGAAAGATAAAGACAAATACATTCTGCTTATATCAATCCCTTGCAGAATAACATATAATTACAGTATGTAATTTCCTTTTCGCCTGTTTCTTTACTTTTATTCTGGAGGACCATGTATACCAAAATAACCTTTACAGATGCATTCACTGTCATTGGATTTATGAGCAGATATACGCTTGGTATGCAAAGCAAGTTCACACTGTCTGTTGCATGCTACTAAGAAGTGCTATGAAATCTGGAATCACAGGTTATGCTTAAAAATGTGGTTTTATACTAGACGCTCCAGTGCTCAATTGTGTAATTATGGCAGTCAAATTTGGTACCTTTGCAATCTTTTATTATGTACTAATGTTGTTCACTTTCTTCATTGCCCCTGGTACAAAATAAGTACCTGAATATATGTAAACCGCTTTGAATGTAGTTGCAAAAACCTCAGAAAGGCGGTGTATCAAGTCCCATTTCCATTTCCCTATTTGAGATTCAACATGGAATGTTGCTGTTGCTACTATTTGAGATTCTGGAATGTTGCTACTATTTGAGATTCTACATGGAATGTTGCTATTCCACTAGGAACATTCCATGTAGAAGCCTGCCTTTGCAGATCAGCAATGCGGCCACGCAGGCTTCTGTTTCTGTGAGTCTGACCTTCTGCACGTACGTGCAGGAGGTCAGACTTACAGAAACAGACGCCTGCGCGGCCACATTGCTGATCTGCAAGGGCAGGCTTCTACACGGAATGTTGCTAGTGGAGGAGTAGCCTAGTGGTTAATGCAGTGGACTTTGATTTTGGGGAACTGAGTTCAATTCCCACTGCAGCTCCTTGTGACTCTGGGCAAGTCACTTAACCCTCCATTGCCCCTGGTACAAAATAAGTACCTGAATATATGTAAACCACTTTGAATGTAGTTGCAAAAACTTCAGAAAGGCAGTGTATCAAGCCCCATTTCCCTTTTCCTTCATATTAGCTCCTTTATGTCCAAAGGTCAAATGAACACAATTTTTGAACTAGATCCTTTCTAGTTATGCGTGGGCTTGTTAATCATCCCATACTGGGAGAGAAAAGCAGTGAGACAGAGTTCAAAACAAACAGAGTAATAAAGCAATGACTACTTTATGCCCGGATCTGTTCTTGCTCATTCCTCCACTAGAAGATAACACCCTCTGACCCCCCCCTCCCCCCCAGATAACCAAGTCCAGTGTTTCACACGGAAATCATTTAAAGGTGCATTTCCACTCCATTTATTTTCTTTAGCTATCCCTCCAATAACTCTGGTAGGTTTTCAACTGCAACACAGAAAAGAGGAAATTTTCATTTAGACTCAGAAAAGAAAGGTATGTAAAAGAGAACTCCACCAGTCATCCTTGGAGATTATGACGAAAGGCAGGACACGACAGAAGAATCTAGTTTTCTGATGAGAACAGTTGTTTGTATAAAATGTTTTACTGGTACAAAAACTTCAATGGTGTTTCAAGAAAAGGTAGAGAGATAAAGCCTCAGGTTAATCTCCATTATTACCAAGCATTTTAAACCCCCTGAAGAATTCCAAACATATAAAGAGATGTCAATCTTGTCCCTTGAACAAAAAAAAATAAAAAGGAAAGAAAATGGAGGAAAACTTCATAGTCTGCCAATGAGTGAGTCAGTCAGTTACAAATCTGATTCAGTTCTTAACCCCTTGAGGCAAAGTAAGCTTTTCTGTACTAGTAATCATGTTTAATCGTCATTTGAAGGAAGGCTTGAATTTTTATAAGATACTATTGCTTTTGCATTCATGGGAGAAAAAAAATGAAAGGAATCACAATGTTAAAACACAAGAAGCAAACGTACAAGGAATTTGGATCCATCATAGTTCTATCACTATAATCTAGCATATTATTACTTCATCACGTTTCTTATCAGTTACTTGATGTCTTTAGAAAACTCTTTCAATTTACAGTTATGTCAGTTTCCTAGCTTTTAAATATTATGGTCAGTCAATAGAAATAGAATAAAATAAAACATAGAAAATAAAATCAAATGATACCTTTTTTATTGGACTAACTTAATACGTTTTTTGATTAGCTTTCAAAGGTAGCCTTTCTTTGTCAGATCAGAAATAAGCAAATTTTGATAAGTAACAGCATATATAAGTGAAACATCAAAGTGTTTCATTGACAGTCTGAAAGGTTGAGGGCGGGGTGGGCTAGGTGAGAAACAGAGAGGGCTGGTAGGATTGGGGACAGGGAGATATGCATGGTGATCAGAGGGTGACAAAGCAGTGAAATTTCATGGTTTATAATGGGCTAGAAAACCCAGATCCTTGTTAAGTCCTGTCTGGTGGGTGTCAAAATATTTAATCATTTTGACTTCAAAAAGACATTTCTGAATACATATCAGACCACACCCCTAAAATACTACCGGTATATTGATGACATTTTTATGATTTGGATTGAGGGGGAAGAAACTCTAAAACAATTTTACAGTTCTTTCAATACATACCATCCTACAGTCAGATTCAAAATTGACTACTCCCCAGAAAAAGTCAATTTTTTAAGACACCACAGTTTCAATCAGCAATGGCTACATACAAACATCCATATATAGGAAACCCACAGACAAATGTAGCTACCTCCAGAACTCCAGCTTCCACCCTTCACATACAAAAAAATCCATTATCCACAGCCAAGCCACAAGATACCACCGTATCTGCTCTGACCCAGGGGACAGAGATAGGCACCTCAAAATCCTGACTGCATCCTTCAAACAGAAAGGATACAACCCCCAAATAATCTCCAAGAATATTGCTTCCTTCCTCAAAACACCCAGGGAAAATCTGTTACAATAGAAGGAAAAGAAAGCCACGGACAGAACCCCCCTTATAGTGACATACAACCCAGAGCTGGAAAAACTGAGGAAAATCATAAGAGATCTGCAGCCACTACTCCAGGAGGATGAATTACTGAAAGATATATCCCCATCCCCACCAGCGCTGGCCTTCTGACAGTCACTCAATTTAAAACACAAGCTAGTGAGAAGCAAGCTCTCAACAGAGACCCAAAAAGAAGAGAATGCCACACATCCTTGCAATATATCCAGTTGCAAACTATGCCAAAACATTTCACAAGACCTCACAGTCATTCACAAAGGAAAAATATTCAACATAAAGGAATCCTTCACATGCTCATCTTTCAATGTAGTATATGTCGTCCAGTGTAAAAAATGTGACGAAGGGTGCTATATTGGAGACACAAGCCAGATGCTGAAGAAGAGATTTAATTTACATAGATACCCATATGAAAAATGCCAGTGCCAATCAAGATGTTACCTCTGTGGGACAGCACTTTACAAAACCAGAACACTGTACTAATGATTTTACAGTGAGAATACTTAAAGGAAACTTTAAAACAATACAGGAACGCGAGACCTTTGAAGTCAAAATGATTAAATATTTTGACACCCACCAGACAAGACTTAACAAGGATCTGGGTTTTCTAGCCCGTTATAAACCATGAAATTTCACTGCTTTGTCACCCTCTGATCACCATGCATATCTCCCTGTCCCCCATCCTCCCAGCCCTCTCTGTTTCTCACCTAGCCCACCCCGCCCTCAACCTTTCAGACTGACACTGAAACACTTTGATGTTTCACTTATATATGCTGTTACTTATCAAAATTTACTTATTTCTGATCTGACAAAAAAGGGCTACCTTTGAAAGCTAATCAAAAACGTATTAAGTTAGTCCAATAAAAAGGTATCATTTTATTTTATTTTCTCTGTTTTATTTTATTCTATTTCTATTGACTGGCTTTAGAAGTGGACTAACACGGCTACCACATCTCTCTACTCAAATATTATGGTGAAAGACTTATGCTACTTTATACCATGTTAAACTCAATACTCAATAAGAAAATAATACAGAGGAAACAAGAAGGGTTACAGTTAATTAACACAGGCCATAAGAGGTGATATTTCTCTTATCTGACCCCAGTTAACCATGACTTGGAGAGATTGATGGACACCATGGTGCATCATAAACAACTAGATGTTGACTGCTTTCAATAGACTACTGCAAGGCATACTAAAGTTGGGCAGCATGCACCTTATCTGGAAGAGTTGTTTAAGTGAGTTATCGATGGCAAGTTTACAACTAAAATGGAGGAAACCGAGAACAGGTAAAAGTAGAAACTATTTGTTGAAGAATTGTGACCATTTTATTGAAAATATATTGCTTTGCTTCAGGCATAGAAGTTAGTCCACTGGTGATTTTCCTGAGAGACTCGCAAACAAATAGAGAAGTCTATAAAATATGGAACTTGAAACAGCCATGTATAAGGATGGCGTGGACCCATCTGGGAACACTAATGTAACCGTGAACATCGGCTAGTTTGCTGAAGAGAAAGCATTGAATTGCTTGCCATCAAACAACTGTCTTTCAATTTTGCTGAAGAGAAAGCATTGAATTGCTTGCCATCAAACAACTGTCTTTCAATTTCTAAAGAAATCCACTTTCAAGAAAATGCTATGGATTTCTATTTCACTTTTAGCAAAAACAATTTCTAATTTCAATATTCAAAATGACACAGCTTTAGTATACAGTACTAGATCTGGTCTAAGAGGCTCTCAAGTAGAGAGGCCAATTATTCTAAAGTCCAGTTTCTATTGATGAGATATAGATTTCCTTATCTTACAAAAATTATTTTGCCTTTCGTTCCTGTAATACGGGGGAACTCCTTTCTTGTTGCCTTTCAAAATACAACCGTTTCACAGTCAGAATCATGAACATAACAGAAGGAAGTCTCTAAACTTATCTAATGGCATACACACATATTGCTAAATTATTACACACACACACACACACACACACACACACACACATCTGATCTTTCTTGATTACTATAAATATACTCAGTGATACAGTATACAAAATATTTAAAAAAATAAGTTTTAATTACTGTATAGAAGTGAAAGGTCAAACTCCTCTCAGATCACTATGATGGGCTTTAATTACACACTGCTATTAAACATATTTCTTGTTTCAGTTGCCAACCTTATGTATTGTTCTGCATACCAATAAGAACACTTTAATTCTATGAAGGTAGAAAGCATTTATCTCCTAAATTCTATATACAGTAACCTAGCAAACGCCAGAGACAGAATGATTGCCCCTTTGGCACAGCAATACACATGCAGATATCTTCATTATGCTATCAATTACTAGGCATTCTTGCTCTGTATATTATGCAAATTAGGATGCTCTGTATTGCTTTGAAAAGCAAATTGTATGTGGATGTGCATGCACACACACACACACATGATCTACATCTACATATCGCTATCTTTCTATATAAACTACATTTTCAATATTAATTTGTTTGAAATCTGACCTAATTAGATAAATTGGAAAACTCATAGAAATGTTATAGAGCAGTATGGTGTTTTTTTTTAGTCCATCCTGTAAACTCAGTGATGTTATGAAATCCAGTTTTGCACTAAGAATTCTTTAGATAGAAAGCAACCAATAAAATGAGAAATAATACACTGTAAGGGAAATGTATAAAAGTCAGGACTGTAGATTGTCATCTTTATATGCATGTTGGACTTCCACTGGAATCCGTTTTAAGCATCAGCTAAGAAATCTCTCAGCGGTTTATATGACATAAAAAAAGGTTCATTAAATCTGCCATAATTAGACCTCATCTAAATACAATATATTTATAATTAAGAGAGAAAATGACTGTACAAGATTACATCTTTACTATGTGAGCTAAACAAAGGAATAAACATAATGCAAAGGTAATTTCAAGCTTGCTTTTAAAATCTGTACATCAAGGACAAGCTGTCAAACCCAATCTGCTACATAATTTCGACTTATAATCACCTTTAATGTGAAGAGGACTACGCTCTAGGAGAGATCATTTTTCATTGGCTGCCCATTATAACAATGCAAGTGCAAGCAAATGCATCATCAGGCTTTCTGATTATCCTTCACAATTTAAGCAATGGAAACTGCAAGCTAGTAATACATTCAAGACATAATTTAAAAAATTCAATGACATTGCTACAAATGTAATGACAAGATATTTCTCTCAAAGTGTACACACGTTAGGCCCATTCAAAGTTAGGCCATCACTTCTAGCTATAGTAGGAGTGTTAAGGAATAAAATACACAGGTTTTGTTCCTGTTGTACCACTTGAATAGTTGATATTTTAACTCATCCTGGAAACCTGAATAAAGTTCAAGGCGTCATGCACCTGATGCTACTGCACTTGAGGACTACAGTGTAGTATTCATAACCCCTCCCCCCAATTTGATTCAATATTAGGTGCATATGGATAAAATGTTATCACAACAACTGTATAAAAGTGGCCATGTGCAATGCAATGAAGACCAAGAAGCTGAAAAAAAAAATGCTACCTTTCAGAACTAATCTAATTTTCCTACCCAAACCAACAACAAATAGCAAACATTTAGCCTTTTACACCACGTTGCTGAATACATTCCATTGAAATTTGATAAGGGGCACGTAAGGCAGGGCTTAAGTGTTCTTAAGAAGAATCCGTCTACCTACCTTTGTAAGACAGATGGCATGCAAGTCGCTTTAAGAAAAGCTGCAAGTAGAAAGAAGAAGCTGGGAGCGCTTTCAGTAAATTGAGTCCTTTCAGTCACTGTATACATGCAGCAGTTTTGCAAAGGGGGGGGGGGGGGGGGGGATAGATAGAATGGTAGGAGGAGCTGTGGTCGAGTGACCTCCTGAAGCTAAGTCCTTTTTGACAATCAAGCACTGGGAGCCAGCGCTTCTGATTTGCATTGATTATCTCCACTTCAACAGATACATTTAGATCTATCTGGCACAGAGGCAAAAGATAGTAGAGAGAAAGAGACAAGAGACTGTAAAGCGTGGCTGGAGAAGCTGGTTAAGGCAGAGCTGGTGTCTCAGAAGAGCTACAGCTCCCTCTTCATGCCGTATCTATAAGATAAAAATACTATCACTGGAAATGAGTTCAGAACAATAATTTCAGCACGGATCAGATGTAAGAAATTTTAAGTGTTGGCTGATGCTGGAAGGCTATCATCTAATAATTTGAAAGCAGAGAATCAAATGAAATAATTTATACAAGGCTCTGACTACAGATGAACTTGGCTTCTAGTTAGAGCAGTGAGCTAAGAACCAGGGAAACAGGATTCAAATCCTGCTGAAGCTCCTTGTGATGTTGAGCAAATTACTTACCCCCTAATTCTATGTAGGTGCACTACAACATAGGTGTCAATTCAGCGTTTAACTTTTGGCACTTAAATGGAGGTAGGCACACAAAAGCACTTTTCTATATCAGGTAGCCCTTAAGTTCTTGAGGGGCTCTTTTACAAAGCTGAGGTAAGCCCAATATGGAGTTATCGCTGGTCCAACGCAGGTGTCGGCTGTAGTTCCAGCCTTCGCTTGCACCATTTCCCGTGCTAGGGAAAACAGGGCACTATTTTCTAGCATGGCAGTTAGCCGGCGGTAATCGGACAATGCCATGTGCTACCCGGTTACCACTGGATTAATGCAGGAGCCCTTACCGCCAGCTCAATAGGTAACGGTAAGTGTTCCCCCTCACATGGCTACCCGGTAAAAGCAATCTTACACATGGCCATGGCTATTGTCTGCCTTTTTTACCTGCTGCTGTAAAAAGGGTCTTATCACTCTGCAAAAATGGCCCCTGCTGTTTGTGTAGGGCCATTTTTGCTGCAGCTAAGTAAAAGGACCCCTTAGTGTGTAACTGTAAGGGAGGAGGCAGGGGCAGGGAATGAGGAGGTCACACAATTATGCGTGAAACTTTTTATAATACTTTAAGTTGTGCATCTAAGTGCCAACATGTAGGTGCTAACATTTATATGGCGTAAGTAATAATGCCTAAATGTTGGCATGCAAATGCTGACCTATGTGCTGTTCCAGTGGTTCCCAAACCTGGTCCTGGAATCACCCTAGCCAGTCATGCTTTCAAGATATCCACAGTAAATATTAATGAGAGAGATTTACATGCACTGCCTCCAATGAGGTGCCTCAAGGACCAGGTTTGGGAACCACTTCTCTATTCTACAACTGAATACTATCTTAGGGCACACATTTTTAGCAACTAACTTTTAGCAGCCTTTATAGAATTGTCCCCTTAGGAGGTGGTTCCATAGCTGCCAAGAGGGGGTGGCAGGGGGGACAAAATTCCCCGTCGACCGTCTGCCACCGGGCCGGGCCCCCTGCAATAAAATCACAGCGCCTCTCACCTCCATGTGAAAGCGCTGAAGGCAGCAGGGCAACAGATCGCCTCCCTTCGGGCCTCCTTCCCTCCCTGTGTAACACCCTCGTCTGAAGTAACTTCCGCGAGGGCGGGACACAAGGAGTGATGGAGGGCCGAAGGGAGGCGATCTGTTGCCCTGCTGCCTTCAGCGCTTTCACATGGAGGTGAGAGGCGCTGTGATTTTATTGCAGGGGGCCCGGCCCGGTGGCAGACAGAGGGGGCGGGTGGAGGGGGGAGCGGTGGCAGCGGCGACCTCGGGGGGGGGGGGGGGGAGGGGCAACCTTGCCCCGGGCCTGGCCTAGTCTCTCGGCAGCCCTGGGTGGTTCTACAATTGGGTGTCTCCATTTAGACTCCCTGAAGATACACAGTAGAAGCCTATCCTATAAGGGTATCTGGATGCCCAGTCTTGGTGTGTCTAACATTTACATGCATTACCAGGCGCAAGTCTTTAAAAAGACTGATGATACACTGGTAAAATGTAGGACACAATGAAAAATTCCACAAACTGTAAGAACTTAGGACCCCTTTTACTAAACCGCGTAAGCGTCTACACGTGCCCAACGTGCACCAAAATGGACTATTGCATGGTTCTTGTGGTAATTTCATTTTTGGCGCATGTCCGATACTTGCGTCTGAAAAATATATTTTTTTTCTGGTGCATGTAGCACACGCCAAGTGGCATCTGATGCGCATAGGTCATTACCACCCAAATTCTTTACCGCTAGGTCTATGGCTGGTGGTAAGGTCTGAGAGCCAAAATGGACGCGTGGCAATTTTGATTTTGTTGCACGTCCATTTTTGGGAAAAAAGGGGCCTTTTTTTACAGGTGCGCTGAAAAATGATTTTGAACACACCCAAAACCCACACCTATACTACCGCAAGCCATTTTTCAGTGCACCTTAGTAAACGGACCCCTTAATGTGCTAGGATGAGCCGTAAATGTCAAAGTTCACTTTGACATTTACGGCTCATCCTAGGACATTAAGTTCTTAGGTTACAGTTCGTGGAATTTTTCATTGTGCCCTACGTTTTACCAGTGCATCATCAGTCTTTTTAAAGACTTGCACCTGGTTATACATTTGACGTTAACCATAACAACAAACGGACTCCTGAGGCAGGCACTATTGCCAAAGCATGGTGCTGTATCGAGTCTACTTCAATAAAGGACCCTTCTTTTACATCATTTTCCTGCCTCCCTTGGTTCTCGGAAGAGTTGGTCTTACTACTCAATCACTCCTACACTGTTCACTTCGTAGAAGATCTTGTTTCTCCATCTTGGTGTTTAACATTTACATGCAACTTACATTATTCTGGAAATTATGTAGTAAGGATTAGATTCAGTAAATGTCTTCAACATCAATGGGTTAATGGTGCACTGCTGGATTTTTGGTTTGTGGTGTGTATTTGGATAGCAGCAAACTTGAAGACATGTAGCGAGAGTTAAGCAACGGGAGAGACTAACTGGCCCATTTTTGAAGGATGTCTATCTTTCGACATAAATTGGAAGATGGACGTCCTTCTCCCAGAGACGTCCAAATCGGTATAATCAAAACCCGAGTTTGGATGTCTCCAACTGCAGTCCGTCACAAGGACGTTCAAATTTCAAGGGGGCGTGTCAGAGGCATAGCGATGGCAGGACTTGGACGTTTTCACTCAGACGTGTTTTTATTACAAATATGGCACAAAAAGGTGCCCTAGATGACCAGATGATCACCGGAGAGAATCGGGGATGACCTCCCATTACTCCCCCAGTGGTCACTAACCCCCTCCCACCCTCAAAAAAATCTTTCAAAATATGTCGTACCAGCCTCTATGCTGGACTCAGATGTCATACTCAGGTCCATGACAGCGCATGCAGGTCCCAGGAGCAGTTTTAGTGGGAACTGCAGTGCACTTCAGACAGGCGGACCCAGGCCCATACCCCCCCCCCCACCTGTTACATTTGTGGAGGAAACAGCGAGCTCTCCAAAACCCACCACAAACCCACTGTACCTATATATAGATGCCCCCTTCACCCGTAAGGGCAATGGTAGTGGTGTACAGTTGTGGGTAGTGGGTTTGGGGGGCTCAGCACACAAGGTAAGGGAGCTATGTTCCTGGGAGCATTTTATGAAGTCCACTGCAGTGCCCCCTAAAGTGCCCGGTTGGTGTCCTGGAATACCAGGGGGACCAGTGCACTACAAATGCTGGCTCCTCCCACACCCAAATGGCTTGCATTTGGACGTTTTTGATATGGACGTCTTTGGTTTCGAAAATCGTCAAAAGTCAGAAATGTCCATGTCTAGGGACATCCAAATCTATGGACGTCCAAATTTAAGGATTTGGACGTCTCTGATGGTATTTTCGAAATGAAAGATGGACGTCCATCTTGTTTCGAAAATACGGGCTTCCCCACCCCTGGATTTCGCCATTTTGCAAGGACGTCCAAATTGCAACTTGGATGTTTTTTTTCGAAAATGCCCCTCCATGTGGAATAAACCGTTGGAAGCTGGTCTTTGGATCTTTCTTTTTTAAGATCAGCACAGCTGCTTCATTTTGTAGCCGTGGAGGGGCATAATCAAATGCGAACGCCTATCTTCATGGGTGTCTATGTCTGAAAACGGGTACGTGAAGAGGCGGGACAGACCGTATTTTCGAAAAAATGGACGTTTTTGAGCTGGGCGTTTGTTTTTTTTAGCGATAATGGAAACTAAAAATGCCCAGCTCAAAAACGTCCTAATCCGAGCCATTTGGTCATGGGAGGAGCCACGATTCGTAGTACACTCGCCCCCCTGACATGCCAGGACACCAACTGGGCACCCTAGAGGTCAGTGCGGTGGACTTCAGACAACGGTCCCACATGCATAGCTCCCTTACCATGGGTGCTGAGCACCCATCCCCCTCCCCCAAAACCCACTACCCACAAATGTACAACACTACCATAGCTCTTAGGAGTGAAGGGGGCACCTACATGTGGGTACAGTGGGTTTTGGAGACCTCCCATTTACCAGCACAAGTGTTACAGGTAGGGGGGGATGGGCCTGAGTCCACCTGGCTGAAGTACACTGCGGTACCCACTAACAGTGCTCCAGGGACCTGCATACACGCAGGCCTCTAGGACTTGTTGCTGCTATATAACATTGGCACAGCAGTTGACACCTGAAGACTAATCTCTCCGAAAATGTCCTTTATTGGAATAAGCTTACTCACAGTTAACTGCAGATCAGAGGTTGTGCCCCACTGGCAACGAGTCTCCCTGGTACTGAGATTAGCAGTAGGTCAGAGCTGGCAGAATGCTGTACAATGCCCTCTTTCAGCCACATTCAAGGTAAGAACTAAGTTCTGTAACGTGGCTAACACGTGAAAGGGATCTAAAACTGGCTTACAAAAATGGCCACTACCTCATGGACTACAACAGAAAACAAAACAGGGCACACTCTGACCTAGTAAGCAGGGGGAAAAGCACCATGGGAGTAGAGCCTACCAACTACCAACATCGTGAGCATTTGCCACAAGCTAGTGGAATCACAGAGCCCAATACCCTACACCCATCACAATGCATTGCTGATGTGACTCTGCAGTGCGCATAACAGAAAAGGTGTCACACTCACCCGAGAGCCACATCAGAACCAGGGAAAGGCTGTCACAGGATAGAACACATTCTGCTGTCATAGAGGTGGGTACGGCATTTGAGGCTGGCATAGAGGCTGGAAAAAAGTTATTAAAGTGGGTTTTTTTTGGTGGGAGGGTGTTAGTGACCACTGGGGGAGTCCGGAGAGGTCATCCCCGATTCCCACCGGTGGTCATCTGGGCAGTTGTGGTACATTTTTGGGACGTGTTCGTGAAAAAAAAGGGTCCAAAAAAGTGACCCAAAATCGCGGTAAAAACGCCTTTTGTTTTTCGATTATCAGCTAAAGACGCCCATCTGTCCTCGGCCGATAACCATGCCCCAGTTCCACCTTCACCACACCTCCAACACGCCCCCGTCAACTTTACCCATTTCCGTGATGGATTGCAGTTGGAAACGCCCAAAATCGGCTTTCGATTATACTGATTTGGGCGCCACGGGATTGGGTCGCAATATAGGCGTTTTTCTCTTTCGATTATAAGCAGGATAGAGTTTTGTATTTTGGGCAGGTCTGCTTGTTTAAGATATATATTTGTCATGAGTTAGAACTATTTTGACATTATTAAAGCACATTTACTCTCATATCCATGTTTATTAAAATGTGGGGGATTTTTTTGGAACCAATTGTCTTTCTCTGTTGTGGAGTTGTTTTTTTACATTGGCTTCTTTTTTCCCCTTTGGTATGGAAACCAATGATAGGATTTGACTCCTGATGCAGTAGTGTTAGATTATTCTGTAAGAATTCCCCTACTTGGAGATTTGAGGTTTCATTTAATTAAATAATTTTTTTATATTAAAGATCTGAGGGCAGATGTTGTCTTTATCAAACTTGATTTTTGAATAGCAAACTCCAAGTTGCATGCCATTTATAGAACATGTTAGCATCGGGATCTGCACCTAACTTTGAGCATAAGAATTTAATCCAGCTGAATCCCGGTGTAAATCTTCATGAGTAAGGTAGATTCTGATCTCCCAAAATTCTATAATACTGCGCTCGTCTTTACTATGCTCTTCCCATGGCCATGCTCCCTTTTCAGATGTGACTTAAAGATTTGTGCATAGATGTTTATAAAATAGTGCTTAGCAAAATGCACACTAAGCATGCACAAATCCTAACGGAACCAATTAACTGCAATAATTGTTTGTTAGTGCTCAATTATTGCTAGTTAATGACTCATTACTTAATTAAGATGTGCCTGCAACTTGGGCATGCTATTTTGGGCTCTATATATAGAATCCATGGGCAACTGGGAGCCCCGCCCATGCTCTTTTCTACATATATGCCCCTTTTGATTTCATATGCTAATTAAGTTATGCACAACCTTAGACAATAGAACTTAGTTGCTGGCACTTTTGCGGGTAAATGCATACTTGGCATTCACATTCAGAAATTTAATTTAGGAAATAAATAAATTACCATACAACCATATGGCATCAAATTGGCCACAGCTTCTTTATTTAAATTACAATGCAAACATTAACTTTAATATAATCTTTTTCATGACTGTGGCCATGACCCCTCTTTGACTCACCTTATTTCCCAATGGTCAGCTTCTGAGCTGGCTCCTGTCTGTTCTTTCCGCTTGCACTGTTGTTTCTTTCCTGTAGTGTTTCTACTTCCAGTGTGTTTCAAGCCTCTTTCCTGTAGTTCTTCTGCTTCCTGTGTGCTCCAAGCCTCACTTTGGTGTTCAGTGTGTTTCAGGCCTCTGTCCTGTAGTTGTGACATCATTAATGAGGGCCTTTATAAGGAAGTGGTGAACATTCATTCAGGGCCTTTGCAAAGCCAAAGATCTCCAAGTTTGTCTGTGTGCTTGTTAGCACTTCTGCCCTGTTTCCCAGTTGGTGTGCTTGTTTAGCACTTCGGTCCGCTTTCCTAGGTAGAGTGCCTGAGGGGCACTTCTGTTTTTCCGTTTGTTTGTGGGCTTGTGTTAGCCCTTCTGCTCAGTTCTCCTGTCTATGTGCTGGGAAACTTCTGCCCTGTTTCCCAGTTGGTGTGCTTGTTTGGCACTTTGGTCCTGTTTTCTAGGTAGTGTACCTGTGGGGCACTTTTGTTTTTCTGTTTGTTTGTGGGCTTGGTTAGCCCTTCTGCTTACTTCTCCTGTCTGTTGATGTGCTAGGGTTAGCACTTCTGCTTTGGTTTTCCTGTTTGTTTGTGTCAAGGCTTAGCTCTCCTGCTTAATTCCCCAGCTTGTCTGTGAGTGGCTTCCCTTTTTTCTTGAGTGCCGTGTGGCACAGCCTTGAGTGAGCTGCTGCTCTAGTCCTGTTGTTCCAGTCCTATCTGTTCCAGCACTGCCTGCCTACAGCTCCAGTCCTGTTGTTCTAGTCTTGTCTGTTCTAGCACTGCCTGCCTAAAGCTTCAGCTCTAGTCTTGCTTGTTAGTGCAGTCCTGGTTGGAGGGTTTGCCTGTTGCTGCCGCTCGTTGACAGTAGCCCAAGGGCTCACATTGTTCTAGAGTCCTTGACTGTTTGTTTAGAGCCTAAGACCATGACAATCTTACAATTCCCTTTTTCTTTCCAGATGGTCTTTGACAACCCCTTAACCCAATAATGATAGGCTAGTCGGTAATAAGCTCACTATTCCCAAAATGAATTTTCACAGAACATCAAATAATTCATATTCAGATGAGCCTTGTGGTAATGCCAAGACCTCACCTCTACTTGATGTGGTATCACACCCAAGCCTTGCACCATCCAACAATTTCAATGCATTTAATCCCACTTTTCCAAACCAAATTGGCCACTTGGCTTCCTAACAGGTTCGTCCCTAAAAGCTGCAACCCCTCTACCCTCTGAACTCCCATTCATAAACCCCAGCAAAAACAGGAATTTAAACCCATCTACCCCACAAACTTCCCATCCACTGAGTAGGCAGGGAGGGTAAAACCCAAAACTTTTCTTGAATCTCCCTCCACCTTCCACACCACTTCACACTCTCCCCATTGCCCAACCAAACAATTCTGCTGCAAAAATTTCTTCACAAGATTCCCAGCACTCCCTCACAAATCCAGCCAATCCATGCACACCTTTCTACCACCTCACCACATACCACCTAGCAACCCAACCCTATCCATATTCCCACCCTCAATCTCAAGTCTCTTTCTCTCTTCTTTCCCAAATTCTTAACCTCATTGCTGCTCAGCCTAGGTTAACAGCCCCCCCCCCCTGTAATTACCGAGGGGCTTCACATAGGTTTATGCTTGCAAGTGGTGAATGTGAGTACCTAGCTTATAGAATTGCCCTTCACATCCTCCATTCTTTCAAATACAAACTGATTGTGAGGTTCCCAGGGATAGGGAAATACCTTCTGTAGCTGAATGCTACTGAAAAAGGTAAATAAATATAATTTTAATATTTGGGATGCATCTCTATGACACTCATTGCATTATCCCAGTGGTTCTCAACCTAGCCTTGAGGTTATACCTAAGCAGCATGCCTTGCAGAATATCCACAAGAGATATGCATGAGAAATTTGCATGCAGTGGAGGTGGTACGTGCAGATTTATCTTTAAAGATTGGCCGGGTATGTGTCAGGAATTGTGCTGAGAACCCCTGCATTATTCCAATGTTTTTCTATATCAGCAGTTCTCAACTGAATTTGCAAGACACTCAGCTAATCAGTTTGTCAGGATTTCCACACTGAATATGAACGAGATAGATTTGTGTATAGGAGATAGTTCTATAATGGGCACTACAAATTTGGCACCTAGATGCAGTGTTTTGAGTGTTAATTGCACAATATCTAGGCGCCCAGATTCCATCATAGTGTAAGTTGGTATCTCTGCACCTACATTTAGACGTGTCAATGGCAGATGTAAATGTACATGCCTAATTGGGACACTATAGTGTGTAACTTACAGTCTTTTGTAAATACGTGTGTAAATGTTGGACACGCTGCTGCCCCACCCACACACCTCCCCCTGTGCAGGCTGTTTCTGATGTATGCACTAAGGGGTCCTTTTATCATGCTGCAGTAAAAACGGCTCTAAGCTACAGCCTAGGTCATTTTTGCCATAAGCTGTGGCCCTTTTTTACTACAGCAGGTAAAAAAGACTGAAAATAACCATGTCTATGCAGTAAAATTGCTCTTACCATGCTGTCATGCGAAGGGGAGCACTTACCACCACCCATTGAAGGGAATTAGCACCAGCATCTGCATTGGGCCAGCGGTAGCTCCAGATTAGTGTGCAGTAAGCCCGCACCGCCGCTTTGTAAAAGGGCCCCTAAGCGAGATGCAAGCTGAAGTTGAAGTATATCATTTAACGCTCAACTAGCACTCTTATGTGTGACTGTTCCAGTCATGCATGCAAGTACTAGTATTTTATAACTTATGTGTACATTGGATGCAAATGTAGGTGCCAAGTTATTGAATGAAGTGGATAATGAGGGCTGTGCATGCTAATTAATCTCATTTGTATTTATTGTGACTATCCTAAAAGACAGACTAGCTGGGTATGTCTCAAGCCTGGATTGGAAAGCACTTATGAATGTCTTCTATAAATCAATCTCTCTCTTAGTGGTATGGTATATAGCAAACATTTACAGACATTAATGTCTCACATGATTTGAAAGCAGACAACAGCAATCATTTAAAATTTCCCGTGTTTGTTTTTCTTTGAAGCATTTCATAATGACGCATAAAATGAGGATTTTGAAAATTACTGGAATTTCAATTTATAGCCAAGAAGCAACAATTACACAGTGGAGCAACAGGATTGGTCTATTCTGCCTCCACTTCCTGATGAGCTGTATCAGCATATTTTATTCACTGCAGCTGTAAATCAAGGATTAGCATATTGTAATCTGATGCATTGCAACCATAAGAATATAGAAGGGAGAGGGAGGTGTATACTCCAGTCTTCAAGGACTGCAGACAGTTCTGGTTTTCTAGGTAACCAACGTGTGCAAATTAACCTAATTCTTAGACCAAATATATATCATTAATGTTCCTTATAGGTGTCTGGAAAGTTCAATTTTTCTGCAAACCTCAGGACCTGGAGTTGTAAACTCCTGGCTAAAAGCTTTCTGGGTGAAATTACAAAAGTTATGAATATAGCTCCAAACCCTGAAAGGAACAAAAAGCCTAACTAAATAGGTGACAGTAAATAACACTGGAAGTCTGAGATTTATCTTTCAAGGCTTTTCACATTTTTATTTTAATAACCTTGCCAATGTTCTCTTTTGTTGTCCAATTTTTTATGTAATATTCAATTTATTATTAAAGCTTTTGAACTCATTCTCTCAGTTTTTCCACTTAGCATATAATGCTTATCATACCTAACATTGGCCAGAAAACATATTTAAAGTTAGTTTTGAAAAAGATATGTTTGAAGCAATGTATTGCTCCCCAGAACACAATAAGCAATATAGATATTGGCAGCAGGTCTGTTGGAAAACCAGACAATGACTTACAGCTCATTGTTCTCAAAAAGAGGTCAACGTATTTAAGTGAGCTCATGCAAACCTGAGTACACACAAACAAGGCACTATGGCAAACTAGGGAGTCCTTTTACTAAGGCGCACTGAAAAATGACCTGCGCTAGTGTAGGCACGTGTTTTGGACGTGTGCAGGTCCATTCAGGGCCGTGCCGACACGGTAAGCGAGGTAAGCAACACAGGGGGGCGCCGACCTCTAGAGGGCGCCACTCACTTGCAAAATCTTTTACCTGAAGTTGTGATTCTCCTCTCTCCCCTGCCCTTCCTGCATCAAGAAGTGAAGGTAGCCCAGCAGTGCTGAGACAGACACACTGCTCTACTAAAGCTGCTTCAAAGAGTACAACCAGCAGCTATTTATGGCTTTGGTGTGTGAACAACTTTCATTCAGGGTGAGCTGGAACAACATTCAAATTAAAGAGAACAGGTTTGGAGGCAGGTGTGCAAGTGAGACTGGGGAGAAATAAAAAATAAATAGTGTAATTGTTATCTGTAAGTGGTTCAAAGTTTTTGTTTTTTGAGCATACACACTGAGAGGTGGGCATGACTGCAATGATGTGTACATAATTATCATAGCTACAGCTAAAATCCATTTAATTGGCTGAGGTTCAAAGAGGAAGTTTAGCTGACATGTAGTGTAGAATAGCTAGTAAGTAAAAATCTGATTGCTTTTTTTGTGTGTTTGTTTTTATATAAAACATTCTGCTTGGATAGGGAGAGTTTGTGATATTTGAAAATACATTTTGCTTTAATGAAATTGCTAAACTTTAGAGTCAGAGACTTATCAATGAGGGATACATATAGAGTGGAAAGGAAGCCCTGGAAACGGAGTTAAGAGGACAGATACCAGCAACAGAATCAGATACTGGGCCAGCATGATCAGAAAAACAAAGTCACCAGACAACAAAGGTAGAAAAAATCGTTTTATTTTCATTTTAGTGTTTGGAATATGTCCACTTTGAGAATTTACATCTGCTATCTTATTTTGCAATGTATAGCAGTCTTCAAGAGACTGGGCTCCCAGTGAGCCAGTGAGGTCAGACTGTGTAAATGAGATGAAGAGACCCCCCCCCCCCCCCCCACCCACTGTAACAAAGACAGGAACATGCATAATCAAAGCTTAGGTCTCTGCAGTTACAAGGGCTGGCCATTCCTAATTATGCTAATAGTTTTTAATAGGCTAAGTCCCACTGAAAAGCCTCTTTATAAAGGCAGTGCTTTCTCTGGAGAGCAGTGTTAAGAAACAGCAGGAATTGTGTTTATTTTTTTAAACTGCTTTCCTGTGTAAGCTAATTTACAGTTTTCTAGTATATGCTTGACATTGAAGGGTGTGGTAGACCCTTTTGTCAGGTCTGGCTGGGCCTGTAGTTTTCAGTCTAAAGGAAAGACAGGTAGCAATGGAGAAACATCTAATGAAGAAGCGAGACGGGGGGGGGGGGGCACCAACTGATAGTCTGCAGGGGGGCACCAGAGACCCTTGGCACGGCCCTGGGTCCATTTTACAGTGCGCCTGTAAAAATGACCTTTTTTGGTGGTGGAGGTGGGGGGTGGGCTGAAAATGGACATGTGGCAAAATAAAAATTGGCGTGTCCACTTTGAGCCTGAGACCTTACCTTCACCCATTGACTTAGCAATAAGGTCTCACGCATTAAGCGGGCGGTAATTGTCAGCGCAGGTGCACGCGGTAGCTGGGTGGTAATTCCAAATTGACATGCATTGGACGCACGTAGTCATTTGTGCGCCTTTGTAAAAGGTGCCCTAGGCCAGGGGTTTTCAATGGAGATATCCTGTAGACCCCAACTGGCTGGGTATGCCCTGAAGACTGAGTTGAAAACCTCTGAACTAGGCATTTGTGTGCTCTCTGTGCTTTTAGTATGTACAGTAATTTTGTCAGCTAATGTGATACAAAAATATACAAAACACTGTAGTTCATTGGCTCTGAATGCGGAAAGCACAAATGATCATTGCTTTGCAAACAGGATCGCAATGCATTTCGCTAGACATGGAACAGGTATATGGTAATTAAGATTTTGCAATAAAGTCCGTAGATAGTGCACATGTTCATTTTTACATTATTAACCTTAACAATAGATAAGGATTCACAGTTATACTTTTGGGATGTTAATCACATTGCACTATAATGGCCTCCAAGGTTGAAGAGTTTGAACTTTTCTGTATCTTGTACTCTTGAGCAAATTCTGCACACAACTGTGCAGTGTTCCTCTCCTGTGCAGATATATGTATTTGTTCTGCTGATTTTGGCACAGGGGCAATACAGATGATGGTGGTGGATACTTGCAGATGGAAAAGAAACATCTGGAATGTTGAAAGCCTGTGCTGGCCAAACAGAGGCCGCTGTAGCATGGACAGACCTGTGAGTGGATGTCTGGGAGCTACAATTTGGCTGGCCATATTTACTGAAGAGTTGGAGCTGGAGCCTGGTCAGCCATGCATCCCAAAGAGAGATAGGTACAGCATGAATACCCCCATGGAGGCCCAAAGAGATGAATTTGCACTGGGAGCTTGGTCAGCCACTCCAGGTAAAGAGAATAAGGGGAGGTCTGCTAGAGAATGGTGGTGGTGGGAGGGGGGAGGTGAAAGATAGGGAAGGAAATGTGGGGTATAGTGAGATGGGACAGAGAGAGTTAGAGGTTTTGCTGGGGGTGGGAGTGAGAAAACTGGGGAGGTGGTGAAGTCTGGAGGGTGGAACTAAAAGGAGAAAAATGGGAGGAGTCTTGCTAGGGGCAACAAGCCAGAGGGCAGAAAGAAAAAGCTGGGAGTTTACCTCAGGGCTGGAAGAGGGAATTGGATTGAAGGGAGTATAAGCCAGGAGGGGGGCAGAGTGATGGAGGGGCAGAAAACTGAAGGTTGAGCTGTAAGAGAAATCTGTAAGAGATTCAAGCCAATAGGGAATGGGGATGGAAGATAGGGAGAGCTGAGGGGATGAAGGTAAGCGATATGATGGGGAGTGGTTGGGCTTTATGATCAGGAAGCTCTGCACAAAAAGTAGTAATTTTTCTATATTGAATTGTAAATGACTTAACAGCCTAGCCAATATTCAGCTTGCGACAGTCAGCATTTTTATATCTACCACCAGCTATATTCTTGAATATTCAATGGTGGGCCATGTCTGGCCACTGGCTTTAAATATCTACTTCTAAGGTGACCACTAAAGCTTATGCGGTTAATTGCAATATTCAGCCCTTGACTGCATAAATTGAATCTCTTAAAGCTAGAACTGCTTTTTATGTGTCCTAATTTATTCAGTTATCTTGTATGGTCAAAGGCTGAATATTGACACAACTGCATAAGGGCCCTGTTTACTAAGCTACGCTATAGGCACGCTAGCATTTTTAGTGCACTAAAAATTAACACAGGCTAATGCTAGAGATGCCCATGTGCTAATTTTTAGCATGTGCTAAAAATGCTAGCGCACCTTAGTAAAAGTATCAACTCCACCCCTGGAAAGTCGAAAAGTTAGTTGGTTTCAACACAGGTATTAATTGTGAATATTCAGTGATGCTAACTGGTTAAATGCTGCTGAATATTGGTGGTTAGCCAAAGACAAATGATTTAAAGGGCAGGACCCTCTCTTGGCTGCTTTAATTGGTTTGAATATCAGCCAGTGTGATTATATGGATCACCTTAAGAGATGATAGAACCTCTGTCCATGTGGGTGTTGTCTACAGACCTCCAACACAATTGAAGGAACTAGATAAAGATCTGATCACAGATATTCAAAAGTTGGGAAAGAAAGGTGATGTTGCTGGGAGATTTCAATCTGCCAGATGTAGATTGGAAGGTTCCATCTGCGGAATCGGAAAGAAGTAGAGAGATCGTAGATGCTTTTCAAATGGTGATGGAACCCATGAGGGAGGGCGCAACGCTGGATCTGGTACTCACAATTGGGGATAGTGTGTCAAATGTCCGAGTGGGTGCAGCAGTGACCATCCAACAGTTTGGTTTGATATGACGGCTGAAGTGGAGGGCGGCTTCTGAAAACTCAAAGTCCTGGATTTCAAGCATGCTGACTTTAGCAAAATGGGGGAATACCTGAGGAAGGAGCTGATGGGCTGGGAGGACATACGAGAAGTGGAAGGACAGTGGTCCAGGCTGAAAGAAGCTATAAATATGGCCACAAACCTTTATGTAAGGAGAGTAAATAAAAGCAAGAGAAAAAGGAAACCGATATGGTTCTCCAAGCAAGTGACTGAGAAAATAAAGGCTAAAGAGTTGGCGTTCCTGAAATACAGAAAAACTCAAGAAGAGGAACACAGAGAGGAATACCGGATGAAACTGAAAGAAGCCAAGAGAGTGATACGTCTGGCGAAAGCGGAAGAACAAATGGCTAGAAATGTAAGGAGGGGTGACAAAAATTTCTTCAGGTATATTAGTGAAAGGAGGAAGACTAAAAAGGGAATTGTGAGACTCAAAGATGCTGCGAACCGCTATGTAGATAATGATGAAGAAAAAGCATATCTAAAGGTGGACAAAGCCATGGGACTGGACAGGATCCACCCCAGGATATTGAGGGAGCTCAGAGAGGTTCTGGCGGGTCCTCTTAAAGATTTGGTTAATAAATCCTTGGAAACGGGAGAGGTCCCGTGGGATTGGAGAAGAGCGGATGTGGTCCCTCTTCACAAAAGTTGTGATAGGAAAGAAGCTGGAAACTACAAGCCGGTAAGCCTCACTTCGGTTATTGAAGTGATGCTGAAGGAAAGGATAGTGAATTTCCTGGAAGCCAATAAGTTGCTAGATCCGAGACAACATGGTTTTACCAAAGGTAAATCATGCCAAACGAGTCTCATTGAATTCTTTGACTGGGTGACTGGAGAATTGAATCATTGATGTGCTATAGACGTAATCTACTTAGATTTCAGCAAAGCTTTTGACACGGTTCCCCACAGGAGGCTCTTGAATAAACTTGACAGGCTGAAGATAGGACACAATGTGGTGAACTGGATTAGGAATTGGTTGGCGGAGAGACTCCAGAGGGTGGTGGTTAATGGAATTCGCTCAGATGAGGGAAAGGTGAGTAGTGGAGTGCCTCAGGGATCGGTGCTGGGGCCGATTCTGTTCAATATATTTGTGAGTGACATTGCCGAAGGGTTAGAAGGTAAAGTTTGCCTTTTTGCGGATGATACTAAGATTTGTAACAGAGTGGACACCCAGGAGGGAGTGGAAAACATGAAAAAAAGGATCTGCAGAAGCTAGAAGAATGGTCTAAGGTTTGACAATTAAAATTCAATGCAAAGAAAGGCAAAGTGATGCACTTAGGGAGTAGAAATACATGGGAGATGTATGTGTTAGGCAGTGAGAGTCTGATATGTACAGGCAGGGAGAGGGATCTTGGGGTGATAGTATCTGAAGATCTGAAGGCAACAAAACAGTGTGACAAGGCGGTGGCCTTAGCCAGAAGGTTGCTAGGCTGTATATAGAGAAAGGTGTGACCAGCAGAAGAAAGGAGGTGCTGATGCCTCTGTACAAGTCGTTGGTGAGGCCCCACCTGGAATATTGTGTTCAGTTTTGGAGGCCGTATCTTGCTAAGGATGTAAAAAGAATTGAAGCGGTGCAAAGAAAAGCTATGAGAATGGTATGGGGTTTGTGTTACAAGACGTATGAGAGACTTGCTGACCTGAACATGTTTATCCTGGAGAAAAGGAGAAACAGGGGTGATATGATACAGACGTTCAAATATTTGAAAGGTACTAATCTGCAAACAAACCTTTTCCGGAGATGGGAAGGTGGTAGAACTAAAGGACATGAAATGAGGTTGAAGGGGGGCAGAGTCAAGAAAAATGTCAGGAAGTATTTTTTCATGAAGAGAGTGGTGGATTCTTGGAATTCCCTCCCGCGAGAGGTGGTGGAAATAAAAATGGTAACGGAATTCAAAAATACCCTCCCGAGGGAGGTGGTGAAGATGAAAACGGTAATGGAATTCAAAAATGCATGGGATAAACATAAAGGAATCATGTTCAGAAGAAATGGATCCTCAGAAGCTTAGCAGAGATTGGGTGGCAGCACCGGTGGTTAGGAGACAAGGCTAGTGCTGGACAGACTTCTACGGTCTGTGCCCTGAAAATGGAAGATACAAATCATGGTCAGGAAAATGAACAAAAACATCTGCAGGATTTTGCAGAATTCTAAAATAATGTGCACAGAATTCAGATTTTTTTTTTTTACATGGAATTCTGAACTTTTTTTGTGTAAAATTCCCCCGGAATAATTTTATAGGTACTGGCTTCCATTTTATGCATAATAGTCCAACAGTCTACCAAATAAAATATTCTAAGTTGTCTATTGCTACGGAATCTTAAATGGTACAGCAATCCTACACATGAAATAACATATAGTAAGAACTGTTGTGGGGGGGGGGGGGGGGGGACACTTCTGGAGCAGCTCAATAAGATTTGGAAAGATACTACAGATGAAAAGTGTGATAATACAGAAACACAAATCCTTACCAAAGAGAAAAGAGTGGAATAAAATTATGGAATAGACAAACATGATTTAATAGGACAAAATCAGCATGGGTTCAGCCAAGGAAAGTCTTGCCTCACCAATTTGCTTCATTTCTTTGAAGTTGTAAATAAACGTGGATAAAGGTGAGTGGTTGATCTATATCTAGATTTTCATAAAGCTTTTGAAAATGTTCAGCATGAGAGACTCCTGAAAAAATTAAAACATCATGGGATAGGAGGCAATCCAGCTTATTTTCAAAAGAGAAAGACGCCCATATTTTGACCCAAATCGGGAGATGGGCGCCTTTCTCTCATGTGCGCCCAAATCGGTATAATCGAAAGCCGATTTTGGGCATCTCCAACTGCAGTCTGTCGCGGGAATGAACTAAGTTGGCGGGGGCGTGTCGGAGGCATGGTGAAGGCGGGACTGGGGCGTGTTTATCGCCGAGGAGAGCTGGGTGCCCTCGGCCGATAATGAAAAAAAGAAAGGCGGCAGTAGTAAGAATTTGGGCCCCTTTTTTTGGACCCTTTTTTCACGAACAAGTCCCCCAAAAGTGCCCCAACTGCCCAGATGACCACCGGAGGGAATCGGGGATGACCTCCCCTGACTCCCCCAGTAGTCACTAACCCCCTCCCACCAAAAAAAAAGAACTTTAAAAACTTTTTTTTGCCAGCCTGTATGCCAGCCTCAAATGTCATACCCAGCTCCTTGACAGCAGTATGCAGGTCCCTGGAGCAGTTGTTAGTGGGTGCAGTGGTCTTCAAGCAAGTGGACCCAGGCCCATCCCCCTCTACCTGTTACACTTGTACTGGTAAATGGGAGCCCTCCAAACCGCCCCAAAACCCACTGTACCCACATCTAGGTGCCCCCCTTCATCCCTTAGGGTTATGGTAATGGTGTAGAGTTGTGAGCAGTGGGTTTGGTGGGGGGGTTGGGGGCTCAGCACCCAAGGTAAGGGAGCTATAGACTTGGGAGGTATTTTAATTTTTTTTCTTCACTTTTTACAAGTGCCCCCTAGGGTGCCCGGTTGGTGTCCTGGCATGTGAGAGGGACCAGTGCACTACAAATCCTGGCCCCTCCCACGAGCAAATGCCTTGGAGTTGTTCATTTTTGAGCTGGGCGGCTTCGGTTTCCATTATCGCTGAAAACCGATACCGCCGAGCTCAAATCCCCCCAAATCCGATGCATTTGCCTGGCACCAACCGTATTATTGAAACAAAAGATGGACGCCCATCTTTTTCGAAAATACGGTCTGTCCCGCCCCTTCGCGGACCCGTGCTCGGAGATAGTCGCCCATGGAGATGGGCGTCCGCGTTCGATTATGCCCCTCAATGTCTTTCTGTA
This sequence comes from Microcaecilia unicolor, assembly GCF_901765095.1. Classification (NCBI taxonomy): domain Eukaryota; kingdom Metazoa; phylum Chordata; class Amphibia; order Gymnophiona; family Siphonopidae; genus Microcaecilia; species Microcaecilia unicolor. The sequence goes on along the minus strand of NC_044036.1, from coordinate 57,670,863 downwards.
GATTAGAAATTGGTTATTGGACAGTTGGCCTAAATGGTAATTTTTCTCAATGAAGGAGGGTGAATAGTAGAGTGCCACAGGGATCTGTACTGGGACCGGTGCTATTTAACATATTTATAAATGATCTGGAAAACGTAAGGAGTGAGGTGATGAATTTTGCAGATGACACAAAACTATTCAAAGTTGTCAAAACGCATGTGGATTGTGAATAATTGCAGTAAGACCTTAGGAACTAGAAGACTGGGCATCCAAATGGCAGATAAAATTTAATGTGGACAAATGCAAAGGGGGAAGAATCATCTGAATCATAGTTACCTAATTCTAGGTTACACCTTAGGAGTCAGCACTCAAGAAAAAGATCTAGGTGTCATTGTAGACAATACGCTGAAATCTTCTGCCTAGTGTGCGGCAGCAGCCAAAAAAGCAAATGGGATGCTAGGACTTATTAGGAAAGGGATACAAAATAAGACCAAGAATATTATAATGCCTCTGTTTCCCTCCCTGGTGTGACCTCACCTTGAGTATTGCATTCAATTCTGCTCGCCATATCTCAAAGAAAGATATAGTGGAATTAGAAAATGTTCAAAGAAGAACAAACACAATGATAAAGAGTATGGAACTGCTCCTATATGAGGAAAGACTAAAAACGTTAGGGCTCTTTAGCTTGGAAAAGAGATGGCTGTGGGGGGGGGGGGGGGTATGATTGAGGTCTATAAAATCCTGAGTGGAGTAGAAGAACGGGTAGAAGTGAATCAATTTTTCACTCTTTCAAAATGTAGAAAGATCGGGGAAACTCAATGAAGTTATATGGAAATACTTTTAAAACAAATAAGAGGAAATATATTTTCACTCAAGGAATAGTTAAGCTCTGGAAGTCACTGCTGGAGGATGTGGTAACAGGAGTTTACATTTCTAGATTTAAAAAAAAGGTTTGGACAAGTTCCTGGAGGAAAAGTCCATAGCCTGTTATTAATATGGACATAAGGGAAGCCACTGCTTGTCCCAGGATTGGTAGCATGGAATGATGCTACTAAATGGATTTCTGCCAGGTACTGGATTGGCCACTGTTGGAAGCAGTATACTGGGCTAGATGAACCATTTATCTGACATGTTAGTATGGCTATTCATATGTTTTTATGTTAATTATATTCATTCACTTTTGACATCCATGTGTGAAAAAAACATAATGTTTTATTTTTAACTCCAAAGTATGCATTTATTAATTTTGTTATTCATTGCAGTGCCACCCTGATCCACACAATTACTGTGAAGTGAAAAGAATGTCTAGAATGTTAAAGTAGTGAAAGATGCATGCATTCCGGAAATTTACAGGACTCCTTGTGGACACTGTGATGATTTGTCAGTTCCCCAGGAGAGAGAAAAAAAATAGAGCAGATTAGGTTACATCAATTCATGACAGGAACAAGCAGAGGTGTGGTGAACTGAAAAATGTCATTTGTGTCATCAGTGCTCTCCACATAGTCGCCAGAGAAGCAAAGAAGACAAAATCTAAGGGAAAAAAGTGATATGTGAAGACAGGCACTGGATATTGTACTGTATAGAGCTGTATTGAATAGCATATTTTACTATTATTTGACCAAATACGAATACTGAATATAAATAATGGGCATTTAACTTTAACAAAACAAATAATAAAAGAAGTTATGTGAAATCATAGATCGTGTTTATTTCAGTAGGATTTAGCACAGTGGAGCCCCAGATTTTTAAATCACTATTTGGCCAAATATGAATAATGTATTTGAGGCATTATTCAGGACCACATCAAATCAAATATGAATATTCGGTACAACCCTAGTGGCATTACCTGAAAATTAATGGATAGAAGGTTTATACATTTAGCAGTCACAATCAAACATATAAAACTTTTTGAAAATCAGGCTGGATAATTTGTAAAGCAGTTTTTATGCACTGCTATGTATTTCTCCTGATGAAGATTGCGAAACAGAAGGATTTCCTACTGTCGAGAAACAAGGAAATTGGACATTTTTTTGCCAGAAGGATAATATAAATTGGACACTTTAATTTTGGAGAAACCCCACAGACTGTGAAAATCCTATGAGGCTGTACTTCTGCTATGACAATTTGGATGTTCTGAGCTAAGTAAAGTTTACTTTTTGTCAGAATTAGAAACCATTCATTAGTAAGGATGGAAGTTTAAGCAATTCAAGCAATGATATAAGAGTTTTTGCTCTATTTTGAGTTTTCTTTACTTGCAGGAAGGCTTCTCTGTTTGAATGAGGATTTTAGTCTAGTGAGGGATTGCTAATTAGTGTCTATTTGGGTGATTTATATTCATAGTGAGATCTAGTGTTGTGGGTATTTGGATCTGTATTGTGTTAAATTGTGTTACCTTCCTTTCTGTTTTTTAAACACAGACTTTTCTCCCACTTCTTTAGAATTTTTGAAATATTCTGGGAGTTTTTCTTTGTGTTTTTTTTCAGAAGGTGGCGGAAGCCTGTGATGTTATTTTGTACAGTGGAGCATAAAAGTCAGACTCCCTGTTATACTGAGGCTATTTTTTAAAATGTAATATATTTTATCCTTCAGATCTGAATCCTCAGTGTGACACTATATTGGAGTGATGTGTTTGATAGTTTCTTTGATTTGTTTTTGGACCATTTTATTTCCAGTTTCCTGCACAGTTTTTTCATCTCTAATAGTTCCTTGTTGAACCAGGGGCATGGTTGCTGTTTCCTCTTTGTTTTCATTTTGAGTGGTGCTAGTTCATATGGAGGGGCAAAATCGAATGGGGCCGGCCATATATATGGGCGGCCATCTCTAAAGCCGGCCCCGGAAAGCGGCATACCTGACTGTATTATCGAAACAAGATGGCCAGCCATCTTTTGTTTTTGATAGTACGGTCAGGGCTGGCCAAATCTCAACATTTGGGCCAGCGTTAGAGATTGCCGCCATTGGTTTCCCGCCGATAATGGAAACTAATGGCGGCCATCTCAAACCCGACGAAATCCAAGCCATTTGGTCGTGGGAGGAGCCAGCATTTACAGTGCAGTGGTCCCCCTCACATGCGAGGACACCAACCGGGCACCCTAGGGGGCACTGCAGTGGACTTCACAAATTGATCCCAGGTACATAGCTCCCTTACCTTGTGTGCAGAGCCCCCCAAAGCCCACTACCCACAACTTTACACCACTACCATAGCCCTTAAAGGGTAAAGGGGGCACCTACATGTGGGTACAGTGGGTTTTGGGTGGGTTTTGGAGGGCTCACATTTATCACCACAAGTGTAACAGGTAGGGGGGGTATGGGCCTGGGTCCGCCTGCCTGAAGTGCACTGCACCCACTAAAAACTGCTCCAGGGACCTCCTGTCATGGTGCTGGGTATGACATTTGAGGCTGGCAAAAAATGTTAAAAAATATTTTTTGGGTGGGAGGGGGTTAGTGACCACTGGGGGAGTAAGGGGAGGTGATCCTCAATTCCCTCCGGTGGTCATCTGGTCAGTTGGGGCACTTTTTGGAGGCTTGATCCTAAAAATAAATGGACCAAGTGAAGCCGGCGAAGTGCTCATCAGAGCTGGCCTTTTTTTTTTTTCCATTATCGGCTGAAGCCGGCCATCTCATAACCACGCCCCCATCTCGTCTTCCATACCCTGCCAAAACGCCCCCTTTAACTTTGGCCGGCCCTGCGACAGAATGCAGTTGAAGCCGGCCAAAATCAGCTTTCGATTATACCGATTTGGCTGGGTTCAGGATATGGCCGGCCATCTCCCGATTTGTGTTGGAAGATGGCCGGCCTTCTCGTTCGAAAATAAGCAGGTTAGTGTGTTTCTACTTATTTTGTCCCAGTTTCTCATGAAGTGAGTGTTAGTGGATATTATGTTTGTTTGGTTATTCATCACTGTTGACCAGAAGCTATGGTTGTCCACTTTTCCTCTGGTTAGGGCAGTGTGTGGTATCCTCGGTTCTCTGTTTTTGCCATTCTGTTTCCATTGAAATGTGAAGGTGAGTTTGTTATGGTCTGACCATGGCACCTCTGCCCAGTTATGATTCTCTATTATATGGTTGTTATTGGCTAAGAACCTGTAAGCTAGTATTTCTGATGACCTTCTACATGAGATGAGGAGGCTGGTGCCGTTTTGAAGTTCCATTGGTTCAGCAAGTTTGTAGAAGTTTGGTGTTGGCGTCATGTTACTTATCTAGGTGAAGATTGATTTCACCTAGGAGGACATTCGAGAAGTTTGTACAAATGTTTGATATGATGTTCATGAAGTTGTCTTGCAGGTTGGACCATCTTCCAGGTGAGCAGTAGAAAGTTATACCGTATAATTGATCAGTTAATGTTGAGTCCGTGATTTTGCATGCCATGATTTCAATCACAGGGGATGTATGTTCAGCTATGGTTTCTACTGTAGAGAAGGATTTATATATTAAGGTGACCCCGCCATAATATATAAATCCTTCTTTATAGTAGAAATTTATTTACAGGAATGTGTTCCTGTTTTCAAAAAGGTGGGATTGATTTAGATAAAAAAGAGTAAATGTGATTTTGAATAATGACTCTTGATGCCTCTAGTAAAGATAGTCATTCACTACTGTCACTGTCATTACATAATAGCATAGAAGTCAAATCACTCATTTTGTGGACTGAAAGCAACCAAAGTCTATTAGGGATATTGAGAACTGGAGAAAGGCTGTGTCAGAGACTGAGTAAAGACAGTATTGGCTATAATGAACCAGTTTGGGCTCAGTCCTCTTATAGGTATAGAATACATTAGTTGCCTCATTCCCCTATGTATGAACACAATTATCTTTTTCCTGATATGCAAAGTTGTTCAATTGATGATGGTCTCTTACAGATAAAGGTGGGTTATGATGTTAGCAAAATGTAAAGGCAAGCAACTAAAGATGCTTGCCTTTAAATTTTCAAAGCACTTATTCACATCAGTACTAAAGGAATTGATTAGGAAACTAATAAAGTACAATACTGCTAAAGTCTGGCACCACCTATCTCACTTTAACTTTAGGAGCTAAACTTGAAAGAAATAAAAGATGACACATATAGAAGAAAATATATTGAATCCACAAGGTTGTGCAGATTGTCCATATAAAAACTTGAACTAATTAAGTATCTCTTAAGAGGCCCATCAGGGTTTCTGAGTAATTAGGACAATCTTCACGCAGCAGAAACATCTCAGTCTCAGGAGACGGGTCAGCATCACACTATTTGGGTCTCATGAGATAACACAGTTCAATCCCCACTGTATATAGAAGAAACAAGGACACACCCTTTTTTTAGTGTACAGTGGAAAGAGCAGAGGATGTGTGCTAGGAGCCAAAGTTCACTTCCAGGAAGAATGAGCAATTTGCAGGGACTTTGATCTGTTAAGAGTAGCTCATTGTTTGCAGTAGGCAGGGCCATATTCATTCTACAGCCCCTCATTAACTCCCTCCTCATTTCCCTCTATATCCCTCCTCGGGAATTCTGCTGAGGGATGTCACTCTTATCTGTGCCCTTCTCCACCAGCAGCTCCAGACCCGTCCCTTCCTTGTTGCACTGTATGCCTTGAATAGACTTCCTGAGTTGGCATGTCATGCTCTCTTTCTGGCTAATTTCAAATCTAGGCTAATTTTAAATCTTAATCCTTGATTCTCCTGTTGTTTAATCATTTCTCATAATAAACACAAATCCCTAATCTCTTATTTGTCCTGTTTGTCTTTATTGAATAGATTGTAAGTTCTGTGGAGCAGATACCATCTCTTATGTGTATGTGTGCAGTGTTATATATACCAGATTTAGAAGGCATGTACACATCAAAAATGTTCCTCTTATTTAAGGTTGTTGTTGTTTTTTTTTTTTTTTCATTTTGTTCCTTTTGTTTTTGTTAAATATTTTTTCATTTGAAGTGTACTCTTTGGTGAAATACTAAATCCTTTCCACTAAATAGTTTACCCTTTTGCTGGAATAGTGTGTCCTTTGTCCAAATGTTCTGCACAGACGAAAGTATTCATGTGGTTTTTATTCATGCATAGAGATATATAAAGTTCCTCCCTTTATGTCCATAGTGACAGTGGAATTTGACAGTGTTCTGGTTTCCATTAACAGAAACATGCCTGTCTTCTCTCCAAAGGCATCACAATGGATTGTCCAGCTGCTTCCTAATTTTAGAAAAAAAGGTTTGATAGTAGAACAATATAGCAAATATTAACCAAAAACTTGCTTAAATACTGATTTTATTTAATGAAAACAATATTAAAGGAGACATCTGATTAGTTTATTTATTTATTTATTGTAATTTAATCATAGGTCACTTCTAAAATAGATCAGTCTCGTTCCTGACCTTTACACCATTTGTTTTGCTCTGTATTGATCATCTCCTAACTATGTCTGACTCCATTACAGGCAATGCTCTTGTATGTTAATCCCTCAAGGCCCCTGATGGTAATTTAGTCTCTTTGGTAATGTCCTTGTATGCAAAGAGTGTGTTGTCAGAGAACAAAGAGAAGAACTTCATTATTTAAGGGCATGAAGGCCCCAATCATTCCAACCACTGGAAGCAAAGAGAAAACCTACAGAATGTTACAGGACAGAATGAGGTTACTATTCAGACAGCAGTTGTATGTTTTGGGGTAAATTCAATATAGGAGCTAAAAGTTAGGTGGCTAGTGCTGAATTGTTTACTAAGCTGTGGTAAAAAGTGGCCTGCTGTATTTTGGACCTGTGAAATTGACGCGTGCTGGGCCATTTTTATCGTGGCTAGGAAAAAAGTGTGTTTTTTTTTATTATTGGGGCAGCAAATGGTCATGAGCTAAAATGAAAAGTAGCGCACGGCTATTTACTGTCTGAGCCCTTACCGCCACCCATTGACCTAGCAGTAAGGGCTCACATGGTAATTCCATTCCTGCATTTGCATCCTGCCTATATCCATAGGAATCAAAGCGGGTCACAATACCGAAAGACAATATTATAATGAGAGAAAAAAGAGAAAAGAAAAAACATTTTTCTGTGCCATGGTATTTGTCAAAGAGATAAGTCATCAATAATTTCCTAAATGACAACTAGTTAGTTTCTTTTCAAATAAACATAAGAACATAAGAGTAGCCATATTGGGTCAGACCAACGGTCGATCTAACCCAGTATCCTGTTTACAACAGTGGCCAAGCAGAAACACAAATCGTGGCAACATTCCATGCTACAAATTCCCAGGGCAAGCAGTTGCTTCCCCACATCTGTTTCAATAGCAGACTATGGAACTTTCCTCCAAGAACCTGTACAAACCTTTTTTAAACCCAGATACACTAACCGCTGTTACCACATCCTGCAGCAAAGAGTTCCAGAACTTAACTATTTGTTGAGTGAGGTAACGAGTTCCAAATCTTACTCGATTGATAGCAAAAAAAAAAGAGGGTCTTTTACAAAGCGATGTTAAGCCCAACGTGGGCTTACCGCATGCTAAAACATGCCAGCCCAACACAGCCACCAGCAGTAGTTCTGGCTGGATTGCATGTTATTTCTGGTGCTTCAGGAATTTGGTTTCTCTAGCGCTGCGCAAACCCGGCGGTAACCAGGCATCGCCACACGCTGCCCAGTAACTGCCGGGTTACCATGGGAGCCCTGACCACCACCTCAATGAGTGGTGGTAAGTGCTCCCAGCCGCATGGCCACACGGTAGGGGTTATCTTACCACATGTCCATTTGGGGGGGGGGGGGGGGTTACCCACTGCAGTGAGAAGAGCCCTGGTGAACGGGAAAAACGGCCCTTTTTCCTGCAGCTTAGTAAGGACCCCAGAATTTTCATGAAATAGTTTCAGCAGAACACATTTAAATTATGGGAAACCTACACTTAAAATTGAATAAAAATATGAAGACAATCTAAACAAAGGAATCGATAAGAGTTGAATTATAGAAAATGGACAAAGACCATATAAGGCTTTAAAAACAAAGCATGCCACTTTGAACTCTATTCTGGCACTAACTGGCAGCCAGTGCAATCTTCTCAGCAGAAATGTTGCAGAATCAATTGATTCGCTCTATTAATCAACTTAGCTGCAGTCTTCTGTATCAATTGCAGTCTATACTGCAAATAATTATGAATTCCTACATATAAAACACTATGATAGTCAATATGAGATAAAATTATCATCTGAACCAAAATCATAATATTTTTCGGGAAGAAAAGGGATCTAACAGCTCTCAATTGACTCAATTGACTCAAACTATTTATTTGATTTTCTATTATCAATTGAGAGTCCAATATGATTCCTAAAACTCTTGCAGAATTATCAAAGTTCAAATGTTCTCCTGTTCTTAATGTAATAGTTTTAGGAACATCCAATAATGTGGGACTAAAGTATAACAATTTAGCTTTTGAAATATTCAGGTTCAATATATTACGAGTAGCCCAACTCTGAGTCTCTTCAATACAATCTGTAATTGTATTATAACTTCTTTCCTAACCTAATTCTAAAGGTATTAGAATAAAAATATTATCTGCATAAGATGACACTTAATATAGTGAGGACTTCAAGAAAGAACCTAATGTACTCGTAATGTGGCTGCACTGCGATAACCGCCGGGAATGCTCCCTGTGGTAGAAATTAGAAAAATATTTTCTACAGTGGGAAACAGTGTGCACCAACTTCAAAATTACCACCGGGTGTCAGGGCTACCTGGGCAGTAGTGTCGATTTGGCGCACACCACCCGCACACTAGCTCTACCACAGCTTAGTAAAAGGGCCCCTCAGCTAGTGTTCTATAATGGCAGAGTTGTGCGCCAAATTGGTTATAGATTACTAGCGTAAGTCTGCAGTTATGTATCAAACGTTAGGTGTGACCACTTACTATTCTATAAAGTGTGCACAAGAATAGTCAGAATGTCCCTGACATGCCCCCATGTTAACGCACCATTTGCATTTGTGCATGAGAGAAGTTAGGCACGCTGTTTATAAAATAGGGACATAAGTGTGTTATGTGCACAATGGCAAATTAGTGCTTATAAATGCCAATTATTAGTATTTGTTGCCAATTTAGTACCCATTAATAATGTTACACACGCAAGTGGTCCTATTCTATAACTGCATACCCAATTGAACCCCTAACATTTGCCACCATTTATAGAATTTGAGGGTTTATTACATAAGTACATAAGTATTGCCATACTGGGAAAGACCAAAGGTCCATCGAGCCCAGCATCCTGTTTCCAACAGTGGCCAATCCAGGTCACAAACACCCGGCAAGATCCCAAAAATGTACAAAACATTTTATACTGCTTATCCCAGAAATAGTGGATTTTCCCCAAGTATAAATACTTTATTTCCCCAATATCTGGGAGCCTTATAAGTACAGGGCTGCATACATACTTCTGTCATACATATAGGAGTGAATTCTATATATGACGCTGAAAAATCATCACTGAAAAAAGTACTATTCTATAAGCTATGCTTAAAGTTTATAGAATGGCACTTATGCCTGGGAATTGTGCATAACTTTAGGTGTGGCCATTTGAATTATCTGAAATGTGGTGCAAATCTTTATGCCTAAATTAGGTATGTTTTTCTTTATTATATAACTATGCATGTTAATTTTAGGAATGCCTCCATTCTGCCCATGATCCTCCCATTTCCACACCCCCTGTTGAATCATATCTAAAATGTAGGTGTGGATTCCGCACCTAAATTTACATGCATATATTCCAATTAAATCAAATTAGTGCCAACAATTTCTTGTAATAAGCCAATTATCAGTGCTAATTAGCTCATTATTCAATTAAATTTCATGTGCAAATCACAGGCATGCCCAAATTTGTATGTGCAATTTTTAGCAACTTTTATAGAATTCGGGGTTTGGGGGTAAATCTCTACAGGTCACGTAAAGTTATGCTCCGGGATGATGTGTGCTAAGCATAAATTCTATATCTGCAATTATAATGGCAATTACATGCGTTCAGTCCAAAGTTACACCTAACTTTAGATGTGAGTGCTTACACTAGCTCTAAGGCTAGTTTTCTGCCGAACTCCTAGTATTGTATAACCTGTGTGCATAAGTGCTAGACATGCCTCTGTCCTGCCCATACCCCTTCTAGGTCCATGCTCCTTTTGCTATGGATTTTACATGCTCAATTTGTAGAATATCAACTAAGGGCAGTTACTCACTACCCCCAACTGTACACCACTACTATAGCCCTTACGGGTGAAGGGGGCACCTAGATGTGGGTTCAGTGGGTTTGTGGTGGGTTTTGGAGAGCTCGCTGTTTCCTCCACAAACATAACAGGTAGGGGGGTATGAGCTTGGGTCCGCCTGTCTGAAGTGCACTGCAGTACCCAGTAAAACTGTTCCAGGGACCTTCATGTGCTGTCATGGACCTGAGTATGACATCTGAGGCTGGCATAAAGGCTTGCACAACATATTTTTAAAGATGTTTTTTGAGGGTGGGAGGGGGTTAGTGACCACTGGGGGAGTAACGGGAGATCATCCCCGATTCTCTCCGATGGTCATCTGATCATTTCAGGCACCTTTTTGTGCCTTATTCGTAAGAAAAACAGGTCCTGGTGAAATCGTCCAAGTGTTCATCAGGGACATCTTGTTTTTTTCGATTATGGGTCAAAGACGTCCAAGTGTCAGGCATGCCCAAGTCAAGCCTTCGCTACACCTCCGCCATACCCCAAGATACACCCTCCCTGTCTTAGACAGCCTGAAAATTCTTGGAGTAACAATCAACTGTAACCTATCACTAGAGACCCAAGCGAAGTCCACTATAAAGAAAATGTTTTTCTCAATGTGGAAACTCAAATGCGTAAGACCATTCTTCCCGAGGGAAATATTTCATAACCTGGTACAGTCCATGGTATTAAGCCACGCAGATTACTGTAATGGAATCTATGCGGGATGCAAGGATCAAATCATAAAGAAGCTTCAGACCGCCCAAAATACAGCAGCCAGGCTTATATTTGGAAAAACACGTTTCGACAGCGCCAAACCACTCAGAGAAAAATTGCACTGGCTACCAATCAAAGAACGCATCACTTTCAAAATCTGCATGACTGTTCACAAAATTATTTACGGCGAGGCACCGGGCTACATGACAGACCTCATCGACCTGCCAACCAGAAACTCCACAAAATCTGCACAATCATATCTAAACCTCCACTACCCAAGCAGCAAAGGACTCAAATACAAATCCACCTATGCAACCAGCTTTTCCTACCTAAATGCACAACTATGGAATGCATTGCCAAAAGCAGTAAAAACTACGCTCGACCACCTAAATTTTCAGAAAGCATTAAAGACAGACCTGTTCAGAAGAGCATACCCCACTGACCCAACATAAAAATACTGGTCACTTGCGACACAACATAACCGAAGACTGCAACAGACATTACCTGACTCTTCTTCCCCCTTTCCCTCTCTAAGTTCCCCCCCAACTGTTTTCTACCATACATATACCTCATTATACCACAATATCACTTTGTATTCATTCATACTATGTATTTGTTCAAACCGTAATCGGCTAACACCGTTAACGGTTATATGTAAGCCACATTGAGCTTGCAAAAGGTGGGATACAAATGTAAATAATAATAATAATAATATAACCCTTTGCATAAATTCTCTATTTAGGAAAAGAGACTTGTACATCTGGATGTGCACAATTTCACAAGCATATTTTATGAAAATAGGCCCAGCAACTAAGCTGTAGGTGGTATCTTTGTTAAGTTTCAGAAGTTTGTGAAAGATACCTTTTTAGACTCACTTAGGGTGTCTTTTACTAATGTGCGCTAGCGTTTTTAGATTGTGCTACAAATCAGCTGGCGCTAAACACTGAGACACCTCTAGGAATTTAATGGGCATCTCAGCTGATTTTAGTGTAAGCTAAAAGCACTAGCACACTTAGTAAAAGAGCCCCTTAATGCATCATCTGCAACTTGGCATTGACCCTTATTTCCACACTAAGATGGCAATCACAATTTTCTGCTCAAGTGTTTTATAAAAGTTTCACTGAACATAGACCTTTTGGCAAAATCCTTATAAAAGGACACAGGCAGTTCCACCTGTACTTTACAGCACATAGAGCTGGAACAGCCTTTTTAGAAAGAATACAGTAAGAGAAAAAGCAGCATCACTTGATGTTTTGAATGTGTGTAGGCTGGCACTTCCATATGTAAGTGGCAATTTTGCCCCCCCCCCCCCCCATATAGGGAGCACTCCAGAGGTAGTGCTACACATAGATGTCTGGGATGTCTTCTAGGGATGAGGGTTATGTGTGAGAGTGGGAGGGGGAGTCAGGGGGTCAGGGATGTTTTCAAGGAAGGGTGAGAATTTCCTTCAAGATGTGGCTGTTTGCTGGCTGGCTGGCTGGCTAGGGGAGGAGGTCCACATGCCACTTCATTTAGCACCAGCCCCTTTGTGATGCAGGAGAATTGACCTGTACATTAATGGCCTTACAGCCTCCAAGGAGACCAGTAGTACTGCCTGTGAATTTGATCCCTGTTTGTGCTATTCATCTACTATGGGACTTACTAACCTATGCTAATGAGTTACAAAAGTTAGCAACTCCATCAATAAAGTGGAGAAGTAGCCTAATGGTTAGTGCAGTGGCCTAAGAACCAGGGGGACATGACTAAGGCCCAGATGCACAAAGGTCCTCATTAAGAATCCGTCTGTATTTCCAAATCGGTAAACACTACCAATTTAGAAATACAGAGGGATACCAAAGGAGAATTGCATGCAAATGAGCTGCTTGCTGCTTTTTGCAAACAGGGCTCATGTGATAGGGGGGAAGCCAGTTGGTCAGCTGAGCATTTGCAGAGTAGACAATCGCTAAGCTGTGTTTATGAAAGAAGTTTTGGCTTTTTTTTTTGTTTGTTTGTTTTCTGCTTCTGCTAGATCTTACCTTCAGCTGCCTGCAGCATAAGGAACGGACAACACCAGAGAAAGAAGGGAGAGGAGGACAGGAGAGAGCGGGTAACATTCTCTGACCCTGTCCTCCCTATACAGCAGTGACAAGAGGAACAGCCACAACTCTATCAGGCCATCATCCACTTCCTCCTCACCTCTGTGCAAGCTCAGCAGCAGCAATAAAGCCGATTCACACTTCTAATCCCTGAAGGTTTTGTTGGCCAGTTCTTCCAGGGCACACAGAGGAGAGGTCTGGGATAGGAGTGCCTGGCAGGAGAGGGCTAGGTCTGCAGGAGGGGGGTTTTCAGCCGTGGTCACTCTAGAGATTTTTCTGCTCTCGTTCCCTCTTCCTCTCTCCCTCCTTCCTTTGTTTCTCAAGCTGTGCTGTAGGCACAGATCGCTGGGTTCTTACAATAATGTGTTGCAGCCTTTGCTGACATCTGCTAGGGAGTTATATAGCACTTTGCTCTTACGTCTTCTACACAAGAGGACCCTGCGGCTGTGGAGTACTAGCAAGAACTGTCAGGACTGTGTGCTCCAGACCTCCCGTTAAAATTTCAGTGCTAAAGGTAGGGACTGCTTCTGTGCATTGATCAGAAAACAGCTGTGCATCACTTTTCATGCACATTTGTATAGTAATTAGCTCATTATAATAGCTTTGCATTCCATTTTCGTTAGCTACTACCGTGATAGGAAAAGAACTTGGAGAACCCTTTTGTGCATGTCATATTTTATTCCTTGCTCACTAAACCGGCTGGAACTGGTATAAAAACCACGTTACTGGCTCATTAGGTTTAGTGCATCTGGGCCTAAATTCCTACTGCAGCTCCTTGTGATTCTGGGCAAGTCACTTAACCCTCCATTGTTACAGGTGCAAAGTAAGTACCTGTATGTAACATGTGACCTGCTTTAATTGTAACCACAGAGAGGTTGCAGGGCCGTGCCGATGCGGTAAGCGGGGTAAGCGCCGCAGGGGGGCGCCCACCTCTGGAGGGCACCGCCGCGGTGCTTACCCTCGCCCTGCGCCGCCGAGGCCTTTAAATCTTTTACCTGGTCGCAGCAGCATCAGTGAAAGCGCTGCCGATGTCTCCCTTCCCTTGCACTCATTGGTTCCCTCAGTGTCCCGCCTTCTTCTGACGTCAGAAGAAGGCGGACACTGAGGGAACCAAGAGCGCGAAGGGAAGGGAGATGTCGGCAGCGCTCCGCTTTCACTGATGCTGCTGCGACCAGGTAAAAAATTGCTGGAAATGGAGGGGAGGGGAGAGAGGAGGATTGCTGGCTATGGATGGAGGAGGGAAGGGCAGAGAGGGACAAGGATGGACGTGGATGGGAGGACAGGACCCAGGGAGAGAGAAGAAATTTCTGGAAATGGATATAGAGCAAGAAATGAAGAAGAAAGGAGGAAAGTAAAGAAATAAATGGAAAGGAAGCCCTGGAAATGGAGTTAAGAGGACAGATAGCAGCAGACTCAGATACTGGGCCAGCATGATCGGAAAAAGAAAGTCACCAGACAACAGAGGTAGAAAAAAATCATTTTATTTTCATTTTAGCGTTTGGAATATGTCCACTTTGAGAATTTACATCTGCTATCTTATTTTGCAATGTATAGCAATTTGTTTCTAAGAATATTGCTGACAATTCCTGTCAGTGTAGCAAGTGGTGAGCGATCATTTTCACCGGGGGGGGGGGCCTGATCATTTTCATGGGGGGGGGGATGCCAACTGATAGTCTGCAGGGGGGGGGGGGCGCCACAGACCCTAGGCACAGCCCTGAGAGGTGGTATTTCAAATCCCATCTCAACCCCTAAGTGAAGAGATGGTAAAATGTGTTGTTTTACTATGGCTTAGTAACTTCCTGCCTGAATCTTAATTCTGTTTATATAAGTTGAAGGTCATTAGTTGGTGTTTACTTCCCAGAACAATCATGAAAATAAATGAAACATATTTTTTCTAAAACTAATAATTTGCTTTTGGTTTCTGAAACAGAATGTTGAAATTTATATTTCGGTTAAATCTGTAGTAAATTACAATTTTTAGTTTACCAGGTTACAGATACAAACTATACTTATGATTTGCTAAGCCTTTTGTGTGTGTGTGTTGGGGGGGGGGGGGGGGGAGTCTTAGAAATCTAGCCCTGCAGCTCTTACTTGTTTCCATAAATACAAGAGGAAAGCAATATGACTTATGCTTCTTTTAAACTTTAATCTATATTGGGCCAAAAATCAACTAATTTCTCCTTAGTTAACAAGAAGTCAGCTATGCTATCACCACAGAGGTGGTTATATATCTGCACTAGGTAAAGCGTTTTAAAATATTTATTCCAAAGACATTATCTAACACCAAACCCATTTCATTTTCATTATGATTGTCCCCTTAAAAAATAATAAATTCTCCTATCAAGTATTCTCCCAGTAGACTTTCTATTTGAGCTATCTATTTCTTCTGAAAGTACTAGGCACTTTTAACAATAAAACATTAATGAAAGATCCATGTTTGAAATGCCTCTGTGATTAACCACTGTATGGCTGTTTTTGCAATTAAAAAAAGCAACAGTAGACTATTACTAGTGGCCTTATGGATTAATAATCCTTTTAAAAACAACTGTAAACATTTGGTGCACAGCAAAAATAATAAAAATGAGACCTTTTGTCCATATTAAAACATTTGTGAAAATATTTCATTCTGGCGTCCTTTTACTAAGGTACGCTGAAATATGGCCTGGGTGGGTTTTGAGCACGTGTAGAATCATTTTTTCAGCGCACCTAGGCCTTTTAAAAAATGTTTTCAGAAAATGGACGTGCAGCAAAATAAAAATTGACGCATGTCCATTTTGAGTCTGAGACCTTCCTGCTTATTTTCAAATGAGAAGGCCGGCCATCTTCTGACACAAATCGGGAGATGGCGGGCCATCTCCGAAACCCGGCCAAATCGATATAATCGAAAGCCGATTTTGGATGGCTTCAGCTGCTTTCCATTGCGGAGCCAGCCAAACTTCAAAGGGGCGTGTTGGCAGGGTACAGAAGGCGGGAAAGGGGTGTGATTACAAGATGGCCGGCTTCGCCCGATAATGGAAAAAAGAAAGCCGGCCCTGACGAGCATTTGGCCGACTTTACTTGGTCCCTTTTTCTTCACGACCCAGCCTCAAAAAGGTGCCCCAACTGACCAGATGACCACCGTAGTGAATCGGGAATGACCTCCTCTTACTCCCCCAGTGGTCACCAACCCCCTCCCACCCCAAAAAAAATTAAAACATTTTTTGCCACCTCTATGCCAGCCTCAAATGTCATACCCAGCTCCCTGACAGCAGTATGCAGGTCCCTGGAGCAGTTTTTAGGGGGTGCAGTGCACTTCAGGCAGGTAGACCCAGGCCCATCCCCCCTACCTGTTACACTTGTGGTGGTAAATGTTGAGCCCTCCAACCCCCCCCCCCCAAACCCACTATACCTACATGTAGGTGCCCCCTTCACCCCTTAGGGTTATGGTAGTAGTGTACAGTTGTGGGGAGTGGGCTTTGTGGGGGGTTGGGGGGCTCAGCACCGAAGGTAAGAGAGCTATGCACCTTGGAGCAATTTATGAAGTCCACTGCAGTGCCCCCTAGGTTGCCCGGTTGGTGTCCTGGCATGTGAGGGGGACCAGTGCACTACAAATGCTGGCTCCTCTCATGACCAAATGCCTTTGATTTGGCTGGGTTTGAGATGGCCGCCATTAGTTTCCATTATCGCTGAAAACCAATGCCGGCCATCTCTAAAGCCAGCCGAAATATTGAGATTTGGCCGGCTCCGACCGTATTATCGAAATGAAAAATGACCGGCCATCTTGTTTCGATAATACGGTCCTGCCAGCATTGACTCTGCAGGAAATCATGGTGTTTTCCTGCAGCCATGGAGGGTCCACCGGGACCCAGATTGAAAGTGAAGGTTATGTTCTGACCCTTTGGCCCTAGAATTTTTTTTGTTTATTTTTAAAATATACTTTTTGGTCCCAATGGGCTGGGGTGGTAAGGGTTAATTTTTTGTGAGATCTGGTGACAGTTATGCGTTTCTGAGAACATCTTCAAGTAGGCTAGTGCCAAGACATTTTTGGCAAAAATCTTGACATTGGACCTCATTTTTGTTTTAAACACAGGTATTGCAGTACATGCTTTGAATCTGTGAATGTATTGTGGAAACCTGTGTGACCCCTGATGAAGGTTTTTCTGAAACTTGGCCAGCTTGGGTCCTGTTTCCATTACAATTAACATCTGGATAAACTTGCTGTGCTTGTCCTTCCTTGGATTGCTGCTGCTCTTTGGTTGTCTGTTCTGCTTCTGCAGTAGACTGTCTCCTGTATGTTTCTTATGCAACAAAAGAACCAATTTTGTTATCTTGAACACATTTTCCCCAGGTTATGTTTAAAAAAAAAAAAAGTAACTAAACTCAAAATCCTTTTAGATATCATTCCTCTCCATTGTTTAGAACTTTGAAGACAAGGTTATGGCTTAGGGGTGAGCTGTGAGCTTGAGGTATTCAGTCACGGGTAATAGTAAAGTTCACAAGGCCTTCTAAGACTCAGCAGCTATACATAATTTTTCCCTCTTCCCCACAGCATGCGCATAAAGACATGAGAGCAGCTTTGTAAAATTGGTACTCCCTTAGGAAATTGTCCTTGATCCCATTTATAGTGGGCAAGCACCCACCACTACCCATCCTCCTCTATAGTCCTAAGCCCCCCCCCCCCCCCCCCGAAGGCAGAAGGGCTGAAGAGACTCCCCCCTGTAACACCAACATGCTCACACCCATGACCCACTCCTGGACTTATCAGAGAGTCCCTGAGATCTAATGAGGTGGAAGCAATGCTCACTTACTCACACCATGATGATATCAGCCCTCAAAATGGCCAAGACCTGTAGCAGTAATATCATGGGACTACCACAAAGGGTCAGGCTTCTATATATAGGAATTTTGTACCTGAGATGTACATTAAATTTGAAAATCCATCAAAGTCTGCAAAATGAGAAGTCCATGTCTGCTTTTCATATAGCGGGATAGTTCGTTATAAAATTACTCTCTAAATTTGTAATTTTGTGCCTGATTAACTAAGGATTTTTTCCCACAGACAAGGAATGGAAGAAACGCCTGAGTAAATTTGGCCTTTGGTCTTGACTGTGTGGAGAAGGTGTTATGATTTACCACACAGAGCAGTTAATGCAGTTACTGCATTACATGCCTGGGCCAATGGTACAATTGCCCTTATATGGAAGGCTGACCTCCTATTAGGGGTCAGTGATACCATTTTGAACTTGGAGCCAGACAGATGGTGCAGGAGTGGAGAGGGCCTTGCCTTCTTGTAAATCCTAGAGGTGGGTAGAGGGTGTAGATGGGGAGTCCAGGGGATGAGTTGGACTGCACTACCCTAGCTGCAAAGGTCTAAAATATAAATTAATATATGCATCCAGCCTCTCCTACATAAGCACGCAGCTATGGAATGCATTACCACTCGCCATGAGAAAAATCCGCGATTAAACTAACTTTCGGAGATCACTGAAGACCAGCCTGTTCAAAAAGACATAGTACAACGATACATCCTAACTACCAGACAACCAAACTCAAGCCTGTACTAGATAAAACCAAACTCTCTTTACTCGATTACCAAGGTCTATCCTACAACGAATGAACTCTAACGTAATATCACCCTTTCTCCAATTCCGAATATGAACTCTTTACACTTGACTGCTTAATCTACTATCCTGCTTATAATCGAATGAGAAAAACGCCCAAGTTCCGACCTAAATCGGGAGATGGACGTTTATCTCACAAAAACGAATAAAGCGGTATAATCGAAAGCCGATTTTTGGACGTTTTCAACTGCAATCCGTCGCGGATGCGGACAAAGTTGATGGGGGCGTGTCAGAGGTGTGGCGAAGGCGGAACTGGGGCGTGGTTATCTGCCGAACAGAGATGGGCGCATTTCACCGATAATGGGAAAAAAGTATGCGTTTTTAGCTAGAATTTAGGACACTTTTCCTGGACCCTGTTTTTTCACGAATAAGGCCCCAAAAAGTGCCCTAAATGACCAGATGACCACTGGAGGGAATCGGGGATGACCTCCCCTGACTCCCCCAGTGGTCACTAACCCCCTCCCAGCACAAAAAATGAAGTTTCTCAACTTTTTATTTTCACCCTCAAATGTCATACCCAGCTCCCTGACAGCAGTATGCAGGTCACTGGAGGAGTTGTTAGGGGGTGCAGTGGACTTCAGGCAGGTGGACCCAGGCCCATCCCCCCTACCTGTTACAATTGTGCTGCTTAATGCTTATTAGTCGTCCAACCCCCCCAAACCCACTGTACCCACATGTAGGTGCCCCCCTTCACCCCTTAGGGCTATAGTAATGGTGTAGACTTGTGGGCAGTGGGTTTTGAGGGGGATTTGGGGGGCTCAACACACAAGGGAAGGGTGCTATGCACCTGGGAGTTCTTTTACCTTTTTTTTTGTTTTTGTAAAAGTGCCCCCTAGGGTGCCCGGTTGGTGTCCTGGCATGTGAGGGGGACCAGTGCACTACGAATCCTGGCCCCTCCCACGAACAAATGCCATGGATTTATTCGTTTTTGAGCTGGGCGCTTTCATTTTCCATTATCGCTGAAAAACAAAAACGCCCAGCTCACACATTGTTGAATAAAACATGGGCGTCTATTTTTTCCCAAAATACGGTTCGGTCCGCCCCTTCACGGACCCGTTCTTGGAGATAAACGCCCATGGAGATAGGCGTTTTCGTTCAATTATGCCCCTCTATGTCAATCATGATCTTTAATGTAATACCACCTGTATCTCTCACTCCGAAAATGGCGATCGCCATGACGGAACAATGTAAGCCACATTGAGCCTGCAAATAGGTGGGAAAATGTGGGATACAAATGCAATAAATAAATAAAGGGTTTGCTGGAAGGATTCAGATTTGTGATCGAGAGTGAGAAGCTCTGGAATTGTGATCAGTTAGAAGGGGATTCTAGAATTGGTATGGTGGTAGGAGTTCTGGAATTGTTATTGAAGTGTGGTTCAAATTGGAACTTGTGCTCTACATTAAGGCCATGGGCATGCTACTGGACTGCCAGTAGCACTGATACACTTACTTTCATCTTTTGAGGTAGTAGTAACTGCAGTTGCACTATTGGCAGTTGTAACAGCTGGCATGTGGTATCGACCTATGTGTTAGCTTTCAAGGTCAATCCATGTCATGCTCAATTCCCGCCCACTCCAACATTAAGCAGTTAATGCAGGTTTTTATCATACTGACTGCTTTTTTGCCTTTTTTCCCTTCCCCCCCTTTTTTTCTCTGTGTATTTCTGTGAACTGATCCAAGGGTTTTGCTTGGAGTTTCTCCCCCACTGCTAGCTCCCGGCTCCGTTCCTTCTGTCTCGCTGCTCCCTATGCCTGGAATGGACTCCCTGAGCCAGTGCGTCAGGCTCAGTCTCTGGCTGTCTTCGAGTCTAGGCTTAAGGCCCACATCTTTGCTACTGCTTTCGACTCCTAACCATGACTCTCTTACTCTGTACCCTCACTTATCACCCCTACCACTGCAATTTCCCCACCCCTAGCTGTCTGTTCATCTGTCCAATTTAGATTGTAAGCTCTGTTGAACAGGGACTGTCTTTTCATATTAATTTGTACAGCGCTGCGTAAGTCTAGTAGCGCTATAGAAATGTTTAATAGTAGTAGTAGTAGTAGTAGTAGTAGTAGTAAAGTGTGTTATTATGCAAAAAATGGGCACTTCTGTGCACCATTGCATACGTAGGCCTTTTAGTACATAGGCCCCAACTAATTTTATCCACATACTTTCTGGTTTTCACACATACCTTTTCCTTAACAGCCCAGTTCTGCCTTCTGCAGGCCTTCATTGCCAGGGGTTTGAGGCAGAAAGGAGCTCTCAACTTATGCATGAAGGTTTGCTGACTTCTAAGAAAGGAAAGGAGAGGGAGGTTTTTTTTGCAATTCTTGATAAAGCTGCCTTATGTCTTACTGTTTTCCTTTTCACAGTTCTCCATCTGTCTTCTGCTGTCTTCTGTTTGTATTCTCAAGTGACTGCGTGCAAGTGCTTGTTGATTTGTTTATGTCTACCATCTAGTGTCTAATTCTTTTTCTTATCTTTTCAAGGAAACAGTAAGTATGTAACGGAGAGTATGTAATTTAGCTAAAAGGAGGGAACAGATCAGATGAGTGTGGCATTAAAGTGAAAGGCAAGCATTTTCAAGAAGGAATTTGGAGGCTGGGGGTAGAAATGCTATAACAGCAGGGGATAGGAGTCAGGATGGTACAATGGGAATAGAGAGGGATAAGATGAGAGGAGGGACAGAGGAGTAGTAGACAAAAGAGGGGGGGAGAGGTAAGAGGGTAGAAAGTAGTTGAGGTAGGGAGGAGAGCTGGAAATGAGAGAAACAATCAGACCGGGAGGAACCTAATGTAGCAGGTAATAATGGGAACTGATAAGGCAATAAGAACCAGCAGCACAAACATGTCCCAGAAGAAGTGAATCAAAATGGGAGTCTCTCTGCAGTTGAAAAGGAGTATGGTGTACAAGAGGTGTGTGAGCAGATTAGCACAGACACCCTCAGCAGACAAAATTAACATCTAGACTAACAATGCCAGGGATATGAGTAGCTTGAACATCACTGAAAGGAGAATCAAGCAAGTGCAGCATTGCTTCAGGGACACAATGAAACTAGTGGAAGACAAGGAGACAATGATAATAAAATTCCAGCAGCATAGATTTGGAGCTCCAATATGCTGCATCTTCATGATATGCTGGAGGAGACTGTACAGGGCACGTTTCTGTTTGAACAAGTTTAAGGCCTACTAGAATATCTCAATATGACTGAAGAACCTTTTGCAGAGTATCTGATCAGTAAATAGTTTACAATTGAAATGCACAGATCAATTTTGTAGTCATGAAGATGTAACGGGAACAATGACCCATGAGAGGATGGGTAAAGGGAGCATGGGAGACTATGGAGTCTTTTACTAAAGTGCAGTAAGTATTTGTACTTACTGTACCTGCAAAAGGTAGGGTGGGGTAAATGCAAAGCCTGTGCTTTAGATGTAGTAGGCATGCCCCCAGCATTTGTCTTGCATTTAGTGCAAAGATCAGACACTAGCCGCACAGTCACCATGTTACATTCATTAGCAGATAGCATGGGTACTCCCATATTCTCTGCCAAACATGCAACACAAAGGCAGGCCATAATAATAATAATAATAATAAAACCTCCATGGTGGCACATCTCACTGATCCCCCCCCCCCCCCAAGATCCAATCTCCCAGCAGTGACACTCATGATCAGACCCCTCACATGGTAACCTCCTGATTAGATCCCCACAAAGAGCAGACCTCCTGAACAAATGATCTTTCAAAGGCTCACATTAAGCAATATATCATCCCCAACCCCCAAGAGATAGCTGATCCCTATATTACTTAGTATAAGAGATAACCCCTTTGTCCTCAGCCCCATTGCACTGAAGCAAAGGTAGCTGTAATCCCTGGACTGAATACTAGGAGATGGAGTCTTGGAAGCAGGAGACTTTGAAACATGTGACATGTAAAATGTGTTATCATGTAAAAAATGGGCACTTTTGTGCACCTTTACATATTTAGGCCCTTTAGTACATAGCAGCAACTATGATTTTGGAAATCCCAAATCTGAGGGTCAAGGCGGTTATAAATTATTTCAGACTATAAAGAAGTGGGCTGCTGTCATCCAAAAGGGGTGTAACCCAATACAAAATGTTTCCTTCAAGGATAAAGCAAATAAAGTCCACCTGAGCCTCTTCTGTGAGAAACTCCTGTGGGTATGGCAGGAACTACTGGAAGCACTTAACAAGGAAACTCTTTAATGTAAAGCTACCAAGTTACCCAGTTCTAGAAAGGAAGACTTATTGGTCAATTCTGATGTTGAACTTTTACCTCAAAGCAGTGTGGGATTTAAAGTCCTTGTTTCTATCCATTGAAATCCATGCTGATGGTCTTATAATAGACCATGATAGGGTGGCCAGAAAGATAGGACTGGTCTAAAATCACCCTCTTGAAACTGGATAACTTGGTAGCTCTGATAATGTTTCTTGGGTGCCAGCAAACTTTTCAGGGAAAGGCTCAGTAGATTTATTGTTTATTTATTTTGCGATACTGTCACGTATTGCTAGGCAAATCAGAACGGTTCACAGAACAAGTACTACAATAAAAACCACAAATTAATTAATTTAAGAACTCCATTAAAAGATAGGAAAGAACAACACATCTTTCATACTAAAGATAACAACAAACCACATTCAATGTATAAACAGGAGTAATTCAGGAAGCTGTGCAGTCAGCCCACTAAGGGGTATAGCAACTTTAGTTGGTAAAATCTATTTGATGGTAAAATGTTTTCAATGCTCTATGAAAAAGAGAGTATAGTGTTTCTAGTCTGATTGGCTGTGGTAATGAATTCCATAACACTGGGGATAAAAAGTAAAAAGCTGACATACAATACAGGTTGATTCCCATCTATTCCTAAATGGCAGGGGTAGAACCAGTCTGTTGTCAGTTAACGAGCGAAGGATTTGAACGGGTGTGTATGGAATAGTCAGAGCTGCAAGATAAGATGGAGTAGCAGTATGAAGTGCCTTATGTGTCAGAGTAAGAATTTTAAATTTCACTCTAAATTTGATAGGGATCCGATGAAGACGCTGTAAGAGAAGAATGGCCCTATGATATCTTGAGGCCGGCAGATGACACGAGCCTCGGTATTCTGACTAGTTTGTAAGCATTTCAAATTAGTTTTGGTAATACTGGTATAAATAATATGACAGTAATCATAACATGTAGTAATATAAGCATATGATAAAATCCATAGAGACTCTTGGTCTATCGAATTTCTAATTGAACGTTACTGTAGAAGAAAATAGAATGATTTTTTGACAATATCAGAGATCTGACAACTAAAAGAGCAGAATCAATGATCACTCCTAAAAGGTTACTAGAAGTTTTCAGGCACAGGGGCTAATTGTGAGTTTTACTTTCTTAAACACGGTTTAACAGAATTTCTGAACTCAGTCATTAATTTGACAACCAAAATGTGGAGCAGATTTTGACAATGTCTCTGATGTTATAATAACAACTGGACATTTCACACAAAGATTCAGGATTGTAACTTCAATAATTCAACAAGAAAAAAAATGTTAACAAGGATTCCAGAATATTTTCCCCAGAACTTACAGTGCTGAGAACATGGCTCTAAAACAGTTCTAGGAGGGAGACTGATTTCCAGTCCTGGGTTTCTAACAACCGCAGCTTGATGTATTATGGGATCTTAAACACTAATTTTAATGAGTAGAATCAGGGACTACAAATCCCACACTGCTTTTGGATGCAAGTTTAAAATCAAGACTGAACAAAATTTCCCTCCTGGAACTGGGTAACTTGGCCGCTCTGCTTAAGCTACTGTGGGCACTCACATTTAGTGGAATCCTATCAGTTTTTGTATTTCACTCAACAAAAGATTAAGCTCTGGAACTCATTGCCAGAGGATGTGGTAACAGCAGTTAGCATATTTGAGTTTTAAAAAGGTTTGGACAAGTTCCTGGAGGAAAAGTCCATAGCCTGCAATTGAGACAGACATGAAGCCATTGCTTGCCCTGGGATTGGTAGCTTGGAATGCTGCTACTATTTGGGGTTCTGCCAAGCACTTGTGACCTGGATTGGCCATTGTTGGAAACAGGATACTGGGCTAGGACCACTGGTCTGATCCAGTATGGCTATTCTTATGTTCTTATGACCAAGTCAATCTTTCAGTACCTTTACTTTGGCAGGTTCAGTCTATCATGGGTTTCTTAGCCACAGTGTGGGCAGCTACTTGACAGGGACCCCAAGACATGAATGCTACACAATAATAAGATGATAATTTGGATTATTCAGGGTATGTTTTAATATTATTACATTTCAAAAAACTGCATCCGACTCATAAGGTCAAACAAGGATTATTGAATACAAAGAGCTCGGCAAGAAACTGGAAGCAAGTCAAAAACAGGAACTAAATGTAGAACTAGACAAGTCAAGAGTTGGAACAGAGATACTCAAGATTGTCTTGGGTTGGTCCCTGCTGAACCAATCAGAAAACAGGAATTAAAAAAAAAGTAGAAATACAAAACACAGTTAGTATGGCTATTCTTAAGTTCTTGGCATTGTGGGATCTGTGCTCAACTTTGGGTGTGAGGATTTACACCTACTGAAACCTGGTATAAATCCTTGTGTGTAGATTAGCCACAGATCACCCAGATTCTATAATACAGCACACAGATTTAGTGAATGCACCTGACCCACTCATGTCCCTCCCATGGGCACAATCCTCCCATGCTCCCTCTTAAGTTACATGTTAAAAGATTTGCATGAGCATCTTTATAGAATATCACTTAGCAAGATGCAGGAGCAAATCTAAATTGCTGCCAATTAACACCAATAATTGTTAATACCCAATTATTGGCACTATTTGGCTCATTACTCAATTAAATTGTGCATGCAAATTGGGTGTGCACCCAATATTGTGTGTGCAGCTTTGCTTGCCATTTAAAGAATCTGAGGTTTAATGGTTAGAAATGATATGGAAAATGCCATTTTCATTTTCCATGTGTTTTGAAAGGAAATCACATCCTTAATCCCTGCTGAATATCTGTTCCAAATGCTGTTCACCTACTTTCCCATGAAGGAGCTTAGGTCTTGTCAACAGGCTCTTTTGTCATTGCTATCATGGATATTTGCTATTTTATCCTATAAGAAGCTTGATGCTTTCAGCTGTTTTGCATCCTGCATATAAAGAAAAATACCTCATGAGCTATGCAAAGAAAGCTATCTTGTGCCCAGATGATCAAAAGCAAACGTAGGCTCTAGAGGTCAATAGCACCCTACTATAGCCCACATTTACTCCTGCCCAAAGATTGGAGCTGGTCAGCATGTGTAACAATGCGCTGGCCAGCTCTGAATGCAATGAGCATGCATATGTACGCTAAACAGGGCATTGCCTATTCTTCCTCAATGCTCAGTGGGCAGCATACCAAACATGGGCGCTGCTCCCATGGCAAACCCTACGCCAGTTCAGAGCTGGAGTTAGGGTTTTCAGGGCATTGGGGAGAATGGAGAGGCCTGACCAGCATGCATCCGGACAGATGACCCGACACCCCCACAACACAGCACCGGACACCAGACTCACCCAGGCCCCTTGACAGAGCACCCGACACCTGCCCTGACAAAGCAACAGACACCCCCAGCCCCCTGACACAGCACCTGACACTTCCCTGGTGGTCTAGCGCTCCCCAACTCCCCCTGACATAGCAACCCCTGACCTGCCCCCCTCTTGCAGAGGCAAACCAGACACCCCCCCCCCCCTGACAGACAGGGCTCAGGAGGTGGAGGTCTGATGGCCCTCCAGCCCTCCAGCCACTCCCCCGGTGGTCTAGCACCCATCCTGAACCTCACCCCCCACCGGTGTACCTTGAATGACTAGGAGGGAGCAGCAAAATGGTGGTGCCCTGCTTTCCCTGTGCATCCTAGGATGCACTGGCAGGGATTTCCTATCATATAAGGCACAATCCTCTAGCAGAATTACTCCTATGATTACAGTTAATACTGAGCTTAAATTTTCATGCTATTAGCTCTGATCATAGGGGCGTTAATGCCCAGCACTGTTCTAGCGCTAATTTTAGAGTGCTGATTGGAACTGTGCGGGGCTTCTGATCATCTGCCTGTTAATTTCCACTATTAATGTGGGGACTAGAATGTGCTGTCATACTGTTAGAGCAGGCTCATACTAATTCCTACATTAACTGCTTACCAAACGTTAGTAAATTGGGTCCTTCATGACTTAAATATGTATACATTAAAAGAGAGAAGTGAGCAGGAATATGATAAAGACATTCAAATATATAAAAAATATTGATAATGCACAAAAGCAACATTTTTTTCAGAGAAAAATCTGTTCTAGAACAGAGGTTCTCAACCCAGTCTCTGGGAGACACTCAGACAGTCAGGTTTTCAAGATATCCACAATGAATATACATGAGATAAATTCACTACTTCTATTGTATTTAAATGTGTCTCGGGCATATTCATTGTGGGTATCATGAAAACCTGTCTGACTACGTGTGTGTTGAGGACTGGGTTGAGAACCACTGTTCTAGAATAAGAGATCACAGTATGAGTTTCCAAGAAGGAAGGTTCAGGATCAGCATCAGGAAATATTGCATCATGGAATGGATAGAAGATGCCTTCCTAGGGAAGTGGTAGAGTCAGAAACAGTAACAGAAAGCATGAGACAAGCAGAGAAGATTCCTGAGTGTGAAGTGAGTGGAAAGTCAAAGATGAAGGGGATCTGCAGCATTGCAGGAGGAAATTCAGGGATCCTTTTACTAAGGTACGCTGAAACATGGCCTGCGGTAGTGTACACATGTGTTTTGGGCATGCACAGAATTATTTTTCAGCGTACCTACAAAAAATGCCTTTTTTTATTGCTGCGCGTCCATTTTGGGTATGAGACCTTACCGCCAGCCATTGACCTAGCGGTAAATTCTCAGGCGGTAACCGGGCGGTAATGACCTATGTGTATTAAATGCCACTTGGCACTTGTAATATATGCGCATCTGAAAATAAAAATTAGTTTTTTGGATACGCATAGTGGACGCACACCTAAAAGGAAATAACCGCAAGAGCCACGCGGTAGCTGGGTGGTAAGTCCATTTTGGAATGCGTTGGTCACGCAAAGACACTTATGCGGCTTAGTAAAAGGGCCCCCTCTGTCAAATCACCATAACAAAAATACATGAGATAAATTTGCATATACTAGAGACCCATTGTAAGCAAATGTATGTCTTACATAAGCATTGAGGTAACTCTGAAAACCCTGCTGGCTAAGTGAGACTCCAGGAAAGGGTTAATAAGCACTGCTGTCATGTGTCTACGTTTCTGGTTTGGAAATTCTAGCCATTCAAGCCATAAGTAATCTACAATTACTTATGATGGTATTACAGTTATATAATCCATCAAGACTCACCATGATTTCAGTAGTCACACTGACAATAAAAGTGAGTTTTTAATCCCTTCATTAGTCACAGAAATACAGTTTGTACTGATGTTATTCTGAAGGCAGGTTTTCAGCTTCTCATTCTAGGTAAAATTGTATCTAATCAAATAAAAGTGACAATTGCTTATGTTATTCTTTCTCATCTGAAAAGTTAAAGCCCATTATACTGTAGCTTTCCTGGTCCCAAAGGATTTTGCTCAAAAATTGGAAAACATCCTCAACAGAGTTAGATACTTCCCTGAGGACAGATCTATTCTGTTTGCTATCTCTCAAGAAATGTAATGGGGTTGAGGTGTGAGGACTTATTTTTTTCTGAACCCATGATGATTCTTGCTAATCATCACCATCTTTGTGTTCACAAATATATCAGTTTTTATAATAGTGCCTCACTTTTTATCCCAGAACAGACAATATGCAGTGGACACTTTTATATTTTATATTGTCTGTTTCACAAATCCAGGTATGAATGCGGGGATTATGTACCTTTCTCCTGTCTTGTGGAACCTGCCCTGCTTGGGTTGATTCCTATGATCCTTCAGCCACATCGGTCATTTCCTGCACTACCTTTAAATGAATTTCATTTTGCCCTAGTTCCTTGTTAACTTTTACATGGTTCAGTTATTGCTCTTGTGCAACATAAGCTTTATTGAATCTATTGTTTGGCTGTAGTTCCCTTGTTGAGTTGTCTTAATCAAGTGGCCTTTTCACTGTAAGTATGGGAGTAACAAATCACTTATTGTAGACTTGTTATATTGTTGATATCACTAGAAAATGTTTCTCCCACTAGCTGTCAAGAGACCTGTTGCTTCCACTGTATTATTTAATACATTTATAAAAGTTTTGTAATGATGTTTGCTATCTTTAGCAAATACACATTCATTTTTATTAAGGTTAGCATCAGATTATTCCCTTATACCTCTCATCTAAGGATTTACATTTTCTCCTCCTCTTATTATAATCCGTGTGCTGCCTGGTTACCGCCAGGTTAGCACTGGAGCCCTTATCGGTATCCCAATGGGTGGCAGTAAGTGCTTCCCCCAAAATGGCTGTGTGGCAAGCGGTTCACTTACTGCATGGCCATTTCTTTTTGAGAAAAACAGACAGCCTTTAACCCACTACGGTAAAAAGGTGCCTCAGTATGTATCAGAAACACATAATGATGGTAACACAGCCCCCCCCCCCCCCCCCCCCCGTTTTACCACAGTTTAGTAAAAGGGCCCTTCAGGGAAGTTCTTCCTCCCCAGGGCTACTCACCTCATTGTCCCTTCCATGGAAAAAAAAACTTCCTATGCACCTGAGATCTTCCCTTCCTTTCTGTCCTACTCAAGCCCAGGATTTTTCTGCCTTTTCCAATAAATTATGCACCTTTGGTACGTGTGTATAAACCTAAGGTTAACCTTTTTAAAATATTAAAGCTTGGGTTGTCTTTTTAGTTTTGTTTTCATCACAAATTATATTATTTATAGCCTTGCTATTTATTTATTTTGCCTCCCCCCCCCCCCCCCCAGGTTCTAAGACCTGCAGATCATTTACAATCTCCTTTTAAGTTGTATGGATTATATCAAAACTATCAAAAACTATAAAGATCACTGCATCAGAACCCCAAATTTATGATTGGGAACACATTGAAGAATACTCAAGAAACAAGGTTAAATTGAGGAGAGAGGAAAAGCCTTAGAGTTCCCTTCCTTACAGACTTTGCATACCACTCCTCAGGCATAAAAACCTCTCTTCAATAAATTCTTCTTTCCGTCATTAGATAAACAAAAATGTTTGCATCAAACTTTAAATTCTCAATTTTCAACTCAAGTCAATTTTAAGTCAATTATTTGCTCAAATTCTTAATTTTTGAATCTTAACTACGGGAGTCTTTTAATAAGCCATGGAAGCATTTTTAGCTCACGGTAGAAATCAGCTGGCAGTAAACACTGACATCAGTAGGAATATAATGGGCGACTCGATGTTTCCCACCAGCTGATTTCTACCGTGAGCTAAAAATGCTACCGTGGCTTAGTAAAATACACCTTATAAGAGTAGATTGAAAGAAGTTAAGAAGATTCAAAACTTGAGAATTTGAGCAAATAATTGACTTAAAATTGACTTGAGTTGAAAATTGAGAATTTAAAGTTTGATTGAAAAATGTTTATCTAATAAAGGAAAGAAGAATTTATTGAAGACAGGCTTTTATGCCTGTGAGGAGCCCTATGTAAAGTGTGT
This sequence comes from Microcaecilia unicolor, assembly GCF_901765095.1. Lineage (NCBI taxonomy): Eukaryota > Metazoa > Chordata > Amphibia > Gymnophiona > Siphonopidae > Microcaecilia > Microcaecilia unicolor. The sequence continues at coordinate 57,640,703 of NC_044036.1, read as the reverse complement.
GAGGACAGGAGCAGTTGCAAACTAGAGTCTGAAGCTTTTCCTCCCTATTTAACTTTTTCATTTGACCTTGTTTCTTGAGTATTCTTCAGCGGTTTCCCAATCATACATTTGAGGTTCTGATGCAGTGTTCTTTATTGTTTTTCATATTTGAATGAGAGATTCACGTTTTTTTTCTATTTACTACTGGATTATATCAAAACTATCCTTAAGCATATGTAATATTTTTTATCCTGATCTAAGCCTCTCATTATGTGTTCTCTTATGGCATTTGACAGTGTTCTGTGATGCAGATGATGATTTCTTTTTCCATCACCTTAATCTTCCTTCTGTAAAACACTTCCTGTGCTATCACTAATCTAGAATGAGTGGGGTGGAAAGTCTGCTTTTGGAGTACGAAAAGCAGGCTTAATATTTTCTGAAGGAAATGTTTCTCTTTGATATGCTGAAACAATGGGAGTATGGTAAGTGTAAAAAGAGGATGGAGTTTTTTTTTTTTTTTTACAGTTTGCATTTCTACAAATATAAAATGTTTCCTAATTTTTATATGCTTCCTTTTTTTTTTTTTTTACTTTTTTTTTTCTATAGGAAATGAAATATTAGCATTTTGATTTGCATCCCCCTTGTGTTCCTCTTAACTAGGCCATGAGAAGTTTTGAGCCTTTCTAAATGAAGCAATCTTGTGGGATTTACAGCTTCTTGCACTTCAGAGCTGAGGGATATCCAATAGATTTTCAGCCATGTTTGTACCAATGCAAAGAAGCTGGGTAACAAATTTTCTTGCACATTTTGTTATGGTGTCAGAACAACAACAAAAAAAATTATATGACACTGAGGTGCAGTTATGTTTAATGTGAAAACTAGTCCATTAATATATTTTTGCACTGTAGTATATGCTAAGGGTTTTTTTTTTTTTTTTTAAATGATGGTAAGCCTGTCACGTGCTTACCACACGCTAAATTTGAACTCCTGCCAGCCCAATGTGCTACTGCTGGCCCAGGTGCTCTAGAAATTTTTTTCTAGCATGGCGGTAACCCGGTAGTAGTCGGGCATCACCATGCGCTGCCCGATTACCACTGGATTACCACAGGAGCCTTTACCGCCACCTCAATGGGTGGCAGTAAGTACTCCCTGCCACAAAGCCATGCGGTAAAAGTTATCTTACTGCATGGGCATTTTGGGGGGGGGGGGGCATTTTACCAGCTGTATTAAAAAGGGCCCTGGCATGCAGGAAAAATGGCCCTTTCCCCCACAGCTTAGTAAAAGGACCCCTAAATTTGGAGTTCTTGAGCTACCTCTTATGAGCTCACATTGCAGCAGCTCATTCAGTTTTGAATTTGAATAAAGTTTTGCATATATTGAGCTATGCAGTTGAAACTTGGAGCTCTTCACAAACCAACATTCACAAAACTTGGTTGGTAAATATTTGCTAATTAGTACATCGACTTTCTTGTTTGGATTGGCGTCAAGTGGAAATATGCGCGTTGTACATCCTCAGTTTAATTCTGGAAAGTGAATCACATATCTAAAGAGGGATCAGTGTCAGGCACATTACCATGAAACTGTTATGACATAGCAAGTGGGGACCAGGCTACAAAATTTGGTTTTTCCAAAATATGCAGACCCATAGGTATATAACTTATTCATAGTAAGGATATAACCATTATAATTCAATGTCTACATTTCTGATGGGAGCATATCAAAGTCCTGTATTTAAGAACTTTAAATATTTATTCCCATTTTTACCCATAGTTCTTCAAGTTATTTTATGTTTGTTCTCTACTATCTTCCTCAATGTTAGGGTGAAAGTTATGCCTGATATGTTGATAGACCCTTTTCTATTTCTACAGGTAGTGTTGACTGAATAACTTGGAAGTTTGTTTTATTTATTATTGAGTTATGAGACTAATGCAAGCTTATTTGTCATTCTGCTAATAGCATATGCAGTACTTGGTACAATTAATGTTAACTGTCCAGTTTTATCTGCCATGTTTCTTGCATTTTGCACATAATACTTTTAGGACCTGTTTACTAAGCTGCACTATAGGCACATTAATGTTTTCCGCGCGTGCTAAAAATTAGCATGCACTAATACTAGAGACACTCATAGGAATATATCGGAGTCTCTAGCATTAGTGCACACTAAAAATGCTAGCACAGTTTAGTAAACATGGCCCTTAGCATCTTATTCTCAATGTTATTGACACTAATTGAATTTCCATTTCTTATATAAACAGCCTCATTAGATTTATTCCTTTAATATAACCTGTCAACTCAAATTGTGTTGCTTTCTATTTCCCTCTTAGAAAGTAATTCTATAAAGGAACACTAATTTTTAGGTGCTAGGAGTGCACCTGTATGGACCCTATTCTATACAAGAAAGAGGCCTCTCTGTTCTAGAATACTAGTATAGCAGTGCAAATAAGTGTGTATATTATAGGTGCAGCCATTTAAACCAGAAGGTGAAAATCTTTGCACTTAAATTGCTAAAAGAAATGCATGTAAATTATAGTATTCTTTAATTTACATATGTAACCGTGTACCTTTTTCATAATTTACCCAGTCTCCGCCCATGTGTATGCTGTGACAGGTCGAGGTCCTGCCAGACTGCTCTGGTACCCCGTTTCCATGGTAAAGCTCAGATAAACACAGGAATTAGCAGATCTCACCAGCCCCTGCAGACTGCTTCTGGGGTGGTGGCCTGTTGTACCTGGCCTGCCACCACTTCAAGGAACTTTCCAGAGCTTTGAGGATGTGCCATCCTCCCAAGAGCAGTCCTTCTTTGCTGGGCCTCAAGTGCCTATTGCACCCTGGAGGCCTCCGCCTTTGGTGAGCCCCAAATGCCGATCACACCCTGGAAGCTTTTCCCTTGCTGGACCTCCTAGTGCTGATTGCACCCTGGAGGCCTTCACCCTTGCTGGTCATTTCTTCAAGGGGAGCCTCTGGGGTTTCTCTGTGCTGGGGTTTAGAATTAGCAGCCCTTAACAGGGCTCTGTAACCACCAGTTCCAGGGTTTCCCACTAGAGGGCTACTTCTCAGTCCTAGGCACTGATAGTGCCCCCACAGGCCATTTTATTCTACCCTGAGCTGCTCCCAAAGGCTTCCTAGCTTTGACTCCAGCTCCCAAGGGCTTCCACTCTCTGTGTCTTCAGAGAACCCTGTAAAGGTACTTTATCTGCTTGGATTCATATTTACTAGTCTTTATCAAGGCTCTGTAATCACCAGTTCCAAGGTTTCCCCACTAGAAAGCAATTTCTACACCCAGCCAGCACCATACAGATGGTTCAGCATGAGTCAATCTCTTTACCAAACCTTTTTCTCAAAAATTCCTTCTCTATTCATACCATCAGTCACCCTCCCCACTAAACTCACGAGGAGCAGGTTTTCATTTCCCTCAGTTTGATTCAGCTTCTACCAGAACTGACAGTTATGAATTCAGAAAGAATATAACCCTGTTTGTGTTTTTAAAAGAAGTTTTCTAAATTCTATCGTATGAGCTTCTGAGGAAAATTAGTCAACACAAAGGACTATAAAAGGATAAGATATGAAAGAAGAGTAGATTTATTGAAGGAGGTTTTTTTGCCAATGATGACAGCAAGAGCTCCTTGAAAGAGATAACTATGGATCTTTGAATAACTGAGTCTTTTGAGGGTTTTCCTCCATTTTTTTGGATAAACAGGACTGCAGTTGTTTTTATTTATGAGAAGTTAAGTGGTTTGTTTATGTTTAAAAGAAGTTTACCAGGATTTCTTTTGACGCCTTATTCTCATTAAATCCCACTTAATTGGGGGGGGGGGGGGCATATGGATCTCTTTTTCCAGGTCATGAATCTAAAAGATTGGGCATCAGGTAAATGCATCTTATATTGGTCTTCTGATCTGATCGTAAACTATGAGATGCCACTTAACCCAATTCCCCATATATGCAAGTGCTAAACCATGTACAACTTTAAAAATGAATACAAATGTAAACTCTATCCTGGCCTTATTGGAAGCAATGAGGTGTTATCATATATGGGGTTACTCTGTTCGATTTTAAACTCCCAAAGATCATCTTTACTGCAGTGTTTTCAAAAACTGTAGATGGAATAGTTGATGACCGGGTAATCCGATCAACACACTGTTACAATAATCAAGCGTGAATACAATCACTAGCTAGATCAGTATCTGCAGATGTTTTGTACCTACATGAGATTTGATATGTCTTAATTGATGTAATTGACCATACACCTTCTTTAGAAAATGTACTCAAGTATCCATTGTTAAATGAGAATCCAGATAAACACCTAACAACTTAATCTCACAACACAAGGGTATTTGTATACATACTATAATTGAAGGATTAAGAACTTGGTATTACTTTTGTCTTCTCTGGGTTTAGTCTCAACCTTTCCAGTAACATCCAGCCTCTTTTTTTGAACATTTCATTTTGTAAAACAGCTGTTCCCACTGTAGATGCCACCGACCACAAATGTGTTTCACACAAAAGGCTTCATGTTCAGTAAGCCTTGGATACCCCCCCCCCCCTTTTTTTTCTAGCTAGACAACCTATGCCAAATATGGCTAAGAGTGCTTACTTCTAACTGATACAGATGAAGCCATTCTCCAAGACAGAAAACAAGTGGAGCAGGGGTGAGACAAGCATTTGTGAGTGTATTATATAAAACACTTGCGTAATGTTAATGTGCACAGTAAAGTCAAAATGTGGGGTCTCTGAGCTATGTCCCCTTAAGTGGGGGAGTAGCCTACCAGTTAGAGTGGCAAGTTGAGAAGTATCAAAACCAGCATACAAATCCCATTTCTATTGCCCCTTGTGATATTGGGCAAGTCAGTTTACAATCCATTGCTTCAGGTAAAAGAAAATCGCCTATCAATATTCAGCTGCTGACAATGATGGGATTATCTAAGCCTGGATATTTAATACTGGGCCATGTCTTAGCACTGGCATTGATATTTTTCTCTGCCCAGCCACATTTTGGCCAACTCAGCTTATGTGATTTTCTATCTGAAGCAATGGACTGAAAAGTGACTTGCCCAGTGTCACAAGGAGTGTCAGAAATAGGATTTAAATGTTCACTTTGCTACACCCTCAATCAAAGGAATATTGCTCAGAGACCCTGCTTTTTGATGTTAGTGTGTACATCGATACGTAACATCAAACCTTCATTTTACAAGCTTTATTTGAGTTTAATACGTATATAAACCGGCACTTAAACGTTTATCTTGTATGAACATCTAAGTTCCCATATTACAAAGCCCGGGATATGCACATATTAGGGACAAGTGCATGCAAATTGCAAGAGGGTGTGGCCTTGGCATCTTTTGGGCAGGACAAGGGTGTTGCAAGTTCACAGACATTTGGCCCCCATTTCAGAAGGGGAGTTAACATCTGTTCTACAACCTGCTACCAAGTATATTTCGGATTTGAGTAGCACTCCACTGGAGGGATTAGGGAGAGTTGCCGTCTTAATCCTTCAGTGTTTTTTGCCCCCCCCCCCCCCAAATGCCGAAATGGCAAGGTTAACAGGTCACTGTGACAGTGTTGAGAGCAGAGCTGGTTATATTTCTAAGACTACAAAGATAACCAGTTATGGGGTTGACACATAACCTATATTCCAGCACATAACCATTATCTTTGTGATCTTAGAAACATAATTGGTTATATGCTGGCTTTCAAAACGTCTGTTATATATGATTTTTAAAATAGAATGGATATTTTTGTGCATGAGCCTGGGGCATAAACGTCCATATCTCTGTATTTTAGAACAGGCTCTACATCAGCAGAGTCTGCCGTAAAATACAGGTGATAATTGAGATGTACTGACCGGTTCGTCTCAATTCCTACTTCTACGACCTATCTAAAATGGAGATGCAAAGCTACGTTTAGCACATTTGCAAAAAGATTTAACTCATTCCATGTTTTCATGCTTTGGCATGCCTGTTGAAAGGTTTTAGTGTACAAAATGTTTAAAAAAATTAAGGTTTTAGTTCAGCTATATTATAAGGTTAGGCAACTCAGAGGATGTAGCATAACTTCAACGTGTCTAGGATATGCCGCAAAGTAAAGTGCTCTGTAACCTTAGTCTTAAACTCCCACTCCTGTTGCCATGACAATATTCTTATGTTCATGTACCTAAGATCAATCTACAACACAAATGCTTCACCCTGAAGTATATATCGGGGCATTTATTCTGAGTTGTTTTCTTGCTTTACCAACCTAAATTCCTCTCTTCTATATACATTATCACTAGAATTTGAACTGACTGAGGTCTTGCTTAGCTGTCAGGGAGTAATGGTATGTACTACTTTTGCCTGTAAAAGGCTGATTTACTTACCTAAATGGTGTCTTCAATAATTAGATCACATCCAAAATTGGGTATTCTATAAGTTGGTATCTGCAGGCTTATTTAGTAGAAGAGCCCAGGAACAGAATTAGTGCAGAGCATGGGCAAAATTATCATTTACATACCTTATAAAATGTGCATTCACGTATTGTCCTCTGGAATCTATAAACATGAACATGCAATTTCGCATGTAGGGGAAATTCTTTAAATGGTGCTCAAAAATGAGCACTAGAAAAGATCAGCGCTAAGCACTATTCTATAAAGGGAGTGCATTTTTTATAGAATAGTAATTAGTGCCAATTCCTGTGCACAACTCTGGGCACCAGACTTACGCCTGCTGAAACCTAGTGTAAATCCCGGTGTTCAAGTTCGGGGTGGAGACACATTATTCTACAACAATATGCACAAACTTCATTCAATGTGTAATTAAATTCTGGAATGTGTTTTCAGAGAATATGGTAAAGGAGGTTAGCTTAGCGGAGTTTAAAAAAGGTTTGGACGGCTTCCTAAAGGAAAAGTCCATAGACCATTATTAAATGGACTTGGGGAAAATCCACTATTTCTGGGATAAGCAGTATAAAATGATTTGTACATTTTTGGGATTTTGCCGGGTATTTGTGACCTGGATTGGCCACTGTTGGAAACAGGATGCTGGGCTCGATGGACCTTTGGTCTTTCCCAGTATGGTAATACTTATGTACTTATGGCTTATTTCTAGGATAAACAGCATAAAATCTGTTTTACTGTTCTGGAATCTTGCCAGGAACTTGTAACCTGTATTGGCCAGTGTTGGAAACAGGATACTGGGCTTGATGGACCTTTGGTCTGTCCCAGTATGGCGATGCTTATGTTCTCATGTTCTTGTAACCCATTTTGGGCATTATCAGTAAGATGGGCTAACTAATGAAACAGACAAATACATACATAAAGTTTTCTAATTCACATTTGGCATTAGATCAAGGTCATACCTATTTATTAAAAGACACTTTACCATCTTTCTTAATCTAGATAATTAACTGGCTAAAATGGGATGTTTCCAGTGTGTGTTAGGAGATATCATATTGGACCCCATTTTAAAGAATCTTTAAACAGTGGCATACCATCAAATTGTATACTTATCACAAACATTGCAATTTTTGCAAAGATTTTGAAAAGCGTGGAGGTGCATAATCGAAAGGGGTGCCCAAGTTTTCCTGAGGATGTCCTTGCAGAATATCCCTGCGAAGGGGCAGGGAAACCCGTATTATTGAAACAAGATGAGTGTCCATCTTTCGTTTCGATAATATGGTGGGGGACGCCCAAATCACGAAATTTAGGTCGACCTTAGAGATGGTCATCCTTAGAGATGGTCATCCCTGATTTTCAGTGATAATGGAAACTGAGGACGCCCATCTCAGAAACGACCAAATCCAAGCCCTTTGGTCATGGGAGGAGCCAGCATTCGTAGTGCACTGGTCCCCCTGATATGCCAAGACACCAACCGGGCACCCTAGGGGGCAGTGCAATGGACTTCAGAAATTGCTCCCAGGTGCATAGCTCCCTTACCTTGTGTGTTGAGCTCCCCAACCCCCTCCCCACTCCCCACAACTGTACACCACTACCATAGCCCTTATAGGTGAAGGGGGCACCTAGATGTGGGTACAGTGGGTTTGTATTGTATTTTGAAGGGCTCACATTTACCACCACAAGTGTAACCGGTGGGGGGGGGGGGGGGGGAATGGGCCTGGGTCCACTTGCACTGCAGTACCCACTAAAACTGCTCCATGGACCTGCATACTGCTGTCATGGAGCTGGGTATGATATTTGAGGCTGGCATAGAGGCTGGCAAAATATTTTTTAATTTTGTTTTGAGGGTGGGAGGGGGTTAGTGACCACTAGGGGAGTAAGGGGAGGTCATCCCCGATTCCCTCCGGTGGTCATCTGGTCATTTAGGGCACATTTTTGTGGCTTGGTCATAAGAAAAACAGGACCGGGTAAAGTTGTCCAAGTGTTCGTCAGGGACGCCCTTCTTTTTTCCATTATCGGTCGAGGACGCCCATGTGTTAGGCATGCCCCAGTCCCGCCTTCGCTACGCCTCCGAAACGCCCCCGTGAACTTTGGTCACCACCGCGATGGAAAGCAGTTGAGGATGCCCAAAATCGGCTTTCGATTATGCTGATTTGGATGACCCTGTGAGAAGGACGCCCATCTTGTGATTTGTGTCGAAAGATGGGCGCCCTTCTCTTTTGACAATTATCAGAATATTTAGATGCATATCATATTCTCTATCCCTCACAACTAAAGTTTTGGGAAGGACTTAGCACAAACCTTGATGGGAATTTGCTAAGGCTATTGATTAATTTTTCCGTAATTTAATTTATCATTGGTATTCAATTTGGTAGACCATGATTTCTTGTTATGATTATTGCATGAGATAGATTTAATTAAGTGTGCTTCATTGACTAAGAAAATGTATAGGATAAAACTGTCCAATTTAGGATGAGGGCAGTTTTCAAGCTGTATTAGGGCAATAGCCTGTATTATTTGCCTTTTAGTGCAATTTATAAGTCATTAATATAGGTGCACCCTACACCCCTTCCTGTGCACTCAGTTCCCTGGATAAATCCTTCTTATCTGTTCCCTTCTCTGCTACTGCCAACTCCAGACTTCACTCCTTCTGTCTTGCTGCGCCCTATGCCTGGAATAGACTTCCTGAGCCCCTACATCTTGCCCCATCCTTGACCATCTTTAAATCTAGATTGAAAGCCCACCTCTTTAACATTGCTTTTGACTCGTAACCACTTGTATCCACTCGCCTCCACCTACCCTCCTCTCCTCTTTCCTCTACACATTAATTGATTTGTTTGCTTTATTTTTTGTCTACTAGATTGTAAGCTCTTTGAGCAGGGACTGTCTTTCTTCTATGTTTGTGTAGTGCTGCGTATGCTTTGTAGCGCTATAGAAATGCTAAATAGTAGTAGTAGGTGCACAGTACAAGAGTGGTATAGCTGGTAATAATATTTATTTATTTATTTATTTTCAGTATTTATATACTACCTAGACCTAAAATAAATATAACCCCAGCCAAAAGCATTAGCCATATTGAATGAGGGTGCTGGCAAGAGCAGGAGTGACTGGGGATCATTCCTGCTCAGTAAATCACTAGACCCCCCCCCCCCCCCCTTGGTACGCCACTGGCATGCACTTCTTCCATTGTATGCAAATCTAGCTCATATATGTTCATTGTGGGTATCCTGAAAATCTGACTGGTTAGGTTTGTCCCGAGGGCTGGGTTGAAAACCCCCTGTTCTAAGTCCTGTTCTAGAAAAAGTCATTCAGCTTGTATCCCTTTATAGAATAGCATTTAATATGAAGTTTTCCCCAGCATCTGGATTTGGGCACCATTTAGTGAATCCAGCTCTTAATGCTGAAGTGTTACTGTGTTAGCTGTTCATGTAGCAGTTAACACAGCACAGTTAACAACCTCAATTGGTGCAGCTACCTGCAATGGGAAGATGCAATGAAAGCCCTCAATGGTTAATGAAGTGACTTATGTCTATGTTCAGCTGTTCTGACAATTACCATGCGATAACTGCAATTCCTTCCACCTCCTATATGTAGTTCCATAGTAACAAATAAACAGGAATGAAGTGGGAGCTAACAGTTAATGTTCTGAAGTTAACAATATAATGCTATTTTACATTTATCTAAAGTACTTTATGTACAAGCACAAGAAATGTGTCTATTATCTCAACTTAACATAGGATCATGTTTTCTTTCTGGCAGAATTTATTATAGATTTTATTGGACTAAAAGCTATGCCGGTGATGCTATATGTTAAGCTATATTTTTACCCTCATCTGTAACCAGAATGATAATATATATTCTCTCATCCATATCAGTTTTTCTATAAAAATGTATCCACAGAAATTATTTCAAATAAGGGTAGAATATAATTATGCAATGGGGTCATTTTCAGTCATGTCCTTGAAACTGCAAACTCATGGCATAAGTAGAAATACAATATTGCAAATTCTGTCAATCATACGTCCTTGTCACAAGGCTGTTATTACAATTTGAAGAGCTTAAACCATCTTTATTGCTCAAACTGTTGTGGGGACTTGAGAAAACAAGGAAAAGCCAGATCTCTTTAATGAATTACTTTTTGAAATTCATGTTACTATCCATGAATAATGAACAACTACTTCAGAGGAGTATCTTCTAGTCATCTGTGCCTCGATTCCAAAGCACAAACTGTAGTTTTATTTCTTTGTTTTAACTTTACTGATTAAGGGGGAAACGTTTTGACTAGATTCCGTGAATTATGGATGATTAAAGTTGCTGACAATTGCTTGTGTAAAGTGATGATTATGTTGGCAGTAAAGGCTGCTCGTGAAACTTTTTCTCATAGAATACGTTTCTCTTTTCTTCATTCTGCGTGTAAGCCAGACACCAAGCTACTAAACTGTCTATGCATTGTAGGTTAGCAAACAGAGTACAATAACTGTATGATATATTTTTAGGTGCTGTAATTTACTGTAAATTGAATTACAAAAGAAACATAATTCTGGTTGTTCAACTGAATTCATGTTCTGTGTGGTTAGATGGAATTAGGGATTTAATAATTCAATGGGCTTCTATATAATACACACAAACTAAGTCTCTGCTATAAAAATTTGCTACAAAGTGCAACATATTTTGACAAAGCATTTCACTGGCATAGCAACAGTGTTTGAGGGCTGAATTAATGAACACAATATATATTTTTAAACTTTTTACCTTTTTTCCTTGAAAAAAAAAAAAAAACAAGTAACAAACCTGTGGGAATTATATGCAGAAGCCTTGTTCTCATTACCCTTTATCCTACAGCCTTAGATCAGTATCAGTATTTTCTCTTGTTCATAATCCAATATAGAAAAAAAAATCTGTGGATGTCTGCACTCAGCAGTATGCATTAGCTTTGCAATTATCCATAAGATTTGTGTAGAAGAGAATATAAACATTTGCTTAAAGGGACATCTGCTATAAATAAAAACAGCAAGTATTTTACATAATAGGTCTCCCCAGGTCTGCTGGAGAAAGCTCACTATTGCACATTTCTGTAGCAGGAATTAGCTTTTTGCTTATCTGCCATTGAGATTGGACAATGCTGTTTGTTTGTTTGTTTGTTTGTTTATTTGTTACATTTCTACCCCACATTTTCCCATCTATTTGAAGGCTCAATGTGGCTTAGTACCGTAGGCGTTAGCCACCTCCGGTGATGAAACAAATACAGACTGATGTTATAGAGAATGAGATATATGTGTTACAGACACATTAGAGAATCAAGAGAAGAAGAGTTATATAATATTCATTGCAAGTTTTAGTTTCGTTGTGTTGCTGAGTTCAGGCACTTAAGTTGGATCAGTAGAGCATGCCTTCTCGAACAGATCGGTCTTTAGTGATTTCCGGAAGTTGAGGTGGTCCTGCATTGTCTTTATGGCTTTTTATAAACCTCACTTTATGAAGTTAACATCCCACACTTTCAATGCTCTATGGCAGTGATGGCGAACCTTTCAGAGACCGAGTGTCCAAACAGCAACCCAAAATCGAATTATTTATCGCAAAGTGCCGGTACTCATTATGGGCGGGGTCACCACATATGACTCCACCCCTATGATAGCCACACCCCTTACACCAGCCATGGCGCATATAAACAGACATCATTGAAAATATTATACTAGTATAGGAGAAAAAAATAACATGAATTTCTTCCATTATAAATCATTTCTGTAAGCTGTTACAGCTCCAGTATACCTAGTGCAAAATAAGACATATTCCAAACACTAAAAAGAAAATAAAATGATTTTTCCTACCTTTGTTGTCTGGTGATTTTGTTTTTCTATCCATATTGGTTCTAGTCACTGATTCTGCTGCTCTCTATCTGTTCTCTTAACTCCGTTTCCAGGGCTTCCTTTCCATTTATTTCTTTACTTTCCTCCTTTCTTCTTCATTTCTTGCCCTCCATCCATGTCCAGCAACCATCCTCTCCCCTCCAGCCACAAATGTCCAACAATCCTCCTCTCCCCTCCAGTCACAAATGTCCAGCCACCCTCCTCTCCCCTCTGCCCTCCCTCCCAGCACCCGGCAGCACCCAGCACCAGGCCTCCCTCCCACCCAGCACCCAACATCAGGCCTCCATCCCACCCAGCACCCAACATCAGGCCTCCATCCCACCCAGCACCAGGCCTCCCTATGGGAGGGACCAGAGCTTGAGATACAGAAAGGAAGGTGCGCTGAGCGAAGAACACGCGCTTCGCTGCCGCTGCCGACGCACACCGCCTGAATGAATGCCGAAGAGGTATGCTTTTAAAATTTAAGAGGAGAAGGGGGGGTTCCTGGTGCTGGGAGGGAGGAAGGGAGGACGGGCGGGCGGGTGAGTTGATGGTTGCTTGTTTGGTTGGAGGGAGGGCGGGCGGGTGGGCGGGAGGCAGGCCTGGTGCTGGGAGGGAGGGAGAGTGGGCGGACCAGTGATGGCGCGTGTGCCCTCTCTGGCACGCGTGCCATAGGTTCGCCATCACTGCTCTATGGTATCAACTTCCACTCATCATAGAACATGTAAATGGCGTTGCAAGTAAGTTTGTTCCTCTATTGAGAATATATTTCTTTAATATATTTCTCTAAATGGTATTAAAAAGAGGGTTTTCCTCTTCTGAGAAAACGTTTCTTTAATATGTTTATGAAATATAAAATATTGACCACTGTTCCCTCTATGCTGAGCGGGAATCCTCTGCCTACATTCCTGCCAGTGGGGGGGGGGGGGGGGGTACTGTTTTACTATCACATTTTCAATAGTGAGAGACAAGGGAACAGTGTTGTGGACATTCTAATAGTCTTCAGTGTCACTAGGGACAGGGTAAATATGTACCCAAATGCAACTTGCCCTGGAGAAAGATGTGAGCTAAATGAATAAATAAGTAGTTCAATCATTCTGATTATTTTAATTGGCAGAAGTTACTATATACATTCTAACAAGGCTACCAAAAATGCTATGTGGTAAATGCTGCTGATGTAGTCATGTTCTCTAGTCCAGGGCTGGTATTAGTATTAGGGAGTGCAACAAGGACAATTGCCAGAGGACCCCATGCAACTGCCCAATGCTTATACATCTTGCTGATTCCCCTCTCAAATTTCTGATCTGTGCCCTGGCTTGTCTAACACCAGCCCTACTCTAGTCTAATGGGAAACATAAAGTATAGCACCATGGGCCTCCCCTTCAACATGAACAATACATAAAGAGTTGTAATGAGGCAAAGCTGCTAAGAACGTGGCACTTTTCATTCAGGCTATCATTAGGCACCAGTAGTTCCTGCTTGAAGCTGTGAGCTTGGCACGAACAAGTCCAGTTCCCCTCTGGCCAGTGATTAATTAGGCACTGCAGGAGTCTTAATGTGAGACTCCAGGCAAGAGGACTGCAGTTTGTCAAGGAAAACTTGGCATTTGTAGGACAGAAAACAAGTTTGTTATAACAAACATATGGGTGGGACTAAGAAGGCTAAGAGAGGGAAGTTGTAATCCCCATTTAACTTTCTAGCCTAATCACCAAAAGGGACCTCAAGGGACCTCAGGCGAGGAATAACACAATTAAAATACACAGATATCACATAATAATATGACTCCAAGAAAAAGTATTCTGATTGCGTTGCAAGCAAATTTGGTCAAAAGTGATGCATTTCAAACTCATTGGCAAGATAACTAGTTAAGGACTGCAACTGTTTAAAAAATCATTTTCATGATCACAACATTAAAACCAACCAGTTGATTTCCAGTCTTTAGCTGACCACCACAGACTGAATTAGACCTGGAAATTCAGTGTCGGGCCTAATTCAGGTACCAGCACTGGAAAAATAAAATGATGATAGGCACAAACTATTTTCAATTTTTGGAGAACGACAGTTTCCTTTGATTCAAGGATTTATGATAATAATGAAACTGCAGCCTTTAAGAGCAGGTAACATTCTGGCTAATTTTGGAGTTCCTGATTTGGCCACTGTTGGAACAAGATACTGGGCTAAAACGGACCTTTGATCTGACCCAGTAGGAAAATGCTTGTGTTCTTAAGAATCCAAGAACATCAATATAGCTCCAGTTTGGAATAAAGAGAATCCGTCAGACTGTTAAGAGATTCCTACACAGATGACAGCAGAATCCCTCACCTCAGTTACACAGGCAGACCATCACTTAATAGAAAATAAGAGACTACAAATATGTAGACAAAAAATGAAATGGAAAGCCCCCCCAAAAAACAGACTCAGGGGGATTCATCAAGGTGCAGTAAAAGATCACCCTTTACCGTACCTTCATGCCCTGTGGATTCAGCAACCTGTGGGAGTATATGAATATACAATTCACCATTTTAGAAAGATTTATTAACAACTACAAGATGAAAACAAACAAAAAAACAGACAGTGACTTCAATATGAATTCAAACTTTGAAAGGTTGAAGTCAAACCCACCATCTGCAGATAAGTTGGCTATAATTCTTCCACAGAGGACCCAGTTCTTGCTGACTTATGTAGCATCAAGGAGAACATGCATAACCACATAATGAATTTGTGTAATGTGCGCCAAGAACTAGAGAATATTCACTCACAAATTGCCTCATCTCAGCAATCCATCAAGGATCTTTCTGCTCGTACCACGAGGCTAAAATCAGTGATCCCACAAGTCAATCACAATTCATACACGATCGCCAGACTGTGGGATGACTTGGTGGATTTGACCAATTCAGCAAAAGGAATAACGTCCACATCTTTGTCTTACCTGAAGGGGCTGAAGGTTTGGACATTTTTTCCTTCCTTGAAACCTGGCTTCCAAAGTTCCAGAACCTAAAATTCTCACCCGTCGTGGAAATTGAGGGCACACTGCACACCATCAAAACTATAATAAGGCACCAAATACCTGAGGCCTATGGTGGCACACCTTCTCCATTATCCCAACACTCTCCAGATTCTTCTTGCGGCCAAAAGCAAGTCTTCCTTACTGCACCAGGGTTGACGAATCTTGGTTGGTCCGGATTTGGCTGTGACATCGTAGCAAAAAGAAAGCCTAGTGGTTAGGGTGGTGGACTTTGGTCCTGGGGAACTGAGGACTGATACTACTACTGCTTTCGACTCCTAACCATGACTCTCTTACTCAACACCCTCACTTATCACCCCTACCACTGCAATTTCCCCACCCCTAGCTGTCTGTTCGTCTGTCCAATTTAGATTGCAAGCTCTGTTGAGCAGGGACTGTGTTTTTCATGTTAATTTGTACAGCCCTGCGTAAGTCTAGTAGCGCTATAGAAATGTTTAATAGTAGTAATAGTAATAGTACATTCCCACTTCAGACACAGGCAGCTCCTTGTGACTCTGGGCAAGTCACTTAACCCTCCATTGCCCCAGGTACAAATAAGTACCTGTATACAATATGTAAGCCGCATTGAGCCTGCCATGAGTGGGAAAGCGCGGGGTACAAATGTAACAAAAATAAACAAAAAATAAATATGTCAAGATTTGAAAGAACCTGGTAACCAATTCGGCCTACTTTATCCCGGCAAAATTAAGATTACTCATCACAATCATACTGTCACCTACACCGATCCAGAACTACTCCACAAATGGATCCAAGAGACTAAAATGGGCTAACTAATATATTTTGTCCAGGTCTTCTGCTCCAGTTTTTAGTTGTTGTTTGGAGATCTTTTTGTTTTTTTACTGCTCCTCACTTGCTAATTTCTCTCATTTAAGCTAGGTCCACAACTGCAAGTAATATAAAGATGCTTCATGTGGTTTATCTGAAAAATAATGTTTTCTTTTTTTTTCTTCTCTCTCTCATTCTTTTCTAAATGCACTATTTTTTCTGAATGTTTTCATGTTACTAGGGGAGGATTATTTAATGCTCAATTTGAATGTGGTTGCTATTTGTTCTGGGCTGCTTATTTGTTTGTTCCTCCGGTTTGTACTCATTTTTCTATGTGGTCCAGATGGGAGTGCTCATAATTGCTGTATGTATGTACTAGTTTGCAATGTGAACTGCTGTAACTCCTTTTGTCTAGTGGTGCTCCTTGGTCGACTGCCACCCGGGGCTGATCGCTGCTGCACACCATCCCAGATGCAGCACGCCCCCCTGGATGCAGTGCCCCCCGGGTGCACTGTCATCCCCACCCCCGGCGCAGCATCGTCCCCACCCTCCTGTATTGCTCTTACCTCCTGGGGTGCTGAGCAGTGAGACTGTGAGTTCTGCTGGTTCCCTGCTCCCTCCACTCCACTCTCGGTATGCCACTTTTTTTTTCACAGTTTTTGTTTTTATTGCACTCACTAATCTTTTTTCTTTGCAGGTTCATATCTCATTGTTTTTCTTTTATTTATCATTGTGGTATCAATATCATTCTATGACTTTTTTACAAGTTGTCACATGCTAATTGCTGTAATCATCCATTAAAGAGACGTAAAGTATCAGATTATGTACATCAGAAGAAGTCTGATGTTCTGTTTCTTTAAGAAACTTATATAAATTTGGAGGACTTCAGGAAAACATCTTTTCCTTGGGCTGGTATTCATCTTTTTTCCACAGCCACCTCTAAGACGAGAGGTGTCTCCATTTTCATCAGGAAATTTTGAATGCTGTCATCCTCCAACAAGCCTGTGATATCGAAAGCAGATGGATCATTGCTCCCTATCTTTAGCACTTCTGAACTTATATGTTCCAAATATTGATTATTGTTTTTTTCAACATCTGTTTGTGAAGTCCTTATAGAATATAGCTCAATTCCAGTTATTATTTGAGGTGATTTTAATATGCCTTTGGACAGGCAATCCACTTGCTCCTAGAGGCCTCCTAAAATGTGGCAAGATGTACATGCTCTCATTAAAGACCTTGGATTGTATGATCCTTGGAGAGCTATATACCCCTCTAATAAAGACTTTACTTTTTTTTTCCTCCCCACATCAATCATACTCCAGGATCAACTTTTTCCTCATATCTAAATCTCTTCTACCAACGACTATTTCCTCACTTATATTTCCCACCACTATATCTGACCATTCTCTGGCATCTTTGCATCTAAATATTCAATATACCAAGTCATCAGGAGGATGAAGATTGAATATGTCACTCCTTTATGATGTAGCTTCTGTGGAAAAAATTAACTTTTTATCAAAGACTTCTTTTCTATTAATGCCTCTTCAATTCCATCAATTAACACTACTTGAGAAGCCTTTAAATCCTGTTTATGTGGAAAAATCCTTAGCTATTCTGCATGGAAAAGGAAACAGACTCATCTATCCTCACTGAAGAAAAATCTCTCAACTGGAAAAAGATCGTATAGCTTCAGGTTTGTGATCAGTTCCTCTGCAATTAATTTCACTTAAATTTGAATTTAATAAACTTTGCAGTCTTACAGCTCAACAAGACAGTCTAATTCAAAAATTGGGGTAATACTCCACTTCTAACAAGGCTGGTCATCATTTAGCCCAATACTTAGCTAATTGTAAACAAAGATCAAGAATTACCAACATTGTGGGTGAGAACGGACACTCTCTGACAGATGACTCCTCCATCATAAAAAAAATGAACATTTTTATCAGTCCCTTTATTCATCCTCTCTTCTGGGACCATCTGACACAGTGGATTTGTTTCTCTAAAATTTACCTTATCCCACACTTATGGATTTACAAAATACTATCTTGGATGCTCCTATTCTTGAAGAGGAAATAAAACTTGCTATCAAGTCTTTAGCACTGCATAAAGCCCCAGGCCCAGATGATTATCCTTCTGAATTCTTCAAAGTTTTCTCCAATGTCCTGTCTACACTTTTATGTGAATTATACTCAGATCCTATCCTCAGGATCAAGGTCATTTTACTGAAGCACAAATTTTTGTTATACCCAAGCCTGGAAGAGATCCTACAAAGGTCTCTAACTATAGACCTATCTCTTTTCTAAATCTTTCTTCTAGACTTGAGAAGTCTTAGATGATATTACTAATTCAAATCAGATTGTTTTTATGAAAGGTCATTTTATTGGTGACATTACACAAATCTTTCATTCTCTCTTTGATCTGGCTATTATATATGACAAACCAACTGTGGCCATTTCACTCAACACTTAGAAGGTCTTTGACATGGTAGAATAGCCATATCTCTTCAATTCCCTTAAATGGTTTTGATGTAACAAACGTTTTCTGAATTGGCTCAAGATACTTTACAACTGGAGGGTAGCCAATGTTACTCCGATTTTTAAGAAGGGTTCCAGAGGAGATCCGGGAAATTATAGACCGGTGAGTCTGACGTCGGTGCCGGGCAAGATGGTGGAGGCTATTATTAAGAATAAAATTGCAGAGCATATACAAAAACATGGACTGATGAGACAAAGTCAGCACAGATTTAGTGAAGGGAAGTCTTGCCTCACCAATCTAATGCATTTTTTTGAGGGGGTAAGCAAACATGTGGACAATGGGGAGCCGGTTGATATTGTATATCTGGATTTTCAGAAGGCGTTTGACAAAGTGCCGCACGAAAGACTCCTGAAGAAATTGCAGAGTCATGGAATCGGAGGTAGGGTATTATTATGGATTAAGAACTGGTTGAAAGATAGGAAACAGAGAGTAGGATTGCGTGGCCAGTATTCTCAGTGGAGGAGGGTAGTTAGTGGGGTCCCGCAGGGGTCTGTGCTGGGTCCGTTGCTTTTTAATGTATTTATAAATGACCTAGAGATGGGAATAACTAGTGAGGTAATTAAATTCGCCGATGACACAAAATTATTCAGGGTCGTCAAGTCGCAGGAGGAATGTGAACGATTACAGGAGGACCTTGCGAGACTGGGAGAATGGGCGTGCAAGTGGCAGATGAAGTTCAATGTTGACAAGTGCAAAGTGATGCATGTGGGTAAGAGGAACCCGAATTATAGCTACGTCTTGCAAGGTTCCGCGTTAGGAGTTACGGATCAAGAAAGGGATCTGGGTGTCGTCGTCGATGATACGCTGAAACCTTCTGCTCAGTGTGCTGCTGCGGCTAGGAAAGTGAATAGAATGTTGGGTGTTATTAGGAAGGGTATGGAGTCCAGGTGTGCGGATGTTATAATGCCGTTGTATCGCTCCATGGTGCGACCGCACCTGGAGTATTGTGTTCAGTACTGGTCTCCGTATCTCAAAAAAGATATAGTAGAATTGGAAAAGGTACAGCGAAGGGCGACGAAAATGATAGTGGGGATGGGACGACTTTCCTATGAAGAGAGGCTGAGAAGGCTAGGGCTTTTCAGCTTGGAGAAGAGACGGCTGAGGGGAGATATGATAGAAGTGTATAAAATAATGAGTGGAATGGATCGGGTGGATATGAAGCGACTGTTCACGCTATCCAAAAATACTAGGACTAGAGGGCATGAGTTGAAGCTACAGTGTGGTAAATTTAAAACGAATCGGAGAAAATTTTTCTTCACCCAACGTGTAATTAGACTCTGGAATTCGTTGCCGGAGAACGTGGTACGGGCGGTTAGCTTGACGGAGTTTAAAAAGGGGTTAGATAGATTCCTAAAGGACAAGTCCATAGACCGCTATTAAATGGACTTGGAAAAATTCCGCATTTTTAGGTATAACTTGTCTGGAATGTTTTTACGTTTGGGGAGCATGCCAGGTGCCCTTGACCTGGATTGGCCACTGTCGGTGACAGGATGCTGGGCTAGATGGACCTTTGGTCTTTCCCAGTATGGCACTACTTATGTACTTATGTACTTCTAAACTAAAAATTGATGACTCTCTCTCCTCCTCATCCTATTGAATTGAGGCTCCATTCAGGGGCATACCCTGTTCCCACTTCTTTTCAATATCACACTAGAGCCATTGCTTATTGCCATCAAAGCCTCCCCAAATATTTCTGGCCTGTTCTATGGCAATAAGCAGTATAAGACTCTAGCATATGAAAATGATCTCATTTTTATTTCTAATCCCTCAAACTCTATTCAAAATTTACTTCAATTAGTTTCACATTTCTTACTTTTTGTGGGTTACAGCATCAACTGGGATAAATCTGAAGTCTTACCACTGAATGATGTTACCACGTTAACTGACATAAGTGACTCACCCCTTAAATAGTCTTCCTCACACATAAAATATTTGGGAGCTCTTTTTCATAGAGAGAGATCCCACCTCATGAATATAAATCTCCAAGCGCTCTGAAATAAAGTAGACAAACTTATTAACCAATGGTCACCACGTCACTTATCCGGTGGGGTTGTATGGAATCCATAAAAATGTCCATTATGCCTACTGTAAATTATTATCTCAGTATGCTCCCTAAACTTGCTCATCCATCATTTTATAAACAAATTGGTTATCAATAGAAATCAAACAAAATAAAACATGGAAAAGAAAATAAGATGATACCTTTTTTATTGGACATAACTTAATACATTTCTTGATTAGCTTTCGAAGGTTGCCCTTCTTCGTCAGATCGGAAATAAGCAAATGTGCTAGCTGACAGTGTATATAAGTGAAAAACATTCAAGCATTGCTATGACAGTCTGACAGGGTGGGAGGATGGGGGTGGGTAGGAAGTATGCATGGGGACATCAAAGTATATCTTTGGTATTCTAACAGGGTGGGTGTGGACAGGTGAGGGGAGGGTGATCAACAGAGACATACAGCTTTATGGTTTATAATGGGCTAGGAACCCCAGGTCCTTGTTAAGTCCTTTCTGTTGGGTGTTAAAATATTCAATCATTCTGACTTCAAAGGTCTTACGTTCTTGTATGGTTTTAAAGTTACCTTTGAGGATTCTCACTGTGAAGTCACTGGTGCAGTGTCCTGGTCTTGTAAAATGTTGCCCAACAGGCGTGGGAACCCTGCTGGCACCAGCATTGTTTATATGATGTCTATGTAAATTGAATCTTGTCTTAAGCATCTGGCCTGTTTCTCCAATATAGCATCCTTCATTACATTTTTTACACTGAATGATATATACCACATTGGAAGATGAGCAAGTGAAAGATCCCTTTATGTTGAATGTCTTTCCTTTGTGGATGACTTTGGGGTCCTGTGAAATATTTTGGCATAGTTTGCAACTGGATAAATTACAGGGAAGTGTGCCCTTCTGTTCCTTTTCAGTCTGTGAAGGAAGTTTACTTCTGATTAGCTTGTGTTTTAAACAAATTGTTTTAAACAAATTGAAAAGAAACTAATTATTTGAGGTGCAACAAACCTACTAGAATAGCCCTGAAAACACTAAAAGTTTCCAAAACAGACAGTGGAGTCTGTCTTCCAGATTTTTATTTATATCTCACTGCAGAAATCCTTAGATATGCTTCCTTTTGGCTTAACCAATGCCTTACTTCTCCTAAATGTCCCTCCTGGTTTAGAATCAAATCTGACCTAGTACAGCCTATTCACTTACATTGGCTTTCCTATGCTCCCAAATCCTGTATTACTTCATACTCTGATGCTATATCATCCACTATACAAGCTATCAACATGTTAGCTTCTATCTTTCACAATAATCGCTGGATGTCCAAGGAGGCTCCTATTTGGTATAACTCCAACTGTGTTATAAATGCTAAACCTGTCATATGGCAAACCTGGCATAATTGCAGTATTTGGAAGTTGGATCACCTCCTTAATGAGTCTTCTTTTCTATCCTTTGCTCAACACATGGAGAAATATGGTTTACCTCAATCAGAATTCTTTTGTTGGTACCAATTACGTCATTGTTGTTTTTCAATTTTCAGATCTCCTATAATCTGCCCTAATAGTTCTGACTTGATGAAACTTTGTTATCTGAGCTTCTTACAAGGCCATACTACTTAATTATTTTATAAATTCCTTTGAGCTAAAAAAATATTCCTTACAAAATTATACTCGTTCACTATGGTCTAATGAATCGGAATGGAAATACGATGATCATACTTGGAACATTTATTTCAAAAGTGTTTTGCGTCCCATAGCTTCCACTAGCCTCATGCAATCATTATACTTTCTATTTCATAAGACTATTTGAATCCCTAGTAAATTACATAGGGCCAATTTATGCTCCACATATCTGTATTGGCATTGCTTTAATCAATTGGGTGATTTAATACATATGCTATTTTTCCTGCCCTTGTATTTACCCATTTTGGACCTCTGTTTGGCTCCAAATAAAAAAATATTCTCCCTATTGTATCTGCCATCTCCCTTGAGATCCTCATACTTTGATCAATAGCACTCTCAGACAACTTAACCATTTGGAAATCTAAGGGACCACTTTACAAAGCCACGGGAAGGCTAACGTACAGGTAGTGCGCACCGAATCTGAACTACCGCTGGGGTAGCGCATGTGCCCAGTGGTAATTCTGAATTTGGTGCATGCTGAATCCTGCATTAGAAAATATTTTTCTGTTTTCTACCGTGGGGGGGCATTCCCGGAGGTAATCAGCAGTGTGGCCACATTGACGCATGTTGTATGGTTATTGCGCGGGTAGCACGTGAGCCCTTACTGCTAAGTCAATGGCTGGTGATAAGGGCTCAGGCCATAAATAGGCACATGCTAGTTTTAATTTTTGTGCACACCTATTTCCTGACCCATTAAAAAGTGGCCTTTTTCCCTGCCGTGGTAAAAAGTGGCCCAGTGCGCACCCAAAAGATGCTCTCATACTGCCAGAGGCCACTTTTTACTGGGACTTTGTAAAAGAACCCTTTAACTGTTTGATATTTTGATAGCTCTCACTATACAATTGCTTTTACATAGCAGGAAATTCTTTTCTTTACTTAATATCACTTTCTGCTGGTCAACTGTTTCTATGATACACAAATACAGTGGTGGAAATAAGTATTTGATCCCTTGCTGATTTTGTAAGTTTGCCCACTGACAAAGACATGAGCAGCCCATAATTGAAGGGTAGGTTATTGGTAACAGTGAGAGATAGCACATCACAAATTAAATCCGGAAAATCACATTGTGGAAAGTATATGAATTTATTTGCATTCTGCAGAGGGAAATAAGTATTTAATCCCTCTGGCAAACAAGACCTAATACTTGGTGGCAAAACCCTTGTTGGCAAGCACAGCGGTCAGACGTCTTCTGTAGTTGATGATGAGGTTTGCACACATGTCAGGAGGAATTTTGGTCCACTCCTCTTTGCAGATCATCTCTAAATCATTAAGAGTTCTGGGCTGTCGCTTGGCAACTCGCAGCTTCAGCTCCCTCCATAAGTTTTCAATGGGATTAAGGTCTGGTGACTGGCTAGGCCACTCCATGACCCTAATGTGCTTCTTCCTGAGCCACTCCTTTGTTGCCTTGGCTGTATGTTTTGGGTCATTGTCGTGCTGGAAGACCCAGCCACGACCCATTTTTAAGGCCCTGGCGGAGGGAAGGAGGTTGTCACTCAGAATTGTACGGTACATGGCCCCATCCATTCTCCCATTGATGCGGTGAAGTAGTCCTGTGCCCTTAGCAGAGAAACACCCCCAAAACATAACATTTCCACCTCCATGCTTGACAGTGGGGACGGTGTTCTTTGGGTCATAGGCAGCATTTCTCTTCCTCCAAACACGGCGAGTTGAGTTCATGCCAAAGAGCTCAATTTTTGTCTCATCTGACCACAGCACCTTCTCCCAATCACTCTCGGCATCATCCAGGTGTTCACTGGCAAACTTCAGACGGGCCGTCACATGTGCCTTCCAGAGCAGGGGGACCTTGCGGGCACTGCAGGATTGCAATCCGTTATGTCGTAATGTGTTACCAATGGTTTTCGTGGTGACAGTGGTCCCAGCTGCCTTGAGATCATTGACAAGTTCCCCCCTTGTAGTTGTAGGCTGATTTCTAACCTTCCTCATGATCAAGGATACCCCACGAGGTGAGATTTTGCGTGGAGCCCCAGATCTTTGTCGATTGACAGTCATTTTGTACTTCTTCCATTTTCTTACTATGGCACCAACAGTTGTCTCCTTCTCGCCCAGCGTCTTACTGATGGTTTTGTAGCCCATTCCAACCTTGTGCAGGTGTATGATCTTGTCCCTGACATCCTTAGACAGCTCCTTGCTCTTGGCCATTTTGTAGAGGTTAGAGTCTGACTGATTCACTGAGTCTGTGGACAGGTGTCTTTCATACAGGTGACCATTGCCGACAGCTGTCTGTCATGCAGGTAACGAGTTGATTTGGAGCATCTACCTGGTCTGTAGGGGCCAGATCTCTTACTGGTTGGTGGGGGATCAAATACTTATTTCCCTCTGCAGAATGCAAATAAATTCATATACTTTCCACAATGTGATTTTCCGGATTTAATTTGTGATGTGCTATCTCTCACTGTTACCAATAACCTACCCTTCAATTATGGGCTGCTCATGTCTTTGTCAGTGGGCAAACTTACAAAATCAGCAAGGGATCAAATATTTATTTCCACCACTGTATGAATGTAAAGCTGCTGAATGTACTAATAGAAATGTTGGAACTTTGGAAGTCTAAGTGCTTTGAAAATGAGCCCCAAAATGTGGTCCCCGATTGTTAACTATAACAGTTTATAATGGCATTCCTCTGGTCACTTCACTTTCTGATCCTTTTCATTCTCTAATATCTTTATTTAGATCATAATCTTTGTTTTCTCATGAGTGCATTTTTATTTTATATTGTATAATTGTCTCCTTTCTGGTACACGATTATGCATGTCCCTGGATGTTATGTATCTGATAATATTTACTGTCATATTTATAATGCTTCTCTTTTATTGATATATTTCAATAAAATATTTGAACTTAAAAAAGCAACTGACAAAACAGCAAAATATCCAGCAAAACCTGAATAAAACAAATTCCCTTAAGCATAGGAAATGACAGAAAGCAAATACTTTTTGGCTGCTCAACCCTACCAGATAACTATTTACACAAAGTTAGGACAGGAAAAGGGCTAACAACCTTATCCCGTTATCTATTCAGATAATGGGCCACATATCACCACAGATAACACAGATGCAGCCTTATTTTTGAAAGTGATGGGCGCCCAGATTTCGACCCAAATTGGGAGATAGGCGCCCATCTCGCAAAGGCGCCCAAATTGGTATAATCAAAAGCCGAATTTGGGCGTCTTCAACTGCACTCCGTCGCGGGAACAAACAAAGTTGAGGGGGGCGTATCGGAAGCGTGGTGAAGGCGGGACTGGGGTGTGTTTATCGGCCGAGGAGAGATGGGCGCCTTCAGCCGATAATTTAAAAAAAGAAATGCGTTTTTAGAGTAAATTTAGGTCACTTTTTTGGACCCTTTTTTTCACGAAGTCCCAAAAAAGCGCCCTAAATGACCAGATGACCACCGGAGGGAATCAGGGATGACCACTCCTGACTCTTCCAGTGGTCACTAACCCCCTCCCACCAAACCCCCCCCAACTTTAACAACTTTGTTTTCCAACCGGTATGCCAGCTTTAAATACCATACTCAGCTCCATCACAGCAGTATGCAGGTCACTGGAGCAGTTGTTCGTGGGTGCAGTGGACTTCAGGCAGGTGGACCCAGGCCCATCCCCCCTACCTATTACACTTGTGATGGTAAATGGGAGCACTCCAAACCGCCCCCAAAACCCACTGTACCCAAATGTAGGTGCCCCCCTTCAGCCATAAGGGCTATGGTAATGGTATAGAGTTGTGGGCAGTGGGTTTTGGGGGGATTTGAGGGGCTCAGCACCCAAAGGAAGGGAGGTATGGACTTGGGAGGTATTTGACTTTTTAAAAAAAATTATTACAAGTGCCCCTTAGGTTGCCCGGTTGGTGTCCTGGCATGTGTGGGGGACCAGTGCACTATGAATCCTGGCCCCTCCCATGACCAAATGCCTTGGATTTGTTCGTTTTTGAGCTGGGCGCCTTCGGTTTCCATTATCGCTAAAAAACAAAACCGCCCAGCTCAAATCCACACAACTCCGATACATTTGCCAGGCACAAAACATATTATCGAAAAAAAAGATGGGCGGCCATTTTTTTTGAAAATACGGTCTGTCCCGCCCCTTCACGTACCTGTTCTTGGACATAGACGCCCATGGAGATGGGCGTTCATTTTCAATTATGCCCCTCATGGTCACCTCTGAATTCAAATATTCAGCATCACCATTATCCAGATACTGGTGCTGAATATCTGGATCTCTTTCAGCAGAATATCCGGATTTTTCAGCCAGGTGGCAGCCAATTGTTTAAAAAAAACACTGACTGCCCCACTGAATTGATCTGTGTATTCCATTTGGGAAAAGAGCAGGGAGAAGACCCCCCCCCCTCCCAGAACAGGTAGAAAGAAAAGTGACTAGGAAAAACTACTGTTTCCAAGAGGCAGGGCACGCTGGGGGAGAAAATTCAAAGAGTAATTCTCCAGTCATTGGCATCAGGATTATGAAAGAGGGCATACTAATTCAAAGACAGCAAAAGATGGAGGGAGGAGAATCGAGCCAACCAACTGACCAGCAATCCAGTCTACTCCAAGTAAGGAGCATGCCAGTTTGAATCTTGTCAATGATGAGAGGATATAACTAGATGCTCCCCAAACAACAATGAAATTTAAAAACTCCCTGTCAATAAGTGGAAATCCAAATTACAGTAGTGGGGGGGGGGGGGGGGGGGGCAGAAGGAGGGGTTCCATATCTGACTAACAGAAAAAGCCAAAATTTGTTAGAATTGCACAGCAGGAATAATTAATCCTAGTTAGAGAAAATAAACTGTTTTCGTATTTGTGTTTTTGGAATTTGCTTTACACTGATTGCTACCAGAAAAGCCAAAACTTGCTAAAAACTGCACAGCAGGAATAAATGAGTCTGGCTGTTGAAAGAAAATATTTTTGCTTCTGTGTTTTTGGAACTTGCATTAAACTAAGGACTACCAGAAGAGCAAGAATTTACTTGAACTACACAGCAGGAATAATTAAGCCTGACTAGAGGAAAGAAACTGATTTGCTGGCTTCTGTGTGTTTAACTTGTTTTGAACTGAAAGCTGTCAAAATGCCAAAGTCTGCTGGGAGTACACAGCAAGGATAGTTACACCAAGCTGGAAAGTAGAACAATTTGGTTTCTGGGTTGAAAGGTGAAGTAGCTTGAAGCCCTGACTGGAAGGACAGACAACCTGGAGAGGAGGCATCAGTGGGATGCAATAACCCTAACACAGAGGGGGGATCTGCAGTAAGCTCCCACCCCCATCCCCTATGGCAACAGGTAAGATGGTTTGGGGGTGATCCCTCAACAAATTGGGAATACTTGATTAGCCATAGAGAAGAGGGACCAACTGCCAGTGTAATAGCAGAGGCTTTTACCTCTGCTCTGGACTATTGTCCTTCTTTTGGTTGCCTTCCTGTTCTCTACACCCCAGGATGACTATGTCCAGGAATGGCTAATCTATTAATGCTTGTAATTGGTTCACATGACAGCCTGGAACATTATTCTCATGACCTCAGTATTGACTGTGAATAAAGTCTGGCTACCCTATAACCCAAAGGTTGTCTCTGCATAAGTCCTACCACATGTCCGTCTGGAAGAAAGTCAGTGGGTGTGTGGAATGTATGGTGCCTAGTCTTACCTTGTCGCCTGTGGGCTATGTCCCAGCTTCTGACTCCAGCCACTGTTCCAGAGTCAACTGTGGCTAGTCCCTCCCTCTCCAAGAGACCATTGTACACCCGTGTGAACAACTGGAAGAGGACCCGGAGCACACCATTTGGAGGGGGCACACCCTTCCGATCTATGTGTGAGTGACCACAACTCTGGTCTTCCTGGCAATCGGCACCTTTCAAAAGCCTCTGGGAGCTTCAGCAGGCATGAGTCAGTTATCTGCCTCATGCATCATAAACCACTTTCTTCAGGTCTTTTTGTGAAGGGACACCTTTTATATTCAGTTCTCCATTTGTGAGGCAGAACAGCAACAAACAACGATGGTCTTTTATTAGCTAACTATTACGTCCCTCACCTGTTCGATGCTCCTCCCGGCTAAGTCATTCCTCAGCTTCGTTCAAGAGGGACAAGGTTCAGTCTTAGGAGGGTCGGTTTCAGTTTCCTAAGTCTGGCAGCCGTCATCCGGGTTGGATCAAGGACAGCAGCCATCTTGGCTAGCTCAGGAGGGGGCAGCCATCTTGGAGTAACGAGGTCAGGAAGGAAGCCCATATTTGGACGAAGGCACCTCTGCTGATGGGGGCAGCCATCTTGAATCAGCTGCACATACTTGAGCCTAATTCCTCCACTACTTAAAGCCCTGCCTTCAGTCCTTCGTTGCTTTGGCCTCATTTGTTTTGAGGAGCTGCTGTTGGACTTTCTTCTGTTCCTGTTTTCCTGTGTACTGGACCTTGGCTAGTCTTCTCGGATTACGCTTGTTTGCTGCCTGCCTTGACCCTGGACTGAATTGACTATTCTTTGCCTGTTGGAGTTCTGGTTCTGGACTGTGTCTGTTTCCTGCTGTCCTGGTCAGTGGCTGTGCAACCCCGCCAGTTCCTGAAGTCCTGGTGGCTACCTGCAGCTGGGAGCTCAACTCCCGGTGAACGGGGGTCACTTCCCAGGTGAAGCTAGGGGTTGTCTGGCTGCCTGACCGAGTGCGGTGTCACTCCATCTCTGCCTTGCTCAGTCGGGGCACAGGGGCTCACTACTACCGGGTCATAACACTAACCCAGTTCCCCTCTGCCCTGGATGTAATCAATTGCACATACATGGCCCTCAGGCCACCTGCAGCCACTAAACAAGAGTACCAAAACCGCAGAGCCTATTACTTGCTCAACATGCAGGAGATGTGTAAAGTTGCACTGGAAATCACGGATGTGTGTGAACTTCCCAATATCATGCCATGATTCCTATATCTTTTTGAGGTTTGTCATCCACAATACTTTCCAGAAGAGAGAGACCCCAACACCTTGTAATCACTGACTACCATCTCTGTATGTTGACCATGGCTATCTGCTGAAGAGCTGGCTCATGACTCCCATAGTGAACTCTAGAAGCCAGAAGATCAAAGATACAACAGGGTCAAGCTGCAACCTGGCAGTGATTGAATGGGCATTTGGACTTCTAATGTCCCAGATCAGATGCCTTGACCACTCTGGGGGGAGCTATTGTATAGTCTGTCAAAGGTCTGTGACATCTTTGTTGCCTGTCGCATGCTGCATAAGTTGATGATATCCCAGCGTTGGCCAGAACCCCAAGAACAGGGCTGGACAGGAGAGTGATGAAGATGGTGAGGAATGCCAAGAACCCCGAGATGATCTGCAATCTCAGAGATCCAGACAGAGGCCTGGAGGTTCAGGACAGTCTTATCCAGATGCATTTTCTGTGACAAAGGTGAGATGTTAATTATTGACAAGCACATAGCTGACAATTTCCTGATACCATTCCCTCCTTCTCCCCTCTCCTGTTCCACCCCATTGTGCAGTACAATCAAATAGGTGAGACGAATACAAAAAGTGACCCCATGTTTCCCCCTCCCCTTTTCTTACTACTGATATCTCCTGCTGCACCCTAGCCTGCTCTTGAGGGATTACCCCAAGCTCCTCCTGTATGCCAGTGACCTCGTCCCTGAGCAGGACCTGCTGTTCACTTAACTCTTCTCTACACTATAACATTGTTTCCCTCTTCTCCTTTTTTGTTCCTGCTCAGGGTGACCAAGAACTTCCTCATCTTTATGCAGCTCTTCCTCCCTTGATGGTGGCTTCTGCTCCGGATCAGCCTTGATCTCCCATGCCTCCATGCCTGTGTCTCTAATAGCCTCCTCATCTGTCTCTGGCAGCAGAATGCTAGCATTCTACTGCTGCTGCTGCACCCTGCTCACTGGACCATGGGGTTGGGGTGCATGCTGGGAAAGGTTTGGGGATGGGAATATAAACTCTACAGTGGTGACAATGTGACATATTGTGGGGTTTGGAAAGTGGCCTAGTGGCTAGGACTGTAGTCTAGGAGCCAGAGGAACTGGGCTTGATTCCCACCTTTGCCACTGCTCACTCACCTGTACAGCTTGAGTAAGAGAGACACACACATTGGTTGAGAAATGTACAATTTGACCTTAAACTTTGAAAAGTACATCCGGCTGGGGAATTTGGTTTCTCTCAGTTGCATTTCTTCATGATAGAAAATACAATTGCTATTTGAAGTAGGAATACTGTGACTTTTGAAAATGTGTTCTAATCACAGTAAGTCTGTTTTCTCTTACTGCCAAATTTCTGTACCATTAATTACTGGACAAAAAGTATTGAACAATTTAAAAGGGAGTTGTTCATATAACACCATTGCATACTGAGTGATTTGTTTCATTTTTGAACAAGTTATTAAGGGGTCCTTTTATTAAGCTACGGTTAACACTAACGTGTGATTACTGCTGCTAAAAAGAGCTTACTTTGGGGTGCGCTCAGGTGTCCCTTGGTAATTTTTGCATGTGCGCATGCTATCCATGTGCTAAAAAATAACATTTAATGTGAATATGCATATACAATTCCCCTAACAATAAGGGCTCACTACCTGTCACTCATGTGGTTTATTTGTGGTAGGAGGGCCTAGGCCCAAGGAGATGAAGTATTGCAGCTCATACATGACACAGGTTCACACCATCCCTCAAGAGTTTCATCTTTTTCACGTAACAACCCCTTGCTAGTTCTGCAGGTGACACATGCATCTGATTGGGCATTGTGACAGCACTCTTTAGCACTCTCTCCCTTCCACTCTTCACAATGCTCAGGTAACCTGGGTAGTAGCCTTAGAACCTCAATATCATATAGAGAAGCCATAGGTATAGAGATGAAAAGACAGGACACCGATATAAACTTTAACTGTTTACAGAATATTAAGATAATTTGTTTTTTGTCCTTTTCATATATTTTTATAAAATATTAGAAAATAAAATGTTTTCCACTTGAACCAAAATAAAATATTTACAAATAGTGGAGGAGTGGTCTAGTGGTTAGACAACTGGTCTTGCAATCCCGAGGTGGCCGGTTCAAATCCCACTGCTGCTCCTTGTGATCTTGGGCAAGTCACTTAACCCTCCATTGCCTCAGGTACAAACTTAGATTGTGGGCCCTCATGGGACAGAGAAATATCCAGTGTACCTGAATGTAACTCACTTTGAGCTACTACTGAAAAAGGTGTGAGCAAAATCTAAATAAATTAAACAAAACAGGAAAGAGGGAAGAAAATGAGTGACAACCAAGAAAAAGGACTAATATATAACTGAAATAAAAAGGGTGAGGGAAGAAGAAAGGTGGCCTCAGGAGGTCAGGCTGACCAAGGGTCCTGGAATGTAGGGGGTCCACAGATAGCAGAATGCCTGAGAAAATTTTAGCTTGGGTGGCTTCCATCTGCTCTAGGGCATGCTCCAATCTGGTCAGAGCAGCTTCCATGGTCCTTATTTGCCAGTCAATGGCCTCACACATGGACCCATCTCCTCCAATACAGCATCTGTTCCAGTGGTAGGTGCAGGCATAGATAGGGCTCAACCTGTGCCAGCACCTACCCCTGGAACCACCTGAGCCTCAGCTATCTGTCTTGGGGAAGATAAAGAGACACGCAGGAGGCCATTGTCCTCTTTTGAGGAGATGTTCCCCTTCTGAGAGAGGAACTGCTGCTCCTGGGGTGGTACAGGGGATCAGATGTAGAGGGGGGGGGGGATGCTGGACTAGGTGATTTACCCACTTCATCTTCATTTTCCTCATTGTCATTGGCCTCCCCATCATCTTCTTGTCTATATATGTGTCATGATATGGAAGCTGTTGTGATTGTCAATCTGCATTAAACATCACAGTATTTATGCAGTATATAGCACTAATTTGTCTTTTGATTTTGCAACCATAAATCTTACATGAACATACTGCACTGTCACAGGTTCCTGCTACCCCACTAGTATTTTGCCCTTGCTGCCTCAGGGACACAGACATTACAATTAAAAGAGGCATTGCTACACAAGGAAGGGATGTGGCTGAGTGGTTAAAATGCTTCTTTTAAACTTCTGGAATGGTGAGTTCAAGTCCATACATTACTACTACTACTACTACTACTATTTAACATTTCTAAAGCGCTACCTGGGTTGCGCAGCGCTGTACAATTAACAAAGAAGGACAGTCGCTGCTCAAAGGAGCTTACAATCTAAAGGACAAAAAGTGCAGTCAATCAAGATTGAGGCAGTCTAGATTTCCTGGATAGAGGTACAATGGTTAGGTGCCGAAAGCGACATTGAAGAGGTGGGCTTTGAGCAAGGATTTGAAGATGGGTAGGGAGGGGGCTTGGCGTTTGGGCTCAGGGAGTTTATTCCAAGCATAGGGTGAGGTGAGACAGAAAGGGCGGAGTCTGGAGTTGGTGGTAGTGGAGAAGGGTACAGAGAGGAGGGATTTGTCCTGTGAGCGGAGGTTACGGGTAGGAGCGTAAGGGGAGATGAGGGTAGAGAGGTAGTGAGGGGCTGCAGATTGAGTGCATTTGTAGGTTAGTAGGAGAAGCTTGAACTGTATGCGGTACCTGATCGGAAGCCAGTGAAGTGACTTGAGGAGAGGGGTGATATGAACATATCGGTCTAGGCAGAAGATAAGATGCACAGCAGAGTTCTGAACAGATTGAAGGGGGGATAGATGGTTAAGTGGGAGGCCAGGGAGGAGTAGGTTACAGTAGTCAAGGTGAGAGGTAATGAGATAGTGGATGAGAGTTCGGGTGGTGTGCTTAGAGAGGAAAGGGTGAATTTTGCTGATGTTATAGAGAAAGAAGTGACAGGTCTTGCCTACCTGCTGGATATGGGCAGAGAAGGAGAGGGAGGAGTCAAAGATGACTCAGAGGTTGCGGGCAGATGAGACGGGGAGGATGAGGGTGTTATCGACTGAAATAGAGAGTGGAGGGAGAGGAGAAGTGAGTTTGGGTGGAAAGACAATGAGCTCGGTCTTGGCCATGTTCAGTTTCAGGTGGCAGTTGGACATCCAGGCAGCAATGTCAGATAAGCAGGCCGATACTTTGGCCTGGGTTTCCGCAGTGATGTCTGGTGTGGAGAGACAAAGCTGGGTGACATCAGCATAAAGATGATATTGGAAACCATGAGATGAGATCAGCGAGCCCAGGGAAGAGGTGTAGATTGAAAAAAGAAGGGGTCCAAGGACAGATCCCTGAGGAACTCCAACAGAGAGCGGGATGGGGGTGGGGGAAGATCCATGAGAATGTACTCTGAAGGTACGGTGGGAGAGATAAGAGGAGAAGCAGGAAAGGACAGAGCCCTGGAACCCAAATGAGGATAGTGTAGCAAGAAGTAAATTATGATTGACAGTGTCAAAAGCGGCAGATAGGTTGAGGAGGATGAGGATGGAGTAGTGACCTTTGGATCTGGCAAGGAACAGGTCATTACAGACTTTAGTGAGTGCCGTTTCTTTCGAGTGTAGAGGGCGAAAACCGGATTGAAGTGGATCGAGGATGTCATGAGAGGAGAGAAAATCAAGACAGCGGCTGTGAACGGCACGTTCAAGTATCTTGGAGAGGAAGGGTAGGAGGGAGATGGGACAGTAGTTGGAAGGGCAGGTAGGGTCTAGTGATGGTTTTTTGAGGAGTGGTGTGACTACAGCATGCTTGAAGGAGTCAGGGACAGTTGCAGTGGAGAAAGAGGTTGAGGATATGACAGATGGTGGGGGGTGACAGTAGGAGAGATGGTGTTTAGTAAGTTAGTGGGGATGGGATCAGAGGAACAGGTGATGCATTTTAAGGAGGAAAGAAGGTGGGCGGTTTCCTCCTCAGTGATATCAGGAAAAGAGGAGAAGGAGGCCTGGGTTGGTTGGTTGAGGGAGTGGGTTAAAGGGTGAAGAGGAAGAGGTGGCTTGGTAGTGAATTCGAGGTTGATCTTCTGCACCTTGTCGCGGAAGTAGTCAGCCAGTGATTGAAGAGAGAGTGAGGGGGGGGGGGGGTGGGAGCGGAGGACACTTTGAGGAGGGAGTTAAGGGTGGCGAAGAGACGACGAGGGTTGGATCAGAGATAATTAGTCAATTGGATGTAATAGTCCTGTTTGGCAAGGAATAGGGAGGACTGGAAGGAGGATAGCATGACTTTGTAATGAATGAAGTCGCTATGGGTGCGAGATTTTCTCCAGAGGCGTTCAGCAGATCGGGTGCAGGGGTGAAGATATCAGATGCAAGGGGTCAGCCAGGGGCTGGGGATTAGTATACCTTGTGGGATGGGAGATGGATGGTGCAAGGGTGTTCAGAGCAGAGGAGAGTGTGGCATTGTAAGTAGAGACAGCCTTGTCGACAGACTCGGAGGACATGATGGACGGGAAGAGATTAGAGATACTAGAGGATAAGGTGGGAGGGTTGACAGCTTGGAAATTCCTGAAAGTAGTGGTTAGTGTTCGGCGGGACTGAGGGAGAGGGTGATGAAGTGTGAAGGTGATCTGAGAGAGGAAGAGCAGAGGCGCAGAAATTGGAGGGTGAGCAGGTAGAGGAGAGGACGAGGTCAAGACAATGGCCAGTTTGGTGAGTAGGGGTGGTGGAGCTCAGCTGGAGGTTGAAGGAGGATGTCAGAACTGAGAAGCATAAGAGTCGGACGGGTCGTCAGCGTGTATGTTAAAGTCTCCAAGAATGAGGGACGGAGATGAGGGTTCAAAAAAAAAACAGAGAGCCAGGCGTCGAAGTCAGTAAGGAAGGAAGGAAGAGGGGGACTTATCAGGGGGGCGGTAAATGACTGCAACTCTGAGTGGCAGCAGGTAGAATAGACAGATGGAGTAAACTTCAAAGGATGAGAAGCAGTGAGACTGCGGTAGGAGGAGGGGTTGAAAACTACAGGAGGGCGAAAGTAGAAACCCGACGCCCAGTGGCGTACCAAGGGGGGGGCAGTGGGGGCGGTCTGCCCCGGGTGCACGCCACTGGGGGGGGGGGGGGTGCCGCGCGCCTGTCGGCTTATCGTTTTCATGCTCCCTTTGCCCCGGAACAGGTTACTTCCTGTTCTGGGGCAGAGGGAGCATGAAAACGAAGAGCCGGCAGGTGCGCGGCACCCCCCCCCAGCGGCGTGCACCCAGGGTGGGGTTCTTTCACTAGGGGATCGGGGGTTCTTTCGCCGGGGGGGGCTTCGTGCTGTTCCAGGGGGCGGGGCTGCACCCAGGGGCAGGGTGCATCGGAGGTCCGCCCCAGGTGTCAGCCCCCCTAAGAACGCCACTGCCGACGCCTCTTCCGCGGCCAACTGGGCGGGGAGTGTGGGAGAAAAGATAACCTCCATGGCATAGGGCCACGACTGAGGCAGAGTCATCAGGGGTGAGCCAGTTTTCAGTTAGGGCGAGCAGTTGAAGGGAACGGGAGATGAAGTGATCATGGGTGAAGGGAAGTTTGTTGCAGATCGAGCGGGCATTCCACAGGGCACATGAGAAGGGGAGGGAAGAGGGGGGAGGAGGGGAATAGAGATGAGATTGGAGACATCCCGGAATCGTTTGCATGGATAGGACGAGAGCTGATGTGGAGGACCAGGATTGGGATTAATGTCCCCAGCGGAGAGCAGGAGAAGGAGTAAGAGAGTATGGAGAAGAGTAGGAGAGGTACGACGACAGCAACGAAGGCGAGATCTACTCAGATAGGTGTCTGCTCCCTTGAGGTGCCAGCAGTTTGCCCTTGCCTCCTCAATGAGGCATGCTTTGCCATTTTAAGAGGCATTGCAACACCAGGAAGGAGTTGACCTAGTGGTTACAATGCTTGCCTTATTCTTCTGTGGTGGGGGTGGAAGGTGGAGACAGAGTGTCCAGAACACCAGCCATACAACTTTGGGGTAGTAAGCTCAAATCCCATCACTGGTCACATCTCCACAGGCACCCCAAAGCAGAGGAGGAAGTAGTCTTGTGGCTTGAAAATGGTGCACCATTCCAGGGCCATCCAACCACCACACCAGTGGTGTGCTGGAGCCGGCTCGCACCGGCTCGCAAGAGCCGTTTGTTAAATTTTCTGGCATCTTGCGAGCCGGCTCGCCTCTGCTCCCCTGCCCCGCTAATCCATCTTCCGTCTGCCCTCTGCTCCCCGATAGTAGCCCTGCTGGTTTCCTTTCTGCGATGCCACCCTGCCTTTAAAAAATGTATTTTCCCTCGAGGCGGCCAGCGTTGAAGCGAAGGCAGCAGGCTCAGCTCAGTTCCTGCCTTCGTTCTGTTCCTTCGCATCATGGCTCCGCCCTTGCCTGACGTATTTCCTGTTTGCGCAAGGGCGGAGCCATGATGTGAAGGAATGGAATGAAGACAGGAACTGAGCTGAGCCTGCTGCCTTCGCTTCAACGCTGGCCGCCTCGAGGGAAAATACATTTTTTAAAGGCAGGGCGGCGGCGGCGGCAGCGCAGAAAGGAAACCAGCAGGGCTACTATCGGGGAGCAGAGGACAGACGGAAGAGGGACGGCCAGGGGAGCGGAGAGGGCTGGAAGATGGCGGAGAGGAGGGCAGGGGGGAGACGAGGATTGCTCGACATGGGTGGATGGAGGGGAGAGGATGGTTGCTGGACATGGGTGGGTGGATGGAGGGCAGGGAATCAGAGGGTTGCTGGACATGGGTGGATGGAGGGCAAGGGGGAGAGGAGGGTCGCTGGACATTGGTAGATCGAGGGGAGAGGAGGGTTGCTGGACATGGGTGCATGGAGGTGAGAGGATGGTTTCTGGACATGGGTGGGTGGATGGAGGGCAGGGAAGAGGAGGGTTTCTGGACATGGGTGGATGGAGGGCAGGGGGGAGAGGAGGGTTGCTGGACATGGGTGGATGGAGGGCAGGGGGAGAGGAGGGTTGCTGGACATGGGTGCATGGAGGGGAGAGGAGGGTTGCTGGACATGGGTGCATGGAGGGCAGGGGAGAGGAGGGTTGCTGGACATGGGTGGGTGGATGGAGGGCAGGGGAGAGCAGGGTTGCTGGCCATGGGTGGGTGGATGGAGGGCAGGGGAGATGGATATGGGTGGAGGGGAGGGAAGAGTGAGAAATGAGATGAGAAGAGGGAAAAGGAAGAGAGGAGAATAACTGCAAATGGATGGAGAAAATAGGCAGAAGCTGAGGACCAGAAATGAAGAAGAAAGGAGGAAAGAAATAAATGGAAAGGAAGTCCTGGAAACAGAGTTAAGAGGACAGATAGCAGCAGAATCGGATACTGGGCCAGCATGAGCAGAAAAACAGTCACCAGACAACAAAGGTAGAAAAAAACTCATTTTATTTTCATTATAGTGTTTGGAATATGTTCACCTTGAGAATCAGGTGCTCAACATTAAACGTTTATATTTATTTACTTATTTATGGCATTTTATCCCACATTAAACATGAATTAGATTGGAACCTGGGATCATTTAATAGTTTTTTCCTGGAGAGAGTAATGCATTGCCCCCCCCCCCCCGGGCTATAGCCAGCTCTGCAATTTGGGGGGGGGGCGCAGAGGTGGGGGGGGGGGGGCGCAGAGGTGGACCGGGGAGAGAGCCTGTTAAAAATTTACCAGCACACCACTGCCTCACACCCATTAACAAAACTTGTGCACAATAGCCTGCATACCCATCACGCTGAGGAAGGAGGCCTGGGAGCTCAATGCAACCATCAGCCTCCCCATGGGCGTAGTTTGACTTTTTCATTTGGGGGGGGCAAAGGATGGAGTGGGGCACATTAGAATATTCATTTGTGTGTGTGTGTGTATATATATATATATATATATATATATATATAATATGCAAATGAATATGCTAATACGGAGGAAGGAAGGAAGGGAGAAAGAGCTGGCTTTTTTGGGAATAACCATAATGAATATGTATGAGATCTCACACATATGCATTATGGTTATTCCCAAAAAGGTCAGCTCTTTCTCCCTTCCTTCCTCCTTACCCAGCACTCCCTCTTCCTCTCCAGTAGTATTTCCCCACCCCCTTTCCCATACCATACCATGCCAGTGTAGAACTTAGAAATGCACAAGCTCTATATGTAGATGTGTCATGATTTAGGCTCTAAAACCCTTTCTGATGTTTAGGTGCCACCTCAGTAAGACCAACACACATTCTCTCCACTGGAAAACACTATACACAAACTTGTGCAAAAACACACTCATAACCTTACCAAACCATAACAGCACTAATTCCAAGGACAGAACGAGCAACAACCTTTTGCATGGAAAGGCACCACTGTAATTACATCGGGCTCTAAAACACCAGTACACTACCTAGTGAAAAAAACAAAAAGGGCTGCAAGTACTACACGCTAGCAGAATACTGCACTTTGATCACACATGAAAAATACATGACACAACAGATATGACACATGGAACTAGAAATAAAAAAAATATGAAGGCAAAATACTAAACTGGAAAGTTACCTCAAGAAGTTAGACTCGGCATGCAACAATCCTATAAAAAATGAAACTTACGTGCAAAATATCACAGATGCACATTTCCAATAGCTGACATATTCCAATTAATAAATTCTGAATAAAATACCTTTTTCTACCTTTGTTGTCTGATCATTTAGTTTTTCTATTCGCTTTGGTCCCAGTGTCTTCTGTTTTATGCAGTGTCTTTTTTCCATTTGATATTTTTTTCTCTCACCATGTCCACCATCCTCCTGTGTCCTTATGCGTCCTGTCTACCATCTGTATCCCTATCCTTCCTCAAGTTTCAGTATCTGCCCTCAAAGTGTTTCGATCCAGTCCTTAAATGTTAGAAATGTTAAGTAGTAGTAGTAGTAGTAGCAGCAGTTTGCCCTCCATCCATGTCCAGCATTTCTCCTCCCTCCCCTCACCTCCATGTCCAGCATTTCTCCTCTGTCCCTTCCCCTCCATCTGTGTGCATCTCCTTTCTTTCCTTCCCTCCATCCTCGTCCAACATTTCTCCTCTCTTCCCTGTTCTCCACTCCATCCACCAGTATTTCTCCTCTCTCTTCCCTCCATCCATGTGCATCTCCTTTCTGACTTCCTTCCCCTCCATCCATCTATGTCCAGCAACTCCCCTGCCCTCTCCTCCATCCAACCATATACAACAAATTTCCTCTCTCCCCTGCCCCCTCCATCCATCCATCCATGTCCAGCAATTCTCCTCTCTCCCCTGCCCTCCCCTCCATGTCCAGTGATTTCTCTTCTCTCCCCTGCCCTCCCCTCCATCCATGTGCATCTCCTTCCTCTTCCCTTCCCTCCATCCATGTCCAGCAACTCTCCTCTCTCCCCCCTGCCCTCTCCATCCATCCATCCATCCATATCCAGCAAATTTCCTCTTTCCCCTGCCCCCTCCATCCATGCCCAGCAATTATCCTCTCTCCCCTGCCCTCCCCTTCTCTCCATGTCCAGCGATTTCTCTTCTCTCCCCCTCCCATCCCTGTCCAGCGATTCTCCTCTGCCTCCCCCTATGTCAAACAATTCTCCTTTGACCCCCCACTCTCCCCCATCCATGTCCAGTGACTTCCCCAGCTCGCCCTTCCCAGCTCCCCCTTTTCAGTCCCTGAGTTCTAGTTCCCTCCTCTCCATCAATGTCCAGCAATTCTCTATTCTCCCCTGCCCCCTCCATTCCATCCATCCAGCAATTCTCCTCACTCCTCTGCCTTCCCCTCCATGTCCAGCAATTTCTGTCCTCTTCCCTTCCAGTTATTCTCCTCTGCCCCTTCCCTCCCCTCCATGTCCAGGGATTTTGCTTCTCTCCCCGACAGCCCTCCTCTGCCGCTCTGTTCCTTCCTGCCCCCCTTGTGCGTTTAAACCTTTTATATTCAGCAGCGATGACAGTGAAGAGCAGAACAGCAAGCAGGCTCGCCTCCAGCCTTTCCCTTTCCTCACAGACAGTGTCCCGCCTTCCTTGATGACGTATTTCCTGTTTCTGCAAGGGCGGGACACTGACTGTGAGGGAAGGGAAAATCTGGAGGCAAGCCTGCTTGCTGTTCTGCTCTTCACTGTCATCGCTGCTGAAAATAAGATTTAAATGCGCGGGGGGGGGGGGGAGGAGAGCAGGAAGGAACGAAGAAGAGGGCTGTCGGGGAGAGGAGGGCGGGAAGTAGGGACCGAGAGCGCGTTGTTCCGGTCCTGCGTTTGGGAGGGGGCAATGCCCCCCCCCCCAAACTACGCCCATGAGCCTCCCCCAGGCCTCCACCCCACATCCAAGACATGGCCTGGGAGGTCAAAATATCTCCTCTCTCTGCAGGGAAAAAGGCAAGTCAATAGCTCACAATCTGCATAGCAGAAATTTGATTGTCTTCTGAATGAAGCCATTTTCGCTAGTGTCCTCACACACATGACATTATGACGTATTTACACATTGGCATTAAATCGGCACTAATCGATTTTAATACAGTGCCTAAAAAGTTTGGTGATTCTATAAACAGCATAGATTTTTAGGCAGATTACATAACACACACACAAAAACCCATGACAGTAAAAGCAATTCTATAATGGCCATGCAACCTTTACTGAATCATGTTTGGCATCCTTCTAATCTGCGCCAATTTTTTTGGTACAATATATAGAATTTGGGGATAAGCCCATTTGCTAGCACAGCTTAGTTAAAGAGCCACTTAGTGCATGCAAAATTGATATAATGTGCATGAAACTATCAATCAGCATGCCTTAAAACTGTTCTAGTACATATTACATTTTTTAATTTAAAAACAAAGTTTTAAAATAAGAAAAAAAATGGAAGAAGTTCATGAAAGTCTGAAAAATCAGAAAAACAGTGGACAATGTTTTGCCTATTCAAATCCCTAAGAAAGGTGAATCTGTAGAAGTAATGTATGTATGTCTTCTTGGGACTGACTAGCTATTGCATAATATTTGAAGTAATTGGTTTTGTACTTACGTTGAAACCTGATTCAACTAATGTTAAAGAGTAGAAATCAGATTGCATAAGTTAATTTCAAAAAGTATGTTAAAATTAAAGATACATATACCAAAGCAATTTCAATATGTTGAAACCTGCTACAAGTAAGCCAACACATTTACCTCATATTTATCGCGCTAACAACCACTAAGTGCTAATGGAATGCACAACATATAATTAAAGTACATCATAAAATATACTTACATTATAAAAAATTACAGGATGCTGTAATAAATTCTAAATAAAAACATGAATGAATTGACTATACACCGTATTTGGTCTTGAAGTAGCCAACCAGATGATCAATGTGGAATAATGAATTAGATGAGTAATATCTGAGGATAATCAGGTTAATACCATGTTTTCTTTTTTCTGTTTACTGTTTAATTGATCTCTTTGTCTTATCTCACTCTCCCTATTTTTCTTCATTTTGTGGTCTAAGAACGAGAAAGATAGTATATAATCCATATATCTAGTTGGGATTGTTTGCACATTAATACAAGATAAGAAGAAGTCATCTCTGTATTACTGTTTGCAAGTGAACCTTATAAAATGAAAAATTATAAATAAATGATTTAAAAAAACATGAATACTCATGTTACTGAATTAAATTAATAGGTCCATCCTAAACTCAAATAGTTAAAAAAAACTACTCTATTTCTCCTAAGACAGAATATTTTCCTATATAATATTCTTGATATGCTACTCAGATGCTTGGGGGAAGTCAAGAGTCCACCAACTATAGAACAATGGAAGAGCAGTGATCATGTGTTATACGGGTCATAAGCCCTTGAGCCCAGATCGAGGCCTAGTATAGGATTCTGGCCAAGGCCTAGGGTAGACTGAACAGACCCTATGCACCATGCCAGCCACCAAGCCCCGCACACACACAACAGCCAACAGGCACCACCAGAAAATGGGAGATGGAACATTCAGGCGGGTCTCACAGCTGATCGGGAACCCACTCAGCAGATTCCAAGCAAGCAGGCCTCACGGCCAACCCGGAACCCAGTCACACTCTGGAAAGGGAGAAAGAACAACAAGGGTTCCCCTTGGAACTGGAGCACAAGCAACACACAAAGTGCAGGGTAGTGACACAAGGGAAGGGGTGAGAGGCAGAAGCCTCTAAAGGTATACAAGGCTGTGCCATAGGGCAATCAAGAATACAGTAAGCCCCAGAGGGCAACACTCTAGGCTTGTACCACATAGCACTCCAGGGAAAAAGGGAACTAATTATGGGAATATACTCTAGGTTGAACCATTCAGCACACACAGGGAAAGGGGAAGCTACTCAAGGAATACTCTAAGGTGTGCCACGAGGCACCTCAGGAAAAAAGGGAAACCACTTACAGGAATACACTAGGCTGTACCACACAACAGACAAGGGAACTAGGCTGTACCTACAGCATACAAAGAAACAGGAAGCCCCACAAGGGAACACACTAGGCTGACTATACAGCACACCATGGAAAAGGGAGAACTACCTATAAGAATACACAAAGTTGGCCCCACAACAGCCAAGGGAAAAAGGGAACTGCTAAAGGAATAAACAGGGCAGACACACTCAGCAGACAAGGTAAAGAGGAGTGTAAGCAGAGGAAGCTGCCTTGATACACACAGACCAGAAAAGGAACATTGCTCCCAGGAAATAGGAGACAGAGTCAGCAAACAAAGATCACTAAAACAAACTAACAGGAGCAAAATACAGGGACAAGGAGAACTTCCAAATGGAGGCAGAACCACAGGGAACAGAGCCAAAGCTCAGCACAACAAAGGGAGCACAGAGGGAGAGAAAGCAAAACAAACAACCAACGATACAAGGCAAAAGCTTACCACAGATAGAACAACGTTAGAGAAGCAGAAAGCAGACCAGGTGTGGAGAAGTGGGGCAATTAAGGTCCTGCTGGGGAAGCCCAGCACACACATACACACAGAATAGATAAGCACTGAGGAGAAAAGCTAAACTACAACGGAAATACAAGCACCCTAGCACAGGCTGGCTTCAGCTGAGCAAACAAAGGAATCAACGTTAAAGCAATGATTGCAAAGAAAGGCAGGCTTAAATGGATCAGACTTCTGATGTCTGCTGGCTCAGCCCCTGACAAGCCAATCAGGAGTGAGTCCCAAACATTCCCCTGCCTATCCAGCAGAATCATAACATCATGGAGTAGTTGTCTTCCATGTAATGGAATAGGAAAGACTAATATGAATTTTTCTGGTAACAAGTATGCAATTATCTGAGCAGAGTAGGGGAAGGAGGAGGAGGAAAGTTCAGGAACATAATTAGGAAGGAAGAAAATAGAGCATTATTACTCTGGGCTTGGGAACCATAGTGGAGAAGTAAGTTGTATGGTAAAGGTTCCAGATGTGATCTTGGAAATTACAGACCAGTAAGCCTGACGTCAGTGCTGGCAAAATAGTGGAAACTATTATTACAGAACAAGTAAACAAACATGGTTTAATAGGATGGAGTCAGCATGGGTTCAGCTGAGTAAACTTTTGCCTCACCAATTTGCTTAATTTCTTGTAAGGTGTGAATAAACATGTGGATAAAAGTGAACCAGTTAATGTAGTGTAACTAGATTTTCAGAAACGTTTTGATAAAGCTCGTCACAAGAGACTCCTGAGAAAATTAAAGAGTCATGGGATGGGAGGCAAGGCTCTGGTGTGGATTAGGAATTAGTTATTGAACAGAAAACAGAGGGTAGGGTTAAATGGCCATTTCTCTCAATGGAGGAAGATGAACAGTGGAGTACCCACAGGGAACAGTACTGGGGTGCTATTTAACATATCTATAAATGATATGGAAATTGGAACGATGAGTGAGATGTTTAAATTTTCAGATGACATAAAAGTACTGAAACATGGTTTTCAGTATCATCTTTACGCTGATGACTCCCAGATCTACCTCTCCACACCAGAAATCTCAGCCGAAATCCAGGCCAAAGTATCAGCCTGCCTGTCTGACATTGCTGCCTGGATGTCTCAGTGCCATCTGAAACTAAAAATGACCAAGACTGAGCTTCTTATCTTTCCCCCTAAACCAACCTCTCCTCCTCCCCCATTCTCTATTTCTGTGGATAACACTTTCATCCTTCCTGTCATCTTCGACTCCTCCCTCTCATTCTCTACACATATTCAGCAGACTGCTAAAACCTGTTTCTTTCTCTATAATATCACCAAAATTTGCCCTTTCCTTTCTGAGCACACTACCAAAACCCTCATCCACACTCCTATCACCTCTCGCTTAGACTATTGCAACTTGCTTCTCACAGGTCTCCCACTTAGCCATCTCTCTCCTCTTCAATCTGTTCAAAATTCTGCTGCACGACTAATATTCTGCCGGTGTTGTTATGCTCATATTAGCCCTCTCCTCAAGTCACTTCACTGACTTCCTATCCGTTTCCGCATACAGTTCAAACTCCTCTTATTGACCTATAAGTGCATTCACTCTGCAGCTCCTCAGTACCTCTCCACTCTCATCTCTCCCTACATTCCTCACCGGGAACGCCATTCACTGGGCAAATCTTTCTTATCTGCATCCTTCTCCTCCATTGCTAACTCCAGACTCCGTTCCTTTTATCTTGCTGCACCATATGCCTGGAATAGACTTCCTGAGCCGGTACGTCAAGCTCCATCTCTGGCCATCTTCAAATCTAAGCTAAAAGCCCACCTTTTTCATGCTGCTTTTAACTCCTAACCCTTATTCACTTGTTCAGAACCCTTATTTTATCATCATCACTTTAATTAATTAATTTATTTATAACATTTATATCCCACAATATTCCCACCCATGGGCAGGCTCAATGTGGCGTACAATAGTTAATAAACAAACCATAATACAAGAACATAAAGCACAGTGGACAAGGGCCACAAGAGGGAGAAATAGATGACTGATGAGGGAAAGGAGGAGAGGGTATGTGATAGGGTATCACAGAGTGAGCTGTGGGCTAAA
The DNA here is from genome assembly GCF_901765095.1 of Microcaecilia unicolor. NCBI lineage: Eukaryota > Metazoa > Chordata > Amphibia > Gymnophiona > Siphonopidae > Microcaecilia > Microcaecilia unicolor. The sequence continues at coordinate 57,595,735 of NC_044036.1, read as the reverse complement.
AGGCTGCGGCTCCTGCAGGACTCGCGATAAACGCTCTGCCAAAAAGGAAGGTCTTGAGACGCTTCTTAAAGGTCGGGTGATCTGAAGTGAATTTGATCTCACGAGGCAGCCCGTTCCACAGTTGAGTGCTGAGATAAGGAAAAGAGGAGCCATAGATGGCCTTACATTTGAGGCCACGGGGAGCAGGGTAATAGAGAGTAAGGTATGAGCGGGCCGATCTTCGGGAGTTCCTGGGCGGTAGGTTAACAAGAGGGTCCATGTAGGAAGGGGCATCTCCATAGATAATTTTGTGCACCAATGCACAGGTCTTGAACGCGATGCGGTCCTTCACAGGAAGCCAGTGCAGCCACTCACGCAATGGTCTCGAGCTTTCAAATCTGGATTTCCCAAAGACGAGTCGGGCAGCTGTATTCTGGGCCGTTTGCGATTTTTTTTAGGAGCATACCTGCACATCCTCCGTAGATACTATTGCAGTAGTCAAGACGGCTAATCACCAGGGACTGGACTAGATTGCGGAAAACGCCCCGAGGGAAGTATGGCTTGATACGCTTAAGTCTCCAGAGTAGAACATTTGCTGGACTGTAGAGTTCATATGCTGCTCCAACGACAAAGTTCGATCAACCAGGACACCCAGGATTTTTAGGGATAATGAGATAGGCAGGGTGAGCTCAGGAGTAATTAGCGCAGGAGGCCAGAGTTTGCAATAAGGAGAGGAGAGGAGAGGATCAAGCAGTGCGTTTTCTCGGCGTTGAGCTTGAATCGAAAAGAATTGGCCCAGTCAAGCATGGTGTTAAAGCCGTGACGAATCTGACTGGTAATTTCATTCAGGTTCTTCTCAAACGGGATGTAGATAGTGATGTCATCTGCGTAGATGAACGGGTTTAGCCCCAATTTGGAGAGAGCCATTGCCAGGGGGATCAACATCATATTGAATATTCTCTTATCTCTTGTTTGTCCTGTTTGTCTGTCCTAAATATTGTAAGCTCTGTCGAACAGGGACTGACTCTTCATGTTCAAGTGTACAGCACTGTGTATGTCTAGTAGCGCTTTAGAAATGATAAGTAGTAGTAGTAACTATTCGAGGTTGTTAAAACACATGCAGACTGTAAAATATTGCAGGAAGACCTTAGGAAATTGGAAGAATGGGCATCCAAATGGCAGATGAAATTTAATGTGGACAAATGCAAGGTGATTCATATTGGAAAGAATAATCCGAATCATAATTACCTGATGCTAGGGTCCACCTTGGGGGTGAGCACTCAAGAAAAATATCTAGGTGTCGTCGTAGATAATATGCTGAAATCTTCTGCTCAGTGTGCGGCGGAGGCCCAAAAAGCAAACAGGAGTTGTAAATATGTAAATACTTTGGGCTTACTAAGAGAAATGAGTTGGAAAGTGATTGAGATTGTAGCACACAATCTTGAATGGTCGGGAGGACTGTTGAGGCCAAATATTAATTGAACAGAAGTTATAAAATGGTTTACCTGCCAGTTGCAGAAAGTTCAGTAAACCGAACTTGAATAAAGACATAATCCTTTGAGTGCTACGTGGTTCTATGGATCGCAAGTGAGGACGCTTGCTTCCTGAACTGGCAGAGAACCCCAAGATCGACTAGAAAAGACTGTATGGTATGGAGAGAGAGAGAGAGAGAGAGAGAGAGAGAGCGAGCAGTGGTGTGAGAGAAGAAGAAAAATCTTTTGGTTACCGGGGTCAGATGTTGGAACTGAGCGAGCTAGTAGTGTGGGGAACGAGACCCGGGATACTCAAACAGCTTTGTCAGGTTTCCCTCAAAATATTCTCTTGTTTTTGAGAAACTGGAAGAGTTTCTTTTTAGGACTAAATTTGTCCTTGTATTTCTAATGTCTCTCTCAGCCCTACACTACACTGCTGTTTCATTTTGTGCAACCTTTTTAACTTAAAGAAGTTCCAAATGTGTTACTAAATGCAGGAGGAGGATAAGTCCAAATGATTCCTGAAAAGAGGAGAAAATTTCAGTCCAGGGTTACACTGACATATCAGAGAGGCACTCCATATCTCCACACGTTACTGAAGATAAGCAGGATATTATTCTTCCTTTCTTTTAACATTCATGCTGCTATTATTTTAACTCTGATTCTATCTTATTTGGTCATTCAAACTACTTACAGACACAGATGTGACTTTCCATCAGTTATGCTACATCCTTACTGTTGTCCCTACTTAGATAAATCAGCATCTACCATTAATCTTATTCAATTAATCTATTGCGTCTCTTCCCCACTTCTTAACAGTTAATTGGATTAATAAAGCATAATTTAAATTGCAGTTTACAATAACTTCTGATCAAGGACTTTTTTTTTCCAGAAAAGAAAAATGTGTTCTACCTATATTGCCTTTCCCTCATCTAATAATTACTCTCATTATGTTCTAACTCATTTCTGACATATATATTTCTTGGCACTCAATTATATTGTTATATTACAGTGTACAATTAATTCTAACAGCTCTGAATTTTAATTAGGGATGGGTGAACCTCTTCCATATAGGTTGGAATTCAAGTTTAGATGTGTGAACATTCAACTCAGTTTTTATTCACATAAATCAGTTACTTTGTGTTTGGCATAGTTCACCTGTCTGTTTATTTTAATTATAGATGGGATGAAAAAATATAAGCCAATATTTTAAGATTAAACTATGTTAATTATTTGAATATAGGACAAGTCTGAACATTTTGCATTCATCTTGAGCCAAAATGATTGAACTCCAGCTTATTTTAGGGATGGAAGTTGAGTCTGGTCATAATAAAATGTTACCTACTTTTTTATTCCTATCATTAGGGAAAGGGATGGGATTTGACATACCGCCTTTATGTGGTTAGAATCAAAGCACTTTACCTGGGGCAATGGAGGGTTAAACTTCCATGGTTCTTAGGACACTGTACTAACCATTAAACATATGAATAAAAACAAAATCAACAGAGTAACAAAAATTCCTTTTACAAAACTCCTTTTACAAAACTGCACTATCGATTAGAAGTGCGCAGAATGCAAAAAAGCCCATGGGAATATAATGGGTCTCTTTGCATTTAGCGTGCTGCTAATCAGTAGTTCAGCTTTGCAATAGGAGGACCAAGTTAATATTATGAGCAATCTAGTTGGTATTATTGTTTTAAGGCTTCTTTTACTACACTGCGCTAGTGATTCTCGCATTGGCAAATGAGGGAAGCCCATAGGAATAGAATGGGCTTCCTCTTATTTATCACACAGGAATCGCTAGCATGGCTTTGTAAAAGAGACCCTTAATATTCAGAATTATTTAATAAGTACAGATGTTTAGCCATTAAATGGTGTGAAATAACCAAAATGGCTTGTTTCTGCGATGGATGAACAAAGGTCAATTATAAAACATTCACATTAAAAAAACCTTTATGGTGAAACACAGCCAGATCACTAAGAGCATGCCACTCCAGTACATGGGGACTCTGGGCCAGATGCACTAAACTTAACGAGCCATTAACGAGCAAGTAGTAAACCGTGGCATGCACTAAAGGCTATTTTCCGATGACGGTAGCAGCTAACGAAAACGGAATGCAGATGAGCAAATTGTGTAGAAACCCTATTGTAATGAGATGCACTAACCTTTTCCGATTACCTTAACGCTGGAAAATCTAACGAGATTTCTGTACCTCTCGTTGGGTCTGCGCGGGATTGAAAAACTTCTATAAAAGTTAAAAAAAAATTGTGGAAAAAAAAGTCCAAGTGCTCATCAGGGACATCCTTTATGGACGTCCTTCACTCAAAAGTTAAAAAAAAAACCACTCTGATTCAAAAAAGAAGTCCTTTTTGGCCATCATCCCCCCCCCCCCCCCCCCGCTAAACGCATTGTGATTGGCTCAGAGACTTCCAGGTCTTTCAGCTGAGTGAAGCACGTCCAAAAAGGACGTTTTTATTATTGTGGGGGGGGGGGGGGGGGAATGATGGCCAAAAAGGACATCTTTTTTGATGGGCATCCTCAACTGCACCCTCCTTAGGATCGGAGCCTTCTTGCAGCACGCCGTGGAGGTGAGTGGCGCGGCATCTTCCTTTCAGGAGGCACAGGGAGGCGTATTTGGCATGCGCAGAGCAGCCAGCATAATGCTTGGCTGCTCTGCGCATGCTCGACCAGCCAACTGGCCAACTGGCCGATTGTTTACCGATGGAATAGAGAATGCAAGTGAGCTACAATGAGCAGCTCATTTGCATTCCTATTCCTTGATGCATGCCTGTTCCTTACCGATTCGCTAAGGGAATCGGTAAGGGGAGGGCTCTAACGATTGTTTAGTGCATCTAACCCTCTGTCAGGTACTTGTGACCTGGACTGGCTATTGCTGGAAACAGGGTACTGGGCAAGATGGACCTTATATCTGATCCAGTAGGGCAACCCTTATGTTAAGTCATTTTAGCTAGTTTGGACATTGGGAAACCATGGTCCTGCACACCTCCTCATCCTCAGCCTCTCCCTCACATCCTCTCCCACCATTTCCAAATCTTCTGTCAATGTTCTTTTACTAGCTTTGTCTCTATCTTAATTGCTATTTGGACCTGGGAGGTTTCTTCTATTGCTGTTCCCACCCTCTGTGACCATCAACTTATATTGTAACACCCTGTGACTAATGACCAGATACTAAATATTTCCAATTATCTGATATAGCTCAAACTCCAGGGTAGTTGGGAAATAAGTTAATGACTGTGTTGAAATATTTACTATGATCTCTGGAAGTGGGAGATTCCAGTTTTATAGTATGGTAAAATATACATGCTATTCTAATACAGTTAATCCAAAAGTTGGAAACAAACTGAAACTCTAAAGCCATGATTGACCAAACAGAATAGTGAAGAGTCCAGTAGTGGTTTTATAATAGTACAAAAGATTTCTTAAAAAAATAAGGAAAATAACCTCAAAACACTCAAACGCTTACTTTAATTTTGGGGTCTTTAGCTGGGGTTGTGGTATTCATCATTGGTCACAAAAACCTCATAACTTTTTCTTTAATTAATATATTTTATCATATTTTATTGGTCCTTTGTTAAAATAACCATTTACTTTTTTGTTTTTGAAAAAAGGTCTTACTTATTTGACCATACACAATTGTCTTGCACAATAATTCATAAGGAAATTTATAAAGCAGAAGAAGTTGAGCACTTAACTGTCAAGCAAATCGCCAGCAAGATAGAATGTGATCATTAAAAGAATGACACTATTCTTTCTTGTTCTAAATGTCGATGCACAACCCCTGAAGAAGCCGACAGAGTGAAACATTGGGTGTCAGTTAAGTGCTCGACTTCTTCTGCTTTATAAATTGTCTTTATGAATTATTATGCAAGACAATTATGAATGTATGGTCAAAAAAGTGAGACCGTTTTTAAAAAACAAAAAAGTAAATGGTTATTTTAACAAAAGATCAATAAAATATGATAAAATATATTAATTAAAATAAAGAAAAAGTTACGAGGTTTTTCTGACCAATAATGAATACCACAACCCCAGCTAAAGATGCTGAAATTGAAGTAAGTGTTTGGGTGTTTTGAGATCGTTTCCTCATTTTTTTAAAGAAATCTTTTGTACTATTATAAAACCACTACTGGACTCTTCACTATTCTAATACAGTGACATCTGCTGTAATATGCATAATTTATTTATTTGTTGCATTTGTATCCCACATTTTCCCACCTATTTGCAGACTCAATGTGCCTTACAATAATACATCATAGCAAGCGTCAATCAAGAGTAGATAAACAATTGGTTACATAAAGAACAGGTGTAACATAATGGATATAATCAATTCAAAAAAATAATTGAGAAATTCAATGCAAGAATATGATGGTTTGATTTTATGGAAAAAAAAAGGAATTTTTGATTTGAACAGAATAATTACCCAGAACATTACAGTTTGCTCAATTACAACAGAAAATAATATATTGATACAAGAATGACCCTTACTGTTCTCATAAGAAATTTTACAAACTACTGATTATAGTCTCTATCTTTTTATTTCACTGTTTAATTCAGAAGATGGGAAACAGAATTGCTGATGAGGAACTAAATGGTTTGGGAGGAGGTAAAAGAGGTTTATGAATTTAAAAGTTGTAACTTTGTAGTATTTCATTCTTTTAATACATGTATGTCCAAAATGTATCCATTTGCAGGGAAATTCTATACATGACGCTGAATATTAGGTGCTACTTCATCATGGAAAAGTGTTCTAACGGATTCAGGGTGCCGAAACAGGGCAGAAGTGGCTGATCTGTGCAAAAACACACTTAGCATCTATTTGTAGAATAGCATCTATGTGTTTCCGTACAGATCTGGAAAGGGGTGTGACCATGGGAGGGGCATGGTGAGTCAGGGAGATTCCCTTAAAAAGCGGGTAATGGTGTAGAATAATGCGGTTTTTTTTTTTTTACAGATGGCGTTCTGCTTGATTAAACAGACAATTGCAACGTAGTGGGCAATATGCCTTGATTGCTTGGTTATTTCCATTGTTCCATGATTATACCCATAAGAACCATTCTGACCCCTGAGGCAGGCATTTGTACGCCGAAACACAGCCTGTGTCAGGTCATTTTCAAATTAAAGGATGACCATTATCTCTATCCTGAAGGCCCAGTGTTACTTTTTTCTGTTTCTATAGAATAATGTGGATCCACACCCAATTTGCATGCTGGGATTCACACCTCATTTCAGTTGGTGTAACATCTCAAGCCCAAAACTGAGCACAGATCCTGGTGCTATGCACTATTCTATAAAGGTTGCCAATCCCGGAATGCCCATTATAGAATACCACTTGGTGCCAATTTTTTTTTTTTTTTTTTGGCACTGAATTTTGAGTGCTTTTTACTGAATCTAGCCCTTAAGGGGCATTTGAGGGCTGGACGAAAAACATACATGAATAGCTATAACCCAGCTAATTTTATTCATTTGACTGGCCTGCATATACAGCAGTATAAACTTTAAAGCTTCTCCTACCTCTGCACGCAGATATGGAATGAATTACCGAATACCATAAAATCAATACATGATTTGGCAACCTTCCAGAAGCTACTGAAGACGAACTTGTTCAAAAAGACTTACAATAAAAACCCTTCACAATGACTTAACTCATAAACTAAACCTGAATCAACCAAAACTGATTTCCTTTTAATTTGATTACCTCAATCACAATATCATTATTGATCATTATATCTCATTCTGATCTCACTCATTTGCTATGTATTATTTATTTAATCTACCGTTACCTCACTTTTATGTTGTTACTTATTTACTTACCTTAACTTACTTATTATTCTTCGCATCTTTATTGTAACAATATACTGAATTTCTTACTCTGCTAATGTTAATTGATATTATGACATATTGTAAGCCACATTGAGCCTGCAAATGGGTGGGAAAATGTGGAATACAAGTACGGCAAAATAAATAAACAGACAATGGAAGAAATTATATAAATGAGTATGCAGAATTACGCACCACTTGTGCAGGTCATTGCTGCCAATAATCAGCAGTAACACATGTATATGTACTAGGTGCTAATCTGTAAGGTAGATCCTAAATGCTATAGCACATAACTGCAAGGGGGGTCATACATATGGGCAGAACATAGGTGAACAATAGGTGTCTCATCAATCACCCCCTATGTCCCTATGTTTACTCCCTATGTCCTTACGCGTTCCCTCCGTTTGTCAACACAGTAGCATCTGATCATCCCCTCAATTAGGGAGGTCACCCATACAAAAATAAAGCATTGTATCTTTTCAATACAAGGCCCTGAGCCCTGAAGTCAGCTCCCAGAGCATCTCAGGACTCGGTCAACCCTTGACCGGCTTAAGGTAGACCTGAAAACCTACCTCTTTCAGGAAGCATTTCGCTGGCACCCAGAGTAGGTACATCGGGACTCTGGATTTGTTCCCCTACCTAGTGTGTGTTTCTTACCCCCTGCTTTCCTATCATGATTATTGTAGTTCTCCCCCCTTACCCATCTATGCTGTCTGTCTTCACCCGATTTTTTTATTTCCTTCACTATTACTGTTTAGTCTGTAAGCCACCTAGCTGGCATCACTGATAGGTGGGATAGCAAGTTCTGAATAAACTTGAAACAATGCACACAACTTGTAGAATATTACCAGTTGCATGCATTGATTACACATTTAGGAATGGCCATGAACACCGGCCATTCACCTGCATATGTGGTCACACCTAACTTTTGGTGTGCCAAAGCAGGTTTGTGCTAATATTCTATAATGTCTAAGTGCCATTATAGAATTTGAATCCTGGACTCCTTATTCTGGTACCCGTTTATAGAATTACCCCTGATGTCTTCTATTTATGTTTAGGCTCCACATTCAATTTAGAAATTCTAGATAAGAGCATAACTCCTAAAAACATAGAACCTGATATTCAGCTAGTGGTGATCAGCTTTTTGCTGACTGCTGCCAGCATTAAACCCAGGAATACAATGCTGGGTCATGTCCAGGCACCAACACTGAATTTCTGGATTTCCAGAGCTGGCTAACACATTGCCAAATAAGTGCAATATTCAGCACTTAACTGGCTATGGGTTATCATGTAAAGAAAGGACTCATTTTTATGTGGTTTTGTTGATGCAGTTAATCTGGCTGGTTAATTGAAACTGAACATGGCGAAGACCGAACTCATTGTCTTTCCACCCAAACCCACTTCTCCTCTCCCTCCACTCTCTATTTCAGTCGATAACACCCTCATCCTCCCCGTCTCATCTGCCCGCAACCTCGGAGTCATCTTCGACTCCTCCCTCTGCTTCTCTGCGCATATCCAGCAGACAGCCAAGACCTGTCGCTTCTTTCTCTATAACATCAGCAAAATTCGCCCTTTCCTCTCTGAGCACACCACCCGTACTCTCATCCACTCTCTCATTACCTCTCGCCTTGACTACTGCAACCTACTTCTCACTGGCTTCCCACTTAATCATCTATCCCCCCTTCAATCTGTTCAGAACTCTGCTGCGCATCTTATCTTCCGCTTAGACCGATATGCTCATATCACCCCTCTCCTCAAGTCACTTCACTGGCTTCCGATCAGGTACCACATACAATTCAAGCTTCTCTTATTAACCTACAAATGCACTCAATCTGCAGCCCCTCATTACCTCTCTACCCTCATCTCCCCTTACGCTCCTACCCGTAACCTCCGCTCACAGGACAAATCCCTCCTCTCAGTACCCTTCTCCACCACCGCCAACTCCAGGCTTTGCCCTTTCTGCCTCGCCTAACCCTATGCTTGGAATAAACTCCCTGAGCCCATACGCCAAGCCCCCTCCCTACCCATCTTCAAATCCTTGCTCAAAGCCCACCTCTTCAATGTTGCTTTCGACACCTAACCATTATACATCTATTCAGGAAATCTAGACTGCCCCAATTTGATTGACTGCACTTTTTTGTCCTTTAGATTGTAAGCTCCTTCGAGCAGGGACTGTCCTGTGTGTGTTAAACTGTACAGCGCTGCGTAACCCTGGTAGCGCTTTATAAATGTTAAGTAGTAGTAGTTAATTACTGGATATTGACACTTAATTGGCCAAGTGCCGAGTCTGCCCTGGAACACCCCCAAAATAGCCAGTTGTCATTTTGGCACTAACTGGTATTTTCAGCAGCATTAACCGGTTAAGTGCGACTAAAAATTAGCGGTTAGGCCCATACAGGCAATTTAAGCAGCCAGGAGTTGTTTCTGGCTGGTTACATCACTTTGAATATCGACCCCATAAGAAATACCATGTTGAGTCAGAGCCAGGACCACAAAGACCAGCATCCTGTCTCCAACAGGGGCAAGGCCAGATATCTAGAAGCAGTGGCCACCTCATTGAGGGCTCCTTTTACTAAGCTGTGGGAAAAAGGCCCTGTGGTAGTGGTGAAGGCCGTTTTTCCCGTTCGCCAGGGCCCTTTTTACAGCATCGGGTAAAAAAGTCTCTGAAAAATGGCCATGCAGTAAGAGTACTCTTACCACGTGGCCATGCTGGGGGGGGGGGGAGGAAACTTACCGCGACCCATTGAGGTAGCAGTGTAACAGTAAGGGCTCCCACAGTATCCCAGTGGTAAACGGGCAGCACGTGGTAATGCTCGATTGCCATGGGGTTAGCGACGCACTATTAAATTAAAAGTATTTTCCAGCACACCAGAAATGGTGCATGCTTGAGTAGGAGCTACTGCTGGCGGCCTGCGGTAGTTCCGGGATAGCACTTTGTAAAAGGGCCCCTGAATAATGTGACCAAAATGATAAAGGGGATGGAATTCCCTTCATTTGAGGAAAGACTAAAGAGGTTACGGATCTTCAGCTTGAAAAACAGATGGATGAGGGGAGGTATGATTGAAGTCTATAAAATCCTGAGTGGTGTAGAACGAGTAGAAATAAATCAATTCTTTACAAAGGTTGGAGGACACTCAAGTAAATTACATGGAAATACTTTAAAAACAAATAGGAGGAAATATGTTTTCACTCAACAAATAGTTAAGCTCTGAAACTATTTGTAGGAGGATGTGGTAACAGCGGTTAGCGTATCTGGGTTTGAAAAAAGTTTGGACGAGTTCCTGGAGGACAAATCCTCAGTCTGCAATTGAGACAGACATGAGGAAGCAACTGCTTGCCCTTGGATTGGTAGCATAGAGTGTTTTCATGATTTGGGTTTCTGCCAGGTACTTGTGATCTGGCTCGTCCACTGTTGGAAACAGGATACTGGGCTAGATGGACCATTGGTCTGACCCAGTATGGCTACTCATACGTCCTTAGGATTCCATTTCAGTGTGGTTTAACTGGGTAGGAGAGACACTTAACCAGAGAGTGCAGCTGAATATGAGTTCTGACCTCTTTCACACTCTCCACTTAGTGCCAGGGTAATCCAAAGATGGAGCTGGAACAGACCCTGACATAATCCCAGCACTGTCAGTATTTAGTGCTTGTGCCCAAATAACAATTCAGGCAAGAAGGACCACATAAATAGCTATCCTAGCTTGCTTGGATAATTATCTGTGTATCGGCACTGAATATTGATCAGACTCAGACATAAAGCACAGATATTTAGTGCCATTACCTAGATTTGGCCTGGTGCTGACTAACAGGGGCTGTTTTGGTATGCAGCAGTCAGTGACTTAAGAAATGCTGAATATTGACTGGCAGATCTTTAGAGGTGGATGGATCCATTCAAATTACATCCAGCCCATCTTATCTGGAAGGAGATACATCATATAATTAGAATTTAGCCAAATCAATTTAGATTAATTAATAACATTGACAAATTTGCTCTGAATCTTTTGCTAAAGACCTTTGTATGTTTTTGATCTAGTATGAATCTTTTTGACCTGGTATATATGTGAAGAGTGGTATATTTTCTGCTCATTTTAAAATTATTTTTAAAGATTCCAGTGGATTTATTTTGGGAGGCAGTCCAGAAATTAATAAACAGATAAAATAATCCATATTGCTTAGAATTTTCTGCTTGATTCTAGATATCCAACAACAGCAAAAATATATATATTGTGGGATATTGCTCTGTTCATTTTCTCTTGACTGGCCATGCTAATTTGCTAGTACCTGCTTATTTTCTGTGATACTGTGATCACCTGTTTAAGTTTTGTAAGATACCGCTTCTAGCCTGGGTCAGTACCATATACCAAACCTGGCAGTCCATATATGCATTCTAAAAAATAAAATCACTAAGGAGAAACTGATGTTCAAGTTATGTGATTAAAGGAATTGTGTCTCAATTTTGAAGGCTCCTGGTGCTTCTTTTCAGGGCCATTTTACTAAGCTGTGTAGGCACCTATGCATGCCCAATGTGCGTCAATTTTGAGTTACCACGCGGCTACCGCGTGGCCGTTGCAGTAATTTCATTTTTGATGCGTGTGTGCGGTAATCAGGTGGTAATCGGCATTTTACATGCATAGACCATTACTGTCCGGTTACTGCGTGAGACCTTACCACTAGAGGTCAATGTCTGGTGGTAAGGTCTCAGACCCAAAATGGACACATGGCAATTTTCATTTTGCCGCACGTCCATTTTTGGCAAAAGTTTTAAAAAGGCATGTTTTACAGGTGCATTGGAAAATGATTCTGTGCGTGCCCAAAACATGCGTCTACACTACTGCAGGCCATTTTTGGTGCGCCTTTGTAAAAGGGCCCCTTCATTATTTGGACTTTTTAGGATATCCACACTGAATATACATGAGATAAATGCGCATGCACTACCTCCACTGTATGTAAATCGATCTCAAGCACATTCATTGTAGATATCCTGAAAACCTGAATGGCTAGCTGTACCCTGAGAATTGGTTTAAGATCCACTGCCTAGACAGAGGAGCAATATTAGGATAGTTTTCAAATGAATTTATCCATGAAATTAAATAGTTACCTGAGTAAATTCTCCAGATTTTCTCCCAGTTAGTATGTGTTCCAGGTACCATTTAAGCACTGGACTTCTCCAATCCAAATCTTCAAAGGGAAACTATTTATATAACATCATCCCCACCAAAGAAAGACACATAAATGCAAACATATACACACATACTTCTGGTGTTCTGCTATAAAAGTGCTGACTCAGTGAGTATTCCCACCTATAACCTCAACTCTATCCATAATCATGTAAAGTTCTTGCTGTCAGAAGTCCTCCCCCCATCCCATCCCCAATTTCCTTTATCCTTTTCACACTTCTAACCCTTCTCAGCACAACTGGACACTCATTGGCTCTATCTAGTTTCTCCCAGTGCCTTTTGTAGAGCTCATTCCCCCATTTCTCTATCTTATGCAGAAGCTTCACTGACTTACTTTCTCCGTTTGTAACTAAAATAGTATGCTACTGCTCTGCTTTCATTGCCTTCCCATTGGCTGGATCTTACCCACAGTCTCTGTGGCAAGAGTTACCTTTGGGTAGTCTTTTCCCCAGTGACTTTTCATTGGTTGGATCCTACCCACAGATTCTATTGTTAGTACACTGGAGACAAGCAGGACAGGTTTGTTCACACAGGGAGGAGGATTGGTAAGCTTCAGGTAAAGGTTTTAAACTATGAAAAATGTCTAGATATATTAATCATCCTTCCAACTTTCAAACATTAATGAAAAAAAATCTGTAGAATCTTGAAAAATGCCTCCTGAATCCTAAGCACATAACACAGGTTCCCCTTAATTATTTGGGTGCTAAAACATGTGAGCCTAATTTATCTATGTCTTAATCTAGCCCTGGATGTGACTGCAATAAAACAGCACCCCAAAGCTATTTTGATTGTCACATATTTAAATAAATTCAGCAATTTCCTGTATCCTAGGATATATCCCATCTGACTCTAAATGCCTTATGTATGCTTGGTTTTGATAGTTTAAAAATATTTTCCATGAACGAACTGGGGTTCATATTCTTTCTAGTATTGCTCCCTTCATTTAACTATAATGTCCTCTTGTGGCTTTGGAAGTATCAAAGCCCATGTTGTACAAATGATGTTAAATATGTCATGTTGTCATGTTAGCCAAAGGGTAGTTCCCTGAGAGGGATAGCCTACTGAGCTGGGGGTATAGCAAGAACAATAAACATTTTGTTTCTGTTTGTTATTTTATTATAGCAGATGTCATCAAATACAGTGGGGGAAATAAGTATTTGATCCCTTGCTGATTTTGTAAGTTTGCCCACTGACAAAGACATGAGCAGCCCATAATTGAAGGGTAGGTTATTGGTAACAGTGAGAGATAGCACATCACAAATTAAATCCGGAAAATCACATTGTGGAAAGTATATGAATTTATTTGCATTCTGCAGAGGGAAATAAGTATTTAATCCCTCTGGCAAACAAGACCTAATACTTGGTGGCAAAACCCTTGTTGGCAAGCACAGCGGTCAGACGTCTTCTGTAGTTGATGATGAGGTTTGCACACATGTCAGGAGGAATTTTGGTCCACTCCTCTTTGCAGATCATCTCTAAATCATTAAGAGTTCTGGGCTGTCGCTTGGCAACTCGCATCTTCAGCTCCCTCCATAAGTTTTCAATGGGATTAAGGTCTGGTGACTGGCTAGGCCACTCCATGACCCTAATGTGCTTCTTCCTGAGCCACTCCTTTGTTGCCTTGGCTGTATGTTTTGGGTCATTGTCGTGCTGGAAGACCCAGCCACGACCCATTTTTAAGGCCCTGGCGGAGGGAAGGAGGTTGTCACTCAGAATTGTACGGTACATGGCCCCATCCATTCTCCCATTGATGCGGTGAAGTAGTCCTGTGCCCTTAGCAGAGAAACACCCCCAAAACATAACATTTCCACCTCCATGCTTGACAGTGGGGACGGTGTTCTTTGGGTCATAGGCAGCATTTCTCTTCCTCCAAACACGGCGAGTTGAGTTCATGCCAAAGAGCTCAATTTTTGTCTCATCTGACCACAGCACCTTCTCCCAATCACTCTCGGCATCATCCAGGTGTTCACTGGCAAACTTCAGACGGGCCGTCACATGTGCCTTCCGGAGCAGGGGGACCTTGCGGGCACTGCAGGATTGCAATCCGTTATGTCGTAATGTGTTACCAATGGTTTTCGTGGTGACAGTGGTCCCAGCTGCCTTGAGATCATTGACAAGTTCCCCCCTTGTAGTTGTAGGCTGATTTCTAACCTTCCTCATGATCAAGGATACCCCACGAGGTGAGATTTTGCGTGGAGCCCCAGATCTTTGTCGATTGACAGTCATTTTGTACTTCTTCCATTTTCTTACTATGGCACCAACAGTTGTCTCCTTCTCGCCCAGCGTCTTACTGATGGTTTTGTAGCCCATTCCAGCCTTGTGCAGGTGTATGATCTTGTCCCTGACATCCTTAGACAGCTCCTTGCTCTTGGCCATTTTGTAGAGGTTAGAGTCTGACTGATTCACTGAGTCTGTGGACAGGTGTCTTTCATACAGGTGACCATTGCCGACAGCTGTCTGTCATGCAGGTAACGAGTTGATTTGGAGCATCTACCTGGTCTGTAGGGGCCAGATCTCTTACTGGTTGGTGGGGGATCAAATACTTATTTCCCTCTGCAGAATGCAAATAAATTCATATACTTTCCACAATGTGATTTTCCGGATTTAATTTGTGATGTGCTATCTCTCACTGTTACCAATAACCTACCCTTCAATTATGGGCTGCTCATGTCTTTGTCAGTGGGCAAACTTACAAAATCAGCAAGGGATCAAATACTTATTTCCCCCACTGTATATAAACTCACTTGAGATGGTATATGAGAAAAAAAATTACGATTTCAGTTCAGTATTGCTATTTATAAATTTTATTGAAGATAGAATATAGACAGCTATAGTAAATTTCTCAATGAGTACTAGGCATACAGCATAACTGCTATTTAGTGCCAATTAACACCAATTATAGCCAATTAACAGCTACTTATAAAATTATACGTATCACTGACACTTTTCTATAAATTGTGAGGGCTACTTTGCAGACTAAGAACAAAATTGTGTGTGGAAGCCCGTAGAATTAGGGGCACATTAACCAAAGGCTTCTGTTCCATGTTTCCAATCCAAACTCAATAGCCATAATACTTCAGTAAAAGAACAACTTCCAGATAAGTAACATTAATCCCTTGTTATGTGAAAACCACTTTACCTCCGCTTTCTTTGACTGAAAATCATTTTGAAAATATATTTATTTTCTATCCTATAGGGATTTCCTTTTTTTTTTTTTTTAGATCTCTGGATTCAACTAATTAAACATCAATATTGCTTTTTCTGTTTGAGTACTCAAATAGAATTATTTTACTTTTACACTGAGGTTATATGTTTAAATGCAAGCTAGACATTTATCTTTCCTTTTATCTTCCAAGAACTTTCTTGGGTTGGCTGGCTTGCAGAACTGGATCCTAGATCATGGACTTTGTTAGGTACATCCTTCTCTTCTTCTTCTTCTTCCTACTACTAACAGTTGCTTAATCAAAAAGGCAAAACCCTATCTTCCTGTCTTATGTGTGGATGCATTTAACTAGTGTTCTGCTTACTTCTGGAAACTAGACTTCAGGAGAGGGGAGAGTTATCAATGTGGGCTACTGATAAGTCATGTTGTTTTACTATAAACCACAGTTATTAATAGCTAGGCTTCATTGCATAAAATAGGACCTGTGCTAAAATAGCTCACGTTAGTAGTAAAAGAACACAGCTTAATGATAGTCCATGTTTATTACTATGCCCCTTTGTATAAATAAACTAAAAAGCAAAGATAATTGAGAGATCTTGTCTAATCCCTCCCCCTTTCTTCCTCTATAACACTTCCTTAGCTCAGTCTATTTTCCTCTCAGATTTCCTCAGTTTAAATGTGCTTGTTCGTCTCTGTATGTCTTACTTCTCTATTTACAGGTAATTCATAATAGAGCAGCATTAGTGATTAGAGCAACACTCAATCTAGCTTACTACACCTCAGCAGCCAATTTAGTTTAAACAAAATAAGGCTTTTATAACCCTGGGTCAAATTCCAACATAACCCTGTTTTTGGTTCTTTCAATTATTTTATATGCCTGCTTCTGATCAATATTTCTTCTGTTTCTCTCTCAGCAGCTCATCAGTCCTTCACATTTAGTCTCGCTTTAGCACAGATTCCCTTAGTGAATTAAATTCAGATCATTTTCTCCCAGCTAATCAATGAGTTCCTTCCTCCTTTATATTTTAAATACGCTCAGACACAGAATTTCCAAGTTACTCTATATTGATCAGAGAAGGCACATTTTTTGGAAACTGGAAATTTGGATAACCCAGTATTTGTATTTTTGGAAATACTCTATATTAGGCGAGGCACTCAGCCTTACTGTCCTTTTTCAGTTCAATTTTAATGGCAATTTATAACCAGGCAAAGGATAACTGTAAATTTTCTAGGTTTATACAAATAGGGTTACCATATGGTTCCAGGTCATGGAAGACAAACTGAGCCAGTCTAGGTTTACATCCATTGCATTCAATGACAATAAATCCCAGACTAGCTCAGTCTGTCCTCTGTGACCTGGAAGCATATGGAAACCCTATAACACATATCTAATCAGTAAGAATTTTCTCTTGAGCACACGTGGTAGTTTCTGGATTCTCTCTCCTTTATAATGCTGTGAACACTTTCCAGAAACCTTCCTTCTCTTAAACTCAATTCACAATGAATTAAAACATAAATAATTCCATTCACTTCCCTCTTTTCACAATCAGGCACTATCAAAGAAAAACTACTAGGGAGGTGAACTTATATTTTCCTCCCTTGTTTCCAACAATAGTTTGTTACTATTTCTCCTAGGAAGAACATAATGTACAGCATTAGCTCTGAAGCACAATTTCAACTTTCAGGAATATTTTTATCTCTTAGGGTCAGTTGGACATACAGCACCTTCTTTCCCTAAGTTTCAGCTCCAAACAACTGTTGTCTACATAGCATATAATACTCTTCTGACCCTTCCTTCCTACCAGCTTTCTTTTTTGGCAATCTGTCAATTAGGGAGTCTTTTACTAAGGTGCGCTAGCGTTCATACCTCGCTAAAAATCAGCTGGCACTAAATGCAAAGGTGCCTATAGGAATATAATAGTCCAGCAACTCAGTGGCATACCAAGGGGGGGGGGTGGGGGCGGTCCGCCCTGGGTGCACGCCGCTGGAGGGGGTGCCGCAGCGTGCGCCTGTCTGCTCCCAGTTCGCTACTCTTGCTAAATTCTCTCATTCGCTGCAGCAGCTCCCTCCTTCTGCCCCGGAACAGGTTACTTCCTGTTCCGGGGCAGAGGGAGGGAGCTGCAGTGAACGAGAGAATTTAGCAAGCGTAGCGAACTGGGAGCAGACAGGCGCACGCTGCGGCACCCCCCCCCCAGCGGCGTGCACCCTGGGGGGTGTCATTTCGTGGGGGGGAGGCGTGCTGCACCCGGGGGGGGGGGGCGCATCGGCGATCCGCCCTGGGTGCCGTTGAGGCTAGGAACACCACTGCAGCAACTTAAGATAAGTGTACTTTTGCAACTAAATATGGACTTTTATAAAAATTATACAAGTTCCAGTTCCAGTTTTAAGTGTAATTAAGTCAGAGTTAAATAAAGAGTGATTTATTAAATATTCATACCATTTTAATGGGCTGTTTTACTAAAGGGTTGGCATGTGGCAACAGGCTTGCTGCACGCCAATCTAGAACTACCACTAGGTTACTGCAGGAGCCCAGCGGTAGTTCCTACCCTCAGGTGTGCCATTTTTGGTGCAATTAAAAAGTTCCTATTTTTGTTGTGCCAGTACTTACCCACCAAATTACCACCAGGTTAGCATGGGAGCCCTTACTGCCACCTCAATGGGTGGTAGTAAGTGCTCCCCCCCCCCCCCCACCAAAAAAAATGGCCATGCAGCAAGGGGTTCACTTATCGCATGGCCATTTCTTTTTGAGAAAAAAAGACAGCCTTTTACCCGCTGCGGTAAAAGGGGACTTCAACACACATCAAAACACACATGCTGATGCTAGCACAGACCCCCTTTTACCCCAGCTTGGCAAAAGGACCCCTAAGTTCAGAACTGATGAAGAGCAGAAGTGAGACACGTGTGGAAGGCTTGTGTGAAAAATGTTGCTGCTGAGGTTCTGTGAGGTTTTTGAAATAAATGTGATTTTGAGTTATTTATGATGTTGGGGTGTGTCAGGTGCTTGCTTAATTCCCTCTGCATTTCAGATTTTATTCCTCTGCTAGTTTTTTTTTTTTTTAATTTTTCTCTTTTCCCCTTATCTGTGGTTTCTTTTCTGACATAAAATTGGTTATCTATATGATTGTTTCACCACTGTTCCTGTACATTACTCAGATTTTGTCTTCCTGCTCTAGGATACACCCCCCATTATATTCTAGTGTCCTTTAGTTGACCATTTTTCTTACACTGACTAGCCAGTGTAGATCTAACTTCAGCAACACAAAGCATTTATCATAGAATCTTCATAAATGAAAACCAAAAACTAACTATGTTTAATAATTTTTTCAGTGCTTCATCCTTGTGATGAATAAAAAAGGATTGTAAATGCAACTGAATGGAGCAAATATGCTACTTTTTGCTAATAAATAATCCTATTACATAGCAAAATAGTAACAGATGGCAGATAAAGACCAGCATGGTCCAGCTAATCTGCATAGTAAAGTGTCTAGAGTTATATCTGCTGCTCCATGCAAAACATACAGGTTGTCCTCTCTCTGCCTTTCTTATATTTGCTGCTCTATGCAGGTTGAACTCCTTTATGCTTTTTTTTGAAGTATGCTAGAACTGTACCTGCCACTTCATGCAGGTTACACCCCTCTATTTGTGTAGGGTGTACTTGATGCTATATGCAGGTTACACCCTTCTATGCCTCTTTTTTGTAGTCTGAAAGTTAATTAAGTTTTGCTTTGATTCCATCCATTTGCTATGTATTTATGTGAATTCCATCATTGTTTTTGTCCACCTTCTCCAGTAAGGCATTAAAGGTGCACACCGTCTTTTTTGTTAAAAAAAGTATTTCCAAACTATCCTTTTGTACTCATATAGTAGATGACGGCAGAAAAAGACCCGCACGGTCCATCCAGTCTGCCCAACAAGATAAACTCGTATGTGCTACTTTTTGTGTATACCTGATCTTGATTTGTTTCTGCCATTTTCAGGGCACAGACCGTAGAAGTCTACCCAGCACTAGCTCCGCCTCCCAACCACTAGCCCCGCCTTCCACCACCAGCTCTGCCACCCAATCACCGCTAAGCTTCTGAGGATCCATTCCTTCTGAACAGGATTCCTTTATGTTTATCCCACGCATGTTTGAATTCCGTTACCATTTTCCTCTCCACCACCTCCAGCGGGAGGGTATTCCAAGTATCCACCACTCTCTCTGTGAAAAAATACTTCCTGACATTTTTCTTGAGTCTGCCCCACTTCAATCTCATTTCATGTATTCTAGTTTTTTTTTTTAATTTTTTATTTATAAAATTTTCAGAGTTTACATTTATACGATAAACATAAATTTAGAATATTAGAAAAATACAAAAAAGAAGGAAAAATGAAGGCAAATTACATCAATAAATTTTAGTCCACAATAATTGATCCAAGATCTAGGAAAAACATAACCTTCAAGTAAATTACTAAAATATTATAACCTTTAAGCAGAAGGAACATAGATGTACGCAGCCGAGGATAAGCGCTAGTGATTAAGGACTACTACAACTTCATTCTTTAGAGGATATAAATTCTAATTTCCGTGGGTCAAAAAATATGTAATTTATAGAATTCAAAGAAACATTACATTTACATGGAAATTTAAGAAGAAAAGTCCCCCCTAATTGGAGGACTCTTGCTTTTAACAACAGAAATTCTTTTCTTCTTTTTTGAGTATCTCGTGAGAGATCTGGAAAAATCTGAACTTTTGATCCCAGGAATAGAGAGTTCATGTGGCGAAAATAAAGTCTGAATATATTGTTGCGATCTGGTTCCAGAGCAAACGTAACCAGTAATGTTGTTCTTTCGGTTACAACCTCTATAGAATTTTCAAGAAACTCTGTCAGATTTAGGTCAGGTTGAGGAGAAACTGGCAATTTTTTCATCTGTGCCCCAGCAATGTACTGAGCTCTAGTGATTGGGGGCATACCTTCAGCAGGGAGGCCCAGAATCTCCACTATGTATTTTTTTAACATTTCCTGTGCTGGGACAAGAGGGGACTTAGGAAAATTCAAAAAGCGTAAATTGTTCCTCCTTATCTGATTTTCTAAGTATTCAGTCTTATATTTTTGAAGATTACTATCTTTTATTAACACTCCTATTGAGGATTTCGTTGATTTAAACTCATTATCCAGAGTTTCCAGTTTTGTTACTTGCTCCTCCACCTTATCAGATAATTGAGTTTGAGCCTGCTTTATTATCGCCACCTCCCCCCGCAAAGTACCTGATAGTTGTTGTAGGCTCTCATTCAGTCCTTGAATTGCTATCCATAGTGTATCCATTGTTACAACCGCAGGTTTTTTCATGCCTCCAGCACCCACGGAGGATCCGCCAAGATTTCTTTCAGTCAAAAATTCTGTCTGAAGAGCTGTTCCCTTTGGCGATGAGGTAGCAACAGGGTCTCCACTTCCAGTAGCCAGGGATCCACCTCCGGTCCCAGCTTGCTGTTGCCTCGCTGTACTCGTTTCCCTTCCGGGTCTAGGAGGTGCAGTTGACGGAGGAGGGCTCAACGATACTCCCTCTGCGCTGTGGTCAGAAGATTCTCCCGGACCCCTCGAGGCATGCATTTGGGTTCCCGGCGCCAGCATACCCGTTTCCTCGAGGGTTAACTGTTGAGCGAGAGGAGGGTTCACCCTGCCTGTGGAGATAGGCACATCAGGTTTACCTTTTCTCTTTCCCATTATGGGTCCGATTACTCGCACTCGAGAGATTCCTTTCCAGAATCAGGAGCTTCTTAGCGCACGTCTGCTTAAGACGCCATCTTGAATCCTCCCATGTCCTCTAGTTTTACCGTCTTCCCATCTACGGAAAAGGTTCGTTTGCGGATTAATACCTTTCAAATATTTGAACATCTGTATCATATCACCCCTGTTTCTCCTTTCCTTCAGGGTATACATGTTCAGGTCAGCAAGTCTCTCCTCATACGTCTTGTAACGCAAATCCCATACAATTCTCGTAGCTTTTCTTTGCACTGTTTCAATTCTTTTTACATCCTTAGCAAGATACGGCATCCAAAACTGAACACAATACTCCAGGTGGGGCCTCATCAACGACTTATACAGGGGCATTAAAACCTCTTTTCTACTGATGGTCACACCTCTCTCTATACAGCCTAGCAATCTTCTAGCTACGACCACCGCCTTGCCAGGATTGTCAGTCAATGTTTTGTTTTTAAATTGTGACTGATTCAATTTGTTCAACATCAGACAAAAAAGCCATTCAAATTAACATTCTCCGAGGACAAGCAGGCCTATTTATTCTCACAAGTGGGTAACGTGGTACCATGTTGCCCAGTCCAGAGCTTCTAACAAGCTCAAAATAGAGATCTGTGGAGTGCAAGACACGCTTCACCATGCATGCATGAGTGCCTTCCTACCTGCCGCGAGGTCACAGGTCCAGCAGTTCTTTTTTTACCATGGTGAAGAGTGTGATTTTTTTTTGGTGTCCCTTTACTTTTTTTGAGCCTTTCAACTATTTTCAGGAACATTTTTTTCTTCTGTTTGTCTTTGGGTCCCTTTTTCCTGTCTTCCGTTAAGTATTTTTTAGGGTTTTTTTTGTCTTTTTTTAAACAATTTTCCGGTCAGTAGGCCACGTTTAGGCCTTGTCTCCGTCTGGGTTTTTCCCATTTTTTTTTCTCTGTACCTTGCCTCTTTTTCTGGCATCATCAAGCTGTTTGATTTCACTATGGGAGTTTTTCCATCCATGTCATCTAAAGTTCCCGGTATCTTTAAGCGCTGTACCCAGTGCAGTCGGACCATCTCTGGCACAGGCACCCATTCTTGGTGTCTTCAGTGCTTAGGACCTGACCATAGCCCTGCTGTGTCCTCTTGTTTGCATATGCACAAGAGAACTCAGCTGTCCAGAGAGGCTCAACAGGAAAAGATTTTTTAAGTCAGGTCCAAGTTCTTAACGCTTGCATCAACATCGGGGTCGGCAGTGTCAGCATTGACGTTGAAGACTGCATCGGTATTGGGAGCAATGGTCATATGTATGGATGCTTCAAGACATATAGATGCTGGGAGCAGAAGTGCGTAGATGCCAGCTGCTGGACAGGGCCCCGGGGACCAGCCAGTGTCAGACCCGACCCCGAGGTGATGTGATGATTCAACGTATGGAGTATCCTTGAAGGATTCTTTTGAAACAGGACTTTTAGAGAAACCCAGTAGAGAAGTTTCAACAATACTTAAAGTAAGCTAGGTGTATTTAATGAGAGAGCAAGGTAAATGATGTGCAGTATCCCCTTCAACTTAGCAGCTTGTAGATCAAAGGAAAAAATACAATTTGAAGTGCCTGTATACAAATGCTAGAGGCCTAAAAAATAAGATGGGAGAATTAGAATATATAGCAGTAAATGATGAGGTAGATATAATAGGCATCTCAGAGACTTGGTGGAAAGAGGACAATAAATGAGATACGGTGTTAGGGTACAAATTGTAATGCAATAATAGAGAGGATCAAATTGGAGGGGTGGGGGGTAGCAGCGTGGAGTCATTATGGATAGAAATTCTATGTGTGAAGGGAAAGAGTATTCTTATAGCGCTGTACTACCGTCTGCCAGGACAAAATGAGCAGACGGATAAAGAAATGTTTACAGAGATTAGGAAAGCTGACAAACTGGGCAATGCTATAATAATGGGTGATTTCAATTACTTCGATATTGACTGGATAAATGTTACATCAGGGAGATAAAATTTCTAGATGTACTAAATGACTGCTTCTTGGAGCAGCTGGTCCAGGAATTGAAGCGAGGGGGAGCCATTTTGGATCTGGTCCTTGGTGGCATGCAGGGCATAATACAAGAGGTGGCAGTGTTGGGTCCTCTGGGAAACAGTGATCATACCATGATGAAGTTTGAGCTACTATCTGGATGAACCTGCAAAAGTAATCTACTATAGCTGCATATAATTTTCAATAGGGCGACTATAATAAAATGAAGAAAATGGTTAAAAAGAAACTAAAAGGATCAGCTGCAAAGGTTAGGACACTCAATCAGGCATGGACATTATTCAAAAATACCCAGTATAGATGCATTCCACATATTTGAAAAGGTGGAAAGAAAACGTCATCCAGCATGGTTAAAAGGTGAAGTAAAAGAGGCCATTACAGCCAAAAGATTGTCCTTCAAAGAGCGGGAAGTGAAGGACTACACAGCTTAGAGCAGCAATCCATTAAGCAACACTTCAAAAAAGATAAGTGTAATTGTATAGAATGGATACTGCGTAGTGACTTAGTAGTGATTTATGTCTACAACATCACCTAGAATAATTTTTGACCATAGATACTAGAAGTAGATTTAGATCTGTGGCACTAATAGGTTTTTTGGCCAATGATGATGAGAAGATCGTTAGGTCTGTTTAAGTTCCGTGAGATTGTTGTTTATCTTGAGCTCTTTGAGGCCATTTTCCTTTAAACAAATTCATTTTTTGATTAGTGGATTTTTTTAAAATTGCAGATTTAATAAAATGCACAACCATAGAGCTTTCTTAAGAAATAGGCTCTATCGCATAAAATGGGACCTGCGTGTTAATGGAGAGAAATGTGGTAAGGTCTTTTAGTAAATCTTGCCTCTGGATTAAAAAATGCTTCTATGAAAACACTTTTCCTCCATCAACTAAAACATGCTCTTGGAATATCTTTACGCCTAAATATCTTTATAAAATAGTAGAACATATTCTGCAGAAATCACAGGTAAAATGAGTTTGCATATATTTACTTCTGTTCAAGCCAGTTTTAACCATGGAAAAGGCATTTTATAAGATTGTGCAGTTGTTTATGTACATGAAAATACATGTATTGCACCATGCATTGTTGTTCCAAGGGTTTGGGCAAAAAATTGTATAGTTGTAATAAAATGCACTAGTATATATTTGGAATCCATGCACATATCTGCATCTGCCTTGGAACAGCAATCATGACATCTCTCTATTTGTAATTGTTTTTAATTCATGGTTTCTTCCTTCAAATCAATTTATTTGAAGATCAATCTGCTATATAAAGTGGTGTGAAAATTTGCAAGGCCATGAATACTGATTCACTTTTGCTACTTTCATGGTAAAGTTACAGAGTTATAAAAATACAATCACCACAACAGTTTTCCCAATTACTCAGCTGAATGTAATAACACGTGTACTGTAGACCTCTTTTCTACTTCTTGTAGCTTGCCTGTCAAGTAGTACTACCAGGCAATAAACTATTTCCCCTAGAAGGCCTCTCCTTTTCAAACCAACACGTATCATCTTCCTGTCACTTTTATGTTTACAAAGCATTTTACATAATGATGTTAATTTGTAGATAGTATAATATAAATGTATAGAATGGGTTGTCTGCAGTTCACATATTTATGTCCTAAACGTGCTGTACTACTTTGTTCTCTCCATATTCTGTGTTGTAAGCACATGTGAAGTCAATACCCTTAGGCTGGCTAAAGACATTGGCTCTCAGGACTTCTGAAAGTGAATAAAAGGCACATGAATATGGATAAGTTTGAGAGCACTGATTTGGATGGCTATGAAGATGTTAATGGTAGCTCCTCTTCCTATGGGCTTCTTTTACAAAGCTGCGCTACCGATTCTCGCTGTGGCAAATGAGAGAAAGCCCATTAAATTCCTATGGGCTTCCTCTCACTTGTATAGTGTATAAGTGCCCCTATGGGGCCCTTTTACTAAGCCACATAGGCACCTATATGCGCCCAACACGTGCCAATTTGAACTACCGCCTGGCTACTAGGTGGCCCGGATAGTAATTTAAATCTTTAAGTGCATTCAGTACACGCGTCAGAAAATATATTTTAGTTTCTGGTGTGCGGCACTAACTGGGCAGTAATCAGCATTGTACGCACACTGATGATTACTGCCTGGTTAACAGATGAGACCTTACCGCTAAGTGAATAGGTGGATGCGCGCCAATTTTTATTTTGCTGCATATCTGTTTTTGGCCAAAAAAATGCTTTTTTTGCAGGTGCACTGAAAAAATGGACTTGTGTGGGACCAATACACGCATCTACAACAGCACAGGACATTTTCAGCGCACATTAGTAAAAGGATCCCTATTGGGCTCATTTTCAAAAGAGAAGGGCGTCCAAAAAAATGACGCAAAAGGCACATGGGCATCCCTATGAAAGAAGGTCGTCCTAATCCAATAATCAAAACAGGGCCATAAAGACATCCTCAGCACGAGGATGCTCATCTATGGTCATCCCCACAGGGGGCGTGTTAGAGGCGTGTTCTGGGCGGCGTTACGAGATGGGCGCCTCCAATGTATAATGGATAGCGAAATGGGTTCGCATGGGCGGGAATATTGGCATCCTTACTTAGACCTGAAACAGGCTAAGGGGGAAGTCGTCTTTAGACCCATTAGCGATTTTGTGGAGTTGGAGAGTGGCAAGATCGTTGTTGGGAGAGAAAGTTGAGAGTTGTTCAGTGCCCTTTTACCCTTTTTTTTTTTTTTTTTTTTAAATTTATGAGAAGTCTTTATTAAGTTACCTTTGTCTGTGTCCCTGGTTTGCCTCTATCTGCCCTTCAGTATGCTGGGGCTGGTGCCCACTAAGACCAGCTTCTGTGTCTGACTCGTGTCATCACCTGCATAGCAAAAAGGGCAGAAGTGTGTTGGTTAAAATAACCTAGCTTTGTTTTGCAGCATTCATATACATAGCCCCACATGTGAAGACCAAGGAAACAGATGATGAAGAATGGCATTACCAGGTAATCACAGATGTCATTGTAGATGGTACAGAGCTGGAAACGAGGAGTAGAGTGCACTTTAGAGACTGATGTGCAAGAGAGCCACACAGGCAGGTGGTAGACATAGAACTGTGGAAGGAGTGCAGAGGACACAGTGAAATTACCTTTGCGGGTGGGTGACTGTTTTGGTGCCATTCTGACAAAGGGATGCAAAAGTTTGAAAATACTGAGAAGGACGTCTTAAGGACGTCCCAAGGATGCCCATGTAAGAGCGGGATGGGCATTCCCAAGATGGATGTCCTAATTTTGATTATGGGCAAAATCTCTAAACATCCCCAGCTGCTCTCTGCGATTTGGGCGTCCTCATTTCAATTATGGGTGGGAACTATGGATGTCCCCAGCTGCTCTGTGTTTTGGATGCCCTAATTTCGATTATGGGTGAAAATGATAAATGTCCCTAGCTGCTCTTCCTGTTTGGAAGTTTGCTTTCCCTTTATTGGCGCCTCTTTAAAACGGCTTTCTCTGTGCTTGCACTTTAGAGGTTTTTCTTTAGATTATGGGGTGGTATTTTTAAGCATTTTACCTTCAGTTATAGTAAACCTTGTTTTTGCAACTGTATGCTTTTGTAGACCTGTTTGGTTTTCTTCGGGGTTTTTTTTTTAGGGGGGGGGGGACAACTTTTGGCCAATTCTTAAAAGATAACTGGTGTGTGGTCTGTGTACCTTTCCTTTCAAAAAGTTTCTGACTGGGTGTTAGCTGGCAGCTTAGCATATACTCTGCATTTTCTCATCTGAACAACTCTCCATCCTCTACCCTCTGGGAGCTGCTTGCTGTGTTTGATGTGGTCCCTCACTGACCTCCATTCTCTCTCCTTAGTTGAAGCAGCCAGCCTCTGGCCCCTTGGAGCAAATAGATTGGTGTTCCTTTTGGCAATTTCTGAAACCATAAGTTCAAGGTAAGCTCATACCTCTCAGCCACCTCTTCTCCTTCTGCTATGTAGGTGCTAAACAAACACTTATTGCATCTTGCACTGCGGCTGGTCAACAGGATTGCAAGGGACAGCTGTGGACTATAATACACTGGACTATGATAGTGATGATTGTTTCTACCCAATTCATTGTACAGATGCCTTGTTCTCTATTGGACACACTCAGTTGTGGCTGCCTGTGGGGGTGGGGGTGGGGATGAGGCCCTGAGAATGGATGTGTGCATCCCTCATGGTCAAGGGTTCCCCACTCTCTCTGTGTTCTCTGCATTCAAATCTTACCTCTATTTTCACCAGCTTTGCCAGTGGTTGCTGTGCAGTGGTGGAAGGAGATGCCACTTGTTGCTGTTTCAGGGCTGTACTGTGTGCTTGCAGGTCACACCGAAGACCCTCGACACCATGCTCCAGCCATTGGAGCTGCTGTACCGCTTCCCATTGGGCTTGTACTGCTCCCCGGTAGGTTCCATCCTTCTTTATGTGATGAACCCCAGTCCCCTTTTATGAAGTGCCCACCCATTCTCAAGGTTGCTGGGGGTGGGGAGTGGGGGGGGGGAGCATATATGCACTGAATGTCTTTTCCACATTATTCAACACAGTCCTACAATCCTCCATAGTTATGGAACAACAACATTTCTAAATTCTATCCTGCAAACCATTTTCAAGGTGGCCACAGGTGCGTGCCTACCACCGCTTTGAGCCCTTAAGTCATGGTGAGGGAGAGGGGTTCTGATTACAGTTCCTATTCTAAATAACCTGCAGGTGGCTACAGCCCAGTGCCTATATAATTCCCCTAGCCTGTGTCCTTCTGTACCTGATGTATTATATTGCAATTGTGATGAAGTAAACATCCATCTAATGCTTTACTGTTGTTTCCCCTTTTCTCCTCAGCACTATATACCATTGCTGAGACATTCAATGTGACAAAGATGACCCAGTTGTTTGTAGCTCCTTCCTGGCCCTCACCAATGTGGTTTTGTTGTGGGTAAGGGTGTCTGCTGATCAGAGAGCAAACATAGTCTAGGCGCTACCTATGATTATCTGCAAGTTTGTACTTGGCAGATCACTAGTGCTAGACAACATACCTATTATTTACACAACTCTGTGCTGTGGGGCTCAATGGTAAGGGGGGATAGGCTAGATGGGCATTTCTGTTCCTCAACAGAAATGCCCACCCACCCTCACCCCCCTTACCATATAGCCATGCAGTTTGGAAGGAATAGGTGGCCTTCTGTATGGCCACACTTATGACACATATGTACCAAAGTTTCTCTGTCACAGTTCACCTGTCATGCAACCCAGATTGCTGCCTCCTCTCACATCAACTCCAGCATTTGATAATATGTAGTGCACAAAGTAGAGACACATACCCTGTTATATCAAAAATATGAAGCATGTATTTAACCAAACAAAAAATAGAACTATGTACAATTTTTTTTTCAAAGTTTCTCAAGGGAGGCCTTGTCCTCCTCCATGCATGGCCCTTAGCATCAGGCTAACGAGCAGCACCAGGGGCAGCCTCTGTGCCCTGAAGTGCTGCTCATTAGCCTGCTGCATCACTGACACCTCCTGCAGCAACTGGTTTTGGGTATGCACCAGTTGCTGCAGGAGGTGCAGAGATGGGGCTAGTGATGGTGTGGAGAGGACTGGTGGTGTTGGGTCCTCCTCATCCCCGTCAAGGGGATATCAGTGAACTCATTAAAATAACCACTTCCTTGTACAGAAAAACAAACTGCCTACTGCTCTCTTATCCATCATCAGTTTCTGAGCACTAACAAAATGATGGCTTGGTGTTCAGCAGGTCTTATTTAAACATAGAGGCAGCCACCTTTAATCTCTGCACAACTGGAGAGGGAAAGAGGATGCCATCCATCAGGACACCACTGGAGCAGTAAGTGCGTCACTCGTTTGGGGCAAGAGTCACAGCAGGCCCATGATACTCTGTTACCACATCCTCTGGCTACAATTTCCAGAGCTTAACTATTATTTGAGTGAAAAAAATATTTTCTCCTATTTGTTTTAAAAGTATTTCCATGTAATTTCATTGTGTGTCCCCTGGTCTTTGTACTTTTTGAAATAGTGAAAAATTGATTCACTTTTACCCATTGAACATCACTCAGGATTTTGTATACCACAATCATATCCCCCTTCAGCTGTCTTGTTTATGATCTGAAAAGCCCTAACCTCTTTAGCCTTGGCCGAGGCTGAAGTGTTCAGGAACTTAAGTGGTTAGAATACATGTCTTTCTTCTTTGGGATTGCAGGCTCAAATCCCATGAGCAAAGCATGGCACCCCCTCAAATCCCATGAGCAAAGCATGGCACCCCCCCCCCCCCCCCCCCCAGACTGCCTGTGTTTTGTTGTATCATTGCCCCAGAAGCAGCCTTGGACATTGGCCAAGGCTAAGTTTGCTCAGGAACTGAAGTGGCAGAGTGGTTAGTGCACTTGTCTTGCTCCTCTGGGATTGCTGGTTTAAATCCCAAAAGTGGAGAATGGTGCCCCCCCCCACACACACACATACACACACCAGACCACATATGCTGTGCACAGGTATGCCAGTCTAATCACAGATTTGTAAAAAAAAAAATGTTCTCTGCAAATGTGGAACTTTAAGTACCTAATATACTCACATCTCTTTGGACCTCAACATTATGGTTGTAGAGGGCAGTCAGCCTCTGCCAGCTCCTTTTATAATAGAGGAAAGGCCTCCTCTTCCTGGGCACCACAAAATACCATTCCTCCTTTCAGAGGAACAGTGCAGCCAATAATCGATTTTCATTCGGTGTAAAATTTGGCATCCTCTTTCTTTGAGGCATTTTGTGCAAATGTCCCCACAGATAAGAGCGCGATGATGTCATGACACACAAACGTGTTGATGTCATTTTGGACATATTCTATATATCACGCATAGATCCGTGCAGTGCTGCATTTGTAGTAATGTGTATAATTGCACACATAAGTGTATTCTATATATCACGCATAGCGATTATAGAATACGCCTATGCACATTTCATCTCCACACATTACATTTCCATGCAAAATATAGAATTGGGTCCTAAATGACTATCCACCTACTCTTTAAAATTGCAGACTTAAGGTTTATGCATATATCTTTTGCTTGTAGTTTAAATAAACATCTATGTTTTTCATTTATATTCTAAAGAGAATCATTCTGTGTGTCTAAGTGAAAATTCTTCTTCTGAAATACCAAACAGTGTTGCTTTAAGGGTTTCTGCAAGTGTTTGCAAGATGAAAGAGAATGATTGGCATCATAAATCATTTTTTAACTGATGAAAAACTTAGAATGTTCAAGACTATAAATGTATCTTTTGGTAAAAGATTTAAAAAAAACTTCAATAAAAAGTAAATTATAAATCTGCCTTTACAAGGTCTCCTGGGTAATATATGTGGAATGATTTCTAGGCTATAATTTATAAATGTTTACTAGTGGGAGACTCAATCAATGACTTTAAATATGACATACTTGAGATGGAAATGTAAGATGATGTTACTGATATATGTGATGCTGAAGTTTACTTAGTTTTATTTTTAAAGAAGAAAGCTCTTTGATGAAAGAGCCATCAAAAGCTTCTCTACCATGGCTAATTATTTTTGTTATGCAATAAAGCATTTAGTTTCAGCACCTTCTCTCATGGGTTTTTTGAATGCACAGTTTAATATTTTGTATGTATGATAGTTGTTATACATCTTAAAACCAGAAAGCCAATACCAAGCACTCCAAGGAATAATAAAATATTAATTTGGAGACAAAGAATTAAGTGGCTTGACGAAATAAGCTCTATCCCTTGAGTAGCTTTTAAGACATTGATGTCTAGCTTTGACCATATCTATTTTTAGCCAACCCAACCACACATCGTGAGACCTCAGTAACTAGCTGACTTTTGCAGTCCACACTCCTGGAAATCACCAATTTCCTCTCTCTGCCTGAGTCTAGAAAAATATAAGACCTTGAATTTAAATTTCTGAATCTTCTCTCATTGACAATATTATGCAGGCAACTTTATGCCTATGGATCTCTGCATTTGCTACAAACTAAATTCTACAAAATGCTTTGTCCAGTTTAAAAATGTGAGAGTACTACAGCAAGTCTGATGTGCAAACACATAATTAAATTTAAATAGTGACAATTTATTTTATATATTTGTCTTTCTTTACAATATTTCATATGACTAGAGTAGTACAAAAATGTGTATTCAGTGAAGAAGTGATAAGCCAATGAGAATCATATCTAGCATTTTTCTGCAATAGTCATACTACTTTATCATATAAATTGCACACAATAACACCCCCCCCCCCCCCGTTTACTAAGCCGCACTAGCAGCTGCTGTGCGCTAATGCCGACACAGTCCATTTACTTTGAATGGGCTGTGTCGGGGTTGCCAAGTGGCTTAGTAAACAGGGGGGTAAATATCCATCCTCAACATTTCTAGTAAAATGACCATCTTGTCTTCTATATCTGTATCTTCTAGTCTAATGAAATAAATGAGACACAGCTATGTGTACCACAATCTAGAGGTAATTTTACAAAGAATTTTCATGCAGCTATGCCAATACACAAGCGTAGCAGTTGTCCAGTGTATCTGAAGAGTGTAGGTATATAGAACTATTCCAAGTGCCTTTCCACATGACCAAAGTTAGCTATGGTCATTTATGCCACATTTTATTTGGAATACATCCCAACATCTACATTAGGCACAGAGTGGGTGTATTCTATAACAACACACGTAGATTTTAGAAATGCCCACCCCCCTTTTCAACTATGCAACTTAGAATTTACATGTACCACATTACAGACTACGCTTAGTGAGTTCTGTGTGTAATCGTAATTAATGACAATTAGTGCTGATAATTGCTTGTCAACATCCGATTGACAGTGCTGATTAACTAGGCCCTGTTTACTAAGCCGCATTATAGGTGTGTTAACATTTTTAACGCACGTTAACCATGTACATGCGTTAACTGTATACGAGCCTACAATATCTCTATAGGCACCTACATGGTTAACGCGCATACTAATTGTAGGTGTGTTAAAAATGCTAACGCGCCTTAGTAAACATGGCCCTAAGTTATGCGCATTGTTATAGAATACGCTTCAATGTCCACATTGAAATTAAGGTGCAATATATAGAATCTGGCAGTTAGCACCTCCTAAAATCAGGTTGGGATAGCCTTGGAGCTGTACAAACTGGTAGATGCAAAGTGGGTGCAGAATGCCACCAGTACCTCCTAGTCCAGTACTTCAAGTGTCTATGAAAATTGTCCTCCTACTGCTCTCATTTCAAAGTACAGGTGGGCTTCCATAATCTAGATAAATTTAAAAAAAAAAAAAAAATTCTCAGGGATATGTTTATGTCATTGGAGGAAAACAGCATACATACATACATTTCATTTTCAAATGCATACATGCTGGTTTTCTTTTAGTGCATAATGGACTAGAGTCTATTTATTACTACTACTACTACTTATCATTTCTATAGCGCTACTAGATGTATGCAGCGCTGTACACTTGAACATGAAGAGACAGTCCCTGCTCGACAGAGCTTACAATCTAATTAAAAATTGGCGCTGAAACAATATGTGCCAAGGTGTAGTCTATAATGTATGCCTAAATTTAGACATACTTTATAGAATAAACCTAAATTTCCATGCGGTTTATAGAATACGCCGGGCACCCGTCTGCACAACTAAATTAGTTGTGGGCAGTTATGCCAATTAAAGTTTGGTGTAAATGCCGATGCCTAAATTAGGTGCGGACTGGGTTTATTCTACAACAAAAATGCATAGAAATGCCCATGACCCACCCTTTCCATGCCCATGGCCACACCCCCTTTTCAATGATGTGACTTAGAATTTACGCACATCACGTAATAGAATACACTTAGGCAGTTCTGCAGGTGTAAGTGGCAATGATCAGTGCTGATTAGTTTGCTAACTAATATAGGGGCCCTTTTACCAAGCAGTAATGAATGTAGTTGCAAAAAACCACAGAAAGGAAGTATATCAAGTCCCTTTCCCTTTCTTGCACTAATATTCTATTAAAAAGAAGATTATTCATACTTTATTTTATAGAATAGGCTTCAAATAGGCACCTCTTTAAGGGCACCTTTTACTAAGTGGCGGTAAGCTAAATGAGGGCTTACCGCTCGCTATACAGGAAGTACCACCAGGCTACCGCAACAGCCCGGCGGTACTTCCTACCCCATCACTCTGTCATTTCTGGTGCTACAGAAATGTATTTATTTTTGTATCGCCGGAGTGTATCTGGTGGTAATCGGGTGTGTAAAACACATTCTGACGCCAGCGCCGGCCTCATTTTGCTACAGCTTGGTAAAGGGGCCCTAATAGCATTACCTTTATACTATGAAGTGGGATTAGGGACTGACCAGAAATTGGCACAAAACTTATAAGTAGAGCAGCGAAATTTACCTGCTCTGAGCATAATGTATACACATTTTAGGCCAGCCTAAAAGCAGGCCTACCTTGTGGATATGAGCTATGAAATGATCTGTGTCTATATCATGTTCAACACTGCCATTTAAGTGGCTAGCCCACCAAAGATATTCATAAAGACAAATGTCAATAGCAATGCTAGAGCTTAACTTAAATGTCTACATCCACTTTCAATATCAAGCCTATTAAGTCCATTGTAATATTATAACTGTAGACTCAAACTAAATGAAAAATATATAGGGAAAGTTTCCAAAACAGGAAAAATCCAAAAATATATAATCACTTGGAAACTGTAGCGAGTAAACTGCTATGTATTAGTAAATAGGAGGAAAAACCTGTAGAAGCTCCTTTCCCCACTAAACCAAGTGGGTGAAAGGGCTAGGGCTTCTTCATCATCGGAAAAAACCTCCAAAATTTTTATTTTAATTTCAAACATTCATCACAATAGAGTTTTTTTCACTATTTCTCTAAAAATGCAGATGTTAGAAACTATCCACTGAAAACTCGAGAAGGTACTTAGCTTCTCTTAGGCTTCTCCATGATTAGAACCGTGGTTAACGTTGGCCTCCATTTCGCCACAGCTGCTTCAGAACCTCTAGTCTAATAATTCTGCCGAGAGAGCAAACTCGAGTCAGTTACAACTTATAACATTTCACAACATCTCATAACACCTTTTCTATACAGCTTACTCTCCGTTCAGACTGCCGACGGAAACATGAAGGGCAGCAAACATTACAAACATGGCGGTATAAGAACATTTTGCTCTCTCGGCAGAATTATTAGACCAGAAGTTCTGAAGCAGCGAAACGGAGGCCAACGTTAACCACGGTTCTAATCACGGAGGATCCTAAGAGAAGCTAAGTGCCTTCTCGAGTTTTCAGTGGATAGTTTCTAACATCTGCATTTTTAGAGAAATAGTGAAAAAACTCTATTGTGATGAATGTTTGAAATTAAAATAAAACTTTTTGGAGGTTTTTTCCGATGATGAAGAAGCCCTAGCCCTTTCACCCGCTTGGTTTAGTGGGGAAAGGAGCTTCTAGAGGTTTTTCCTCCTATTTACTAATATATAGCAGTTTACTCGCTACAGTTTCCAAGTGATTATATATTTTTGAATATTATAACTGTAGACATATCACAGAATGTTTCAGTCCCTGTGAAAAGTTTTTACATGGAAAGAAAAGGAATTAAATCATATCTGGGGCTTCTCACTCCTTCCCAATCCAATCTTAAACATAGAAACAGCCTGCTCTCAGATGCATGGCCTAGCAACACATTTTAAGCACAAATGCAAATTGAAGAGAAAGGAGCTAAAGTATCAGTGTTGATAGCTGAGTAAATCAAGGTATGGGAAGATAAACTAACCAGTACAATATTATAGACAGAGCCATAGGTAAATGGCTCTGTCTATAATATGATTTATCTACTGGACCATACTTCCTTGAATTTGCAAGTCTATTCCCTTGAACCTCCCCCTCCACAACTCACACACTTGCCAAACTGGAAGACTTCAGACCTACCATGCAAATGTGTTCCCATGAAATGACTCACTGCTGACTTGGCAGTTCCTATCATGATCTGGATTAAGCTGAATGTAATTTAAGATGGGGTCAGAGTCAGGAGACGGCTGACTTCTCCAGTTTTCCTACTTCACAACCACTTAGTGAATCTATCTATGTTTATAGTAAACACAAACATTATTCTGTTTTCTTCTGCAGGCTGAGAGCTTTTATGCATTATCTTGTAGGTCTCGCGAACCTGAAGAACCACCTTCAGACATGTGCACACAATGTTCACCTCTCCCTACAGTGATCTGACTTTGATAGGAGTTTCAGTATCAGGCAAGCATTAGCAATACTAATATTTTCTGTTCTTTTAGCTTTCAAAAAAATCTGAGAACTTGGTTCTTTCTTTTAAATTCTGTTTCAGATTAGATATGGGATTTGGGAAGCAGGTTTGGAGTCTGAGTTGCTATATCTATGGTACTGTCCACCCACAAGTAGAAGTGGGTGTCTACCCACAATGGCAGAGGTGGAAAAAATAACTTGGAATTATTGTTCAGTATTAGATACGTTGTGTCAATAATACTGAATTCATTGGATATGTACAGTGGTGTGCTGGAGCCGGCTCGCACCGGCTCGCAAGAGCCGGTTGTTAAATTTTCTTCCAGCTTGCGAGCCGGTTGTTGCAAATAGCGAGCCGGCTCTGACTCTCCTCCCTCCCTTCGGATCCGCCTCACCTTCCGCTTGTTTTTTAAATTCTTGGCTTCCAGCGCCGAGTCGCCGACTGTCCTGAGTCCTCCCTTGCCGATTTGCGCTTTAAAAATGGCCGCCGAGACTTCCAGAGGCGGCCTTGCGAGACTTCGGCTGAAGTCTCGGTGGCCATTTTTAAAGCGCAAATCGGCAAGGGAGGACTCAGGACAGTCGGCGACTCGGCGCTGGAAGCCAAGAATTTAAAAAACAAGCGGGCGCACGGTGAGAGACCGGATCGGGAGGGCGGGAGGGAGGGAGGAGAAGAAGAATTTCATAAAACAGCTCGGGAGGGGGTGGCAGGGGGGAAAAGAGAGTCACTGCTGGGCATGGGTGGATGGAGGGGGTCGCTGGACATGGGTGCATGCAGGGCAGGGGAGAGGAGGGTCACTGCTGGACATCTGGGTGCATGCAGGGCAGGGCAGAGGAGGGTTGCTGGGTATGGGTGCATGCAGGGCAGGGGAGAGGAGGGTCACTGCTGGACATGGGTGCATGCAGGGCAGGGGGAAGGAGGGCCACTGCTGCACATAGGTGCATGCAGGGGAGAGGAGGGTCACTGCTAGACATCTGGGTGCATGCAGGGCAGGGCAGAGGAGGGTCGCTGGGTATGGGTGCATGCAGGGCATGGGAGAGGAGGGTCACTGCTGGACATGGGTGCATGCAGGACAGGGGAAAGGAGGGGAGAGAGAAGAAATGCTGGACATGGATGGAGGGGAGAGAAAAGTGAGGAAGGAGATGAGATGAGGGAAAAGGAAGAGAGGAGAAAAACTGCACATGGATGAAGAAAATAGGCAGAAGCTGAGGACCAGAAATGAAGAAGAAAGGAGGAAAGAAATAAATGGAAAGGAAGCCCTGGAAACGGAGTTAAGAGGACAGATAGCAGCAGAATCGGATACTGGGCCAGCATGATCAGAAAAACAGCCACCAGACAACAAAAGTAGGAAAAAATCATTTTATTTTCATTATAGTGTTTGGAATATGTTCACTTTGAGAATCAGGTGCTCAACATTAAAAGTTTATATTTATTTACTTATTTATGGCATTTTATCCCACATTAAACATGAATTAGATTGGAACCTGGGATCATTTAATTTTTTTCCTGGAGAGAGTAATGCATTGCCCCCCTCCCCTGCTATAGCCAGCTCTGCAATTTTGGGGGGGGGGGGGGGGGCGCAGAGATGCACGGGGGGGGGGGTGCAGAGGTGGACGGGGGGGGGGGGCGCTGAGGTGGACCGGGGAGAGAGCCTGTTGTTAAACATTTACCAGCACACCACTGGATATGTATAACCATCTATAGTAAGTACATAAGCATCACCATACTGGGACAGGTCGAAGGTCTATCAAGCCAAGTATCCTGTTTCCAACAGTGGTCAATCCAAGTCACAAGTACCTGGCAAGATCCCAAGACAGTAAAACAGATTTTATGCTGTTTAACCCAGGAATAAGCAGAGGTTCTCATGTACATCTTAATAACGGTTTATGGACTTTTTTTTAGGAACTTGTCCAAACTTTTGCTAAACCCTAAATCACTGCACACCCATGTTTGGTTGCATTTAAAACAGTTATATTTGCCATCAGCTCTCTACATCAGACAGTGTTCCATATATCTCTCACTTATCTACATGCCCTGCTCTATTCAGTATAAACATATGGATATTTATTTTACTTTTTTGCCTATACTGGACTGGGTCAGAATGTTAAGTGAAAACAGAAGACTACGCTGAAAGTGAGTCTTGAAACAAAGTCCTAATGACTGTACATCATGCTGTTGGGGAAGGGTGTGGGGGGGGGGGGCATAATGCCAAATTCATGGCTGGCTTGTTTACAATAGTGCATCTAGGAAGTCTGCTATGAGAAATGAATCTTCATTTTAGAACCTACTGAGTACTTGTAACCCCAAC
The DNA here is from genome assembly GCF_901765095.1 of Microcaecilia unicolor. Lineage (NCBI taxonomy): Eukaryota > Metazoa > Chordata > Amphibia > Gymnophiona > Siphonopidae > Microcaecilia > Microcaecilia unicolor. Next base: position 57,557,806 of record NC_044036.1, on the reverse strand, counting down.
TGGCTACTGTCAGGGATGGGAAGCTGGGGCCCAGAACCTCGGTTTGACTACATGTGGCTTTTCTTATGTTCTTAAGAAGTAGAGCTATGACTTCTGTGACTGAATATTAACATTGAACCATACAAAATGATGGCAAATACAATATGAGTTATCTAGTCTTCCCATCCATACCAATTACTAACTTTTGCAATTCTTTCCTCTCCTTTACAGATATGCTGTGTTTGTTTCATGCTTTCTTTTTTTGCTTTCCCACTCATGGCAGGCTCAATGTGGCTTACATGGGACAATGGAGGGTTAAGTGACTTGCCCAGAGTCACAAGGAGCTGCCTGTGCCAGGAACCAAACTCAATTCCTCAGGACCAAAGTCCACCACCCTAACCACTAGGCCTCTCCTCCACTCCATGTTTTCTTGAATTTGGAAACAGGCTTCATCTTCATCACCTTCACAGGGTGCCTGTTCCATTCATCTACAACTCTTTCCATAAAGAGATATTTTCTTTTACTCTCATTTTTTAATGCTTAAATTCTGGATCCAGTATTTACTTGACCTGGAGGAAAAGAGAAGAAACAGAATTTAAAAGAAAGAACCAAGTTCTGAGATTTTTTTGAAAGTTAAAAGATCAGAACGTAATAGTACTGCTAACACTTACCTGATACTAAAACTCATATCAAAGTTAGATCAGTGTAGGGAAAGGTGAACATTGCTTGCACATGTCTGAAGGTGGTCCTTCAGGTTTGCAAGACCGAGAAGAGAGTGCAAACATTTTTTTTGAAATTGCTGTTTTTTAAAGTTTGACATTGCTGTGTTTAAAGTAAATTGCAAAGCAACCAATAAGGTATGGAAAAATTTGCTTACAATAAATAATAACAAAATACTACTTTTTCCTTTCACTAGAATGATACAAAAAATCAGTATACAATTATGGAATTATAATCTGGAGGAAAAAAGAGCCTCACAGAGCTCCTAGACAATATGTCCGTCTATTGGAGCTGAAACGGATCTTAAACTGATCCTCTGTTCATCATTGGCTCTAAAAAAACCTCCAAGAAAGTATATTAATCATTGCTCACTAACAGATTTAAGAAAATGACTGTAGTGACAAATTTAATAGTTCCACTGTAGTGACAAATTTAACAGTTCCATCGAATTGTTACTTCACAAGATATTGGAACTTAGTGCAAAATAAGCACTTATCTTTAACGCTAGAAGACTTCAGACACACTTCTTAAGACGCTCCAAGCCAACGTGGCCAGCGTTTCATAAAAAACTGCTTCAGGGCTTAGGTAGCGCTAGTCTTCTGTTAATGAAAAAGAAATTCAAATTATTCATCGCTATAATTGTGAAACAATATTATACTGATTTTAACAAACTCGCCCACTCACATGAAAACCGCTGTAGCGATAGTCTCCTGCACTCTACAATACGATTCCTTCAAAATGGCTCCGATTTATAATGAATGACATCAGACGCCATGCAGTCGATTAACCAATCAACATAAAGCATTACTTGAAGCTTTAAATGTGTATTACCACTCACGGCAATTTAAAAGAAATGGCACCATTCAACTTTTGAGTTGAGCCCTGCGGGTTCCAGAGAATGCAATCGATAGATCCACTTCTGCTCAAGTTGTAGCAACAGTTTTTTATGAAACGCTGGCCACGTTGGCTTGGAGCGTCTTAAGAAGTGTGTCTGAAGTCTTCTAGCGTTAAAGATAAGTGCTTATTTTGCACTAAGTTCCAATATCTTGTGAAGTAATAATTCGATGGAACTGTTAAATTTGTCACTACAGTGGAACTATTAAATTTGTCACTACAGTCATTTTCTTAAATCTGTTAGTGAGCAATGATTAATATGCTTTCTTGGAGGTTTTTTTAAGAGCCAATGATGAACAGAGGATCAGTTTAAGATCCGTTTCAGCTCCAATAGACGGACATATTGTCTAGGAGCTCTGTGAGGCTCTTTTTTCCTCCAGATTATAATTCCATAATTGTATACTGATTTTTTGTATCATTCTAGTGAAAGGAAAAAGTAGTATTTTGTTATTATTTAAAGTAAAGTGCACATTGTTCTATGTTGCACTAATACAATGTGAGTTTTACTTTGAAATTTTAAAGAAGTTTTATCTGGTACCATTTTTAATCTACGTTTTAATATTTAATTTTTACAGGCAGTTGGCCTGTATCGTCACCTCCCTTGATTCATCTCTCTCCCCTTTCTGATGACTTCTTTGTCCTTTGATATATTGTAGCTCTTTTCCTAGTCATGCACTAGATTGTAAACTACTTTGACTCTCTAGGACAGATATATTAAGAACTATTAAATATAAATATAAACTTTCATTCTATGACTTCAGAAATTGTTTTCAATTGAAAGAGGCCTGGTTCCTCTGCATTTTTACCATAGAGGTATGTAAATGCCTGTATCGCATCTTCCATCTCCTGATTTTGTTCCAAAAGATAGATATTTAGGGGTCCTTTTATGAATATGCAGGAAGGTTTTGCACTCAGCATATGTTGAGTGCAAATCCTGTACAAGGCAAACACTTACCATATGGAATGTGCTTCCTGCTCACACACTGCGCCCATGTATATACACACCTGCCAGATAGTTGAGAGTAGAAGGGTGGTCAGGGGGTTGGATGGAAGGTCAAAATCTGTTCAGGGGGTAGGATATGTTGGGTGGGGGGGGGGGGGAATTGGAAGGGAAACTTTGTGATGGGGGATCAGAAGAGGACACTTGTGAATGTGGGGGATTGGATGGGGAGTATTTACAATAGGGGGATTAGAAGGGCGGAACTGCCACCACTACCATGGCTTCGTCTTTTTTTTTTGGGGGGGGGGAGGGACAAATCCTGCTCTTCTTTCATGCACTGAAGTACTTCACCCCCAATACTGTACTGCTTCCTTGGGTTTGCAGCCCAAATGCATGACCCTGCAATTTTTTTTTTAGCATTACATCATTACATCTAACTGCTAAATTTTAAAACATTCCTCAAGTTTGCTAGCTCTCACCTCATATTATCCACAACTGCTAGGGTATCTATCCTGTGGTGCATTTTGGTATTTTCTACAAAGAGACAACAGTTGTCCTTCCTGGTAGTACTTCCACAATATTTAAAAAAAAAATATTGACAAGAAGCAGGTTGAGTATCTCTCTGATACAATTAGAACACCAGTTATAAGTACTCCTTGATCTTTTAACATTTCTTTCTTTGCAGATGGTACTTCGGGGACTTATAGAATACTTCCTTCATAAAACATTAAACCTATCTCTAGATGGAGTAATTGGTGATTTTGGAAAATTCATTATCTGAAGATTACAATATCTTACATTATTCTCTAGATTTTAAAATTTCCACCTCATAAATGTATTTTCTTTCATTAACAATGAATTCACCAGTTGAATTCTCTTATGTACAATCATTCAAACTAACATTGGATTGTTCCTTCCATCTGTTGACCTAGGGGCATAGGAGCCAACTCTGTGGGTGCTATGGGTGCTTGAGCACCCCCAATTATTGAGAAAATTCCTTGTATGTGTCCAGGGAGGGTTCATTTGCACTGGACTTAGCACCCCCAATAATTTTGAAAAGTTGACTCCTATACCTGGGGGTAATCGTAATACTGCCTCTGTAGTCACTGAAATCTGCCCCTGTAACACAGGAACCTCTGGCGTCAAGCACCGAGTTACTGCATCCAGATTCAGAAGACTAGCTGAAAACAGTTGAGGTGGCAGTCGGGCATCGACAATAGATCTGAGCCGGTCTGAAGCTGCTTTGCCTAGCAACAGTATTGAGACAGCCAATGACTGGTGAAAGCAAACTCCCACACCGGACAAAAGTATCCATACATCCAGCAATCATTGTCAAAGGTTGTAGCTGAGGCTCTAAGGAAACAACCTGCTCATTTCCCTTCTTTTTCTCCATAATTTCCAGCAAGGTGAGGACAACACTATTGGGCTCATTTTCAAAACAGAAAAACATCTAAAAAGTAGCATAAAGCAGTATTTGGACGTTTTTCTCACAAAAAACATCAAAATCAGTATTTAGACGTTTTTCTATGAAGTCCGTCAGAAGTGCGTCCAAATATCAAGGGGGTGTATCAGGGGCGTGTTCAGGGCGGGACTTGGGCATTCCTGAGACTTAGATGTTTTTCAGCCATAATGGAAGAAAACAAAAAAGTCCAGCACTAAGACTAAAATGTTTTGAGCTAGACCTGTTTTTATAATGAATAAGGCACAAAAAGGTGCCCTAAATAAACAGATGACCACTGGAGGGAATCAGGGTAGCCTCCCCTTATTGCCCCAGTGGTCACTAACCTCCTCCCACCCCACCCCCAAAAATGTGATTAAAAACATTACTTGCCAGCCTCAGATGTTATAATCAGATCCATTAGAACAGCATGCATGTCCCTGGAGTGGTGGGCTCAGCATTCAAGGCAAGGGAGCAATGGTCAGATGTGTACCTAGGAGCATTTTATGAAGTCCTCTGCAGTGCCCCCCTAGGGTGCCCTATTGCTTTCCTGGGATGTCAGGAGGACCAGTGTACTAAAAATGCTGGCTCCTCCTACATCCCAATGGCTTGATTTTGTGCATTTTGCATTTGGATGTTTTGAGAGGTTTTTTTTGTTTTTTTTCGAAAATGGACCAAAAAATAAAACTTCCAAATCACAAAACCATCTATTTTCAAAAACAAAAGATAGACATTTTTCTTTTTTGAAAATGACCTTATTTGCTATTCAGATTTTGGACGTTTTTGCAAAATGTCCAAAGTCGGACTTAGACATCATATTGAAAATACCCCTCTATATCACAGCAGCTCCCTCCCCAGAAGCTCCCTCCTACTTCTTTCCTGGAGACTTCGGAGACAGATTCAGAGGCTTTTGCAACACTGGTGCTGCCTTTAGATCAAGATTGGTTATTGTGTTTATTATTTATTATTATTATTATTATTATTATTAAGATAGATTTTCCCTTTCTGGGTTCTCAGGTTAGGATCTTTCCTGACTTGACAAAAGAAATATAGAAAAGAAGGAAAAGCTTTTTGCTGCTTAGACCAGGTGTTCTCCAGCTGGGAGCACTCTTTTTTTCTGAAGTGCCCATATAAATGTATAAAGCCAGTTAAATATGTTTTCTATGAACCCTCTCAGCTTTTAGCTTTTATTAGCAGCAGGAGGGTTGTATCCAGTTCCCCAGAAAGAGAAGCAATTTAAATTATTCTTGCTAATGTTTACTGGTGCGATACCATTTGCATTGCTATACAGTTTTTGAAAATAGGGGTATGTTTACTAAGGTGCGTTAATATTTTTAACGTGACTGTAAATTTAAGGCATGTTAAACGCTAACGCGCCTATACATTTCTATGAGCACATTAGCTTTTAACACGCATACACCATTTATGTATGTTAAAAACGCTAATGCGCCCATAACACCACTTAGTAAACCTAGGGCATAGTGTTTTCACTATTTCCTTTGATTTTCTCCCCACATCGTTGTAGACTTGCTTATAAATATACTTATTTATCCATTACCTATTTATTGAATATAGATTTTCCTATGTTATTGATTTTCTATGAATTTCATTACAAGTGATTTATCCCTGGTTGTATTTCAAAATTTCAGTAAATATAAAATGATAATCATAATGATAAAAAAAATCAGATCAAGGACTGATCCCTGAGAACGATGAGTGAACGCCATATGCTAGTACCTTTTGTTGCCTCCAACTCAACCAGTTTCTAACAGTCAGTCACTTTAGGGTCCATATTAAGCACACTAACCAGCTTATTTTCGAAAGAGAAAGATGCCCCTATTTCGACCCAAATTGGGAGATGGGCGTCTTTCTCCCGTGGGCGAACAAATCGGTATACTCGAAAGCCGATTTTGGTCATCTTCAACTGCACTCTGTCGCAGGAACGAACAAAGTGGACGGGGGCGTGTTGGAGGCGTGGTGAAGGTGGACTGGGGCGTGGTTATCGGCTGAGGAGAGATGGGCGTCTTTAGGTGATAATCAAAACAAGAAGGGCATTTTTGACGAGAATTTGGTCCGCTTTATTTGGACCCTATTTTTTCAGGTCCAAGTCCCAAAAATGTGCCCCAACTGACCAGATGACCACCGGAGGGAATCAGGGATCACCTCCCCTGACTCCCCCAGTGGTCACTAACCCCCTCCCACCAAAAAAAAAACCCACTTTACAAACTTTTTTCCCCAGCCTGTATGCCAGCCTCAAATGTCGTACCCACCTCCAATGTGTTCTATCCTCTGACAGCCTTTCCCTGGTTCTGATGTGGCTCTCGGGTGAGTGTGACACCTTTTCTGTTAATGTGGACTACAGAGTCACATCAGCAATGCATTGTGGTGGGTGTAGGGTATTGGGCTCCGTGATTCCACTAGCTTGTGTTACATGCTCACGATGTTGGTAGTTGGTAGGCTCTACTCCCATGGTACTTTTCCTTCTGCTTACTGGGTCAAAGTGTGCCCTGTTTTGTTTCCAGTAATGGCCATTTTTGTAAGCCAGTTTTAGCTCCCTTTCATGTGTTACCCACGTTACTGAAAGTGGGCATTGTACAGCATCCTGCCAGCTCTGACCTACTGCTAATCTCAGTACCAGGAAGACTCTTTGCCAGTGGGGCACAACCTCTGATCTGCAGTTAACTGTGAGTAAACGTGCTTATTCAAATAAAGGACGTTTTCGGAGACATTAGTGTTCAGGTGTCAACTGGTGTGCCAAGGTTGTACAGCAGCAACAAGTCCTAGAGGCCTGTGTGTATGCAGGTCCCTGGAGCACTTTTAGTGGGTACTGCCATGCACTTCAGGCAGGCGGACCCAGGCCCATCCCCCCTACCTGTAACACTTGTTCTGGTAAATGAGAGGCCTCCAAAACCCACTGTACCCACATATAGGTGCCCCCTTCACCCCTAAGAGCTATGGTAGTGTTGTACATTTGTGGATAGTGGGTTTTGGGGGAGGGGGTTGGGGGCTCAGCACCCGTGGTAAGGGATCTATGCATGTGGGAGCTGTTTCTGAAGTCCACCGCACTGACCTCTAGGGTGCCCAGTTGGTGTCCTGGCATGTCAGGGGGGCCAGTGTACTACGAATCCTGGCCCCTCCCATGACCAAATGGCTCGGATTAGGACGTTTTTGAGCAGGCCGGTTTTAGTTTCCATTATATCTAAAAAAAAAAAAAAACGCCCAGCTCAGAAACGAACAAATCCATGATACTTGGTCCGTACAAACCGTATTTTCGGAAAAAAAAAAAAAAAAGACGTCCATTTTTTTCGAAAATACAGTCTGTCCCTCCTCTTCACTTACCCGTTTTCAGACATAGACACCCATGGAGATAGGCGTTCGCGTTCGATTATGCCCCTCTAAGTGGCTCATTTTCAAAAAAGTAAAACCTCCAAAAATTAGCACAAAAGGCAGATGGATGCGTTTTTCACTGAAAAGTGTCCAAAGTGTATAATCAAACAAAAGGAAAAAAAATGGTCTAAAGTGCCAGCATTTCCAGCTTCATGGAACAGCTAGTTCAGGAGCCGACAAGAGAAGGAAAAATACTAGACTTAGTCCTTAGTGGTGCTCATGATCTAGTGCAGGGGGTAACGATACGAGGGCCGCTTGATAACAGTGATCATAATATGATCGGTTTTGATATTGGCATTGAAGGAAGTGAAACTAGGAAATCAAGTACGCTAGCGTTTAACTATAGAAAAGGTGATTACGACAAAATGAGAAAAATGGTGAAAAAAAGACTGAAAGGAGCAGCTCGCAGAGTAAAAAACTTGCATCAGGCGTGGATGCTGTTTAAAAACGCCATCCTGGAGGTTCAGGACAAATATATTCCACGTATTAGAAAAAAGGGAAAAAAGACTAAACGTCAGCCGGCGTGGCTAAACAGTAAGATAAAGGAAATCATTAGAGCCAAAAAACAATCCTTCAGAAAGTGGAGAAGAGAACCAACTGAAAGTAACAGGATAGATCATAAGGAATGCCAAGCCAAATGCAAAGCGGAGATAAGGAGGGCAAAAAAGGACTTTGAGAAGAAATTAGCGTTGGAAGCAAAAATACATAGTAAAAACTTTTTTAGATACATTAAAAGCAGGAAACCGGCCAAAGAGTCGGTTGGGCCGCTGGACGAAAATGGTGTTAAAGGGGCGATCAAGGAGGACAAAGCCGTAGCGGAGAAATTAAACGAATTCTTTGCTTCGGTCTTCACCGAGGAGGATTTGGGGGGGACACCGGTGCCGGAAAGAATATTTGAAGCGGGGGAATCGGAGAAACTAAACAAATTCTCTGTAACCTTGGAGGATGTAATGGGTCAGTTCAGCAAGCTGAAGAGTAGTAAATCACCGGGACCTGATGGTATTCATCCCAGAGTATTAATAGAACTAAAAAATGAACTTGCGGAGCTACTGTTAGAAATATGCAATCTGTCCCTAAAATCGAGTGTAATACCGGAAGACTGGAGGGTAGCCAATGTTACTCCGATTTTTAAGAAGGGTTCCAGAGGAGATCCGGGAAATTATAGACCGGTGAGTCTGACGTCGGTGCCGGGCAAGATGGTGGAGGCTATTATTAAGAATAAAATTGCAGAGCATATACAAAAACATGGACTGATGAGACAAAGTCAGCACGGATTTAGTGAAGGGAAGTCTTGCCTCACCAATCTAATGCATTTTTTTGAGGGGGTAAGCAAACATGTGGACAATGGGGAGCCGGTTGATATTGTATATCTGGATTTTCAGAAGGCGTTTGACAAAGTGCCGCACGAAAGACTCCTGAAGAAATTGCAGAGTCATGGAATCGGAGGTAGGGTATTATTATGGATTAAGAACTGGTTGAAAGATAGGAAGCAGAGAGTAGGATTGCGTGGCCAGTATTCTCAGTGGAGGAGGGTAGTTAGTGGGGTCCCGCAGGGGTCTGTGCTGGGTCCGTTGCTTTTTAATGTATTTATAAATGACCTAGAGATGGGAATAACTAGTGAGGTAATTAAATTCGCCGATGACACAAAATTATTCAGGGTCGTCAAGTCGCAGGAGGAATGTGAACGATTACAGGAGGACCTTGCGAGACTGGGAGAATGGGCGTGCAAGTGGCAGATGAAGTTCAATGTTGACAAGTGCAAAGTGATGCATGTGGGTAAGAGGAACCCGAATTATAGCTACGTCTTGCAAGGTTCCGCGTTAGGAGTTACGGATCAAGAAAGGGATCTGGGTGTCGTCGTCGATGATACGCTGAAACCTTCTGCTCAGTGTGCTGCTGCGGCTAGGAAAGCGAATAGAATGTTGGGTGTTATTAAGAAGGGTATGGAGTCCAGGTGTGCGGATGTTATAATGCCGTTGTATCGCTCCATGGTGCGACCGCACCTGGAGTATTGTGTTCAGTACTGGTCTCCGTATCTCAAAAAAGATATAGTAGAATTGGAAAAGGTACAGCGAAGGGCGACGAAAATGATAGTGGGGATGGGACGACTTTCCTATGAAGAGAGGCTGAGAAGGCTAGGGCTTTTCAGCTTGGAGAAGAGACGGCTGAGGGGAGATATGATAGAAGTGTATAAAATAATGAGTGGAATGGATCGGGTGGATGTGAAGCGACTGTTCACGCTATCCAAAAATACTAGGACTAGAGGGCATGAGTTGAAGCTACAGTGTGGTAAATTTAAAACGAATCGGAGAAAATTTTTCTTCACCCAACGTGTAATTAGACTCTGGAATTCATTGCCGGAGAACGTGGTACGGGCGGTTAGCTTGACGGAGTTTAAAAAGGGGTTAGATAGATTCCTAAAGGACAAGTCCATAGACCGCTATTAAATGGACTGGAAAAATTCCTCATTTTTAGGTACAACTTGTCTGGAATGTTTTTACGTTTGGGGAGCGTGCCAGGTGCCCTTGACCTGGATTGGCCACTGTCGGTGACAGGATGCTGGGCTAGATGGACCTTTGGTCTTTCCCAATATGGCACTACTTATGTACTTATGTACTTATGTAGAATATCTCCAGAAGGGTTGTTCCGGAGGCATGAAATGGGCACGTCCTTGGCGGTCTTGTGGAATGAACATCTCTAGCTCATAACAGATAGCAAAATGATTTCCTACTGCCATCATCTACTATGTTACCAAATTACAGATGTTAAATGAAGTGGAGGAATGGCCTAGTGGTTAGAGCACCAGTCTAACAATCCAGAGGTGGCTGGTTCAAATCCCACTGCTGCTCCTTGTGATCTTGGGCAAGTCCCTTAACCCTCCATTGCTTCAAGTACAAACTTAGATTGTGAGCCCCCCCTGAGACAGAGAAATATCCAAAGTACCTGCATGTAACTCACTTTGAGCTACTACTAAAAAAGGTGTGAGCAAAATCTAAATAAATAAATAATATGTTACTGGTGGGAAGAAAAATGTCCCCAATTAGACTTGCTTTAAAAGCATTTGGGATAAAAATCAAATTGTATTTTGACCGATTTTGTGGAGTTGAAGAATGGAGAGTTAGGAGCGTTGGTTATTGAGAAAGAGTTGCTGTGTTTCTGTTTGTCTGCCCTTTTCTGAACCTTGTCACCCTTACATTCCCTGACTTCCATCCTCTGTGTCTCACCTCATCAGCCACAACCACTCTTCCTCTGTATCCTGCCTCCTCCCCCCTCCCAACTCTCACTGTCCCCCAGCCCACAAACCTCTCATTATATCTGTTTGGCTTATGTCTATCCTTGTTTCTCTGTTTGTCCTGTGTGTTGCTGCTGCTGTGTGTGAAGACATTGGTTGCTTTTATATGAGAACTGTTGGTTGCTGCTGGGAAAGTGAGTGCTTAGTGGGTGTGGCATGAGTGTTTGCTGTTGCTGAGAGAGTGTTTGCTGTTGCTGAGAGAGTGATTGCTGTGTTCTGCTGCTGCTATGTGTGTGACTGCATTGTTTGTCAGTGGTGGGAAAGTGAGTGCTGCTTCTGTGTATGTGTGAGGACTTTGTGCTGGTGGTGGAGAGTGAGTGCCGGGTGGTGTTTGTTGGTGCTGGGTTTCACTAGGTAGGTAGAGGTGTACACCATAGTGTGTCTGGGGTTAGTGGGTTGCACCTGTGGTGGTGGGATATGAATTCAATGAATACACTGATGGCTCATGCCATGGTGGAGAAAGAGGAGAGTTTAGAAGGGAGGCCTCACAGGAGATAACCACATCCAGAGTTTTCTGGCCCCATACCCATTTCCTGGACCTTACTGATCAGCAATGAATCAATAGCCCAGGACCACAGGAACAGTCCCATCCTTGTCCACCTCAAGGTCACTGCCTCCCTCTCTTTTCTGGCCATTGGTATCTTCCAGTATGTCCTAGCTGTGAACATGGATCTGACCAAGCCCGACATTTCAAACTGCCTCACCCATTGATGCCTTCCTTACCCACACCTTAGACTATATCATCTTCATTTTTATTTTTCATGGGCCCAAAGAACCTATATTTGCTTCTACACTCTCAATTTTAATGTTGTATGATGATTTGAGATATATTTAAGGTGTTCTTCAAGCTTTATTTTTTACAATTTCAGACACCTTCAGTGGTTGGAACACATTGATGATGTCACTGGAATGCATTGACATCATTGAAATGCATTGTATTGTCTTCAATGTATTCCTCCATTATTTTAAACTTTTTTTTGCATTTCAAGGACTTTTTTGAGAACATTTCTTAGGGTTTAGAAGATCTTAAGTTACTTGTTCAGTACTTTTTTGTTAGAAATTTTAGCATTTCATTTCTGTTTTATCCAGAACCTTTTTGTTTTGAAATGGATCATTTTTAAGATATTGGCACAGTTTATTTTATATTTACCATTAGGTTTTTAAGGTTTCACACTGGATTTTGGGTTTTCAAGGTTTTTAAAGCATTTTTTCAATTGATCTACAGTAATTATGCATACACGGCTTCCACAAGGTATGTAAACTAGGTTGTCTTAGCAAGTTTGTTTTACACTGAACTACAAGCCTCCAGGTTCAAGGAACTGTAAGGTTGCTGCCTTTTGGAGCTCTTTCTTTCTGTTTTATGATGGTTTTTAATAGCTGTGGTTTTCATACATGGAACTTTTTTCACTTTGTTTTTAACAGAGGCTATATCACTTCTAAGCTGGACCAGACTAGGTGAAGTGTGCTGTGTACACCATCTGGATAAGCCTCTCTATTCCCCCTCCCTCATCCCTTCCACTCCCATGGTCAGCACTAGAGCTGGATATTCAGTACCAGGCCATTTCTGGTGACCAGCATTGACTATCCAGTTTTTTTTTTGGCCGGTTTGAACTTAACTAATATTGAGGTGCTGATCCTGGCTTTTGAATATCAGCCAATCTGACGAAGAAGGGCAGCCTTCGAAAGCTAATCAAGAAATGTACTAAGTTATGTCCAATAAAAAAGGTATCATCTTATTTTCTTTTCCATGTTTTATTTCTATTGAATATCAGCCAGTAAGTGTCCACATTTTTGTATTTTATGATCTAGATGCATACTTGCACTTTCCACCCATGCTCCACCCCAAATCCCATCCCTATGTATGCCCACTGGCAAAATACATGCCATCATTTCAAAGTGTGAACGTTTGTGCCAGCCAGTACATATAGAGAATCAGGTGGGAAGCTTTACTTAAGGCTTTTTTTTTTAACCCCAGGAGCGGTGGAGATAAAACCAAAAAAGCAGAATGAAGGAGGAAGGATCAACATCTCTGCCCTCTGTTCGTTATTGTGGTCGCGCACTTCTCACCTCCCTGCTAGGACTAGAACCATCTTCTGACGTCAGGCAAGTAGGGTTCTAGTGCGGGCCAGTGACATCAGGAGATGGTTAAGATCCCAGTGAGACACATTAGAACGTTGCAGGAGCAAATTATTATATTAGATAGCATAACTCAGTATTGGTGCACCTAATGTTTAGTCACCTGCAGTTATACCAGGCCATAGAAATGGCATAAGTGCAGATGCCTACATGCAACAGGGATGCAAATAACTTACAGTATTCTGAAAGTTAAGTGCATAAGTGGGAACCATGCCTATATGTACACCCCTTTGCAAATACACACTATCCATGAAATTCTATAAATAGGGCTTAAAACTGAGCACGTAAATTGAGGCATGCACCCAATATGCACATGCAATTTAATTGAATAACAAGCCAATTAGTGCTGATAATTGGGGACCAATAACCAATTATTAGCACTAATTGACATTAATTGAAATTTTCATCCACATTTTTAGTCAAGGAGAGCCACATGTAAATTTTGCATATGGCTCCAAAAAAAGGAGTGTATCATGAGAGTATCAGGGGGGAATCCGTATCTAATTTAGATGTGAGAATTTACACCAGGGTTTACTTGGTGTAAATCCTTACATCTAAAGTTAGGTGCTGATCCCAGTGTTAAGTGTATTTTATAAACGGCATCTAATTTTCAGTGCCATTTATAGAACAGCGCTTAGCGTATTATTTATTGGCACCAATTTTTCAGCGCTAGTCATAAAATTTGGTCCTATGTAAATATGCACATATATAAATATGTACTATGCCAATATCCAGATATTTCTTGTATATTCTTTGGCACCTTGCTGGCACTTTTGTGAGTAAATGTGCATTTATTCACATAAAAGCTAGCATTCTAGACATTTATGTGTGCAAGGGGCATGCAAATGTGGTCCCCTAAATAACAGAATTGCTCTTTAAAGGGCAACACAAATCTGGGCACTAAGGGGTCTTTTTAACAAGCTACATTAAAAAGAGCCCTGAAGTAGCAGTGGGGACCATTTTTCCCGCATGCCAGGGCCCTTTTTACTGCAATGGGTAACCCCCCCTCCCCCTAAAAATGGACATGTGGTAAGATTACTCTTATCGCGTGGCCATGTGGCAGGGAGCATTTACCACAACCCATTGCACCACAGTAAAAATTCTAAAAATATTTTCTGCATGCCAGGGGCGTAGCCAGACACCCAATTTTGGGTGGGCCTGGGCCCAAGATGGGTGGGCAGAAGAACTCCACCCTGTCCCACAAGTCATTTGGTCTCTCTCTCACTTGCCTGCATGCCATATGGTCTCTCAAACATACCCCTCCCCCATACCTTTTAAATAGCAGATTTTCACTGGCAGCGAGCAGCAACTAATACACACTGCTCATGTTGGCCCCACAGCCTTCCCTCTGATGCAACTTCCTGTTTCCGCACAGGTAGGAATACATTAGAGGGAAGGCTGGTATGCAGGAAGGACAGTTGTTGGGAATTTTCAGCTGGTGGGGCTTTGGGATCCCTGCCAGACACTTCATAGGTGTGCTGCTACTGGGTGGGCCTGAGCCCAAAGTGGGTGGGCCTGGGCCCACCCGGGCCCACCCTTGGCTACGCCACTGCCACATGCCGGAAATGGTGCATGCTCAAGCCAGAACTACCACCGGCGGCCGTATTGGGCCAACAGTAGTTCCGGGTTGCCATGCTGCAAGCCCGTTACCATGCAGCAACCCTTTCATAAAAGGCCCCTAAGCTAGCATTCCGTAATATGCAAGCTTTTGTAGGCTCCGAATAATGCAGGAAATGTATCACTGCCTATTAATAGGAACAGACTTACAAAGGATTGGACTGCTCTGGGAGGCATCATTTTAAGCACTGTGCTCAGAAACCCTTATTTGTGCACTAAGGTTGAAATTGAAATTACCATTTTCCAAGAAGTACAGAAAGAATGAGAAAAAAAATCAAATTACAGACTGATTTATTCTCTTCTGAATTTGGACAGAAAAAAAAAACAATTGGGTCCTACTTTCCAGCTGTTTTTCTCTATGGTCTCAATAATATAATTGTGTAAGCCTTTAGTCAACCAGGCAAATACCAAACGTACCTGAGATCACATGGTGGACATGATTAACCATGCCTGGCCTATACTGTAACTATGGTGTCTTCATGGCAGCAGGGCTTCCACATGAAATAATAATTCTGATTTACAACTAAACAGATTCACACAATCTTATAATAAAGGGAGTACATGATGAAACCTGACAGTTTGCTAAGTTCATTGCACAAGTGTGGACAGCGGAAAAGGCCAGAAATAATACAGTTGTCATTGCACCATTTCACCTTTGTACCATACCAACAAGAGAAGTGTTTTTAATGGATGCAACTTTTCTGTCACATAATTCTAAACCAGTTAACAGTACATTAGAAAGGCAATAGGTCAATACTTTGTGTGCTGTAGCACAGATATGACTGTAAATTACAGGTCACCTTAAAGCAAGAAATATATTGCTTATAATAATTGTTTTATCTGTTTGTAATATTCACAGTGGATACAGAGGTCCAGAAAATAAACAGAATCAGCTCAGAATTACAAAATAGGTAGGTCTTTTTCAATGTAATATTTTCTGGCATGTATTCAGCAAGTTAATGAATATTATAAGGGAACATAATGGTTACATTTAGAAATTGATGCTGTGCTCTAACAAACCTCTATTGCTAGGTACTGTAGGTCATACAGCCACAATTCATATATATGCTCTACCTCACAGTGATTTGTGAATGTAAGAACATATTCTAAAATAATTATTCTTCCTATTGTATACTTGTATGCTTACTTTGGCAGTTCCAGTGCTGTATCTACATTGTAATGATAGAGACAATTAATTTTCCTATAATACTTTATCTAGTACTTCAATATGCTGCATAGAAGTAGCTTGGTATACTAATATTGTACAGTGGTATCAATTGAATGCCAGCCAATATTTTTGCTTAAAATGTCTCCTTATAGAAAATAAATGACTAATTATAAATCTATTGGAATTGCAGTAGTTGTAGAAAGCTTTGATTATTGTTGATCAGATGAATCTAATTCCACTTTGACAGGTAACTCTAAAATAAATATGCAGATTAACTAGCTTTTAATTTAAATTATTTACCATTGTGTCCTAAGACTCTGCTTCAAAAGGACTTTTTCCATCTATGTCTATTCAACAAAGTCACATGCATAAGTATATTTCTTAGAATTCCTGCGGTATATAGTATTTTCCAAAAACATTGGCTTGGCTTTAATACTAGTTATTCCACTATATCCTCTAGGAGTGTTTATTCATTTTAGATGAATGGTTTTAAAAAGCCATTTTTGGTACGTATACCTCTAAACCGCTGGTTCTCAAACCTGTTTTGGTGGATTCACAGCCATTTAGGTTTTCATGATAACCCTAATGATTAGGCATGGTATAAATTTGCATCTACTGCTTTCATTGCATTAAATTTTCTTTCATGAATATTCATTATAGATACTGTATACTCAAATCCTGACTGGCTCAAGAAACCCAGGGCGGATGTTGGAACCACCAATCTAGACAAGCTAAACAGGCATGTTAAGACTAAATTTGAGACTGAGATCATACTACACATACCCTGGCTTAGGAGGAGTGAGGTTTATTATTGTCATGGTATGTGCAAAATGAGCCCAGTTGGAGACACTGCCCCAGCACCAGTGACCTTACTCTAATAGTTTTTTTTGCTGTAAGTTTTGCATTTCATTATTCATCTAGCAAAAGTGGTTTAAAAATTTTGAGAGTTGATGTGGAAAATGCATACAAATACATTAAGACTGGAAAACCATGTAAGCAGAACATAATTGATTAGGAAAATGCTTTTTGCTGTCATCAAAGAAAATGAAGAGAACATTCAAACGAAGATGGTAGCAACTAATTATTATTATTATTACTAGGGTCTTTTTACTAAGGTGTGCTGAACAATGGCCTGTGGTAGTGTAGGCGCGGTTTTGGGGTGCACACAGAATCATTTTTCAGCACACCTGTAAAAAGGGCCTTTTTAAATTTTCGATGAAAATGGACATGCGGCAATTTTCATTTTGTTGCACGTCCATTTTGATTCTGAGACCATACCACCAGACATTAACCTAGCGGTAAAGTCTCACGAGGTAACCAGGTGGTAATGACCTACGCACGCCAAATGTCACTTGACGCGTGTCCGATACGCGCGGCAGAAAATAAAAAATGAAATTACCACAAACGCCACTCGGTAGCCGTGTGGTAACTCCATTTTGGCATGCGTTGGGTGTGTGTAGATGCTTACATGACTTAGTAACAGAGCCCCATTATTATTATTATTATTTTCATCACTTGATATGCCGCAAGTGATCCCTGAGGTGACTGTGATGTCAATAAGAAACTAATAAGGGTATATGTTGGTATATATCAAGAGAGGGAACTTTTAGAAATAGAGATGTTATCTTATCATTCTATTAGACTTTTGCTGGGTCCAGCCTAGAATAGAAGAGATAGCAGTGGGATTCAGGAATGATAATAAATAATTAGAAAAGGAAAAAGAAAAAGCTAGAGAAAGAGAGCAGTTCATTGGCAAGGAGAGTCAAATAAGAAGGCATCTTTTCTATAGAAAAGACAGAGTTGAGTCAAGTTTTATTGTACAAATACATTAAAAAATCAGAAGCAGAAGTCATCGGGATGCTAGAGGAGTCAAGCTCTACTACCCAAAAAGGAGGTGATCTGTGTAAGTTGACGCATTAGGGAATGCAGCCCTCACTACACACTAAAAAATTAATAAAAATAATAATAAAAATTGAAAACCCCTTTGTGGTACCATTTTAAGTGTGCAACAGAAAACCTAAACCTTTGTGGCAGGAGAGGGAGGGAGCTGCAATCACGATGAAGGCGCACTTTAGCGAAAAGGCCTTAAGTCTGTCTTTATAAAAATTTCAAAAATGTGCAGAGGTGGCTAAGAAAGCAAATAGAATGTTAGATATTATTAGGAAAGGAATGGAAAACAAAAATGAGGACATTATAATGCCTTTGTATTGCTCAATGGTGCGACCACACCTCGAACATTGTGTGCAATTCTGGTCACTGCATCTCAAAAAAATATATAGTGGAATTAGAAAAGGTACAGGGAAGGGCGACCAAAATGACAAAGGGGATGATATGATTTCCCTATGAGGAAAGGCTAAAGTGGCTAGGGCTCTTCAGCTTGGACAAAAGACGGTTGAGGGGAGATATGATAGAGGTCTATAAAATAATGAGTGGAGTGGTACAGGTAGATGTGAATCGCTTGTTTTCTCTGTCCAAAAATACTAGGACTAGGGGGCACACAATGAAGCTACAAAGTAGTACATTTAAAACATATCGGATAAAATATTTCTTCACTCAACATGTAATTAATCTCTGGAATTTGTTGCCAGAAAATCTAGTAAAATTGGTTAACTTAAAGGGGTTTAAAAAAGGTTTGGATGGCTTCCTAAAGGAAAAGTCCATAGACTTAATTTCCTACTTTACCTAACAAAATTCTGTGTTACCTATTACTATGTAAGCCGCATTGAGCCTGCTTTTAGTGGGAAAGTGTGGGATACAAATGTAATAAATAAATAAATAGACCATTATTAAAAGAGACTTGGGGAAAATCCGTTGCTCATTTCTAGAATAAGCAGCATAAAATATATTGTACTGTTTTGGAATTTTGCCAGGTACTTGTGACCTGGATTGGCCACTGTTGGAAACAGGATGCTGGCCTTGATGGACCTTCGGTGTGTCCCAGTATGACAAATGTACTTATGACTGTACATTTCAATTTAGACTTTATCCTGAAGTATCAATGTTGAGTTTCAACAAAAGAAAGTCCAGGAGAGAAAAATACCTAAAAAAACAAACAAAGCAAAACAAAAGCAATGAGAACAAAGAAAACATAATTGTGGCACTGGAGTTAAAACCTAGATTCTGTATAGCACAACTTAAGCTGTGTGCGCAAATCTGGTCATTTTCTGGATTCACGCACACAACTTAATTAGTTAGCAAGCCAATCAGTGCTGATAATTGCCACTTAACAAGCATTAATTAGAATTGATATGCATAACTGTCTAAGCGAATTCTGTAACATGATGCACGTAAATTCTAAGTCGCATAGTTGAGAAAGGGGAATAGCCATGGGCGTAGAATGGTTGGGTTATGGGCATTTCACAAATCTAAGTGCATTGTTTTAGAATATTCCCGATCTGCGTCTAATTTAGGTGTCGGGATTTACACCAAGTTTTAATTGGAGTAACTGCCTGTGACTAAACTTAATTGTGTGGATAGGTGCTCAGTGTATTCTATAATATGCAGGAACATTTAGGCTTATTCTTTGAAGGGGTGAAGGGATGAACAAACATGTGGATAAAGGTGAGCCGGTTGATATTGTGTATCTTGATTTTCAGAAGGTGTTTGACAAAGTACCTCTTGAAAGACTCCAGAGGAAATTGGAGAGTCATGGGATAGGAGGTAGTGTGCTATTGTGGATTAAAAACTGGTTAAAAGAAAACAGAGAGTAGGGTTAAATGGTCATTATTCTCAATGGAGAAGGGTAATTAGTGGGGTTCCCCAGGGGTCTGTGCTGGGACCACTGCTTTTTAACATATTTATAAATGACCTAGAGATGGGAGTAACTAGTGAGGTAATTAAATTTACTGATGACACAAAGTTATTCAAAGTTGTTAAATTGCGGGAAGATTGTGAAAAATTACAAGAGGACCTTACGAGACTGGGAGACTGGGCTTCTAAGTGGCAGATGACATTTAATGTGAGCAAGTGCAAAGTGATGCATGTGGTAAAGAGGAACCCGAATTATAACTATGTCATGCAAGGTTCCACGTTAGGAGTCACGGACCAAGAAAGGGATCTAGGTGTCGTTGTTGATGATACGTTGAAACCTTCTGCTCAGTGTGCTGCTGCGGCCAAGAAAGCAAATAGAATGTTAGGTATTATTAGGAAAGGAATGGAAAACAAAAATGAGGATGCTATAATGCCTTTGTATCAGTCCATGCTGCGACAGCACCTCGAATATTGTGGTCGCCGCATCTCAAAAAAGATATAGTGGAATTGGAAAAGGTACAGAGAAGGGCGACGAAAATGATAAAGGGAATGGGAGGAAAGACTAAAGCAGCTAGGGCTCTTCAGCTTGGAAAAGAGGCGGCTGAGGGGAGATATGATAGAGATCTATAAAATAATGAGTGGAGTGGAACGGGTAGATGTGAAGCGTCTGTTTATGCTTTCCAAAAATAATAGGATTAGGGGGCATGCGATGAAGCTACAATGTAGTAAATTTAAAACTAATCAGAGAAAATATTTCTTCACTCAACATGTAATTAAACTCTGGAATTTGTTGCCAGAGAATGTGGTAAAGGTGGTTAGCTTAGCGCAGGGGCGTAGCCAGACACCCAATTTTGGGTGGACCTGGGCCCAAGATGGGTGGGCAGAAGAACCTTGCCTCGTCCCACAGGTGATTTGGTCTTTCCCCTCGCCTGCATGCCATATGGTCTCTCAAACATCCCCCCTCTCCTGTATACCTTTTAAATAGCAGATTTTCACCAGCAGCGAGCAGCAACTAATACACACTGCTCATGTAGGCCCCACACCGTTCCCTCTGATGCAGTTTCCTATTTCCACCTAGGCAGAAATACATCAGAGGGAAGGCTGTGGGGCCGGTGCAAACAGTATGTACGTCACTGCTCACTGCAGGCAAAGATCTGCTACTTACAAGGTATGCAGGAGGGACACTTGTTGGGATTTTTCGGCTGGTGGGGCTTGGGGATCCCTGCCAGCCACATCATAGGTATGCTGCTACTGGGTGGGCCTGAACCCAAAGTAGGTGGGCCTGGGCCCACCCAAGCCCACCCTTGGCTATGCCACTGGCTTAGCGGA
The DNA here is from genome assembly GCF_901765095.1 of Microcaecilia unicolor. Lineage (NCBI taxonomy): Eukaryota > Metazoa > Chordata > Amphibia > Gymnophiona > Siphonopidae > Microcaecilia > Microcaecilia unicolor. Next base: position 57,537,156 of record NC_044036.1, on the reverse strand, counting down.
GTTTTAAAAAGGTTTGGACGGCTTCCTAAAGAAAAAGTCCATAGACCATTATTAAATGGACTTGGGGAAAATCCACTATTTCTGGGATAAGCAGTATAGAATGTTTTGTACTTTTTTGGGATCTCGCCAGGTGTTTGTGACCTGGATTGGCCACTGTTGGAAACAGGATGCTGGGCATGATGGACATTTGGTCTTTCCCAGTATGACAATACTTATGTACTTATATAAAGTAGATATAGGTGTACTTTATAGAATACTGATATTTTTTTCTACGCAGATTTTTCACGTGCCCTATATAGAATTTACTCCTAAATGCCTCATTGATGGTACAGAAGATTAAAATGAAGGAAACTCAGTTCTAATAAATTATCTTCTGGATTCTATATATGTTACCCAAATTTACTCGCCAAAATTTGGGCACACTGTTGAGATGTGCATGCAAATCAATTGGTTAACAAGCTCTTAATCATCAAAATTGGCTGCTATCAACCAATTATTGATCTTAATTGGCACATGCATCAGGCTGCATGTTATTCTATAAGGCAGAGCACCTAACACCCATAACATGTATCCCAAAGGGGTATGTGGCCATAGGAGGGGAATTGGCATGCCGGGGGCATTCCAAATAGTTACCCAATTACAGAATATTGCCTCAGGGGCCCTTTTACAAAGCGGCAGTAAGCCCAACGCAAGGCTTGCCATATGCTAATCTGGAGCTACCACCAGCCCAACACAGGCACCGGTGGTAATTTCAGCCCCAGTGCACTCCGTTTCCTAAGATGGGGAAAATAAGGCTGTAAACTTTAGCACAGTGCTAACCCAGCAGTAATCAGGTAGTGCCATACACTATCCAGTTACTGCCAGGTTAGTGTGAGAGCCCTTACCGCCACCATCAGTGCGTGGCAGTAAGTGTTCCCCCTTGCACGACCATATGGTAAGAGCAATCTTACCGCATGGCCATGGCTATTTTCAGCCTTTTTTACCCACTGCGGTAAAAAGGATCACAGCGTGCAGCAAAAACAGCCCCCATCACTAGCGCAGTGCCCTTTATACCACACCTCAGAGGGGCATAATCGAACGCGAACGCCCATCTCCATGGGTGTCTATCTCCGAGAACGGGTACGTGAAAGGGTGGGACAGACCGTATTTTCAAAAAAGATGGGCGTCCATCTTTTTTTCGATAATACGGTTTGTGCCGGGCAACTGCACTAGATTTGTGCGGATTTGAGCTGGGCAGTATCGTTTTTCAGCGATAATGGAAACCAAAGGCGCCCAGCTCAAAAACGACCAAATCCAAGGCATTGGGTTGTAGGAGGGGCCAGGATTCGTAGTGCACTGGTCCCCCCTGACATGCCAGGACATCAACCGGGCACCCTAGGGGGCACTTGTAACAATTAAAAACACAAAGCAAACTACCTCTGACATCCATAGCTCCCTTCCCTTCCCCCCCACTCCCCACTCCCCACAACTCTACACCATTACCATAGCACTTATGGCTGAAGGGGGGCACCTAGATGTGGGTACAGTAGGTTTTGGGGGCAGTTTGGAGGGCTCCCATTTACCACCACAAGTGTAACAGGTAGGGGGGATGGGCCTGGATCCACCTGCCTGAAGTCCACTGCACCCACTAACAGCTGCTCCAGGGACCTGCATACTGCTGTGATGGAGCTGGGTATGACATTTGAGGCTGGCATATAGCCTGGAAAAAAAAGTTTTTAAAGTTGTTTTTTTTGGGTGGGAGGGGGTTAGTGACCACTGGGGGAGTCAGGGGTGGTCATCCCCGATTCCCTCCAGTGGTCATCTGGTCATTTAGGGCACTTTTTTGGGACTTGTTCATGAAAAAAAAAGGGTCCAAAAAAAGTGACCCAAATTCGCGCTAAGAACGCCTTTCTTTTTTCGATTATCGGCCAAGGACGCCCATCTCTCCTCGGCCGATAAACACGCCCCAGTCCCACCTTCACCACGCCTCCGACACGCCCCCGTCAACTTTGGCCGTTTCCGCGACAGATTGCAGTTGAAGATGCCCAAAATCGACTTTCGATTATACCGATTTGGGCGCCCACGGGAGAAAGACGCCCATCTCCCAATTTGGGTCAAAATATGGGTGTCTTTCTCTTTCAAAAATAAACTGGTCAGTGTGTCTAACTTGAGTGCCAGCATTTACACTAGTTTTCAGCAGGTGTAAGACTGATGCCCAAAGTTAGATGCGGGAATCAGTGCTACTCTCAATTTTATAAAGTGTATGTGCCATTTATAGACTTGCGCTTAGGGCCAATTTTTGTCAGCGTACATTTCTGAATGGCGCTTATAGAATTCTCCTATCTCTGTAATCTTTTATCTGTTGTACACACTGGCTCAGAAATTCAGAGCTCTAACTTCAAGTTCTGAGTTGGTTATCAAGACATTCAGATTTTTTATTGATTAGAAAATTAGTTACATTTCACTTGTACCCTTCTGACAGGAGTTATTTTTAAAACAAGTGTTTGCCTTGTGGAAATGTAGCTGCACCTCAACTGTTGGCTGAAATCTCACTGTAGATGCATTCATTTGGAAATCATTTAGAAATAACACCCATATTTATACTTGGCTGTGAAATTGATATACCAGACAACATATTGGAGCTAAAGACCATCATAATCTGATTTACATGGATGTAAACAGTCATCACCCATTGCAGACCAGAGCAAATTGCTGGCAGTTTCTTGAGCTCAAAGTTTCCAGACATTCTCATGGATAAAAATGGATAAGGATACTTAAGAAAAAAGTGGCCTACTTACTGATAAAATTTTATTCTATTTTCCTTCAATTTCTTGGAGGAGATTCCCCCCCCCCCCCATCTTTTTCATGACATATTTATCTATTTTATTTCATTTTTGCTTTCCATGTTTTGGTGCACACACACTCTCCTGTCCCTAGGGATTGGGTAAACTGGAGATCCCCCACCCTCTTAAATTCCCCCCCCCCCCTCTAACTTACCAAATGCCAATGGGGCAATCCTCAGTTGCAACTGCCCTACTAATACCACACTTCAAAATGCTGCAATCTGACCCAGTGCTGATGCCATTTAGAAGTACATCACTGGATATTCACTAGCAATTGAAAATCACTTCTACCCCTTTTTGCATTTGGGAAGGCTGAGGATGGAGAAGATCCATGGGGGAATGGATGATCAATTAGCAGGTCGTAGAAATTTGCATTCTACTGTAAGTGCACACCTATCTTCAAACTTGTGTACTTTGCAGGTGCATATTCACAAGGGTGGAGTCTGGGAAGGAAGTAGGTGGGGCTTATACTAACGTAACTTATAGAATACTATAAATTACACATGTATCTGTCCAATCTAGGCACAAGAATTTATACCAGCTCTATGGCTGGAGTATGTGCTCGCATGTCAACACATATGGGCATATATACACAAACTAGTATTTTATAAAGAAAAGTAGGTGACTATTTTCCTTTATAGTATATGCTCCAAAATAGGCATCTTCTTGGCACCTAAATATAGGTGTCCCTTTATTGAATTAGCACCAAGTACACACATAAATGATTAGAATAATGGTATTTATTCATGTTTAAATGCACATAAGAGCATAAATGCTCAAATCCACATGTAAATAAGCATATATCTTGCACAATACATTATAAACAGGTGAATATTTGAATAAACTGGGAAATGCAAACTGGTCATACAAATAGGCAGAATATGAGCAGATCATGAGCAGGATTCAGACTTACACAAGTAAGTTATAGCTCACTATGGAGTCCTTTTACTAAGCAATGTGGAGAGTGGACATTTCTGTGCTAGTCAGTTAGTACATCTGCATTACTGCACGTTAACTGATTAGTGCAGGATTAGCACATGAGCCCTTACAGTGTCGGGAAGTGCTCACTTGCTAATCTTTGTTAATAGCTGCATGCTAATGGCAACATTAGTGCATGACCATGAATTTGGAACATGAAAAATTGCATAAGGGCATGCCGAGGCCACTTTTTAGCACAACTTAGTAAAAGAAGCCCTTAAAGTTGTACATATATCACCAGCCATTTGGGCAAGCACTTATTACAGCTTTGTGGCTGGTGTAAGTACTTGTGCTTAAGTGCATCCAGGTGAATAAGTATATATATCTGGTTATGCTAATATTATATATAAAAAAGTAGCATCTATTTCTCTTTATAGACTATGTTCTAATTGGGCATCTTCTAGTTTTCTATATGTAGGTGCAGTGTTATAGAATTGCCCTCATAGTACCTATGCAATCACCTTTCAATAAGTACATGAGGTCCAAAAAAACAGGACCCCTAATATTTTTCCATATAAACCAAACACAAATGTATTACTATAAAAAATTATTACTATTATTGACAGGTGTTACTGCAAGATGTTGTAAAAACTAGATGATCCTTGTTTTCAAAATCACACCACTTAGGAAGAGGCCATTAAAATCCATTTTAGCAAAATGGCATTTAGCAAAGAAGATATAGTTGCGATTAAATGTTTGCAGCAAAATAAGTCATATGGTGAAAACCCCCTAATTATATAAAAGTCACCAAAACTTGTGGTGCAAATTTGGGCATACATCCAATTTGCACATACAATTTAATTAAATAACAAGCTAATTTGTGCCAGAATTGGCTTTTTTAACAAGCAATTATTGGCATTAATTAGATTTAATTGAAGTTTACATGCATAAATTTAGGCACACAGTAAAAAGAAAATGGAGGCACGAGAATGGGAGGATCATGGGCAGAACGGGAGCATTCTTAAGCACTTACGCACAATGTTATGGATTAAGGGATGATACAAGCCTAATTTAGGTGCATACATTTGTAGCACGTTTCAGTTAGTGCAAATGGCCACACCTAAAATTAGCCGAAATTCCCGGATATAAATTTTATTTTATAAACCACACTCAACTTTTAGTGTGCATTATAAAATAGCGTTTTTTGAGCTCTGTATATAGAATTCAACCCCAAGTGTTTGTTAAGGGATTTTCCTATTAAAGGTTGGACTATGGTATTTTCAAAGGTCATACCAAGGACCTCTTTTATCAAGCCTTGCTAGTGGCTCCCAGTGCGCTAATGCTGACAAAGCCCATTCAATCACCCAGTTCATTGGTCATAAATCATGCTACCGTCGGCATTTTTGAACGGATTGATTTATGAACGATGAACTGGGTGATTGAATGGCTGTGGTCCTGAAGCAGCGGAATGTGAAACGGGACCCGTTGACCACAGTTGAATCACGGTCTGGGAGGAGAAAGCCTGCAGTTAGCCGAAGCTAAGTAAAAATAAGTTTTGTACAGCTTACTCGGCAGAGCGGCTTTGTTATTGAGCATTAAGAAAAATAACTTTTCAAAAAAATGTTTTAAAATAATGGGGTTTGTAGAAACGCCTGTGATGATGAATTTGTAGCCTTCACCCCATCTATATCTGTGGGAGGGGCTTGTTTTTGAGGAGTTTTCCTCCTTTAACTGAAGAACTCTGACTTGCACACTGATTACTGTGTTCTGTCTTTCTGAGTTGTCAGGGCAGCATCTTTCCTGACCTGACTAAAGAAACACAAAGAATAAGAAAGGATTTCTTATTAATTAGACCAGCTGTTTTATAGCTGGAAGCACTCTTTTTTTTCGAAAGTTACTGTGTAAATGTGTGGTTAAATGGAATTCAGTTAAATATGTATTTTTGAGCCATCTCCATTTTTTTTGTCAGAAGTACGAAATCATTCTCTAGTTCTCTGGCTAGAGTAGCAGCTACTGATTTGCAGTTGATTATAACCTGGAGTGCCTATGATGCTAGAGGATATGTTCTTTTTTTCCTTTTCTCTCTTTAATTTCCTTTGATTTCCACTTGCTCTCCTCTCCGCAATGTCGTGGACTTAGTAGGGAAACGATTTATTTGCCAATTATAAGTATTTGATTTTCTTGAATATGGTTAAGTTTGTTTCTATATTTCTGAACAAGTGTTATACCTTAAGATGTAATTGTAGATTTCAATAAAAACAAAATAACAAAATGATACAGCCTGATCCACAGCAGTAGTACCAAGGCATTATTGATAAGCATCAGCCCGCTACATATGGGAGAGATCCTTTATTTTGCAGCTTAAGTTCTATCCATACAGCTGCAATACCTACCACTAGAGTTCAAGCAGGACCATGTTTCAGGACTGCTGAACCCCTAGGGTGAGTCAGAGTCCTGGGAGGCTCAGGGGTCCAGCCCTTACTTTAGCTTATATGAAAGGGGCAGAACCTAAAGGGGAAAAGTTTAAACATGAGTGTTAGTTTTTACCAATTCTGCCCTGAGTTACAGTCATAGGGATTAAGGGTCCTACGAGCCCATCAAGTATTCAACCTCCCAACAGGGGTCCAGGGGACACCTTTTAACATGCGTGCATTGAACTGGGGTTAGGGGAAATATGGGATGCTGTTGCACCATCAGGGAATTCTGATTTATGGGAGCAGGTTCTGATTTGTAACACACAAGCTGTTTTAATCTTGTTGCCACCACACAAAAGAAGCAACTTTTAAAATGATGTGTCCTTTTTGCTATAGCTGGAAATGTGCAAAGTCTCCCCCCCCCCCCCCCCATTGGAATAATTTAGCTGAAGATCAGATGATTCAGGAACTAATTTGCATCTTGTAACTTAATTTCATAAGGCCCTTAGTTTGAAAAAGTAAATTAAATAAGTTTAATAATTTTGAGTGTAGTTTTGAGGTTATTCCCCCCCCCTTTTTTTTACAAAGCCATGCTAGCAGCTGCTGGTGCGATAATGCCGACTTTGAATGGGCTGTGTCGGCATTGCTGCACAGTGGCTGCTAGCGCAGCTTTGTAAACAGGGGGGGGGATAGTCTCTTAAATTGAAGACCAGGCAAAACAATAATGAAAACATAACTGCTTCTCCTGAAGGAACAAAATAGAATATTAAATATTTATTGCTTCTGTAGTCTAACTTTTCATTGAGCACGGTAGAACAAAGTATGATACCGATATCATACTGTCAAGCACACCTTAGGAATTATTTGCCTGAAACCCTTTGTAAACAGAGAAGAGTCATAATTATACTATATTTGATTCATATCAAAGCAAGTGATCCATTCATCGATTTACATAAAAAAAAAAGCACATAGGACATCTTTGCTTTTCACCCTTCCTATCCTAGCTTCTAAAGAAAGTTTCCCTCTGCAGGCTTCATTTGAATATAAAAAAAAAAAAAATCTCCCACTGAAATCTGCAATGTTAAACAAAGCATACCAGTCATTCAACTTTTTAATTAAGGATTCAGTGTTCCATCACTTTTCAGACATTAAAATTCAGGTGTAGTCATTAATCTTTCTAAACGAATTCACCTGTGGCTAATACTGATATATTTTCTATGAGACTTGTCATGGCCAGCATACTGCATGCATAACCACTCTGCAGTTAATTACACATCGGATTATCGTTAGTGTCATAAAGATAAAACCTAGCCAGAAGCATTATAGACATTTTTTGAGCAATGCCCCATTTCATTTTTATTAGGAACAATGTTAGTGTGCAATATTACCACTACTACAATTTATATTGTTGCCATTAATGATCAAAAGATATTCCCATATGCCAGAGTTATAAAAAGGGTGTGGCAAGTGTTTGAGTGGGGTGCATTCACCCTGTAAACTCTTGTATGGGGGCCACCAAATATAAAATTCAGAATCTTTCATCTACTTTCATTTATGAAGGCAGAGACATAATGGCACACATTTTCAAAGCAAATGGATGTCTCAACTTGCCCAAATGGAAATCCATGTGCTCGAAACATCTAAATCCCAATTTTGCAAAGGCAGAAAAGGGACACCCAACACTGTAGAATGTCCAAATATCAAGGGGGTGTATTTTGGTGGGACTAGAGAGGGCACAAAACCAAGATGCCCAACAGCGAATATCAAATGGGAAGAAACATCCAAGTTTTAAAAGAAGGGCATCCTATGTTAGACCTTTTTCAATTACGTCCAGGTAAAAAAAAAAAATGCTCTGATTGAGCAGCAGAACACTGGATTAAGGCATGCCAGTGGGATTAAGGCATGACACTTCCTTAAACCTCCCAAAGGTTCCTCTCCTCTTCCCTCTCCCCTGAAAGTGAAACTGAAATTGGATAACTGACTGACAATTTCAGGCATTATAGGCATTCTTAGCAAAGCAAGAAGCAAGGCTGAGGTACAGTCAGTGGTTAGTGCAGTGGACTTTAAACTAAGGAGCCCAGGCTCAAATCCTACTTTAACTAATTTTTTTTTGTGAGCCCTCTAGAAACATAAAAATACATACTGTACCTAAATATATAAGCCACCTGCAAGCCTGAAGGCTATTGAAGTGGTGTACATTCAGATACAGTAGTCATTTTTCTGTTTCTGGAGGACTTACAATTATAAAATAAAAGAGTTAAAGTGGGATTTGAACTTGGGTCCCTTGGTTAAAGGTCCACTGCACTAACCACTAAGCTACCCCTCTGCTCTACAAGCACATCTGCATAGTCATTCTAAGAATGCTGCCAGACAGACTTTCATGTCCCTGCTCTTTTGCTATTCATATATTGGATGTTCCGGTTCCCCTTGTTCCTTCTCACCCAGTACTTCCCTTGTCCTTAATTGTTTTGTCTGTCTTATTTTTAGATTGTAAGCTCTTTTGAGCAGGGACTGTCTCTCTCTATGTTGGATGTTCAGTGTTGCGTGCGTCTGGTAGCGCTATACAAATGTTAATAATAATAATAAAAGGCCTAGTCATACTGGACGTCCTCAGTACATGAACATCCATCTCATGTATTTTCCAACAAGAAATCCTGACATGCCCCTTTACATTTTGTAATTATAATAAAGGTCACATTTTAAACTTACAAGTACAAGGAGGGTCGATATTCAAAGTCATGATTGCTGCATAAAAATGGGTGATTTATCCTCTTATCTTTATGTTCAATTAATTCTATCCATTTATATGACATTCATTTAAAGTTAGGACTGCTGTTTAAGCAGTCCACCTAAGCAGATACATTTATATGGATAGTGACTTAATATTGTTGCTACATGGATAAATTTAGGCCCTGCTCCTAGGATGCCCAGACTTCTAGATGGGCATTGAATTGTCTGTCTGCAATTAATGGGCTTGGCAGTCTGGCATTTAAAAAGAAAAAGTACTCATATGGTCAGCACCATATGAATATTGACCAGTATTTTTTACTAGTATTGTATAACTGGTAGGGCACTAAGAGGCCCTTTTACTAAAGAGTTACCACAAGGCAATAGGCTTCTCACGCAGCAACCTGGAACTACCGGTGGCACAACACAGCTGCCAGTGGTAGTTCTGCTTGATCACATATCATTTCAGGTGCTACAGAAAATAATTCCATAACTTCTAGCACGACGCTAACCTAGTGGTAATCGGTTACCACCGGGTTACTTCAGGAACCCTTACCGCCCACCTCAATGGGTGGCGGTAAGTGCTCCCCCCAACATGGCCAATCATTAAGAATAATATTACCACATGACCATGTCTTTTTAGGGGCTTTTTACCTGCTACGGTAAAATGGGCCTTGGCATGCAGCAAAAACGGACCCCGCCGCTACCACAATGGCTCTTTTTACCACAGCTTGGTAAAAAGGACCCCTAAAGTTTACCTCCTTTCCCACTGACAAAATCTTTGATATATTTTAAACGATGTCTGATTAAATTAAAATCTCTTATTCACCTGGTTATTTATATATTAAATAGAAATCAGTGCTAGTTAATGAGCAGATGGCATTGCAAGATATCAAATTCTTCTTAACACAAAGCTCTATGAATTAAACACACACACTTGCAGTCCCATCTTAAATTAAAAAGACAGATAAAGACCATATGTCCTATCCAGTCTGCCCATCTATACTATTTACTATCCCTTCCTCTCACTTATGTACTTGTCCCAATCTTTTATAAATTCAGATACAGTTTTTGTCTCCAACACATCTACTGAGAGGCTGCTCCATGAATTTTTCTGTGAAAAAGTACTTCCTTAATTTACGCTGCAGTTATCTGAATTAATTAGAGCTGATGCAACTTCTTTTTGGCTTGACCAGTGTACAGGGCATTACAATAGTCTAGTCATGATGTTGTCATGGCATTTACCACTGTGGTCAGAATCGTCTTATCATTAAGTACATAAGTATTGCCATACTGGGAAAGACCAAAAGGTCCATCATGCCCAGCATCCTGTTTCCAACAGTGGCCTATCCAGGTCACAAATACCTGGCAGGATTCCAAAAAAGTACAAAACATTCCATCCTGCTAATCCCAGAAATAGTGAATTCTCCCCAAGTCCATTTAATAATGGTCTATGGACTTTTTCTTTAGGAAGCCGTCCAAACCTTTTTTAAACTCTGCTAAGCTAACCGCCTTTACCACATTCTCTGGCAACGAATTCCAGAGTTTAATTATGCGTCGAGTGAAGAAATATTTTCTCCGATTAATTTTAAATTTACTACATTGTAGCTTCATCGCATGCCCCCTAGTCCTAGTATTTTTGGAAAGCGTAAACAGATGCTTCACATCTACCCATTCCACTCCACTCATTATTTTATAGACCTATATCATATCTCCCCTCAGCCACCTTTTCTCCAAGCTGAATAGCCCTAGCCGCTTTAGCCTTTCCTCATAAGGAAGTTGTCTCATCCCTTTTATCATTTTTGTTGCTGCCGCAGGTGATAGAGACAATTTTTAAAGGTTGTTTGAATTTGTGAAATCAGGGTGAGTGATGAGTCTAGCAATATCCTAAGATTCCTGACCTGTGATTTTAGGGGGGGGGGGTTCATATAGTCAGGTATTTGTCCACTTGTGTTACCTAACACAAGCAAAAATCTCTGTTTTGCTTGGGTTCAAGCACAGCTTGCTGTTGTTTGCCCATTTCTGAGTTGCAGTTAGGCAGGCGGGCAGTCAGTTATGTGTTTGTCTTCTGCAGTCTTACTCCCAGCCCTTCATCTGTGAACAGAGAACAGAAATATTTGTTAAGCAATTTTGTCATCCTTATCAGCTTCTGTATATTCCTCCCCTTCATTTCTGATACTCACAATGCCGCTTTTGCATTTCCTCCTGTCACTTACATATCTTAAAAAAAAAAAATCTTGGCTGTTTTTCCTTTTGTTTGCATGTTTGCTTTCCTGATTACTTTACCAGCTTCTCTTAGCTTTTCCAGATATTGTTGCTTGTCTTCATCTATCTGCGAATGTTTAAATCAGAATTGACATGTTCAGGTGATGACGTGTAAAAGTTCAGTAGTATTTTAAAAAAGGATCTGCCAACTTAGAGCCTTTTCCAAGATACATGCACATGTGCATGTGTATATGCCTGTATTTGTGGCAGGAGCTTGAAGAACAACAATAGATCTGAGAGTTTACATTTAAATGTACTTTTATTAAAATTGCCTGACGTGGCCACATTTCGCAAATGGCTAGCTGCTTCAGGGGCAACAATGAAAGGAGAATTTAAAATCAAACTTTTCCTTAGTGAAGGCTAAGGAAGGGAATGGGATGATATACCACCTTTTGTGTTTTTTGCATGTACATTCAAAGTGGTTTATATAGTATATACAGATACTTATAAATACCTGGGGCAATGGAGGGTTAAGTGACTTGCCCAGAGTCACAAAGAGCTGCAGGGAATCAAACCCAGTTCACTCAAAAGAATTGTGCAGTATAACCAGTGTCCATAACACAGTACAAAACCACAAAATGACACTGCAAAAAATGGCTCAATAGCTGTGTAATGTTTTATTTGAAGAGAATCCCTCAGAAATCTGTCGGACCTTACGGGACGTAAGAAACAAGTCAACGGTGTTTTTAATTTCCGTTGAAAACCTGGGTTTTCAACGGAAATTAAAAACACCGTCGACTTGTTTCTATCATCGGGATTTTTTAAACTCTTCTTTTAATATTTTTAAAGTGTTTAAAGTGACGATTTTAAATATAGCAATTCTGACTGTAACCTTTAGATGCCGGAAAGTGCCAAACCAAAAAATGCAACACTTAGCTCATGTCCTACGGCGCCACCATTTCACCATTCCGTGGCTTCTTCAGGGACTGGTGTTGCAGCTACTTAAAGTTCTGCTTTCTGCTTTCCAATATCGATCTGAAAAATAAGGTTCAGTCATGAAAAATGCATTACCAAACTGTAACGTACAATTACATGCCTCTAAACACCAGTCTACATACTTTTTGTTGAAAATCCTCTAACAAAATGGCGCCACATTTCGCAAATGGCTAGCTGCTTCAGGGGCAACAATGAAAGGAGAATTTAAAATCAAACTTTTCCTTAGTGAAGGCTAAAAAAGGGAATGGGACTTGATATACCGCCTTTCTGTGTTTTTTGCATGTACATTCAAAGTGGTTTATATAGTATATACAGATACTTATAAATACCTGGGGCAATGAAGGGTTAAGTGATTTGCCCAGAGTCAGAAAGAGCCACAGAGGGAATCGAACCCAGTTCCCCAGTGTCAAAGTAAACTGCACTAACCACTAGACTGGCACCATCCATGGCACTCCTTCCAAATAGTGTTGAGGAGCTGCATTTTACACAGATATACGCTGAAAGCCTAAAATGAGAAAACACAGAAATTTGAATGTGTAAGCTGCAACATTTACATGTGAAAGTTGATATTCCATAGTCTACAATTGTAAATGTGGGCACTATTATTTGTACTTAGGTGCAAAATGTGTTTTCCACAGTGGGCTTTAAACTTTGATTCTCAGCTCACGGTTCTAACATTAAGCTAGTCTTCTGCTTACACATGTAGAACTGCCAGTTTGCAAACTTATGAGTAAATATGAACAATTTGCATTCCTTCTAATTTGCTGTGACTGCTTAGGACTGTCCTATTTTAAATGGAGTTTGCTTTCTCTTTACTTGTATTATTTTACTACATAAACCTCTGTGACCTGCTAAAGCCAAGTGGGTCAGGAAGTTTTACTCAACGTAAACATAAACATATTTTATAAAATAGATTCATAAATGCCAACGCAGTCCCTACTCCACCTTTTCTTTGCCTAGGTATGTGATATTGTATAAAACTAGGCACTATGGAGTCAATATGTGACCAGTGGCGCTCAGTGCTTTACTGACCACCGCTGGTGTTGTGCCTGGAAATTCAATGCTGGGCCATGTCTGGCCTTCAGCATTGAATTTCCTGGTTTCTGGAGCCAGCTACACCACAGTCGGTTAAGTGCAATATTCAGCACTTAACCGGCTATGGGGCACCATATAAAGATAGACCTGACTTTCATATTGTACTACTTATGTAGTGATCTGAGCCATTAAATACTGAGCATCAGCATTTAACAGGCCAAGTCTTGGCTCTTCCCCAGAACACCCCCAAAATAGCCAGTTTTGGTTTTAGTGCTAACCCCCGGATTCTATGTAGTGCAACTTAAGTTGCATGTGCAAATCCAATCATATTCTGGATTTGTGCATGCAACTTAATTAGTTAACAAAGACAATCAGCGACAATAACTGCCACTTTATTGACACTAATCGGCATTAATTAGAATTTGCACTCAGAACTGTCTAAGCGTATACTATAAAGTGATGCGCATACATTCTAAGTCACATAGTTGAAAAAGGGGTGTGGCCATGGGCATAGAATGAGTGGGTCATGGGTGTTTCTAAAATCTATGCGCGTGGTTATAGAATACACCTGGTCTGCATGAAATTTAGGCGTCGGCATTGGTGTAACTGCCCGTGATTAAATTTAGTCACACGGACAGGTGCTCAGTGTATTCTATAAACCACATGGAAATTTAGGCTTATTCTGTAAAGTACACCTAAATTTGAGCGTACTTTATGGAATACACCTAAGTGTATTTCATTTTGCCCTGATTTTTTAGGGGTGATATATAGCAACACTAACCACTGAAAATGACCAGTTAGTCCCAACCAGGCGATTTAACCCGCCAGAAGCCTTTGCTGGCTAGTTAATTTGCTTTGAATATCGACCCCTTAGTTTTCTAGATTGCCCTGAGCAATTTTACAGCACCTATTTGAGCACATAAAACATTGTTCTAAAGGTTCAAGTTACTTAAAAAAATTAACTCCTTAGTGTTTGGGGGAGGGAGGGGGAATGCATTGTTCTATAGGGTAGAACTGTTCAGATATTTTCAGGGAATGCTATAATTTGGGGTTAAGAATAATCTTAATTAAGATCTAAGTTTATGAAAATTCTCATTGGGATAAAGGAAAATAAAATCTTAAGCTATAATATTTCTCAGGTCAAATCATGGTTTTATCATCTCTTACCATCTGTATTTGCATTTGCAAAATTAAATGGAGTTTTGAAATATGCTGCTATATATAATTAGGTCCAGTACCAGGAAGAGAAGAAATTATTTAGCACATTTCTCACTTCAGACTGGTCACAGTGGACTAAACATTGAACAACATAGTTATTATGAAACATCACAATTAAAAGAGTGTAAATTAAAGTTACATTTTTGATGTTAACTTTCTTGGGAGTCATTACGTTTTCTGGGTCAGACAATAAATTGATTCCTGTGGAGGTTATGTCTTTGGTTCAATTTCAAGATCTTAATGATTAGATAAAAGTGTAAGTACAGGACTGAGAGGATTGCAGAAATTACACTGTCAATTTAATAATTTGCCATATGGACAATAAAATTATGACTATGCCTTCTTTTTATATATCAAATATGGCACTATTGTACCTGCAAACTTAAATGACTGGCACAGAACTATTCATTTTTATAATTGCACACCCCACCCCACCCCCGTTTTCCCATCTGTTAAATCTTGTAGAGCATTTTTAAAAGCAACTCACAGATAAGTTGAGTTATGGGTGTTCTTTGATTTATTAATATTCATTGTTATTTAAAATGCAGTGAGAATAAAAGCCAATGGGAGACCTATGATATACTCATCTAAACTACTATTAATAAACCCTTCCTGTTGATTAATGTTTCTAAATTAAACAGTGTGAGGGAGGGGGTACAAGTAACACCAATTGTCAGCATTATCTTATGCAAAGAGTCACAAAACACAGTGAAGTTACAGCTGAAAGAACTGATAAATTGCCCTGTCCCGAAATACCCTTCAGCTGTGTTATTATTCAACCCAAGATTTGCAGAGAAAATATGAGCAAGCCTTTCGAAAGTGAGAACAGGAATCACTTCAAAATTAGTTGACAGGCAGTAATACATGCATTGCATGAGGGAGGAAGATTCAATATTAATATCTAGGATACAACTAACCATATACCTCAGAGGCAGAGGAATGCGCTGTCATGCAGAGATCCTGTATACGATTTGTGGGCCAGGATACTGCTTCTGAGGCTATCCAGGGTTCGGAATGCTCAAGAGGCACAGTTCAGAGTTCCTACGGGGAGACTTAATCCTCTCTCAATATCAGCAACTGGATAGGAAGCATGACTGAAGAATGCTTCAACGATTGCATGGTGACCGACTTCTGACAAAAAGACTTTCACTGTTATACTCAGACTAAGGGCCCTGTTTAATAAGGTGCACTAGCATTTTTAGTTCATGGTAAAAATTAGCACGAGCAAACCATGTAAACGTCCATAGGAATATTAAAGGTGCTTACACGGTCAGCGTGCACTAATGCTTAGCGTGTGCTAAAAATGCTAGTGTGCCTCTAGCACGGCTTAGTATACAGGGCCCTAAGTGAGGAAAAGGGATATACTTCTGATTCTGTACAGGTCGCCCAATCTGGATGTGGACCCCAGACCCAAATGTAAATGAATTAGTCAATTAAACGCTAACAATCAACTATTGGAGTTAACAAGCAAGTAATTGGCAATAATTAGGAGTTACACACATGCCTACATTTCATAGTGTGCAACTCCAAAGAGAGTGTGGCAATGGGAGGGGCATGGGTGGGTCAGGGGTGTTCCCAGAAATTAGTGCACAATGTTCTAGAATACCTGCATTTGCCTGCCTAACTGCCATCAGTTGGGCGCCAGGATTTAAACCAGCCTTTGACAGGCGTAAATGCTCAAGCCCAAAGTTAGGTGCAAAATGCATGCTAAGCTAGTATTCTATAAAATGATGCGATTAGCGGTATATCAAACCTATGTAAATAAAATAAATAAATACTAGCTTAGGGCGGATCATCCCGGTGCCTCACTTTGAGCACCATTTATTAAATCTAGCCCATACAATAAAAATAAGGGTATAGTACTTCAGTTAACTGCAAATTGATTATCATGGTGTAGGATTTCATCCCCAATTCTGACTGAAGTGGAAGTATAAAGGAACAGGATGATGCTACCACTTCAATAAAATCACTGGCTATGTAACAAATAGGTGCATATATTCATTTATGTAAAAATTCTAAATAAAATCTTTAACTCTGTATAGTCTCTAGTGAATTTTGGATGTCTTGCCTTCTGAATAAAAGTTTAGGTGCAATTCATTCACAACATGAATAATTTAGCACTACCAATAAGGTAGCATGAAAGATTTCAATGGGTACTCAGCAGAGGAAATTTGCTACAGTTTGCAATTTCATTAAAACAGCATTCACATTTATGGTTAATCATGCAATCAATAAGACGAGTTTACAAAATTGTTCACAAAGCAAAATATTTATGAGGGGGGGTCACAAGTTTTGGAAATGATGGATGGAATGCCTCAGGGATCCCCTCTTTCTCCAGTCTTGTTTAATTTGTATATGAGCCCTTTGGCTTGAGTTAATTCCTTCTTTTATGCAGATGATATACAGTTTTTTGTTTCTTTATCTGCATCAGTAAGGGATATGAAGAAGAGGTTGGAGGATTGTATGCAGGCTGTAAATAGTTTGATTTGATTTATTAAAATGTAATCATTTTTCCTCCATAGATGACAAATAATGAAGTACATAAAAATGTATAAGACTAACGGGAAAGAGGAACAGAATGCTAAAGCATGACAAGAAAGAAAAGGATAATGGAGAAAGAGAGGATAGAAAAAAAAGAATAGAGACAGAGTCTGAAACATTAGTTGATCCTGGGGAGACCACCAAGGTCTATGTGTACAGAAAGAGTGGTCTTGAAATGGTGGGTTTTTAGGAGAGTTTTGAATTTAGGGTAAGAATGTTCAAGGTGAATAGGGGCAGGAAGGGAGTTCCAGAGGGAGAGTGCTAGCCAAAGAATGTTTAGGTTTGGGTAGGCTTATGCTGTACTTCTTTGAGAGGGAGGGGAGTCATAACCAGTTATTGTTTATTGAAAAGAGAGCTCTGGGAGGTATGTAGGGGATAAGAAGGAAGATAAGAGAATTCCAGAATAAAATCCTTGTGAGCAAGAATAAAAATTTTTGTAATGGATACAGAAAGGGATGGGAAGCCAGTGGTGTTGTATAAAGAGAGATGTTACAGGGTTGAATCTGGAAGCATGGGAGAAAATATGAACTGCTGTGTTTTGGATGGTTTGCAGATGAAAAATGGAATATTGGGGGAGGCCAGAAAATATGATGTTACAATAATCTAATTGGGTAGTCAGGAGTGCATGCAGAATTGTCTTTTGTGATTGTGAATCAAGATAAGGGGATACAATTTTAAATTGGCAGAGGAATATAAACTCCTACAGAGGTAAATCTCTTATGACAAGGAGTACAAATCCCGTACTTATTTTCACAAACATGTACTTCCTTAATATTTCATTCCTTTTATTGAATGTAATCATTTTATTGATTACATTCAATAAAAGGAATGAAATATTAAGGAAGTACGTGTTTGTGAAAATAAGAGGAATATAAAACCAGCACAGGCGAGAGAGGACAACTGGTGGGTGAAAGAAAGATCCTGGTCCAAGATAGCTACTAAATAACGACAGTGTGTGATGAGAGATATGGAAGAACTGGGAAAGAATGGGGACAGTGATGGGGGTGACGAGGAGCCCAATATTCAATAAGCAATGGTTTTGGAGTGGTTGAGAACAAGATGGTTTGTAGTTAGCCAATCTCAATAGAAGCTAAAGCAGAGTTAAGGTTAGTTAGATCAGGGTTCAGTGAGCAGGTTTCAAAGAACAGAAGCATGTCGTTGGCATAGTAAAAAGTGTGAATACCAAGATCTAGAACCAGAAGAGCAAAATATTAAAAATAAGAGAAGCAAGAACTGAACTTTGTGGAACACCACAGGAAAGAAGGTGGGTGTTGGAAGTTGAACGAGCTTGAGAGATGTGAAAGGTGCAATTAGTGAGAAATGAGAAAACCAGGAGTAGTCAGTACAAGAGACCCTAGGGATTGACGTCTAGCTAGAAGCAGGGTGTGATCAATCAAGTCAAATGCAGTGGTGAGGTCAAGGGAGACTAGAACAGAATTTCCCAAATCAAGAGACCTACAGTGGTGGAAATAAGTATTTGATCCCTTGCTGATTTTGTAAGTTTGCCCACTGACAAAGACATGAGCAGCCCATAATTGAAGGGTAGGTTATTGGTAACAGTGAGAGATAGCACATCACAAATTAAATCCGGAAAATCACATTGTGGAAAGTATATGAATTTATTTGCATTCTGCAGAGGGAAATAAGTATTTAATCCCTCTGGCAAACAAGACCTAATACTTGGTGGCAAAACCCTTGTTGGCAAGCACAGCGGTCAGACGTCTTCTGTAGTTGATGATGAGGTTTGCACACATGTCAGGAGGAATTTTGGTCCACTCCTCTTTGCAGATCATCTCTAAATCATTAAGAGTTCTGGGCTGTCGCTTGGCAACTCGCAGCTTCAGCTCCCTCCATAAGTTTTCAATGGGATTAAGGTCTGGTGACTGGCTAGGCCACTCCATGACCCTAATGTGCTTCTTCCTGAGCCACTCCTTTGTTGCCTTGGCTGTATGTTTTGGGTCATTGTCGTGCTGGAAGACCCAGCCACGACCCATTTTTAAGGCCCTGGCGGAGGGAAGGAGGTTGTCACTCAGAATTGTACGGTACATGGCCCCATCCATTCTCCCATTGATGCGGTGAAGTAGTCCTGTGCCCTTAGCAGAGAAACACCCCCAAAACATAACATTTCCACCTCCATGCTTGACAGTGGGGACGGTGTTCTTTGGGTCATAGGCAGCATTTCTCTTCCTCCAAACACTGCGAGTTGAGTTCATGCCAAAGAGCTCAATTTTTGTCTCATCTGACCACAGCACCTTCTCCCAATCACTCTCGGCATCATCCAGGTGTTGACTGGCAAACTTCAGACGGGCCGTCACATGTGCCTTCCGGAGCAGGGGGACCTTGCGGGCACTGCAGGATTGCAATCCGTTATGTCGTAATGTGTTACCAATGGTTTTCGTGGTGACAGTGGTCCCAGCTGCCTTGAGATCATTGACAAGTTCCCCCCTTGTAGTTGTAGGCTGATTTCTAACCTTCCTCATGATCAAGGATACCCCACGAGGTGAGATTTTGCGTGGAGCCCCAGATCTTTGTCGATTGACAGTCATTTTGTACTACTTCCATTTTCTTACTATGGCACCAACAGTTGTCTCCTTCTCGCCCAGCGTCTTACTGATGGTTTTGTAGCCCATTCCAGCCTTGTGCAGGTGTATGATCTTGTCCCTGACATCCTTAGACAGCTCCTTGCTCTTGGCCATTTTGTAGAGGTTAGAGTCTGACTGATTCACTGAGTCTGTGGACAGGTGTCTTTCATACAGGTGACCATTGCCGACAGCTGTCTGTCATGCAGGTAACGAGTTGATTTGGAGCATCTACCTGGTCTGTAGGGGCCAGATCTCTTACTGGTTGGTGGGGGATCAAATACTTATTTCCCTCTGCAGAATGCAAATAAATTCATATACTTTCCACAATGTGATTTTCCGGATTTAATTTGTGATGTGCTATCTCTCACTGTTACCAATAACCTACCCTTCAATTATGGGCTGCTCATGTCTTTGTCAGTGGGCAAACTTACAAAATCAGCAAGGGATCAAATACTTATTTCCACCACTGTATGCAGATAACTTAGAAGATCCATGAGAATAGTCTCAAATCTGAGACCCATGTGTAAGCCGGATTGACGGGGGTGAAGAATGTTACTGGCCTCGGCATGATCAAGAAGTTGTTTAAAAACTATGTGTTCGGTGATCTTGGATACAATGCAAAGGTTGGAAATAGGATGATAATTTGCAGTTATCTCAGGGTTTAAATGTGATTTATTGAAGATTGGTTTAACAGTGGTTGTTTCCAGGAGTTCACTGTAAATAGTTAGATATTGATTAAATATTTGTAATTGAACATTTCAAAAACAAGATCTTATAGGTAGGAACTTCAGCTCCTCCTGAAGATTTATCAATGATCACTTGTCTGGCTGGGCTTCTGCACAGTTAAATCATTTGTGCTGGGGTATCTGCTGATATTTTTCTTAATTTGCTGTAAGCCACATTGTGCCTGCATGAGTGGGAAAACATGGGATATAAATGAACCATAAATAAATAAAGAAATATTCAGTGACACTTAACTGGTTAGTGCTGTTGAACATCTGCACTGCTAAAGCTGTAGCCAGCAGTTTTGTGGGTAGTCTGGGGGCAGAGTTTACACTTATGTAGTTAAGTGCTGATATTCAGCACTTAACTGTTTAACAACTGGACAAATCGGCCCTACCGTTGTATGGCTTCATTTAAGCAGTTAAGTGCTGAATATTGCACTTGACCAGATAAAGAATAGTAGGCCACACATAACTCAGATATTCAATGTTGGTTGCCTGGACATGGTCCAGCATTGAATATCCAGGCATAATGCTGCCAGTGGCCAAAAAAAATGTTGACCACCTCCAGCTGAATATTTACCTCTAGGTATCCTTCTTTTATTGTACCTTACATTTCTATCTTAGATTGAGAAAGTGACATGGAGGGCTTGGATAAATTTGGACAATTAATATCTTTACTCACAAAATTTTGATACTGTAGTCCAGGTGACCTTGCTTATTTATTTATTTATTTGAGGCATTTATACCCGCTCTTTCCCGCTCAATAGCAGGTTCAGTGTGGCTTACAAAGTGTGGTACAACATATCACGGAGATAATACAGGTTTGGGAACAATGTATCAACGAGGTGACATAATTATATAGAGTAGGACCTTGTTGAGTCACCTACTGTAATGCTATGTATTTGGGATTCCTTAAATATGAATTGAAAAAATACAAAGTATACAAAATATCATACCCCAGATGATTACATATAGAAAATTTGGGGTCAGATTTTTTCCCTTTGCTTTATGCATTATTTTGGCTATTGATGGAAGTTAGGTTCTTGTTCATGGTTTTATGTTTGAATTTTAAGGTCTTTCAGGGAATTGGGCCTGTTTATCTGAGTTTCATTTGAAAGTGTGTATGCCACAGAGAGAGTTACATTCTTGTAATGTGAAGAACCTGGAATTGCCTCTAGTTAAGGATTTTCAGTTGGTTATATGAAGCCACTGTTTTTTTCCAGGGATGTCCTGGACTCTGAAAGTGACTTCCAGGTGAACAATAAAAACATAATTAGGCGCAAAAAACAACCCATAAGACTCACACTAGAGAAGACGTAAAAATGAAGGGCATAAGGCTAGCACAACAATTGAAACCTTGTTGTCTGATCTCTGGAGACTAGAGTAGCAGACCTGGAAGAGCTGAGGTGGATAGAGAGACTGCTACTAAATGGACTTGAGAAAAATCCGCAATTTCGGGAATAACATGTATAGAATGGTTGTACGTTTGGGAAGCTGCCAGGTGCCCTTGACCTGGATTGGCCGCTGTCGGGGACAGGATGCTGGGCTTGATGGGCCTTTGGTCTTTTCCCAGTATGGCATTACTTATTTACTTATGTATTTAGGCCTGGTTTTGGGTGGCCTAAATTGGTGTGCCTAACTTTTAGTCACAAGAACAGCTGCTAAACGTGGAGGGGCATAATTGAACAAAAACGTCTATCTCCATGGGTGTTTATCTCCGAGAACGGGTCCGTGAAGGGGCAGACCAAACCGTATTTTCGAAAAAAATAGACGTCCATGTTTTATTCGACAATTTGTGAGCTGGGCGTTTTTGTTTTTCAGTGATAATGGAAAATGAAAGCGCCCAGGTCAAAAACGAATAAATCCAAGGCATTTGTTCGTGGGAGGGGCCAGGAGTCGTAGTGCACTGGTCCCCCTCACATGCCAGGACACCAACCGGGCACCCTAGGGGGCACTTTTACAAAAACAAAAAAAAAGGTAAAAGACCTCCCAGGTGCATAGCACCCTTCCCTTGGGTGTTGAGCCCCCCAAATGCCCCTCAAAACCCACCGCCCACAAGTCTACACCATTACTATAGCCCTAAGGGGTGAAGGGGGCACCTACATGTGGGTACAGTGGGTTTGGGGGCGGTTTGGAGGGCTCCCATTTACCACCACAAGTGTAACATGTGGGGGGGGATGGGCCTGGGTCCACCTGCCTGAAGTCCACTGCACCCCCTAATAACTGCTCCAGTGACCTGCATACTGCTGCCAGGGAGGTGGGTATGACATTTGAGGGTGAAAATAAAAAGTTGTGAAACGGCATATTTTGTGGTGGGAGGGGGTTTGTGACCACTGGGGGAGTCAGCGGAGGTCATCCCCGATTCCCTCCAGTGGTCATCTGGTCATTTAGGGCACTTTTTGGGGCCTTATTCGTGGAAAAACAGGGTCCAGGAAAAGTGCCCTAAATTCTCACTAAAAACGCATATTTTTCTTCCATTATCGGCGAAAGGCGCCCATCTCTGATCGCCCGATAACCACGTCCCAGTTCCGCCTTCACCACGCCTTTGACACGCCCCCATCAACTTTGTCCGCATCCGCGATGGAGTGCAGTTGAAAACGTCCAAATTCGGCTTTCGATTATACCGCTTTATTCGTTTTTGTGAGATAAACGTCTATCTCCCGATTTGGGTCGCAATATAGACGTTTTTCTTTTTCAATTATAAGCTGGATAGTCTATAAACTATGACTAACTTTAGGAGTAGTTTGTAGAATCACACTAAATGCTTTCTTTTTCAGTGCCGATATCATTTATAGAATTTGGCCCTAAGTACAAAAACTTAACACACTTTAGTAAAAGATCTTCTTACTGTCCATGACCCACCCAAAGAATAAATACAGGATAATCTACTATTTGAATTTCTGCCAGGTACTTGTGACCTTACTTGGTCACTGTTAGAAACAGGATACTGGGCTAGATGGACCATTTGTCTGACCCAGTATGGCTATTCTTAGGTTCTTAATTAGTCTCCATCTCTTCTGCACCCTGCATTTTAAGGAAAACTTGTAAGGCCACTAGGACTTCAAATGATGACTGCAAACAGAAACGAGTGTGTATAAGCTAAGTACAAGCCTGAATCTTGATTAGATCAATTGAATTTTGATTAAATCTACTGCATCTGGAAGCGAGAGTTTTGAGTAACTGATTTGTTTTGAATGCACAACAGTTTTGAATTTGTTTTTGATGTCTTAAATAAGAAGGTTTTTGAGCCTATAATGAGGAACAGATCTTACTGACCATTTGTTAGGTCATTTCAATCGCCAGTAGCCCGCTAGACGTTTATGGTCAGGAGCTCCTTGAGGTCTTTCCTTCTTTATAACAAGACATGTAGTGTTTTTCACACACACTCATTTATGAATTTAGTGGGTCATTTGTTAGATGTTACTTGGGTTTTGAGTTTTGTGATTCCACTTCCACTTTGTGAGATATAGAGAGGATTGAAATTAGCAAGTAGCCATTAATAGAAAAAAAATCAGAAATTTGGCCTTTTTTACCCTGCAGAAAAATGGCCTTAGTGTACAGGAATGGCCCACATATGCATGAATGAATGCTACGTTTTACTGCAGTTTGGTAAAAGGGCCCCTAAGGTTGTACCTGAGGCAAATGGAAGGTTAAGTCTTGGTGCTCATTTTCAAAGCACTTAGATAAAAATACACCTCCCTTGGTCAAATTCACAAAGAGCAGCAGCAGGATTTGTACTGGGCTTCCCTGGTTCCTAATTCCCTGCTATTTTAGGTTACACCTCTAATCTCAGGCCGGATTCCACCTGGGAAGGTTGGCATCACTCAGAATCTCACTCAAGTTCCATTCAATATGTAGTCATTGTTTAAGGAACGAGGCATAGAAAAGAAAATAAGCTGATTCCTTTTTTGATTGGACTAAACATATTTTTGATTAGTTTTTGAATGTAGTTATCTTCAAAAGCCAATCAAAAAATGTATTGTTTGTCCAATAAAATATGTTTTGTTTTATTTTTATTTATTAAAAGTGGACTAACAAGGGTACCACATCACTTTTTTCAGGAACAAAATATCAATAAGCAACAGAGTAGAATATGATGCTGCTATAGTGGAATATTGTTGATTTTACATGTTCAGGACAATGAAGCACCTGTTGTCTAGCATTAACATTCTGAAAGATGGTGCTAGCAGGGCAGAAATGAGTGAAAATTGTGCCAAGGATTTTACAGTAAGCTTGCGTAGGATCAGGGGTAGAGTGGAAATACTTATAAAGGGAAAGTAAACTATTTTTGCTTGAGGAGATAGAACTGGAAGCCCAGAGATGGGTCTTAGGAATTGACAACTTTGTTAAACTATTGAGCAGGAGTGTGGGGCAATTTGGAGGGCTGCCACACAGGCCACTAATTATACATTTAAGTCAAGGACGGTGGTTTTTACAGGGCATTGCAGTTCCTTTAAATCAGTACCCAGGGACATCACCAGTGAGATTAGGTTGCTAATGTTTCTGGGGGAAAATTAGCTATAGCATGTGAGATGTAGTTAACTTTCAGGGCTAGAACAGGCAGCAAAATTGTTTTTAACAAGCTGTGCTACTCTATTTGCATTACATTGTTATAATTGCATGCCATGCAACTCATTACTGTTTTTTTTTAACGAGTTGAGCCTGATTTTATTTACAGTAAGGCAAATAGTACATGAAGTCACCAGGTAGCACATGTTATTTGCTGATTTTACATCTCATTTCCCTTACTACAGATTAGTTAGTTACTCTCTAGGAGATGAATATTGGTATCTATTTTAACATATCTGAAGCTGAAAATATGCTCCTTAATTTAACTGCAGTTGCCTTAAAATTGAGCATCTAAAATTAATCTTGCTTTTGATTCTTTTATCTTCAAGCACCTAGATTAGGCAATGGAAATCAGAATTGTGTTCCTCACTTCATTCCCCTAACTTCTCCGCTTCCATGGCTGTGCCCAAATTTTAAAAAAGCTAAATTTAAGAGCTTTTTGACTATTAAATATTTACATTTAGGTGCTAAGCAGGAACTCATTTAGGTACTAAGATCTTATAAACATTTTCTGTATTTTACTATATTTTTACCATGTGAACCCTTACCCCCAAATTCTATAAATGGTGCCTTAAGTTGTGTATGCTAGTTTGGCCTGCATGCACAGCTTAATTGAGTAACAAGCTAATCAGCGCTGATAATTGGTACTTAACAACCAATTAACAGCACTAATTGGCTTTAAGTAGAATTTACATGCACAACTTTCTAGGTGTATTTTATAATGCGGTGCATGTAAATGCTCATGTGCGCAGTTGAAAAGCGGGTGTGGCCAAGGGTGTGGAATAGGCAGGTTTTGGGCATTTCAATAGAAATCAAACAAAATAAAACATGGAAAAGAAAATAAGATGATACCTTTTTTATTGGATATAACGTAATACATTTCTTGATTAGCTTTCGAAGGTTGCCCTTCTTCCTCAGATCGGAAATAAGCAAATGTGCTAGCTGACAGTGTATATAAGTGAAAACATTCAAGCATTACTATGACAGTCTGACAGGGTGGGAGGATGGGGGTGGGTAGGAGGTATGCATGGGGACATCAAAGCATATCATTGATATTCTAACAGGATAGGTGTGGATAGGTGAGGTGAGGGTGATCAACAGAGAAATACAGCTTTATGGTTTATAATGGGCTAGGAACCCCAGATCCTTGTTAAGTCCTTTCTGTTAACAAGGATCTGGGGTTCCTAGCCCAATTTAAACCATAAAGCTGTATTTCTCTGTTGATCACCCTCACCTCACCTATCCACACCTATCCTGTTAGAATATCAATGATATGCTTTGATGTCCCCATGCATACCTCCTACCCACCCCCATCCTCCCACCCTGTCAGACTGTCATAGTAATGCTTGAATGTTTTCACTTATATACACTGTCAGCTAGCACATTTGCTTATTTCCGATCTGAGGAAGAAGGGCAACCTTCGAAAGCTAATCAAGAAATGTATTAAGTTATGTCCAATAAAAAAGGTATCATCTTATTTTCTTTTCCATCTTATTTTCTTTTCCATGTTTTATTTTGTTTGATTTCTATTGATAACCTTAAGAGTGGACTAACACGGCTACCGCACTCCTCTACTTAAGATGGGCATTTCAAAAAACTATGCGCACTATTATAGAATATATCCGATCTGTGCCTAACTTAGGTGCAGGTATTTAGTCCTGGTTTTAGATGGCCTAAATAGGGAGCCTAAATTTTAGTCGCAAGAACGGCGCTTGAGCATATTCTATAAACTATGCCTAACTTTAGGTGTTGTTTATAGAATCATGCTAACCATGTGTTCTCTTGGGCACTGATTTTTAAGGCATTATTTATAGAATTTAGCCCGTAACGTTTAAGTGGCAGCACTTCCATCAGCTCAAGGGCTAGTGCAAATGTTGTCAGATACTTCCTGCAAGTGCACACGTAAATTAAGGAAATGTAGTGAGATCTCAACTATATTTCACCCAAACTTCACTCCTTTGCACATCCACAGTGAAAGTACATGCCATCAAACTATATACTGTGATACCTCGGTTTTCGTCGATAATCCGTCCAAAAACAATTGGCGAAATCCTAAACCGACGAAAACCGAGGCAATTATTTCCATATGGAATTGTTTGGCTAGACACACGGGGTGATGCTCACACAACGAGAAACAATGTCACACTGAGCAGAACGTGTGGGCTGCCCTTTGTTTTTGCAAAATTAGCAGCAAGGTCACAAATCTTTTGAGGAAAAGAATCGACGAAAACCGAAACCGACGATAACTGAGGTATTACTGTACATACTTTCATGCTAATTAGTACTATTTGTGGCCATTTATATGCCTAAAACTATACAGTGCTGCTAAAAATTCAAAGATATTTGGTCCAATAAAAAATGGAGTTTAATTTGGTTTTAAATGATGCTTAAGGTGCTTTACAGCACCATAAGAATCAAGCTACAGGACTAGTGAAAAGTTTGTTAAAAGTCGCCCAACAATACTACAATTCTAAGGGCCCTGTTTACTAAGATGTGCTAACGTTTTTAGTGCATGCCTAAAATTAGCGCACACTAAATGCTAGAGACACCCATAATTCAACACTATGCAATGGATGCAGTAAAACTAGTGTGACAATAAGGTAAATCTATACAAAACTTATGAAGAACACTAGCGTGTATTGAGCTTGTCAAACTCATATATTGAATGCAGAAGGAGAAAATCCCTCAGAAACCTATCGAATTATAAATCCTAGATTACAACGGGTATGGATTTGACTGTTGATTAGTTTCTATCATAGGGATTTAATAAAAACTCCTTGCATTTTTTATTTTATCTTTTTTTATGCAATTTCATTTTTTAAAGTGCTAAACTGAAATCCAAAAGTACAAACATTTATGTGAGATTCAATTTGGAATCGCTGAATATATGAACAGCAACACGTGGAGGGGCATAATCGAATGGGGCGCCCAAGTTTTCCTGAGGGCATCCTCGCAGGATGTCCCCCGCGAAGGGGCGGGGAAACCCGTATTATCGAAACAATATGGGCATCCATCTTTCGTTTCGATAATACAGTCGGGGTCGACCTTAGAGATGGTCGTCCCCAGTTTTCGGTGATAATGGAAACCGAGGACGCCCATCTCAAAAATGACCAAATCCAAGTCATTTGGTTGTGGGAGGAGCCAGCATTCGTAGTGCACTGCTCCCCCTGACATGCCAGGACACCAACCGGGCACCCTAGGGGACACTGCAGTGGACTAACCGATGCACTAACTGAATGGAAAAAGGCATGCAGTGGTCACTAACCACCTCCCACCCCGAAAAAAACAACTTTAAAAATTTTGTCTTTGTTTGTTATTTTTTAGAGTATGGGTGAAGGACGTCCTTCACTATGCTTCTGTCCATGTGATGGCAGTTGAGGACGTCCAAAATGTGGATGTTTGTGAGAAGGATGTCCATGCCTGGATGTTTCTGTGAGAAGGACGTCCATGCCTGCTATGCTTCTGACACCCCCTTTATTTATTTGGATTTTGGATGACAAGTAGCAACTGTGGGATTTAAACTGGCCACCTCTAGATTGCAAGACCAGTGCTCTAACCACTCCACTTCCCTTTAAATTTGGCTGTCCCTGTGGGGAGGGGGGCAGTTGAGGACGTCCAAAATGTTTGAAAGAAGGAAGTTCACGCTTTCGTTATGCCTCCGCTGACACACACATACCTCCCCCCCAGGGACCTGCAAACTGCCCCTCCCCTACATGGACATCCTTCTCACAGAAACATCCAGGCATGGACATCCATCTCACAAACATCCACATTTTAGACGTCCTCAACTGCAGGGATAGAGGCATAGTGAAGGACGTCCTCAACTGTCGTCGTAGGGACGGAGGAATATCAAAGGACGTCCTCAACTGCCGTTGCAGGGACAGAGGCATAGAAATATCCAGTGTACCTGAATGTAACTCACATTGAGTTACTACTGAAAAAGATGTGAGCAAAATCTAAATAAATAAATAGCAAACTCGCAGGAACGGAGGCATAGTAAAGGACGTGCTTCACCCATACTCTAAAATAAAAAGATGAAATCTTTTAAAGTTTTTTTTTTGGTGGGGGGTAGGAGGTGGTTAGTGACCACTGGGGGAGTCAGGGGAGGTCATCCCCGATTCCCTCCAGTGGTCATCTGGTCATTTAGGGCACACTTTTGTGGCTTGGTCATAAAAAAAGGACCAAGTAAAGTCGGCCAAGTGTTCGTCAGGGACGCCCTTCTTTTTTCCATTATTTCTTGAGGACGCCCATCTGTTAGGCACACCCCTTCGGTACGCCTCCGACACACCCCGAGAACTTTGGTCGTTCCCGCAACGGCAAGCAGTTGGGGATGCCCAAAATCGGCTTTCAAGTATGCCGATTTGGGTGACCCTTAGAGAAGGACACCCATCTCCTGATTTGTGTTGAAAGATAGACGCCCTTCTCTTTCGAAAATAAGCCTGTTAGCTTGTGTTTGACGGGGCTGCCGTTTCACCCGTATTTGGCTTCTTCAGGAATATGTGCTGCTATTTTGACTTTCACATATAGTTGATCGAGCTGCAAACAAAATGGCTGTCTTTAGTGTTTAGTGCACACTGTGTAGTGTATGCTAATGCTAGCGCACCCTTAGAGCTGCTTAGTAAACAGGGCCCTAAGGAAGGTATAATAGCAAGTACTGGGAATCTTTCCACTATAATCCAAATATTTTTAAAATGGATTCACTGAAAGAGAGGAAAGACAGTTTACTCTTTTCAACTTTTTCCAAGTTGCTATTTATCCTTCCTTAATTGGGAGTAGAAAACTGTAAGCCCTCAGAGATCCATATTATATTGTGTTATTACTGTTATGGCATGTTATACACTAATCAGGACTATTACCATTTACAAACCACAGCTCCATCCAATTAACTGCTTGACATGGATTTTGCAGTTAATTCATGATGAAGGTCACTAGAGGTCAGAGTGGCAAGTGCATTCTGCAACTTCTTCACATGCCAATTATCACCCTTGAGCAAGTGAAAGGAATCTTACTGATGCTGAACTAAGTTGATCAGAGAAATCAGGGCTCAATATGTTTCATATGCAGTCATAACACATTAAACTGTGCATTTTAATTAGTGTATTTGTATGAAACAAATTCAAAGCCTGATACATCATAGAAAGGAGATATGGGGGTTCTGTGTTCTAATCATATTTCCCATAGCTACAAAATGGAAGAAGGTATATAAGTTCTACAGTCTTAGAAAATTTCATGTCAATACTCAGTAGCATGGCCACCATCTAACTTTAAATTTTCCTGATGTTAAAAAAAATTACATAGAA
Organism: Microcaecilia unicolor; assembly: GCF_901765095.1. NCBI lineage: Eukaryota > Metazoa > Chordata > Amphibia > Gymnophiona > Siphonopidae > Microcaecilia > Microcaecilia unicolor. Next base: position 57,507,104 of record NC_044036.1, on the reverse strand, counting down.
TGAGAAGCTATTTGGAACTTCCGGTTTTTAGACTAGTGGTTCATAGTCTTCTATTGAAATATAGTTTATCTGGGTTGTCAGAAAAATCTTCTAATAAAGTTACAAACAGAACAGAATATAGCTGCTCGTCTGATTTTTTTTCTGCCTGCAAAAATGACAATGCCCCCCTTGTTTATCAGATTGCACTGGTTGCCAGTGGAGACTCGTATACAGTTGAAATTATGCACAATGATTTATAAGATAGTATATGAAAAAGCACCACAATACATGGTAAACTGGATTTGTTTCTCAAAGAGCCATAAGTCCAAAACTTTATGTGATACTTTATTACTGCATTCCCAGATCCCAAGAGAATTTCTTTCAAAACAACTTTCTTATTGGGATTTTCATACTTGGCATCTGCAGCTTAGAATGCACTTGCATATCAAATTAGGAAACTTCAGAATTATTTGTTATTTTGCAAGATGAAAAAATCTTTGTATTTTAAAGAAATATTTGGATACTTGATGGTATTTTAATTATGCAATCTTAATGTTCTTCCCAGGGGATGCCTCATTCTTTTAAGTCTTGTAATCCACATAGAACTCTATGGTATAAGTGGAATACATAGTAGCGATAGTAACATAGTAGATGATGGCAGAGAAAGACCCGTATGGTCCATCCAGTCTGCCCAACAAAATAAACTCATATGTGCTGCTTTATGTGTGTACCTGACTTTGATTTGTATCTGCCATAGAAGTCTGCCCAACACTAGCCCCGCCTCCCAAACACTAGCCCCGCCTCACACCACCGGCTCTGCCACCCAATCTCCGCTAAGCTTCTGTGGATCCATTGCTTCTGAATCATTTGTAATATAATCTGCTATCTATATGGGGGATAATTTTATAAAGTAATTTTTGCATGTACAGGACTTTGCACATACATAAAATGCCTCTGACAAAACTACCCCAGGGGTTACAACAGTAAAAATAAGTATGATGCCAACAAAACATGTACTTTTATTTGACCCAGTTTGGTGTGTTCAGGGGTATAGTTTGGCTGGAGCATCAGCAGAATTACAATTTGCACATGTTTAACAAACTCGTGTGTTCATTCATACTTGACATCGAAAAGGGACGTCCTCACAAAACGTCCCGATCCAGGGGTGGGGAAACCTGTAATTTCGAAACAAGATGGACGTCCATCTTTCGTTTCGAAAATACCATCAGGGATGTCCAAATCCTTAAATTTGGTCGTCCCTAGATTTGGTCGTATCTAGACTTGGTCGTTTCTGATTTTCAGCGATAATCAAAACCAAGGACGTCCATCTCAGAAAAAAACAAATGCAAGCCATTTGGTCGTGAAGAGGAGCCAGCATTTGTAGAGCACTGATCCCCCTGACATGCCAGGACACCAATCGGGTACCCTAGAGGGCACTGCAGTGGACTTCATAAATTGCTCCCAGGTACATAGCTCCCTTACCTTGTGTGCTGAGCCCCCCCCAGCCCCCCTCAAAACCCACTACCCACAACTGTACACCATTACCATAGCCCTTACTGGTGAAGGGGGGCACCTAGATGTGGGTGCAGTGGGTTTCTAGTGGGTTTTGGAGGGCTCACTGTTTCCTCCACAAATGTAACAGATAGGGGGGTATGTGCCTGGGTCTGCCTGTCTGAAGTGCATTGCACCCACTAAAACTGCTCCAGGGACCTGCATACTGCTGTAATGGACCTGAGTATGACATCTGAGGCTGGCACAAAATATTTTGAAAGATATTTTTTGAGGGTGGGAGGGGGTTAGTGACCACTGGGGGAGTATGGGGAGGTTATACCCGATTCTCTCCGGTGGTCATCTGGTCATTTCGGGTACCTTTTTGTGCCTTGGTCATAAGAAAAACATGACCAGGTAAAGTCGTCCAAGTGTTCGTCAGGGACATCCTTGTTTCTTTCGATTATGGGTCAAGGACGTCCAAGTGTCAGGCACGCCCAAGTCCCGCCTTCGTAACGCCTCTGACACGCCCCCTTGAACTTTGGCCATCCCTGCGACGGAAAGCAGTTGGGGACATCCAAAATTGGCTTTCGATTATACCGATTTGGATGACCCTGGGAGAAGGACGTCCATCTTCCGATTTATGTCGAAAGATGGGCGTCCTTCTCTTTTGAAAATAAGCCCTTAACTGTCCCAAATGTCCCATGGAATTTTTCACAACCTTGTTTCATTATAATGCATATAAAAATATAAAGTAAAACAAGTGATATATATTTTAAAAAGCAATACATTAATGGATACAAAACATAGGGAATATTAATGATGTATAGAGCTTTAAAGTGAGCCGATCTCAGCTGTTCTCACTGAAATTAAGCTTGGCTCTGGTTACAGCCTATACTGAATTCTCCCTGTTTCCCTTTTTTCTGCAAAGTGCTCAGGGAGGTGCAATTCATTGGGCATCTGATACCATTATAATCTGGGATTGACTTTTCAGAAAAGGCAATGACAGAAAGGAATTAACTATTGCAGCAGTATCAGTACCTAAAAGGCTTATTCTTGAGCTCTAGGGATCAACTATTTTTCATCAATGTTGATTTGCTAGTCAGATAACACTAATTTTGAAATTTATTTGCTTGCCTTGTCATGTTGAAGACAAGTTGCAAAAATGATTTTTCAGTCTGCATTCGTTTGCTTATTGACCGCCTGCAAACATTGATTTTGTCTACCCTAATTATTTTTATGAACTATTTTATGCCGCTCTTACAGAGGAGAGAAATAAGCAATGGCATTTCTCTGCACAGATGCGCCCCAACGACTTCTGCTATTGGAACTATTGCATTGTTCAGTTGTAGCATCATTTGTTTGAAACCAGAGGCTTCCACATTTACATTCTCAGGCTTGAAATTAGGCAGGGACACTGTGGAATGCTTCAAAAGAGGCATTCTTTGCATTAATCACAAATGTTTAACCTCTGCTTCCTCTTTAAACATTTGCCGTCTCTCAGATAGCAGCCAATTAAGAATGAATACATATAGACCAGATTTTGCATATAAATAAGAATAATCCTAGTTCATAATTCATGCAACCTGATTAAAAGGCTCTATAAAATCATTATAGTTGAATCATATACAAGTAGAATCACTACACAGTCAGGACTGTATTTGTCTTTCAGCAGGGTAGGCCATGACTAAGGATGGCATGCTGTTGCTACTTTATATGTTTTCTCCTCTTTCCTAGTCTGGCCCACTATCTCTAAACATTAAGAGGGTCTTTTACTAAGCAGCGGTAAGCCCAACGCAGCCTTACCACTCTCTAAACCAGAAGTACCGCCGGGCTACCGCAACAGCCCAGCGGTAGTTCCCACCTCCAGTGTGCACCATTTCTGGTGCTACAAAAATATTTTTATTTTATCTGGTAGTAATCTGGCAGTGCCCTGTACTGCCCAGTTACTGCTGAGTTAGCGTGGAAGCCCTTACCGCCACCTCAATAGGTGGCAGTAAGGGTTTTTCCTTTGAAATGGCCACGCGGCAAGTGCTTCACTTGCCACGTGGCCATTTCTAAAAAAAAAAAAAGTCTTTTACCAGCTGTGGTAAAAGGGGGCCTCAGCTCATGTCAAAAACACATGCCGACACTGACGCAGTCCCTCTTTTGCCACAGCTTAGTAAAAGGACCGCTGAAACTGGCCTGTCATAGCACATACTCTTTAGTAGACATCTACCACCAAAGGATTAGGTCTCTGTACAGTATATAAGAGTTATGAATCTCACTCCTAAACTAGGATTAGTTAGTGCAACATGATCTCAGCCTCTCAAATTTACTGAAAACACTCATTATAGAACTTATACAAAAGAGAGCTTCTTTCTGGAGTTCATATGATAGGCAACCTATCAATGTGTCCTTGAAAATCAAGCCTATGGCACCCAAAACAATGGGATGAATTTCTGTATCTTTCTGCTACATTGTCTTGGAGTCTGATTGCATTTCTTGGTACTTGAAGATCTTCTCTCTTTTCACACAATTCACATAATAATCTCTTGGCACCGACACCTTTGTAATCAATGTGTTTTTCATCTCTCTGCCTGGTTTTCTTGCATTCAGCTTTTTATCAGTTGGAATGGGAATGTCCCCAATATCTGTAACCTCTTTATTCTCAATAATTCTCTTCAGGTCATGATCCCAGTGCTCTTCTAGAACAGCAATGTCATAATGTTTACAAAATTTCCAATAGATAAGAAATACCACCTTACTGTGCCTATATGTATAGAATTTTTCTGCCTTGAGAACTTTGCAGATAACTCCAAGATGAAGGACCATTCCTAGCTCTCTCTTACAGAATCTAGAGAAACAATAGATACAGGGGCACATAGTAATTTGATAATTAGTGTACCCCTATATCTTTTATGTATATTTATATCTGGTGAGCTCAGTTTTGTGATTATTTTGTTGTTGACTGTTCTCCATTATTTTGGGTTTGTTTTGAAAGAAGTATTTTGCCTTTTACACAGCCTGAACCCACTAGGGGTTGCAGATACAACTTTTAACTCACCCCCACAAGGGGCAAGAATGACTCATGGAATACATTCCTTCCTCTCTCCATAAATACCATACTGAGAGGCCCTTTTACAAAGCCACAGGAGGGTTAACATGCGGGTAGCACATGCCAAATCCTCACTACGACTGGGGTAGCGTGCATCCCAGTGGTAATTCCAAGTCTGGTGCATGTCAAATCCTGCAGTAGAAAACATTTTTATATGTTCTTCCACAGGGTCATTACCAGCAGTAATCATCAGCGCGACCACATTGGCGCACTCTGCATGGTTACCATGCGGGTAGCGCGCAAGCCCTTACTGCTAGGTCAATGCCTGGCATTAAGTGCTCAGGCTGTAAATAGGTGCAAACTAGTTTTAATTTTTTTGCACGCTTATTTCCCAGTCCATTAAAAAATAGTCTTTCCCAGCCGTGGTAATTATGATTGTATGATCACAATTTGTTCTCTTCCTGAGGGCTATAGGTTCCATGTACCAAAAGACATGCCACCACACAATGCTTCCTCAGTTCATAAACTCTATGCTCTTTACAGTACATTGCCATAGGCATAAGCACAAAAGCATATGCTAAAGGGACCTGGCCGTTTGTGTATCCCTTCATGTACTATTCTTGCATCTGTAGTTGTTTTACAGCAATTACCAACATGAGTCTTGGAGCTGTTTTAGCTGTGACATGTGTGTACTGTTTTTTTTTCTTATAACTTAATATTATGTCATAGTAGCTTAGTAACATAGTAGATGACGGCAGAAAAAGACCTGCACGGTCCATCCAGTCTGCCCAACAAGATAAACTCATATGTGCTACTTTTTGTGTATCCCTTACCTTGATTTGTATCTGTCATTTTCAGGGCACAGACCGTAGAAGTCTGCCCAGCACTATCCCTGCCTCCCAACTACCGGCTCTGGGACAGACCGTATAAGTCTGCCCAGCAATATCCTCGCCTCCCAACCACCAGCCCTGCCTCCCACCACCGGCTCTGCCACCTGATCTCAGCTAAGCTTCTGAGGATCCATTCCCTCGGAACAGGATTCCTTTATGTTTATCCCACGCATGCTTGAATTCCGTTACCGTTTTCCTCTCCACCACCTCCCGTGGGAGAGCATTCCAAGCATCCACCACTCTCTCCATGAAAAAATACTTCCTGACATTTTTCTTGAGTCTGCCCCCCTTCAATCGCATATCATGCCCTCTAGTTCTACCACCTTCCCATCTCCGGAAAATGTTTGTTTGCGGATTAATACCTTTCAGATATTTGAACCATTCAATTTTGCTAATTGTCCAGTGATTCAGTCAGCTTCAATGATTATTTAGGGTCAATATGGCTGTTCACCCTTAGTACTAAGATAATATTCTAGGAGAACCATGATGGTTGTCTCATAAAGGGTGCTTGGGGAGGGTTAAGGAGGACCTACTCTGGCTTCCCCTTCATTTTTGGCACAGGTAGTTAAATTCCGGAAAAAAAAATGTTTTAAGCTGTAAATATAGTATGGAGTGCTGAAAAGTAAAACACACTGGGGAGCTCTTACACACACCTCCTCTCATTTTGACCTGTTTAGCCTATTCTCAATTCAAATTGAGAGAATAAAAAAATGAGGTTTTTTTGAACCACATGTGTATTGTTTTCTTTTAATTAACTACATGAGATATTTGCCACTGTCCAGGACTTGTACATTCCAGTTACAATGTCTGCTTAAGTTTTACATTGTTCCTCAGAGATTCTCAAACTTTTTGATTGATAAGGTACACTTTTTTTTATCAACGTCACTAGAACAGCTGAACTAAATATTTTCTCTAACTCTGAGACTCAGGTCTATTCATATATCAGATGTTCCTTCCAATGTTGGGACTCTAGTGCTTTGGAATGCTTTATCAGCAGTTACTTCTTCTTGTATGCAGATTATATATTTTTTGTATTACATTTGTACCCTGCGCTTTCCCACTCATGGCAGGCTCAATGCAGCTTACATGTTATTTGTACCTGGGGCAATGGAGGGTTAAGTGACTTGCCCAGAGTCACAAGAAGCTGCCTGTGCCTGCAGTGGGAATCAAACCCAGTTCCCCAGGACCAACGTCCACCACTCTAACCACTAGGCCACTCCTCCACCTTATGACATATGAACAATATTTGCTGTACTGTTGATCTCTTTCCAACACATACTATTTGTAATATTGTTAACTCAATTAAGTGCCCCTGAATATCCAGAGATGGCCAACTCTGCAGGGTATAACCAGGCAGGATCTTCTTCTGCTCACATAAATCCTTTTGAATATCAACTCCATTTTAAATAATATAACTGATAAAGCCAAAACTTGGAGCACACCATATAAGATAGGATTACTTCACTAACCTAAATATTCAATACTGGGACATGTCTGGCTTCCAGCATTGAATATCCAGGGTTAATTTAGCCCATGGCAGGGAGTGGCTTACCGTCAAGGGCTGAATATCAGGCCATATTTATCTACAAACTCTCTGCACTATTTTAAATTCTTATGGTATTAAATACCATTTATATACAGATATTATTCTTTTTCTATCTATCCAGATACAATCAAACCTTCAATTTCCTAGCATCCATCTATGAATGCCCATTAGTCATGCCAACCTTGATGACAGAAAAATAGTTTAGCTCTTAATTTTGATGACAGAGGCATTACTTGTCTCTATGACCCCCTTAGCAGGATAGCTATCTTTTTTGATATGTAGGGACATTAATATTCCACTCTGCTCTAAGGTACATTACTTTGACATTATGTTGGATTCTCAGCTTAAAATGAAACTGCAAATTGAAAGTATGTCTGCTGCTGCATCTGTTAAATTATATTTACAATATAGGCTTAAATCCCTAGTGGAACCATCTGACTTTCAAAATGTAAAAACTATGATCTTCTCCATTTTCAACTAACAGAATTCTAATTTTATTTAGGGCTACTGGCTACATCTATTAAGGTCCTTCAGTTAGTTCCAAATATGGCTGCTTGTCTGCTTAATGGATGTTCTCTATAAGAATATATTACTTTGATTATTAAGACACTTCATTGGCTGTCTGTTGACTATCACTCTTGTCTTATTAGTTTTTAAGGCAATGCAATGCATGGTTCCAGTGCAGTTGAGAGCAGCTTTGGTTAAGTATGTATTGTTCCCTTATGTCCATTACAATATTTCCAGTAAGCTTTTATTGATTTCCCTTTCCTTAAAGAAGTGTTATGTTTAAAGCAATTTTTATTGAGCAGCACCAATACTTCAAAAATAACAAAAACTGCATGACATTACAGAACAATTCAAAAATGGCAGCAGAAATGGAAACAATATATGCTAAACTCTTTTATTTAGAAAAATGAACACCCAACCATACTTTCCCTCTCCCCTAACCACCCGTACCAAACCCCTCACAACAAAAAGTGTAGGAAGTAATCAGTGCTAAAACAACTTAGCTATTAAGAATACGACTCCTTGCTACAGAAATTAAAGTCAGACAAAATGGTTCCCAAGTAGCCTGAAATTGAACTCCAGATACAAAGTCTAGATCATGTTTATAACATCGCTCCAGTGTTAAAATCCCAAGCATCTGAAAATGACACATCTGAAAGCCATTGCTGGAGGATATTTTCACTATAAGAAGTACTGTACTGTATTAGAGATTGTAGATTTGTGGAGAACAGCTGTGACAGATGTGCAGGGAGAAAGACGCCTAAATATTTCAAAGACCGACCCACACACTGAAGGGTAAAGGGACCCACCCCACCCCCCACTGAGTCCTGCAATACAAGAGTAGAAGGTAAGGTCAAGGATTTACTTAAGTTTAAGGTAAAACCTGATAGGAACCCATATTCCTGTACAAGCTCCTGTGCAGCTGGTAATGAGCCCAGGGGTTAATCAAAAGTAAAAGGAGATCATCGGCAAAGGCTAGGACTTTCAAACACACAGAGCCCAGCACAAGACCTGACATCGACTTCTCCCACCTCAAAGTACACAACAGAGGTCCTAAGGTTAAAATAAATAACAGAGGGGAAAGTGGACATCTCTGTTGGGTACCCTGCTCTATGGAAAAGGCACACACATATGACATCTCACCAACTGGGAGATAATCATACATGTGACACTCAATGCAAAAGACTGGATAGCATGCCTCTCACTGCTGGACTGCTGACTCCATCTTAGTGTTTTTGAGTTTTTCAATAATTTAAAACTTGCTACATTATTAAGGATATTAGCCTAATATAAAACTGTCTTTTAGTTTATAGAGTATATTGTATGATTTATTTAGTGTTACATTCTTTATGTATTTAATGTATTTAAAACTCTGTAAGAGCACTCCTTGCTTGTTACCCTAATTACAATAACTGACTATAAATGAAGAGTTGTCCTAGGGGTGGGTGGGAAGACTAAACTAGATCCTGCAGTACCTGCTAGATTCTATCTGTTAATGCTGTGGTACAAAGTTTTTAAAACTAAGGATGTGGTAAACTCCTAAAAACATCCACACTGGACCATCAATACTCACCAGAAACTATTACAAAATTAATCAAATTTATTTTAACTCACAACTACTTCCGCTTTAACAATGATATCTATCTACAAATAATGGGCACTGTTATGGCTGAGCTGGAAGAGACATTTCTGAATACACACCAGACCAAACCCCTAAAATACTACCGGTACATCGATGACATTTTTATGATTTGGATGGAGGGTGAAGAATCTCTGAAACAATTTCACTCTTCCTTCAATACATACCATCCTACAATCAGATTTAAAATTGACTACTCCCCAGAAAAAGTCAATTTTTTGGACACCACTGTCTCAATCAGTGACACCTGTATACAAACATCTGTATACAAGAAACCCACAGACAGATGCAGCTACCTCCACAACTCCAGCTTCCATCCTGCACATACAAAAAGATCCATCATTTACAGCCAAGCCACAAGATACCACCGTATCTGCTCTGACCCAGGGGACAGAGACAGACACCTTAAAAGCCTGACTGCATCCTTCAAACAGAAAGGCTACAACCCCAAAATAATCTCCAAAAATATTGCCTCCTCCCTCAAAACACCAAGGGAAAATCTGCTACAGTACAAAGAGAAAAAAAACACAGACAGGATCTTCCTGGTAGTGACATACAATCCAGAGCTGGAAAAACTGAGGAAAATCATAAGAGATCTACAGCCTTTGCTCCAGGAGGATGAATTACTGAAGGAAATATTCCCATCCCCACCAGTACTGGCCTTCCGACAGCCACCCAACTTAAAACACAAGCTTATCAGAAGTAAACTTCCAACACAGACTGAAAGGGAACAGAAAGGCACACATCCTTATAATATATCTAGCTGCAAAGTATGCCAAAACATTTCACAGGACCCCACAGTCATGCACAAAGGAAAGATATTCAACATAAAGGAATCTTTCACATGCTCATCTTCCAATGTGGTATATATCATTCAGTGTAAAAAATGCAACAAAGGTTTTTATATTGGAGAAACAGGCCAGATGCTTAAGACAAGATTCAATTTACATAGACATCACATGAACAATACTGCCAGTAGGGCCCCAACCCCGATGGGACAGCACTTTACAGAACCAGGACACCGTACCAGTGATTTCACAGTGAGAATACTGAAAGGTAACTTTAAAACAATACAGGAACGTAAAACCTTTGAAATCAGAATGATTGAATATTTTGACACCCAACGGACATGACTTAACAAGGATCTGGGTTTTCTAGCCCACTATAAACCATAAGTTGTATTTCACTGCTTATCACCCTCTCCTCCCCTCCCCACAAACATCCTGCTAGGCTATGGAATGCTTTGAAGTCCCCATGCACATCTCCTACCCACCCTGCTAGACCATCTATGAGGGACTGTTATATAAACTGTCAGCTAACACATTTGCTTATTTCTGATCTGATGAAGAAGGGCAACCTCCGAAAGCTAATCAAGAAATGTATTAAGTTATGTCCAATAAAAAAGGTATCATCTTATTTTCTTTTCCATGTTTTAATTTTGTTTGATTTCTATTGATTACCTATAAAACTAAGGAGAAAAGACTATGGAGATTAGTTGATAAAATTTGCTTTTTATATTTTTATTTTGCCTAACACTAACCTACAATTCCTACTTTAAACCCCCATCTTTAAGTTCCCAAAGCACAAAGCAAAATAGTGCTCACTTACCAGAGAAATGTCCTCTTCTCTTGGAAGTTCTCAGAAAGAAAGTTCAGTGGGACCTTTCCTCTTTATATAGTTTTGAATCTAAGGGGCCTTTTTTAAACAGGATCTTTGAAGCTGACTCAGCAACCTATGCAAGTATTCTACTTCCCCACACCTTGTTAACACTTAATTGAGGTTGCTGGATATGCTACATCTCCAGCAGCCAAGGAACAGAACATAACTGTCTTTTAGAATAAGAGTTTTTGGCTGTTTAGTTTCTACCTCTAGAAAAGGTTTCAGTTTAAAACTTTGGGAAAATCACCCAGAAGAAGAAATGGTTTACCAGAATATCTAGAATATCTAGGACAAAGGTGGACAAGAAATTGGGGATCAAATTGGTTGGGGTCATAAATCCCCAGCAATAGAATATCACAGCCTTACAAGACAAGTTTTAACAACAAATATTGACCATCACCTGATTTTGCCAAGACCTCAGCCGAACATTGAAGGGATTTTATAATAAAAACAGTGACTTCCCCATGACAACCCGCTGAGGAAGAGGAGTATACTTCTACCACTCACTGACGCTGAAGTTTCTGATGTTCAGTATCTGATAATCCTGTCTCTTGTAATCAAGCTATATCCGTTTTAAAGCGCTGTAAAGCAGATAATAGTTTTCTTCTCTTAATAGGGGATGTTATGTCCCCTACATTCCAAGATATTATACGGTTACTCAAGGCACTCAGAGAGAAACCAAAGTAAAGAAAATCTTACAGACTAATCATAAGTACATAAGTATTGCCATACTGGGACAGACTAAAGATCAATTTTGCCCAGCATCCTGTTTCTAACAATGGCCAATGCAGGTCACTAATACCTGGCAAGATCCTAAAACAGTACAATACATTTTATGCTGCTTATCCTAAAAACAAGCAGTGTATTTTCCTCAAATCCATTTTAATAATGGTCTATGGACTTTTCCTTTAGGAAGCCATTCAAACCTTTTTAAAACCCCGCTAAGCTAACCACTTTTACTATATTCTCTGGCAACGAATTCTAGAGTTTAATTACATGCTGAGTGAAGAAATATTTTCTCTGATTCCTTTTAAATTTACCGCTTTGTAGCTTCATTGCATGCCACCTAATCCTAGTATTTTTGGAAAGAGTAAACAAGTGGTCCACATCTACCCATTCCACTCCACTCATTATTTTATAGATCTCTGTTATACCTCCCCTCAGCTGACTTTTCTCCAAGCTGAAGAGCCCTAGCCACTTTAGTCTTTCCTCATAGGGAAGTCGTCCCATCCAGGAACCTACCCCCCCCCCCCCCAGGTCCAAAAAACAATACTAAGGAGCTCAAGAACTATGAGAATCATGCAGACTATCCATGAGGAACCATTTAGTATAGCCCAACCCCAGAAAACAGAGCAGAAAAGGAGCACTCTAATGATAAGCCAAATCAACAGACATCTCTTCCCAAACATATGAAACTCACAAAAAAGAATTACTAAAGAACCCCTCCCCAAGGAAGCCAAAAAAGATCCCCCACCCTTCACACAAAAATTCAGTACCCCTCTCCCTACTCCATATCCTCCATGCCCTCCAATCCCATTTATTCCCCTCTTCCAAACAATCATCACCATCCCCCATATTTCTGAGGTGTAAGGTGATAAGAATCATGTTAATCGAGCAAAGGGGCCCCAATACAACCCACTGTCAAAAAGGCCTCCTTAAGACAGTCTAATATGTGTATACAGATACATACATACACATAGGTTTCTGCGTGTATGTATACATAGCCAACACATGCTCACATACAGTATATACCCATACATTTTAGCAAAAGTTTGCATTTATATAGCAGTGTACACAATATCTGCATGCATTGTAAAACTAAGGGCAGTTCCCATGATGTGATCTCCCCCAGGACTTCCCACACAAACCTATCTATCTCTGTGGGCACAGTGTGATAACCACATATTTAAAACGTAGGAGGGTTCACCCCATAGGGATGTCAACCCACAAACATGAAACAAAGGTAAAAGTTATGAGAACTACAGTCATAAGAACAAATGTCAAGAACCAAGCTTCGATGCCTCTCCCTCTAGAGTGTTGACAAAGTCCTGAGCTGCTGGAAATGTGTCTAAAGTAAGCCAAGTGCCCGAGTGGAAAACCTTCAAAATCGCCGGGTATATCATAAACCTTTTCTGCCATTCAGGGCCGTGCCTAGGGTCTCCGGCCCCCCCCCCCCCCGAAAACGATCGCTACACTACCCGCCCTCTTCTCCCCAGATCCTTTTCTTTTTGTTTAAATTTACCTCTGACCGGCGGCAGCGTAGCGTTAGTGAGAAGGAGGCGGCGCTCCCCCGCCCCGACGTGTCAGTCTTCCCTTCGCTCAGTTCCCGCTTACTTCTGACGTCATTTCTGATGTCAGAAGAAGGCGGAACTGAGCGAAGGGAAGACTGACATGTCGGGGCGGGGGAGCGCCGCCTCCTTCTCACTAACACTATGCTGCCGCTGGACAGAGGTAAATTTAAACAAAAAAAAAAGGATCTGGGGAGAAGAGGGCGAGGTAAGCATGGTGCGGCGGGGCGCCCCCCAGAGGATGGCGCCCTCCTGCCATGCTTACCTCGCTTACTGTGTTGGCACGGCCCTGCTGCCATTCCACTAGCTTAACGCAGAGGGGAGTGAAAGCACAGCATCACTCCAACAATGCAGCAGAATAGTTTTGGAAGATCCGTATTGGCACTATTTCATAAAAGAGAGGTAGTCCCGCTTAAGCTTATATGAATGCAGCAATGTTGTTCTATGAAAATAATTGTGAACCTTGGTAGCGACTACTCGGGACTGTGCTTGATCTTCACAGTGGCGTCCTAAACGATGGTCCTTCTCCAGGTTCACTGGGCCCACACCGTCAGATACAGGCAACACCGAGACTAGCCATTGTTCCAGAATTTGAATAAGCCGGGCATCAAGGACAGATTCTGGAAAGCCAAGAAAACAAATGTTTTCTTTGCGGCACAGAGCGATTCTCTAGATCTTCCAGTTTCTCAGCCTGTGCTCAAACTTGCTCCCATAGAGAGGCCAGTTTTACTGATGCCGCTGTCACTGAATCCTCAGTGTCTGAGACCCAGGTTTCCAATTTGCTTGTGCAGCACGATGTATCAGCCAACAATGATTCAAGGTTTATAATTTGCCCCTATAGGTGTGCCAATTGTGGGTCCAACGTCTGGACAACTGTAGGAATAAGCTCCACAATGTGATCTGGTGAGAGCAGTAAGGCCTGTCCCATGGCACTAGATGCCATCTTATCCTCTCCCCCTTACTTTTTTCTCCAGTGCACCTGGGAGTCTTTGAGCCCATAACTGGAGGTGATTTTGTTATGAATTTGTCCATGCACTACTATGATTCAAAAAAAATCTTGAAAAGGAGGGGTGGATTCTGTTTATATGTCTGTAGATTGGGTCAGGGAACCCAGATCAGACCTAAGACACATCTTATTGCTCTCACTGGATCATGTAAGAAGTGTTATAAGAATGGGTTCATACATACACATGGCTTTTGACCCAGGCCTTCAGTTCACCTGGCATATAGCTGCTTCTAGGCTGGACGCTGTACCTCCATTCCCCACTCCTTTGCGATGTTCCTCCTCCTCTCTCCCATTTTGCTCCCCCCTCTTTTGTTCTCTCACCTTTCATCCCCTCCACTTCTTCATTTCTCCTCTTTTATGTGAAGCAGTTATGCTTGTTACTCTTCGCTGCTAAATATTGTTGTTCCTTTCTATTTCCTAGTAATTTGGGGTTTATTGTACACTGCCTAGATCTGCCAGTTAGGCTTAGCGGTATAGCAAATCTCAGTAAACTCTAATTTACATTCTTCATAGCTGGTCCACAGCTTTCGAATGCCCTTCCTCTTTCATTGAGTTTAGAGTTGAATTTATTTAAATTTAGAAATAACCTAGAACCATTCTTATTTTCAAAGTCATTTTGATATTGTAAATTAAAATATTACTGGTTAATATTCAGCTGCTGCAATCAATGTTTTATTTTTTTTTTTAAATGCTGGCCAGTCAAAAAATATCCACGTATTCAGTGCTGTTATTCAAAGTGTCTGGCGCTGAATGTCCAGATAATTGCAATTAACATCGGAAATCATCCAGATAGCAGCAATGTTCAGTCCTCTATCCAGACAACTTAGGATAACTTTTGTATGTTTTGCCTATATGTTTATGATTATCCATCTAAAATAGTTGAATAGGAAGCCTGTGCTCTGCTATTGTTGCATCACATGAGAGCACTTGGCTTTCTCGATAGTGCATAAAGCACCTTCTCTATTCCACAACCCCTGATGAAATACTTTCTGTAATTCAGGCCACAATGTCTAATTTCAAAATCATTTGCATCATGAGCATGACATATACCCACTGTATTCTAAAAAGATTTACTTAGAAATCATCTGATGCCTTTCTAAATATACATTTGATCCAGATATTGCTTGGACTGTAATTTCTGCTTAGCAAATCTCCAGTGTATTAGCCTTGTAGGAGGCTCTCTATATGTAAAGGAATATTTAAATTAGACTGAACATTTACAGTATAGACATTTGAAAGAGTTATCAAATTTCATAGGCAAGCTGTGTGCAATCTGTAGGTACCAGAGGTTGCCTGTGGGCAATTCCATTAATTTGCATTCAGTCACCAAAGATTGCCCAGAGCAACTAGATAAATTCATATGCAAACCAGCAGTGCAAACCAGCAGACTTTTTTAGTGGTTTGTATTTATATTCAAAAATAGAAGAGTGGTTGTAAATAATTCATCAGTAAATTGCTTTTCGATACTCATCTTCACAGAGCTGCCAAGTTAGTTAGGTCCAGGCGAGATTTTTGGCCAGTCCTGGATTTTTTTTTCTCTTTATTTATATTTAGGTAGAGTTCAGAAGTCAAGAAGTAAAGTTATTGCTCTTTCTATTTTTATTTTATTTATTAGTTTCATTAAAAAAAAACCCACTGAAATCAAAAACAATAATCTCAAAAAGGATACCTAAGAATTGAGAAGATTAGTTAGCACTGTTGAAAAAGAATTGTTTGACTTAGCGGACTTTAAAAAAAAGAGTTGGACGGCTTCCTGGAGGAAAAGGCCATAGAATGTTATTGAATGGATGTGGGAATAATACACTATTTCTGGGAAGGGCGGGACAAATTGTTCTTTTGGCCGCTGTCGAAGACAGAGTGCTGGGCTCGATGGACCCTTGCTTATATGCTTAGCATTACATCAATTATTGAGCAATTTATTCATATTTGTACACTTTATATCTTAAGTATAGGAGTGTGGTAGCCGTGTTAGTCCACTCTTAAGGTTAGCAATAGAAATCAAACAAAATAAAACATGGAAAAGAAAATAAGATGATACCTTTTTTATTGGACATAACTTAATACATTTCTTGATTAGCTTTCGAAGGTTGCCCTTCTTCGTCAGATCGGAAACTTATTTCCGATCTGACGAAGAAGGGCAACCTTCGAAAGCTAATCAAGAAATGTATTAAGTTATGTCCAATAAAAAAGGTATTTTTATTTAAATTTTTATGGGCTATTTTTGGTGGCTTTAATCTGGGGTTCCAAGGGTTAATTGTATCCACAAGTGTAAAATTATTTTAACCCTGTCTGAAAATTTGAAAAGGTTTTGTTGAATTTTAGGGTTAATTTTTAAGTGAAAATGTGTAACATGGTAACAGAAAGTGTTTTTTAATTTTGAAAACATGGTCTGGATTGGAATGGTCTGACTTGGTCTGTGTTATTTTTATTGAAATTCCATGTAATTTTGACTATGTTTTACAAAGAAATACATTTTTCCTATTGAAGTCAATGGGAAAATGGGTTTAAACATGGAGATTTTCATAAGGTTACACACACAGACACAGACACAGACACACACACACACACCATGTTCCCCCTATCTTAACCTCTCTGTTAAGCTCATACCACACAATCAAGACCTCATCCCCTGAACCCATTCCACTTCCCACATCTTCCAGAAAATTTCTTTTCCATCCTGAAGGGTCTCAGTGGAAAGATGGTGACCTGAAGCTCGTATGCTCAACGGCCCAGCTGTCCTCTGAAGTTCTGTCTTTGTTTACTTGAAATTTCCTCTCTGCATTTGCAGTTACCATAACTGAGAGGAAGGGGACAATGGGGGGGTCAGCCGCCGATGACCAGCGTTTTGTCCCTTGTGCAGCAAGTGTGGGACCGCTGCGCGACGAGCTGCCCACAGATGATTGGGTTGATGAGTCCTTTGATTAGCGCCGGCGAAGGAGCGTCGATGCTCTTGGACCTGGAAACAACTTCATCGCTCTCAAGTCATTTAACCACCATGTCCAAAGGAGTGGAGGAGTGAGTTAGGAGTGTATGCTGAAACGGAAGTCGCTTACAGCTGAACCCGTGTCGGCGGTGCCACTCCTAAACCCGTAAGAGCTATCAGCGTGGAGTTTTTGGCTCCCGTGGAGGTTACATTGAATATCATCTGGAAGGTGCTCCAGTACCTAACGGTGGTAGTAAATAATTTTGCTTCAGATATAATCTTATTAGTGAGCCACATGGATAATCAAATCAAATTCTTTGAGAATGAAAAATTGATACAGCAAATGAAGTTCTACAGGAGTAGGAAACGGTTAAGGTTTTGAAAATGATAATAGACCAGAAAAATTTGAACAAAATGAATATTATTACAGATGATTAATATCGAGATTGTTGTTTTCCCAGAGTTCTGGGTATGACTCCTAAAGTTTTTTCCTCTGAAATGATTCCTCTTAGTATATTAATTCAAAAGGAGTGAAGCCTGTGAAACTGGGATTACCTTAATCAGTGGGAATTGGATTAGAGATACAAGTGTTTGTATTGTTAAATAATTTCTGGTTTTAAAAGAGAAAAAAATGAAATCAGGTGTATTATTTCCACTAATATTGGACAATAAGTATGTTTCCAATGAAATTAATAGACTACACACCATCTTGGGTTTGAAGAAGCCAACCAGACGATCAATGTGAAATAATGATTCAGATAAATAATAACTGGGGATAATCAGGTTAATACCATGTTTTCTTTGTTTACTGTTGTTTAATTGATCTCCTTGTTTTGTTTCACTCTCCCTATTTATTTTGTGGTCTAAGAAAGAGAAAGATTGTATATAATCCATTTATCTAGTTGAGATTGTTTTCCTCTAATATTGTATTAATGTATAGTCATCCCTGTATTACTGTTTGCAAGTGACCCTTGTAAAATGAAAAATTATAAATAAATGATTAAAAAAAAAGAAAGAATATGTGCACCTTTGCAGATCACTGAATACTACTGGCTAGCAGTGCCTTACTAGTTTCTAGTGACACATTGAAGAACTTTGTTAATGCCATTCAGCAGTGTCAGCAAGAACACTATCATTTTCTTCCCACTAGCAAAGAAGGGTCCCAACAAATCTGTTCATTTTAACCATGTCTACTATAATAAATAAATGCCTTGAAATCTCCAGTTTACAGGGCCGCCAAGAGACCCAGCCAGGCCCGAGACAGGATTGGACCACTGCTCCCCCCCCCCCACTTGGGCTGCCACTGCTGTTGCCACACCTGCCTCACTGCTCCCTACTTGCGCTGCCCCCCCACACTCAGACCTCTGCCGCGCCACCCACCCCCTTACCAAATGCTGCTGTGCTCTCCTCCTGCTGTGAGTGTGTACCGGCCTGGATACGGATGATTGTATTAACCAGTAGTATTTTAATTTACAATATGAAAATGATTTTGAAAATAAGAATAGTTCTAGGTTATTTCTAAATTTAAATGAATTCAACTTTAAACTCAAAGAAAGAGGAAGGGCATTCCAAAGCTGTGGACCAGCTATGAAGAATGTGAATTATTGTTTACTGAGATTTGCTATACCGCCAAGCCTAACTGGCAGATCTAGGGAGCATATAATAAACCCCAAATTACTAGGAAATAGAAAGGAACATCAATATTTAACAGCGAAGAGTAACAAGCAATATCATGCTAATGCAATCATCTGGGCCTTGAGCGGCACGCAGCGGGAGCAGGATAGAGACCAACCTCCTTGAGAGAAGACAAGATGCGTCCTGGAAGCAGGCTGGAAAAAGCTTGCCTGCGCGGGGCCCGGGCCCCCCCTTGGAGGCTGGGCCTGGGAAATTTTGCACCCCCACTCCCCCTCTCAGTGGCCCTGCCAATTTGTCTTGACTGTATGTCCTGACTAGATTTTAGGCTTCACAGAGCAGGGATTGTACAGTACTGCATTCATCTAATATTGCAATTGAAATGATAAGTAATATTAGCAATAAGTAGTAATGTCCTCAAATAAGAGAAGACCATAAATCAGCTTGTAGGTTGTCACTAGCTAAATAACATTTTGCTAATGACTTCCACTTTTGGTCTGAAAAACAACTGCTACTAGTCTTATCCATCTTGTAATGGTAACCAAATAACCAGAAGAGACAACACATTGCTTCTGGATAGGATGAAACAGAGCACAAAACATTATTTTATTGGTAGAAAGAAGAAAGATTGAATAGAATGACTTGTTATAAACTACACTAATTGATTTGAATTAACATATATGGATAACTGGTTTCTAAAAACTGTTCTTAATTTGTGGACAAGAGAGGAGGAGAAGAGGAGTATAAATAGTATGTTTTATATTTAAGAAGATAAGCTATTTCTTGCATGATTATATCAAATAATTCTTTACAGAGATTAGAAATTATTTGGAGAGAATTTTCAAAGCAGTGTATTCTACATTCCTTTCCCAACCATATACACCCATAGCACATTTCAAAATGTTGATTTACATGGAAGACAACTAAACAAACACTCATTTCTTTCTTCCCCTTTCCTGGAACTCTCGTCTCTCTTTAGATAACATTCTTGGGGTTCATTAGCTCTCCTATTTCTCCCCACAACACTAATCAACCCTATGTACCCAACTTACTTTGACATGCTTTTAAAGCAAGAAGGTGAAACCATGTGGAAACAAATATTGCATACTAGTAAACAAAGGCCCGTTTCTGAGAGCAATGAAACGGGCGCTAGCAAGGGTTTCATGCCTGCATGGCTCATCGAGGTTTTACCTGGTTTGTGGCGTGCACTGCTGACCGCTGTTGTTTCCGTTGTAGCTCTGTGTGGGTGGCGGTTTTCGTGCCCCGCCCTCGACGTCATCGCATTTTGATGCGAGGGCGGAGCAGAGCTACAGTGTGGAAATCCGGAGTTTGTGGCCTGAGTAGTTGGTTGAAGGTGAGAATCTGCTCTGCCCTCAACGTCATAACGTTTGAGATGAGGGTGGGGCCCAGAGACTGTGATTTTCGTGGCTTCAGAGCTTCGAACATACGAACCTTGGCTCCCTTGGCTTCAGTGACATCAGCAGGCAATAGAATGTTGAGGGTGAGTTTTATATATATAGATGCTCAAAGCATTTGTACTCCTACCTTTGAGGGTTATGCTGATAAACTGGCTTTTTTGAAAATTTAGTAGGGCAGAATGTATAACTTTATACTCAAACAGGTCAATATTCAAAGTGATTTAACCAGCCTGGCCAGTTAAATTGTTTGTGTGGGGCTGTCTGCTGACATTCAGCAGCTCTTAGCTCATTAATGCTGCTGAAAATCAGCACTAAGGGGGGGGGGGGAGGGTTTCTATATATGGCGCCTAAAAATCAGTGTGGAAAACATTTTCGCCTAAGCGTATTCTATAGGCAGCACCTAGATTTAGGCGCTGTATATAGAATATGCTTAGTTGATATCCCAGTGAGGCACCTTTTTCTTGCTTTATTCTTTTATATCATATTTGAGTTCCTGAGGAAGTTTATATGAAACCCTGCAGAGTCAGACTCTTTATGATACATTGAGGGCGCAGGAGCGCTTTGGGGCAATGACAAAAAAAAAGTCCGGTTTGTCTATTAGATTCCTTACTATTTGTGGAGGGCACTGAAGTGCTGTTGCGGAGCGACTATACAAGTTGGATGTGTTCCCAGAAAAGTATTTGTGGAATTATAAAGCAACTGTGATATGTTCCCCGATTGGAAGGAAACACTGAATACTTACGAGGGGATCTACTAATCACATCACGATAAGTGCCCTATTGTTTATATTGTTCTATTTTGAGGTCAGAGGAGCAATAGATAGGATTGATTTACTCAGACACTTTTTTATAAAAAAAATTTAGGTCACTTACTATTTGGAAAAAAGAGCCCAGGTGTGCGGTTTGTTGACACAATAATAATCACGGAGAAGTTCTATGATTGAGAAGCTTGTCCACCCTTAGAGACATAAATCACTTCGGTGTTGTCTCACTTGGGTGAGTTTATACTCTGAGAACTCTCCATCATTACACAAAAAAGTTTGCATAAAGATTTTAGTGTCTGGTATATCTGCCATATATATTTTGCTTCCTCTTTTGTACTCTGGTTCTTGGATACTTGGTAGTTGATATCCCAGCACCTAAAACTATGTGCATCTATTTACATCAACGAAAACATGGCATATATCTCGGTGTGTAGATTTAGTCATAGAGGGCCACATTCTATAACTACATGCAAAAAATTCAGAGCGCCCACAAAACGCCCATTTCCCTGCCTATAATCATATGCTTAGTGCGTTGTGTTTGTAAATTCTAATTATTACCAATTAGTGCTCATAATTGCTTGTTAAGTGCTGTTATCAATGCTAATTAACTTATGCTCATTGTTAAAGAATCTGCCTGGATTTTGGCATAGATCTCTAGAGTGTGCTTTTACAAAGTTGCGCTGAAAAATGGCCTGTAGTAGTGTAGGCACAGGTTTTGGGTGCGCGCCATCCATTTTTTAGCGCGCCTGTAAAAAAGGCCTCTTTTTGGAGGGGCCGAAAATGGACGTCCGGCAAAATCAAAATTGCCGCACATCCATTTTGGGTCTGAGACCTTTCTGCCAGCCATAGACCTAGCGGTAAAGAATCGGGGCGGTAATGACCAGCATCCGTTACATGCGCCAGAAAATAAAAAATACTTTTCAGATGCGCATAGCGGACACACACCAAAATTGAAATTACCGCAAGGGCCATGTGGTAACCAGGCGGTAACTCCAATTTGGTGCGTGTAGGCACCTAAACGGCTTAGTAAAAGGGTCCCTAGGTGCGTTATATAGAATCTGGGGGTAAACGCCAAATTTAAAAATACAACTATTTTGTGGATGGTCCAGGGGCACAAACTGGACCTCACAAAACACTGTCCTATGTTTATATGGTTCACTTTAGGCGGTTATTACTGAATATCACACTTAACTGGATAGGAGATAGCTGGCTACATAAACCCAGATATTCAGCCAGGATCACATTTAAATTGCATTGCTTGGTCTTCAAGACTTTCTAGTTGGGGGTACCTAAATATCTTTCAGATAAAATGATTAAACCAGAACAGCAAAGCTCTTTGCGATCCTCTCAACTTTGTTTGTTACATCCTCCATCATTGAAATTGGCTAGCCTAACCTCTATAAGGAATTATGGGGCCCTTTTAATAAGCCACGCAAGGCTCTATGTATGCCCAACATGCGCCAAAATGGAATTACCGCCCGGTGGCTCTTGCGGTAATTTCATTTTTGGTGTGTGTCCGATATGCGCGACCGAAAAAATAATTTTTATTTTTGGTCGTACGTATCAAATACACGCCAAGTGGCATTTGGCGCATGTTGGTCATTACTACTCGGTTACTGCATGAGACTTTACCACTAGGTCAATGGCTGGCGGTAAGATCACAGACTCATTGATTTTGCCGCACGTCCATTTTCGGCAAAAATTTTTAAAAGGGCTTTTTTACATGCGCACTGAAAAAAATGGATCAATGCGCGCCCAAAACCTGCGCCTATACTACTGCAGGCCAATTTTCAGTGCACCTTAGTAAAAGGACCCCTGAGCCTTTAGTTGTATTAGACTATCTTTGTGGAACTCTGTACCCAACACTGCTAATAATTCATCCAGTTATTTATGTAACCTTTTGAAAACTTGATTTTTGAAAATGCCTTTAAAGATCTTTGAGTTCTGTAATATTTTCACGATTTGAATCAGGAAGTGTTTTATAATATTTTAAAGTTGTATGTAGATATGCTTTTGACTATTCTTTAGATTGTAAGATGTACAGTATATCTAAATCGTTTTTTTTTTTTAATTGTAAACTGCTTTAATACTGTCAAAAGTGGCATATCAAATCAATAAATCAAATTAAATTCAATGCTAGTACCCAAACATGGCCAGGCATTGAATATCTGGGGATAAGGCCAGTGTAAGCTGAAAAAACCCCACTGACCGCTGTCAGCTAAATATCTATCCCAAAATTTCACTGAACTCCTACATTAGGAGCATAAAAATGTGAGTAGCAAAAGGGATGGATTTAGGGTGGGGAAAAAGTTAGTAGTTTAGCACTGATTTTCAGCACTGGGCTCATAAATCTAGGCAAATGTTTGGTAGGCCTAAATTTTTAAGCATAACAATTAGGGTCCTGTTTACAAAAGGAGTGCTAACTTTTTAGCATGTGCTAACCATGTAGATGCCTGTAATATTCCTATGGGTGTCTACACGGTTAGCACACGCTAATTTTTTAACTTGCACTAAAAACGCTAGCGCGCCTTTGTAAACAGGGCCCTTAGTCAAAAACTTAGGCTCATAAATTTAGTTGAAAATAGTGCATAAATTTAGGAGCATAAATTAGAAAAATAAATCTATGAGCTCAGCTTGTTTTTGTTTTTTTTTAAATATCTATATATTGGGCCCTATGTACTTATAGCCTGTATTTGCTCAAGAAGTAAAGTCTGAGCACAAGAAGGCTGACATCTGCTTGGAAAGCACTGCCTAGCTTAATGAAACACTTTATTCAGGGGCCCTTTTACTAAGGCATGCCTAAAAGTGACTTGCACTGGTGTAGGCGCATGTTTTGGATGAGTGCAGGTCAATTTTTCAGCGCGCCTGGAAAAAAAGGTCTTAGGCCAAAAATGGATGTGTGGCAAAATAAAAACCAGTACACATCCATTCTCTACTACTACTACTACTATTTAGCATTTCTATAGCGCTACAAGGCGTACGCAGCGCTGTACAAACATAGAAGAAAGACAGTCCCTGCTCAAAGAGCTTACAATCTAATAGACAAAAAATAAAGTAAGCAAATCAATTAATGTGTACAGGAAGGAGGAGAGGAGGGTAGGTGGAAGCGAGCGGTTACAAGTGGTTACGAGTCAAAAGCAATGTTAAAGAGGTGGGCTTTCAGTCTAGATTTAAAGGTGGCCAAGGATGGGGCAAGACATAGGGGCTCAAGAAGTTTATTCCAGGCGTAGGGTGCAGCGAGACAGAAGGCGCGAAGTCTGGAGTTGGCAGTAGTGGAGAAGGGACCAGATAAGAAGGATTTATCCATGGAGCTGAGTGCACGGGAAGGGGTGTAGGGAAGGACGAGTGTGGAGAGACACTGGGGAGCAGCAGAGTGAGTAAATTTATAGGTTAGTAGAAGAAGTTTGAACAGGATGCAAAAACGGATAGGGAGCCAGTGAAGCTAAGACCTTACTGCCACCCATTAACTTAGCAGTAAGGTCTCAAAATACAGAAGCTGAATCAGTGACGTAGCCAGACCTGACATTTTAGGTGGGCCCAGAGCTAATATGAGTGGGCACTGTGTATATAGGTGTGAGTAGTATTCATTGGGATATTATTATACAATACCTTAGAGCGCCTGTTGCAAACATTAGCTCAACAGCAACATGTGTCCCATTGGAAAAGCCAGACAAGTCAGACTCATTGATCCCCCATACAAACTGCATGCCATACCAGCAGAATCTCTCACCTCAGTCACATGCAGAACATAGACCAACCCTCATCAATTACAGAATAAAGGACCAAAAATGTGAAATTGTCCTGTAGCCTGGAATCAGCCCTGCCCAATCATATCCTTCCCTACCCCCCTTCCATCCCTGTAGCCCAGCATCAGCCCTTCCCTTCCCTATCCTCCAATCTGTCCCTATAGCTCAGAATCAAACCTAACCTTCAATACCCCCATTCCCTCCATTTAGCCTGGCATCAGCCCTACCCCACCCTACCCTTTACCTGTCCCCTATAGTCTGACATCTCCCCTATCCTTCCCAATCTCCCCCCCCCCCCACCACCACCACACACCCTCATGTATACCAACATTAAATATAAAATGTTTTTTCTTTTTTACATCCTAGGCAGAGCCCACCCTCACCAAGAAACAAACAATCATTAAACATAAAACATTTTTTTTTTTACTTGGGCACTGCAGAAGCATCCCCACCCAAAACTCACCAACATTTTGCCTGGGTAGTGCAACACCCATCCCCACCACATAAATGTAAACTTTTTTTTTGTATGCCTGGGCTTGAGCTTCCTACAACCAAGGTAGAGGTCTACTGCTCCCGAGGACCTGATGGGTGTGCAGTCTGTGCTGCTGGAGGCCCAAGCTTGCAGTTCCTGTTGAAGGGTGATGATCAGTGCTGGCCCTGCTGGGAAAATTATTCTGGGTCCTCCACTCATGATCCTGACGTTTCCACAGGCTTAGAGAATTCGGGTCCCAGGAGCTCTCAGTGATGCTTACTGCTGGCAGGGCACAGGCATGGACTGTGTCTGGTGCACTGCGGGTGAGACCCGAGCAGACTGGTGTGCACCGGCCACACTTTGGACACAAAAGAAGTCAGAACTGCTCAAGCGTTTGCAGGATGTTAATGCTATATTTCCTGCCATGTGCAGTGCCTGATCTGTCACCTATGTGCTCGTATAACACATAGAGAGTCATCCTGATTTGCTAAGCATGTTGCCCCATGGGAACGTAATAGGTATCAAAGGATTAGGAGATTGTTAAAGTATATGTTAAATCAAAGATTGGTTGTCTCAGAAACCACATTTCCCATGGATCATTCACTTTGTTTTGTCATCAAGGTTTTTAGCAGATTATTTTAAACTCTAGGATCTCACTTTCTCTTCTACTGTGCGACTGGGTAGACCCGTAGCCCTCTGTATCACGGCTTATTTTCCTATGAATGCTAAAAAGTACAGTGAAATTTTGAGTGCCATTTAATTAGAGTTTAGGTAACTTTGGAAAGTGAAAAAGAGGACCGGAGTACCTGAGACCAAAGTTTTAATCAATTACCTTATGTTGTGTAGCCTCTTCAATATCACTTAATTTCAGACTTTTTTTTGATGTGCTAAAAGGCAAAGCGGGGTTTTGTTCAGTCTGCTTTTTTTATCTTTCTCAGTACTCAGATGTGTCCCTGATTTTCAGGGACAGTCTTTCTTTCCGGTGTGTGTGTGTGTGTGTGTGTGTGTGTGTGTGTGTGTGTGTATGTGTGTGTGTTCAGTTTGTCTGTTAAATCTGCTGTATGCCTGTATCTGGTAGAAAGACTAACGGCTTTAAACACTGCTATTTTTCAAAGGCTGGCACAGGAGAAGGGCTAGAGCTACCAGCATGCAGCAGTGCAGCAACCATGCCCGCGATGATAGAGACACACATACTCACTCTAACTGCGTACTGCCTTACCAGAATAGTTTCCTGACCCCGACACCAGACTTGTTCCTGAGCACCATGCAGCAACAATAAAGCAGGTCAGGATGGCTGCTGCTACAGTCTTGCATGTGGCTGAAATGCTGCTGTGTACATGACGGGTCAGAGACTGGGTGGGCCTGATTCGAGATTGGGTGGGCCAGTGTAATTGTAGATAACACAGCTCACCTCAGAAAATGTAACCGATCAGATTGACATCAGTGATCTGACAGATCAGCACATTCAGACTGAGACAGATGATTCCTCAAATACAATAAAAGGTACCCCTCACAGGCTGTTTAGACTTGCTAAGAAAGCCTTATAGAGGTATACTGCAAATAGACAGAAACATCTGTTGACTTAAATAGAAAATGGCACAACATTGAGCAACTTATAGAGAAAGTATCTGAATTCCCTAAAAATACCAGTTATATAGTGTAGTTACAATGCAACTTTACAGATTATCAGATAACAGCAAAAGGGTATTTTAAGTTGTTAGTAAAGACCTATACTAAGGACAACCTGTATGAGTACGACCTTCAAGAAAACTTGCATCAAATATGTCAGAAAATGGTAAGAGATGCATTTAAAAAGGCAGAATGAAACATACTTTCAGGGATGACACATCACAACGCTCTGGCACTTCAAGGCATATCTCTAGTTGCTCCTTAAGGTCACACAGAAGAAGCCACTCATGCCAGTCCACAAACAGCTCAATTGCCATCCAGGTATGGGCAAAGGCAGAGACTGTTAAATTATGTGCTTCCTATAGTCAGTGGGAAGCAACCCTAAAGCTAGAGAAACTTAGACTAGAAGAAGAGGGGAAAAGGCAGCTGCTATTGATAACTGTGGCAGAGGCTGCCACTGCTGCATGAAGAAAAGCAGAATTAGAAGAGGTGGAAGCCACCATGGCATGCAAGAAGGCTGAGTTACACATTACCATGTAAATGCTGCAGCAAGCGGAAGAAGCAGCTACCACTGAGGCCGAAGCCAAGGCCCTTGAAGTAGCTACAAGGCAGGATGGTGGGGAGAGCTAACTTAGTCACATTACCTCAGAAGATCCTGCCCAGCAAACTGAAGCATATATATGGTTCATACTTAGCATGCAATAGCGCAAATTCACAAGCTAACTCAGAGGAGTCCTTAAATTCTGAGGAAGCATGTCCCTGTTCACCATGAGCTTTCTTGTCTGAAAGTTGGAAGCCTAAGGTACAACATGCTATGGAAGCTAACCACCATCACAGTGATCCACATGCTCACACGCATATGGATGCACTACCACTGGCTCAGGCTCCAGGTATGCGCACCAAGGAAGATGCTTCACTTCAGCTACAGAATCCAGTACTAAATAGAAACTGGGCTCAAGAAAGAGTGAGGCAGTTGCTCTCAGAGAAAGCACCAATACAAAATTGTTAGGATAACTTTATATGACTAATTTATTTGTATAATGTTATGCCAGCATGTTCAGTGTTCAGACCTGAATGCACAACTGGGATGAAAATCTGCTCTGTACTATGTAAATATTATAAAGGACCCTTATGTTAATGGCAACAAAAATGCTGTACCCAGCTCTTTACAACAGTAGGATCAACTCACTGGATGTCAGGATAGGCATATAATATATTATAATTTTTTATATTTTTTTTACGACCTCAGTAGAGAGACGTGATGAAATCACTGTTTTAGCCCTCAAAGATTTACACTCTCATATCATCAGTGGTCCATGCTTTTTTACAAAAATATTTTGAAAAAAAATGATTTTCATTAATTATCCTTTCATTCACAATTGTAGACTTTCTCATAAATCTTGACCTTAAGGGTACTTACGTATCTGAGTGTGTCGGTTAAGGGTTCTTTATTCTGACAAGAATCATATTTTGCTAGAATGCTGTATCAGGGAAAGCCCCCTATAAAAACAATCAAATACAGTTTTCAAATTGAATTTTACAAGTTCATCTATATTGAGACTGATTTACCAATGTTTTTGCCAGAACCATCATATCGACCATTTCTCTCTTTCTGTCAAGATGGCGGCGGCGTTTAAACTCATCCTTTTAAATAGTCATCTAATTAAGACCCTGCCAACCAGAAGCTGTGGTGTCAAATCAATGTCATCCATTCATGTTCAGCATTTTATCCCCGTGGTGTAACTGTCTGTAGAGTATGGATCCAGAATTGCTCTTTATAATTTAAAACTTGATTATAAAGAAGCATGAGGGTCATTGAAAACGCTGAACAGCATGCTTTGAAGTCTTATCTGACCAGAGAGGTCTCAGAGGCTACACCATGAAAAAGTCAAGTAATTAAACACTGATTACTTCATGTAAAAATTATTACTGTAAAAGGTTGAATTCAGAAAAGGTCTCCGTTAACAAGGAACATTTCAGTAAATGTAAAACCTTTATCTGCTTTCTGTTCGACTTGATCTGAAGGAGGGAACATATTAGAAGAGTTATTCAATATATTTATTCTTGGTAGATTTTTGGGTGGTATCAAACAGAACCTGCCTTTGTCCAGGGTCAGCGAAGGAAGCCTACTAGCATTGCAAATTCTACAATAATGTGTTCATAAACACAATAGGGTTGATATTCTGTGGTACTTATCCAGTTAGAAGTTGATTCTATACAGATAAGGGCCAGCCACTGACTTTCAGTGGCATTATATAGCTCATGCTGTTGAATATTGATCACCCAGACACTATCCCACAGATTCTGCATGGATTGCCCAAATTTGGACACGGATCATAGATGCATGTGTAAACTAGTTAGTCAATTAGGCACTCAATCATTGGAGTTAATTAGAACTTAATTGGCACTAATCAGGAGTTAAACACACATCTTCCATACACCCTATTCTATAACATGAAACCCTAAAGGCCATATTTACAAAGGCGCACTAGTGTTTTTAGCGTGTACTAAAAATTAATGCGCATTAACCGTGTAGATGCCCATAATATTCCTATTATGCTAAAATGTTAGTGCACCTTTATAAACAGGGCCCTAAATTTCATAGGCCCAGATGATCAGAAGCAAATGTGGGCACTAGAGGTCATTAGCACTGGATTAGTGCCTGCATTTGCCGGTGAAACAATGAGCTATCTGACTGTGAACCCAAATTCCATGCAAGTGCATGCAAAAGAGGATCTCCCACACTCCGCCCTAATGCTCAGTGGGCAGCACGCCAAACAAGGGTGCTCATGCCACAGCAAATCCTATGTCAGCTTGAAGCTGGTGTTAGGGTTTGCTGAGCAGGGGAGGAATAGTGGAGACTGTCCTTTACAGCCCTGGTGGACCCCCAGACCACCAAGACCTCCCAAGCATGTAAGGGCCTGGAGGTCCAGTGGACTCGCAGACCCCCAAATATTATGGTTCTGTGGTATCCTCCCCCACCCTGAAGGCTAGCACTGGTGGTCTGCAGGTAGACTCTCCAACCCTATCTTATCTTCAAGAAGGAGGAAGGACTAGCACACTCTCTCTCCTCCTGCCAGGCCGGTGTGCCTCCTCAAAATGGCAGCACCCTTCCCTACCCTGCCTGGGATGCACCGGGTAGGGCTTAACTTCTATATAAGGAAGACAATCCCTTATATAGAAATTAAGTCCCACCCAGTGCATGGGAGGGACATCAGTGGGTCAAGTATATTCCCACAAATTAGGAATGAATATTGACATTTCTGTGCTTAACTGTCACCAGTTGGGCACAAGTATTTACACAAGATTTTAGCAGGCATAAGAGCTCACAATCCTAAATTAGGCACGAGACGCATACTAGGCTAGTATTCTGTAAATGGGGCTCTGCACAGACCACTCTTTATAGAATACTAGCTTAGTATGGATCTTAACGGTGCCCTATTTTGGGTGCCATTTACTGAATCTAGCCCTATACCAGGGCAGAACCAAGGTGGAATCAGACGTTATCCAATAACACTGATATTTTTTTAGCACTGGGGTATACCCAAGGTGTAACAAAATGATATCTGGGTACCACCAATGTTCAGAATTGGGATACCGCCAAAGTGGAGCTAAAAATTATCCCCTAATTCTATAAATTTGCATGTACACTTATCACACTAAACATGTGCAAGTTACAGAATAATGTCAGTTGCGCATGTAACTTTAATATAATAAATAACTTCTATTTGGTGCTAACAACCTATTAGTAGCTATAATTGGTATTAATTGGCACTCAACAGTTATATGCATAACTGCGCTAAACTGAGATTCTACAAATTTTGCAGGCAAAATCCATAAAGTGCAACTGCAAAAGCTGCTGGTGGTGGTGGTGGGTGGACCTGGAATAGAAGCAAACCAAATGTTAGTTTTGATGTCAAAACCGGCCCCAAATCCCTGTTTGGCCTTATTTCAGTTTGTGAATTTTCAGCTGGAACCAAAACTATTTGCATAGCCCCCCACTCCCACATGACTCCACTTCCCCTGACCAAAAAGAGCCCCCTCCTGAGTCCAGCCCCCTGCAGCAGCAGCCCCCTCCTGAGCCTACCTTGTTGTTGCTGGGTAGTGGGCATAGGAACATCTCACTCTCTTCTGTGCATGGCTGGGTCCAGATCAAAATGGCTTTTGGGACTTCCAGCAGCAGTCTTGTGAAACTGTTGCTGGAGGTCCTAGCAGCCATCTTGAGATTGGAACTGACACAGGCAGGAACAACTGAGGATCGTTCCTCCCATGCTGGTTCTAATCTCAAAATGGCTGGCATGACCTCCAGCAGCAGTCTTGTAAGACTGCCTTTAGAAGTCCCAGAAGCCATTTTGACCTGGAGGCAGACATGCGCAGGAGTGAATGAGGATGCTCCTGTACCCACTACCCACCAGCAACATGGTAAGCACAAACATTTACACCAGTCTTTGAGCTAGCATATGTGTCCATGCCTAAAGTTAGGTGCATAACTTCAGATATGCATAACTGCCATTATAAAATCCATGCTTCGCATGCATTATCCTGGTGTCTAACTTTAGGTGGCCTGTAGAGAATTATCCTCATCTGGGTAATTTCAATATTCATCATTGGTACCTAGATAACAGATTGTAAGCTCTGTCGAGCAGGGACTGTCTCTTCATGTTCAAGTGTACAGCGCTGCGTACGTCTAGTAGTGCTATAGAAATTAAGTAGTAGTAGTATTCGGATAAGTTAAGACAAGTATTTTGCTATCCTAACATATCCTGATACCTGCACTGAATACCAGGGTGCCTAGGTAACTTCTGGCAGCCATCTTATACCCAGGTATTCAGCATTGGTATCTGGATATGGCATGACACGGAATATCCACATAAAAATTTAAGTGCCATGGTCAACGTTTGAAGTCAACCCTGACCACAGTGTTCAAATATAGGAGGGAGCACTTAGAACTTTCCTTGAAAAGCACTTGGGATGTATGATTTTATTTTTCTTATTATATATAAAAGAGCCCCTCTGTACTGTGCATTTGGCTTCAGATTAAACATTTCAGGTCTCCAAATGAGCATCTGATTTAGGACAGTTTTGCAGAGTAAATTCATTTGAACCTGATCCTGTTTCATCTATGTACATGAAAATGCCTTTTGAACATTCCTCCATCTGACATATTTCCCTACTGAATAGATTTGTCCAATAATGGTAAACAGAGTTTGATCAGTTTTAAATTGTTTATTTTCATCTGCCGTATCTGAAGAGAATAAGAAGCTAATGTTTAACATGGTACTAAAATATTTTCTTTTATCACATATAGTTTTTTTTAAACTGTTTTTCTTTCTTACATCTTGGCTGTGGAACAGTTAAGGGATGATACAATAGAATGTGATCTGTTTTCGTCATATGAGTTGTGAAACTATCAGCATATAATGTTGTGGTTTAATTATTATTTCAACTAACTTGAAGAAATCATAGGTATTCATTTTCAAAGTACAATTACAGAGTAGGCTGATTGTCTAGTCCAGTCAGCCATTCATAATATTGCCATGAGTACTGATTGTCCATGCTCAATCCATCAGGAAGAAAAGGGGGAGATAGAAGAAGAAGCCCCTGGAATATCCACTTATGCTTTCATATTCCCTGTTTGAATCCCACAGAGGTTGATTTGATTTACTGCATTTACACCCAAAGGCTCCAAAGCAGTTTACAGTGTTACAATAAAACAACAAAAATATAACTTACAAAAATGGAGATCACGTGATGTGGTGAAGGGAGAGGACATGAATTGGTCTCTCTACTAATCAGGAAAATTTAGAGTCTCTACTCCCACAGAACAATTCCTCTACTTTTATATGGGCAGATTTCTTATCCAACCAGTGGGTTCAGTGCTGGGGAAGCCTCCAAAAAAGAAGATTGACAAGCAGCACCTGGGTGAGGAGAAAATGGTGGCTGCAGACTCGGCGGTGCCCATGTTTTCTGATCAGCAACTTCAACAATTGACAGAGGCAGTGGAAAACACCCTGAAAGCTCAACTCGGGAAGCTGTCTGGTGGAAACAACCCGCAGAATGGGAGAGCTGAAATAGCAGGTCTCTACAGCAGAAGACACGAGGATGGAAGCAGCAACTGCATTGGTGCACCTTAAGGCCCAGCTCTGCACCCAAGCCAACAAACTAGATGGATCTCAAACATCGCTTGTGCCAGGGAAATCAATCCATAGTGAGTCTCCATGGGCATCTCCCAGCATGCACCCTGACCTCACTACTCAAAGACTGTCTCAAACAGGAATTTGCCCTTTCAGACAATGTTAGAGCTCTTTGCTTAGAGTAAGCACATCGAGTTGGACGGCTACAAGACAAGCGAAATCACCCACGAGTGGTAATTATAAAAGTGCACAATTATATCCATAAATAGGAAATTCTTAGATGATGTTGCCTCAAGAGAGGCACACTGAATTACAAGGGGGAATTTATTAAGATATTTCAAGATTATTCACTGGAATTGCAACAACGGAAGCAAATAGTCACACCCATTTTTCTCAATTACATGTTATAAGGCAAAAATTTATGCTTCTATATCTAGTGCTTCTCAAAATCTTTGTGGATGGCAAATGGCACACCTATGATACCCCACACGCAGCTCAGGATTATTTGGATAGCATATTGGCTGAGACAGGATATGATTTTTACTTTAATTTGTGCATATTCTGTTATTAATAGTAATGTAGTTGGAATTGAGATCTATAGTAGATGTGGATTTCACTCTTAATGTATCAGTACAGTTTTCCATGGGATTCATTGCAAAGAATTTTGCTGTTGGATAGTTTGAGGGGGGAATGGGAGGTTTTTTGGGGTCAATGGGAGAAAACGAGAAATACCTGGCAACCCCCCCCCCCCCCCCCCCCAATGGTGATGTTTAGTGGTATAACTTTAAATAGTTTAGTTCCTGTCTAATATGCAATGGTAAAGTATTCCAAAGGCTAGGAGTGAATACACAGAACAATTTTTTTTTCAGAAAGAGGACAGTCTTGTACAAAAAGCCGAAGGAATCTCAAGCTTATTTAAATTACTGTAGTGAACTGATCGCAAACTTGTTTTTATTTGTAAAAAACTTGACAAATATAATGGACAATGGCCATACAAAAGTTTAAATACAATCACAGAGATTGAAACTCAATGCCAGTGGCCATCGGTAGCCAATGTAATTTACACCACAAAAGAGTGACTAAATCAAAAGTGGATTTATAACAATTAATTTTAGCCAATATATTTTGTAGTAGCTGAACTCTTCCATTTGCTTAGTAACAGTTGGTCACTGTTTTGAAGAGAATGTTGCAGTCCATAGGTTTGGATCTAAGAGATTATGAGAAACATTCATTCTGAACTGGGGTGGTTACTGATGCAGTTGAATTGAGCTTTTCTGCTATGGCTTTGTGTGAGATGGAGATATGGGTGAAAAGTGACAGTTATAAATCTCATTAGTTACCATTTTTAGTCTCTTTCTCATTTTAAATCAGAAATGATACATGTTAACTCCTTTGCAAACCATATTTGAGATTCTCTTTTTCTACTCTTTTTCAATTCTGATTTAATATATTTTCAATTTAATATATTAATTCTAAGTTGAATACTTTATAATATGATTTAATATATTTATAATTTAATATAGTCTGCCTTTATTTAATAGATTCAATCATAGTTTAGAAAAATCATTTTTTACAACTTAATTAAAAGGAATATTGCACCGTATCAACTTTTTTTTTTTCACAATCATCGCCAAGTCTTTTTTCTTTAGGAGGATATTTCATCAAGGATCTGAGGCCAGAGGTTGAAGTCTCTTTGGAATAACTTGAAAAATCCATTTCCTAAGATTTAAAGATGAAAATAATGAATACCAGTTTTATAGGAGATCCACGTCAATGAATAACATAAAGAGGGGCATAATTGAACGAAAACGTCTATCTCCATGGGCATTTATCTCTGAGAACGGGTCCATGAAGGGGCGGACCGAACCGTATTTTCGAAAAAAATAGACGTCCATGTTTTATTCGACAATTTGTGAGCTGGGCGTTTTTGTTTTTCAGTGATAATGGAAAATGAAAGAGCCCAGCTCAAAAACGAATACATCCAAGGCATTTGTTCGTGGGAGGGGCCAGGAGTCGTAGTGCACTGGTCCCCCTCACATGCCAGGACACCAACCAGGCACCCTAGGGGGCACTTTTACAAAAACAAAACAAAAGGTAAAAGAGCTCCCAGGTGCATAGCACCCTTCCCTTGTGTGTTGAGTCCCCCAAATCCCCCTCAAAACCCACTGCCCACAAGTCTACACCATTACTATAGCCCTAAGGGGTGAAGGGGGGCACCTACATGTGGGTACAGTGGGTTTGGGGGGGTTGGACGACTAAGCATTAAGCAGCACAATTGCAACAGGCAGGGGGGGATGGGCCTGGGTCCACCTGCCTGAAGTCCACTGCACCCCCTAACAACTGCTCCAGGGACCTGCATACTGCTGCCAGGGAGGTGGGTATGACATTTGAGGGTGAAAATAAAAAGTTGTGAAACATCATTTTTTGTGGTGGGAGGGGGTTAGTGACCACTGGGGGAGTCAGGGGAGGTCATCCCCGATTCCCTCTGGTGGTAATCTGGTCATTTAGGGCACTTTTTGGGGCCTTATTCGTGAAAAACAGGGTCCAGGAAAAGTGCCCTAAATTCTAGCTACAAACTCATACTTTTTTTCCATTATTGGCGAAAGGCGCCCATCTCTGTTCGGGTGATAACCACGCCCCAGTCCCGCCTTCACCACGCCTCCGACACCCCCCGTCAACTTTGTACGCTTCCGTGATGGAGTGCAGTTGAAAACATCCAAGTTCGGCTTTCGATTATACCGCGTTATTCGTTTTTGGGAGATAAACGCCTATCTCCCGATTTAGGTCGCAATATAGGCGTTTTTGTCTTTCGATTATAAGCTGGAAAGTATCATTAAAATGTATTGAATTGGT
This sequence comes from Microcaecilia unicolor, assembly GCF_901765095.1. Lineage (NCBI taxonomy): Eukaryota > Metazoa > Chordata > Amphibia > Gymnophiona > Siphonopidae > Microcaecilia > Microcaecilia unicolor. Next base: position 57,471,495 of record NC_044036.1, on the reverse strand, counting down.
CTGTTTGTCTTTGCCACATGTACCAATGTAGTCTACTCTGCAAAGAGAAAGAACAACTTTTTCAAGGTTTCTGGAATTCTAAAAATAATGTAAAAAGTGATTATAGCAATATTACTTATCCTGGGAGAATAAGGGGCCTGCCTACTAAACCCAGTGCTTTTTTTGTGCCGGTACGCAACGGTACGGCGTACCGGCACCTTTTTTTTTTTGCTCCCCCCCGCCCCGTGAGTCCATGTCCCGCACGCAGTGCCGGCCCCCATTTCCGGCCGCTGCTGCTTCTCCTGTTGAGCAGCAGCGGCCGCTACACAAAGAAAAAGATTTTTTTAAAAATTGAAACCTGGCTGAAACGCGGCACCCCGGCACTGTAGACAGCCATTAGGCATTGGCTGTTGCCCCGCAACCGCTCCTCCTCTTGCCTCTACGTCACTGCGCTCCTCCGGGGTCTTCCTCCAGGGGCAGTGACGTAGAGGCAAGAGGAGGAGCGGTTGCGGGGCAACAGCCAATGCCTAATGGCTGTCTACAGTGCCGGGGTGCCGCGTTTCAGCCAGGTTTCAATTTTTTTTCAATCTTCTTTTTCTTTGTGTAGCGGCCGCTGCTGCTCAACAACAGGAGAAGCAGCAGCGGCCGGAAATAGGGGCTGGTGCCGCGTGCGTCGCGTCTTCGCGCCGTTCGCGTCAAACTTGGCAGGGAGAGGGAATCCAACAGAGGGAAGGATTTGGGAGAGAGAGGGAAAACAACAGAGGGAAGGATTGGGGAGAGAGAGGGAAAACAACAGAGGGAAGGATTGGGGAGAGAGAGAAAGAGGGAAACCAACAGAGGGAAGGATTGGGGAGAGAGAGAAAGAGGGAAAACAACAGAGGGAAGGATTGGGGAGAGAGAGGGAAAACAATAGAGGGAAGGATTGGGGAGAGAGAGAAAGAGGGAAAACAACAGAGGGAAGGATTGGGGAGAGAGAGAAAGAGGGAAACCAACAGAGGGAAGGATTTGGGAGAGAGAGGGAAAACAACAGAGGGAAGGATTGGGGGAGAGAGAGAAAGAGGGAAACCAACAGAGGGAAGGATTGGGGGAGAGAGAGAAAGAGAGAAACCAACAGAGGGAAGGATTGGGGAGAGAGGGAAACCAACAGAGGGAAGGATTGGAGAAAGAGGGAAAACAACAGAGGGAAGGATTGGGGAGAGAGAGGGAAAACAACAGAGGGAAGGATTGGGGAGAGAGAGAAAGAGGGAAAACAACAGAGGGAAGGATTTGGGAGAGAGAGGGAAAACAACAGAGGGAAGGATTGGGGAGAGAGAGAAAGAGGGAAAACAACAGAGGGAAGGATTGGTGAAAGAGGGAAACCAACAGAGGGAAGGATTGGGGGGAGAGAGAGAAAGAGGGAAACCAACAGAGGGAAGGATTGGGGAGAGAGAGAAAGAGGGAAAACAACAGAGGGAAGGATTGGGGAGAGAGAGAAAGAGGGAAACCAACAGAGGGAAGGATTTGGGAGAGAGAGGGAAAACAACAGAGGGAAGGATTGGGGGAGAGAGAGAAAGAGGGAAACCAACAGAGGGAAGGATTGGGGGAGAGAGAGAAAGAAGGAAACCAACAGAGGGAAGGATTGGGGAGAGAGGGAAAACAACAGAGGGAAGGATTGGGGAGAGAGAGGGAAAACAACAGAGGGAAGGATTGGGGAGAGAGAGAAAGAGGGAAAACAACAGAGGGAAGGATTTGGGAGAGAGAGGGAAAACAACAGAGGGAAGGATTGGGGAGAGAGAGAAAGAGGGAAAACAACAGAGGGAAGGATTGGTGAAAGAGGGAAACCAACAGAGGGAAGGATTGGGGGGAGAGAGAGAAAGAGGGAAACCAACAGAGGGAAGGATTGGGGAGAGAGAGAAAGAGGGAAAACAACAGAGGGAAGGATTGGGGAGAGAGAGAAAGAGGGAAAACAACAGAGGGAAGGATTGGGGAGAGAGAGGGAAAACAACAGAGGGAAGGATTGGGGAGAGAGAGGGAAAACAATAGAGGGAAGGATTGGGGAGAGAGAGGGAAAACAATAGAGGGAAGGATTGGGGAGAGAGAGAAAGAGGGAAAACAACAGAGGGAAGGATTGGGGAGAGAGAGGGAAAACAACAGAGGGAAGGATTGGGGGAGAGAGAGAAAGAGGGAAACCAACAGAGGGGAGGATTGGGGGAGAGAGAGAAAGAGGGAAACCAACAGAGGGAAGGATTGGGGAGAGAGGGAAACCAACAGAGGGAAGGATTGGAGAAAGAGGGAAAACAACAGAGGGAAGGATTGGGGAGAGAGAGGGAAAACAACAGAGGGAAGGATTGGGGAGAGAGAGAAAGGGAAAACAACAGGGAAGGATTGGGGAGAGAGAGGGAAAAACAGATGGAAGGATTGGGGAGAGAGGGAAAAACAGATGGAAGGATTGGGGAAAGAGAGAGGGAAAACAGATGGAAGGATGGGGAGAGAGAGGGGGAAAACAGATGGAAGGATGGGGAGAGAGAGAGGGAAGATGCTGGATGGAAGAATGCAGAAAGAAATAGGGGAGACACTGGAAGGATGGGGAGAGAAAGCAGAGCTGCTGGATGGAAAAGGGGAATAGAGAAAGACTGGAGAATAAGAGGAAGGGGCATGGGGAGAACAAGGGTGAGGAAAAGATGAAAAGCCACAGGTAGATGAAGGACATTAAAGAATGGATAGTAAGAATGAATTAAATCTGGACAGAGAGAGAGCCTGAAAAATATTGAAGAAAGCAAAGAAAAAGGAGACAAAAATGACAAATGGCACAGAAGAGTTAAGCGAAAAGAAAAGAAAGCAGAATCACAGACTGGGACCAATATGGAAAGAAAAACAGTCACCAGACAACAAAGGTAGAAAAAAATCATTTTATTTTCATTTTAGTGTTTGTAATTATGTCCAATTTGAGAATTTACATTGGCTGTCTTATTTTGCACTGGGTATACTGGAGCTGTAAGAGCTTACAGAGATTATTTATAATGAAAAAAAATCACGTTATTTTTTTCTCCTATAGTACTATAATATTTTCAATGATGTCTGTTTATATGCGCCATGGCTGGTATAGGGGGTGTGGTTAATGTGGGTGTGGCTATCATAGGGGTGGAGCCATATGTGGTGACCCCGCCCATAATGAGTACCGGCACCTTTTTTTCTACAAAAAAAGCACTGACTAAACCACAATAGATTTTTGAAGTTAACACACCATGGGGCCCCTTTTATTAAGGTGTGCCCCAAAATGACCTGTGCTAGTGTAGGTTTTTTTTTTTGGACACGAGCTAATCCATTTCCTGAACATGCCTGGAAAAAAGGGGATTTTTTAATGTTTCAGAAAATGGACGTGCGGCAAAATGAAAACCAGCGAGCGTCCATTTTTGGTCTGAGACCTTAATGCCACCCATTGACTTAGCGGTAAGGTCTCATGCAATAATTGTGTGGTAAGCTGAATACCGCCGGGTACCACCCTGTGGTAGAAAATAGAAAATATTTCTACTGCGTATTTTGAGTGCGCGCCAAAAATAGAATTACTGCCCGGGGCACATGGTAGCCAGGCAGTAGTGCCAATTTGACATGCATTAGACATGTGTAGGCACCTACACGCCTTTGTAAAAGGACCCCACTAATTGCAAAATCCCTGCAGTAAATGTTAGGGTGTTCTCAGTATTTAGGAATAAAAGCTGTGTTGCTAATGCGGAGCAATGGCCACTGAAGTGCTAGACTGCAGAATTCAGTTAACTGGTCAACTTTTTCTGCAGTTTTAGCAGTTAACGTGTGTTAAAAGCACCAGGATTAAATGCAAAGGGCAGTAGCCTTCCCTTCCCCAAATCATATATGAATTTACTTGTTGGGTGTTCAGTTAGGGAATAATTCTATAAGAATAATGTCATCATTTAGAAGCCAAAAAAACACATGAAAATGAGCAAAATACAAGAATACACACACATATATGTGCACATATATGCATAAATGCCCATATCCCAGCTATGCACTATTCTATGAAATGGCACCCAAATGTGATGGTGCATAAATTGAAGGTGAGCATATACATAGGCAGAATCTGGGCAGAGCATGCATAAGTGATAAAAATAACTATGCATAAATTATTATAATCTATCAGTATAGACGTGCATTTACACCAGTTCTCTGGCTGGTAAGAGTGGTCATGTCTAAAATATATGCCATATGTGCCACGCTATTCTAGTATTCAGTTTTCCTTTTAGATTAGACTCTGAATATGTGCCTTAAAATAGGCATCCCTTTATAACATTCTGTAACAGAGAAAGTGACTCTCAGGCTCATTTTCGAAAGAGAAGGACACCCATCTTTCGACACAAATCGGAAGATGGGCATCCTTCTCACAGGGTCGCCCAAATCAGCATAATCAAAAGCCGATTTGGGGCGTCTCCAACTGTTTCTGTCGCGGGGATAACCAAAGTTCATGGGGGCATGTCGGAGGTGTGGCGAAGACGGTAGTTGGGCGTCCTCAACCCATAATGGAAAAAAAGGGTGTACCTGACGAGCACTTGGTCGACTTTACCTGGTCCTGTTTTTCTTATGACCAAGGCACAAAAAGGTGCCTGAACTGACCAGATGACCACCGGAGAGAATCAGGGATTACTTCCCCTTACTCCTCCAGTGGTCACCAACCCCCTCCCACCCTCAAAAACATCTTTAAAAATATTTTATGCCAGGCTCAAATGTCATACTCAGGTCCATCACAGCAGTATGCAGGTCCCTGGAGCAGTTTTAGTGGGTGCAGTGCACTTCAGGCAGGCAGACCCAGCCCATCCCCCCCTACCTGTTACACTTGTGGTGGTATATGTGCGTCCTCTAAAACCTACCAGAAACCCACTGTACCCTCATCTAGGTGCTCCCCTCCACCCCTATTCACCCCTAAGGGCTATGGTAGTGGTGTACAGTTGTGGATAGTGGGTTTTAGGGGGGGGGTTAGGGGGCTCAACACACAAAGTAAGGGAGCTATGTACCTGGGAGCAATTTCTGAAGTCCACTGCAGTGCCCCCTATGGTGCCCGGTTGGTGTCCTGGCATGTCAGGGTGACTAGTGCACTACAAATGCTGGCTCCTCCCATGACCAAAGGGCTTGGATTTGGTCGTTTCTGAGATGGGCGTCCTTGGTATCCATTATCGCCGAAAATCAGAAACAACCAAGTCTAGGGACTGATTATGCCCCTCTCTGTATAATAAAATGTAAACCATTTTGGTTGTACCACAAGAAATGCAGTATATCAAATCCATGACCCTCTAAGGCAGCTGGGGAGGTGGGGTCATTTGCCCCCTGGGATCATTCATTCTGTCAATTGCTTTCATTTCCATAAACTTACAAGCCAGTCCAAGGGTCTCCTTTAACCATTAACATTTACTGAAAGTCTTTACATAGATAAGACAACCCCCCCCCCCCCAAAAAAAAAAAACCAACAAGGAACTAATCAAACACAGTAATATGGAGAGGCATGTTTGAAAGGACATCCAAGTCAGAATAAGAACGTTCCTGTCAGAACATCCCAAACGGACGTCCATCTCACATGTATTTTTGAACAGGAGAAACATCAAGATTTTGTGTTTGAAAAACGTTCAGCATGAACAGCTATTTTATAAACTGTAACGTCTAAATTATGAAGGGGGAAGGAAACAAGGGGCATGGACCTCTGTATGATAGTATTCATGTCCATGCAGATCAGAGTGGTAGCCTAATGATTTGTGTAGTGGACTGTAAACCAAGGGACAAAGGTTTAAATCCCACTTTAACTCTTTTAGGGGCCCTTTTACTAAGGTGCACCAAAAATGGGCTGCGCTAGTGTAGGCATGTGTTTTGGGTGCGCACAAATCCATTTTTCAGCACGACTGTAAAAAAGGCCATTTTAAAATTTTTGCCAAAAATGGACATGTGGCAAAATAAAAATTGGTGCGCATCCATTTTGGGTCTGAGACCTTACTGCCAGCCATTGACTTATGGTAAGTTCTCATGCGTTAACCATGCGGTAACTGTCTACGTGCGTAGAGTGACAATTACTGCCCGGTTTCTGCAGTGCCAGAAAATAAAAATTATTTTCTGGCATGCGTAGCAGACTCATGTCAAAAATGAAATTACTGCAAGGGCCATGTGGTAGCCAGGTGGTAACTCAAAATTGACAGATGTTGGGCAAGTGTAGGCGCCTACGCAGCTTAGTAAAAGGGTCCCCAATTTTGTAATTGTGAGCCCTCCAGGAACAGAAAAATACCTACTGTACCTGAATGTACACTACTTCAATAGCCTTCAGGCTTGAAGGTGGCATATATATTTAGATACAGTAAGAATTTTTCTGTTCATGGAGGACATGCAATAAAACATAATTAAAAGAATGAAAAGTTAAAGTGGGAATAGAACCAGGGTCTCTTGCTTTACAGTCCACTACACTAATTGCTTCCTGCTTTGCTAAGAATATCCCTAGTACCTGAAGCTGTCATAGAACCTGGTATCCCTTTTCAGTTTCACTTTCAGGGAAGATGGAAGGGGACAGCAAAAATTAAGGAGGTTTTATACTTTAATCCCTCCAGTGGACAGCTGCTCAATCTGAGCATCTTTTTCTATCTAAATAAGGACATCCTCATTTTAGACTTGGACATTTCTTCCCCCTTGGTAATCACTGTTGGACATCCTGATCTTGCGCTCTTTCCTATGTCAGACCTGTGAGTTCTTGTAGCAAGTAGAGTGCTGCTGAGCCCAGTATTCGGAACGGGTTTCACCTGCGCTGACTGCCGTTCCCCAGAGGTTGAGCCCCTAGGTGTGGGTGGCCTGCAGGGCTTACGAGATGGAGCAGGAAGTGGGCTGATGAACATGACGGCCAGACAGGGAGCAGGCAAGAGAGTGATCCAGGTACAGGCAGAGTAAGTAGGTAGGCAGCAGACACGAGAGTAATCTAGGTACAGGCAAGGTCAGTAGGCAGGCAGCAGACACAAGAGTAATCCAGGTACAGGCAGAGTCAGTAGGCAGGCAGCAGACATGAGAGTAATCCAGATACAGGCAAGGTCAGTAGACCGGCAGCAGACACAAGAGTAATCCAGGTACAGGCAGAGTCAGTAGGCAGGCAGCAGGCACGAGAGTAATCCAGGTACAGGCAGAGTCAGTAACGAAGAACAAAGTAGAGGAGAAGCACACTACTGAGCAAGTAACACCTACCAAAGTAGAAACTGAAGCAAGGAGTCTAGGGAGAGCTCAGCTGTTAAAGTGCTGGTGTCTGACATCAGCAGGGAGAAGGGGCACAGCCATAGGACAAGAGCAGGGGAAGGAGGAACCGGAAGACCAATAGGAGAGAAGCAAGGGAAGCCAGACAGAGAGACAGCAGACTCAGGTGGGTGGAAGCAAAGCAATCAAGGAGCCTGTAGCCAGAGAAGAACTACACACACATGGCTCAGGGCTTTGCCATTCAAGTGTGTGTGTCGACGGGACCCTGCGCAGCCCAAGGACGCCACTTGCGTTGAGGTAGGGGACATGACACCCTAGTCCCACCCAAAACATGCCCACAATATGCCCCCTTGCTATTTGGATGTATGTCAGTGTCAGATGTCCACATTATGCCTTTTCAAAATTGGGATTTGGGCGTTTCAAGACCTTGAACATCTGTTTCAGCATTTTGAGACATTCTCAAGTTTTGAAAATAAGCACTATAATAACATAGCCTGGATTCCATAAATAGCACCCAAATTTGGGTGCCCAAAATTGCATGTGATCCTAAGATTTAGTGCACAAATTAGTTAATGAGCTGGTTTAGCTCAATAATTGGCTGCTAAAATTCAATTATTGACATTAATTGACTAATTTACGTTTTATCCTTATTCTATTGCTAAATTCATGTGTTGTATCTTTTAACTTTTGTAATTCATGGAAGCCACATTGTGTCTGCATTTGTGGGAAAATGTGGGGTAGAAATGAACTGTAAATAAATAAATAAATAAATAATTTGAATTTGCATGCAAATCCTCTTGTACACAATCCCAGAGAGGGTGTGGCTATGGGGGGGGGGGGGGAGCAAGAGAAGGTTAGGGGCATTAGATTGTAAGCTCTTTTGAGCAGGGACTGTCTCTTTGTATCAGGTGTTCAGCGCTACGTGCCTCTGGTAGTGCTATACAAATGCTAATAATAATAATTCCAAAGAATTGCACGCAGTGTTATAGAACTTGGACTGTGTGCCCAAGTTGCGCACCAGGAGTTATACCAACAGGGTTCAGTAGGTGTAAGTCCTCATGCCCAAATTTGGCCGCCAGAATACATGGTAAGTGCTATTCCATAAAGAGCGCACAGCACGGAATGCCCTTTATAGAATAGCGCTGAGCATGAATTTTTCCCAGCGCCTACTTTTTGGCACCATTTACTGGATCAGGCCCATAGTAAATAACTCTACTTTAAAGGACTTGAATCTTCAATGCGAGAACTCACAACAAAGAGATACGACTGGCGAAAGCGCAAACGGAAGAACAAATGGCGAGAAATGTAAGGAGGGGTGGCAAAATTTTCTTCAGGTATATTAGTGAAAGGAAAATGACTAAAAAGGGAATTGTGAGACTAAAAGATACTGCGAACCGCTATGTGGATAATGATGAAGAAAAAGCAAATTTGCTAAATAGATACTTCTGTTCTGTTTTCACAGAAGAAAATCCTGGAGAAGGACCGCGATGGACTGCAAAAAGTACAAATGAGATTGAAGTGGATAGAGCACCGTTCACGGAAGAGAGTGTGTATGAACAACTTGAAAAGCTAAAGGTGGACAAAGCCATGGTGCCGGATGGGATCCACCCTAGGATATTGAGGGAGCTCAGAGAGGTTCTGGCGGGTCCTCTTAAAGATTTGTTTAATAAATCCTTGGAGACGGGAGAGGTTCCGAGGGATTGGAGATCGGCGGATGTGGTCCCACTTCACAAAAGTGGTGATAGGGAAGAAGCTGGAAACTACAGGCCGATAAGCCTCACTTCGGTTATTGGAAAAGTAATGGAAGCGATGCTGAAGGAAAGGATAGTGAATTTCCTGGAAGCCAATAAGTTGCAAGATCCGAGACAGCATGGATTTACCAAAAAGGGAAATCGTGCCAAACGAACCTCATTGAGTTCTTTGATTGGGTGACAGGAGAATTGAATCAGGGACGAGCTATGGACGTAATCTACTTAGATTTCAGCAAAGCTTTTGACACGGTTCCCCACAGGAGGCTCTTAAATAAACTGGAGGGGCTGAAGATAGGACCCGAAGTGGTGAACTGGATTAGGAACTGGTTGACGGACAGACGCCAGAGGGTGGTGGTGAATGAAATTCGCTCGGAGGAGCGAAAGGTAAGTAGTGGAGTGCCTCAATGATCGGTGCTGGGGCCGATTCTGTTCAATATATTTGTGAGTGACATTGCCGAAGGGTTAGAAGGTAAAGTTTGCCTATTTGCGGATGATACTAAGATGTAAGATACTAAGATCCCGGAGGGAGTGAAAAACATGAAAAAGGACATACGGAAGCTAGAAGAATGGTCTAAGGTTTGGCAATTAAAATTCAATGCGAAGAAATGCAAAGTGATGCACTTAGGAAGTAGAAATCCACGGGAGACGTATGTGTTAGGCGGGGAAAGTCTGATAGGTACGGGCGGAGAGAGGGATCTTGGGGTGATAGTATCTGAGGATTTGAAGGCGACGAAACAGTGTGACAAGGCGGTGGCAGTAGCTAGAAGGTTGTTAGGCTGTATAAAGAGAGGTGTGACCAGCAGAAGAAAGGGGGTGTTGATGCCCCTGTATAAGTCGTTGGTGAGGCCCCACCTGGAGTATTGTGTTCAGTTTTGGAGGCCGTATCTTGTTAAGGATGTAAAAAGAATTGAAGCGGTGCAAAGAAAAGCTATGAGAATGGTATGGGATTTGCGTTACAAGATGTATGAGGAGAGACTTGCTGAACGAAACATGTATACTCTGGAGGAAAGGAGAAACAGGGGTGATATGATACAGACGTTCAAATATTTGAAAGGTATTAATCCGCAAACGAATCTTTTCCGGAGATGGGAAGGTGGTAGAACGAGAGGACATGAAATGAGATTGAAGGGGGGCAGACTCAAGAAAAATGTCAGGAAGTATTTTTTCATGGAGAGAGTAGTGGATGCTTGGAATGCCCTCCCGCGGGAGGTGGTGGAAATGAAAACGGTAATGGAATTCAAACATGCGTGGGATAAGGATAAAGGAATCCTGTGCCGAAGGAATGGATCCTCAGGAGCTTAGTCAAGATCGGGAGGCGGGGCTGGTGGTTGGGAGGCGGGGATAGGGCTGGGCAGACTTATACGGTCTGTGCCAGAGCCGGTGGTGGGAAGCGGGACTGGTGGTTGGGAGGCGGGGATAGTGCTGGACAGACTTGTACGGTCTGTGCCAGAGCCGGGGTTGAGAGGCAGGGCTGGGGTGGTGAGGATAGTGCTGGGCAGACTTATACGGTCTGTGCCCTGAAGAGCATAGGTACAAATCAAAATAGGGTATACACAAAAAGCAGCAAATATGAGTTATCTTGTTGGGCAGACTGGATGGACCGTGCAGGTCTTTTTCTGCCGTCATCTACTATGTTACTATGTTACAGCAAGTGTTCTGGCAAACTAAACTTCTTTACTCTCTTTAAGCAATAAAACACAATAAAAAACAACAACGCTGGTTGAGCAATGAATCAATACTGTTCAAAGGTGAATTTTGAATGGACCATCAGTTTTAGTGTATATTCTTTTTGACTAATGTAACTCTAATTTCTGGGAAAACTCCTGACCAGGCCCATGCCATTCCCATGGCTATGCCCCCTTTTGAATGGTTCTCTATACCATTTAAATGTGCATTTTATAGAATTGGGCAGAGGGCAGATCCACGTAAATCCAAATTTTGCCAATTAACACCAACTATTGATTATTAACTAATTACTTTGCCTGTGGTTCTCAGATGTGTGTCCAAATGTGGTAAATATCCAGCATTAATTGCTTAGCACAAGTTGGGGCGAACTCTGGGCAGAATACGGGTGGAGATTTGGCAGGGACTATACATTGCAGTCAGAGCAAGTTAGGTAGTACATTGCCAAATGTAAGTAAACAGATGCATCTATACTCGTAGCACCTGAGAGTACAGTGAATTTGTGAATATGTCTGTGCAGAAACTACAGGGGGAATGCTGGGACATGCCCCCAGCAGGTACTGCAGAGACTTTGTAGTTAAGACATGTTGCTTTTGCTGTTAACGTGCTTTAAGTGGAAGAATCTAACACTCTTTAGAAACATGCCCATATATGTAGTGAAGCTGAATATATGTTGTTGTTTTTTTAATATTATGGGCTGTGCTAATGATTCTGGTGCAGCAAATACGATGAAGCCCATCAAAATTGAATGGGCTTCATTGCATTTGCCACTCCAGAATAGCTAACGCAGCTTTGTAAAAAGAGCTCTGTGTTAAAAAAATAATGGACTGAATGCCACTGGTCAAAATTAATATAACTATGTTCAATGAATGCAGCCACTGCTCAAAATTGAGCTGGCTATGTTAAATGCATACTGCAGTTTATGTTTTTTAACTTAAGCATATTGAAGCACAAAAAGTGCAGCTTTAAATGTTTTCCTGCATTATTTTTGACATTCAATTATCCCGTGGAAAGATTTCAGCCTTCGGGTTTTTGTACCATCATATTCCAATTATAATTTACATAATGCTTCTGGTGATTGGCACAAATCAGGCTGTAGTGTTATTCACATACATAGATTAATTTCTCCATCAGTAAACTATTACAAAAAAAAACACATTTAAAAACAATTGTAGTTTTTTAAAAATAAAAATACATTTTCAAAAGGGCTGCCTTTTGCAAAGCTAAGAATCAGTTGTTCTAGACAAAAATAAAATGCATGTCTGCATTTTACTTCTACTATGGAGTGCAGAATAATTTTTTAAAATTGAATTCTATATCACATATCCTAGCATTTTTTCCCATTTCCACTATTAGAAATCACACCAATATTAACATTATTACAGGACCATATAGCACGGTGGTGGCCCTTCCATTAGGCCAGTTAAGACGGGGGTCTCAGGCGGCACTCTCCCCTTCCCTCCTCAAACCTTGTCCCCATATTTACCTTTTTTTCTTTTCCAAAAGGCAGTAGTGGCAGTTGCAGTGGCAGCGATTCCTATAGGCTGCCCTGCCTCCGCAACCGGCCTCTTCGCCCAACTGCAGTCTGCCTCAACATAATTTCCTGTTTCCTCAGAGGCGGGACACAGTAGAGTGAAGAGGCCGATGCCAGCGGCATCATGGCAGTTCAGCCTACAGGAATCACTGTCACCTTTAGGAAAGAAAAAAAAGTAAGATAAACAGTGGGAAGCGGGTTGAGGAGGGAAGGGAGAGATGCCAGACTGAGCAGGAGTGGGGGCAGCACCTCATCCTGCCTAAGGCAGCAGATTGCCTTGGGCCGCCCCTGATATAGCATATTGAACATCTAGCTAGCAAATTAACTTCAATACTGAATGTGCTTAATCCAACATATGTACTCCACAAAAGGGCAACTGTACTAGGCTATGTTAAATTTTACCTATTTACTCATTTTAAGGTATGTGAGATCTGATGAAAACATCACAAACTAATGGAGCCATTCTATAACTTAGTGCCAAGATGTAGGTGTCTCAGTGGGAGATGCATAGCATCAATTCTGTAATGGCTTCAGGGTTTGACTAAACCAGTATAAAATACTAGCTCAAAGTTCCATTGGTGTGTCAAAATATAGATGTACCCTTTTACAACAGGTCAATGGCTAGTGTAAGTTGGTGTGTATAACAGGCTTATTTTTGAAAGAGAAGGGCGCCCATCTTCCCACACAAATCAGGAGATGGGCATCCTTCTCTCAGGGGCACCCAAATCGGCATAATTGAAAGCCGATTTTGGGCATCCTCAACTGCTTTCTGTTGCAGGGACAACCAACTGCTTTCCATTCATGGGGGCGTGTTGGCACTGTAGCGAAGGCGGGACTGGGGCATGATTTATTTTTTATTTTTTTGTTACATTTGTACCCCGCGCTTTCCCACTCATGGCAGGCTCAATGCGGCTTATATGGGGCAATGGAGGGTTAAGTGACTTGCCCAGAGTCACAAGGAGCTCCCTCTGCCTGAAGTGGGAATCAAACTCAGTTCCCCAGGACCAAAGTCCACCACCCTAACCACTAGGAGAGATGGGCGTCAAAGTCCACCACCCTAACCACTAGGAGAGATGGGCGTCTTCGGCCGATAATGGAAAAAAGAAGGGCGTCCCTGACGAGCATTTGGTCAACATTACTTGGTCCATTTTTTCTTGCGACCAAGCCTCAAAGAGATGCCCAAACTGACCAGATGACCACCGGAGGGAATGGGGGATGACCTCCCCTTACTCCCCCAGTGGTCACCAACCCCCTCCCACCCTAAAATAAATTAAAAAATGTTTTTGCCAGCCTCTATACCAGCCTCAAATGTCATACCCAGCTCCATAACAGCAGTATGCAGGTCCCTGGAGCAGTTTTAGTGGGTGCAGTGCACTTCAGGCAGGCAGACCCAGGCCCACCCCCCCTACCTGTTACACTTGTGCTGGTAAATGTGAGCCCTTCAAAACCCACCCGAAACACACTGTACCTATATGTAGGTGCCCCCTTCACCAGTTAGGGCTATGGTAGTGGTGTACAGTTGTGGGGAGTGGGTTTCTTTTTTTGGGGGGGGGGTTAGGGGGCTCAGCACACAAGGTAAGGGAGCTATGCACCTGAGAGCAATTTGTGAAGTCCACTGCAGTGCCCCCTAGGGTGCCCGGTTGGTGTCCTGGCATGTGAAGGGGACCAGTGTACTACGAATGCTGGCTCCTCCCATGACCAAAGGGCTTGGATTTGGTCGTTTCTGAGATGGGTGTCCTCAGTTTCATACATTTCTTGCAGCTCAATCATCGAGATCCTGGAGTATTTTAATATTTGTTGTGCTGCTCAGTTATCTTTTTTCTTATTCAAGAAAAATGTAAACACCTATCTTTTTAAGAAGTTTATTAAAATTAGTTCTTGAATAAGATGCTCTGTCTTTGCTTCAATAGAGACTGTCTTGGTTTTTTAATTATTGCAAACCGCTAAAAAGCCAGAAGGTATCAGTGGCATAGAAGTATATTATAATGTAAAGAATCTAGTCTTAAGTGATATTGGCACACATTTTATAGAATAGCGCCAATCACTTATGTGCATAAATATCTATAATTAGTGCCAGTAACATGCAGAAGTGCTAATATTTTATAACCTATGCATGTTTGGCACATAACAGTTTATAGAATTTCCATGTATGAACGAATACCCGATGAATGAATGCTGAACTCAGCCATTTTGATAAGATAGCAATGATGTGCTTCTGCTCTAACACCACAACTGCCATTATTGGTAAAGGAAAGGCAATTTCAGTTTAGCTCAAGGCTTTATTCTGTAGTAACTGAAGGCAAGTTGCATTTAGATGCTGTAAGTAGGCGAAGGTGGACTGGAGCCCTAATCTCCTGGATTAGGGGTCCAGTCCACCTCATAGCTCTTCACCTGGAAATAACTGCCTTCAAAATAACAGATGAATCACTACTGGACGACCTATGCATTCTCCTATTCTACAGACCTCCAGGCAACTGGAAGGAGTCCCAATCAGACTTCATGGAATTTATATCAAACACCTGTATGACACGTTCAAATACCATACTTATAGGGGACACCTACACCTAGATGAACTAGAAGATGAAAATATCAGAAAATGTAGGAAAACAATACAAATGTGGAGCTTCATACAACCACACACTTTACCTACTAGCCTACAGATACACCACAAATCAAGAATTATGAATAGGAAAGCACAAATGGGAGGAAATACCATGGTCTGATCACCACTGACTGCATCTAACTCTCAACTGGAAAGAAACCTCTGTCCAAACTAAGAACATACCAATCCAATATGAAACCCAAGGCCAGATTAACAGCAAAGAGTTCTGGAACAAAATACTTAACAGCACTAAAAACCTCACAGCAGCTAAAGGGGGGCGGAGTTAAGATGGCGACATGAGTTGGACGACGGGTGAGCGGGTATGCTGGTTTGGAGCCTTTGCTTTGCTGTATTGAATCATTTCACCTTTTAAGAAAGACTAATGCCACACACTAAAAGGAAAGCAGTGGTGAAAGCCATGCTGCCGCCGGCAAGAACCTCTTCTCCAGTCCAACAGACACTCTTTCGCTATGCATCTGACTCTCGGGCAAATACCGGAACGTGGAGTCCCGCTGTTTCGGCTGTCGGAGGAGCGACAGCCCTACCTGGGAATGAAATATCACTCTCTCCACCAGATTCCGTCATACCTCCTTGTCCTGCGGTCCTTCGAGAGGAGTTACAACGGCTAGCTGCGCCGGAAGTTGGTAGTGGTTTAGCCTTGAGCGGCAGCTTCTCACCTCGGGACGCAGTGGTTACGAACATGGAAGCAGATGTAGAAGCTCCCATGGAGGTAACTTTGCAGTCTATTTGGACTATATTACAAAACTTAATGGCTACGGTTACTAAAGTATCACAAGAAACTACAATGCTAGTAAATAAAGTAGACTCTCTAACCCTAGCTCTTGAAGATGTTAAGCAAGATATGTTGATACGAGTAACACAAATTCAGGCTGATTATCAAGCTTTAAAAACTACTACGGAGACGTTGATTAAGGACAAAAATATGACTGCTCGTAAATTAGAACAAATGGAAAGTTTTAATAGAAGATTGAATGTGAGAATGTTGAATTTTCCGTTGGCCAGAGGGATATCAGCGCTTGATTTTTTTCAAAAAATACCTGGATGAAATTCTTAAATATCCACAAGCTGCAATCCCATCGGTCAATAAGATATATTATCTTCCTTCTGCAAAAATTATAAAAGATGGAGCTCCTGAAAATCAAAATCTGGATATGGATACATTGAATATCTCAGAGCTTCTAGAAGACTCTATCAGAGGTTAAAGAACGCTGAACATTGTATATTTCTTTTGTCTTTGAACAGGATTTGAATTCCTTGATGAAAGTATATTTCAAAAATTCCTCAAAAACTTTATGTGGACAAAAGATTTGGGTATTTCCCGATGTGGTAAAGACTACTCAGGAATGGCGTAAGGCCTTTTTGGCTTTCAGAGAAGAGGTTAGGGCAATGGGAGCCTCATTTTTGCTGGCTTATCCGTGTAAATGTTGCGTGAAATATCAGGGAAACAAATATGTCTTCTTTGATCCAAGCCAGTTGCGAGCATTTATAGAAGCTAAGAAAATTACCAAATAGACTGTATATTAATGACGGTGTAATTAATATTGTCAGGTTAAGGTCAGGCCATTTACTGTTTGAATCCTATTTTATGTTTCCTCAATATACTCCTATAATGTGACTTTCGTCCCCCACAGCATTTTGTGGTCTAAGGAGGCATTTGAAAGCTTTATTGTTTTCTTTTCTTAGTTAAACTAAATATGTAATGTATTACCTGCTATTTTTCTTTTGTTTATAAGTGTAACTTGTAAATGAAAACTTTAAATAAATAAAAAACCAGCACTAAAAACCTAATATCAGAAACCATAGGATTCCTTATCACCTGGGAAGAACAATGTAAATCTATATGAAGAACAACAAATACAGGACCAAATCATTCCCTTGGTTCATTGATGAGCTAAAGAAACTGAAAAACCAACGCAGAAAACGAGAATGGAGATTGAGAAAACAAAACAAATGAGGAGAATAAACTGGAATGGAGAAAAAAAAAAAAACCAACAACAACAAAAAGCTACAAGATGAACATAAGACATGCCAAATGGAATCACTACAGAGAACAAGTAGGAATAGATTACAAAAACACAAAGAACCTTTATGGACTTGTACACAACATACTCGACACAAAGTCAGTGACATCTCAGAAAGAACTAACCCTATCACCACAAGGTTTAGCAAAATACTTTGAGAAGAAGATCAAATACCTAAGAAAGGGACTAACAAATGACCAACCTAAACACATACATAAATTAAATGGATTTGAAACATGAAGGCATCATCATGGACCAAATATGGACATCATTCACTCCTCCCACATTTGACATCATTAATAAAACTGTAAAAAAAATACTCAAAAGTAGTCTATTGGATAGACGAATGCTTTAACTACCTGATGAACGATGCCCCAACACATTTCATAGAACAAATTGATTGCACACAGAGTACATGCTCTCCAAATGTTTATTTCCAACAGAAAGGGGCAGAATAGTTCTAACACCAATCCCAAAGAACACACAAAAGAGCCTTTTCATTGAATTTTCTGATTCTTACACGCAGTGTTTGTGATTGTTGATTGATTTGCCTTGCTAATTGTCATGTATACCTGTACATATTTCATAGTACTAGACAGCAGTTGTGTAACTTAGAATATAATATTTTGAAAAAAAAATCTTTGATATGAAAACTTAAATACTAGGAATGGGCAGCTAGAAAAATTTTGATTCATGTAATTTCCAGGAATGTTCATTTTATTTGCTTTCATTTTGTCATTTTTGATAAGGAGCAATGCCATTAAGTGCACACTCTTTTTAAAGATGTGCACTATCTTCTGGATTCTATATATGGCACCCAAATTTGGGTGTGCTGCTGAGATTAATTGAGATTAATTAGCTAGTGAGCTCTTAACCATCAAGAATTGGGTGCCCATGACCAATTATTGATGTTAATTGGTGCTCATTAAAATTTTTATGAGTCTCTGGCTGCATGTTATTCTATAAAGCAGGGTGCCTAACTCCCATAGAGTGTATCCCAAAAAGGGACATGGCCTTGGGAGTGGCCTGAGCTTGTTAGGAGCATTCCAAAAGTTATACGTGTAGTTATAGAAATCTGGTGTAAATGCTTGTGCCTAAATTAGGCATGGATGTGCCTTATTCTATAACATTGTGCACAAATTCTAGGAATGCCCCTGACCCGCCCATGCTCCTCCCATAGCTATGCCCCTTTTTGGATCTGCACATAAAATATATACGTGCATCTTTATTGAATATCAACTAACAAGAGGTGAGTGCAAATTAAAATCGGTGCCAATTAGCACCAATTATTGTTAATGTCCAATTATTAGTTCTAATTGACTCACTGTTCAATTAAATTGCATGCGCAAATTGGTCTTGCATACAAATTTGTGCATGCTATTTTGAGCACCATATATAGAATTAGAGGAACAGTGCATATTTTTAAAAATAAGATATGTACATAATGGATTAGATTCAGTAAATGGCGCCTAAATTTGGGTGCCAAAAAATGTGCGCCGACTGGTATTCTTTAAATGATGCTCTGAGTTGGGCACCATTTATAAAATAGTGCACCGTGCACGGATCTGCTCCTAACTTTGTGTGTGAGGATTTACACTTACTGAAACATAGCGTAAATCTTTGTGTGTAAATTAGGCATGGACCCCTGAATTCTATAATACTGTATACATCTTTGGTAAACACTATTGACCCACCCATTCCCCTTCCATGGCCATGCCCCCTTTTCACTTATGTGCTAAAAGATTTACATGTGCATTTGTAAAGGATAGTGCTTAGCAAGATGCACGCAAATCCAAATTGTTGGCGATAAGTTATGTATTTGGATTTTACTCACACCTTTTTCAATAGTAGCTTAAGGTGAGTTACATTCAGTTGATTGTTAGTGTGCAAATTTGGGCATCATTTGGCGATCACCATTACGACATAATGTAAGCCACATTGAGCCTGCAAACAGGTGGGAAAATGTGGGATACAAATGCAACAAATAAATAAAATAAATACATAGTTTTTTCTATCTACAGATTCAAAAATAATCAACCCTTCTCTCACCCCTTTTACTTGGGAAAAGACTTGTTAAAAAAAGAAATATATTATGTTTAGCCCTAGGTTGTTTTTTTTTTTTTTAAGAAGAGAGGCATAGGATGTTTTTCCAATGAGAAAGGGGTGGGGATGGAGGTTGGGGTGATCCTAGGATATACATGTGTTAACATCATTTATATCTAAATGACCATTTTAGAAATGGCTCAACTTTTAGGTGGATTCTCATAATGCAGAGAAATAGCAAGGGTGCATGTTGAGAGCAAGGTTTGGACAAGATCTGTGTGGGTCAAAAATCTATATATGTGTTCCCCATTCAGAAAGGAACACATGTACAACCTCCTATTTCAATGTTGGGATTTATAGCAGCTTCATAGCATGTATAGTTACTTTTTGGGGGAGGAGGGGGGTGTTAATGCTGATTTTGGCCAGCTGTGTACAAGAGACTTTGAGGGATGTATCTAATTTCCCATTGTTTATTTTCCTCACCAAACTGAAAGTAAATAAAGATTGTAGACGCTGTTATTAATTTGCAGCATTTATGCATATAAGTTTGCATGATGGCTCACATACAGATGTGAAATCAGGTCATTTTGGGGGAGTTTGGAGTCTATAACCTACATGTCAACAGTATTCCTTGTCGAAGACCTGGTATTTTCATCAAACTGTAGTTGGCTGCACCTCGGTTCTACACATTTCATTGTGATAAACAGTGTATATGACCCTTCCCACTGAAAGATGGTCCTGTGTCAGGTCCCCTTTATGTGAGGTGCTTTACTAATAAACATTTTACATCCATTGTCCATTGTAGGTTTGTGTGGTCCATCCCTACTGCTTTATGTTCGTAGGATTGTATGTAGAGATTTTCTTTCTGTTTTCTTCATTGGTTTTTGTGAAATACCATCTTACACATGTTGAGTTTTCTCTGATGAGCTTTCCCACATGTTGATCTGTAAACTGGCTGCTAATGTATCAGTTGCTGGCAAATCCATATATACTCCTGCGTGTATTTCAGAAAAGGCTCTATGTCTGCAGATCCTTATACCACTAAAATTGAACACGTCCTGACCTGGACATTTCAGTTTTAATCTCTGTGTTCTGTGTAAAAAGAGGCTTCACTTTTTATAACACAGGCTTATCACTTGCTAAAAAGGAAGTACCACCGGGCTACTGCAGCAGCCTAGCGGTAGTTCCCACCCCCAGCATGCCGTCATATCCGGCACTACAAAAATATTTTTATTTTTGTAGCGCCAGTGTGTGTACCCAGTGGTAATCAGGCAGTGCAATGCACTGTCTGGTTACCACTGGGTTAGCATGGGAGTCCTTACCGACACCTCAATGGGTGGTGGTAAGGGTTCCCCCAAAATGGCCATGTGGCAAGTTCTTCACTTGCCACATGGCCATTTCTTTAAAAAAGAAAGAAAGACCTACCTTTTACCTTTGTGGCAAAAGGGGGCCTCAGCGCTCGTCAAAAACACACGCTGACACCAGTGCAGGATTCCTTTTGCCACAGCTTGGTAAAAGGGGCCCTATTATCTATTGGTTCCATATTTTTAAGGGGTCCTTTTATTAAGCTTTGGTAAGTGCTAGCATGCATTTACTGTAGCTTGAAATGGCTTAATGCAGGGTGCGCTGTTGTGTCCTATGGACATTTTGCCCACTGTGCACACACATCACATGCTAAAAACTATTCTTTATTTTTTCACAGAGGGAGCATGTCAGGGGACAGAGACTGTGTGTTTCTACGCTATGTAGCGCATTGACAATGCCGGAGTGCTTATTGATTAGTGTGTGATTAGCATGTGAGCCCATATCGCCTACAAAATAGGGTCATAAGGGCACAGCACTAATTTATTTTTAACAGTCATGAGCTAATAATGGAAGCACATAGCCATTAATGCTGGAAATTGAGAATCAGACATTTTCTACCTGTGGGAAGAAAAGGCCCTAGCGTATGGGAAAGACCCATGTAAAGGGCATTCTAAGGCCGTTTTTTCCTAGCACTTTTGTAAGAGGACCCCTGAGTGAGGATGATTCAGTCCAGGCCTTAATCATTGCATATATGGCCATAAAAAGTTGGCATTTTGAAGTCAAATCAATGGTGGTGATCAAAGCTACAAACCTCTGCGTGTAACAGGGTAAAATCAGAACTAAATCAAACTGTCCTAAGGAGTCCTGTAGCAATCCAAGACTCACCTCTTTTTCTAAATGTTCCATAAATATTGTATGAAGTATAATTTAAAATTGCTCTGATTTTCCAAGGAACAGAAAACTATGACTGACTGAAAAAAAGCAGTTCCTATGGCAACATTTTCTCAAGACAAATGGACTGAATGACTTCACAATTCATTGAACAATTTATGGCAACAGACCAAAACCAAATTGCAGTGGAATAGTAATTCCTTCATAATTACCAATGTTTTTGAGATAAGCAGGGATTAAATTCTTCACCAAAGCCAGAAACACAAGAATATGAATACATATTATTGATAAGGCATCATTTGTCTAAACTATGCTTCATATAGTCTCAAAAAAGCAAAAAAAAAAGAGGAGATTAAAAAATCCATGACCTAAAGATTTCTTAATATAAAGGGCCTTATTCAAGCTCTGTTAGCTGGAGCAGGTCTCAACATATGGAACAGACAGGCACAGGGAAAAGCAGAATTAGTTCATGAGATTGCTTGTGTTCCCTCCTCCCCCTACATACTTTATCGTCTATTTGTGAAAGACACATAACCTAGGTACACTGGCCACTACCAATTCCAAGGGGATAGAGAAAATAAATGTATATAACTATGCAACTAAGGGGTCCTTTTACTAAGGTGCACCAAAAAGTGGCCTGTACTAGTATAGACACATATATTGGATGCACGGAGGTCCATTTTTCAGCGCACCTGCAAAAAATACCTTTTTTGGAGGGGTCGAAAATGGACGTGCGGAAAAATGAAACTTGGCATGCCGGTGGGGGGAAGAGGGGTTGCTGGTTGGGAGGCGAGGATAGTGGTGGGCAGACTTATACAGTCTGTGCCAGAGCCAGTGGTGGGAGGCGGGACTGGTGGTTGGGAGGCGGGGAATTGTGCTGGGCAGACTTATACGGTCTGTGCCAGAGCCGGTGGTGGGAGGTGGGGCTGGTGGTTGGAAGGAGGGGATAGTGCTGGGCAGACTTATACGGTCTGGCCCTGAAAAAGACAGGTAAAAATCAAGGTAAGGTATACACATATGAGTTTATCTTGTTTGGCAGACTGGATGGACCGTGCAGGTCTTTTTCTGCCGTCATCTACTATGTTATATGTTACTATCTATTTTAGGCCTGAGACCTTATTGCCACCCATTTACTTAGTGGTAAGGTCTCACGTGTTAACCGGGCAGTAATTGTCAACGCACGTACAGTGACTCGGGGCCTCTTTTACTAGGGTTACCATATGGCTCCAGAAAAAGGAGCTCAACAAAATTCAATGAGGTGCTTATGCAATACCAATTTTTTTCTTTTTTTGAAGACCACAGTCAAATGGAGTAGTGAAGTTGTGTTATTTTTTGGCCACCACAGCTCCACTACTCTGTTTGACTGAGGTCTTCAAAAAAAAGAAAAAAAGAAAAAAATTGGTATTGCATAAGCACCTCATTGAATATTATTGCGTATCTATTTAATAGCTTATGCCAGCATCAGAGCTTTCATCTTTGAAAGCAATTGAAGTAAAACCCAGACTGGCTCAATCTGTCCTCCTTTTTCTGGAGCCATATGGTAACACTATCTTTTAAAAAGCTGCGTCAAATGGGGGCCTGCAGTGGCATCAACTTGTGGATTTGCCATATGCTGAGGCCCCCCTTGTAAGTAGAAGATTGTTTTGGCCCAAAGAAAGAAATGGTCCTGCACTAATCAAAGGGATTGGTGCATGGCCATTTCTGGGGGGAGCCCTTACCGCCACCTATTTAGGTGACGGAAAGGACTCCTGTGCTAATCAAGCGGTAACCAGGCAGCACATGGCACTGTCCGATTACCACCAGGTAAGCCCTGGAGCTACCAAAATGAAAAATATTTTTGTCACGCCGGAAATGGCACATGCTGGGGATGGGAACTACCACTGGGTTGATCAGAAGACCCCTGGGCCCACTGGAATATATGTGGAGGGGCATAATCGAAATGGACGAGCAAGTTTTGCTGAGGACGTCCTCGCAAAATGTCCGGTGGAGGGGCAGGGAAACCCGTATTATTGAAACAAGGTGGACATCCATCTTTCGTTTCGATAATACAGTCGGGGACGTCCAAATCTGGACATTTAGGTCGTCCTTAGAGATGGTCATCCCTAGACTTGGTCGTTTCTGATTTTTAGCGATAATGGAAACCAAGGATGCCCAACTCAGAAACGACCAAATCCAAGCTCTTTGGTCGTGGGGGGAGCCAGCATTCATAGTGCAGTAGTGCCCCTGACATGCCAGGACACCAACCGGGCACCCTAAGGGGCACTGCAGTGGACTTCATAAATTGGTCCCAGGTACATAGCTCCCTTACCTTGTGTGCTGAGCCTCCCCCCAAAACCCACTACCCTGAAGAGTTATGCTAGCCCTTGCTCTCAGTAAAATACAGGCCAATGGCTCATAATAAGAGCTAGGCTTCTTAAAATCAGAATTATCTCTGATACAAAAGAGAGCTAGCTTGTAAAAATCAGAGATCACCTTTGACACGGTTACATTTCACTGTGGCAAGTGCTGAACTGGCAAGGGTGGGGGCAATCTACTCTATAAACAATCCTGAGATTGGCACCTGCAAGACGTCATAAGCAAGAGTTGCTATGGTTACGTAGAGATAGTGCTGGGTCAGCTGCACCCCAGGTGAGAACATCCAAAGGGGGGGCTACAGGAAGGTTTGGGAACATGTGAAGTCATTCTGATCAACTGATAAGAACTAGGAGCCCAGTTGAGACAGCTGGGGTCCATTGAAATGAATAGGGCCAAAATTGTATATAAACAGCAGTTTGAGGAGTATTAGTTCAGACGAGACGAGAAGAAGAAGGAGATGAGAGGAGAAGACGAACAGAGAAGGGAGACTCCAGAAGGCTAGAGAGAGAGGACATGCCATGATATGCGGTTCCATTATGTGAATGCTTAACCTACCTGTGTTACCATTGGTAAGATTGTAATAAACTATCTTATTATATCTACTACATACTGGGTTCCTTTCTAATTACAAGAGTCCATACTGCCTGACGGTGTAAGCCTGTCATGAGCAGATTCAAGGTTGGGAAAGCTAGATATTTGGAGGGCATATGTAACTTTGCCCAGAGAGATGAGACGGGCCACTGCTTCCGCTGCTGGATTAGCAAAGGCAGATTCGGAGAAAATAAACAACCCACAACTGTACACCACTACCATAGCCCTTAGGGGTGAAGGGGCACCTAGATGTGAGTACAGTGGGTTTCTGGTGGGTTTTAGAGGGCTCACATTTACCACCACAAGCGTAACAGGTAGGGGGGATTGGCCTGGGTCCACCTGCTTGAAGTGCACTGCACCCACTAAAACTGCTCCAGGGACCTGCATACTGCTGTGATGGACCTGAGTATGACATTTGAGGCTGGCATAGAGGCTGGAAATCAATATTTTTAAAGATGTTTTTTGAGGGTGGAAGGGGGTTAGTGATTACTGGGGGAGTAAGGGGAGGTGATCCCTGATTCTATCCGGAGGTCATCTGGTCAGTTCAGGCACCTTTTTGTGCCTTGGTCGTAAGAAAAACAGGACCAGGTAAAGTCGTCCAAGTGCTCGTCAGGGACGCCCTTTTTTTTCCATTATGGGTTGAGGACGCCCATGTGTTAGGCATGCCCAAGTCCCGCCTTCGCTACGCCTCCGATACACCCCCGTGAACTTTGGTTGTCCCTGCAATGGAAAGCAGTTGGAGACGCCCAAAATCGGCTTTCGATTATACCGATTTGGGTGACCCTGTGACCCGAGAAGTACGCCTATCTTCCGATGTGTCGAAAGATGGGCATCCTTCTCTTTCGAAAATGAGCCTGATAGTGATCTAGCAGGTCCCCAGGTAGGAGTAGTCCCCATTTGTTTCTGCCCTTGATGGTGCTTTCTGACAATATAATGCCTTAGCCATACAACAGTCTCACATTACTATCATTCTGATGATCTCAGGATGATAAAATTACTAGCTATAAGCTACTTTATATGAATTTGCATGTTTTGCATCTGGGTAACCTACTTAGTGATGCATTAGAACACCACCCCCAGAGCCCTTTAACATGCTTTAAAGGGTAAATAATGCAGCTTGATAGCTTCTCCCCTTAGGAGAGCTGCCTGAAAAACTGGCTGTGTCGTCCAGGTAAAACTTAGTGTGTCTAAATTTTAAATAAAAACATATCTGGATAACTCCCAAAGTTAACCAAATATTTTGAATGTTGAACCCAAAAGCGAATATCCCTAATAACATTTTCCAGTCACCCATTCATGGAAATGGATTGGATTTGCACAGTTCCCCTCTGTTAACATCTGGCTGCCTTGAATCCTGCAACCTGCTGCATTCAAGATTCATTATTCTTTCCTTCAAAATTGACTCCATTAATTTACCAACCACCAAGGTCAGACTAATTGGCCTTTAGTTAACAACCTCCTCCCAATTACAACATTTATGAAGAGGGATGACATCTGCCCTACTGCAGCCCTCTAGAGCCACTCGTCTTCAAGAAATGATTGAATAGAACTGTCAGTGGCATTACCAGAACTTCTTTAAGTTTCTCCTTTAAGTTACTTTTAATATCCTGGATGTCTAAAGTACATGAGGAGATCTATGAAGGCATGAAAACCTTAAAGGGGCAGATGTATTAAAGGTCAAAACGGGGGTATCTTCTAGTTTTTTGGCTAGTAATATTTTACAAGGGAAATCAAGTGTTTATCAGAACAGTTTGCTTTCCTTTCCAGTATAACCTTCAACTGTGCCACTTAAAATCTGATCTGGCAAAGTGACACATAACAGGATTTTTGCCCTTTCAAAAGAAGATACTGACTCAACTACCTGATTTAGTTCCTTGAATGATGTTTCAAGCACTTGAGCTGCCAGTGTAAAGAAAGAAAAATGATTCCCAAGAAGGATATATTTTTTAACTTAAGCAATATTACAATAGTTTTAAAGCCACTGACCACCACAGAATGAATAAGGATAATGTTTAATGCCAGGGCAATGTCTGGCACCAGAATTGAATATCAAGGTCAACCATGGATCCAGAAGTTATGGTGCCAGCCAATATCTGGTGCCAGGCACCCACATAGCTAAGTGGGCAAAGATAGGGCTGTCTTATCTGCCCACTTAACTATGCAGGCACTGGCGTTGAATATTGCTGGTGCCTACATAAATCGCAGGATCCTTCCTGACTCCATCCATATAACACCTTGACACTAAGGGTTAGATTCTATATATGGCGCCAAAAAATTGGTGTCAAAAAAGCACTATTTTATAAGTCACACTTAAAGTTAAGTGCGGTTTATAGAAAAGCTCTTATGCCTAGCAGTCATGCTTAACTTTAGGTATGGCCATTTGCACCAACTGAAATTAGGTGCATATCCCCCCTTATTTTATAACAATACTAGTAAAAAAGGCCCGTTTCTGACACAAATTAAACGGGCGCTAGCAAGGTTTTCCTCATTTAGCAGTTGCCTGTGAGGTGCGATGCCCCCCCTCCCGGCACCATCCCACCCACGGCGATGCATCCGGCCGCAGCCATCCGACCCACCGTGCCCATCGCACCCACCTTCGCGTTGGTTTGGCGGCGGGGGACCCGGAATCCCGCCACCACAAGTCCTGTGTGCTGACTACGACGTCATCGTTGGCGTTGGTAGCTCTGCAGGGCGGAGTTCTGTGCGTCTGATGTCATGCACATGCAGGACGTCAGACGCACAGAAGCCCTGCCTCCACAGGCTAGAAACGCCGAAGATGACGCCGTAGTGAGCAGACAGGGCTTGTGCTGGTGGGGTTTCGGGTCCCCCGCTGGCCAAGCAACGCGAAGGTGGGTGTCTCAGGAGGGGGTTGTTGCAGGGGGGTGCTGGAGGTCCTTGTGTTCAGCTGCAGCTTTAGGGGGGGGGGTCAACCATTTGTTTATTGTTTTTCTTTTCCTGCCCTCGACGTCATGACGTTTGACGTGAGGGCGGGGCACGGGTCTGTGGGGTGGCTTCACCACCATGAATCCATGAACCGTTCTGGGAGACTGACTGACTTCAGTGACGTCAGTGTCCTCAGAACGTTGAGGCTGCTTTTTATTATAGTAGATGTGGGAAATGCTAGGAACGCCCCCGTTCAACACATGCCCCTCCCATTTCCATGCTCCCTTTTTCCGATCACTTGTAAAATTTAGGTGCAATTTATGTGCATAAAATCTGATTGTTTAATTAGTGCCAATAATTGCTTGTTAAAAGTTAATTATTGGCACTAATTGGCTTGTTACTCAATTAAATTGCACATGCAAATTGGGCACATGACCAAATTTGTGCACACAATTTTTGGCAACTTTTATAGAATTAGGGGTAACTGCAGAATGCTGCAGCTGTCAAAGAGGATGTTCAGTGGCACTGTGTAGTTAATCGGTACTGACTATCTGGGGATGGTCCATTGAGTAGAGTTTAAGCAGGTAGTGGCCTCTCCTGCCTGCTTAAAGCCAGTTGAATACAAACTTCATTTATTATTACAGCCAAGGCAAGACAGAAAAAGCTATACTGATGTATATTCCCAAATATATAATTACAATCACAATCCATCTAAAAGTAACGAGGGGGGTTATAGTATCTCATTTTACCTTGCACTTCAATCCATGGCTCTCCTTGTCACACTTGTCCTGTGTATTGGGTGAACTAGTTTGAGCAAAACCTGACTCAAGTGGATTTCAACCTAGATCAGGTTTCAGGAATTTTGTGAATTTACCAGAGGTAGATAGAAACTACAACAACAACAACAAGAAATCACCCTAATTGTTTTCCTCATGGATCTCACCAGAACTGTAGCTGATAACTAACATTTGAGAGTTATTTTCCATTCATCATCTCAGTGTACTAAGTTAGTCCAACTAAAAGGTCTAACCCACTACTTGTTTGTTGATGCTTATTTATGAAATCCAGGGGCTTTTATAGGAGTTTGTTAGTAAATTGCCTAATTATTAAAGTTTAGCAAACTAATTATGAGAGCTTTTCAGGATGACAAACTAATCACAGCTCTGTGGAAACGAAGCTGTGCTAAACTAGGATAAATCCAGCAAGCTTGACCCAAGATTAAATTGATTTTGGTCATGTGCATCCTCCAGGTGTTAGGTCATCTCTGGGCAACAATGAAATACACCTGCTTGAATATTTAGCTACATCTCTTCACATAACACATTGTATTGTATATGGTTTCTACCTGTAATGTTACACCTACACGTGGGACTGTTGTTAATTTTCTATGGGGTCCTTTTACTAAGGTGCACTGAAAAATGGCTTGTGATAGTGTAGGCGTAGGTTTTGGGCATACACAGAATCATTTTTCAGCGCACCTATAAAAAAAAGGCCCTTTTAAAAATGTTGCTGAAAATGGACTGTGGCAAAATCAAAATTGCCACAAGTCCATTTTGGGCCTGTGACCTTATCGCCAGCCATTGACCTAGCAGTAAAGTCTTATGAAGTAACCGGGCGGTGATGACCTACGCGTGCCAAATGCCATTTGGCATGCGTCCAATGTGCGCTTCCAAAAATAAAATGATTCCTAAATATGTGGCTTTAACTCTGCGTTAACCTAGCAGTAACTGGGCAGCGTGCAGCACTGCCTGATTATTGCCAGATACACTCCGGTGCTACAAAAAAAAATAAACTTTTGTAGTGCTGGAAATGACGGCACACTTGGGATGGGAAGTACCACCAGGCTGCTGCAGTAGCCTGGAGGTACTTCCTGTATAGTGAGTGGTAAGCCCACATTTGGCTTACCACCACTTAGTAAAAGGAACCATAAAACAGCTTCATAAATTCCCCTCTAGGTCTGTTATCAGTAAGAAGGCTTGCAAAATAGGTACTTGTATGGTTATGGTGTATGGTTTATTGTACGTAATATACTGCCTTTCCTGACAGCATGACTGGGTGGTTTATAAAAATAGAAAAAATATTTTCCTAAGTAAAAAACAAAAACAAAAAAACATTAATTGGACAGCAAAAGGAAGCACTAATGAGCCTTCACTAGTGGAACAATGAAGAGTCCTTTAATTCAATAGGCCCAAGATGGGCCATGTTTTGGCACAAACCGCGCCTGCCCTAGGGATGAAATCAATGCTCTCTGCAAGGGCAAAAAAGGGCATTCAAAACAGCACTGCATACTAGTTAGCAGAACAAACAAAACGCATTCCTACGCATCCAATGTGGTTTGTTGGAAGCCTTCGATGTGTAGGAATGTGTTTTGTTTGCTCTGAAGTTAACTATTACGCAGTGCTGTTTTGAACGCACCTTTTTGGATTTTATTTGCCGTTGCTGAGAGCAGTGATTTGACCCCTGAGGCAGGTGCAGTTTGCATTGAAACATGGCCCGTATTGGGTCTATTGAATTAAAGGACTCTCAAGTGTACCACTATTGAAGGCTCACTGGTGCTTCTTTTTTTGCTGTTTTGGTTGTGTCCTTTAGACCCTCTATTAATTTGGATAGGACAGGAGAAAGGAAGAGAGACAATTGCAACAGTCAGGAGTTGAAAATGTTGAATCAACAAGCAATTAAAACACAGGCAATGTCTATGTACTCCATAAGTGTCCGAGAGTGCAATGAGGTCTATTAGATGAGGTAGTGGCTAGGATAGACCTGTTTAAAGAGGTAGGTTTTTAGTGCTGTTTTAAATTTAGGGAAAGACACTTCTGTTTAAAGAACTGGAGGAATTAAGTTCCAAAGTAGTGGTGAAGCACAGAAAAAAAGCACTGTGACAAGGAGAATCCAGGTTCGCATGTCGTACTGAGGGCACATGGAGGCAGCCATCATGCAGTGTCCAAAGTAGTCTATGTAACATGTATGCAAAGATTATAAAAGAGAGATAGATAGCTATGCTACCATGTACAGTAGAACTTTGTGTGTAAGTGTAAGAATCTAGAATTATATTCTGTATTGAAAAGGAAGCCAGTGATGTTGCATTGAGTGGAGTGACATAATCAAATCTTTCAATATGCCAGAGAATTTGTATATCTGTGTTTTGCACTGCTTGCATATGCTGTATTTAATAAACAGGCAGACCCACGTAAATAATGTTACAATAATCTAGTCATCTGTTGTCTGAAATTGACTACGTCAATTAAAATTTCCTGGGAGAATGTAGTGAGGCAAACTGATATAATCAGTGATCTATCAATTCAAGCTGTATATTTCTTGAGCAAAAAAAAAAAACCCTCTACACAGAAATTTATATTACAACATTAGAAAATGTATATAAATAGAAAAAAGAAAGAAAGAAAAAAAAGAGCGCTATGAACGTGACTGAAGAAAAAAAAATAGCGATGGGGCAGAGAACCCAGCTTTATGGAATCAACTTTGCAGGATGTTTCTTGCACTTTTATTAAAACAACTAATTCTCTACTAAACAGAAACATGTGCAATAAAATCCTGTTTGTTTGTGACATTCCGCCCTGACATTCTGCCAGGAGATGCACAGCACCCATGCACTCAAAATATACTAATGTTCTTGTTTATCCAGAGAGATTCCTGCATGTACACCATAAAGAAGTGATGATGATGGCCTACATGCTCTGAAAGGATATTTATCTTGATTATGCATGCGACAAGCTCATATAAATGCTAAAAGTAATAATTAAGCAGACTACATTCTATCTACTCTCATTATAAGTAAAGATAAGCAAGTGCAACATAAAGAGCATTTATTCCTTTTTAATGGACTTTTAAGTCAGTTTCACAAATTGTGGATGAACGTAATAAAATTAAATTAAATTAAAAGAAATGTCAAGAAGAAAACAAATTTAAAAATTAACAAAGCCCATAGTAAACTTGCAATTAGGTGTCCATAAAAAGGTTTTTAAGAGGGTTGATTTTAACCAGAAAAAATTGACACTATTCGAGCTTTAGCACAAACAGTTGTTATCACTGCAAATTACTTAAACTATTAAACTAAGAATTCAGAAATATCATTAGCAGTCAAATTACGGAAAACCTTGTTTTTTTCCCCTTTGTTTAATTTAAACTTAATGCGAGTTTATTCTCACAGAAGCAGATAATACTGATAAATAATTCTAGAGCATGCCTAAACATCTCCCTTCACAGCTAGCTTCTAATTTGATCTCTGGAGACCCTTCTTGCTAGTTGAATAAAATATTTTCATTTATTCTAGGAGAGCCTCTGGTACCATATGATTCTAATCTCCTGTTGCCTAGTAATGCGTCTAGATGAGGTCTTCAGCAAATCATTAAACGTGTTCAATAACAATGTTACAAAACACAAGAGACTTGCTTTTAGTAAAATAGCTAAGTTCCTCAAACAGAAGAAAAAGACATTTTAAAAGCTAGCTTGAGTTTCTAGGGTAGATTTAGATTAGTGAATATTTGAGTAGTGTTTTAAGTGCACAGAGAAAACTTTAAATCCACATACTCAAAAGTGATTAAAAATGTCATTCCAATGATGACCTTTTTCATCTACAGAGAACGCACTGAGTCAAGATTGTAGGTTTAAAAAAAAATAATACTTTTCCGTTTTGCCCTGAGAATGTAAGGGATAATATATTCTGTTTTGTTCTCACCCATCAAGAAAATTCAGTTCTATTTTCCTCAAAGAACCACCAATTGATAGTTTTGTTTCTGTTGTCTTCTAGAACTGATTAGAGGCTAAACTTGGAGATATTTCTATAGAATAAGCATTGGCATAACAGACATTTTTATTTACAGAACTTAAAAAAGTTTAATAAGCATGACAAGAAATATGAAAAAAAAGACTGAACAAATTCCACAAAGAAGAATACAAACTAGAAAATTATGCACTTATCATTAAATATCTTCAGGATGGAAATTAAGAACATAAACTTATGTTCTTGCTTTTATGTTCATAATTTCCATCCCGAAGACCATAATAGAGGGGACAGAGAAATTTACAAGGGGAGATAGATTTAAACCTCGAAAGAATAGCATTTGTACATGTAGTGCACCAGTTTAGAGACCCGCAGGTCTGTGATGCCCTATCCCACAAGTAAAGCTTGCTAAGAAAATGAAACTTCTCACCTGCTGTTTACGCTTATGCTTATTCGACAATTTAGAATGCTGCCATTTGTGAATATAATCACAGGAGTTTACATACAAAGATTTTAATTAAAAGAAAAACATCAGAGGTAAATGATAAAAAAAAAAAAGAAACAAACCTAGAATACCAAACAAGTACTACCTCAAGTCCATGGGCATCAACATCAAGGCATTACGTCCCCAAACATTTGGTAGAAAAAGTAGGTCTTTTGACATGATGGCTATTTGGGGATGAAATTTCACAGCAATGGAGCCAAAATGTAAAATACAGAGTTATGATATTCTTTGAAATTAAAAAGAAGAATAATAAGCAGTTTATGGCAGAAAATGATAAGGGGCATGAGGAATCAGTGAATTGAAAAGTTGTGCAGCCTTTAAAGGAGTGCATTCTAGAATGTGAGGGCTTGGTGGGTGTCACATTGTATGATGTCTTTTGGAGATGTGATTAGGGATGTTTCTTGGGAGGACATTAGCTACCATGGAAGTGTGTAGAGGTAGATCCTGTTCTTCAAGTACTCTGGCCCATTTCCTTTAAGGGCCTTGATGATCAGACAATAGTTTTAAATTTAGCCTTATATTGTATTACTAGTAAAAAAGGCTTGTTTCTTAACGCAATGAAACAGGCGCTAGCAATGTAATGAGTTCCTGCCATTAATGTTTCCACGGTTGTATTCTGAATATAATTGTTGTTTACATGTGTAAGATTTCTTTATATACAATAGTTTTTGTGTAAACTGTGTTACAATGTGGTAAAAGGTTTCCTTGTTCAGGCCCTTTAATCAGTTTAACAATCACATCAGAAGAGCTCCTTACTCGTGAGAATGCAACTTACAGTTGCCCATGTGGGAGACTGAGAGTTACAGTGTGTTTTACAGACAGTGTAAGAGAGAGATACACAGAGTGATTGTGTGTGTGTGTGTGTGTGTGTGTCTGTGTGTGTGTGTGTGTGTGTGTGTGTGTGATGTCTCTGTGTGTGTGGTGTGTGTGAGTGACAAAGTGATTAAATGTTTGTCTTCCCTTCCATTCTGTGCACTTGCCTCCACTGATGTTCGTACCTCCCTGTATATGATTGTTAGAGATTCAATCCACTCCACTTCCCTCCTTCAAGTTCCGTTGTCTGATTGGTTCTTCATTCCTGTGATGTCACTTTTGTTTCCTTGGCAACTACGCAGCGTTCCGTTTCCTCGACGTGAGGGTGGGGACAGTGAGAGCCAATGAAACGCTGAATGACAGATTTACAAACCCTACACTGCCACAGTGTCACGGAGTCAGCTTCAGAATGTTGGAGGTGCTTTTTATTATATAGGATTAGCCAGTGAAGTTTTTGCAGAAATGGTGTGATGTGATCATATCACTTACAACCTTTTATCAGTATGACTGCAGCAATCTGAATCAATTGTAGCTGGTGCAAACCCTTTGTAGTCAGACCAATGTAGTATGCCATACATTACAGTAATCCAATCTTGATGTTATCATGGCATGAACAACTGTGACAAGACTTGATTTCTCAGTTTATAGAGAGAGGCAGCATAGTTGTCACAGATGATAGAAGCAGCTCTTGAAGATTGCTTGGATTTTTGAGATCAGCATAAGTGCTGAGTTTAGAAGGACCCCTGGGTCCTGACTTGTGATTTAAAAAGGAGTTTCTATCTCCCAAAAGAGATTTGGATGTCAGGTATGTGTCCACTTATGTAAGGGACCCACAGGAACTCAGTTTGACTTGGGTTCAGGCAAAATTTGTTTGGGGTGATATTCAGCTGTAGCAAAATTTTACCAGCACTGACCAATTGACCCACTTACAAAGGCTCAAATATAATTGAGTCATATGATTGATTTGTGGGAGAAAAAAAGACCTCATAGACCTGGTACAAAGGTCATTTCTGTACTTTTTTTTGTACCAGAACATTTCTTTTCCATCGGTCTTAAAAACTCCCTCTTTTTATGTGACAGAGTGCTAACAAAGTTCATACACAACTTCTTATACTTAACTTTACTAGTATCAAATAATGATTAGCTCATTTAGATGATGTAAAACACAATAAAACCAGTACTTATCTTTTCTGGGTTTAAAAAAAGGTTTGGACAAGTTGCTGGAGGAAAAGTCCATAGTATTATATTTAGATAGACATGGGGAAGCCTCTGCTTGCCCTGGGATTGGTAGCATGAAATGTTACTACTTTTTCTGCCAGGTACTTCTGACCTGGATTGGCCATTGTTGGGAAACAGGATACCGGACTAGATAGACCATTGGTCTGATCCATTATGGCTATTATTATTATGTTCTTATACCATGTGTATGCTGAGTTGTGTGTGTTGGGTGGTTCAGATCTTAATTAGCAGCCATCACCAGAGATCTAATCACTTTTAATCCTGTCATGGATGCCAGAGTGAATTAGGATGTAATCATGGCAAGAGCCTGGTAACCTTGGAAAGACAACTGTAATGTGCCCTTGGACATTGTAGACTACTGAGCATGTTGTTAGAGTGAAAGGATATTGTGTAGTAGTGGGTCTTCTCTTTCACTTAAAGTAGCTGAATGACCATGTGTGTGAAATCTATGACCCCCAACACAGATTGGAACTTGGCTATTTCATAAATCTGGGTCACAGTTTGCTGACTAGGCTTCACAGTATGTAGAACGGCTATATAGTTAAAGGCATGGAAAAGAAAGTTTATCAGAAACTGATGCAGAATGAGGTTGCAGACTGGGTGAGGCCTGTTGTGACTGGCAACATAAACTGAAAGCTGGTAAGAAAGCCACAGGAAATATGAGGGTGGACTGGCATGATCTGCCTGCTCTGTAGTGGAGCAGAGGAGACGGCACTGCTAAGGGTCTGATTATCTGTCAGGACTGGAAATTGCGTGCTGGACCTATATATCTTGATACAGCTGCCTCCTCCTGACTTTTCCTGTGTCATGTGTGTTGCTGCAGTAAGGCCTGCACAGCTCAGCTATTGAAGTCAGACAGAATAACTCTTGTTTCACCACCAGTGTGGCCCTCCAGCAGAAACGAGGTGTACCGCAGAATAGCAACCCACACACACTGATACACTCAGAAACACTAACTGTGAGACAAACAAGTAGACAGGGCAGGCACACACAAAGTAGCAGTTTCAAGTTTCTTTATTGTTTGATACCTGGGGAGGTCTTTCTAAGAATCTTACAATTTAAAATTAAATAGATATATAACACAGGGTGAAAGAAGAAAAGCTAACAATTAAACTAGAGGGAAGAAAAGAAGTGAGAGAACTGAACATCCAGTCTCTGACCTGCTCTAGGAACATCAACACCCCTAGAGGTATTTATCTGAAAAGGGATGATCAGGGTTGCAATAGGCCGAAGACATAATGAAACAGGTATGTTTTAAGTTGAACTTAAATTTATCAAATGACAATTATAAATAAAGAGATGTGGGAAGGATGTTCCACAATGTTGAGGTAGTGACACTAAAAATAGTGGTCCTGGTGGAATCAAATACAATCTATCAAATTGAAGGTATCATGCTGGTTCTGAGTGGAGGATGTAAGGAGTTAAGGTATTAATATCCAAGAGAGAAAGAGAGAGAGAGATGGGGTGACTGCTATGAAGTACTTTATAAATGAGAATTAAGATCTCAAATGTAACATGATGGGTAATTGGGAGCTAATGGACTTCTTTGAGCAGAGGGGTCACATGATCATATTTCTTAGAACCTGTACTTAAATTAACTGTAGTGTTTTGCATAAGCTGTAACCACCCGATGTTCTTTGCCTACTGGCCATTCAATAAGGCGTTAGAGTAATCCAAGGAACTAATTACTAAGGTAAGTGTTAAAGTTTCAAGAACATCTTGATTAAATAGCAGTTAAACTGAACAAAAAAACATAATTAAAAAAAAAAAATGTTGAATTACATTGGAAATGTGAGCAGAGAAGGTTAGACTCAAGTTCAAAGTTACTCCTAAAACCTTAACTGTGTACCAGTGAGAGTTGAGTCTCCGCTATGCAGAGTGGAAGAAAAGCACCCAAATGTCCTTGCCTATCAGAATTCAGGTTTTAATTTATTGGGAGTCAACCAGTCAAACATGAAAGTTTTTGGTTGGTACAGACACTTGCTCATCAGAGTCAGTCAAAGACAGGCAGACAGACCTGATGACAAAGTGGCAAATACAGAGTGTTTGAAGGGAATCTAGTAGTTGGGGGGGGGGGGGGGGAGAAAGGGGACATGGGGTGTGAGGGAAGACAATACAAGGGTGATTAACAGGGCTAGAAAGAGAGCAGGGAAATGTAAGGTAGTAAGACACAACTAAATGAGCAATTGAAACACACTCAGATCTCCAATGGCAAATGCCATTACAAGTACCAGTCCAAAAGATAAGTGATGTTTACATTTGTGTATGATTTGTAGCATAAGCATTCAGATTTTCTGACCTTGAGGTCCACAGTCCTTGAGAAATAATCACAGACATGTACACCACAGTGCTGTCCAACACGCCTCTTTTCAAAACCTGGAATTCTCTGTATCATCACTGCATCCACATATAGATTGTGGTTATCCCCAAATCACTATTTCCATGTGGATGCTGTTTCCACATTTCAATGCCAGCATTTCCACATGGAAATCATAGATACGATTTCTAAAATAATATTTGTAACCTAGAGTTTGTGATCATTTCTCTATGTCAAACATGGCTACAGGCCTAAAATTCAACTCCTAGGTAGAAAGGGCGGAGAAATGTTTAAAAATAGCCGTTGTCTGAATGATGATGAATCTTTTTTTCATTAACATTTTTATCCTCTTACTCTTCTATTTGTTTCCAAGCAAAAAAAATGTGCCTTACAAAATTGCTTTTTCTGATGCAAATCTTACCCTTCACTGATTGTCATCTTAATCTTCATCAAGTCTTCTCAGAATGTCTTTGCCCTGAGCATTTCATGTCCATCTCTAATTTAATATAGGTTTATTGAAAGATCTTTTAATAGTATTAGAGAGCAGAGCCAACACTTGGATAGGGTTTACGAACTAGGTTGTTTTATCATTAACCACTACAGAACTATCTGCTACACAGCTGAAGTATAAATGCTAAATTACTAGACTGCAGGTAGCATATGAGTGATGACATTTATACCTGTAAACGAAACATATTGTACTGGTATGTTTAATGTTCTCTTTTCTGACCTTTATAACTCAGAAAAGAGAATGCTAAATATACCTGAATATATTGGGGTTGATATTTAACCAGTAGTGCTCAGCATTTTGCTGGCTCCAGCACTGAATTTCTGGGTTTATGGAGCCGACTAAACCATAACTGGTTAGATGCAGTATTCAGCACTTAACTGGCTATGGCAGACTGCATACAGATAGGATTGACTTTTAGTGGAGGAGTAGACTAGTGGTTAGTGCAGCGGACTTTGATCCTTGTGACTCCGGGCAAATTATTTACCCCTCCATTTTCCCTGGTACAAAATAAGTGCCTGCATATAATATGTAAACCGCTTTGATTGTAACTACAGAAAGGCGGTATATCAAATCCTTTCCCTTTCTCCCTTATATGGTTCTATTTATATAGCTACCTTGGCCAATTAAGTGCTGAATTGGCTGAATATTGGCACTTAACTGGCCAAGTGCTGACTCTTCTCCAGAACGTACCCAAAGTAGCTGGTTTTGATTTAGGTGCTAACCGGACATTTTCCGCGGCACTAACCAGTTAAGTGCTGCTGAAAATGAGAGGTTAGCCTCTTCTCCTGTTTCTGCACCTAACCCACTTGCCTCCCCGCTCTGGCTCAACAGTTACACTTCCTTTTCAACTACAAATTAAGTTCTGATTACTTCTATACCCAATGCAAGAAAGAACAATAAAGTCTTTATACTAGGGGTGTGTGTGCATTCATTTCATATCAATTCTAATCCTAAACATGGAAAAAAAAATATATCAAAATGTCGGTTTTCGTTACAGTAATTATATTTCTAGAGGGGAGGTGGTTTGTTTCTAATATTGTTAATAGCTGCCAGGTTTAAGCTAACTTCAATACACTGACTCATGAATTAGAAAACATCTGTCTTCCAGGAGGAGCTATTCTGCCTCTTGAGGCTATAGCCAGTTCTTATTTCCTGATTGACCCAGCAGAGGCCAGCTCAGGGCATGCTTGGGCATTTCTGCCCCCTTCTGGGATTATACCCTATTGTTTCAATCTTGTTTTCTTGTTCAACTATGTATTTGGTTCAAGTGACATTAAAACTTACCTTGAGCAATCATCGTTCTTAAAATGTTCTTGTTCAACACAGTGGCGTAGCCAGACCTGACATTTTGGGTGGGCCCAGAGTTAATATGGGTGGGCACTATGTATATAGGTGTGAGTAGCGTTTCTTGGGATACTCCTAAATAATGCCTTAGAGTGCACTTGATGAAGGATTTCTAATAAGCAATCTGCCCAACATCAACATAAACCACATACATACTCAGAGCCTATGTAGCAAACCTTACCACCACCAATTCTGAACACACAAATACTATTAACAGTACCTTTAAAAAGGCAGCAATGAATATACACAACAGCAATACGTGTCCCATTGGAAAAGTCAGAGAAGTCAGTGTACCCCACCTCTTTAATTCCCCTACCTCTTAGTTGTTCTGTTTACCTGTCTTA
Organism: Microcaecilia unicolor; assembly: GCF_901765095.1. Taxonomy (NCBI): domain Eukaryota; kingdom Metazoa; phylum Chordata; class Amphibia; order Gymnophiona; family Siphonopidae; genus Microcaecilia; species Microcaecilia unicolor. The sequence continues at coordinate 57,432,825 of NC_044036.1, read as the reverse complement.
TTTAGACTGTATGCTCTTTGAGCAGGGACTGTTTTTTCGTGTATGGTGTACAGCGCTGCGTATGCCTTGTAGCGCTATAGAAGTGATAAATAGTAGTAGTAGTAGTAGACTGATATAGATCCCCATATTTCAAATTTTTTATTAAATTTTCATTTAAAACACAATAAAATAAAGAAAAATAGAAACAATATAACAAAACTTATTACAAGTATGCAAGGTAGAGAAGTGCTTCGCAACATCACATTGAATGACTGTAGAGGCGACTAGAGCTTTTTTCAAAGCGAATCAACATAGGCCTTTAAAGAGGACCAGATCAGTACCTTTTGATGAATTGTTCCAGTGAGGTAAGCTGATGCCATCTCAAATTTGTAGTATAATAACACTGACTGCTACAAAAAATGTTCATTAAGCATTGTGGCATTTTTCCAGTTGGCAAGGATCATATACTGTCCAACAGTAATCAAGATGTCAAATAAATGCTTAGTGCAGTCGGTTAGATCAATTTCTTTTTCTTTTTTTTGTTTTCTTTTATTTTATTTATAACAACTTAATTTTACAAGCACTAAAATAACTTGCCAGAAATACAGAGAAAATAACACACAAGAATTATTTCAATCAGGTAATTCTATACTCTTCCTTCAATCACAAAATAGGGAGAGTGAAACAAGACAAGGAGATCAATTAAACAACAGTAAACAAAGAAAACATGGTATTAACCTGATTATCCCCAGTTATTATTTATCTGAATCATTATTCCACATTGATCGTCTGGTTGGCCTCTTCAAACCCAAAATGGTGTATATAGTCAATTTATTTTGTTGGAAACATACTTATTGTCCAGTATTAGTGGAAATAATACACCTGATTTCATTTTTTTTTCTTTGTTACATTTGTACCCCACACTTTCCCACTCATGGCAGGCTCAATGCAGCTTACATGGGGCAATGGAGGGTTAAGTGACTTGCCCAGAGTCACAAGGAGCTGCCTGTGCCTGAAGTGGGAATTGAACTCAGTTCCTCAGGACCAAAGTCCACCACCCTAACCACTAGGCCACTCCACTTTTAAAACCAGAAATTATTTAACATTACAAACACTTGAGTCTCTAATACAATTCCCACTGATTAAGGTAATTCCAGTTTCACAGGCTTCACTCCTTTTGAATTAATATATTAAGAGGAATCATTTCAGAGGAAAAAACTTTAGGAGTCATACCCGGAACTCTGGGAAAACAACAATCTCGATATTAATCATCTATAATAATATTCATTTTGTTCAAATTTTTCTGGTCTATTATCATTTTCAAAATCTTAACCGTTTCCTACTCCTGTAGAACTTCATTTGCTGTATCAATTTTTCATTCTCAAAGGATTCAATTAGATTATCCATGTGCCTCACTAATAAGATTATTTCTAAAGCAAAATTATTTACTACCACCATTAGGTCCTTGAGCGCCTTCCAGATGATATTCAATGTAACCTCCACGGGAGCCAAAAACTCCAAGCTGATAGCTCTTACAGGTTTAGGAGTGGCACCGCCGACACGTGTTCAGCTGTAAACGACTTCCGTTTCAGCATACACTCCTAACTCACTCCTCCATTCCTTTGGACATGGTGGTTAAATGATTCGGGAGCGATGAAGTTGTTTCCAGATCCAAGAACATCGACGCTCCTTCGCCGGCACTAATCAAAGGACTCACCAACCCAGTCATCTGTGGGCAGCTCGTCGCGCAGCAGTCCCACACTTGCTGCACAGGGGACAAAATGCTGGTCATCGGCGGTTGACCCCCCCATTGTTCCCTTCCTCTCAGTTAAGGTAACTGCAAATGCAGAGAGGAAATTTCAAGTAAATAAAAACAGATCTTCAGAGGACAGCTGGGCCGTTGAGCATATGAGAGCTTCAGGTCAACATCTTTCCAGTCTCTCTAGTTTGGGACACTCTTTCTCTGGTTTCTCCTCAGAAGCCTGTCTGATATGGGTAACCCTTCAGCATAGCCCTCTGAGTCATTGAAACACAGAAGCCCCTCCACCACTACAAGGTGATGTCCCTTCGGAGGGTAGATAAATTTCAAGGGAACAAGATTTGAATACAATCAAAGCTGTGCTAGGATGAACATCAATTTGAAAGATACCACAGATAATTTTCTAAATACTATGCCAAAAAATCTTAATCTTTTCACATTCAAACATCATGTATATAAAGGTTCCAACATGCGCTTGACAGTGCCAGCAAGTTTTGGAAGCAGCCAGTCGCGCAGCATGCATTTTCCGTGGGGGTCTATTTAGCCCTATGATAAAAGAAATACATAGATTGCATAATATTGGTGGATGCCAATGGCCTAATTAAAGTCCTCCAATCTGGAGTGAGCTGGTTCCGGAAATTTCTGATTAACATCTATCTCCCAGGCATCTGTTAGGGAGTGGATGTGCTTATACTGATAAGAAAGCAGCACTTTATAAATAGAGGAAACCCTATGTTTGCTATCAGCCAAGAGCCTAACAGTTTCATAAATACTGGGTTCCTGTAAACCAGCAGACTTTAGTATATTTGTTGCTTTAACACAGTGCATCAACTGCAGCCATTACAGATATTGTATGCTAGGAATATGAAATGCGGTTATCACCTCTTGAAATGTTAACAAGGTGGATTGACCCTTTAGACATATGTCTTCCAAAGTCCAAATTCCAGAATTGGCCCAAGTCCTCCAAAAAATATTTTTTTATTAATGTGAAACTTGGGATTGCTCCAAATTGGTCTTTGAGGAATTTGAATATACTGATATAGATCCCCACACAAACTACATGCCAGATGAATCTCTCACCTTGGCTACATGAAGAACACAGACCAACCCTTGTCAATTACAGAAAAAAGGACCAAAAATTTGAAATTATCCAGTAGCCCAGCATCAGCCCTGCCCTTCCCTTCCCCCATCCCTCCCTGTAGCCCAACATCAGTCCTACCTTTCTCTTACTATCCCCCACCCCATTCATCACTGTAGCCCAGCATCAGCCCCACCCTTCCCTTCCCTACCCCCATCCATCCCTATAGCCCAGCATCAGCCCTTCCCTTCTCTACCCATCCATCCCCATAACCCTGCATCAGCCCTTCCCTTCCCCACATCCATCTTGTACCTAGGAATCACTGTACATGTTAAAAAGTTTTTATTTTACCTGGGTAGCTGATCTGTTGTTAGTGATCTGTAACCTGTCATTAAAATCATCCACAGTACTTGAAGATTGGAGGGTGGCCAATGTAATGCCAATCCAGGAAATTACAGACTGGTAAGCCTGATTCAGTGCAGGGGAAAATAGTGGAAATTATTATAATGAATAAAATTACAGAACACATAGGCAAACATGGCTTAATGGGACAAAGTCAACATGGGTTTAGTCGAGGAAAGTCTTGCCTCACCAATTTGTTTCATTTCTTTGAAGGCGGAAATAAACATGTGGATAAAAGTGAGTCGGTTGATGTAGTATATCTAGACTTTCAGACAGTTTTTGACAAAGTTCCTCATGAGAGACTCATGAGAAAATTAAAAAGTCATGGGAAAGAAGGCAATGTCCTTCTGTGGATTAGGAATTGATTATTGGACAGAAAACAGAGGGTACGGTTAAATGGCCATTTTTCTCAATGGAGGTGGATGAATAGCGGAGTGCTACAGGGATCTGTACTGGGACCAGTGCTATTTAATATATTTATAAATGATCTGGAAATGAGGTCATTAACGTTTCAGATGACACAAAACTATTCAAAGTTGTCAAAACACATGTGGATTGTAACTAATTGCAGAAGATCTTAGGAAACTGAAAAAGTGGGCATCCAAATGACAGATAAAATTTAGGGCCCTGTTTACTAAGCTGTGCTAGAGATGTGCTAGCATTTTTAGCACATGCTAAATGCTAGAGACACCTATAGGAATATATGGGTGTCTCTAGTGTTTAGCGCACACTAATTTTAGCGTGTGCTAAAAACACTAGCGCACCTTATTAAACAGGGCCCTTAATGTGGATAAATGCAAAGTTATGCACATTGGGAAGAATAATCTGAATCATAGTTACCTGTTGCTAGGATCCACCTTATAAGTCAGCACTCAAGAAAAATATCTAGGTATCATTGTAGACCATACGCTGAAAACTTCTGCCCAGTGTGCATCGGCAGTGTTATGATTCTATTAGAGTTCTGCTAGTCAGACAGGGGAATGCTTGGAACCGCTCCTGATTGATCCATCAGGGGCTGAGCTGATGTCAGTCTGATCTACTTAAGTTTACATTTCCCTACAACCCCTGCTTTGGCGTTACTCCAATTCTGCTGAAACCTTACCTTTGCTCTGTCTGAGCTATTAGCTCTGTGCTTGTGTGGAGTTGTTCTCCTTTCCTTGCTTGCAGTTCCTGTTGCTCTAACTCTGTCTGTCGGATCCTGCCTGCGTGTGTCTAATTACCTCTCTCACTGCACCTGGGTTTCTCTGTTTGGCTGTGTGCTGTGTGGTGAGTTCCTACTTCGTTCTGTTCCAGTTTGTTTGTTTTGCTTCCCCTTCCTTCAGAGTTCGCTTTCTGCCGTGTTTGTTTTCTGCTTGGCAGGACCTGCCCTTGTGGACCCTTTGTTTCTTTGCTCTTTCTTTGTACTCCCAATTAACCCATTGTCTGCAGTGTGCCCTGCCTCTGGTTGCTGTGTGTGTGTGCTGAGCTTGGTTTAACTCTTTGTTTGCAGAGTTCTGCTTCTGGCAGTTGTCTGTTTACTGCAGTCTTTCCTTGTGACTGTTTCAGTCCTTTCTTTGCTGTACTACCTTCTGTATTACAGAGCACTGTCCCTTTCTGTGCTGGGTGTGTGTGTGTGTTAGGCTCCGCATTCCATTTTGCGGACTTTTCCCTTCTCTGTCTGTTGAGGGTCTCTGCCTATGGTATCTTATATTACAGTCCCTCATTTTTTTTGTGTGTACTGGGCAGGGGCGTATCTGGACTCGGGCGGTAGGGGGGCCAGAGCCAGAGGGAGGGGGCACATTTTAGCCCCCCCCCCGGTGCCACCGATCCCCCCCGCCATTTCCGGACCCCCCCCTCGCCACCAATGACACCCTCCCCCGCTGCTGTCACTTACCTTTGCTGGCGGGGGACCCCAACCCCCCGCCAGCCGAGGTCCTCTCTTCCATGCAGGCTGCGCCGCTGCAAGTTTCAACGCTTCCTGTTCTTCTGAGTCTGACGTCCTGCACGTACAATGCGCAGGACGGCAGACTGAATTCCAAATTCTGAGTCTGACGTTCTGCACGTTGTACGTGCAGGACGTCAGACTCAGAAGAACAGGAAGTGTTGAAACTTGCATCCTGCACGGAAGATAGGACTTCGGCTGGCGGGGGCTTGGGGTCCCCCGCCAGCAAAGATCGGCGACGGGTTGGTGGCGGGCGGGAGGGGGAGGTGGAGAGGGTCTGTTGTAGGGGGTCCAGGGCGAAATCTGCGGGAGCCCAGGCCCCTGTGGCCCTACGCAGATACGCCCCTGGTACTGGGCTTCGGCTTGACGTGTTTCTCAGTATGCTTCCATTTCTCTGATTACCAGCACCGAGGGTGTTGCTGGTGCTCTGGTCCCTGTGGGGGACCCCTCGTTTAGTCTCTTTCTCCCCCCCTAAGTATGAGTTGGTTCCAGTTAGGCCGTGAGGCCCGCATGCTTGAATTCTGAGTAAATCTGATCCTGTTAGGCCGTGAGACCCACCTGATTGCCCTATCTTCCCTTTTCTGGACATGCAAGTTGGTTGTTGCGTGTGTGTGTACAGGGCTTGGTAGCTGGGGTAGTTTGTAGTGCCTGCTCGGCCCACCCTCGGCCTAACTCCTATACTAGGTCTCGGCCGGGACCCAAGGACTCACAACCAGACTAACAGGTGGCCAAAAAGCAAACAGGATGCTAGGAATTGTTAGGAAAGGGATGCAAAATAAGACCAAGAATATTATAATGCCATGTATTACTCCATGGTGTGACCTCACCTGGAGTATTTCATTCAATTCTGGTCACTGTATCTCAAAAGAGATATAGCAGAATTAGAAAAGGTTTAAAGAAGAGCGACCAAAATTGTAAAGGGGATGGAGCTCCCCCTTATGAGGAAAGGCTAAAGAGGTTAAGGCTTTTCAGCTTGGAAAACAGACAGCATAGGGGGGATATGATTGAGGTATATAAAATCCTGTGTGGTGTATAATGGGGTAGAAGTAAATCAATTTTTCATGCTTTCAAAATGTACAAAGGTCAAAGAACACTGGATGAAACTATATGGACATGCTTTTAAAACAAATAGGAGATATTTTTTCACTTGAATAATAATTAAGCTCTGGAACTTGCTGCCGGAGGATGTTTGGACAAGTTCTGTTATTTGATGGACATGGGGGAAGCCACTGCTTGGTAACATGAAATGTTGCTTACAATTGGGGTTCTGCCAGGTACTTGTGACCTGAATTGGCAACTGTTGGAAGAAGGACACTAGGCTAGATGGACCATTAGTCTGACCCAATAAGGCTATTCTTGTGTTCTAATGAACCAGCCAAAATAAATGTACTGATAGATTGGCTCAGTCACCTAAATACAAAAGCTGATAAGAATCAGATACATTTGAGTTCCCTCAGCAGCTTGCACAGAGCTGGCAAGGTACCCAGTCCTCATTTTAAGCTTATATCCTCAACAACAAGAGATTTGTAGTTTCTCATACCACCCATTTGCTACATGTCCTAAAATGCACCAGAATGAGGTTTCAGTAATCCAGGACTGGAATATAGTTTCCCTTCTGGAACTGATCTAGAAATTACTTTAAAGATTTTCTTGTAATATAGATTCCTAGCACGGTAAGTTCTAGGGTAAGCATTTTGGAAACCTTGTTTAAATATTTCCTTGTTCAATCCTAAATCTTTCTGTGAGATTTATCATTACTATTATTCAGTCAGAGACTTTTACCAAGCCTATTCCAGATTGTATAGTAAGTAATCAAGTTCCTTTTGTTTTCTGTGATGCTAGAACACGTTTATTACATATTTTTATATTTTTTACAATTGTATCTTGTTTGCTTTCTAGTTTTTGCGACGCCTTACGGTCCCTGGAAGCAGGTTGCTTGATTGAAATGCTGTTTCCAATATGAATATCAGCGTCAGGCAGTAGAATCCTTCAATCAGCGCTTAAACTGCAGTTGCAGGATAAGTAGTCGCTTTTGAATAACCTTTTCAAGTTTCTATTATGTGAAAATGTCAAATTTAAATTTTGATCCCTGAATACTGGGTGTGTTTGTATTAGCCAGATGGTAACTCGGAATTGGCGCGCGTTGGGAACGCATAGGCCTTATGCGGCTTAGTGAAAGGGCCCCTTTGTGCTATGTACTCTGACCCTCTCCATTGCATGCCAGATGGGACCTATTTTATGCTCGTTTGTCTTACTATTTTTTCAGAAAGTCTGTAGTGTCTTATATAAAGCTGTACTAGAGAATTGCATTTTTGGTAGAATATTGAATATGCTCAAGGGTATGAGATGTTTTTATCTGTATCTGTACTTGCTTTGGAAATGTCTCTTCAATAAAATCACAAAACTGAGCAACTGAACTCTGGAGTAATGCCTTGTTCTAGACACCACCCGCCATAACCAAAGAAATATTGTCTTAGATGAATATGTGTGTGTGTGTGTGTGTGTGTGTGTGTGAATGAAGGTGGAAGGAGGTGGGGTAATGGAATCAATGAAGATACATCAGAAGAAAAGTCATTAGTGCACTAATATTGGCCACTCCCATAGTACGTTTCCTCTTGAAACTCACAGGAGGAGGTCAATAATATAGGTAACAGCTAAAAGTGGAAACATGGGATACCTCCTGATTCAACAAAGGACTGAAAGATTCCCCACCATTCACTGAAAAACTGTCTTCTGAGAGGAAAATGCCACCAAGAAGGTGGAGGTACACTAGGATCCTATGCAAGGAAACGCACACAGCAGGGAGTAGGAAGGGAGGGCTCCTCCAAGAAACGGGAAAGAGAAGTGCTGGAGCAATCAACACATAATGGAGGTTTCTTTCGGCAGAGACATCGGATAAAATACCTAAATCCGGTATTACATAACACCAATATACCACAGATAATAGAATATACAAAAATCAGCTGTACACTATAAGACTCCCGAGGAAGGCACTTTTTAGCGCCGAAACACAGCTGTGTCGAGTCGAGTTTTTCACTGTGTAACTTGGAATAAAGATTTGATTTACAATATACGTCTTCTCCAGTTTCTTGGAGGAGCCTTCCCTTCCTACTCCCTGCTGTGTGCGTAAACTGTCTTCTGAACCAAATGCTTGTCAATAGGGCCAGTAACCATCAATTCTGAAGAAACAAGATATTTAAATTTAGCTTTCTTTTATCCATTATTTAGCTTTCCTTTTATCCATTTCAACTGGAATCCAACAGAGTCTACTGCCTATGCTCCTTAGCACCACAATTCCAGTGATTTTGAAAGGTATTCTGCAGCTCTGGATGTCGCCATCACCACATTGAACCTGCCTCCTCCTATGCAAACTGTGTTCTAGCAGAACCAGTGTCTGGGTGATGATATCCTTATTTCCATCTATTTATTTATTTATTTTTATGAACCTCACACCTTTCCAATAGTAATTCAAGGTGAGTAGCATGCAAGTACATTAGGTTCATGCATTTCCCTGTCCCTGAAGATCTTGCAATCTAATTTTGTACCTGAGGCAATGGAAAATTAAGGGCCCTGTTTACTAAGCCATGCTGTAGGCACGCTAGTGTTTTTAGCACATGTTAACGTTAAAGACACCCATATACTCCTATCATTAGCGCGCACTAATTTTTAGTGAATGCTCTAAACACTAGTACACTTTAGTCAACAGGGCCCTATGTGACTTGCCTAAAGTCACAAGCATTATCAGTGGAATCTGAACCCTGGTCTCCCTGAATCTCATCCCACTTCTTTAACCAATAGGTCATTCCTGTATTTTTAAATAATTGTCCACTAATCATAGTGCAGCAGCAGCATCTCAGGGCTGTTGTTACAACTGACTGTGCTAGAATTCTGTGAAATTTAGTCAGATGCTGAAAAGAATCCGTAGGCAGAAAAGGTTTAGGGTTATGTTATAAATGTATTTGCAAATATATATTGCAGACCTAGAAAGGGCATTATCTGCTCTGTTGTCATTTGATCCATGCTTCTCCAAGCAATTGACAATAAGTGATAGATAAAAAAAAAAACATCCATAAAGGTCAAACTCCATACATAATGTTATGCAGTTTGCACACAGAGAAAGCCCAATAAATACATTAGTATTGAACTGAAACCTATCAAAAACATAAGAAAAGTCATGCTGAGTCAACCAAGGTCCACTGAGTTCAATATCCTGTCTCCGACAAAGGCCAGCCCGGGTCACAAGTTCTGTAGCATTATCCAGTTTTATGCCCCGGGTTCTCTCATATTGTCTCAAATAAATTACCTAGATATACACTCTTCAAGTTCTTTGGCTAATACACAAGTAATATAAGCTTTTCTTAAAGCTGTTTCTAATTACAGTGATAAACATTACAATTTTGGGAACCTATTTTATCTCCTTTCACAAGCCTGCTGTTATCCTATTTTTTAAAATCTTCCTTAACTTCGGCAAAGTATTGACATCAAAAATTCTAAACCACGAACTTATGGCAGTATAAAACTGCAGTTATTTTCAGGAAACAATTTATCCACATCATTTTAATCTTCTCTACTAAAACATCACCTAATGCTTTAAAGATCAAAGCACTATATCATTCCTGTCTCTCCTATCTAAAGTTTAGCTTACATTTTAAACATTGGGAGTCTGTATCTCAAATGTGACTGGATGTTTCATTTGAAGATTACAAACATATACATATTTTGAAACAAATGCTTCATCTTTTTAATGGGGTGAATTGTGCAAGATAGCAATGAGAATAAGAATGTTAAGCGAAATCAAATAGTCATTTTAATCTGGAGTTTAATGTTGTGTGGTAGAAAATGTATAGCACATACAGAAATAGTCAGGACCCCCAGCCCTCCATGATTTTGCAGCCACAAAAATGACAGCAATATCAGGCCCTTCCCAGGGAAGGCCATAGCAATAGCTATGATCCTAGGGCAGCGTAGCGCTTTAAGCCCCATGCTGATGTCTACTTCCATGCTAAGGGCCCTGTTTACTAAGGTGCCGTAGCATTTTCAGTGCATAAAAATTAGCATGTGCTAATGCTAGAGACACATGGGTGTCTTTAGCATTAGTGCGTGATAAAAATACTAGCTGCGTCTACAGTGTGGCTTGGTAAACCGGGCCCTAAATGTTACTCTTTCAGCAACATGAATTAAACTGTGACAGTCTGGCCTCAAAGCAGAGAGGAGAGGACATGCTGTAAAGTGCAGCACTGCCAATGGCCTTCTGATAGTACCAAGGTGGTCTCTAAGGATACTCAAAGGCGCTATCTAGATAACACATCTAAATATCCTGATCAGCGGCACTTATGTGTTACTATTGATTGTATTCTCTTGTTACTATGTAAGCCACATTGAGCCTATGATGAGCAGGAAAGCGCGGGGTACAAATGCAATAAATAATTTAAATAAATAAATAATAGATACTGTTATTCAGATAAATGCTTTTGACTATTGACCTGTATTTTACTTACAAGTTTGAGGCTCATGTCTGGTCATTGCTTGTCCTGTGACCAATAAACAGAGATTTACAGTGTTTGAGCTCAGTAGATATCCTTTGATATTTTCCATCCATCAGGTACTGCAGCTGGTACCAGACAAGAAGCAGAGTCCAGGAAAGATGAGCAAGCAGGTCTTGCCAGTCGTCATAAGGACCAAAGACTTGAGACAATATTATGCAGCAACCAGCCAAGAATATACCAAGAGCAAAAGATGAGAGAAGAGGCTGATGACAGGGAGGTTCACAATCATGAGGCAGAGGAAGGGGATGATCTTGATGAACAGTAAAAAACAAACAAACAAAAAAACCGAGTAGTCTGTACGCTCAGGAAACATCTTACAAAGAATGTATCACTTTCAAAATCTGCACGACTGTTCATAAAATTATTTATGGCGAGGCACCTGGATACATGACAGACCTTATCGACCTGCCAACCAGAAATACCACAAGATCTTACCTAAACCTCCACTACCCATCCAACAAAGGACTCAGATACAAATTCACCTATGCATCCAGCTTTTCCTACTTAAGCACACAACTATGGAACGCACTGCCAAAAGCAGTAAAAACTACGCTAGACCACCTAAATTTCCGGAAAGCACTAAAGACAGTCCTGTTCAGAAGAGCATACCCCACTGACCCAACATAAAAAATACCTGGACACCTGCGACACAATATAACCAAAGACCGTAATGGACATTACCTGACTCTTCCTCCCCCTGTCCCTCTCTAAACTCCCCCAATTACCTACCATACATGTACCTTATCTACCATATCACCTTGTACTCATTCATACATTGTACTTGTTCAGACCGATACCAGCTAACGCCATTAATGGTAATATGTAAGCCACATTGAGCCTGCAAAAAGGTGGGAAAATGTGAGATACAAATGCAACAAATAATAATAATAATAATAATTTCAATGAGAAATGTTATGTACTTATTTAGTCATCATACTTATGTATTACTAGTAAACAACATTTAATTATGTTAAGCTATGTTGATGTTACTGACATTTTAGTGTTACTACTTAACAATTTTTGCACATTAAAAATGTTTGAACTAAAACACAGTAAAGTAACATCACTCAAATGATACAATAAAGAATGTGCCAGAATTTTGCAGTCACTGTGAATGCTCAAAGTGTCCAACCCTAGCTTTGATTGAAAGATGAAGGGGCTCAGTATGATGGAAAGCATTGAAGAGATGGGGAGAGAGATGTGTGTGAAGTCAATCGGTCCTTGTGGCAGGTTGTCTCAGATCATCTGCAGTGCTTCCTTGTTTGGCAATTATTTGCAGCTTTGGGTGATAGGCCTCCAATATTGCTCCACAGACAAAACATTAACAGTAAGCTAGTACCTTTTTTTCCAAATAATGGTAGTTTTACAGTGCAAACATTTTTGAATGCATAAAAATCATTGGGTGGTCACACTAAAAAGTTTGTAATTTCACCTTGTTTAAAGATAATCTAACTGTACTTGGCAAATAAACATAGTACCAACAAATAAAACTGTAAAATTTCACACTGAAATTCCAAGTGGTTGCTGAGAAAACAACAACAACAAAAAACTCTAGGGGGTTACTTTAATTTACTAAAGGAACTTTCTTGTCTAATATAAATGGACAGATGATTTCAAAGAGTAGAGACAACCACACTAAATAGTAAACATAATTCTCGTTTTAATCTGACTTTTAATTGAGACAGAATAGACAAAAGAAGTTGATAGGAATATCGCAAGATTCTGGTTGGAGTATATGGAATTAGAGCACTATACAGAAATAGAGGAATACCTGAGGAAAAAAAAAACCTGATGAAAAATAACTCGAATTTTAAAAGGAATGGAAAGGGATGCTGGAAGCCAATTTTCTGTCTGTAAGAATGGTGCAACATGATTGAATTTCAGTTTATTATAAAGTAGTTTTGTTACAAGAAATGATTTATTTTGGGGGAAAGAGCTCTAGAGCACTCGCTACTGTTTATAATTTAAGAGCAGGCGCTGTATTTATAAGTTTTAGGATATCAATTTCTCCACCAATCACCAAAGGTGATAATTGCAATAAATTAAATAAATTAAGTATATATCTCTGTTGAAATGCAGTATTCTGTACTGCAAGATTTGAAAGCATGTACTCAGAGCACAAAGAGACTATACTTTTAGCTTCAGAAAAGGTTTATTTTAAAATACAATTGCGCACGAGAGGTAAGGGTCTTACAGAGAATCTGCACTTAAAGCCAGGTAGCAGGTCTAGATCAAAAAGTTATAACTCACAGAACAGTCCTTTTGTTACAGAGCATGCTGTGGTCCATTGAAGATTGATGAGCCATGAGGCAGAGGCAGGTGGACTGCAGGTCAGGTCCCAAGAGTGAGCATCAGGTTCCAAGAGAGAGCAGCAGGTCCCAAGTGAGCTTCCCGAGAGAGCTGGGCTGTTTCCAGGCTTTTTATAATGTTCCCTGAGTTGTAGTTTGCAGGGGATCTTGGGTATTGTAGTTTGCAGGGAGTCACATGTCATCAGCCCTTTGTCTTTACATGTGCTGAAGTCTTATCTGAAGGGGGAAAGCACTGAGTCCTTTGTGGCAAGTGGTTTATGGCTTCCTGTTTATCCTTTCATTCTGAGTCAATAGCTGGAGTTATACCTTCCCAGACTCTCTGTCTGCTTCAGTTTTTTGTTCTCTAGAGATGTCTTGGTGACCCTCCCAGCCAGCTTTTGTCTCTGTTAAGTGTTTGTAATTGACTGGCCGTGCTATCAGAGGGTCCCAGGAAAAAGGGGAAAGAAGGTATTGAAATGCAGTTTCAATACATCTTTTAAAAGCTGCATTTTTATATTGGTATATCTGATTCAGCAAAATCTGCTCAATAATTCTGACACCATGTTACAGTTTGATAGATTATTTTGTCTCAGATCTAACTTCTCAGTTGACAAACAGTAATGCTCTGATAGAGAGTTACAATAATCTAGTTAACAAATGATAAGATCTAGAATTAATATATGAAGGGAATGGAAATCAAGAATAGAAAGAATGGAATGAATCTTCATAAGGGCAGACTAATCTTTGTAGAATTGACTAGAGGTATATTCATATAAAAAGTAACAGAAATATTGGGGGCCTTTTATTAAAGTGAAGTAAAGTTCTGCATTTATCCCTGGATTCTATGGCATGCATTGGGCACATTCCATAATTGTGTGAGCAACTGAATTGACAAATGAGTGGTTGACAATAATTGGGAACAAATAATCAATTATTGGAGCTAATTGGCAACAATTTAAATTTACGTGCACGTCTTCCTAGTTGGGATTCTATAAACATGTGTCCATACAGTTTTTTACGTGGATCTAGAAAGAGTGTGTGGCCATGGGAGGGGTATGAACAGATTGGGGGTGTTCCTAGAAATTGCACTAAGGGGCCCTTTTACAAAGTAGCAGTAGGGCTATCGTTATGTGTAATGCGGCCCACCTGGCAGTAATTTTGAAGTTGGTGCACACTGTTTCCCATGGTAGAAAATATTTTCTACTGCGGGGGGGGGGGGGGGGGGGCGTGTTCCTGGCAATAATCAACAGTGTGGCCACATTGGTGCATGCTGCATGAGTACTGCACATATAGCGTATGCGCCCTTACTGCTAGGTCAATGGGTGGCAGTAAGGGCTTAGGCAGTAAATAGCTGCACGCTATTTTTAATTTTAGAGCATGGCCATTTACTGTCCCCATTTTTAAAAAGCCTTTTTTTCTCAGTAACCCTTTCGGAATTGGCTCCCCCTTTCCCAGAATGTTGCCCAGAAATTTCTTTCTCCTGTAGGATCTCCGATTCTCCTAACGTATTTCATATCACCTCCCCCATACAATGACAAGCTCTAACCAGTTTCTGATTCATCTTTGTCCCTAATGAAATAATTAGCTGTACTTCATCCACATACGTATGTGCTTCCCATCCAAATCAATGAGGCGCCCCAACAATGGGCTTGCCACGTGCCAACCTGGAACTACCACAGAAGCCCGGTGGTAGTTCCCACCCAGAGCATGTGCCATTGCTGGCACTACAAAAATATTTTCCATTTTTGTAGCACCGATGTTTACCCGGTGGTAATCATGCAGTACCGCGCGCTGCCCGGTTACTGCTGGGTTAGTGTGGGAGCCCTTACCGCCCCCTCAATGGGTGGTGGTAAGTGTTTCCCACTGAAATGATCATGCGGTAAGTGGTTCACTTAGAACTTGGTCATTTCTTGTTGAGAACAAAGAGACAGCCTTTTACCCGTTGTGGTAAAAGGGGGCCTCTGAAACTAGCATAGGCCCCCTATTACCACAGCTTAGGAAAAGGATCCTTGAATGAATTCACACACAGTCCATATGAAAATATTGAAAAAAAGGGGGCAAGGGAGAGAGGAACTTTAATCTTACTAACCTTCCAAGAAGAACAATCTCCCTGTGATTCTATCTAAAGCATCTTCCCTGTAGAAAAGAGGATATCCATTTCAAAACAGTTACACTCAGTCCTAGAGGGTTCTTTTTTAAAGTTAAGATTCATCTAGGTAGCTCATGACATCACTCACACAAGTCTTTTGAATATTAGCTCTTTTGCACCTAGAGTTAGTGCAGGAACCTTATGCAGCAAATTTATTGTAAATCTCAAGACTATAAGGGTTTTGTATTAGTTACTTTCTTGTTTTCACCATACTTTTCCTTCCTTTGTCCTCTCTTCTTACAACTCATACTTTCCCAAAACACAAATGATTGAACAGTAGAAACCAAAGCCCCCCAGTACTTCCATACGTTTACCTTTTCAAATTGTTCACCTCAGTTTCCAAAGTGAAGCCATTCTCTACTTCATCTTAGCAGAGTTGAATCAAAAACATTGGACACTTTCCAAATAGGCACATTTTGAATATTTGAAAAAAAAAAAAAAAAAAGAGTATGCTACATTGATTTTTGGATGAAATTTTAGATACGTCCTGAAGAATTATTTGTTGATATAAAGACTAAAACATCATTTAAAAAAATCGTTGAACAAAAACTTATTGTAATCTCTATTTGAAGATGCCAAGGGATATTGAAACTGCTGTGTTGTTTTTTTATTAGACCATTTGATTGTCTATGCAGACTTGCATTTGGCAATTCCAATATTTCAAAAGGGCAAATAGAAAGTAGCAATATTCACCCTATATTGATTGCAAATTTTATTTTGAAGTTTATGGGATTTTTCCCCCTTAATTCTTTAAGGTTATAATTGCTCTGAACCTCTGGTGACAGCTTTGTTTGTAACAGTATCACAAATTACCTTACAGATAATCTGATTGATCTATATTTTGCTGTGATGACAAAAATGACACCCTGCATAGCATAAACTAATGGAATATCTCTATATGGGTTTGATGTTCTAGAGAGGTTTTCCCATTTGGCTCCTTTATTTCAATTTATATACTATTTAATTAGTGAAAAGATGCTCTAAGTGGCTTACACCAAAGAATCAGATAAATGTATATACTAAATAACATATGCAAGCCACACTCTTACTAAATATATTGACTACAAAAACAAAACAAAAAACAGCAAAACATTCAAAATATAGCTAAAATCCAATTAAATTGAAATAAACACGCTGTGTATATTAGAAACATGCCTACTCCCTATGGACATAGCATGAGTGTTTATTTTATTCATGTTCTTAATCATATCTGATGAGAAAATGTTTAAAAGAGTGGCAGTTTCAGCACTAACAGATGAGGAGTTAGCGAGGTGAATTTATTATTGTGCTTTCAGTTTCTTAATATACCTTAAAACATATGGGAGGTGATTCTAAAAGTGGGCACCTCTGTTTATAGGCCCCAATACCATGGGACGAGAGCCTATTCTATAATGGCATCTGGGCAGCATCTGGCCACCAGTATACAGTGTCTAAAATTTGGGCATCTGCAGTTACACCAGCCATAGACCTGGTGTAAATAGGAGTGCCCAAATGTGGCAAGGGACAGTGTGTAACTACCATCCCTGCCCATGTCCTACTCAAGCTCCATCCCTGTATATGCTCCCCTTGCATTTAGGCACCATGCCACTTAGGTATGCCCTTACAGAATAGCGCTTGGGGCATATGCTCTTTTTGCGTTCCTGTGTAGTGTCCATGATTTATAATGTGCTATGAGTATAGATTTATATATATATATGTTCAGGGCCGGTCTTAGGGCGAGGCGACCGCATAGGGCCTCGCGCTCAAGGGGGCCCTGCGTGGCACGCGCCTCCGCCCCGACAGCCCGAGTTCCAGTCCCCCTCCCTCTGAATTTTAAAGGTTACCTCGTTGGGTTACGGGCTGCGGCAGGCGGCAGCAGTGAAAAGCGTGCGAGCTGCTCGGCGCTTCAGGAGCCTTCCCTTCCCTCTCTTGGAGCTCGGAGGGATGGCCCGGGAGCATGGGGGGGGCTCAGAGGGAGGGGTGGCTGCCCTGGAGCTAGGGTGGGGACGGGGCTAGGGTGGGGCCCCATCAAACTGGTCTGCAAAGGGTCCCGCACTTGCTAAGACCGGCCCTGTATATGTTATTAGAACTGTGACAATAGAAGGACTTTTGGTGGGGTTTTTTCACAGACAGCGTTCTGTTTGATTAAACAGACTATCACAACGTAGTGGGCAATATGCCCTAACTTTGTGGTTCTTTTCCATTATTCCATATTATACACACAAGAACCATTCTGACCCCTGAGGCAGGCGTTTCTACACCGAAACACGGACCGTGTCGGGTCATTTTCAGATTAAAGGACGACCGTTATCTCTATCCTGAAGGCCTAGTGTTGCTTTTCTTTTCTGTGACAATAAAAGGATAAAGACATTTATGAAAGGAGTGGAGCATGCTCGGTGGGGGGAAGAGGGGTTGGTGGTTGGGAGGCGAGGATAGTGGAGGGCAGACTTATACGGTCTGTGCCAGAGCCGGTGATGGGAGGCAGGACTGGTGGTTGGGAGGCGGGAAATACTGCTGGACAGACTTGTACGGTCTGTGCCCTGAAAAAGACAGGTACAAATCAAGGTAAGGTATACACATACGAGTTTATCTTGTTGGGCAGACTGGATGGACCATGCAGGTCTTTTTCTGCCGTCATCTACTATGTTACTATCCAGCTTATAATCGAACGAGAATAACGCCCAAGTTCCGACCTAAATCGGGAGATGGGCGTTCTTCTCACAAAAACAAATAAAGCGGTATAATCGAAAGCCGAACTTTGGACGCTTTCAACTGCACTCCGTCGCGGATGCGGACAAAGTGGACGGGGGCGTATCGAAGGCGTGTCGAAGGCGGAACTGGGGCGTGGTTATCGGGCGAACAGAGATGGGCGCCCTTCGCCGATACTGGAACAGTTTTGAGCTAGAATTTAGGACACTTTTCCTGGACCCTGTTTTTTGATGAATAAGGCCCCCAAAAGTGCCCTAAATGACCAGATGACCCCCAGAGGGAGTCGGGGATGACCTCCCCTGACTCCCCCAGTGGTCACTAACCCCCTCCCACCACAACAAATGATGTTTCACAACTTTTTACTTTCACCCTCAAATGTCATACCCTCCTCCCAAGCAGCAGTATGCAGGTCCCTGGAGCAGTTGTTAGGGGGTGCAGTGGACGTCAGGCAGGTGGACCCAGGCCCATCCCCCCCCTACCTGTTACAATTGTGCTGCTTAGTGCTACTAGTCGTCCAACCCCCCCAAATCCACTGTACCCACATGTAGGTGTCCCCCTTCACCCCTTAGGGCTATAGTAATGGTGTAGACTTGTGGGCAGTGGGTTTTGAGGGGGATTTGGGGGGCTCAACACCCAAGGGAAGGGTGCTATGCACCTGGGAGCTCTTTTACCTTTTATTTGGTTTTTGTAAAAGTGCCCCCTAGGGTGCCCGGTTGGTGTCCTGGCATGTGAGGGGGACCAGTGCACTATGAATCCTGGCCCCTCCCACGAACAAATGCCTTGGATTTATTCGTTTTTGAGCTGGGCGATTTCATATTCCATTATCGCTGAAAAGCAAAAACGCCCAGCTCACACCTTGACGAATAAAACATGGGCGTCTTTTTCTTTTAAAAAATACGATCCGCCCCGCCCCTTCACGGACCCGTTCTCGGAGATAAACGCCCATGGAGATAGGCGTTTCTGTTCCATTATGCCCCTCCATGTTACTATGTTACTATGTTATTCACATTTATGCACAGATGTGCACACATACACCCATCAATGTTAGTATTCAATGCATTTAGGGGTAGATTCCAATAAATGGCACCCAAAATTAAGTACACACTCTAAACAAATGTCCAAGATCGATCAGAAGTGATGTGATGCAGTATAGCTTTTTAGATTTTATGGAGGAAAAGCCTCAAATCAAAAGAGAACACTCCGTCGTTGATCATTCAACATAAAGGAGGTCCCTTTAATCATCACGGGCAAAAAACTTCCTAGTGAAGAGTTGAGCTGATTAGAACCTATTCAATTCTTAATGGTTCTACCAGGGTACACTTATCTCTCAATCCTGCAGTCACTTAAGTGCCAAAATTAAGTGCCAGGATGATCTATGCTGAGCTAGTATTCTGTAAAGGGCATTCTATGTGGCACATCCTTTATAGAATACTAGCATAAGTCTGCATTTTGCACTTAACTTTGGGCATGAACATTTACATCTGTCAAATGCTGGTGCCCAACTCATGGCAGTTAGGTGCACAAATGTAGGTATTCCATAATATTGCCACCTAATTTCTGGAAATGCCCCTGACTCACCCATGCCCCTCCCATTGCCACACCCCCTTTGAAGTTGCATGCTATGAAATTTAGATGCACATGTTCATAAAATAGGGTGTAGGGCAGTTGATATCAAGATGTATGATTATTTCTTGTTATGTTTCTGTTGTACTTGTTAATTTATATTATATTAAAAATTAATAAAGATATTTGAACTAGTAACTCTTAATTACTGCCAATTAAGTGCTTGTTAATGCTAATTGATGGTTAGCACCTAAATGATATACAGGAGAATTTTTGAACCAGAAAAAAATGTCTTTTTGTTTCAAAAATGTCCATTTCATAGATGTTTTGTGCCCAGTGTATTTTTCTTTTGTGACCATTTTTGAAACAAGAACAGTCCAAGGGGAAAGCACACAAATACAAGCCAATGGGATGTACATGGGGGGGGGGGGGGGGGCAGTATTCTTAGTAGACTGGCCACACAGACATCCCAGCAGAGCATTGGGGCATCCTAGGGGGCACTGCAGTGCACTTCACACCAAAGGTCCCAGGTACACAGTCCAAAAGCCTCCAAAAGCCTACTGTACCTAACTGTATACCATTAAAATAGCCCTTATGTCTGTAGGTGTCATCTATATGTGGGTATAGTAGGTTTTTGGAGGCTCACATTTTCCACCACAAGTGTAACAATTAGAGTGGGATATGGGCTTGGGTTCCTTTCTCTTCAGGGCCTTGCTCCAACCATTAGGCTAACTCCAGAGACCTGCTTGCTGCTTTAATAGGACTAGCCATAACATTTGAATCTGTCATTGAGCCTGGTATGCATTGTTTCTTTAACAAATTGCAAAAAAGCACAAGGAGCCTTCAAGTTAGGGGCATCTCAGCTTTACTTTATTGACAATATACAGCAGTTTTGTTTTGACCAGTGCGGGAAGCTTTAGTTTGTATAACCCAGGGGTAGGCAACTCTGGTCCTCAAGAGCCGCAGGCAGGTCAGGTTTTCAGGATATCCACAATGAATATGCAGGAGATAGATTTGCAAGCACTGCCTCCTTGGTATGCAAATCTATCTCCTGCATATTCATTGTGGATATCCTGAAAACCTGACCTGCCTCCGGCTCTCGAGGACTGGAATTGCCTACCTCTGGTATAACCTATCTGTTCCCATGTTGCCAGCTTGGCATTTCATTTAGGTTCCAATATAATTGCCTTTAAGACAAAGGTGTTTCCTTATGCTGAATGACTGATATCCCTGGAAACAGATAATATTAACAGACTCCTGATGCAGGCATTTCTTGCCAAACAGACCATGTCTGGTCTGGTCAATAAAGTAAAGCTGAGATGCCCCTAACTTGAAGGCTCCTTTTGCTTTTTTGCTATTTGCTTTTAACTTCATGCTTTTGGATCCCATCTCCTTTCTGTTCATGAATTGTTTCTTTCATATCTTTGGGAGGTGGGAAGGGGTCATGCCTTAATCCCTTCAGTGGTCAATCTGGTCATTTAGGTCACCTTTTTGCAACGTAGCTGTGATTGAACCAGGTCTAGACTAAAACAGCTAACTTTTAACCCTGGATGTTTTTGCTTTGTTCCATTATGGCAGAAAAACGTCCAAGTTCTGGGAATGTCCAAATCCTACCCTCAGCATGCCCCTGGCATGCCCCCCTTGTGATTTTGATGCATTGCAGATGAACTGCATAGAAAATGTCTTTAAAATGGGCTTCAAAAATAGCAATTTCAATGTTTTGGCAAAGAAAAAGTCCATCTGCTGCTTTGTGGACTTTTTTTCTGTTTTGATAATGAATCCTAAATAGTTTACATGCAGATTTGGGATCTGATATTTAACCACAGCGACCTTAGCTTATGCAAAATGCCAGCTACGACAGTTAAAATGAAACTGGATATTTAGCACCGGTACCCAGATGCCGTCCAGTGCTAAATATGTGGTTTTAGCACTGAACCAGAAGTTCTTTAGCGGCCATATTTAGACTGCTAACTGGATAAAATTAGGGCAGCTCCACCCAAACTTCACCCACTGATAACCCTGGCACTGTCCAGACAGTGCTGAGGTGGTAAAAGGATATATTCAGGGGCACTATCCAGTGAGAAATTTTAATCTTTCTCTCACTGGCATGTATCCAGTTAGTAGCACCTACTAACTAGATAAGTGACTTTGAACATCATCCCTAAGTAGAGGCCAGCTGAATTTTGATTTTGGCACCAAAACAGGCCCAAAATTTGAATTCAGCCTTGTTACAGTTTCAGCTGAAAATGTCAGTGCATTTTCAACTGAAACCCAAACTCCCCTCCCTGTCCAAAAGCAGGCTCCACTCCATTTCCTCCCCCAAGAAAAAGAGGGCCCCACTCCCAGTACCCCCCCCCCCAGGGCCTACATTACAAACCCTGGTGGACTAGTAGAATCCTTGGGGCAGGAGTGATCCCCAATTACTCTTGCCCATGCCAGCTCCACAGTCAAAATGTCTGCCATAACTTTCCGCAGCAGCCTCGCAAGGCTGCTATGGGAGGTCACAGAGGCCATTTTGAAATTGGAGCTGACGTGAGCAGGATTGACATAGATCACTCTTCCCTATGCTGGAGCCAATGTCAAAGTGGCTGATATGAAAAATCATAGCAGCCATTTTGACTGCTCAGCTGGCATGAGCAGGAGCTAATGATTGGGGATCGCTCCTGCCTGAACGAAGCTATTAGACCAGAGTTAGTATGTTGGCCCGGGAGGGGGACTACGTGTGGAGGCTCACTTTTGCTTGTGAGAGGGGTGGAGTGGTGCCTGTATAGAATGGGGCCTGATTCTGTTTGTGTATATGTGTGTGTGTGTGCGGGGGGGGGGGGGGGGGGGGCAGTACTGCTTTTGCTTTCAGCTTTGGCTGAAACCGTGCAGTAAACTTCAGCCACAGATTCAGTTTTGGCCGAAACCATGAAAAACAAATATTTGTCCTCTAACCCTAAGATATTTATTTTAAGAAAGGGTTTTATTGCTATTTACCATATGAACTTTCACAGTTCTACGTAATTCAGGGAGGTTGCAGTTTGCTTTCACACTATTGCACAATACACAGTATATATTTAAATGCTATAGAATCATGTAGAGGAGCAAATATTAAGATATAAATTACACTGTAAACTGATAAATGAATGCATGGTCCATAAAACATGTTTTAGTATACTGTGAGATTCTGAGAGTTTGTACAAAATATGGCCTTGATGTCTCTTCAAGCAATTGCATTTTAATTGAGCCATATCTGGCATAAAAGACGGATGCATACATGCTGTCAAACTGAATAATATTTCAAAGTACATCCTGTAATTTTCCTGCTTTTATTGTTACTGTTACAGTTTGATAAAATTTCCCCACAGCTGTTTTTATTTTATGAAAATCATTCATCCCATGAGCATGACTATAGCTGCAAGCATTATATAATAAATCTTTATAATCATTAAACACATGTAGTTAAAGACTGTTGTGCATCTATACATGTTTTATTTCCTTGTTTCAAGTTCTTTTGTTTGCTGTATTTCTTTATTAATAGAGTATTGCATCAAGATTGAATAAAAACACAATCAGATTACATCATTATCTTTATGTGAAAGGCAGTTCTTTAAGGGAATTGGGACTTGATATACTGCCTTTCTGTGGTTTTTGCAACTACATTCAAAGCGGTTTACATATTCAGGTACTTATTTTTGTACCAGGGGCAATGGAGGGTTAAGTGATTTGCCCAGAGTCACAAGGAGCTGCAGTGGGAATTGAACTCAGTTCCCCAGGAACAAAGTATACTGCACTAACCACTAGGCTACTCCTCCACTCGGACACATGCAGTGATTCATCACATGCAGTGATTTGTACCCTGTGATTGTAAGTGCATAGAATTGTACCACTCATGTGCATATGTATATAATACACCATTCTATAAAACAGTGTATATGTGCTATTGCCTCATAATTGCAAGGGGACATACAAGTGGGCAGAGCAAGGGAGGGACACGAGTGTGTTCCCAATTTATACATGCAACTTAAAGAATACTGTAAATTACATGGTCTGCACAGTGTACTTAGGTGCATTCATTTATGCCTTCCATTGACCTGGTGTAAATGGTTGCGCCTAAATCTAGGCATGCCAGTATGGATTAACATTGGTATCTGCATCACTTTCATGGTCACACACTGTCCAATAAACAGACAATAACAATATCATGGAGAAACATTAGGCTGCAGCTTTATTAAACTTTAATCCAAACAGGTAAATAATATGACTATAGTCAATTCATTTCAAGTAATCCCACCTTCACTTGTGACTATTTCTTGATTTTACACCTAGTCAGTGTCGACCTAGCTACCCCAAGTTTTAACCATAAATGGTATAAGATACAGCAATCACACACAATCAGATCAGACACACCATTAATTTTCTTTCAATCATCCTTTCCCCTTTTAATGAAGTTTGCCTTGAATTTTCCTTATATTCATCCACATCTATGATCCCACAGAAACCCACCCCCACAACCTGAACTATTCCACCAAAAAAACAACATACACCCTCAAATACCCACCACCCATGCCTTATTTAAAAAAAAAAAAGGGGGGGGAGGGTTAGGTGGGATCAATTTAACCAGCCAGACTCCACAGAATGCCATTCACCCCAATCCACTCACAATCCTTCACCAACCCCCCCCCCCCCTCCAAATCCTGTCAGTCTGTCTCCCATCCCCGCTCTCCAACAATCCAACCAATTGCTGCCTTCAATTTTTCCTGCTCTAAACATACTGTATTATCTGCCAATCCTCTTGCTTCACCAGCACATCCCGATTTACTTCTCAAGCCTCCATCCACCCAGAAATAAAAAACTCATTTTTCTTTAATATTAGTTCCAGCTTCCTTCCAGTGCTCCATCTTGGGTATCCTTCTCCCTTCTTGTCATCCTATCCTCATCCCAACTCCTCAATCCAACTATTTCACCTTACCCCAGCCCCCCATCCCCTACACATCACTAAATTGCACTTCAGCACCTCAGCCAATGCTATATGTCCACAGTTAACCCCATGGACCTTCCTTATGCTAGTTCAGTAGAGTTGCATTTATCCAACCTTCACTCATCACATACCTATGTGACTTCACAGTGTCATTAATGAGATGCATGCACATTTCTTTCTCTTTCTTGGTCAGGTAAGTTTTTTGGACACATTAAGGGGATCATTTTCAAAACAGAAAAAAACATACAAAAAGCATCACAAAGCAGCAGATGGATATTTTTTTTTTTTGCCAAAACATCAAGACCTATTATCAAAACCCATTTTCAGACATTTTTCTATGCAGTTCATCTGCTGTGCATCCAAATCACAAGGCGACATGTCAGGGTGGGATTTGGGCATTCCCAAATCTTGGTCATTTTTCTGCCATAATGGAACAAAGCAAAAATGTCCAAGGCTAAAAGTTAGATGTTTTGGTCTAGACCTGGTTCAATTACAATTAAGTCACAAAAAGGTGCCCTAAATGACCAGATGACAACTGGAGGGATTAAGGCATGACCCCCCTTTACTCCCCTAGTGGTCACTGACTCCCTTCCCCTCACCCCACCCCCAAAATGTGAAAGAAACAGTACATACCAGCCTCTATGACAGCTTTAGATATAATGGCCTGTCCTACAAGATCAGCAAGTAGATCCCTGCAGAAGCCTAGTGGTTGGTGCAGGGTCCTGTAGAGAAGGGGACCCAGGCCCATATCCCACTGTAACTGTTACACTTGTGGTGGAAAGTGTGAGCCCTCCCAAACCCACCAAAAACCTACTATACCCACATATAGGTGGCATCTGCTGACATAAGGGCTATTGTAGTGGTGTACAGTTAAATATAGTAGATTTTTGATGCCCACCAAAAACCTACTATACCAATATATAGGTGACATCTGTAGACATAAGGGCTATTGTACTGGTGTACAGTTGAATAAAGTAGATGTTTGATGGGTTTGGAGGGCTCATCCTATATGAGGGTAATGGTGAGATGTGAACCTGGGACCTTTTATGTGAAGTTCATTACATTTCCCCCTAGAGTGCAACGCTGCTCTACTGAGATGTCTGTGAGGCCAGTCTACTAAAAATGTTGGGCCCTCATATATCCCAATGGCTTGTTTTTTTGTGTTTTTCCCTTGGACTTTTTTTAAATGGTCCAAACAGATAGCAAATGGCCATTTTCAAAACAAAAAGTTGGAAGTTGTTCTGGTTTGAGAACTGCCATGTTTGCTATTGGATTTTTGAATGTTTTCTGCAGAATGTCCAAAGTTGGATCTAGATGTCATATATGTATGCAAGAACAACATGCTTTTGGGAATGTTTTCTCTAGGTGATGCTAAAAGGTGGGAGCCTACAAGTCAGTAGGTCTCATCTCAATGGTAGGAAAAGTAATGGAGATGTTGCTGAAGGAAAGAATAGTACATTTTTTTTATGGACAAGAGAGATGCACAATGCAAGACAACAATGTTTTATAAGAGGCAGATCATGCCAAAAAAAAATCTGATTGACTTCTTTGGGTAAGCAGAGAACTAGATAAAGGGTATTCACTGAATCTGGTCTACTTGGATTTCACCAAAGCCTTTGATACAGTCCCTTATAGGAAGCTCATAAACAAAGTCACCATCGTGGGGATGGGCTCAAGGTGGTCAACTGGATAAAATATTGGCTCACTGACAGATGACAGAGGGTAGTGACAAAATGACATTAATTCAGACAAAATTGAGTTGTGCAGTGCCTCAAGGGTTGATTCTGAGACAATACTGTTCAACACCATTGTGAGCAATATCTCTGAAGGTTAGAAGGAAAAATATACCTTTATTGATGATATAAAGATCTGTCATATTCCAAAGGGAGTAGGCAAATTTACTTCTTAGTTTATAAAAGAAGTAGTTTATAAAAACTAGAGGTCCTATCAGATGCTTGGAAGTTAAAGGACAATAGCGCTGTGTACATCTAGTAGCGCTATAGAAATGATGTAGTAGTAGTAGTTTAATTGCACACCTGCACTTACACATGTAAGTGCAGAGAAAATTAGCACTTATGTGCATAAGCACCTGTGATAATCACAGGTCCTCTCCTACCCTGAAGAGGCCACAAGAGGGTACTCTCGTAGCAAAAACCCTATAAAATGCCAGGAACTGGTCACTAAAGGGAGCTCCAAGGGGGACACTGGTGAAATACTTGGAAGGAATCATTAGAGGGCGCTCCAGCAAAGGTCAGGCATATAGAAGTCAGAGAAGACCCATAGAAGGAGATTGCCCTTTAAGAGAAAAGACACCCAGGAGAAGGTTCCGGACCCTTCCAGAGCCAGGGGGAGGGGTCCAGATGGGGTGTGAAGGGGTTGTAGCAGACCTAGATAGAGAACACTTTCAGAAGGAGAAGGAGAAAAGGGAAGGGGACCTCCAGAAAGAAAGAAGGATGCCAAGTGACTCGTAAGCTGACCCCAAGGAGATGGACCAAGGCAGGCTGATCCCATGAGAAGGTCCATAAGGAATGAGAGGGAAGGACACCAGGGGAAAAGAGAGAAAGCATCAGGATGCTAAAAAACCTTGGGCACGATCCCCAAAGGAAAAGGATCCCTAAAGGATAAAGAAGGTACTTGCCTTGATATTGTCATTATGAAGCAAATAACAGTTGTAGAATCCAATGTGAGGCCACATTGGAGGATGCAAGTTAAGAACTGGACTAACAGCCGGGGGTGAAGGACAGGACTGTAAAGTGAGAGTGAAAATAAAAGTCCTGTCCAAGGGGTGGTGGCTGTTCTAAATTGAGACCCGGATTCCTTATAAAGTGGGCTCAATTAAAGTCTATTTGATGAACTATTTGCTGAGCTGTTCGTTGAAAGAATTCCCTGTTTGCATGACTAAATAATATTAAAGGAAGTATAATTTGCCTCAGAAGTCACTAATTTGCATATTTTGATGAAGCCTGCTGGTACAAGGTTTTGTTCACCAGAACAGGTGCCATGAGGGTGTGCCACAAGCATACTTAGACTGCACTCTGTTTCTAAGTCAAAAGGAGGGGATCAGGAACAGGATGGCTGATAACTGAGGAACATGCACCCTGTGTGGAAGGAGGATTCAATACCTAAGACTGAGGATATGAGTAGCTATAATCATAAACTATTTCTGGGATCTCTCTTAGAAGCAAAGTTTGGTGATGCCTCTGTGAACATTCTGAGTGACTTCAGAGGCTTTGATTGATGGATAGAAGTCCTAGGTTGATTGAGGCCTATGCAGAAGTTGTTCCAGAGCATTCCCCATTGGCTTGAAGGAGAAGGCATTGGAAGTACACTTCCAGTTGGAGAGATTCTACACAAGGTACTCATTACACAGGCTACAGTCATGTTTATAGTGAACTGTGGAATTCCTACCAAGGCCTGGACTATCTGAGATGATCAGATCCCAAACGTAACCTCCAGTGCGGGAGAAGATTGGACAGAGAGAGCCCTGGGCTACAAGGGCCCTGTTACACACCCTAAACACTGTTCTATAAAGGAGCATTTAAGTGCTATAGCTTGCAATTACCCACACATAGGTGGGACATGGGCACTAAAATTCAACTACCCATTTAGAACTAGATTATATATATAAATATATATATCACGACTGAAAAATTGGTGCCAATACAAAATATGCCTAAGTGTATTGTCACGGTCCTGGCGTGGTCTCCGGGGCTATCCATGGTGTGCAGTCCCCTAGGCTGACCGCGATGCTCATGACGTGAGCAAGGCAGGGCTGACTCTGCAGCTCCTCCTTCTCTGGTGTAGTGACTCCTGCACGCCCCAGGTTCATCCTGCTGACAGCGCTGACACAGCATGTCTGGCTTCTCCTTCGGCCTTGCAGCTCTTCCCCTAGTGAGGGCATGGTCCAGTGATGTAAGACACCTTTGCATCTTAGGGGAGAGCCAACTTGTTCCTCACTGCATCAGCTATTTTCTTCTTGGATGCACTGGTGCATTTTTCCTATCATCTGCCTGAAGCCTGTCTGAACCCAAGCCTGAACCTGACTCCAGTAGCTGCTAGCCACCTGGTATAAATCTTCGTGCCTAAATTAGACCTGGATCAGTCTTATTCTGTAACACTGTGAGAAAATTCCAGGAACGTCCATTATCCACCCATGCTCCTCCCCTGTCCACACCTCCGTTGTGGATCCACGCGGAAAAATTTGCACATGCATTTTTATAGAATAGCAACAATAAAGACGCACGCATAAGTTTCAATTATTGCCAATTAGCACCAATAATTGATTTTTATTGCCTAATTGTCGGTGCTAATTTGCTCATTAAGGGCTTCTTTTACTAAACTGTGCTAACTTCCCATATGGCAAATGAGAGGAAGATCATAGGAATTGAATGGGCTTCCTCTCATTTGCCACTCTGGAAATCACTAGTATGGTTTAGTAAAAGAGGACCTAAGACATTAAATTGCATGTGCAAATTGGGTATGCACTCGAATTTGAATGTGCAATTTTGAGAGCCATAGATAGAATTAGGTGCAAAAACTAAACAGAACTGCATGAGATAGGAAAGAGTGGCTGATAGGAATGGACCAGGATGAGAAACCTTGGTGCAAGAGTATCTGAGGATCACAAAGTGGTTAAAAAAATTTAATAAGGCAGTGCCTAAATCCAGAAGGATGCTAGGCTCCATAGTGAGGGGCATAACAGGCAGTAAAAATGAATTCATAATGCCCCTATATAGGACCCTGATGAAGCCTACATTGAAGTAATGTGTTCAGTTTTGGAGACCATATCTTGTTAAACACATTAAAAAGTCTTTACTGAGGAAATCAACCAAAATGGTAGGGGTTTTGCATCATAAGACATATGAGAAGGTGGTTCTAAATAGATACACCCTATAGGAGAAGAAGAGGGACAGAAGGAATGCAACACAGACCTTGAAATAGTTGAAAGGAATTACTGAAAAAAGCTCCTTGAGGAGAAGCAGTAGAAGTAGAGGACATGATATGAAACTACTGTCAAAACCAACAAACTGGGCAGGCGGCACCTTGGCCCATTGTCGCAATTTGCACCCAATACCCTTAATCACCAACGCATGAGAAAACATCCGAGATTGGATTTATTATGGCTGCAGCATGGCACTACATACATCAGTTAAACTTATTTACAATCTCATGTTAATACATACATGCGTGCAGTATGAATCCTAGTTCATATTGATTCTATCTTGACCATTCCCGTGCAGGAGGCCTAGCCTAATGAGTCACACAGTTCCACAAAATTATTGTCACCTTACTCACAAAGCACCTTTTCCCTGCCCTATCTGGGCAGAAATTGTAGAAGTGCCCATGCACTACCATCATTTCTTCCATCAGGGGTTGCTGTAAAAGTACCTCCTCTCCATTACCGTTGCCTTTTTCCTTGAGTCCTTCAGCCCCCGTTTGTGTGCCTGCTCTCCCTATGCGGATAGCTCAGGATTTTATCAGTAAATATTTTCTTTTTTTCACAGAAAGTTGGTGGATACCTAAAATGCCCTCTCAAAAGAAGTGATAGAAGCAAAAGCAGTGCTGGAATTTAAAAGGACTACTACTACTACTACTACTATTTAGCATTTCTATAGCGCTTCAAGGCGTATGCAGCGCTGCACAAACATAGAAGAAAGACAGTCCCTGCTCAAAGAGCTTACAATCTAATAGACAAAAAATAAAGTAAGCAAATCAAATCAATTAATGTGTACAGGAAGGAGGAGAGGAGGGTAGGTGGAGGCAAGTGGTTACAAGTGGTTACGAGTCAAAAGCAATGTCAAAGAGGTGAGCTTTCAGTCTAGATTTAAAGGTGGCCAAGGATGGGGCAAGACGTAGGGGCTCAGGAAGTTTATTCCAGGCATAGGGTGCAGCAAGACAGAAGGTGAGAAGTCTGGAGTTGGCAGTAATGGAGAAGGGAACAGATAAGAAGGATTTATCCATGGAGCGGAGTGCACGGGAAGGGGTGTAGGGAAGGACGAGTGTGGAGAGATACTGGGGAGCAGCAGAGTGAGTACATTTATAGGTTAGTAGAAGAAGTTTGAAAAGTATACGAAAACGGATAGGGAGCCAGTGAAGCGACTTGAGGAGAGGGGTAGTATGAGTAAAGCGACCCTGGCGGAAGACAAGACGGGCAGCAGAGTTTTGAACCGATTGGAGAGGGGAGAGGTGACTAAGTGGGAGGCCAGCAAGAAGCAGATTGCAGTAGTCTAAACGAGAGGTGACAAGGGTGTTGATGAGGGTTTTGGTAGAGTGCTCGGAAAGATTAGGATACATACAGTTTGTCCTAAAAGGCAGAAGCATGTAAATCAAGCATTCAGCATTTCAGGTAATGATTTTGTGCTACTAAGAAATGATGGGAATGCAGCCTGCGCTGTGCAGCAGGCACAACTCCAACAACACAAGCATGGGAGATTAACCTTAATATGGCAATTCTACATGAACTTTATCTTACCACAACATCACATTGTATTTGTTCACACCAGAGTCTGCAAACGCCTCTCCGGTATTATGTAAGCCACATTGAGCCTGCAAATAGGTGGGAAAATGTGGAATACAAATGTAACAAATAAATAAATAAACCGGGACAGGGCAGCAGGTACAGCCCCAAGAACACATAGGAAAGTAACCTGTACTGTGTAGCAGGTACAGCCCCAGCAATACCAATATGGGAAGACAATCTGCACTGTACAGTAAGTACAACCCCAACAATTTGGCTGGTAAACTTGAGGTCATGTTGTTATTTTGTCATCATGTACTATGTTGTTCCATACAGCACATAGCTTGAGTTATATTGAGGGAGGGAATGTTTCACACCACCAATTTACACAGGTAAATTGCCTCTAAGTAAGTAATTTTCAGATTATTCACACTGGGACAGAATATCATTTACCTACAGACTGTTGTACCTCTTTTTTGTGGGGATATACTTTCATATAAGAAATGCAAATAGAACTGAAAATGCAATCTACATGTGTTATGTTCTGATTTGGCCCCTCTACCCCTGGGAATGCCTTGCAGTAAATGTTGCTAAAAGTATGTATATTGTGGAAATGTAGACTTTTATAAACAATTTTAAACAGGCTAATGTGAAACAAGAACAATTCAGCTCACACTAGTACTAAAATATAGATAGTTGATATATAAAATATGACTAACTGAAATATGTAAAGTAAATGATGCAGGGAGATGACCTGGCCAAATAACAAATAAAAATATGAGATCGATAATCAAAATGATTTATGCCATTAACTTCTTTTATGCTAAAACCTTGGGGCTAGGGAATGAAAAAATTGATATTCAGCCTAACATTATCCTAATAAAAATGCAAGATAAAAGGATAGTGACAATTTTAAGTCAAAATGAAGGTAATTTTATATTTTTAGGCACCATGAACATGTATAAATAAACAGAATACCAGTATGTAAGCATGTTTGCATGTGCATACTTAATACCGCTATACAATACTCTATAAACTGGGGCCTAAATGCGATGGCACATAATTTGAAGATGGACATATACATGGGTGAAGACTGACAGAGTGTAAGCAAGGTGCAAGGTTACTCAAATAAATTATATAGAGTACTATAATTTAATTGTGTTTTTAACAACCTATGGCTGGCGTAAGTGATCACACGTAAAATATAAGGGGCCGATATTAAGACTTCAGGAGTTGGCCTGGCTAACTCCTGTGGTTGGCGCTAATGCTGGATATTCAATGCCGGGCCATTTTTAGTGACTGGCATTGAATATCCGGTTTATTATTGGTTGGCTTGAGCTTAACCAGCCAAGCCAATATTCAGTACTGGCTGGTTAAGTTCTAACTGGCCAAAGATATACCCGATATTCAATGCCAATCACTGGAAATGACCCGGCATTGAATATCCAGTATTAGTGCCGACCATGGGAGTTAGCCAGGCTAACTCCTGAGGTCTTACTTTTGTAAATACCGGCACTTAAGTTAGGTGTGGAGCAGTGAATTCTATAACCGTGTGCGTAGATTTTCAGAGTTCCCATGGTCCGTCCATTCTACAACCATGGCCATGCCCCCTTTTGGCAGCACGTATTAGAATTTACACGCATCACTCTACAGAATATGCCTATCAAGTTGTGCGCATAAATTCTAATTAATGCAATTTAGTGTCAATAATTGCTTAATTGGCAATTATTGGCACTGATTGGCTTGTTAAGTAATTAAATTGCATGAGCAAATCCAGAATACGAACAAATCTGCATGCACAATTTTGGTCACACTATACAGAATCTGGGGTGAAATGACCAACACTAGAAATGAGTACAGATACCAACACTAGAAAACTAAAAATTGTTCTTCATACCAATTCTTAAGGCTCAGGTGCTTTTCTTTTCCTACACAGACTCTGCCGTACTATTGGATCTTTCTCCTTTTGCTTGGTCTCTAAGATAGCCTTACATGGATCCCAAATTCTGTTATAGACTTCTCTCTTTCAAAGAAAAAGGGAGACCCTTCAATGAAAGCTACTTTACACTACAGTACACTTTCCAAACATTGGCAATAGCTATTCTGGGTGTGTGCACAATGTGATCAGCTAGCTTTTCAGTATTCAGAAGAAAAGAGTTATCACATCAGAATCCCAATAACTTATCTGTCAAGCTCAAATGAATCCAAAGGATAGTATAGATTTCTACATGAATTTAACTTCAGAATTGCCTCAGTCAGTCATAGTTCCACCAAGGTTCCCACAAATTTTTACAGAGGGAGAACATTTAGTGAAGAATAAAGGGTATCCATAAATTATATATACATGACAAACATCTCTTGCTTTTTACAACAGATTGAAATTTTATGAGCTTTAGACTAAATGTGTTTCCAATCAGAGGAGTTGAAATAAATGTCTAAGTCTGCATTCCAGCATGGGGTATGGTGTCTAACCTTAGACCCGTACTCCAAAGACAGGAATAGAGTAAAGCTGTTGGTTTAAATTACATGTATAAAAGATTAAGAGCAGATTCCAGATTTCAAATTCTTTATAGGACTTTTGTTCAAGTCTGCTGCTTTTGTAAGTAAAAATAATGCATTCTGAAACTTGTCATAGTTGCCACACCAAAATTGGCCAAGTAATTTCAGCCCAGCTAAGTATCAAATCTTGATAACAGATGAGAAATTAAAGAACAAATATTAAAATATGTCTTCATGAGAAGAAAATGAAAGTCTCCAAAGTGAGTTCAGGAAATTATCTAAATGATTTCAATTTCCGGAAAAGTATGCACAAAGATGCAGCTGCCTCCTGATTCTTGAAGAAACTCATGTTAGCAGATTATCCAATTCAATTTTCCAAGTCTGCAGCTTGAGTTAAGACCAATGAGGCAGGTGGTATAGAATCAACTCCTAGCCAAACCTCAACAGCAGCCTAGTAATACCATTTGAGGCTGGGTGGCAATACATCACATTGGCATTTAAACATAACAAAGGAATTTTATAAATCTTATATGCTAAGTACAAAGCCCTTTTACCAAGGGGTGGTAAAAGATGGCCAGTGATGGCGTCTGTGCATGGGATTGCCATGCACCAAGGCTACCTTTTACCACAGTGGGTAGAAGGGCATTTCCCCAATAGAGGCAGTAAATGGCCATGAGCAACTTAAAAATTTGATGTGCAGCCATTTAGTGCTGGAGCCCTTACCCTCTCCTATTTAGGAGGCAGTGAGGGATCCAGCGGTAATCAGGCAGCGTGTGGCACTGCTCGATTACCACCGGACACACCTACTCCCCACCCACTATTTTCTAAAGCTGGAAGTAGCATGTGTCGGAACCAGAATACCGCTGGGCTCTTGGGAAAGCCTGGCAATAAGGCCAATTCATTGCATACTACCCCGGTAGTAGCCCTACTGCCAGTTGGTAAAAGGGCCCTTACATAACCTATACATGTGTATATTAAGGGTTATTTTATTTTTATTTTTTAATTTTTGTTACATTTGTACCCCACGCTTTCCCACTCATGGCAGGCTCAATGTGGCTTACATATTGTATACAGGTACTTATTTGTACCTGGGGCAATGGAGGGTTAAGTGACTTGCCCAGAGTCACAAGGAGCTGCCTGTGCCTGAGGGTTATGGATTTTGGTGCTATTTTACAAAGGGAATACTACATGTGTAAATGGGCTATAATGCGGCCTAAATAAGGAGAGGGGACTGGGCTGTTATTAGACAGAATGCACAAGTGTGCACTATGTATTTTTTGAAGTAAATCAACATTACTAATAATGGCATAACCCATCAATTTTGCAAAAAAAACTGCCTTACTTGGAACAGCTCAAACATTTTTTACTGCTATTTCTATGATTCCAAGGTCCTAGGGTGGGACTCAAATTAGTAGAGTTAAAGCCAGTCAACAATGGCTGTGATGTGCCACAAATGAAGGCAATAGTTTTATTAAAACAAAAGAACATCTGTGCACATATACACATGATATAATTGATATTTAAGCCTCAATTAGTCTTTAGGCTAGTCATTCTGATGCAGTTGATAGAACTCTTAACAGAGTATGGTCTGATGAGATCAGTGGCATAGCCAGCAGTCAATTTTTGGTGGGCACTAGAATTGCCAACAAGAGAAAAACCTATCAACTGATGTGTCTCCCCCTCAATGTGTCTATACATGCCTCTGTCCAGCTTCTCCCCTCTTTCTTGCCTCCCCATTTGATGTTCTCTCTCTCTCTAGTATCTCACCATCCTAACTCCACCTCCAGAAATTCCAAGGTGGACTTTTCCTATTGCTCACTTACACTTAGCTCATCTTAACAGGAAAAATTAAAACATTATTATTATTATTAGCATTTGTATAGCGCTACCAGACGCACACAGCGCTGAACACCTGATACAAAGAGACAGTCCCTGCTCAAAAGAGCTTACAATCTAAATAATACAGACAGACAAGACAGTTACGGGTGAGGGAATTAATGGGAGTTAAAACGCAGCAGTGAAAAGGTGGGTTTTCAGCATAGATTTGAAAACAGGTACAGATGGAGCTAGACGTATAGGTCCAGGAAGTCTATTCCAGGCATAAGGTGTCGCGAGAGAAAAGGAGCGAAGCCTGGAGTTAGTAGTGGAGGAGAAAGAGGACGACAAGAGAGATTTTTCCAGTGAGCGGAGTTCACGGGGAGGAATGTAGGGAGAGATGAGAGTGGAGAGGTAATGGGGGGCTGCAGAATGGATGCATTTAAAGGTCAGTACGAGAAGTTTAAACTGAATGCGAAAGCGGACAGAGAGCCAGTGAAGTGACTTGAGGAGTGGGCTAGTATTGGTATAACGATTCTGGCGGAAAATAAGTTGTGTAAAGGCTGTGCAATAATTGTTGGGAGTATGTCCAGCATGTCCTCAACAATTACTGCACGGAAAACTGCTGTAACATGTCTACACTTGATTGCAATTAGTACGTATATGCTTAGCACCTCCTATTGAGGTAATTATAGTGCACTTACTGTAGTAGGCAGTCTATGCTCATTCTCTGGTCATGACCCACCTAGTTCTGACCCCAAACATAAGAGTTTATTTATTTATTAGGAATTAATTCACAGTACATATTACGGCATACTATCCTACTTAAATTGTCAACACAATACACAACAAAACATCTTAACAGCATGGGGTGTAAGCAAAGGTGAACATATAGATAGAAAAGACAGAGTAGCGAGAGTTTAAAAATAATTTAAAGAAAGTAACACGTGAATTGGTGTGTGCTAACCACTATGCCTCTGCAGTAACAGTGTGATTGTGCGAAAGCAGTTAATGTGCTTATTCACATGTTAACTGCT
The DNA here is from genome assembly GCF_901765095.1 of Microcaecilia unicolor. Lineage (NCBI taxonomy): Eukaryota > Metazoa > Chordata > Amphibia > Gymnophiona > Siphonopidae > Microcaecilia > Microcaecilia unicolor. Next base: position 57,396,681 of record NC_044036.1, on the reverse strand, counting down.
TAGACTTTAGTAAAAGGGTCCCTAATGTAGGTAAAAGTATATGAACTGTGGAGCAATGCATGTACTCTTACCTTCACATTCGATTGACAGTTTTCAGATACCTATTACTAGGGATATGCATAAACCAAACAATTATGATTTTGTTTGGCTATTTCCCCAATTCTCAGTATGGGTAGGTTTTTTCTTGTTTAATAACTGCTTAACATATTAATGCACACAAGTGTAATTGTATGCACATTAATTCATAGACTAACATGTTTATTTTTTTTTTTTTAAATCAATCTCTATCAACTAAGGTGCACTAACAGATTTAGTGTGCGATAATGCCATGTAGCCCATTGTATACCTATTTTAAAGTATATTAAAGTATTAAGGACCCCTTTTACTAAGTGGCAGTAAGCCCAACGCGAGCTTACTACTAGCTAAACAGGAAGTACCACCGGGCTACTGCAGCAGCCCAGCGGTACTTCCTTCTCCTAGCACGCCATCATATCCAGTGCTACAAAAATATATTTATTTTTGTGGTGCCGAAGTGTACACAGCAATAATCAGACAGCAGTTCCCACTAGGTTAGCATGCAGCCCTTATTGCCACCTCAGTGGGTGGCGGTAAGGATTCCCCCGAAACAGCCGCACGGCAAGTGCTTTACTTGCTGCATGGCCATTTCCTGCAGGAAAGAGAGACTTCCCTTTTACCTGCTGCAGTAAAAGGGGCCTCGGCGTGCTTGAAAAACACGCACCAATGCCAGCACAGGCCTCCTTTTGCTGCAGCTTGGTAAAAGGGGCCCTGAATATGCACTAAAAAATGCCGATGCTTGCCCAATGAGTAAAACACAGTTTCACTATTGAAAATAGCATCGCATATGTTGAATAAACTGTATGCTTGTATGCCACCTAGATCTGTACATGAATAAATAATATAATACAAATATTTGTTTTGGCATTCTCCTGTATTTCATTGACTTGCATGAGAACAGCAAGTACTTATCGAGATGAAAGATTGGTTGTAAGGCTATTGATAAGCAGCAGGAAGTCTGGTACTGGGAATCTCTTGCAAGGAACTAAACATGGTGTTTATTAATACATGTAAGTCAGGGTTTTGCTTGCTTTAAAAAACCCTGCCATTTTACACATGTAAGTAATTTACCAGGCTTTAAGTACATAAAAAAGAAAGACAATTCATTATGATTTAGGAAGAGTTTGGCTTGTATCCAAAGCAATGTGATGTGGGTGGGACAATGGCAGGTGTTAGATTTATTTAAGCATGGGGAAATATTCTTCTCATACCCTATAATTAGAGATCTATATAAATCACAGATATAGATGACAGATTCCCTAGGTCTTGGCAGAACTTTTTATAATCTGCCATAAACCAATGGAACTATATATAAAATAAAATAATTTGCACTGCTGATGTTTCTGAGGTTTTGTTAAGTGTCCAAAAACTGTACCTTTGAAACTTGTGCTAAAATGGATATATTGAGTAAAATCACTATGGACATAATTACAAACAAAACAAAACAGGTTTTAGACAACAAATGGCTTACTAGAGAACTTTTAGAGCAAAAAAAAAAAAAAAGAAATGTAGAAAGTTGGAAAGGCAGTTGAAGAAACATCCTATGGTAGAGAATACGATCGTTGGAGGTCTAAAATATCTGTTTATAAACAAACATTCTTTGACTAAAACAGAGACTATCCAGCTTATAATCGAACGAGAATAACGCCCAAGTTCCGACCTAAATCGGGAGATGGGCGTTCTTCTCACAAAAACAAATAAAGCGGTATAATCGAAAGCCGAACTTTGGACGCTTTCAACTGCACTCCGTCGCGGATGCGGACAAAGTTGACGGGGGCGTATCGAAGGCGTGTTGAAGGCGGAACTGGGGCGTGGTTATCGGGCGAACAGAGATGGGCGCCCTTCGCCGATAATGGAACAGTTTTGAGCTAGAATTTAGGACACTTTTCCTGGACCCTGTTTTTTGACGAATAAGGCCCCCAAAAGTGCCCTAAATTACCAGATGACCCCCAGAGGGAGTCGGGGATGACCTCCCCTGACTCCCCCAGTGGTCACTAACCCCCTCCCACCACAACAAATGATGGTTCACAACTTTTTACTTTCACCCTCAAATGTCATACCCTCCTCCCAAGCAGCAGTATTCAGGTCCCTGGAGCAGTTGTTAGGGGGTGCAGTGGACGTCAGGCAGGTGGACCCAGGCCCATCCCCCCCCCTACCTGTTACAATTGTGCTGCTTAATGCTATTAGTCGTCCAACCCCCCCAAATCCACTGTACCCACATGTAGGTGCCCCCCTTCACCTCTTAGGGCTATAGTAATGATGTAGACTTGTGGGCAGTGGGTTTTGAGGGGGATTTGGGGGGCTCAACACCCAAGGGAAGGGTGCTATGCACCTGGGAGCTCTTTTACCTTTTATTTGGTTTTTGTAAAAGTGCCCCCTAGGGTGCCCGGTTGGTGTCCTGCCATGTGAGGGGGACCAGTGCACTATGAATCCTGGCCCCTCCCACGAACAAATGCCTTGGATTTATTCGTTTTTGAGCTGGGCGATTTCATTTTCCATTATCGCTGAAAAGCAAAAACGCCCAGCTCACACCTTGACGAATAAAACATGGGCGTCTTTTTCTTTTAAAAAATACGATCCGCCCCGCCCCTTCACGGACCCGTTCTCGGAGATAAACGCCCATGGAGATAGGCGTTTCTGTTCCATTATGCCCCTCTACTTCTCTAAGGATCCCTTTTATTAAAGGATTGGTGTCCACCACAGGATCCTGGTTGTAGTCCCCACCCCCAGCATGCTCCATTTCTAGCGGCCATTTCTTTTCCAGCAAAAAAGACAACTTTTTACCCACTTCGGTAAAAGGGGGCCTAAGAGTACATCAAAAACATGAGCTGACACTAGCACAGGCCCCCTTTTACCACAGCTTGATTAAAGGACCCCTAAATTAATTCAGCCAGATAATTTGCAAATGTCCAAACTTTTTAAATTAGTTCACTCTCTCACATTTGAGACAGATTATGTGGAAAGCAGCGAGACTGTTTTTTTTTCCTAGTGCCACTGAGTTGGCTGTCTACTTTAAGAACAAGGTAGATAATATTAGAAACACATTAATTTATATAAAGTATATGGATAAATATTTACATTTAACTGAATCAAGGATTCCAGATAGGACTTGGGATGTTTTGAACCTAAGGGAGTGTTAAGATTATTTAAAAAAATATGTGACTTCTCATTATTTCTTGGATATCTAGCCAGCATATTGGCCAAGATCACCAAGCCTTAATTTTTTACAGGTTTTCACAGATTGGCTTAATTTGCAATTTAGATCAGGCAATTTTCCTATGTCCAGGGAAACATTCAGGAACCATTTAGTTACAGACCAGTCACTTCCATCCCCTTGTTTATCAAGGCGATGGAGGGTCGGGTGACTGAACAGCTTGTCTCTCACTTGGATAAACTCCAGATATTGCATGATTCCCAATTGGGTTTCCATAAATGTTACAGCATATAAACTGTTATTACATCACTGATTAGTTCAGGTCAGAAGTTATTGAGTCAGAGTTAAACTTTTTTAATGATTCAATTTGATCTTTCTAGTGAGTTCGATCTAGTGGATCATGAGATTCCTCCTTCTTCAGGAAAACATTTGAGGACACTGGTTGTGTCACACTTTTACTCTCTGTCGGTGTGATAATTTTCATCAGCCTTGGAATACTGATTATATGGGTTTACAACTCATTATTTTAAATACATTGATTTCACTGACCCCTGACGCAGGTGCTTAATGCCAAAGCACAGCCCATGTTGAGTCTAATAAAGGACTCTTAACTATCCCATTTTTGAAAGGTCCTTGGTGCTTTTTTGAGTTCTTAGAGAATAAATAAGTCTAATTTATCACTTGAATTTAGGACAAGAATCTGTTGTTTGTGACACACCAGCAGCCCCCCTATACTCCACTCATGTGCACACCCAGTTGTGTGCTGGAGCTGGCTCACAAGAGCCAGTTGTTAATTTTTGTAGCATTTTGCGAGCCGGTTGTTCAGGCAGGGTGAGCCAGTTTGCCTCTCTTCCCCCCGAGCTGCAGGGTCCCAGCACATACCTGAAGGTAGCAGCCCTGGTGGTGTAGTGGATTCTGTGGGGCAGCCATTTTTAAAGAGCAATGCGGCAGCGGAAGGGTCAGTGCCAGCAGTGGGCAGGAAAGACTGGGGATCTTTCCTGCCCCAAAGAATCCAATAGACCACCAGGGTGGCTGCCTTCAGGTATGTGCTGGGACCTTGCGGCTCGGGGACCAAGAGAGCAGGGAGGAGGTCTGGAATAGGTGGGGTGGATCCTAGGCAAATATTTTGGTAGACTCCCATTCACTTTCATGGCCATCTGGCAAGCTCCATGCATGTTCTTACTCCCTTCCTTCCCTAGTTGCCCTCTTCACAGATCAGGATTCCTGAAATAGCTTGGGGAAAACTGTTGGATTATTTGTAGTAAATAATTAGCAGATCTTAGTACACACAGCTTCAGCTTTAGAAATGTTAATTTCTTTCTTCATCTCTCTCTCATTCACCCCTGAATAATTCACTGCTGAGTCACTTTAAAGTTGAAGTAACAAAACATCTGTTTACTCACAGTTTGCAGTTAGATTATAATCAGACAGGCTTATATATACATATTACTATACATTTGTATTATCAGCTCCTTCCATGTGCTTAGATGGTAATGGATGCTCACACCACCATAGATCCTCTCAGGTTAGGAGAGATCATGAGCTCCATGTGCTCCATGTGCTGCATCTGCTGTGTCTAACCCCCCAACAGGAAGTTGCATAGCTGTGTGACCTCTCTAAGTAATTCACATCAGAGGTCACAGAGTAATCACAGAGAAATAATAGGTGACAGGCAATGCATGTAAAATACAATTACATTCCAACAAACCCCTTCTCATGCATAACTGTCATGCAATTATTTATTCATACAAAGTCCAAGCTTTATACGCAGATTCACAAAATGTTCTCTGGGTAACGGTTTGGTCATGATGTCAGCTGTCATATCACTTGTGTGACAATAGTGTAGACTGATGACCCCTTCTTTTGCCAACTCTCGCACGTTGTGGTATTTCGTTGCGATGTGCTTGGTGCGTGACTGAACCTTGTCATTCTGTGACAGTCGGATGCAGCTCTGATTATCTTCCATTATCTGGATTGGTCTCTTTTCAGCTATTCCGAAATCCAGCAAAAGTTTTTCAATCCACATCAGTTCTCTGCACGCTTCCGATACGGCCACATATTCAGCTTCTGTAGAAGACAAACTCACAATACTTTGTTTATGACTGGCCCATGAAATTTGTACATTTCCATACATAAACACATATCCACTTGTGGACTTATAATCAGAATGATCCCCTGCCCAATCTGAATCACAGTAACATATTAGTTTTGGATTACTATTGGCTGAAATCTTTAATTTACAATCAATGGTACCCTTTAAATACCTTACCATCCTTTTAACTGCAGTCCAATCTGATTTGGTAGGTGAGCTGACCCTTCTGCTCAAAATTCCTACTGCATTTGCTATATCAGCCCTGTATGTGGTAGCTAGATATAAAAGCTTACCTATGGCTGATCTATATTGGATGTTATCTGGTAAAGGTTCTCTTACTGTTTCATCCTTCAGAAAATCAGTGATCATGGGAGTGCTTACAACTTGGGCATCTTGCATACCTAAACTTTCAATAAGCTCATTTATTTTCTGCTTCTGGCTTAGAAGATAAGAACCATCATTTTGTTTCTCAATTTCTATACCAAGATAGTATGACACATTACCAAGTTCTTTTATCTCAACATTGAGGTTTAAACACTTTACAATGTCCTTGTACTCTTGCTCACTTTTGCTTGCAATGAGCAGATCATCAACAAAAGCTAAAATGTATGCATATTGTCCATTTGTGCACCTAGTGTACAAGCATTTATCTGCTTCACCTTGCTTAAATCCTAAATTTGTCAATATTTCATGCAATTTTTCATTCCAACATTCTGCACTTTGCTTTAATCCACAAAGACCTTTGTTTAATTTACACACTAGCTGTCTTTGTTTTGTATTTATGAAACCTGTTGGCTGTTCCATGTACAAGTCTTCAGTTATATCTCCGTGAAGAAACGCTGTTTTCACATCAATGTGTTTGACTTGCATGCCTTTTGAGACTGCAATGCTCAGAAGTGTTCTAATTGTCGTGTGTTTCACTACAGGTGCAAACACTTCATCAACATCTTCTCCATATTTTTGAAGATATCCCTTTGCCACTAATCTGGCTTTATACCTTTCCACTTTTCCTTGTGCATTCCTTTTTAACTTGAATACCCATTTGCATCCTATAGCTTTCTTGCCAGGAGGTAATTTTGTAAGAATCCAAGTATTATTTTTATCCAATGCATCAATTTCTTCTTGTGCAGCTTTACGCCATTCAGCAGCTTCTTCTGCTGACATTTTCTCAATCTCATCCCATGTTAAGGGCTCTTGAGCTTCTGCTGACTTTGTTAGGTAAGACAGTCTTGGGGGTGGAACACCTTTGTTTTCCCTGGATGAGCGTCTGACAACAGGTTGGTCTGACCTTTCTGCATCCTCTAAATCTGAGAGTCCTTCTCCAATTGATTCCCCTTCTCCAACTGTACTGTCTTCTTCAATGATCCTTTCTGTGTCTGCTTCCTCTGCCTGTTCCTCGTTAGATACAGATGAGTTGCTTTCAGACATCTGCCTTGGTATGGCATTTATATACACTGGCATGTCTATTATGGTTCTAGTTTCATATTCTGGATGATAAGGCTCATCTGGGATAATCCAGCCTTTATCAACCCTTTTGTTTTCATCAAAATATGTAACATGTCTTATGCCAACAATGCCAGTTTTCAGATTCAAAATTCTATATCCTTTGTGTCCTGGAGTATAGCCAACTAAAATGCCCCTTTCTGTTGTGGAATCCAGCTTATGCCTTCTTTGCTTTGGTACATGAGCATATGCTGTACTTCCAAATGTTCTTATGTGTGACAGGTTTGGCTTCCTACCATGCCATGTCTCATGTGGTGTGCGCTCAGCGCCTTTAGTTGGCATTCTATTTTGTAGGTACACTGCTGTGAGAATGGCTTCCCCCCATAGTCTTTTAGGGAGATTGCTATCTGACAGCATACATCTGGTCATTTCCACAAGTGACCTAAATTTTCTCTCTGCAACAGAATTTTGTTCTGGTGTATAAGCTACTGTTGTGATATGCTGAATGCCTTCTTGTTCTAGAAATGTGTGCATGCTTTGTGAAGTGAACTCACCACCATTGTCGGTCTGAAGAACCTTTGGTTTTCTTTCAAATTTATTGCTCACCATGGCTACGTATTTCTTCAGCATGTCTGTGACTTGACTTTTTTCTTTCAGCAAATAGGCCACACAATATCTAGAGAAATCATCCAAGAATATTAGCACAAATCTGTTATTTCCCAATGATGGGATATTAAACGGTCCACATAAGTCACTGTGTATTAAGTCCAGCACTTTATTACTCCTATTTCCTGTGTATGCAGGAAATGAGGGTCTCACACCTTTTTGAGTAACACAGTCTATGCATTTCTCAATTTTACCAGCATCTGCATTTATCTGAATGCCGGTGGCCAGTTGCTTACTGTAAAGATCCTGGATCACCTTAGAATCACGATGTCCCAGGCGGCGGTGCCAGATTTCCAGACTACATTTACCATCATTCTCCCTTACTTGCGCCATATGTGAGGCTTCACCTGAAATGCTCAGTTTATAAACATCATTATGCATAAAAGCTTCAGCATACACTTCATCATTTTTAGAGATTGTGCACTTACTGTTTTCAAAATGAATCACAAATCCCTTCTTATCTAATGTAGATACACTAAGCATATTGCAAACTGCTTGGGGAATATACAAGACATCACTTACAGGAATTTCTTTAACTTCATTAGACACTTTGCATTTTAAGAATCCAATACCTTTTGCTTGGATCTTAGCAGTCCCTGCGTTTGCAGTTTTAAGAATACCTTCCTCTGGACACATTTCCTGAAAGAAATCTTTACAATTGGTTAAATGGCATGTGCTCCCCGAATCTAAAATCCAAGTACTTTCATTTGAATTATTATTTACCATAGTCAAAGATTTTTCTGCCATTAGAAAGCCCTTGTGTTTATCTTTGTCCTTCATACATTTCCTGGTTTGAAAATTCTTTAGTTCCATTGGCTTAGGTGAGCTAGAGGGAGTGTTTTGTGTTTCCTTACACCATTTAGATACATGTCCCTCCTTTCCACATGAGTAGCAAATCAGCTTGCCCTTGGGTGGAGTTTTCCCATAGCTCCGCCTTCCTCTGTTCTTTGCCAAGAAATTTGTTTCATTTCTCTCTGACTTGCTTTGAGAACACATCTCCTCAGAATCATTTATTATGCATTCCTGCCTTAGTTTTGATGTTGTCTGTTCAAAAGATTGCCCTTCAATGGCCTCATTTACAGACCTAAAAACATCAAACTTCTTTGATAGTGAGGTAAAAAGAAATGCTCTTTTCAATGCATCACACATGGGAATTCCAGAAAGTTCTAACTTTTGAAATGAAGACATAAGATGCATAATGTGATCATTACATTTACTTTTATCCCTTAATTTGGTTTCATTCAACTCTGCCAGCCAAATTGGTTGCTGCTTTGCATATGTAGTTGCATACATAGTTCTCAGTTTATATAAAATGTCCTTTGGTGTATCTTTTCCCTCCACTAATATGGCTTGTTTCTCTGAGAGAGCTTCCAAAAGCATGCACTTCACATAATAGTTTGCATTGTCCCATTCAGCCATATTTTCAGCTGTTCTGTCTTGGTCTAAGCATATATTTAATCTTTTTGCTCGAAGGAGACATATGAATCTTAGTTCCCACTGCTGATAATTAAACTCAGTTAATTTTGGCACCTTGAGAGAATAGAACAATGGTGAATTTCTTCCCTCAGCCATTTTCTTAGCCTTCTGTCTGCTGTGTGGGGGGAGAGAGAGACAGACTGAATCTTTCTTTTAAAACTTAAGAGAAAAATGTGGCCTTTTTTTTCTGCCTGGTAATATTTCTCTTCTTTTTCAATTCCTGGACCCTGGGCCCATAACCCTTTTTGTTGGATTATTTGTAGTAAATAATTAGCAGATCTTAGTACACACAGCTTCAGCTTTAGAAATGTTAATTTCTTTCTTCATCTCTCTCTCATTCACCCCTGAATAATTCACTGCTGAGTCACTTTAAAGTTGAAGTAACAAAACATCTGTTTACTCACAGTTTGCAGTTAGATTATAATCAGACAGGCTTATATATACATATTACTATACATTTGTATTATCAGCTCCTTCCATGTGCTTAGATGGTAATGGATGCTCACACCACCATAGATCCTCTCAGGTTAGGAGAGATCATGAGCTCCATGTGCTCCATGTGCTGCATCTGCTGTGTCTAACCCCCCAACAGGAAGTTGCATAGCTGTGTGACCTCTCTAAGTAATTCACATCAGAGGTCACAGAGTAATCACAGAGAAATAATAGGTGACAGGCAATGCATGTAAAATACAATTACATTCCAACAAAAACTTCAGTGGTTCATTCTTGGTGTGGTGCCAGCAACAGCTTTTGAATGAGTGTAATGACTGAACAAGTGCATGCTCATAGGCACTGCCTTTGGTACAGAATGCAGAAACTGGATCCCCTGGATTCTATAAAGTTGCATGTCTAAATTTCCAACTAGCATGCGATTTGGGTATGAAAGTTATAGAACTGTTCCATTTTTGTGCCTAACCTAAAGGTTTATAAGCAGTATAAAATGTTTTGTACTTTTTTTGGGATCTTGCCAGGTATATGTGATCTGGATTGGCCACTGTTTAGAAACAGGATGTTGGGCTTGATGGACCTTTGGTCTCTCCTAGTATGGCAATACTTATGTAAGTTTGGTGTCAATTAGCCTTAAGTAACTTTAAGTGGTGTTAATTGGTGCTAATTGACACTAATTTGGTGTTATGTTATGTATTAACTGCACTTAGGCGATATTCTATAAACTTACCACCGGAGTCTATAAATGGTGCCTAAAAATCCATGAGGAAATTGAAGCACATTCTATAGCAATGTGCATTACTTAATTGGTTAAATAGCTAGTCAACACTGTTAATTGGATGTTAGCAAGCAATTAGCACTGATTGGCATTAAGATTTATGCACACAACTTGCTAAGGGGTCCTTTTTCAAAGGTGCATTGAAAAATGGCTTGTGGTAGTGTAGGTGCGGATTTTGGGTGCATGTCAATCCATTTTTTAGCGCACCTGTAAAAAAGGCCTCTTTTTTGCCGAAAATGGATGTGCGGCAAAATCAAAATTGCCACATGTACATTTTGGGTCTGAGACCTTACTGCCAGCCATTGACCTAGTGGTAAAGAATCTGGGCAGAAATGACCTACGCGCATCAACTGTCACTAGGCGCACATAATAATAAAAATATTTTTCAGATGCGCGTAGCAGACATGTGCCAAAATTGAAATCACCACAAGGGCCACGCGGTAACCGGGTGGTAAAAATTTGGCATGCGTTCGGTGCACGTAAGTGCCTAAGCGACTTAGTAAAAGGGGCCCTGAAGTGTATTTTATATTGTGGTGTGCCTACATTCTAAGTCACATAGTTGAAAAGGGGGCGTGACCATGGTGGGGCATGGGTGTTTCTAAAATCTATGCACATAATTATAGAATACATCCGATCTGCACCTAATTTACATGTCGGGATTTATACCCAAGTAAAACATGACATAAATGGGCACCACTAAATTTGGTTGCATGGAGACGAGCACGGAAATTTAAGCTTACTCCACTGGCTCCCAAACCTGGTCCTGGAGGCACCGCAGCCAGTCAGGTTTTCAGGATACCTACAATGAATATTCATGAGATTATTTGCATGCCTCCAGGACCAGATTTGGGAACCACTGGTCTATTCTATAAAATATAGATGTGCTTTAGAGAATACGCTTAGGTGTTTTTTTTTCCCTGCGGACTTTTCAGGCGCCATATATAGAATCTAGCCCTTAGTGCCTAAACACTATAGCAATCAACTTAAAGAGACCTTGCAATACTAGTGTGGGGACTTATATCAAATACAATATCAATTATTGTCCCAAACACTCACAATTCTTACACTTTGCACAGTCCAAAAGCACACAATCTTCATATCCTACTTAGGCTTAATATTTTTAACGGGGATCATCAGAGTCACTGACAGCATATCTCATTTGGGAACAGCACCCCTATATTTATGGCGCTGTACACATATTCATTGATCAACCCGATTTTTTTTCCTTTTTTTTAATATGCAATCTTCAATAGTCATACTATAAAAAGCGTGTATTTTAAGTTTTTGAGGTGCAATCTTCAATAGTCATTATTGAAGATTGCATATTAAAAAAAAGGAAACAAAATCGGGTTGATCAATGAAGATGTGTACAGCGCCATAAATATAGGGACACTGTTCCCAAATGGGATATGCTGTCAGTTACTCTGATGATCCCTGTTAAAAATATTAAGCCTAAGTAGGATATGAAGATTGTGTGCTTTTGGACTGTGCAAAGTGTAAGAATTGTGAGTGTTTGGGACAATAATTGATATTGTATAAATACTATAGCATGCAACCACAAAGGAAGCATGCACAAGGGTGGGTCAGATGCATGACTTGCAGTTGTATACGTAAATTAAAGAAAACTATGATATATGCATACTACTGACAACTTTAGGTACGACCATTTACACCAGCGTTTGACATGGTGTAAGTGCTCATGCCTAAAGTTAGGTGCGCTCATGTTGAATTACGCTCTGTTATATAATAAGCAACAGAAGAGATGGAATCCAAAACATAGGAAACCAAGCCAAACAAACAAACAAACAAACAAAAAGCACAGTGGGACTCCAATAGAGGGTTGGCATCCCAACTTTAATGAGAGACCCAATACACCAGTGTTTCAGCAAAATGCATGTGTCAGGGGTTGTCAATATTATTATTATTATTTGTTACATTTATATCCCACATTTTCCCACCTATTTGTAGGCTCAATGTGGCTTACATAGTACCGGAGAGGCATTACAGACTCTGGTGTAAACAAATACAAAGTGATGTTGTGGTAAGATAAAGTTCATGTGGCACAGCCACACTTAGGAATCGTACAGCGGAAGAGTTGTGTTATGTCCATTATTGGCAACCTCAGTGGGAAATGTCAACACATATAAGCATAAAAGCAATGTAGTCAATTATTTCAAATAAAAAAAAATGCTGCCAAGGCTCTAGAGCATCAGGTAAATTGTCTCTCTTTCTCAAGAGTGTCTTGAGGAAGAGTCACGGCAGCAAGAATTGGCTTTCTTGCTTTTATGTTAATATGTGTTGGCATTGCCTGCTGATATCCTGAATAGAGCCGAGCAAAAAAAATTAGTGGGCCTCCAAGAGCTGGTTGGTATCCAAATGTTAATGACAGACTCAACATGGGCTGAAATATCGATGATCCCTGATGCAGGCGCTCCACTGAAACATGGCCCATGTTGAGTCTGTCATTGAAATTTGGACACCAACCCGCTCGTGGAGGCCCTATTCTGCTGTTTGACACTGAATCACACCTAACTTTAGGCATGGCCATTTGCACCAACTGAAATGTGGTGCAATTATACATGCCTACATAAGTTGTGTATCCCTGTTATTCCATAGCAACCTTTTTATCCCAACACCGTCTCCTGCGTTTCACAAATCTTTCTAATGAATATTCATTATGGATATTCTGAAAACCTGAGTGGCTGGGATGCCTCCAGGTCCTGGTTTCAGAACCATTGAACTAGAGGAAGTCAGAAGGGAGAGGAGGAAATTGAAGTCTAGAAAAGGAAGAGAGAAGAGTAGAAGCAGGCAAATAACGAGGTAAAAACTTGAATTTAGGGAACTTGGGAAAGGACTGGAGCTATATAGAGGGGAAGTGAGGAGGAGAAGTTCATGTCTACTAGGAATGGGCTTTCATTTGAAATAACACTTCCGAAATTGTTTTATGTCTCTTGCCTGAAAGAACAGGAAACAAGTTTTTCCTATGTTGTAAAGTGTATACAGAGTGCGTATTACTAACGATATTGCTCCCAAAATGAAAGAATTGTAAAACAAACACAAAATTCCTATAAACAATATGGGGAAACTAAACAAAAACACTTTGGGGCCATATACTCTGTCTACAGTGAAGAATGCAAACCATCAGCAAATTAATAGGAATTATATTGTTGATTGATAGAATGCCAGTGGCTGACAGAATCTATCACACTATTACTCCTTTAGATTTTTGCAACTCAAAGATGAAGACAAAGGTATATGTCAGTGGTGATCTATGAGTGGGAAAGTTAGCTTAAAATGATGATAGCATCTCCGGGTAGCCCATTTGGCTATGCAACAGTGATTTAAATGGAGTATGTAAATAATCTTTGTCAGCAAACTATTGTTTGAATATGGGCAAATTTGTAATAACACAAATCCCCCAGGGGCCATGAACAGCAATGTGTTTTATAGTTGAGTAGTCTGACATGTTGACATATTGTGATGTTTTCTCAAGATTATTGCATTAATGTTAGCTAACAGGGCTCATATAAATATTGATTATCCAAACAGTATTTTTAGCATGTTTAAAGTAAGAATGTTAAGGTAATATGTTCCTTATTAATTTATAAGGAATTTAAGAGCCCTTTTAATAGAATGCAATTAGAAGTGGGCTTAGCACATTTTAACATGGCATTTTCCCACGCACTAAGTAGTATATTCTATAAGTAACGCCTAAAAAACGGTGCGAAAATTGAGGGGTCCTTTTACAAAGGCACACTGAAAAATGGCTTGTGGTAGTGTAAGTGTGGGTTTTGGGAATGTGCTGACCCATTTTTTAGCACACCTGTAAAAAAGGCATTTTATTTTTGCCGAAAATGGACGTGTGGCAAAATGAAAATTTCCGTGCGTCTATTTTGGGTCTGAGACCTTATCACCAACCATTGACCTAGCTGTAAAGACTCACATGGTAACCAGGCAGTAATGACCTACGTGTGCCAAATGCCACTTGGCGTGCATCCACAGATATGCACCAAAAATGAAATTACCGCAAGAGCCACATGCTAGTCAGGTGGCAACTCCATTTTGGCACACGTTGGGCACGCTTAGATGCTTACACAGCTTAGTAAAAGGTCCCCTTAGTCTGCTAAGCATGAGTCTAAAATGAATATGCATCCTTTATAGAATCACGCTTATGGAAAATGTACAAAGCAGATCGTTAAGAACGTAATTTATTAATACAATTCAAAAAAATACACATAAATGCATATATAAAAAATTAGCCCGACACAGGCCGTGTTTCGCCCAGCAGAGGCTGCTTCAGGGGCTACACAAAAATCCTCTATAGTTCAAATTGGAAAAATTATATTGGATAATTCCAAAAATATAATATGCAAGCGATCTCAGTTTGAAAAAAACAGCTCTCCGAGAGGGGCCAAAACGACATAACATTCCGTCTATCCAGAGACAAGAGACGCCAGATAGACGGAATGTTATGTCGTTTTGGCCCCTCTCGGAGAGCTGTTTTTTTCAAACTGAGATCGCTTGCATATTATATTTTTGGAATTATCCAATATAATTTTTCCAATTTGAACTATAGAGGATTTTTGTGTAGCCCCTGAAGCAGCCCCTGCTGGGCGAAACATGGCCTGTGTCGGGCTAATTTTTTATATATGTATTTATGTGTATTTTTTTGAATTGTATTAATAAATTACGTTCTTAACGATCTGCTTTGTACATTTTCCATCTTGGAGCTTGCAGACCGTCTGCCTTTGTGCTTTCTTAGAATCACGCTTAGGCATAAACTCCACCTAAATGTAGGCACCTGCAATTAGGCCTGTTATGAGCAAACTTAATCTTGGTGCCCATAGTTAGACACAGTTTGGCCATATTCTATATCAACATACATAACATTTGGGAAAAAGCCAGAAACACCTCTATCCACGCACCCAAATATATATGTGCATTAGAATTTATGCACATATCATTATAGAATACAATATGTGCATGAACACTAATTATTGCCAATTAGTGCTAATTGGTTATCACCCAATTATCAGAGCTGATTGGCTCCTTACTCAATTAAGTTACACATGTTAAATTGGATGCATGCTCAATTTAATGCACATAACTTGTAGTGCCATATATATATATATATATATTTTTATTTATTGCATTTGTATCCCACATTTTCCCACCTATTTGCAGGCTCAATGTGGCTTACATAATAACCGTGGTGGCAATCGCCATTTCCGGTATAGCACATACAGAGTGACAATGTTGAAGTTTGTGTAGGATAAACACATCAGGGAATAAGGAGGAAGGGTTGAGCTGTGATCAATTCGAGTCTTAGTTTCATTGAGTTATGAGATTGAGTCATTTAAGTTGGGTCATTAGATTATGCCTTTTTGAATAAGTAAGTTTTTAGTGATTTCCAAACATTTGATAGGTTGTGAGTTGTTTTCAAGGTGTATGGTAGTGCGTTCCATAGTTGCGTGCTTGTAAAGGAGAAGCTGGATGGATAGGTTGATATGTATTTAATTCTTTTGCAGCTTGGGTAGTGTAGGTTTAGGTATGTGCATGTTGATCTTGTGGTATTTCTGGCTGGAAGGTCAATGAGGTCTATCATGTATTCCGGGGTCTCACTAGAGTACAGATTTTGAAGGTAATCCGTTCTTTGATCGGGAGCCAATATAGTTTTTCACTTAGGGGTTTGGCGCTTTCATATTTCATTTTTCCAAATATTAGTCTAGCTGTGGTGTTTTGAGCGGTTTGGAGTTTCTTTATGATTTGTTCTTTGCATCCTGTGTAGATTGCATTGCAATAGGCTAAGTGACTTAGTACCATTGATTGTACTAAGTTGCAGAATATTGCCTCGGGAACAAAGGTTTTATTCGTTTTGAGTTTCCACATTGATTGGATTCCACATTTTCCTTGTTGTATTTTTTTGATTGGGTTTCTAGCGTGAGGTTTTGATCGATGGTAACTCCAAGAAATTTTAGGTTGTCAGAAACAGGGAGGGTGTAATCTGGGGTGGTAATAGTGTTGGGTTTGCTGGTATTGTATTGGGATGTAAGGATGAGACAGTTTGTTTTTATGCACATATCATCATAGAATACAATATGTGCATGAATACTAATTATTGCCTATTAGTACTAATTTGGTTAACACCCAATTATCAGAGCTGATTGGCTCCTTACTCAATTAAGTTACACATGTTAAATTGGGATGCTCGCTCAATTTAATGCACATAACTTGTAGTGCCATATATAGAATTTGGTCCCAAGCCTATTTCTAATGCATCCCTATGGAGTACCCTAGGGGGCATTGCTGTAGAGCTCATATAAATACTCCCAGTTACACATCTCACCACTTCTCCCTTATCTTGTTCACTAAGCCCTCAAAAACTACTACTTATCATTTCTATAGCACTACTAGACGTATGCAGCGCTGTAAAACTCACCCAAAACCCACTACCCCCAACTTTACACCACTACGGTAGCCCTTATATGTGAAGGGGGCACCTATATGTGGGTACAATGGATTTCTGGTAAGTTTTGGAGGGCTCACAGTTTTAGCAAAATGTCCAAAGTTGGACTTAAATGTCATATCGAAAATGCCCCTCCACGTAACTTTGTAAGTATAACTGCTCTGAAAATACACCTCTAAATCTACCAGCCACAGAATACAATCATTTTTTGGAAGAAAGTTTCCTCTCAATCAGATCATTTGGACACATGGCACAATATCCTTCCCTCAACAACCGATACTTTATCACCAATTATTACTAAAGTGAAATCAGATAGTTATTTAGTAAACCACATCATCAATTTAAAAATTTTAAAGACGTATGCAGATCAACTGGCCAATTATTGACCTGTTGCCAGCATTTCTCTTCTAGAAGCTTATGTTGCAGTATTACTTTGTCACAACTGTCAGGAATGGTGAGCCCTTGGACCAAAGCCAGAGCTTTGGCAGACAAATCACCGGGGCTGGCATAGGCAGGAATCAGAACAGACTGGACTAGCATAAACAAACAGACTTAACAAGGCAGGACAGAGGTAACCAAACACAATGGACAACACAAGAACAAGATCCAGATGAGATAAGGAAAAGAAGGCAAAGGGCCAGAACAAGGCACGACTCGGAACTGGATTAAAACTGGGACCCAGAAATGCAAGATAAGGCAAAACACGGAAGTAGATTAAAACTGGGTCCAGAAAAGGGCAAGACAAGGACAAGGCAAGGACTGGATCCGGACAGGACTAGACTGAAAGAGACAAGACAAAGCACACCTAGACAGGCAAGACAGGGTAGGAGCTAGGCAACAAGAATAACAGAAGCAAGACAATAAACAAGGCAGGAACAGGCTTGAGGATTCTCAAACAGGATTCAGGATTCTCGAACAGGCTTGGCTGGAACAGGATTCTGGAACGGGCTTGGCTTGACTGGAACTGGATTCTGGAATGGACTTGGCTGGAACCGGATTTTGGAAAGGACTTGGCTTGGCTGGAACTGGATATTGAAAGGGCCTTGGCTTAGCAGGGAACTGGGACAGAACTAGCTCAAACATAGAGCAGGAGCAGAACCTGGCTCAAACACACACAGGAACAGAACTTGGCAGAAACAGAGCTCAAGAACCAGGAAGCAAACATGGCAGAAACAGAGCTCAAGAGCCAGGAAGAAAACATGGCAGGCAAAGGATTAAGCAGACTAAGGGAAGACAAACAAAGAAGCAATGTGCTTACCAGCACCCACAGCTGGATAGCAATGAAGTAATCAGGTATGATGCTGGCTTCTATAGACTGAGAAAACAGACAAGAACCACACACTCACACACACACACACAGGAAACAGAACAGGGAATACAGAAACAGAGCTTAGCTAAACACAGAGGTTGGCTTCAAAACAGAGCTTAACTATAGCAAGAGTCAAAAGCAGGGCTAGACTAAAAGCAGGAGCCAAGGGTAGAATCGAACAGATACAGGCACCAAGGGCAGGGTGTGGCTCTACAGCCTGGCTTTCAGGAAACAAGATTCAAAAGCAAACTCACAGAAACAAAGGAAAGCATTGAAACACAAGACTCAGAGAAACACAGCACAGACCTTCAGGAGTAAACACTCAGGAACAAAGCCAAGCATGGATATGATCTAAACAGGTAACACAAGATTAAGAGACCTCTTGCAAAGGCAAAACATGATAGTTCCCAGGTGCTTATAAAGGATGCACTGATGATGTCACAAGTAGGAAATGAAGCAGAAGCAGGGAGACCAAAGCGAGGCTTGGCTAACAGGAAGAACAACAATAGGGAAAAAGGCAGACTGGAGAGGTCACAGAGCAAGATACAGAGAAACAGAACATAAGGGCAAGGCCACAACCGTGACATACTTTCAGATTGTTTATCCAAATTTGATTGTTTACATCCTCTACAGTTCGGCTTCAGGCCATTTCATTCCACTGAGGCTATTTTGCTGGCTATTATATCCAAGGTAAAAAGCATTGTTTGCTCAGGTTAAAGCTGCAATAATACTGCAATATGACCTTACTGTAACTTTTGATACAGTGGACCATGATATTCTATTGTATAAGTTCAGCATGAATACACATGAAATAGATTTGCACATATTGGAGGCAGTGTATGCAAAATCAAGTTAATGCATATTCATTGTGGATTTGCTGAAAATCTGACTGGCAAGGGTGTACTCCAGGACTGGACTTGGGAAACACTGTTCTATTCCATTAACTTCTTATTCAAAGTAGCTTCAAAATGATCATCATCTAAAAATCAGTTCTAGTGGGTCAATGGTGGGGATGCTGTTGCATGAACATCTGGCCTCCTAGGTCCCTGTGGTGATGGACAGTGTCCACCCATTGGTTTCTACAGAGTTGTAGCTTATTAACCACATCCACCTATACCACTGTCTACAATGCTCCAGGATTGCGTTTCTTTTATCTACATCTTTTTTATTTTTAATTCTTATCATCTATGACCCAATATCTTCTTTTAAGAGGGTGAAGACATGTTGTTTCAAATACTTCACATTTATCCATTTGTTCTGAAAATTGTCCTCTATATCTATTGCAAACATAATTTTGGTTACTACTGCCTCTGTCAATAGATGATACCTGGCATCTATCAACCCCTCTTTAAGTGGCCCTTTTACTAAGTGACCTGTGCTAATTTTCACACATTAAATTGGTGCATGTCGAGCCATTTTCTACCACAGTGAAAATTAGCACGTAACTGTTTACAACCTGAGCCCTTACCGCCATCTATTTAGAAGTTACCGTGCGGTAATCGGGCAGTGAGCAGCAATGTGGCCTTTCTACTGATTACCGCTGGGAACGCTCTCGCATACGAAAATAGAAAATTATTTTCTGCCGCATGAAAATGTATGCACCAACTTCAGAACTACCGCTGAGCTCCCATGCTACCCTTGTGGTGAGGTTGATTTGGCGCATGCTTCCCATGCAGTAGTCCTACCACGGCTTAGTAAAAGGGCCCCTAAATTAGTATTTTCTCATGTTTTCTCAACCTTCCTTCTTACAACTTTAGATCATAATTCTTTGTTCATAGCTACACAGGTGATTTTTCTTTCTTATTGAACATTCCGGCTTTCTGTAATTTATTGAAACCTTTTAATATTTGGATGTTTTTATACACTAGAATTACCGGCAAGTAAGGGTACAGTATCACAGGAGATCATCTAGCCCACCCTCTATTTATAGGCAGGATACAGTCAACGTATATCATCTCAGAGAAATGTTTTTCAGGGATGACAGAGTGAATCATTCCTGTTAACTGGCTGGTACTGAATATGTAAAAGGAATATTTAACCAGTAAACTCAGCTGATATGACTTGCAAGACCCAAAGCAACCATAAACAACCCAAAGGTCATTTTTTACTCAGAAACTTTCATTACTACAGGGACAATTTAAAAAGTGACACAAGCAAACTGAAACATATATCTTCAGATTTTTACTGTTAAAAACCTTTTAGAGGTTGTAAGACTTAACTGTTCTGGAAATATTCCACACATAAAAGACAAAAGAGATTTTCATTTCTCAACATTTTGTTGCATATTTTTTAAATGCTTGGATTTGATGAATAGGCATTACATTTGCATCCCATCTATATCATTCTTCCCTATGAAGGTTGAACTTGATGGGCAATATATTCTGTCAACCAATAATTTTAGAAGACAAGTGTGCAACTTTCTAAGAGCTGACATCAGTTCCATAAAGTGAAGTACCTGCCATGAGCTCACTGGAGAAATAGTCTGGTTGAAGATTGATCATAAGATCCTACCTTCTGATATGCTTTGGGATCTAAACTTCTATCACATACACAGTTTTCAATTTACTTAGCAGCTGTCACTATATCAGCTCAGGTTGGTGTTACCCTCTCCTCTCCCCAACAACCTCACACTTATCTTAGTAAAGGAATATAATCCTATGTTACTCAAAGTTGGACAAAAAAAAACCAATGCAGGAAGGAACCTCTATGATGCTATAAAACAGTACAAGAGATGTAGAGGAAGACATCAATGACAACCAGCTGTTGGGTTGAATCTCAAGGATTTTGTCATGTTCCCTGTTTACGCAAGGTATGGGCATCTGAGCATATGGCAGCCATCTTGGATTTGGGCATCTCCAGGATAGGGC
Source organism: Microcaecilia unicolor (assembly GCF_901765095.1). NCBI lineage: Eukaryota > Metazoa > Chordata > Amphibia > Gymnophiona > Siphonopidae > Microcaecilia > Microcaecilia unicolor. Next base: position 57,375,908 of record NC_044036.1, on the reverse strand, counting down.
AGCCATCTCAGAGGTGGGCACCTTAGGATGGGGTGGCCATCTTGGAGCTGGGCAGTCTCAGGAAGGAAGCCCATATTTAGGCTTGAGGGCGCCTCCGGTGGGGGCAGCTATCTTGAAGACAGCTGTGCATGTTTGGGCTTAATTCCTGTCGTATTTAAAGCCCTGCCTCCAGTCCTTCCACACTTCGGCTTCTATTTAGTTTCCTGGGTAGTTGCAGTGCTTCTGGTTTTGCTACTATTTGCTGCCTGGTTTTGACCTCTGCCTGCTCCTGGACTTGCTACTGTTTGCTGCCTGGTATTGACCTCTGCCTGCTCCTGGACTTGCTACTGTTTGCTGCCTGGTATTGACCTCTGCCTGATTCTGGACTTGCTACTGTTTGCTGCCTGGTATTGATCTTTGCCTGTTCCTGGATCTGCTACTGCTTGCTACCTGGCACAGACCACTGTTTGCTCCTGGTCCTGCTTTTACCCATTGCTTGGCTGTGCCCTGTGGACTTTGTTCTGGACTCAGTTCTCTATGCTGTTTGCTTCCCGCACCTGGGGGCTCAACCCCTGGGGAACGGAGGGGGCACAAGGGGAACTTGGTGTTGGCCGACAGCCTAGTGAGGAATCCTCCTCCTTCGGGCACAAGGGCTCACATCTCCACTGGGTGAGCCTGACAGATTTATTAAAAGCACCAGCAACATAGACCCGACACAGACCATGTTTTGAAGGATGCAGCCACCTGCCTCAGGTGTCATGAAACAGACTCTGGATGGAAGGGTTATGAACATAACTGGTACACAAGGCAAAATGTACCTTTACTACACTGTTATATTATGCCTCTTTTCCCCAATTTCCTTCCATCTGGTTGTCATTGGTGTCATCCTCTACCTCTCTTGTACTGCTTTCAAAGTTGAACAAATTACTGAGGTATCAGACTTTTAAAAATGCAGCACAGATTTTCTACACTGTAGCCCATGGATGAACCATCAATAAAATATATTGAACTTTGCTTGCAAGCCTTTTTGCATTCTTTATAAATGAAAGCCATTTTACTTCTCTAGTAAAATACATGTAATTCTTTTAAATATATTCTTTTTTTCATAGTTACTGACAGCTTACAAATTGCAGTGCAGCTACCTAGATTTTTCCGTCTAAACTTTTCAATTGGAAATTTACTGTTTCCCTACCCTGTCTTTTGCTAATGACAACATAATGGCTCATCACATCTGCATAATAAAATTCAATACCATTAGGTCAATTTACTCACTTGGAAATTTATGTAGAGGTTGTGTCTCCACTTGTTCAGAGTGGACTTTGTCTTGCTCAAACAAGAAACTAATTCAGATGGCTGAAAACACCATGCATGGGGAAATAGGAATACGTGGGAATTGGTTCATAGCTGGATGCTTACAGCAATTAAATTAATTATACAGCATAGTACAAAATCATAGTTACTTTTTTAAAGAAATTTATTGCAGAAGAGAATTTATTTCTGGTTCAAACACCAGGTTTATTTTGGTACAAATCTGAGGCAATAAATGTAATAACTTATCATATAAAAATGATGTTAAAAAGATCACAGACTGATGGTAAAGTGTGACAACATACTTGTGAAGTAAATCTTTCTAATACCTTCTGTGGATATGAGAGTTTAGGAATGCAATATAAAGTAAAATGTAGAGATATTGACAGTGCACTAACCTTCATCACCACTGCAGTGCACGCACTATTCCCTCTAAGCTGAGCGAGAGTCCTCCAACTGCATTGCTGCCTGTAGAGGGAGGTGCTTCAATATTGTATTTTCAATCACTAGGGTCCACGTGACTGTCCCTCACTATTGAAAATGTGATAGTGAAACAACCCCCCCCCCCCCCACCACCACATATGCACACTCACTGGCAGGACCATATGTGCTCAGCTTACAGAGAACGGTGAGTGCACTGCCTCAAGTCATATTATCAGTGACTCACTAAACTTATCCTCAAGATCATTATAGTGTGTTTCTCCTTATTCCTGGTCTTCGTGAGACAATAATGGCTGTTTCTGTGTTTATTGCAAGCTGATTTTTACCATGAGCTAAAAATGCTTGCACAGCTTAGTAAAAGACCCCCTATATGATTTTCATAGTCGGGGACATACATTTTAAATCTATTGCTTTGTAAAGGATACTTAAATAATCTGAATGAACACAATCTCAGATTACGACAAAGCTAGTAACTATAACCAAAAGTCTCTTTTTGTTAGAGCTAATTCCTGGAATTCTTATCTGAGTCTGTGTTTTAATATATATTCACATTTAAATTAATTTTATAATACAGTGCCCAGGCAGGAAAGCCACATAGGTGAATATGTGTCTTTCTAAAATAGCTTAGCTGAAAACTGATAAAAGTTACACCAGATCTAAGGCAAGGATAATTCTATACACGTATGTGGCACATATTCATGAGCTAGATTTTATATATGGTGGCTAAAAAGAATCAGTTTAAACAGTGCCAAACAAAATTTGGTGTGGTTTATAGAATATACGCTTAAGCAAACAGTCATGTGTAAATTTAGATGTGGTAATTTGCACCAATGAAAACATGGTGCAAATGCCTACACCTACATTTATGCATGGAGCACCATTCTATAATTACACATGTAACTTGAAGCCATGACTCGTTACACCCCAAAACACCCATGACTCTTCTATTTCTTTGCCCCCTTTTTTGGACCACGTGTAAATTATACGCGCCTTGGTCCCAATTAAATCTAATTAGTGCCAATAATTGCTTGTTAAAAAGCCAATTGGCACTAATTGGCTTGTTATTCAAATAAATAATGTGTGCAAATTGGGAACAAACCTAAATTTGTGTGTGCAATTTTTGGCAACCTTTATAGAATCAGGAGATTAAGGGGGAAGCCGTCAACATGGGCTACTGTTAAGACATGATATTTTCCTGTTAAGTAGAGAATGATATGGGGACAAAGTTTGTCCCCATCCCCAACCCGTCCAAATGGGTTCTGTCTCCATCCCTACCCTATCCCCACAGGTTCTGTCTCCATCCCCATCTTGTCTCCATCCCCATCCTGTCCCTGTGGGTCCTGTCTCCATCCCAGCCCCGTCCCATCAGCACGGGCTCTGTCCTCATCTGCAGAAGCCTCAAACATTTGTGATTTTATATTTAAATCTTTTTATTGAAGTATGAAAAGGAACAATATGCTGTGCAACAGTATATAAATCACAAATAGAAAACAATAATAAAAATGAGCAACTTGTCTTCTTAGAAGATGTGCTGGTAACAGGAATGTACAGGATCCCCCATGCAAATGTTTTCAAAAAAATGCCATTGTCTGCATCACTCAAACATAAGTAACAGTCCAGTTCATTAACAGGCTTCAAAGTAGAAAATGACACGGGGGCAAAGTTTGTCTCCATCCCCTCCCCATCCCTACAGTTACTGTAGGTCCCCTTCCCCATGTTATTCTCTACTGTTAAGCCCAGTTATTTGTAACCAGGTCTCATTGCGTAAAATAGGACCTGAGCCTAAACAGCACGAGTCAATGGTAACATAATATGTCTTAATGGTAGTCCACATTGATAGCAACACTCCTTAACTGCCAATTCTGTTCCTGCTCAACTCATTTTCTACCTCCCAGCCTTATGGCAAAATATATTAGTACAAAACGTATACAGGTGAAGTGTACTATTCTTGCAAATTGCCTATGTGTGAAGGCCAAGGAGGTGCATCTTTCTACTCTGTTTTTTAAGACATAGAAACATCTACATGACTTTATAAAATACTAAGGACAAAGCAGCAGAAATCTTAGCTAGAATAAACCAAAAACATTTATGGTTGCTTAGGAGCAGGTATACATCTTTTCATGTAAAGCACATGCATACACATGCATTTTAATGCCCTAAATCACAGCTTTGCCTATGCTGTCTCTAAACTTTGCCCCTGAACATTCATACACACTGTAAAAGTATGTGCTTTCTTGGTACTATGAATATTTGTGCATGCATAACCCTGGGGTAATTTTTGTAACAGCCTTTAGACATATGTAAGAAGATCTTTATATATAAAAAATTATCCATAAAAAATATTACCCCTATAATGGGCATAGACTGCTACTTATTACTTTAACTTATGCATTTAACTCTGTGGAATGGCAAGAATAACTTTATACAGGTAATTTATCTGTACACAATTATGTCAGCATTTTGAAAGGTCACAGTTGAATGCATAACCTTGCTGAAATTATATATAAAGATACATAGAGAAATTATCCATATAAAACTTTATGTGTTTGGTGGCCAGTTGAATATTTATCTTATGGTGGCTAGACCTCTGGTAGTAGATATCAATAAAGGCTTACAACACCATTTTAGAATGGATATTGGCATATTTATTTTTATTTATTTATTGCATTTGTATCCCACATTTTACCACCTCTTTGCAGGCTCAATGTGGCTTACAATACATCAGTTCTGAAATGAAATTCATCTAAGAATATTCTATAAAATATGCCTTAATTTAGGCATACTTTATAGAATAAGCCTACATTTCTGTGCGGTTTATAGAATACACTGAGCACCGGTCCACACGACTAAATTTAGTTGTGGGCAGTTACACCAAGTAAAACTTGGGATAAATCCCAATGTTTAAATTAGGCACAGTTTGCCAGTACGGAGGCAGTGGGAAGTTAACCCTCCAGCGGTTTTGTAATTTTGATGCTCTGTGGTGTGGGTCCCTGAGGAAGCAGAGTGAAACGGGACCATTGGGACCGCACATTGTTTATTCTGGAAGCGGAGGTGTACCACCCTTCACTTGAACTGGATAGCATCCTGAAGATAAGTGATTCATGGTTTGATGTTAGCGCGCTGTAGTTTGATTGATTAGAAAAAAGACTAAAAAAAAAAAAACATTTTTGCACATTTCAAAAGAAAAACACATAAGAAAAAAGTGTTTGAGGTTTTTGATGTCCATGATTACTTTTTGCGCTGTGTGCACATGCAAAGTTACGGTTGCCACAGCTGTAGGAGACATTTTCCCCTTTTCAATTAAAGAAAAGTCACATGTCTTTCTTCACTGAGTAGGTTTTTTATGATTATCAGTTGTGTGTGCAGTGAGGTTGATCTTTGTTTTTGTTTAAATTAGTCACAGACCAAGTGTATTCTATAACAATGTGCATAGATTCTAGAAATGCCCATGACACTCCCATTCCACGCCCATGGCCCTGCCCCCCTTTTCAACAATACAACTTAGAATTTACGCGTAGCACGTTATAGAATACATTTAGTTCTGCACATCGATTTTAATTAATGCCAATTAGTGTCAATTTCTTGTTAATTGGAAATTATCAGTACTGATTTGTTAATGAATTAAGTTGTATGTGCAAATACAGAATGCAACTATATTTGCACACATAACTTAAGTGACACTGTATAGAACCCAAGGGTTAGAGCTGCAAGATGTTTATTTATTTGGATTTTGCTCAGACCTTTTTCAGTTGTAGCTCAAGATGAGTACAAGTACACTAAATATTTCCCTGTCTCTGAACGGCTTGCAATGTAATTATGTACCTCAGGTAATGGAGGGTTAAGTGACATTCCCAAGGTCTCACGGAGCAGCAGTGGGCACCCACATATGTCAATCCCAGTGATTTAAACTCTAAGCTACTCCCTCACTTCACTCTGAGGTACAAATATTTAGCCTTGCCCCGGGGTGCAAAATATTTTGCACTGAGTGTATGTATGTATCTTGTTCTGTTTCTATGCACCGCTGATCAAATAAAGGTTTAAAAAAAAGCAGGCTGTTAAATGTTTTGTTTTGCTCCAAGGGGGCTTTAAACCAAGAACTACTGAGCCTTGTGCTTTAACCACAAAGCTAGTCCTCCTTGCCACACTAAAGTGCAAAGCATTTTACACTGCCCCAGGGTGCAAAACATTTTGCACCTTGGAGTAGTGCTAAATGTTTTGCGCTTCAGATTGAAGTAGAGGAATAATGTAGTGGTTAGAGCACTGGGCTTGTTATCTACTAGTGCCTGGATCAAAATCTCCTCAGAGCAGTCAAACGGATTTAGCAACAAGCTTTAATCAGCACTGCATAGAAACGGAACAAGGTACACGCACCATAAGGGAATACAATATGAAGAGAATCAAGTTATAAAAAGCAATTGACATAAAAAGAATGTCGTACTACCCAAATCCTCTATAAACAACACTGGCTCGTTATTAAATGGTTAGACTTCCAGGTGGTAGAGACAGATAATTTGCCAGATAAGCAGTCAGCTCTGAAAATGGCAGGCATAGATTTTGCAGCCATAAACGTTTAGAGCTGCCGGCAATTTCAGAAACTAGGACATATCAATAGCAATTACAGCCTTCCCACTTAGACATTTTGTAAGGCATATTTAAACATCATGCTTACCATTTTGCAATCTTTGGCAGAAGTTGAATGGGAAAGTTTTACATGCTCCAAAGCAGCAATTCTTGTCTCGCAAGGGAAACCTCAACTCAGAGGAGGTGGATATATGTATGAGGGAGGGAGGTAGTATTGAGACACCATGAACATCTTTTTGTTGTGGCAGGGCAAAGGTTCAGCATCTGTACCACACAGAAGGCATGGGTTGGGATCTGGGCATTCATATGGTACAAGGGGCTGTGGACAGAATGATGAACATACAGAGAACCAGGCGGGATCATAGAGGAGAACCACTGTACCCAAGGGGGGGGAGAGAAAAGTGGACGGGCGAGGGGAAAGAGATATTTGGCATTGTATTGGAAGGTGGGGAAGGTAGCAGGTGTAGAGAAAGAGGGGTATTGGATGACAGTCCTCAGTGGACAAAAAACTAGCAATCAGGCTTACAGACTCAGCTCTCTCACTATACCATGAGTGCGAAAGTGCTGATCAGAAATGTGCTGAACTGCTAGAAGCTCTGTGTTTTCTGTTTTTTGATTGTTGCTGTTTTTTTTTTTAAATTTTGGCAAAGACATTAATAGCAGCTGTGCTATTGGTAGTCATGACAGCTAACATGTGGCACCAACCTGTGGTTTTTTTTTTAGTTACATTTGTACCCCGCGCTTTCCCACTCATGGCAGGCTCAATGCGGCTTACATATACAGGTACGTATTTGTACCTGGGGCAATGAAGGGTTAAGTGACTTGCCCAGAATCACAAGGAGCTGTGCCTGAAGTGGGAATCAAACTCAGTTCCTCAGGACCAGAGTCCACCACCCTAACCATTAGGCCACTCCTCTCCTCTGTTCTAGTTGTCAAGGCTGGCCGTGACCTGTTGCAACCCCTGTTCTGTCCATAACTCACCCCTACACACATTAAGCACCTAGGGTCAAATTTTTACCTTGCTGGCTGGTTTTAGTATGCAATAGCCATTAACAGGGGTCTGCACTAACATGTATTATGTACTTATTGTCTTCATAACATGTATTATGTAGCTTATTGTCTTCCCTCCCAAACCCACTTCTCCTCTCCCTCCACTCTCTATCTCAGTTGATAACACTCTCATCGTCCCCGTCTCATCTGCCCGCAACCTCGGAGTCATCTTCGACTCTTCCCTCTCCTTCTCTGCGCATATCCAGCAGATAGCCAAGACCTGTTGCTTCTTCCTCTATAACATTAGCAAAATTTGCCCTTTCCTCTCTGAGCACACCACCCGAACTCTCATCCACTCTCTCATTACCTCTCTCCTTGACTACTGCCTCCCACTTTGCCATCTATCCCCCCTTGAGTCCGTTCAGAACTCTGCTGCATGCCTTATCTTCCGCCTGGACCGATATACTCATATCACTCCTCTCCTCAAGTCACTTCACTGGCTTCCGATCAGGTACCGCATACAGTTCAAGCTTCTCCTATTAACCTACAAATGCACTCGATCTGCAGCCCCTCATTACCTCTCTACCCTCATCTCCCCTTACATTCCTTCCCGTAACCTCCGCTCTTAAGACAAATCCCTACTTTCAGTACCCTTCTCCACGACCGCCAACTCTAGGCTCCGCCCTTTCTGCCTTGCCTCACCCCATGCCTGGAATAAACTCCCTGAGCCCATACGCCAGGCCCCCTCCCTGCCCATCTTCAAAGCCTTGCTCAAAGCCCACCTCTTCAATGTCGCCTTCGGCACCTAACCACCATACTTCTATTCAGGAAATCTAGACTGCTCCAACTTGACATTTCGCCCATTAGATTGTAAGCTCTTTTGAGCAGGGACTGTCCTTTTTTGTTGTTAAACTGTACAGCACTGCATAACCCTAGTAGCGCTCTAGAAATGTTAAGTAGTAGTAGTAGTTAAACACACTAGTTGCTTAACACAGCCTAGTAAAAGAGCCCCTATTATTTTTAGGAAGTACTAATGAGCTGAAAGTGTGTTAAATGGATGTCCCTAGAATCCACAGCTGCCCCCTGATTACCCATAGTTCCCTACAGAAACCTTACACTAAGAATGTGTACTGTACATTATAGAAGTGTCTTCAGCAGTTCAACTTGAGGTGCCAGAAAATAAACAATGAAAATTCCAAACCTATCAATATTCTATCAATTTGCTGAAATAAATCATAGAAACATTCTTTAATGACTCTACTATAATTTATCCTTGAAAAAACTTTGTAATGTTCTAAACTCTTTATGAAGTTTTGCATGTGACCAGGCAATATCTGCCCAAGGCTGGTGATAGTAGAGTCATTAAAGAATGTTTCTATGATTTATTTCAGGTCTCTTTAGAATCAGTAAGAATAGAATATTAGAACGCCTTGCATATTAATATACTTGCAAAGATCAAGTTAAAATTACCGATCATCAGCAATATAACAGAGGAATCTTAAAATAAGGAAGGGAACAGCTATAAGATGAAAAGAAAATTAATTTTTGCTAACCATGGTTAAATTTTGAGTTTGGAAACAGATTAAGAGGTGTGCTAAAGAGTAGAATGAGGCAAAAATAGCAATTTTGCGCTGCAGCAATAGCAAATTCATGCTAAATTGTGAAAATAAGGAGATTAATTCTGAACAGGACTCCTGAAACAGACATAGACCCCATAAAATTAGAGAGTGTATATCAAAAGCATAGGGAAGGTTGTAGCAGATGCTGTTCATCTCACATCAATGAAGAAAGATAGGTCAGTAAAGCAAGATTCTAATGATAGCTCCATATCAAGGGCAATATGAGAATATTAAACAGAGGGATTAAAATTGACATCAGAGTGTAAAAGATCAACAGTAGGAATGCACATTCATTAGCAATGAAAATGTAATGCATGCTAACATTCACCCTAATTCTATTTATGCTGCTCAAAATTGCATGCACAAATTTGGGTGTGCACCTTGTGCATACAATTTAATTGACAAACGAGCCCATTCTCTTTGATAATTAGGCACTAATCATCACTTACCTATGCTAATTGGCATAAATTTAAATTTACACATGGATCAGAAAAGGGGACACAGCCATGGGAAGGGCATGGACAGATCAGGGGCGCTCTTGGAATTTGCATGCAGTTTTACTGAATAAGGGAGATCCACGCCTAATTTAAGCATGAGAATTTATACCAGATTTTAGTTGGTGTAAATCCTTGTGCCCAAAATTGGACACAGATCCAGGTATCAAATGCTATTCTTTAAAGGGCGCCCAAATTTGGACGCTGTTTATAGAATAACACTCAGTGCTAATTTTTATCGGTGCTCAAATTGTCATTATAGAATGGTGTCCATTATGTTGATTACTGCTTGTTAAAAAGTTCTAATGTGCGTTAACATTTTTTTTAAAGGGTACAGTGGGTTTGTGGTGGGTTTTGGAGGGCTCACATTTACCACCACAAGTGTAACAGGTAGAGGGGAGATGGGCCCAGGTCCGCCTGCCTGAAGTGCACTGCACCCACTAAAACTGCTCCAGGGACCTGCATACTGCTGTCAGGGAGCTGGGTATGATATTTGAGGCTGGCAAAAAATATTTTTAAAGTTTTTTTAGGGTGGGAGGGGGTTAGTGACAACTGGGGTAGTAAAGGGAGGTTATCCCCGATTCCCTCCGGTGGTCATCTGGTCAGTTTGGGCACCTTTTTGAGGCTTGGTCGCGTGATAAAATGGACCAAGTAAAGTCGGCCAAGTGCTCATCAAGGACACCCTTCTTTTTTCCATTATCAGCCGAGGACGCCCATGTGTTAAGCACGCCCCAGTCCTGCCTTCGCTATGCTTCCGACATGCCCCCGTGAACTTTGGTCATCCCCGCGATGGAAAGCAGTTGAGGGCTCCCGAATTGGCTTTTGATTATGCTGATTTGGGTGACCCTGGGAGAAGAATGCCCATCTCCCGATTTGTATCGAAAGATTGGCCATCTTCTCTTTCAAAAATAAGCCTGATAGGCACCTATGCTTGTTTAAAAAAAATGTCCCATGAAAGCTGCAGAAATTACAGCTAAAATGAAGCCATGGACATTTACACTTGCTTGGGAACAAGTGTAAATGCTTGCACATAAATGTCATGACAAACAAACCCACCTGTTTACTAAGCTGCGCGGCAATGCCAACACAGCCCATTCAAAGTGAATGGCCTGTGTTGGCATTAGCGCTTGGCAGCCGATAGCACGGCTTAGTAAAAGGGGGGAGGAAGAGTGATCAAACAGCACCACTACAACAATCAATCAAAATAAAAGGTGATCAAAATTAGCAAAGTCTTAAATCAAAATGAAACAACGTTCACTAAAAACACATCCCTTGAGATCTTTGTGTGTGTAAGCATATTTGTACAAGTTGGGCTTTTTTTCTTAAACACTTACACTTGCATGCCAATTCCTACATGGAAATACATTTTTTTACACATGCAAACAAAACATAATTCTCTTGAAATCACCTCCTTATTGTCTTTGGAACTTGTGATTTAATCCTTACATCAAGATAATGATTTGGGATATGTACGTTTTTATGCAAATGTGTTATGTATATCATGAGCATTTCACAGTAAGTACAATTATGTGTTTAAATTGTTTGGTGTAGTCTGGAAAGTTAATTGCTTTCATTTGATTTCTAAGCTAAAATTTTCTTAATGTAACAAAATAAAAAAAAAATACTAGCAGCTTTGTCCCCATGGAGAATCAGTACTCTTGTTATTTCTCATTACTAAAATTTCATTTTCTAATTTGCATTCTGAAGATGAATTTTAAACACAATATGGTATATCATTAATGAATGTGGCTTGTATGATCCTAAATCAGTAAGAATTTTGCCATAAGTTCATATTTAAATGAAAACTCTGGCTAAATATAGCTCCAAGATTTAAGACTAAATGATCTTTCAATTGTACATTTTGAAATATATCCAAAATATGCTTCAGTGATATTTACTAGGCTTTATTTTCTGTGACTGATCTTGGTGAGCCAGCTGGATATGTCATAGAAACTATAGAGCCCTTTTTCTTAGCCATGTAGAAGCCTACGTGCGCCCAACATGTACCAATTTGGAGTTACTGCCCGGCTACTGCATGGCCCGGGGAGTAATTTCAGTTTTTAGGCATGTCCGCTACGTTCGCCAGAAAATAATTTTTCTTTTCCGACGCATGGCAGAAACTGGGAGGTAATTGTCATTCTACATGCGTTAGCCATTACCGCCCAGTTAACGTTTGAGACCTTACCCCTAAGTCAATATGTGGTGGTAATGTCTCAGGCCCAAAAGGATGCACGCCAATTTTTATTTTGTCACATGTCTGTTTTCGGCCCTAAAAAGGCCTTTTTTGTAGGTACACTAAAAATGGAACTGCACACATCCAATACACGCGTCTACACCAGCGCAGGCCATTTTTCAGCGCACCTAAATAAAAGGACCCCTATAAGAACACTGCCAAGCACCACTAGAGAGCTGGTTTTCCAGTCCTAGAGTAGTGGTCTGAGTCCCTCCGATATTCATAATCATTTAACTGGCCAAGAATGGCACCTGGCCGGTTAAATGGTACTTAGCTGGCTACCCGCAAAATTTTCAGTGACCCGCTGAAAATTTGTGGTTAGCAGCTAGCATATAGCCTATTTTATCACATGATATAAATGGCTATCTGCTAATTTTTAACATGAGTTTGACAGTCATGTTTGGTCACGTGCATACATGGTATATCTTTGGCCAGTTTGAACTTGACCAGCCAGTACCGAATATTGACTTGGCCAGTTAAGTTCAAACCAGCCAAAAATAAACCAGATATTCAATGCTGGTCACTGAAAACTGCCTGGCATTGAATATCCAGTTTCATTGCGGGAGTTAGCCATGCTAACTCCCGAGGTCAGAATATCAGCCCCCTAGTGGCCAAATTTGGGCATGCTCGTGAGATGCATACACAAATTGACTAATGAGCTGTTGACCGTCAATAACTGGATACAAATAACCAATTATTGACATTAATTGGCACAGATTAGCATTTGTGCGTGCATCTGGCTGTACACTGTTCTATAACACTGGGCGCCTAAATCCCATAGTGCTAAACCCAAAAGTGAGCATGGCCATGGGAGGGGCATGGGTGGGTCAGTGGCATAATAATAATGGATCAGCACACTCAACTTGGGCACTGGGATTTACAACAGGTTTCAGCAGGCATAAGTCTGGTGCCCAGAGAATTGTTGCTAAGTACTATTCTATAAAGGGTGTGAGCCTTTTTTTATTGCACTCAGGGGCGTAGCCAGACCTCAGCGGGAGGGGGGCAGGAGCCCGAGGTGGGGTGGCACTGTTTAGCTGCCTCCCCCCGCCATTGCAACCCCCCCCCCACCGCCACCACCACCACCGTCGCTCGCCCCCTGCCCCGCCGCCGCATCAGGTACTTTGTTTGCTGGTGGGGGGTCCTCAATCCCCGCCAGCCGAAGAGTCTTCTTCAGCGCCGGCCGACTCCGGTGCCTTCGTTGTGTGATCATCTGTTTCTGATGCCTTACATCCTGCTCCGTGCATGTAGTCCCGTGCAGGACGTAAGGCGTCAGAAACAGATGATCACACAACGAAGGCGCCAGAGTCGACCGGTGCTGAAGAAGACTCTTTGGCTGGCGGGGATTGGGGACCCCCCCCCCCCGGCCAGCAAACAAGGTACCTGATGTGGCGGCAGGGTGGGGGGCGGGGGGGGGGTCAAATGTAGAGGGGGCCAGGGCATAATTGGTGGGGGCCCATGCCCCCGTGGCCCCACATAGCTACGCCCCTGATTGCACTAACCATTGATCTTTTCTGGTGCCTGTTTCAAAGCACCATTTATAGCATTGCCCCCTAGTGTTTCTGCACTAACTGCAAGCTGAATTCCTCATGCTGATGAGCATTTAACACAGTAACTCTGGGTTATGTGCTGGGTACTGCAAGCGGAATACCTCATGCTAATGGGCATTTTAATACAGTAACTCCAGGTTAAGTGCTGGGTATGCCCCCTATTAGTTTTGTACTTGGTACACATTAATTTCCTGCTGCTAAAACAGGTTAAGTGCAAAATCTAATACACTTTACAACAAAAATCCCCTTTGTGTTTTGAATTCTTATGTAGCAAATGATGGTATAAAGTATATTTGTTAACCTGTATGTGCACATCTTTGAAGCAGCCCTGGAAATGCCTCTTTCTGCTGAAGCTAAATGTACATACTACCAGTAACATTGGTAGATTTAGTAATTTGACTCACATAAACTTTGCTGTAATCTGCATAGTTCCTGTTCAATACTAATACTTAGGAATCTCTTCTTCATTTTTTTCTTTAAACACAAACTTCTTTACTGGGTAACAAATTTTCTAATAGCTATGCTCTCTATATATTATATATTCACCACCATATTAACTATTTTTTAGATTGTTCTTTATTTAATTGCAAATATGAAACTTTCTAAAACCATTAAGTCAACAATAACTCAGATACACACACTCTCTCTCACACCCCACATTCATCCAAGTCTTGTGCCAGATCTTACTAATACATCATATACCTTGCTACCACAGTGACCCCACTCAGCACTTCTTTTTACAAATAACACGTAACAAATGACAGTTGTTTTAACATATTCATTTAAGTCCTTCACAGCGTGTTTTTTTTGTCAACCACGCCGTACTTGTACCACCTTCATAAACAGCTGTCCTGTTAAGTGCTTTAATGATTATCCATATTATGCAGATTAGATAAGGACGCTGCCAGCACAATCAACCACGCTGTACTTGATACCAGCTTCTTAAAGAACAATCCTAGTGAGCGCTGTGTAGATTGTACATATTATCCATTAATCAATCATTAAACTCATATAGTTTCCAGAATATTCTCCTCCACTCCACTATTCACGACCAATGAACTTCACTGCCATTGGTAGTATCCACTGCTGCATCTGGATCCTCAAGGCTGATCTTCACAACAGCTCCCTTTATCGCACGCAGTACCCAGTACCCTACACAGCCTGTGTTTCGCTACTTGAGTGTCATCAGGGGTCGGGTTCCTAAAACACATTAATCAATACAAACTATATGTATCTGCTGCCCTTACTCTCAAACAACTCATATAGATACCATTAATCAACTTACCATTCGTGATTCCATTCAATTCATGGATATCAGGGGAACCGGACCTCATAGCACTTCCATACGTACACGCCCCAGCTAAACAACGCTGGTGCATGCATTTGGAGTGCTTGAATTCTCAGCGGTTTATAACCCTTTGAAACCCCACCCCTTCACACATTCAGCCACTCCACCTCCTTATTCAGTCCAGCAGGAGCAATGGTATTCCACGCAAATATCATGCACTGTTCTTTACGTAGGAGCATTAAAGAGATATCCCCCCCTCCCATTGTTATAACACTGGCATAACACCACAAACCTTAAATCCTGAAGTTCATGTCCTGCACTCCCCCAGTGTGAAACTAAAGGGGCCTCTTATTTTAATAGGCGTATGTTGCTAAGATGTTGCGGAATTCTATTCTTAATTCTCCGAATAGTGTGTGCTATGTACCACAGCCCGCATGGGCAACAAATGCCATATACACACTGACTAGTATTGCAGTCTGTTTGTGATCGCAACTGAAACGCCCGCCCACCAGAGTGGGGTATATCTATTTGAACAGTTTGCGAAGCATATCTGCAATACACACATGCCTCACATGCCATATGGCCTCCCACTGTATCAACTCTCTGTATCTCTGTCAGCGTTTTGTAATGGGACATAATTTCCCCTATATTTTTCCACCCGAGTATATGTGAAACGAGGTGGTTGAAGAAAATTCTCATGAACTGATAAAATCGGCTATAACCGCTTCACAATTCGTTTCACCACCATACTTTCCACAGTATATGGCAGAACACATGTCAATCTAGGGGAGTCCTGTGGTTTCCCAGAAATGGTCAATCATTCCCGCTGGGCATTAAATGCCCATTTTGCTGCTTTATGAATGATCTTGGGAGGGTACTCACGCTGTCTGAACCATTCTATCATCACTTGTGCTCGTTCTTTAAAAGTGTCCTGAGAAGTGTATAGTCTCTGAATCGGAGAAACTGCCCTATCGGTATGCTATTTCTTAACCGGAGCGGATGATGGCTGCGGTAATGCCAAAGTGCGTTACGATCCGTGTGCTTACAGTACGACTGCGTAACAAACTTGCCCTGATGATAGGAAATGTTGACATCCAAAAATTTTATTGTGTCACCCCCTGTGGTTTCCCAGAAATGGTCAATCATTCCCGCTGGGCATTAAACGCCCATTTTGCTGCTTTATGAATGATCTTGGAGAAAAGTATATTATGGGAACCACCAGAAATTGCTTATATAAATATTTAAGCTCCCGGGCTGATATTACTCCCTGATTGTTAGCTTCAGATAAAACTTCAAAAACAGTGCGCTGATAGTGGTCTGTAGGGTCTTGGTCCAACCACACATAACATGTTTCATCAGCCAACTGTCTTATGGCCTCCTGACGGTAATCCTGAACATCTTGCACTACCACCCCTCCTCCCTTGTCCGCCCTACTGACTACAATACTTATGATCCTGTTGTAATTGATCCAGTGCTATTTTTTGTGTTCTACTTAAATTAAAGTGACCTCTGCCTGTCGTGGCCAGCTTTCCCAATTCATGCAGAACCTACTGTTGAAATGTAGCCACTACCGGGTCAATTGGTCCTGGAGGGACCCATACTGATGGTAACCAATATTTCTGGATAAACAAAAGCTGTTCCTCCCCCACGCTCTCCGTATCCCTAAAAAGTGTAAATTTAACCGCAATTTGCAAAAAAAATCTATGCAACGCCACTCTAGTACTAAAAGCATCATACATCTGCATTGGAACAAATTACAAACCTAAGGACAACACCTGCTGCTGTAAATCCGATACCTGTTTAGAAGATAAATTAAAAACTATTGAAACGCTTTCCTCAATTGTCGTTTGGGTCGTGTTGCTGGCACCACTGCCCCTCCCTCAGGTCGTTGATTCCCTGCCCCAAAAAAAGGGGGTGGAGGAATCTTCCCCTCCCCGCTACTGTTCCCCTCCAATTGTGATCTGTTTGTTGGCTTACTCTCCTCCCCCGAGGAATCACTAGATGAATTTATAAAGGACACTTGCTTATTTCTACAAATACGCCTCAACTTTCTATTACGATCCATCCAGGGATAAATAAACCCTTTCGTATAGTCCATCTCATCTTTTTTATACTTCGTGATCTTTTGCGACCGTATCTCGTGCTGGTATTTTTCCATATTAGCCAAATGTTCCTGATATCGCCTTTCAAACGATTCTGGCACAGACCCCTGTTTTAATCGGTCTACCTGAGGATTCAGTTCCTCTGTGCTCTTGGATATAATGTCATTCAACTTATCAATGGTAATCAGCATGAGATCAAGGGAGCATCTGAAAATGATATCATTCCACCTGGACACGTAATCTGAATCATCTAAAAATCTCGGCTCTTTATACAAGAATAACCCATGAGGGATTCTTTGCACCTGACAGTATTCAATTAAAGACATAGCATGAAATTCCATTCTAATAACGAACCTCTGCAATTACTGTATGTCATTCCAATCAACCTGCATGCCCACTGCTGGCGTAGTGAACAGCCTAGTGCCCCCCAGTAAATTAGAAATATGTTCCGCTGAGAACCCAGTTTTAGAGTCCCACACCCCTGTATCCATAGCATTTTTTTCTTTGTGATTATCTTTCTTTTCATTCCCTATAGTGAACTGAAGATACCTATGATATTTTTACATTTTTTATTTTGGTATCTATCATCATCATTTTGGTCCTGTGTAAATTATGCCTTTTTTTTGGTAAAGACATTTTTCATTGTAATAATCAAATAACAGCTTCTTCCCATATCTTATTAATATGTTTTGTTTAGGTTAAATCTCTATTAACTTTTCCAACATTTATAACAATTTAAACAGAAATCTGCATCATACAGAATATGGTTTGGTATTATTCTCATCCTCTTTCTACAAAGTTACCCAGTTTAGATCAATAATTCTTCCAGTTCTGATATTTCTGGAATTTCTATGTCACAGCAACTTCATAGTTATGGAAAAGGCATAATGCATTGTTGTGCTAGATATGACCTTGCAGTTTGTAATTGATTTATTGCATTTGTGTCCCACATTTTCCCACCGTATGGCAGGTTCAATATGGCTTCCATATTGCTGAAAGGGTGGTTAAAAAATTATAAGTTTCATTGCAATTGCTACCATGGAATTAAATAATTGTCTATCTAACTTTGAGGGGCCTTTTTACTAAGCCATGTAAGCGTCTATGCGTGCCCAATGTGCGCCAAAATGGAGTTACCACATGGCTACCATGTAGCCCTTGAAGTAATTTCATTTTTGGTGCCTGTCTGCTACGCATGCCCGAAAATTTTATTTTTTATTTTCTGGCGTGCATAGGTCATTACCGCCCGGTTACCACATGAGACTTTACCGCTAGGTCAATGACTGGCAGTAAGGTCTCAGACCCAAAATGGACGCACGGCAATTTTCATTTTGCCGCAGATCCATTTTCAGCAAATTTTTTTTAAAAGCCATTTTTGCAGGTACGCTGAAAAATGATTCTGCGCATGCCCAAAACGTGTGTCTACACTACCGCAGCCCATTTTTCGGCATACCTTAGTAAAAGGGCCCCTTATATTTTTAAACAATGCCAATATTGGCCTGATTTATGCAGGTAAGAATCACAATATTATTTCCATTGCAAAAGTACTGTCAACCTATTTTCGGGAATAAGAGCTAATTTGGATTTAATAAGGAATGAAATAGAATAATTAGATATGTGATATAGCACTTTACTGATTTAGTAGAGCAGGAAATATATCTGTGGAAACAGGAATTTCAGTCTGAATATTGCTTCTAGGGTTTAGAGTTCATAACATAATATTAGTAATGGGGTTGCCATGTTAATTTACTCAAATGAGTAGAATGCTAGCACCAGGCTTATTTATGCCAGAGGTGAGATTTTGTTGTTCCCTTAAATAATTCTGACATTAAAGGGATGTTAGTTTTATTACATGCTATTGTTGCATTGTCTCAAATTGTATGTCTGAAGTGGAAAAAGCCCATAATTTAAAAACTAGGACCCTTCTTACTATGCCACGCTATAGGCACACTAACATTTTTAGTGTGTGCTAAAGACACCCATAGGAATATATGGGTGTCTCTAGCGTTAACGCACACTAATTTTTAGCACACGCTAGAAATGCTAGTGCACCTTAGTAAACAGGGCCTTAGCTGAGATACAGTGACATTCCCCTTTCATAAAAACTAAAGGTCCCTTTTACAAAGGCATTGTAGGGCTACCATGTGAGTAGCGTGCACCAAATCGGCCCTACCACCTGGGTAGTGCAGGAGCCTCGTGGTAGTTCTGAAGCTGGCACACAAATTTCCCATGGTAGAAAATAACTTTATATTTTTTACCACAGGGGTGTTCCTGGCAGTAATTGACAGTGTGGCCACAGTGCTGCACACTGCCTGCTTACCTCTGGGCTAGAACGTGAGCCTTTACCATGTTCAAAATAGGGGTCAGTAAGGGCTCAGGCAGTAAGTAGCTGTGCACTAATTTTAATATTAGTCCACGGGCATTTACTCCCCATTTTAAAAAAGTTATTTTCCTATCATGGTAAAAAGTGGCAAAGCACGCACCAAATTCATGCACCAAAACATGTATGTTACCTTGATAAACAATTTTATATAAACAAGGAAACCTTAGGCTGAAAGTGGCCACCAGAGTGAAGACTTCTTGCCTTTTTGCCAAAAAATAACCTGTGCTTCATTTTGGAGGCCTATTAGAGGCCTTATGCACATCTTCCCCCCCCCCCCCCCCCCACTCCTTTTTTTTGTAACCTGAAAATATCACATTCTTATATTTGAAGAACAATTTCATTGTTCAGTTTCTATTCAGCTCCAGGATATAGGTTACAAGGAGAGAATCCCTCAAGGAGATTTCCTCATGAGACACTTCCAGAAGGCCAGTGAAATCTAGAAAGCCAGTTAATATCTCAGAGACAGCTGATGTATTTTACCCCACCACTCCATAACACTTTCTGGGTAATCTTGATGAATATAGCATGCTCTAGC
Organism: Microcaecilia unicolor; assembly: GCF_901765095.1. NCBI lineage: Eukaryota > Metazoa > Chordata > Amphibia > Gymnophiona > Siphonopidae > Microcaecilia > Microcaecilia unicolor. The sequence continues at coordinate 57,356,411 of NC_044036.1, read as the reverse complement.
CTTGGAGGAACACACTCTAAAGAACCTTCCGGATTTCCTTGTAGAAACTTTAATGTATCTCTACTGGTGAAATGAGGTGAGATTTAGGTTTAATCTCTTTATATAGTTATCAAAGAGTTCCAGTATGTGCTGTATCCTCACTTTGCCTTCAATCAAGGCAGTATCATAAGTTTGTAAAACCAAATCTACTCTCCAATGTGACCTAAATTTGTAACAACCAGTGGTGTAGCTATGGGTAAGGAGGGCTTTGGGCCTGCTCCCCCCAATTTGGGTTCAGGGCCCCCAAAATTGACACACTGTCTGCCAGTTTGGCTAATGGGGGTTCTCAAGCCCACCAGTAGAAGCGTTCCTTCAGCTGATGCTTGTTTTCCTGAGCCACCATGCTGCCTGCCCTGCCCCCTCACATACATGCTTGGTTTTAGTGAAATTGAGCATGTAGAAGGGAGGCTAGCCCCCTGCACATGCATGAAAACTGAGCATGTTCAGGGAGCAGGCCTCCTTTGCGCATGCTCAATTTCACCACAATTAAGCATGTGCAGGGAGGTGGAGGGAAGCAGAGCAGGGCAGACAGCACAGTGGCTCAAGAAAACAAACATCAGTTGGAGGAGGAGCAAGGCTTGGGGATCCCCACCAGCCCAGGTATATGGGATTCTGGTAGAAGCGGAAAGCGGCAGGGAAGCAGGGCAAAATTTTGTGCCCTCCCCCCAACCTGAGGTCTGACTACACGCCTGGAAACAGCCTCTGCCAATTCATGCTCGAGATTCATTTACACTTTTAGCCATGCCACTTTCTACAAAATATTGCCAAGTCTTGAATACAAAGACTGTTCCGTGACAGAAATGACACCCCATAATGAATTTAAGATGGACCCACTCATGAGCATTTCCTTGACTTGGTGACACAGGCCTCATTTGCTACAGTTATGTACTATTGTCTCCACAGATCAATACTGGCTTCCAGCAAATCAAGTCTCAGTGGCAGAGATATCACACAGGCTGGGCTTCCCTCTGCGGTGTTGCAAAAAAGATGAACTAACCATGTCTCCATGGAGCTACAACTCTGTTGTCGTGTCCTGCCAATCAGTCTTGGTAGGCAAATACAGTCCATCTAAGCTAAAAGACTCTTTTAGCACTCCTCAAAGGACACCTGACCAAAAATTTTCATAATTACCACTGACACTAAGGAATCACTGACAGCTTCACAAACATCCTCTTTGCATTGCACATTCCATTACTGCCTTCCATCAAACTGTAGCCCTCATATACATCCCCTATTACTTTACACTTGTAAAGCCTTGTTCTCTCTCTCGATCGAAGCGGGAATGCTATCTACAGCTGCATGTGTTGTCTGGTATAATGATATGCAGGTTAAAATTGAGTGTGAGATCAGTACCCACAGAATACTTTATGATATAGCCTACTGTAGTTCTAGCTTTAAATTCTGATGCTTGAATTGTTAGATAGAGAATAAGTTTGGGAGAATTTTGTTCTAAGAAAAATGGTGCTCAGGCTCTATCCTTTCTATAGAGACGGCTAAATAGGGCCCCGAGGCCTATGGGAAAGGAGAAATAAGGAGGCACAGAAAAACTCACTGATTTTCTCCAGAAGACAAAATAAACTTGAAAGGCAAGGCAGGAGGTGAAAGAGGAGCTGATCCTGGCACATGACTCCCTATAAATGATGTGGATGTCCAAGGGACAGCTCTGTTATCTTGTCTCTAGACCAGGAAGACCCATTAAATGAGATGGCTGGCTGTTCTATTTCATACATGACATGTTGCTCCTCTGAGGTGAGTCACTTATAGAAATCACAGAAAAAGTTCAGGGAACTTTTTCATCCAGTAACATCAGTACATCAAAAATGCTTGATCATACTGTTTCATTTACATAATTTGTTCAATGTTATTTGGCCTTAATCCATGTGTTATGATAGGAAAAATGCAGCACTCACGGACATAACAAAAACAAAAAAAAAAGCATGTTTACAATGCCAAGAAAAGAGGACTGGCATAAACGATATTTGGGAAGCAAGAAGAGCATGTTTCAAAAATGTGATAAAATAAACCACTTCTCTTCTCAGAAATATTTGTTTTAAAACTTGAATTGAAATACAGCCATCAAGCCCATTAAGGTACAGCACTGGGAGCATCTATCAAAGCACATTTTCCCTTGCACACAACATCCTCTAGTCAACCCCTGGAAATTCCTCATGGCTTCAAGCCTCATACATTGAGCACATCATGGCACGACAGCAAGGGTAACGGCAGAGCTAAAAAGAGCCCTGTTTATCCCAGCAAAGTTTTCCATATTAGTACCACTTAATCTTCAGAATTCTACTTACACAATCCCCATCTACCCCTCATAGATGGCAATCTTGTTAGAGTTTGCCTATCATATTCATCATCTATACCAGGAAAATGACGTATTAAGGTCTTCGTTTATTTAATGCTTCACAAAGTTGCATATAATAGTCTCACATGTTGAACATGGGAAGTACAAAGAATTGTGCAAATCTATAATCACAATGGAGAGTGTAGTCATGTACTTTGTAAAAAGCTTCCCCCCTCCCCCCCAACTATAAGAAACAAGCACTAAAGTTACTTCATCTGTGGAAAAAGAGCACAAACAGATGATCATTTCAATAGTCAGAAATGCTGTCCTAGCAGTGGCATTGTACAGAATAATAGGGTGACATAATGTACTCATTGCCTGACTGAAATCCAGGAACAGTCGTTCTAGCCAGTCACCATCAGAAGCATCCCTGGCAAGTTGTTCTGCCAATTCTAGGATGTATGCTATTTTCTAGTATAACTGTGTGTATGAAGTACTGAGTTGTTACACATCATTAATGGGTCTACAGTCTTGCCAGGGTGAGACATTATCAGTGAAAGTACATTTGGCATACAGTTTTCAAAACAGTACTGCCCTTTGAATTTTAAAACAAGCACGTCGTTGGATGAATTATTATAGACTGGGAGTATTCTAAATATGCCTCTTTTGCCAGCAGAGCCTTTCTTCTGTAATTCCTCACTAAACTGGTCCACTGAAGAGCACTGGACAGTACATACTGTCTGATCCAAGAAAGTATCCACTTCTTGTCTATCTGTGTATAACAAATTATGATTGAGTCTACACGGGCATCTCCATTTTAGACTCGATGAAGAAGTCAGAATTGAGAATTCCAGATCAAAACATCTCAAGATTTACAAACATAGAGGCTGTTCTAAAATACAGAGGACATGGACGTTTATGCACTAGGTCTGTCCAGTATAAGCATCCATTTTAGGAGAAAAAAAGAACCCTTGAAAATGTCCACAGGTTGAAAATCAGCATATGAATGTGTTTGTGCGACAAATACATGTTTACATTGTAGAATAGCAACATACAAGTTTATCTTTGACATTTTAGACATATAAACATATACTTTCCCACTGCTGTCACTGAGACCAGGGTCCTTTGCCATTTTTATGGGGGGGGGGGGGGGGGGGTGGGGGGAAGTGGACAAAAATTCCTAGAAGATGAAGGAGACAAATCTCCCCTAATCCTTGAAGTGGAGAGCTGCTCAGTAAGAGCAGTTTGCCAAAATCTAAAACTTGCTTGATAGCATTTGTAAATCCTTATGTTGATCTTTTAGGACATAGATGTTTAGTCCCCTGCTGAAGTGAGGAACAAACATCTATAACCTGCTACACCCTTGCCCTTCCCCAAACACATCCAGACCATGCCTCTTGTCATTTGCATTCACCTGGATTTCAGACATGAATATCCCAGTTTCATAAAATGGGGATGTAAGATGTTTATACAAGATAAACATTTCAGAACCAGTTGATGCACATGACTGCCTTCTTCCCCTTTGTCTTTGGTATCAGACCCCGAGGTGAAATTCAGAGACTAAGTAGGTGTTTTGAATAGTCTTTCTGTTGTATCTAAATGTAGCTTTTTCAGTTTCCTTGTGATATGAAATTTGGAAGCAGTGTGGAGTTTACACAACCACTCTTGAACATTACCAATGAGCCCTCTGGGCTAATTTTCAAAACAGAAAAACATTTTTAAAAAATGGTGGCGTTTTCTCACAAAAACATCCAAATCAGTATTTTCGAAACCTATTTTTAGATGTTTTTCTTTGAAATCCGTCAGAAGTGCTTCCAAATCTCAAAGGGGTGTATCATTGTAGGCTATACGGTTAAATCTTCTGCCCAGTGTGCAGTGGCAGCCAAAAACACAAACAGGATGCTAGGAATTATTAGGAAAGGGATGGGAATAAGACTAAGAACATTATAATGCATCTGTATTACTCCTGGTGCAAGCTCACCTTGAGTATTGCCTTCAATTCTGGTCACCGTATCTTGAAAAAAAATATTTATTTATTTATTTTTAATACACTTATACCCCAACATTTTCCCACAAAAGCGGGCACAATGCGGCTTACAAAAATTACATATCAATAAGGGTAATAACTGTTTGAAACAGGTACAGTCAAGAGGAAGAAGGTGTGGGCTGAGAGATATAGTTGGGATATGCCTTCTCAAACAGAAATATATAGCAGAATGTTCAAAGAAGAGTGACCAAAATGATAAAGGGGATGGAACTCCTCTCATATGAGGAAAGGCTAAAGAGGTTAGGGCTCTTCAGCTTGGAAAAGAAATGGCTGAGGGAAGATATGATCGAAGTCTGCAAAATGCTGAGTGGTGTTGAACGAGTAAAAGTGAATTGATTTTTTACTCTTTCAAAAAGTACAGAGACCATGGGACACTCAATAAAGTTACATGGAAATACTTTTAAAACAAATAGGAAGAAATATTTTGTCAATCAATGAATAGTTAAGCTCTGTAACTCATTGCAGTGGTTATTATATCTGGGTTTAAAAAAAAGATTTGGACAGCTCCTAGAGGAAAAGTCCATAGTCTGCTGTTGAAATAGATATGGGAAAGCCACTGCTTGTCCTGGGATTCATAGCATGAAATGTTGCCACTATCTGGGTTTCTGCTAGGCACTTGCGACCTGAATTAATCACTATTGGAAGCAGGGTAAAGGGCTAAATGGACCGTTGGTCTGATTCAGTATGTCTATTCTTATGTTCTGGTTTAGGGTACCAATTGTGATAGGAAAGTACTGTCATGGATTGAGAAGTAGAGGAAAGGAAAGGGAAGAAAGCAAGAGTTCAGCGATTTTCCTAAGCTCCAGGAAAACAGAAAAACTTTCCTTACCTACGAATTCCTGCTGACAGAACTCAGCTGAAACCCACAAGGATATCTGCTATAACCACTAGGCCACAGTCCTGCCCACAGGGAGCTGGAACAAGCAAAAGCCCAGGGGCAGGCAGAAAATAAATCCCAGGAAGCTGATCAGGCACACAGCTTGGGAAAGGCAGATTTGTAATAGCATGGACTTTCACAGGTGGAACAATTAGTCTTCAGTTGGTCTCCAGAGTGAGAGAGGAGGGTGTGGCTGACACTGTGTACAAATTCAGTAATATATTAGAGAGCTGGAGGCAGAGAGAAGCAGCAGTCCTGGGAGATGTAATGTAGTCTGTAGATGAAATGGGGAACCTTGGGCAGAAGCAGCTTTATGTAGAAAGCCAGGAAAAACTGGTAGGTACATGGGGGGGGGGGGGGGGGGGGGGGGGTTGGAGGTGTTCTGATTGCACAGTGGGAGGAGGGCTTTGGAGGAAAAGCTAATCCCCAGGGACAAAGGCAGTAGAAAGTAAGGTACAGCCTGAAGAAGGTTGGGAACCTAATATCTTTAAAGAACTGTGTTCTGGTTGACCAGAAAGAGGGAGGAAGGTTTAATAGAAGCTAATCCTTAGAATGCTGCAGAGAAGACATGGTGTAGAGGCAGTGGCGTACCAAGGGGGGGGGGGGGCAGCCCCGGACCAAGGGGGGGGGAGCCCCGGACCAAGGGGGGGGGGAGCCCCGGACCAAGGGGGGGGGGGCAGCCCCGGGTATCAGCCCCCATAGGAACGCCACTGTGTAGAGGAAGATACTTAGTCTTTGTAAAGTCTGCTTTTATGCAGGGAAAAGCCAGCTTGTACAAAGTCCTTGAAGGATAGAGTTTAGCTCTGATAAGAAGGACAAGAGAATCATTAAGAAACCCTGGGGTAGGAGAGTGCCTGAGTAGGGAAAAAGTTTGTGATTCTGAAGTGAGGTTCTGGAAAACATTAACTCATATTACAAGTTTAAACCAGAAGCATAGTCAGGTTGAAGGTGCCAGGGGTAGAGAGAGCAGACTTCTGACAGTGCTGGTGTATGTTTTAAACATAACAGATTGCATAAAAAAAATAGGGGCTGGTGCCACCTGAAGTCCATTTGGGGGAGCGGCTGCTCCCCTGGCCCCCCCTAGCTATGCCACTGGTTTAAACCCAGAGGGAACATTACTGGGGAAAAGAGGGAGAAGGACTTGCACTCTGCTTAGCATGTTCATGTTGTAGCAATTAGCTGAGAGATGTTTAGTGCTGTTTATTCTGTACATGCTTTGTTGTTCAGACTGAACAATATAGAATATTCTAAAATTAACCCTCTAGTGTTGGAAGCTCATCTGAGGAACATTTGACTATGTTTATTCAAATGTTTTACATGGCCTAGAAAGAACCAAATGTTTTCTAAGAGGAATTTGTATTTCCCTTTCTGAGTGAATTAAGCTGATTAAAAAAGTGATACTTTGAATTTGAGAGCATAGTCTTTATCGAGTACTAAGGAAGTTTCTGGAGGGATAGCAGCTGGGGATGAGAAGAGCGAGGGCCTGCCACTAGAGGGTGCAGAATGAAATGTACACAGAGCTCCTTCAGGATAATGCCTCCCTGGCTGATGCTGGCTCCAAAGCAAAGAGTTGTCCAGGCAATGGAGTGAACCTGAGAATGGACACCAGGGCACTCCTTAGCTGTGATACAATGTAGATACTAATTCCATTTTTTTCTATCAAAAAGAAAGGGCAAAGCAGAAAACAATATATATAGGAAAATAGAATACAAATTTAATAAAATAACATCCTCTCACCCAGACATTAATCTCCCAATCTCTGAGCAGAAATTATTTGATATAATGTTAGCTGTAGCTGCGCACCTTATAATTTGTAATTGGAAAAACAACTCTAATTTGTGTTCTAATGAATGGTGGAGTTATATATGTATAATTAGAAAATATGAAACCCCGTTTAGCCTACAAACATTGTAGGGTCAAATCAACCTCAAAGATCTGGGCTCTTCTAGACTCTTTTTTTTTTGCTTTTAAACTCAAGTTGAATATAAAGGCTGAATTTCTGGGCCCATCCATTTTCATCCCAGGCCCACCCAGAGCGGAAAACCAGCCTCCCTCCTTCGTTTTTGTAGCTTCAGCAGCGACGAATTGGCAGCATCCGCAGATCTGCAGCGTAGGACCAGCCACTTACCCGCTAACAGCTCAGCGCAGCGTTCCGACTCCCAAGTCCCGCCCCTTAAGATACAAACGTCTTGTTTCCGACACAGAGAAACAGGAAGTTTGTATTGTAAGGGGCGGGACTCGGAGTTGGGACGCTGCAAAGTTGTTAGCGGGCATGCGGCTGGTCCCACGCTGCAGTATGAGGAATGGATGGCATCTCCCCACGGATCTTCGTGTCATCTGGACACAATGTTGCATCGGAAAGGAGCTGCTGCAGTGAACGGAAGATAAGAGAGCTGAAGGGAGAGAGGGGGGAAGTGGGGAGAGGTGAATGGCTTGAAAATATGACCTAGATTGTGTAAGGGCACCAGAGTTGGGGAATAAAGACATCGGAGGGTGAAGAAATAAAGAGGAGATGCTAGATTGGGTGGGGGGGGGGGGGGTAAGAAAAGCTTATATAGAAGGAATGTTAGACTTGAAGAAAGGAATGAGAGATGATTCTACACACAGGGAGAGGGCATGCTGGGGGGGGGTAGAATTCTGGCCACAGGGAGGGGCAGATCACAGAGAGGGGGTGCTGGGTATGAGGGAAGGAATGGGGGGAGATCCTTGCCACGGGGAGGGACAGGTCACAGAGAGAAGGTGCTGGGCATGAGGGAAGGAATGGGGGAGATCCTGGCCATACTGGATCACGGGAGAGTGGGCAAAAGGAAAGAGAGAGTGACAGGAAGATGCTGGGAGGGGGTGAAGGGTGGGGAGAAGAGAGGGAGCAGATGCTGGGCTAGAAGGGTGGAGGGAGAGAGACATTGGGAAATGTGGAACCATGTGGGAGAGGCCAAGAGGGTGGCAAGGAAATGAACGCAAGGAGGATGGAGATTATAGGGGAAAGAAATATGGTAAGGGGGAATAGATTGAAGATGGAAGGGAATGGATGGCTAGGGAAGTAGAGAGATGGGGAATAGGAGAAGTATTGGGTGAAAAGGAATCTGACAGGTATCTGAAAAGTAAGGGGTTAGGATAAAATTTGGGTGGACAGAGAGCAGAAAAGGAAAAAAAGGAGAGGAAAGAGCTAAAATGGCAAGCTTAATATGTCAGAGGCAAGTGAAGTGAGGGAATGGAACAACAGAGGAGAAAAAGACAAATGGACAGCAGCTGCTTGAAGGAGAAATAGCAGAAAGATAGGAAAGTTCAAAAGAGAAACTGGATCAACATGATGGAAAAAGAAAATGACCAGACAACAAAGGTAGAAAAGGCATTTTATTTTTAATCTTAACTGAAATATGATAGCTTGAGAAATGTGCATAGCTCATGTCACTTTATTGTGTTCGGTAGAAAAAGACATATATTTCTATTTTTATTTCTCCACTGTTGCAGTATGGTATCCGGCTAGTTGCCACCCACCAATTCCTGCCTGGACAATTCCCTCTTAGGTCTGTTCTTACTGGCATGTAGTTTTGTTTTGGTTTTTTGTGCTGATGTTTTGCTGGGGGGGGGGGGGGGGGTTCTTATGCATCGTATTTTTTTATGAGAAGTGTTGTTGCGTGTTGTGGACCTGTTGGTAATATTTTGTGTAAGTTTTTATACATAACATTTTAAACTCTGTGTTAATTTGGATTTTGGCTTATTTTAATTTTTTTGGTGTGGCGTGTTAAAGGTAATATTTGAGTGTGGGGGGGCATTACCCCCTCCCCCAAACAAAAACTATCTGGAAGAGGAAGGGGAAGGAGATAATTTAAGACTGTGATGTTTCATGATTGTTAAGGGTGGGAATTGTCCTCCCTGGAGCAGTGGGAATTGGTTAGGTGGTAATTGTCCTAGGTGCGAACTGACCTAGAACCTGCAGTATATGCCAAGGTTCCCAGTTCAATTTTTTGTCTACATATTTTTATTTCTAATTTGTGATCACTTGTTCTGTATTTGGTGAGGGTCTGTTGGTGTGATTGCAATGGCAGATGGGGAGATTGGAGGGGAGAAAGGGAGAAGAGGGAATTGGGGAGGGGGGAAACCTTTATTTTCTGCCCTGGGCCCTAGCATGTCAGACATCAGTCTTGACCTTTGCTATGGCTGGAGGGGATCCCTAAGCCCCATAAGCTGAATACCTCCTCTGACGGCAGCCAAAACTTCCTTCTACTTAGCTTAGCAGGCGGCAGCAACATCCTCGAGGAGTTGCTGCTTTTGCCTGCCAAGCTTGGTAAAATGGAGTTCTGGCCGTCTTCAGAGGAAATGTTCAGCTGATAGTGCTTGGGGATCCTCATGAGCTAAAGTGTTTCTGTTTCTATTTTGAGTTGGGATGTGCTGGGGGAGAGATGGAGAATAGGGGGAGGAAGGGGGCGGGGCAGAGAAACATTTTTTGTGCCCACCCACTTTGGGCTCAGGCCCACCCAAAATTGGCTGTCTGGCTACGCCACTGCCACTCATATCATTTTCTGTTGGGTGTGATAGAAAGTCTATAATAAATTTGAAACTTGAGAACTTCCTTGGCAGGGGAACTCAAAGGTTCTTTCCAAAGCTAGTCTGCCCTGGAAGGACAATACTAAGAATCATGCTTTACTAGATGAAGTGGTAGAGGCACATGTAAAACTTGATTTGCAACCTTACCTGCTTCTATGCATCTGTATGCCTAATTTACTTTTCTTGTCAAAATTTGTAGTTTCTTTCTGCCCCTTCCCCCCCCCCCTTTTTTAGACTTGCACACTGCTTTGATCTGCTAGTTAGCAAAGGCAGTATAGCAAATATGAATAAACTTAACATATGATAAAGATGTTTAAATACCTATAAGGCATAAATACACAGGAGGCAAGCCTTTCAATTGAAAGGAAGCTCTGGAACGGGGTGGGGGGGCTGGTAGACTCAGAAGTAATCTGAGGAAATACTTCTTCATGGAAAGGGTGGTGAATTTGTGGAACGGCCTCCTGGGGGAGGTGATGAAGACAAAAACTGTATCTGAATTAAAAAAAAACTTGGGACAGGTACAGATTTCTAAGTGAGTGAAAGGGAGAGCAGATGGCATGGATGAGTAGATTGGATCAGTTATACGATCTTTATCTAGAGATGGGAGTAAATAGCGAGGTAATTAAATTTGCTGGTGACACCAAAGTTATTCAAAGTTGTTAAATCACAAGAGGATTGTGAAAAATTACAAGAAGACCTTGCGAGACTGGGAGACTGGGCATCCAAATGACAGATGATGTTTAATGTGAGCAAATGCAATGTGAAGCATGTGGGAAAGAGGAACCTGAATTATAGCTACCTAATGCAAGGTTCCACATTAGGAGTTACCGACCAGGAAAGAGATCTAGGTGTCATCGTTGATGATAACATTGAAATCCACTGCTCAGTGTGCAGCGGCGGCTAAGAAAGCAAATAGAATGTTAGGTACTATTAGGAAAGGAATGGAAAACAAAATGAGGATGTTATAATACCTTTGTATTGCTTCATGGTACAACCGCACCTCAAGTATTGTGTGCAATTCTGGTCACTGCATCTGAAAAAAGATATAGTGGAATAAGAAAATATACAGAGAGGGGTGACAAAAATGATAAAGAGGATGGGGCAACTTCTCTATGAGGAAAGGCTAAAGTGGCTAGGGCTCTTCATCTTGGAGAAGAAACGGCTGAGAGGAGGTATGATAAAGGACTATAAAATAATGAGTGGGATGGAACAGGTAGACGTGAATCACTTGTTTAATCTTTCCAAAAATACTAGGACTAGGGGGCATGCAATGAAGCTACAAAGTAGTAAATTTAAAATGAATTGGATAAAATATTTCTTCACTCAACATGGAATTAAACTCTGGAATTCTTTGCCAGGGAATGTAGTAAAAGCAGTTAGCTTAGTGGGGTTTAAAAAACGTTTGGATAGCTTCCTAAAAGAAAAGTCCATAAGCCATTGTTAAAATGACTTGGGGAAAATCCACTGCTTATTTCTAGGATAAGCAGCATAAAATGTAATGTACTGTTTTGGGATCTTGCCAGGTACTTGTGACCTGGATTGTCCACTGTTGCATACAGGATTCTGGGCTTGATGGGCCTTCAGTCTGTCCCAGTATGGCAATACTTATGTACTTATCTGCCTTTATTGTTCTCTGTTACCTTTTAGAAAGGGGTTGAAGACTCTGTTTATTCAAGTCTATTGAGCCCAGCGTTGAACTATGTGAAAATATTGAAAATTTAGCAAACCTGTATTTTATGTTTTCTATTTTATACTAATGCCTACTGTTATTATTCTTTGTAAATTGTAATTGTTTCCATAGTAATGGTATACAAATTGTGTAAATAAATTGCTATGTAATGAGAGGTGACCTACTACCTGCTATATTAGGGCACTAAAGCTAGTATTGGAGTCCTTTAATATGCATTACAGGGCCTACAGCTTGATAACTGTTCCTTCTAAATAATATCTTTAGTCATATCTTCAATCTGTTCAAAATTCTGCTGCATGACTTATATTTCGCCAGTGCTGCTATGCTCATATTAGCCCTCTCCTCAAGTTTCTTCATTGGCTCCCTATCTATTTCTGCATACTGTTCAAACTCTTATTGACTTACAAGTGCATTCACTCTGCAGCTCCTTAGTACCTGTCCACTCTTATCTCTTCCTCCACGTGGCCTCCCTGGGAACTCCGTTTTATTAGGTAAATCTCTCTTATCTGTACCCTTCTCCTCTACTACTAACTCTGGACTCTATTCCTTTTATCTTGCTGCACCATACACCTGGAATAGACTTCCTGAGCCAGTACATCAAGCTCCATCTCTGGCTGTCTTCAAATCTAGGATAAAAGCACATCTTTTTGAGGTTGCTTTTTTTTTAACTCCTAACCCCTATTCACTTCATAGTTCGCATGTATGTTTTATCATTTCCACCTTAGTAATTCCTTTATCCCTTATTTTTCCTGTTTCTGTCCTGATTAGATTGTAAGCTCTGTGGAGAAGGGTCTTACATGTTCAAGTGTACAGTGTTGTGTACAGCTAGTAATGCTATATAAATAATAGTAGTAGTAGTAGTCTTTGAGATTCTGGACAGATTCTTGCTAGTCTTTGGGATTAGCCCTTATTTGTCCTGGTTAGATTGTAAGCTCTATTGAGCAGGGACTGTCTCCTCATGTTCAAGTGCACAGCTCTGTGTACATCTAGTTGTGTCATAGAAATAAGTAGTAGTAGTTATTGTAAGGTGCAGTAAATGCTCACTCCCCACTCATAACCTGTCCATTTCTCACCCCATTAAGAGGATAAGTTTATAAACCATTTTTGTGCATGAAGCACTGATTTACATGCACAAATAGACTCTTATAAGATACCAACTGGCATAAAAGAACACTTCATGACCTGATGGTGCACACTTTGCCAATAGGCCTGTACAGGAGTAGAGTTTGGGGTAGACCATTATCATCCACTAATTGGCAAGCCAGCATGATAACTGTTACTGTGGCCATGCACTAACAATACATGCTAATTCGTTAGTCCGCCAAAGTCTCTTTAATGTGCATTATTGAAAACAGATTTCATGGAAGTTATAGTATTTCATAGGCATCCAGGTGCTGCACTGTTTATCATTCATTGAATAAATTGTTCAATTTCCATTAATATTGCACAAATGCTCAAGTACAATACCGCAGATGCCATTATTATACTAGGATACAACCCATGTACATTGTACAATCAATGTAATAGACATATTTATCTGTTCAACATAATCACCTTGCAAGTTTAGTGCTTTTCAGGCAATGAGAATGAAAGTTCAGAAAGAGAACAACACAAGCACAATGACTGATAGGGTTACAAAGAGTGAGCACGAACTGCCACATTACTGCTTTATGTGCGTTCACATATATATTCTAGCTCTAGTTTAGACTACATTTCTTTAAATTCCTTATTCAGTCAGGGAGACTGGATTATTTCTATGAAAATTGCCTTTGTAAACTAGTGAACAAAAGAAAATGGCTTCCATTAAAAGATAAATATGTTGTCTGTTTATTCAGGCTGAGAATTTGAAGAAACAAGGCAATTGTTACTATGCATATCCTGCCCATCTACAATGAAACAGCATTCAGATCTAGAGTGTTCAACACAAAATGTGAACATAGCTTCTCTGCAATTATTTCAATGGGAAAAAGTTCTGTAGCTCTTCTACTATTTCATTTCTACACCATTAAACACAAAAACACATTAAAATAATATTAAGAATGATACAATGCACTGACAATTGGAAAAAAAAAAGCAAATTCAGAACTAGGACTAGGAAGGAGCCATTTAATTAATTTTCGCTATGCCAAAATAGTACAATATTTTCCTTTCAGAGTTCTCAGGGTACTGAGGGCTGAAATCAACCTAATTTGGGGACGTAGACATATTTCTGACAGAAAATCATTTGCCAATTTCAGTGGATTAATATAATCACGTCAGCAGAAAGGCCTTCATATTTCATGAAAAATTAATTAAATATAGATTTTTTTAACCTCACATCCATTGCATAATTCACTATCACCTAGCTCACCAAAATGCATAGTGAGACAAGACTTCCCTTGGCTGAACCCATGCTGAATCTGTGTCATTAAACCATGTTTGGGTGTGTTCTGTAATTTTATTCTTTATAGTAGTTTCCATTATTTTGCCCAGCACTGACGTCAGGCTTACCATCTGTAATTTCCCAGATCACCCATGGAACCCTTTTTAAAAATCGCATCACATTGGCCACCCTCCAATCTTCAGGTACTATGGACAATTTTAATAATGGGTTACATATTACTAACATCAGACCAGCAATTTCATGCTTCAGTTGGATGTTTGCCATCCAGTCCAGGTGATTTACTACTCTTTAATTTGTCAGTTTGACTCAGTACATCTTCTAGGTTCACCGAGATTTCTTTCAGTTGCTTCACATCTTCACCCTTGAAAACCATTTCCATTACAGGCAAATCCTCTTCTTCTGTAAAAACAGAAGCAAAGAATTCATTCAGTTTCTCTGCTATGACCTTGTCCTCCTTGAGTGCTCCCTTTTCTCCTTCATGAACTAATAGTCCCATGGATTCTCTTACACAGGGCCGGTCTTAGCAAGTGCGGGGCCCTATGCAGACCAATTTGATGGGGCCCCCACCTAGCTCCACCCCCACCCTAGCTCCAGGGCCGGCTACCCCTCCCTCCGAGCTCCTGGGCTGCTCCCTCTGAGCTCCAAGGCCCCCAGCTCCAGGGCTTCCCCCCCTAGGGCTCCCAGCTCCAAGGCCCCCCTCCCTCCCGGTCATTTTTTAACACCCCCTCCAAAATCCAGTACTAGGTATGCCGAGAATACAAAACACTCAGGACCTATTGAGCAATTCTACCATACCATAAGCAGTCATTTCTACTAGTCACACAAGGAAAAGGAAAGCATCTTAAACACTACAGTGAGCACTAGAACATCAATTCACCTATTGTAAAATAAAACCAGACAGAATAGTACAGATCGTCGATCCTGCACAGTCAATGCCAGCTGAAAGCTATGTCTTTTTCACAAACACAGATACACCCTAATCCACTATAGAATAAGTAGTAATATTTAAACTTTCTATTTAGACAAAAATTAAACTGAACCCCCAAGATGCCAGACTCTAGTCTGCATACAATTCAACACCACAGAAACAGAAAATTACCCCTAGTACTGTGCAAAATATAAAGACAGCAGATGTAAATTTGAAAAAACTAACAAATACCAATCACCACTTTACAAATTAACAAATAGAAATAAAACAAATACAGAAAATAAAATAATACCATTTTATTGGACTAATACATTTGGCTTCCAGAGGCCAAAATCTCCTTCCTCAGGTCAATACAGTATAGTACTGTTACAGTATCCTATCCTGACCTGAGGAAGGGGGTTTTCTTCTCTGAAAGTTAAGTTGAAATGTATTAAAATTAGTCCAATAAAAAGATTACCTTATTTACATGTTCTATTTATAAACATTTATTAACACAGCTACAATACTATATCCTAAAGCAAAAAAATAAAATATATATTTTATTTACAGTTTGTTGTCTCTGGTTTCTGCTTTCCTCATCTTTTTTTCACTGTCTTCCTTCCATCCAGCATCTGTCATCCAGTGTCTGCCCTCTCTGCTGTTCCCTCCATCCAATGTCTGTCCTCTCTCCCTGCTCCTTCCATCCACATCTGCCCTCTATCTCTGCTCCTTCCATGATCCATCCACCATCTGCCCCTGTCTGCCCTTTCTCTCTCCCCCATCCATTCACTGTCTGCCCTTTCTATCCCTGCCATCCACTGTCTGCCCTTTCTCTTTGCCCCTTCAATCCACAATTTGACCTCCCTCTCCCATCCATCCAGGGTTTTCCCTCCCTCTCGCTACCCATCCAGGATCTGCCCCTCTCTCCGCCCCTTTTTCAGTCCCCAGTTCCAGCCCCACTATCCCACCAGTCCCCCATTTCAGCCCCAGCCCTTTTCTCCCAATAGTCCCGAGCTTCAGCCCCCCAGCCACTTCTCCCTATCCCGTTTTCAGCCTCCAGTCCCAGTACTAGCCCCCTTATCCCACCTACCCTCCTTTTCAGCCCCCAGTTCCAGCCCCCTTCATCCACATGCCTTGTATTAGGGCCCCCTTTTCAGAACCATTCTCCCAGCTGACCCACGCATGCCCCATTTTCCCACCAGCCCCAGGCATGGCCCTCATTTTCCCATATGGCCCCTTCTCAGACCCCAGTGCCTGCCCCCTTCTCCCATCCGAGAACCCCCTCCCCAGTCCCCTTCTCCCATCCAAGAACACCAGTCCCCTCCCCACCCGTCCCCTTTAACCATCCAAGAACCTCCTCCCCACCCCCTTCTCCCATCCGTGAACCCCCTCCCCACCTCGGTCCCCTTCTCCCATCCAAGAACCCCAGTCCCCTCCCCACCCGTCCCCTTCTCACATCCGAGAACTTCCTCCTCAGTCCCCTTCTCCCATCCAAGAACCCCAGTCCCCTCCCCACCCGTTCCCTTCAACCATCCAAGAACCCCCTCCCCAGTCCCCTTCTCCAATCCAAGAACCCCAGTCCCCTCCCCACCCGTCCCCTTTAACCATCCAAGAACCTCCTCCCCACCCCTTCTCCCATCCGTGAACCCCCTCCCCACCTCGGTCCCCTTCTCCCATCCAAGAACCCCAGTCCCCTTCCCACCCGTCCTCTTCTCACATCCGAGAACTCCCTCCTCAGTCCCCTTCTCCTATCCAAGAACTCCAGTCCCCTCCCCACCCGTCCCCTTCAACCATCCAAGAACCCCCTCCCCACCCCCTTCTCCCATCCGTGAACCCCCTCCCCACCTCAGCTTTAGAAATGTTAAGTAGTAATCTCCTTCCCATTTGAGAACCCCCTCCCCACCCTTCCCCGACCTGAGAACCCCCACCCCACACACCCTTCTCCCATCTGAGTCCCCCCCCCAAACTACCTACTAGCTTTGTTCTCCTGCCGCTCACCACCCTCACTAGCTTTAAAAAAAGAATTTGGAAGCGCCAGAGGGACAGGCAGCGCCTCGTGTCTGCCCTCCCTGCTACTAAAAATGTCTTCGACGTCGTCATTGGGCCTTCTCACATTGAGTCCCGCCCACCCTCGCGTTAATTGGAAGTTACCTCAGAGAAGGACGGGACTCAATGTGAGAAGGCCCAACAACGACGTCGAAGACATTTTTAGTAGCAGGGCAGACGGGAGGCACTGCCTGTCACTCCGGCGCTACCAAATTCTTTTTTTAAAGGTAGGACAGGGTGGGAGCAGCGGGTGCAGGGCACCCCCCCACCCGCTGACATCCGGGGCGGACCGCCCCCACCACTCCGCCGTCGCGCGCCATCCAAGGGAGGGAGGGAGGGAGGACTGGAACTCAGGTGGTCGGGGCGGGGCGACCTTAGGCGTGCCGCGCGGGGCCCCCCTGAGCGCGGGGCCCTATGCGGCCGCCTCGGTCGCCTCGCCTTAAGACCGGCCCTGCTCTTACAGGCTTTCTGCTTCTGATGTACCTCAAAAAGTTGTTACTGTCAGTTTTAGCCACTGTGGCAAGTTTCTCTTCATATTCTCTTTTAGTCTTCTTTATTAATGCTTTGCATCTGACTTGCCAGTGCTTATGTTGCTTCTTATTTTCTTCATTTGGCTCCTTTTCCCGTTCTTTGAAGGATTACCTTTTGGCTGTAATAGCCTCTTTTACTTCCCCCTTTAACCATGCTGGCTGTCATTTTCTCTTCTTTCTATCTTTGCAAATTCATGGAATGCATCTGGTCTGGGCTTATAAGATGGTATTTTTGCATAACGTCCACACTTGATTTAGTGTCCTAACATTAGCAGCCAATCCTTTTAAACATTTTCATCATTTTATTATAGTCACCCTTTCATAAATTAAATACAGCTATAGTAGATTTCTTTTGCAGGTTCATCCCAGATAGTAGTTTAAACTTGATGTTATGATCACTGTTTCCCAGGGGATCCAAAACTGCCACCCCTCGCACTATGCCCTGCACATCACCAAATACAAGATCCAAAATGCCTCCCCCCCCTCATGTCAGATCCTGGACCAGTTGCTCCAAGAAGCAGTTGTTTGTTACATCTAGAAATTTTATTTCCCTGGCACTCCCTGATGTAACATTTATCCAATCAATATTGGGGTAATTGAAATCGCCTATTATTATAATGTTGCCAGCTTTTCTAATGTCTGGTTACATTTATCCATTCAATATTGGAGTAATTGAAATCACACATCAAAAATACACTATTCTACATGAACGATCTGTATCAGAAGGATCGCCCAAAAGTGGAGAAAAAAGACCTCAGTGAACAAAAGGAGACACATCTATTTCTAAGGCAAGCCTTCAATATACAGGTGGCTCACAATAATCATCAGTCATAAAAAAAAACCTCTACTAGTATATCTGGACAAAAACCATCCATATATGTCAATTACTCTTACTGATGCTGAATGTAATTTGAAAACAGTACATAACTCTCACTTGCAAATATACATATATTCCACAATACTTAAGTTGGTACAATCCACCAATACAGTGGGGGAAATAAGTATTTGATCCCTTGCTGATTTTGTAAGTTTGCCCACTGACAAAGACATGAGCAGCCCATAATTGAAGGGTAGGTTATTGGTAACAGTGAGAGATAGCACATCACAAATTAAATCCGGAAAATCACATTGTGGAAAGTATATGAATTTATTTGCATTCTGCAGAGGGAAATAAGTATTTGATCCCCCACCAACCAGTAAGAGATCTGGCCCCTACAGACCAGGTAGATGCTCCAAATCAACTCGTTACCTGCATGACAGACAGCTGTCGGCAATGGTCACCTGTATGAAAGACACCTGTCCACAGACTCAGTGAATCAGTCAGACTCTAACCTCTACAAAATGGCCAAGAGCAAGGAGCTGTCTAAGGATGTCAGGGACAAGATCATACACCTGCACAAGGCTGGAATGGGCTACAAAACCATCAGTAAGACGCTGGGCGAGAAGGAGACAACTGTTGGTGCCATAGTAAGAAAATGGAAGAAGTACAAAATGACTGTCAATCGACAAAGATCTGGGGCTCCACGCAAAATCTCACCTCGTGGGGTATCCTTGATCATGAGGAAGGTTAGAAATCAGCCTACAACTACAAGGGGGGAACTTGTCAATGATCTCAAGGCAGCTGGGACCACTGTCACCACGAAAACCATTGGTAACACATTACGACATAACGGATTGCAATCCTGCAGTGCCCGCAAGGTCCCCCTGCTCCGGAAGGCACATGTGACGGCCCGTCTGAAGTTTGCCAGTGAACACCTGGATGATGCCGAGAGTGATTGGGAGAAGGTGCTGTGGTCAGATGAGACAAAAATTGAGCTCTTTGGCATGAACTCAACTCGCCGTGTTTGGAGGAAGAGAAATGCTGCCTATGACCCAAAGAACACCGTCCCCACTGTCAAGCATGGAGGTGGAAATGTTATGTTTTGGGGGTGTTTCTCTGCTAAGGGCACAGGACTACTTCACCGCATCAATGGGAGAATGGATGGGGCCATGTACCGTACAATTCTGAGTGACAACCTCCTTCCCTCCGCCAGGGCCTTAAAAATGGGTCGTGGCTGGGTCTTCCAGCACGACAATGACCCAAAACATACAGCCAAGGCAACAAAGGAGTGGCTCAGGAAGAAGCACATTAGGGTCATGGAGTGGCCTAGCCAGTCACCAGACCTTAATCCCATTGAAAACTTATGGAGGGAGCTGAAGCTGCGAGTTGCCAAGCGACAGCCCAGAACTCTTAATGATTTAGAGATGATCTGCAAAGAGGAGTGGACCAAAATTCCTCCTGACATGTGTGCAAACCTCATCATCAACTACAGAAGACGTCTGACCGCTGTGCTTGCCAACAAGGGTTTTGCCACCAAGTATTAGGTCTTGTTTGCCAGAGGGATTAAATACTTATTTCCCTCTGCAGAATGCAAATAAATTCATATACTTTCCACAATGTGATTTTCCGGATTTAATTTGTGATGTGCTATCTCTCACTGTTACCAATAACCTACCCTTCAATTATGGGCTGCTCATGTCTTTGTCAGTGGGCAAACTTACAAAATCAGCAAGGGATCAAATACTTATTTCCCCCACTGTATGTCTCTTCAATCCCGACAGGGGTTCACTGTTTCATAATCGAAGCTGCTTCAGGGGAACAAAGACTTTAAACAACCCAAGATAGTAAAAACAATGATTTCAACTAATCACAAATGCAGCACAGGCACTTATAAAATGGTGGTAGGGAGCTACAAGGATGCCCAGATTTAAAAAACAGAGTCCCACATCAGCATGCTCAACACATGGGATGTGGATTTTGTTCAGTATGTATGGTAATGTGGGATACCATTGAATTTATGGATGTTCACCCTGGTAAACTATATCCTTTACATGCTAAAACTACTTGTTCCTCCTGTAATGTAATTTACTTGATTAAGTGTCCATGTAGTTTATACTACGTGGGGCAAACCTCTAGACAACTGAAAACACGTTTAATTGAGCACAGACATTGTATTCAGTCAAGAAAAATAACAGAACTTTTGGTAATACATTTTTGGAAAAACATTATGTGTTTGCAGATATTAGATGTGTGGTACTAGAACAATTGCATTTGGCAGAGCGGAGAGGTGATATCAGACACCTACTTAGGCAGCATGGACAGCGTTTGATATTTTCTTTACAATCTGTGGCCCCTAGAGGGATGAATACTGCTCTGGAATGGAAAGTGTTTTTGTAATTCTTTGCTATGTGATGTCAATATATTGAGCATGCTGATGTGGGATGCCGGGTTTTAAATCTGGGTGTCCTTGTAGTTCCCTACCACCATTTTGTAAGAGCCTGTGTTACATTTGTGATTAGTTGTAATCATTGTTTTACTATCTTGGATTGTTTAAAGTCTTTTTTTCCCCCTGAAACAGCTTAGATTGTGAAACAGGGAACCCCTGTCTGGTTTAAAGAGACATATTGGTAGATTGTACCAAGATATGTACTGTGGAGTATATCTACATTCGCAACTAAGAGGTATGTACTGTTTTCAAATTATATTCTGTATCGTTAAGAGTAATTGCCATATAAGGATGTTTTTTGTCCAGATGTACTAGTGGGATTTTTTTTAATGACTGATGATTATTGTGAGCCACCTATCTATTGAAGGCTTGCCTTACAAATAGGTGTGTCTCTTTTTATTTGCCGAGTTCTTTTTTTTTCTCCACTTTTAAAGATTTAGGCAATCCTTCTGATACATGTAGAATTGGGTATTTTGATGTGTGGTTAGTGTTCTACAGATTCCTTAGAAGAGGTAATTGAAATCACCCAAATGAGCCCAAATCACCAATCACCCAAATCAGCCCAAATTTGCCAGCTTTTCTAATCTCTGGTAACATTTCTTCATCTATCTGATGCATTCTGTCCCAGTGGACAGTAGTACAGCCCTACAAGAATACTTCTTCCCTAATCAGTTAGTGGCATATACTCTTTCTTATTTTTTAGGTTCTAGCATCTGTATGCAGTCACTTCAAATTGTGTTTTTTCCCCCCTTGCATCTACAAGCTTCTTAGAAGTTGAAGGGAATAATGTGTATCCTTTATCCTGCTCTCTCATTAAGCACACCTGGCCTTCTTTCAGCATTGTTGAAACCTCTCTACTGGGATTCCCTAAATGTCCTGTTTCAATAGTATCCTTCAAGGATACTCCATACAGAACCATGTGCTCCTGGGAGACTGTTGTTTTCCCCTCCACCCATTCTAGTTTAAAAGCTGCTCTATCTCTTTTTAAAAGTTAGCATTAGCAGCCTGGTTCCATCCTGGTAATGGTGGAGCCCATCCTTTCGGAGCAGTCTCCCCTTTCCCAGAATGTCACCCAGTTCCTAACAAATCTAAATCCCTTATCCCTGCACCATTGTCTCAACCACACATTGAGACTTCTGAGCTCTACCTACCTTTTGGGACCTGCGTGTGGAATGGGAATATTTCTGAAAGTGCTACCTTGGAGGATCTGGACTTTAGCTTTCTACCTAAGATCCTAAATTTGGCTTCCAGAACCTCCTTCCCACATTTTCTTATGTCACTGGTACCTACATGTACTAAGACAGCCAGCTCTTCCACAGCACTATCTAAGATTCTGTCTAGGTGAGGTGTGAGGTCCGCCACCTTCACAACAGGCAGGCAAGTGACCAGGCGATCCTCACGTCCACAAGCCACACAGCTATCTACATGCCTAATGATTGAATCACCAACTACACCAGCTGTCCTAACCCTTCCACTCCGGGCAGAGGTTATTGGAGACAAATCCTCGGTGTGATTGGATAATGCATCCCCTAGCTACAGGAGTACTTCCTACTTCACCAGGGTGATGCTTTCCTACTAGGAGACCTCCCTTCTCCATGGCAGCACAGGGGCTGCCAGACTGGAGGTCTTCTCTATGTACTTCTATTTCCCTCAGGTTCTCCAAGTCTGCTACTCTAGACTCAAAAGCCACTTATATATCCTTAACCTATAGGAACCAAACGGCAGAAAAGGGAATAATGTAGGAAGTATTAGGGAACTCGCCACATGTTCCATTCAAACTCTGTTCCTGAGCATGTCTACATTCTACATGTTGGTCACATAAAAGCACATGCCTTCTGTTCACCACATGCACTGTTATGTGAATAATCCACCAGGATTATTTTATTTAAAAACAAAACCCCTTTTATATGCATAAAAAGGCCTGTATGCACAAAAACTCCTTTGTGAAATTAGCCCTAATATAGAGAACAGTACGTCAAGGGAGATGGAGCTGGTTAGATGCTTATTTAATGAATGGCAATTTTAACAGGATGTAAATTGAGGAAGTGAGAAGGGAAGGAGCAACTGGTGATTACTGCCCCTTTTCAAGTACTACAACTCTATTGTGGCAAGAGCTACTGACCCAGTTCGCCTCAGCCCAGGCCCATTCAGAGGGTGCTTTACTGAGTTTGCTTCCTGCTTTGCATAGTTAGGACTACATACTGTAGGTGGACTTCTGTTTCTGCAAAGACTTAAGAAATAAATGATTTCCTATTTTTTTAAATGAATACTGTGTATAATCTAAAATCTGAAGGAAATAGCTGTGGGTGCAGGTGGAGATGGAGGAGATTAATTGTGGGGATGGATGGAGATGGAATGCATCTTAGCAGGTACAAGTGGGAATGGGTTGGATTCCAGTGATAATAGATGAGAAGGGTGACATGTCTGTCCTTGTGCAACTTTCTACTAATGGGGATAGCACCTGCCTCTTTTCCAGAGCTCCAATAGAATAAATTTGGTTTAGGGGAGGAGATAAATTAGGACAAGGTTAGACGTGGACAGGTTTTTTTTTGTCTCTGAATTAAAAATAAAGAAACAACATTTGAAGAGAGGTTGCTTCAGTTTATTTGGAACTGAAATGAAACCATTTTTAATGGTACTGTTTATTCTGTTTTCAAACAAATGCAAATCTGTGCTGTTTAGCATGAATGATAAATTGCACCGTAGCCACTAAGGTACCTGCTAAACCTTTAATATGTAGATGGTAATTCATAGCATCAAGGCACATGTTAATGAAGAAAAAGGTATGCAAATGCATGCATAATGGGCCTGCTAACTAGTTACTAAACCATTTGCTACTGTCAACTCCATGCTAATGCCAAAAATATATCACACAGTCTGGAGCAGCATTAAACACATCAGAGGCAGATTTAAATAGCCAACATAGTTGCAAATCAAATGGATATGTACATCACACCCTACTTGCAACTGATTTTTCAAAAAAATAACTTTATGTAGGAGAAAATATCAATCAATGTCATTTTCTCTAGATAACATTGTTTAGGGTTTTTGCATTGTTATATTTTATCAATACACTAGTAAAAAAAGGCCCGTTTCGTTCTGAAATGAAACAGGCACTAGCAAGGTTTTCCTCGGAGTGTATGTTTCAGAAAGAGTGTGTGTGAGAGATGGAGTGTGTGTGTGTTTGTGTGAGAGACAGAGTGTCTGTGTGTGTGTGTGTGTGTGTGAGACTGTGTGTGAGAGAGAGGGTCAAAGAGAGACTGTGTGTGTGATAGAGTGTGTCAGAGAGAGTGTATGTGAGAGACAGAGAGTGAGTGAGTGAGTGACTGGTCTGAAGACCCCCCCCGTCACCCCCCTCCAAGCCCCCCTCTTTACCCCAAGCCCTCCTCACTCCCCCAAGCCCCCCCCCTTGCCCCCCTCCCTCTGAGTTCCAAGTCCCCCTCCTCCCTCCCTGTTCTGTGCTCCCAGGCACTGTATCCAGCATTCAAGCATTGATTGTGTGCTCTGCTGTGGCTGCTCCTCTTTCTGGAGTTCCAAGCCCCCTTCCTCCCTCCCTGTTCTGTGCTCCCAGGCACTGTATCCAGCATTCAGGCATTGCTTGTGTGCTCTGCTGCTGCTGCTCCTCTCTCATCTTTCTGTCCTTGTAGGAGCGCAGGTACCAGAAAGTTGTTTTGAACTTCCTGTTCCTGCACTCCAGGCCAGGGCCAGTGAGAGGAGAGATGAATGGCTGCAGAACAGACAGCCAATGGCTGAAGGCTGCCTTTTTTTTTTAAAGATTAGCGGCGATCTTTGAGGGGGGAGGGTGGAGATGGGAAGCGGCGACTTCGGGGGGGGGGTGGGCTTGAGAGGGGAAGCGGCGACTTCGGGGGGGGTGGTTTTGAGAGGGGAAGCGGCGAACTCGGGGGGGGGGGTGGAGTTTGAAAGAGGCGACCTTGGGGGGGTGCAGAGGGGAAGCAGCGACCTCGCAGGCGGATGGAGAGGAGAAGCGTCGAACTGGGGGGGGGGGGTGGAGAATGGAATAGGCGACCTCGTCGGTGGGTGGAGAGGGGAAGCTGCGTCCTTGGGCAGCATGGAGTCAGAGAGCAGAGGGAGGAACGTTGAGCTTGCGGCTGCGGTAGGGTGGGTGAGGGGGACTGTGGCTGCGGTCACTGTTTGCTGCTGCCTGGGACGCTGTTTCGTGCTGGCTGGGTGGTGGTTTGTTGCTGGGCGTCGGGCTGGAGGCGCAGCCAATCAGTGGCACTTCAGAAATGACGTCTCTTTTATCTACTCCACTTTCCTGAACAGCTCTGGCCGGAAACCACGGTTCCAGGCAGCCTCAGAACGTTGGAGGTGAGAATTATTATATAGGATATCTCTGAGTTGGAACATCAGTGGTCACTCCCCTCTTTTTTTTGTTTTTTTTGTTCTTGTTTTTTTACAAAAGGGGACCCTTCTGCTTTTGTTTTATAGCAGGGGATGGTACTATAATATGGCCATCATTCAAGTGGAGCACAGTTCTATAATGCACACCTGCATTTAGGTACAGATGGCCCAGGCAAATGCAAAATAGGTGCCATTTACATGTGTGCTTGTTCAAAGTGTTAATCTGTAAGAAAATGTTCACCAAAGTGTGCACTAAGGCCATTTTTCCTGCAGCTTAAAAATGGCCGGCTTTCTATTTTTTGAATTAATGGCCATGCACTAATGTTAAAATTGATAGAGCAAAATAATAAACACTTGGCTTAATCAGCAGAGGTGATTTCTATGGGGACCCGTTTCAGTTCTCAGGCTTCTTCAGGGGATCTCAATGCCCCGTCGATACTTATATGCTGCAAATGAAAGGAAAAATCTTAAACTCACTTTCATTAATGAAGAAACAACCGCAAATTCTGACACTTGGGATTACTCACTCAATGCAAGCATTCCATCTTTCATGAAGTCGCTGCTGAGAATAAACTTTGATTCAAAAATGATGTTGTATTTGAAAACAATGCCCACACATGTGCAGATGGAATAACATCATTGTAGCACCTCCTAGAGGTGATTAAAGAAAGTATCGGTGGGGTGTTGAGATCTCCTGAAGAAGCCTGAGAGGTGGTTTGTCTTTCTATGGGTCTATCTCTGAAGGACTTATCTGGATTTTGAGGTTTCCAGGTAATCTGTTATCTGCATGAATGATTCATAAAATTAAACTTTCCTTCCCTAAAAGGAATTAAATATAAAAAAGCAGGTTTTGCTGTTTTTTTTTCTTTATATGGGGCCATGAAATAGCTTTCCTAGGCAACTCGGGGAACTTCCTTCTTATTTAGGGGTCCTTTTACTAATTCATTGTTACGCTCTGCTACACTTCTCCAGGATGGGTCGGTTTCTGTTTCCTAACCCAGCAGCCATCATCTGGCTTGCAGCAAGGACAGCAGCCATCTTGGTTAGCTCAGGAGGGGGCAGCCATCTTGGAACAGCTGCACATGGTTGAGCCTAATTGCTGCACTATTTAAAGCCCTGTTTCCAGTTCTTCCATGCTTCGGCTTCTATTCGCGTAGAGGTTGTGGTCTTCACCTGTTCCAGTGTTTTCCTGTGTTCCTGACCTTGGATTGCTTACTGACCACGAGTTGTGTTGCTGCCTGCCTTGACCTTGGACTGTTTACTGACTATTCTTTGCTCTGCCATTTATGGACTCTGGACTGTGTTTGTTTGCCCTCCTGTCTGGTCAGTGGTCGTGCAACCCCGCTGGTTCCGGAAGTCCTGCCGGCCACTCGAACCCAGGGGCTCAACTCCTGGGGGGCAGTGGCTAAGTGCAGGTGAAGCAAGGGGTTGTCTGGCTGCCTGACCAAGTGCGGTGTCACTCCATCTTCACCGTGCTCAGTCAGGGCACAAGGGCTCACACATCTCCAGTCATAACATCCATGCTAAAAAAAATGGCCAGCGGTAGTTTTAGAGCTTAGGTTTTCCACGCACTCTTCCACTTTTCACTGCATCTGTAAAAGCCCTATTTTTCAACTAAGGCAGTAAATGAGTCATTTTTGATTTTCAATAAACCTTGTTTAATTCAAGATTTTGTGTGCCCCAGTCTCTGGAACCCGTAGTCTCTGTTCCCACTTTTCTTCACGTTGTGAGTTACTCCGTGGGACCTTTTGAGTTCTCCACATATGTGGATTCTCTTTGGACTGTGCGCTAATAAAACCATTGATGCGTGGCCATTTTCTGCCTGAGTCCTTACCTCCTCCTATTTAGTAGGTGGTAATAGCTCACGTGTCACTCACATGATAATTGGGCGGTGTGTGGCAATGGCCATGGACTGCCCATTACTGCTGGGCACCCCTCCTCTCCCTTCGCTAGAAAATAAAATGTATTTTTCTGGGTGTGGGAAATGGCACGCAGTGAACATAGCACTACCGCTGGGTGCCTGGGTGCACCGGTGGTAGTGCTATTTTCCCACATGCTACCTATGCGGTAGCCCTACCACCCTTTACTAAAAGGGTCCCTTGATTTTCAAAAATCTCTCAAAAACTTACATTTTTACCAATCGAAATTTGTGTTTATAAATGATGTATAATCTTACTCTGCAATTATAGTTTTTATAAGGGCCCTGTTTACTAAGACACATGTTTTTAGCATGCGCTAATTCTAGACACCCATATATTCCTATGGGTGTTTCTAGTGTTAGCACATGCTAATTTTTTTTATTGCGCACTAAAAACGTTAGCACACCTACACTGTGGCTTAGTAAACAGGGCCCTAGGAATTTCTCTCTTTCTCTCTGTCTCTTCCTATTCCCCTTTGCCATGTACAACTTCTGAGCTTTCTCACGTGTGAAAGACCCCTGTTCTGAAATGGCATTTAAACATGGGGGACCTCTCCCGACGTATGTTCAGATGCTTCTAAATTAACCAGAAGTGTGCCACATTTTCATGGTGAACTTGATGCACTGTGCATTGTAAGACAAGAGTGTAGAATGTTATCACAAACATTTTTATAGTTGATATACAATATACTGATGTTTCTTTATTATTATTCTTTCCTACAGATGACCATGATGGGTTTATTCAGCATTAATTTGTCTTTGATTCCATGTGTTCTGTAACTATAATGTTGTTAGTCTGTTATCATTCATTCTATATATCTATTGCAGTAAACACCTTCCCCCTAATATTTAGCCAGCAGTGGGCAGTGCTTTTGCTGTCCACCACTGACATTAAATCTAGATATTCAATGTCATGCCATTTCTGGTGACTGGCATTGAATATCCAGTGGAAGGGAAGTGGGCCAATGACTCAAGAGACCAGGACAACAGACTATTATTCACAGTGGATCTATCTTTAAAAAAAAATCCAAGGGAAAAATGTAAAAATAAAAAAATAAACAGGTCATTGAGATGTATGGGAGACCAGCATTCTTAGTAGACTGGCCACACAGACATCCCAGCAGAGCAGTGGGGCACCCTAGGGGACACTGTGCTGGATGTCACCTAGGTCCCAGGTACACATCTACCAAATGGCCATTTTTTAAACAAAAAGTTGGGACATTTTTCTGGTTTGAAAATGGAAATGTTAGTTATTGGAATTTTGGACATTTTTCAAAATCAGATTTAGAAGTCCTATCAAAAATGGTCCTCCACATAGTCTGATACTTGTCCATTGAGCTTATCATGAACATGTGCCTCTGTATCTAAGTATCATGACCATTCCTAATGTACCTGTAAGGGCTCTACGGCCCCAGTGCTCAAAAGTAAGCACAGGCACTAGATGTTGGAGCAGGCATTAGGCTGTTGGAGGAGAGGATTTCCCATGGTTCTCATGCTTTTCTCATGATTCTTTCTGCAAAATCTGCCAGTTTTGATTGCGTTTGGAAGCAGAAGGAAGTTTGTTCAAGTCCTTAAGCTCTGGTTGTGAGAAACAGCAGATCTAAGTGAAAGCATACATTGGAATTTGTTTCCTGTGTCTAAATTTAAAGTGTTTATGTATTTAAAACAAACGCCCAATGAAAGCACACGTTGACATCTTGTTTCCTGCATCTAAATATAAGTATCCAAGCTAAAAAAAAAAAATTGCTTATATTTTAAGCTGCAGAAAACAGATGCCAATTTATGCTTTGTGTTTGGGTTTTACCAGATGCATGTGCACATGAGCGGAGCTTACCGTGGAACTCTTTTGCGCATGCGACAAGCACAATCCTTCCACACCAAAGCACAATCCTCCTGCTGAACTCCCTATTGCTCAATGCTAGGAGCATGCCTATATTTGCATCTCATTAGCACTGAGCATTAGGACGTTGTTCTGTGCTGTTCTGGCAGTTTTTTTCACGGCGCTATTTGTAATAGCGCCGGAGTTTTGAGCATCGGGGTCTAAGATCTTTATAATATCATAGAATAGTGACTCCCTTGCCAGCCAGAGCTTGGTGGGAGACATCTCGTGAGAGCGCATTCTTTTGGCTGGCTCCTGCATTATGGAACAGACTTCCAACCTATATTAGGGCAGAGACAAACCTGAAAAAATTCAAAACCTTTTAAACCTATTACTTTATTCAAGGTTCTGGTGAGCGGGAGGAGGGGAGAATTCATTAGTCACCTTTGTAAGTTATGATCTAGAATGTCTGAGTAGTTTATTTCTTTGTGTGCCTGTGTTAGGACTTTGCTATTTACATCTGGAGTTATTTTCTTGTGTATTACTGTAAACCTCCTTGATCTGATAAAGCTAGGCAGTACATCAAATTCAGTAAACGATAAATGATATCCTGAGCATATGCTAGCTTCTATTTTCAATGGGCCTGATATTTAAAAGCACTTATCTAAATAGCAGCACCTGCTACCTGGATAAGTGCCACTTACTGGAACCAGTCAGTGATTTCAGCAGCATTATCCAGATAATGTCACTGAAAAATATTATAGACTGCCCTTGTGCTGCCCTAGGGGTAGAGGCTGGGCAGAGTTGCACATTAATGCTGTCATCTATTTACCCTGATCATTGGTGACATACATGGTTCATGGATGTCAGTTAAATAATATGAGGGCAATTTTCAATTTCTTCATGGAATTATCAGGCCCAGTGATGCTGCCACATATGTTTTCTATGTTTGCAAGGGTTAAGAGGTTTCTTCTGTTATTTCGTATTGTGCTGACCCTTGTGCTTTTTTTAAATGCAATAAGCTTTGAATGTCATTGGTTACAGTGTTAAAACTCGCTGCTTTCAGCTATCTTCTCTGTATTACAGTTTCCTGCAAGAATCTCTCCTAAATCTCTTTCAATAGGTCAAGTGTTAACAACCCCACTGAAGGCAGTTGGATAGGGTTTAAAGAAGAGATTTGCTTCTTCCTTTTCATGCTATTTTCACGTAGAGTTGCAACCCAACAAGAGGAAATTAGGAAGGTGTTTTCTTTTTTTCTTTGTTTGGTCAGGTTTTTTTTTTTTTGTAATATACTCAAACAGTATTAGTAGTACTGGAGAAAATCCAGTCACACATTAACCCAAACATTGTCCTCCTCAACCCTCAAAAAGAGATGAAGTTAGAAAGTATATTTAATTTGAGGGTAGAGATTTTTCTGTCTTGTACTTACATTGATGGCAGTGGTTAGCTCTTGAAGAATGCTGCACTCTGCTCTGTTGAAGAGGCCTGTGAAGAAGAAAGCATTCCAGGACTCTCTGGTCCCTCTGTTTTCTTCACTGCCATACAATAAGCTGTTTTCAGCTGACAGCATTGAAGGGCCTATGGCCGTCGTCTCCCAAACTTGATCAACAGTAGGCACAGTGGTGAGCAGTTCTGAAGCAAACAGTAGATCCAGAAGAGAGAGCGATGTAGAGTGGAAACTTGCAACAGCTCCCACCACTGCTGTTTAATTGCTAGGGATTGGCATCCAGAAAATGTTCATTTTATTTGTTTTTATTTAGCCATTTTTTTTTCACAAGATGAAAGACTTGAGTGTGCACTATTTTGAAAGAGGGTACACTGAAAGAGCATGTACTACAAGTGCAGTGGTTCATACATGAGTGATAAGTTCATACATGCTCAATGGATGTCTCTTTGCAAATAGTGCACACTTTCTCAAAAGAATGCACATTATTAGGTGTGAAGTGGAGACATGTCCTAGTAGTTAGGGCAATGGGTTTCAGACTTGGGGAACTGGGTTCAATTCCCACTGCTGTCTAATGGTTGGGGCAGTGGTTTGAGATCCTGGCGAACTGGGCTTGATTCTTACTGCAGCTCCCTGGGCAAGTCACTTAATTCTCCATTCCCCTGGTACAAATAACCTTGGATTGTGAGCTCATTAAGGACGGAAAAGTATCTGCAAAAAATAGTATATGTAAACCACTTTGTATCTATAAAAAGGCATTATATGAAGTGTAGAACAAATATAAATAATAAAACATGAATTTTCATGTTTTCTAATCATTTTCCTTTGATAGCGACATGCAATGATATGGACTATGTTGTTGGCATTTCACATTTTGTTGCAAATGAATGTCCATCCCTATGAATTGTGTATAGGGATAACAATAAGTAGAAGATGTTGGAATAGCAAAGTACCATACAAAAAAAGCTGTGTTAATGGATCCAGGGGGGAAAAGTGAGAGGAAAGATTAAAGTATGTCCTGTGGTACAAAATAAAGAAAAAAATAAAGCTTGCAACGCAGAAAAGAGGGTCTCACATATGGGAATCCATTAATAGGCATTAGGAGCAGAACACAACAGGCAGCAGAAAAGCTGTCAAAATTTCTGTGCCTGAAAGACCAAGGTGAGAAGATCAGAGCAGAATGGCAATAGCCTTGAGAGAAAGATGGAGACAGATGTGAGGAACTAAGCTGTGGGAATATGTATGACATATGTGTGAGAGAAACACTTTGAAATCCTTTATTAAGTGAATCTCATAGAAGCAGCTGGATCTCCGTATATGTGGCAATAGTTTATTTTCAAACTGAAGAAATAGGAAAACAGTGGACAAACAAAACCTAAAGTCCAAGCACGTATGGAAGAATACAATTCTATGGTTATATAAAGCGAGAGCAAAAGTGAAGGCATCTGAGAGAACCATTGGTTGTGAATGATGAGGTTCAGTGAGGAACTTGTGCTACTGGTTGAGAACATCTGTTGTAAGCCATAGCTTCAGGGAAGGGAAGTTTCAGGGTGAGTGAAATTGATGAGTAAGACTGGAAATCCATTATATATATATGTGTGCTTTCTGTCTGACTTAATGTTAATTGAGAAATAAAGAAGTACACAGAGAGAAAGTAAACGTGAAAGAAAGGAGAACTATTGACAGCCAGATACTTGAGAATAGAAGAGGATTTGTGACTCATAGATGAAGAACTGTAATAATAAATGTAGAGTCTGCACTTCCAATATTGTGTGAACAAAATGAAAACTGCAGTGGTGAAGGCTGATGATAGAAAACTACTGTGTGCACCACAGAAAAACTAAATTGTGGAACAGAGACCAACTGATGGGATGTCAGGAGAGCAAATACTGGCAGTTAAAGTGGCAGTTGAAGGGCAGTAGACAAAGGAATTTGACTGCTCTGTACAGAAAAATGATTATTTAAATTGAACTGAAATACTTTTGGTAGGGTCACACTTTTGTTTTTCTTTTTAATTGGAGAACCTGTGCTTAATGCATGTTGTAATCATTTAAATCTCTTTGTGAAAGCTGGTGGTATGTGTTACAGGACCTGAACATTGAGGAGAATCCATCTGTTTCCAGTTTGAGTGAGAACATGCATTTAATGCATACGAGTAGTAGGGATTTCATTTAAGCATTTTTGAAATATATCGGGCAGGGACGACACACTTTTCTATATGCGTATTATATTTTAGTTAGAATTTACAATTCCATGCAGGTTTTCTGAATTTTGGGGTACATTAAGACCTTTTAGTTTTGTGGAAAATTATACAGTGGAATGCAGTTTTGTTTTATTAAATTAATTTTTCTGATTAGTTTGATAGGTAACTGACAAAGGCAGATATTGAGAGGCAAAATAAGTGGAAAACTGCTGAAGTGTTCAGTAGAATTTCCACAAATGTATACAAATTAACCACAAACTCATTAAGGGGTCCTTTTACTAAAGCTGGAGTAAAGCACTAGCACTTGATTACTGCAGATTAAAAGAGTTTACCATGTGATGCGCTCAGGCATCCTGCAGTAAATTTGAGATCTGCACATGCAAACTGCACAAAAAAAAATTATTCCACTGCAGGGGTGCTACATTACCGCACGCTAACTGATTAGTGCAGGATTAGCGAGTGAGTTGTTACTGTCTACAAAACAGGTGGTAGTAAGTGCTCATGTGCTAAGGGGTCCTTTTTACAAAGGCGTGCTAATATTTTTAGTGCATGCTAAAAATAAGTGTACGCTAAATGCTAGAGATGCACATAATGGGCGTCTGTAGTGTTTAGCGTGCGCTAAATGCTACCGCACCTTTGTAAAAGACTCCTTAAGAGAAACATAAGCGCATGGGTATACCAGAAAAAAAATCTACTTAGTAGTTTAACAATATTTAAACACACTGAAAGCAGCAACAACAAGGAGAAAAAAGTATCGGGGGTTTTTTTGCCACTCGCCAAGTGGACTAGCTGGGCACTCACAAGTCTAAAGTTGGGTGGGAGAGAATAAAATTGGCGATATTTAACAATTACTTTCTCAATAAATTACCAACCTGTTGCAAAAGCATAATACTATGGGGTCCTTTTACCAAGCTGCAGTAAAAAGGACCCTGCGCTAGTGGTGGGGGCACTTTTCACTGCACGCTGCAGCCATTTTTACCACAGCGGGCTTACTACCACTCTGTAAAAGGGCCCCTATATTGAATTAAAAAAAAAAACTACCGTCTGATAATGTTACAGTGATGGACAGATAACATTGTATCTAACAACAAGATTGTAGTCACCCAATGCCTTACTTACATTATTGTACCAATTGTGTCAATTGTATCTAATCTACAAGATCATATTCACCCAACGTCCTTCCTATAATATTATACCAACTTCTGCCCCACTGATGTTGTAAACCCACTGATGATATAAACCGCACTGTATCCTAAAAAGGGGATATTAGCGGTATTTAAGACCTGAATTGAATGAATAACCTATAACATTGAGCACAAACACAAAACTGAGATTCAATGACAAAGATTTGACGAAATGTTAATTGTGTTTATTTTACTTATTAAACATAGGAGGGTTTTTATATAATTTTCCCACTGCTCAGAGCTCTGCAGGGATTACCTTTCTTATGAAATTCTCTTTTACAAAAATAATTACTAACCAGCTTCCAGCATAAGAACTCAATTTTTGTTCTTCTTGTTGGTAATGATGTATGAAGCATTTCCAATGAATCCTAAGTGCCAAAAGCAGCAAATATTCCATTTGGATTAAATTTGGACATTTTCATTTTTAAGCAGAAGGAGATTTTAAAAGTGATTATATCATTCCTACAGGCAATAGATGTGCAGCTCTAAATCAAATTGCAAGCATGAGCCTGCATCACTGTTGAATAACTCATAGCACCATTTATAATGGGCTTGTTTTACCCCCAAATCTCTTTGAACTCTATGATGCATATATCATAAGAATCAGAATATTAATGGGCCCTTTTACTAAGTCGCATAGGTGCCTATCCAGCTTATAATCGAAAGAGAAAAACACCTATATTGTGACTCAAATCGGGAGATGGGTGTCTTTCTCCTGTGGGCACCCAAATCGGTATAATCGAAAGCCGATTTTGGGCGTTTCCAACTGCAATCCGTCGCGAAAACAGGTAAAGTTGACGGGGGCGTTTTGGAGGTGTGGTGAAGGCGGAACTGGGGCATGGTTATCGGCCGAGGAGAGATGGGCGTCTTTAGCTGATAATCGAAAAAAAGGCGTTTTTACCGCGATTTTGGGTCACTTTTTTGGACCCTTTTTTTCACGGACAGGTCCCAAAAAAGTGCCCCAACTGACCAGATGACCACTGGAGGGAATCAGGGATGACCTCCCTGGACTCCCCCAGTGGTCACTAAGCCCCTCCCACCAAAAAATCCCACTTTACAAAAAATGTTTCCAGCCTCTATGCCAGCCTCAAATGCCGTACCCACCTCCATGACAGCAGAATGTGTTCTATCCTGTGACAGTCTTTCCCTGGTTCTGATGTGGCTCTCGGGTGAGTGTGACACCCTTTTCTGTTAAGGGCACTGCAGAGTCACATCAGCAATGCATTGTGGTGGGTGTAGGGTATTGGGCTCCGTGATTCCACTAGCTTGTGGCAAATGCTCACGATGTTGGTAGTTGGTAGGCTCTACTCCCATGGTGCTTTCCCCCCTGCTTACTGGGTCAGAGTGTGCCCTGTTTTGTTTCCGGCAGTCCATGAGGTAGTGGCCATTTTTGTAAGCCAGTTTTAGATCCCTTTCACGTGTTAGCCACACTACAGAACTTAGTTCTTACCTTGAATGTGGCTGAAAGAGGGCAATGTACAGCATTCTGCCAGCTCTGACCTACTGCTCATCTCAGTACCAGGGAGACTCGTTGCCAGTGGGACACAACCTCTGATCTGCAGTTAACTGTGAGTAAGCGTGCTTATTCCAATTAAGGACGCTTTCGGAGAGATTAGTCTTCAGGTGTCAACTGGTGTGCCAATGTTATATAGCAGCAACCAGTCCTAGAGGCCTGCGTGTATGCAGGTCCCTGTAGCACTTTTAGTGGGTACCGCAGTGCACTTCAGCCAGGTGGACCCACATGTAGGTGCCCCCTTCACCCCTAAAGCTATGGTAGTATTGTACATTTGTGGGTAGTGGGTTTTGGGGGAGGGGGTTGGGGGCTCAGCACCCGTGGTAAGGGAGCTATGCATGTGGGAGCGTTGTCTGAAGTCCACCGCACTGACCTGTAGGGTGCCCATTTGGTGTCCTGGCATGTCAGGGGGGGACTAGTGTACTATGAATTGTGGCCCCTCCCATGACCAAATGGCTTGGATTAGGACATTTTTGAGCTGGGCGTTTTTAGTTTCCATTATCGCTAAAAAAAACAAACGCCCAGCTGAAAAACGTCCATTTTTTTCGAAAATACGGTCTGTCCCGCCTCTTCACGTACCCGTTTTTGGACATAGACGCCCATGGAGATAGGCATTCGAGTTCGATTATGCCCCTCCACGTGTGCCCAATGTGCACCAATTCATAACTACCACCCGGCTACCGCGTGGCCCGGGCAGTAATGTCATTTTTTACGCGCGTCCACTATATGCACCATAAAATATATTTTATTTTCTGGCGTACCGCACTAACTAGAGTGTAATTAGCATTGTATGCCTGCTGACAATTACTGCCTGTTTAATGTGTGAGACCTTACAAAAGGCTAATATCTAGGAAATAAGGAGATATCAAATATCAAGAATCGAAAAATCTGACTTGAATCGCTCAAATAGTCAGAGTACTTTTCAGAGGAAAGGCCTCGAGAAGCCCCCAGCATACCATAAAGCATGGGGGGCTGGGCTTCCTCATCATCAGCCAGAAAACCTCTGTAAGCTCGTTTATTCTTAGTAAATGCTTTTAATTCATATAAATTCACACCAGATATTACCTAGCTTTATCAGGTGTTTGAACGTGCGGGTCCTTCTTACACTTCGACCACGACCAATGATGGCCGCCGTTTTGAAGGCCTGCCTCAGGGTTCACTGGTCCACGTGTGAAAAACCATTAGTGTGGAGATAACATCTGGTCAGTTGAGGCACCTTTTTGAGGCTTGGTCGTGAAAATAAAAGGCCCAAGTAAACCCGGCGAAATACTGCTTAACACCACTTTTTTTTCTATTATTTGCGAAAGCCGGCCATCTGGTAGCCACGCCCATACCTGCCCATGCCCCGCCTTCGCTACGACACTGACACGCCCCCTTGAAGTTTCGCCAGCGCGGCGACGGGAAAGTGGCGATGGTGTAAAAAAAAACCAGCTTTCAATTATACGGATTTCACCGCTTTTGAGAGATCGCCGGCCATTTCCCGATTTATGTCGGAAAATGGCCGGCGATCACTTTCGAAAATAAGCCTGATAGACACTCCATTAACTTAACCCATTAGTGCCCAGCGTTCCCATATGGGATTTTATTATGGGCACTAATGGATTAAGCCACTCTGCCAACAGACCTTCTTATAAACTTTTATTCAACCAAATGCATACGTACCTTCTAGCAGCCATCAGTTCAGGCTCGAATGCTGCTGTAGCAACAGATTCCTATTACTTGGGGAAATAGTTTTGATACATATCAAAGACTGTATGGTTGGAGATCAACAAATCTAGCTGCATGAAACTCTTATTTATTTTACTCTGGGATACAATCCCCAAAGAGTGGTTACAATTTTTATTATTACTTTTTTTTTTAATATTGGTTAAATTTCCCATTGAAAGTGTATTTTAATGGCAAGTACCACATTTCTCTTTAGTGACTAATGGCATTCATATGTTAATATGTGCTAGCAGCCCAAGGGGTCCTTTTACCAAGCTGCGGGAAAAAGGGCCCCACGCTTGCAGAAGAGGCCATTTTTCCCATGCACTAGGGCCCTTTTTACCGTAGTGGGTAAAAAGCCTCCAGACAAATATAGCCATGATGTAAGAGAACTTTTACTGCATGGCCATTAGGTGCCACCCATTGAGGTGGCGATAAGGGCTCCTGTGGTAATCCAGCGGTAACTGGGCAGTATGCGGCGATGCCCCGATTACCGCCAGGTTACCGCTGTGCAAGCTATTTCTGGGGGGTTTTTCCCCTGGAAATGTCGCACATGTGGGGCGGCTGTGTTGGGTAGGCAGTAGTCTCGATCTAGTGTTTGATAAGCCCACGTTGGGTTTACCAATGCTTTGTAAGAAAAAAAAAAAAAAGAAAAAAAAACCCCTCAAGTTTGAACAAATGAATGCACACCCCTAGCACACATTCATACGGCTGTGTATATGTTATAGTTGCGTGTGATTTCCTGAGGTCAGAAGGTCTAGATACACAAAGACACAATAAGGTAACACAGCTTATCCACTGGAAATTGTGTGACTCTGGGGCTCATTTTCAAAGCACTTACTATGGAACTTTGTTAGTCTAAGTGGTTTGAAAATACACCTCTCTATGACACATCTTTACCAGAAAGGTACACTAGAATCATGATAGAAATGTGGAGAATATATTCTGTTTCTTGGAAAATTCCCATTTCCACAGATAGAAATCTTGATGAAATTAAATCAAGCATTGTGATAAAGGAGAAAAGCAAAAAGCAGCATTACTAATAGGAGTGTCAGTGTCAAGTGACTATTCTGTACTACATGTGGAGGGAGAAAGAGGTGATCTTAATAACTGAAATGAGAAACCAAGAAAATTGACAGAAAGGTACAGAAATTACCTCTATTGTAGTTGGTGCTGCTAGCCTGATTAAGAAGAATTTCAAGAGCAACTTGATATGTTGTCTGTGCATATGAACTCCAGAAGAAATCTCCTTTTGACAAAATGCCAAGTATTAAAAATGAGCACTAAGAGTGAATCTGAGAGTTTGAGATTACATCTAGCATATCCTGGCCTAAAAGTGAAGTTCATTTCTGTTATGGTATACACAAACCTAACCTTGAGACACTGTAGCATAAATGATCTGAAAAGGGAAAATTACCCCTCTCCCGAATAGACGCACAGATCATTTAGGGTTAGGTTTACTAAGCGGCGCTATGAGAGTTTTAACATTTTTAATGTATGTAAAGGCGCCTAAATAAAATCCATGTGGTAAACATTTCTTCCTAAGCATATCATATAAGTAGTGCCTAGATTCAAACACAGTGTACAGAATACACTTAGTTGATATCTCAGTGCCTTAAACTACATGCCTCCATTTACATCAATGAAAACGTGGC
Organism: Microcaecilia unicolor; assembly: GCF_901765095.1. Classification (NCBI taxonomy): domain Eukaryota; kingdom Metazoa; phylum Chordata; class Amphibia; order Gymnophiona; family Siphonopidae; genus Microcaecilia; species Microcaecilia unicolor. The sequence continues at coordinate 57,317,986 of NC_044036.1, read as the reverse complement.
ATAAATCCCTGCTTGAAGATTTACGCGCACTGGGCCATATTCTATACGCACATAAATTTCAGAATGCTTATGAAATGCCTATTTCCCCACCCATAGCCACGCCCTTTTTGAACTGTGTGTATTAGAAATTAGGAGCAGTTCATTACAGAATACCCTTAGCAAGTTGTGCACGTAAATTTTAATTATTGCCAATTAGTGCTCATTAATTTTAGGAATGCTCCCATTCTGCTAATGACCCATTTCTGTGCCCCCTTTTTGAACTCATGTGCATAATTAAGGTATAGATTCTGTACCTAAATTTGCACACATAAATTCCAATTAAATCAAATTAGTGCCGATTGCTTGTTAAGTCATTTATTGGCGCTAATTAGCTCCAATTAAATTAAGCATGCAAATTTGGCATGCACCCAAATCTGCATGCATAATATTTAGCGACTTTTATAGAATTAGAGGGTTAAGGGTGAATTCTATATGTGGCACTGAAGAAAGCACTATTTTATAAGCCATGCTTAAAGTTAGACAGTTTATAGAAGAGCGCTTACACCCGGGAATCACGTCTAGTTTTAGACATGGCTATTTGCACCAACTGAAACCTGGTGCAACTGTATGAGCCTAAATTAGATGTGCTCTCTCCTTATTCTATTGCTACATGAATGCATTTTAGGAATGCCCTTGTTCTGCCCATCGGCGCTAATTAGCTCGTTATTCAACTAAATTGAACCCCAAATTTGGCACCCTTTATAGAATTGCACCCATTCCTTCTTATTAAATGGGTGGATATAAATTGAATGGACAAATAAATAAAATAAATGGTTACTCATCCACAGCCCTTCCAAATGTCAGAACTGATGCAGATGAGCTCCAGATGGCCTTTTTTCAAAAAGGATTTTGGAAGTCAGCAGTCACATTCAACTCTGCATCCATGAGGAGAAGTGACTCTCCACTCCAGTGGGTCCATTATACTGAACACTCCACCACTGGCATCATGTGGGTAATCACAGCATTTACCTTAGCCGGACCTGCCAGCACATGTGAAGCACCATTAAGTACCACTCTCATAACAGTAGGATATTTTAACATAAAACAGACATTTTTCTTTTGCTACAGACAGCAGAAAACTCTTTTTCTATCAGGCTACCTTAGCAGAATAATCCTGAAATAGGAACACCAAATTTTCTTGGTACCATAGATCCCCTTTCTTACAGCAGACCTGAAAAAAATGCAACTTTTTTGTGAGAAGTTACAGAATTTTGCAATTATCACTCATGGCCCATTTTTACTCTACATTTTTCTTTCCTAGCTAGAATCCTGTTTGATTGAGGTAATCAAAATTCTTACTTATGGATGACTTCTCCTGCAGCCAATTCTCAAGAAATTCAATTAATTCATTTCTTTGGGTATTTTAAGGACCTCCATGAAGTGAAGATTACTTCTTTTGGAAATATTTTTAAGATTCTCTAGCTTTTCCTCTCAACTGAAGTTTGAGCACCGCTAGCTGCATCAAGGCCTGTTTCAGATTATTCTCTGTCCTAGATACTCTCTGTTCCACCACCAGCAAGCAATTTGCATAGTCTATGAACAATTGTAAAATCTTGGTAAATCTTCCATGGTCTGCACAAGCATTTTGTTTCTGCCATTAAATCAAGAAGCATTATATCAGTAACTCCAATATTCCCTCCGTGATTTCTCTAATGGAAATAATATTCCCTCCATGATTTTTTTCCATGCATGTCTGGAAGTTAAAAAGTTTGGGGGTTTATAAATAGAAATATTTTACCACCATTCAGTCTTCCGCCTTCTGTAAAAAGGTTATCACCAGCCATCCTTCTGTCCTAACTAGCTGATTCAAGTTTAGAATGTGTCTTCTGAAAATTAAGGGGTAAAGCAGTTTTAGGATTACTCCTGCTTGACATGATTTGTTCAGCCATGCACATATATGCCTTCATATTTCTATGTATTCATCAGTTTGTCATGGGCTCCCTGGCATTCTATGGCTGGGCATCTAAACGTACAGGTGAGTACTACCTGAGTTTGCTGGGGCCTATCTCTTCCATAATTACTGGAGGCAGTAAGTCAGTGACCAATCTTTTGCTATCCACTTGCTAACTTGCAGAACAAGAATCCACCTGGGTGCAACCTATGGAGGGGCACTCTCACTGCCAAAGGCCAGCTTACTACTACTACTACTATTATTTAGCATTTCTATAGCGCTACAAGGCATACGCAGCGCTGCACAAACATAGAAGAAAGACAGTCCCTGCTCAAAGAGCTTACAATCTAATTGCACACAGATAAAACAATTCTCCCCTCTGTGCATAGCAAAGAAGTAAGCTTAACTCTGCATCATTTATGATTCCAGTGATATGGCTGGGCTTTGCCTCTTTGTCCCCAAATGAATCCTTAGTTCATTGGGAATGTTTGGTGAAGGCTGGGTATCAATATTCCCTTAAAGCACTCTTTCTTGGGGAAGAATTTCCATGCCCTTGCGCATTGGCATATTACAGCCTGTTCTGCATTTATAACCTTCCTTTAGAATGGTCACAGACTGTTGCTGGACATAATCTTAAGGTCTTGACCAAAAGAAACCTTCAAAATCTATTCTCACCTTTGTGACTTGTTCTTATGAGTTAGAAACCTCCAACACCTGCTACAGTGCTTTAGTGCTAGAAAAAAATTGTGATCCCCTAGAATGGTCTGTAATTTAACATAATTTATTCTCCAAACACAATTAGATCTTAATTGAAATCTTGTCAAGAGATGTAGAACTGTGGCAAAAGAATGAATTTTGATTATTTATTCAACACAAAGGTTTGATAACAACTATCATTGTGTGTAAAAGTATGTGGACCTTGTAGCACCTCCATGAGCAGCAATTAACATGAACTGAATGCTTCTTATAGATCGTCTCTCACATTTCCTTGAAACAGTTTGGCCTATGCTTCCATATGGAACTGCCTCAACTGAGTAACATTTAAGGGCTTAGTGAGATTACTTCACCTCATGTCTTGCCATCTGTATCAATAAAGTTTAAGACAAGACTTTGGTCAATGCAAAACACAAAATCAGTTCCTCTTCAGCCATTCTGTAGCTGCTTTACTTGAATGTTTATGATTAGGCTCAGCTTCAGCTCAGAGCTTAGTGGTCAAATATGTTCTTTAGACTATTCTGATTTTAGAGCAGAATTCATGGTTCCATCAGTGGTGATAAGCTGTCCAGGGTCTGTTCATGGAAGAAAGGCTTTAAATGTCACAGAATGGAAACAGGTTTGTGTGATAAAATGGGCTAAAATTCCACAAGAGCAGCCCAGTGCCCTATCTGACATGGATGTGAGGATCTATCCAGAAGGGAAATCAGGAATCTTTGATTGCATCAGCATTATGCCACAGGAGGCATCACAGGGGGTTCAACATGGCTTGACTCATCTCCAGGATCTATGGTTTATTCAGCAAAACATGTTTTTCAGATAAAAAGGGGACTATGTAGCTCATTGAAATCACAGCCAGCCAGAGACTTTCTCTATATACTTGAAAGAGATTTGGACTGGGGAGAGATTACGTTACCATAAACATGAATGAACATGTGAGAGAGACACTCCTACCAGCACACTTCATTCTGGTATTAAAACAGATTTTATAATCTGGATTATCAACATTATTTATTTTTGTTAATTTCATCAATTTATGTCACAATGAGGTGTAAAGCACTTAAGAGTTACAAAGTTATACAGTAACCTATGGAACTTTTTAAGTCTAAGTGTTTTGAAAATGAGCCCCATTGTCTTCTAAATTTGCTAAATTTAGAGATGAATTATCAAGTAAGCTACTGAAACACAATCCAATGTCCCCCAAGAAGGCCGCATCTATAGCAGGCCTGGAACACCGTGTGGCGATTAACAAAGATATCAAATTGCAACTAATGATATCAAAAGCAAAATCAACAATATGGCTATACAACTCAAGCAATATAATGGGAGAGAGTCAACGTAGTTCAAAATGTGCAATGTGAATTGCATCACAATTTGTTAAAGTAGAGCTGGAAGACTTGGCAAATCGCATGAGGAATAACAACATGAGAATTCTTGGAGTGCCTGAAATATCAGAGGGACAAGATACGATTTCATTTTTGTCTTCCTTCATATCTAAACTCCTGGGAATCTAGTTTCAAATGCCATTAGAAATAGAGTGGACAGGGTCTCATCTAGGCAAGATCCAAAGAAACAATATCCCAAGCCCATTGTGATGAAAATATTGAGATGTCCTCCTATTATACAAATACTACAAGCAGCCAAATATAAACCCACTCTTCTATCTATTCAAAGGTAAGAAGATTTTATTTGTTCCTGACCTTGCTAAAACATCAGCTCATAAACGGAAGGAATTTTTAGCTTTAAGACCTAAACTAAAAAGCATTGGCGTTCAGTTTGGATTGCTATACTCAGGGGTCATGCGTGTTACTTATCATAACGAAAACAACACTTTTCTGATCCAAATACTCTCCAACTATTTTTGGATGAAAAATGCAATCATACATCATGAATGCTGTATTTTTTTGTGATTCTATTAGGCAGACAAGCTGCTTCTATAATATCTACATTCTGATATATATGTGCAGGTAAATCTCTCTCAGGCCATTCTCTGATACCATATGCCCTAATGCAAAAGTTCCTATTTTTGTTAACTTTTCTCCCCATATTTGAATATTTTTCAATTGACTATATTGATAACATGGATGCTAATATCATTTCAGATATAATTTTTTTGCTGACCAGTTTGAAACTACCACATTAACTTATCAATATCATGCTATACGATTTTCCTCCTTATACGTTAAAGGTATTTCACATCCTATAAAAAGAAACAAGATATTATATTTTAAAAACTTGGCAGCTGACATATGTTTTATACAGGAATCTCATCTATCTCTGGAAGAAGCCCAAAAGCTCTTCAGGCACTATTATAATCAGTGTTTCGCAGCACCAGCGAAAAACAAAAATGGCATTATTACATTAATAAGCAAATCAATTAACTTCCTGTTAACTAAGAAGTTTTGACCCAGATGGTTGTTGGTCATATTTACAGGGTTCCCATTGACAATATTGCTATAAACCTGCTAAATATTTATGCACCCAACAATGATGACCCAAACTTCTTCCATATCATCAACACATTGGATTCCAGTTGTCACAGCATCTTCACTTTAATTGGGGTGACTTCAATTTTCTACTTCTTCCTTTTTTTGTTCTGTTGACCAACGAAAATAAAAACAAGATTAACTCTAAATTCTATAATGCAGGCCAATGGTTGGGTTGATATGCGGAGTCTCCTTCACCCCACTGGCAAAGATTACACCTTCTATTTTAATGCTCACCATACCTATTCCAGGATTGACTATTTCTTTGCATCCAAAGATTTGATACCAAGACTTTCTGATGCCAAAAACCATGATGTATCTACCTCTGACCACGTAGCTATATCATGTGTTTTCACATGGTCCTCATCTTCAACATGGAAAACATAGAGATTAAATCCTATACTTCTAAGTGATGATTCATATACAAATTATATCACTACAGAGTCAAATATTTTAAAACAAATTGCTCCTCTTCATCTACATTATCTTTCCTCATAATCTGGAATTCATGTGAAGTCTGGCTGAGAGAGACCAATAGCTATATGGCACATATGAGGAAATAACACTAGAATTAGAACAAGAAACTGAAATTAAACAAATTGAATCTATTCTGTATTCCAAACATGACTCTGAATTCTTATAAAAGCTGCAGAAACTCACATTTCAACACAATGAAGCTTAAGCACTCAGGCAAATGCACTTTACTTTAAACAAGTCTAATAAACTCAGGGTTTTTTTTGTGGGGGTACTTGGGGGTACTGAGTACCAGCACCTTTTCCATTGTCTGCTAAAATTGATCCAAGGACCCAAGTTTTAATGAAAGAGCTCAGGCTCTACACACCAATTCTGCCTTGTCATAGGTTCTGTGACTGGTTGCAGGGGGCCTAGTTATTGTAGGGTGGATCCCTCAGTGATCACCCCACCCTTGAAGGGTGGCCTAGCATTTGAGTACCGGCACCTTTTTTGCTAGAAAAGATGCACTGGATAAACTACTTGCATCATTTCTGAAAGGTTGTGGAGTGAAACATAGAATTGCCTCTTTGAAGTCTGATGGATCTAAAATCCTCACATCCAATAGTGATATTGGTGATATTAAGTGATATAGTGATATTAAGAACTGGTTGAAAGATAGGAAGCAGAGAGTAGGATTGCGTGGCCAGTATTCTCAGTGGAGGAGGGTAGTTAGTGGGGTCCCGCAGGGGTCTGTGCTGGGTCCGTTGCTTTTTAATGTATTTATAAATGACCTAGAGATGGGAATAACTAGTGAGGTAATTAAATTCGCCGATGACACAAAATTATTCAGGGTCGTCAAGTCGCAGGAGGAATGTGAACGATTACAGGAGGACCTTGCGAGACTGGGAGAATGGGCGTGCAAGTGGCAGATGAAGTTCAATGTTGACAAGTGCAAAGTGATGCATGTGGGTAAGAGGAACCCGAATTATAGCTACGTCTTGCAAGGTTCCGCGTTAGGAGTTACGGATCAAGAAAGGGATCTGGGTGTCGTCGTCGATGATACGCTGAAACCTTCTGCTCAGTGTGCTGCTGCGGCTAGGAAAGCGAATAGAATGTTGGGTGTTATTAAGAAGGGTATGGAGTCCAGGTGTGTGGATGTTATAATGCCGTTGTATCGCTCCATGGTGCGACCGCACCTGGAGTATTGTGTTCAGTACTGGTCTCCGTATCTCAAAAAAGATATAGTAGAATTGGAAAAGGTACAGCGAAGGGCGACGAAAATGATAGTGGGGATGGGACGACTTTCCTATGAAGAGAGGCTGAGAAGGCTAGGGCTTTTCAGCTTGGAGAAGAGACGGCTGAGGGGAGATATGATAGAAGTGTATAAAATAATGAGTGGAATGGATCGGGTGGATGTGAAGCGACTGTTCACGCTATCCAAAAATACTAGGACTAGAGGGCATGAGTTGAAGCTACAGTGTGGTAAATTTAAAACGAATCGGAGAAAATTTTTCTTCACCCAACGTGTAATTAGACTCTGGAATTCATTGCCGGAGAACGTGGTACGGGCGGTTAGCTTGACGGAGTTTAAAAAGGGGTTAGATAGATTCCTAAAGGACAAGTCCATAGACCGCTATTAAATGGACTGGAAAAATTCCTCATTTTTAGGTATAACTTGTCTGGAATGTTTTTACGTTTGGGGAGCGTGCCAGGTGCCCTTGACCTGGATTGGCCACTGTCGGTGACAGGATGCTGGGCTAGATGGACCTTTGGTCTTTCCCAGTATGGCACTACTTATGTACTTATGTACTTATATCTTATCCAAATTTAAAGAGTTTTACCAAAAACTGTATACACCTGAAAATGAACCATCGACAGATAACCTTATGTCTGAATTCTTGCACTCTGTTACTTTTCTAACAGTAGGTAAAGAATTTAGTGACACTCTTTCAAAACCAGTTTCTGAGCATGAAATTTCATGTGCCATTAAGTCATAGGCTGCCTCAAAATCTCCAGGCCCAGATGGCCTGTCACCTGAATTTTACAAAACTTTTTTCCCCACATTAGTTCTAAACTTTACATTCTTTATCAGGACATATTAGAGAAGCATGATAGTAAAGGCCATTTTTTAGAAGTAGATATAATTGTTCTTTCAAACAATATTGCTATTGAACATTGATTATAATATTTTAGTGATTAGCTGCTAGGCTTGAAAAGGTGGCCCCAAGTCTTATCCATAGGGATCAGTCTGAATTTATTGAAGTTTTTTTTTTGTTGTTGTAATAAGTTGCATAAAATGCAATGTACTGTTTTGGGATCTTGCCAGGTACTTGTAACCTGGATTGGCCACAGTTTGGAAACAGGATGCTAGGCATGATGGACCTTCGGTCTGTCCCAGTATGGCAACATTTATGTTCTTACATTCTTATCTAAGATTGTTCTGCCACATTCTCCACTCAGCTGGGTCAATGTCTTCCCTTCTTTTTTGTATTGTATTGTAACATTTATAACCCGCACTTTCCCACTTGTCAGCTTACATAATATAGCAAATTTACAATATAAAACAAAATGAGTAAAACATCTAAACATAGTATATAAAGAGGTGGACAATAAAAAAGGATAAGGGAGGAAGGTGGTAGAGGTAAGGAACAGGGAGAGGGTGTAAGTTGGAGTAATGTGTTGTGAGTAAGTACATAAGTAATGACATACTGGAAAAAGACCAAGGGTCCATCGAGCCCAGCATCCTGTCCATGACAGCAGCCAATCCAGGCCAAGGGCACCTGGCAAGCTTCCCAAATGTACAAACATTTTATACATGTTATTCCTGGAATTGTGGATTTTTCCCAAGTCCATTTAGTAGTGGTTTATGCACTTATCCAACGCATAATTAAACTCTGGAATTCATTGCCGGAGAAAGTGGTGAAGGCGGTTAGCTTAGCAGAGTTTAAAAAGGGGTTAGACAGTTTCCTAAAGGACAAGTCTATCAACCACTACTAAATGTACTTGGGAAAAATCCACAATTCCAGGAATAACATGTATAGAATGTTTGTACGTTTGGGAAGTTTGCCAGGTACCCTTGGCCTGGATTGACCGCTGTCGTGGACAGGATGCTGGGTTTGATGGACCCTTGGTCTTTTCCCAGTGTGGCATTACTTTTGTACTTATGTCGGCTCCTGTACCAGCTGCTCCATAAAGCAGTCCTTGATTTCATCAAGGAATTTTACCTCCCTAGCATGCCCCAAAGTTACATTTACCTAGTCAATATCAGTGTAATTGAAATCACCTATTATTATTGTGTTGCCCAGTTTGTTTGCGTCCTTAATTTCCTTTAACATTTCTGCATCCGTCTGTTCATCCTGGCCAGATGGACGGTAGTACACTCCTATCACTATCCTTTTCCCCTTTACACATGGAATTTCAATCCATAGTGATTCCAAGATGTGTTTTGTTTCCTGCAGAATTTTCAATCTATTTGATTCAAGGCTCTCCTTAATATACAATGCTAGTCCTCCACCAATTTGATCCAATTATTATTATTATTATTATTATTATTATTATTATTATTATTATATTCCTAGTTTCTTACTGTTATCCTTTTCCTCACTGCCAAATTTGTCTGCCATGAACTAGGCTGTAGCATACTTAGTCTGCAATGCTGCAGTCCCACTTCCATCCTGGGTACATTTCCAAATTAAAAAAAAAGGTCATATCACGTTTCATCTGAAAATTGCTTCATTCATTCATCTGAAAACATCCACTATTCATTTGAAGAAGCGTGCAGCAGTGGAGGTCCAGAGAGAAGGGTGTGTTTGGTGGTCGAATGAAGGGGGCAGCATATCAACAGCAATGAACACCAGGCAGAAAGCATTAGTAAAATGAAATATAGAAGTTGAGTACCATAAACAGTGGAAGTGGTATAGAGAGTAATCATCACCAACAGTGATGTCAGCAAAAGGGAGGTGTGCCAAATTTTTGAAGTTACTTTGGGTAGCTGTTAACATTATGCCATTCATGTCTGGCTCACTTACTGCCCCTTCTGAAGCATCAGTAGCACCACTGCCACCAAAATGTGATGATACAGCTCTCGGACTCTCTCTAGGCACCCATTTGAACTAAGCTTACTTGGATTAATCAAGAGAAATGCATTCTCTATCAAGGCACTGTCTGCAGCTAAGCCCCTCCTATTCCTACTATCAAGACTTGAAGACCTTCTTCCACTAGACTCCTCTGCCTTAGCTTAGACCTTTTATTTTTCATATTACAATGAGATCTCCCATCTACAAATCCTTAAGAAAGAGATTTGAACTTATTCCTCTCTGTCCATTGTAAAACTTCAGCTTTCATAGGCCTTGAGATTTGCCTGTTTTGGGTGTTGCTCAGTCCCTCCCTCTTCCAAAGCTCCACCTAGGTATTCTTGTTGCAACCTCATTGTCCTAATAACAACACTTTTATTGGCAGGTTTGTTTCTGTCCTTGTGCTACAGAATTTATTTCCTAGCTGTTCCCAAGCTCTGAGCCTACATATCTTGTCACAATCAGCTTTACAAGGATCAAACACACACTACCAAATCTAGAATTCTAAGTTTACCTGTTGTCTTTTTCATAGGTAATGTGATAGTCAATGGATGACCTTATTTTATTAGCAGTGCTGCATAGAAAGTGCTCCTGCATAGAATTGTTTTATCACTCTTTATGGAATACTCTCTTCGATAAGAACAATATTAAGAGAGCTCTTTTGTTCTGTCAATTTATCAGAAACACTCATACTTTCTTAAAAGGCTTAATCTTTGGGGATGAAACAGATTACTAGCTTTTGAACCAATTTAAATAGACTCTCCAGAAACAAAGCCAGGACAAATGATTATTGGCAGTTCAGAAAAGGCATTCTGTGCCCACTGCTCTGTTGGATATCGCTATAGTCAGTTTTCTGACTTTAATGGGAAACACCTGTGGTTTGGAATGCAAAAAGAAATAGCTATCCCTTATAGCACTAGAAATAAATGATGAGGATAATCATTTCTAAGCTGCCTCTTGCTAAAGAATGTAGTCATCTATGTTATAGCAGTCTACAGTATGAAACATTTCTATCTATGCAGTTATTCATTTATTTAATCATTCATTCAGTAATTCTAAGCACATGTGAAACATTTGTTTGAAAAATTCTTTGGCCTTTATTATGTATGCATGTTCAGAACAGAAACCCCACAAACACTTATTTGTTGATTTTGGCATATGAAAATAATCGTTATCTTATACTGAAAAATTAACAGAAGTACTTTGGAAAATAGAATAAACCCTAATTTGTATAGATTTTGGACTTAGACTTAAATTTAGTTTTACTATTTATAATCCGCCTTTATCCGAAGTGGAGAACAAACAAAACCATATATATAATCATAAATTATCTATTGCTTATGTTTGATTTATTTTTATTGTACACCGCCTTGAGTGAATTCTTTCAAAAAGGTGGTAAGTAAACAAATAAAAATAAATAACATCGACAAAAAACAATCTTTATAAAAAGTAGAACTGCAGGTACATTAAGTCAAAATGGTGGCTCTGTCCAGTCAAGACAATTCATATGCCGTTTTAACAAATTCTTAAAAGCTGTCAAGTTTCTCTCACACCAGGTCTCTAGTGGCAATGCTTTCCTCTCCAGTGGACAAGCAATACTCTTGTACTTTCAAGATGGAAAACATGAACATCCAGTATCACTAGTCTACAAATAGTTGCAAAGCAGTGTATGAGATAGAACATAATGCTGGAGTCCAGAACTCAGATACAGTAAAAAGAAGAATCCTAGTACAAACATACATGAACAAGCAACAACAATTTACATTTAATGTGATAGGCCATAGGTAGCCAACGCAATATAATCAGATAAAGGGTAACGTTCAAATTTTGACAAACCATACAGCAATCGTACTGCCGAATTCAGGACTGTCTGCAAGGATTGAACACATGAGAATGGCAAACCCAGGTATGCAATATTGTAATAGTCCAATATTGAACTTGACCCCAGGTTCGAACTCCATAATATCTTAGCAATTACATTACAACATGTATGATCTCTATATTATTCTTTCTCAGTTCACAGTGTTAGCTCACGATATCATCGGCATCTAGAACTTAATGCAAAATGAGTAGCTTTTAACTAGAATAATAGCTTTAACTAAGAATTATTGGCTAAAATGCCTGTCTTCACAAGGTCCATCCTGTCTCCCCATTTTCCCCTTCCATGAATTACAGCAATTCTCTGATCACATAACACTTACTATTTAAAATACAGATTCCAAGGATATGACATTAAAGAGTGACCACAAGGTCCATCCTGTCTCCCCATTTCCCCTTCCATGAATTACTGCAATTCTCTGATCATTGGTTTCACCTAATGGTTAGTGCAGTGGCCTGAGAACCAAGGGAACTGGGTTCAATTCCCACTGCAGCTTCTTTTGACTTGGGCAAGTCACTTAACCCTCCATTGCCCCAGGTACAAAATAAGTTCCTGTATATAATATGTAAACTGCTTTGATTGTAGCCACAGAAAGACAATATTTCAAATCCCATCCCCTTTCCCTCTCTAATGCTTTATGTTTATCTTATCTTTTTATTACTTATGATACTGTATTTGGTTTTACCAACTGCACCTGGAAGGTATTCTATAAACACATTACTCTTTCTGTGAAGATCTATTTCTTATGCTTCTTCGGAGTTTACCTCTTTTAAGTCTTATGTCATAGCACCTTTTAATAGTACTTTCAATTATAAAAGTTTGCTTTTTACATTATATTGAGGGCCTCTTGAAACAACTCCTCATCCCATTCAAATCCTGCATCACCCTCCAAGACCCTTCCCTGAATCAAGTCCCCCTCCAAGTCCTTCCACCAGTGGCAAAGCTAGGACAGAATGACCCTAGATGGAAAAATTGAAATGGGCCCCCTATAACACCATTGTTCCCAGGATAGTGGGGACCAGGAGGAGGGGAGAAGGAAGATGTATATTTCCCAAAGCTGAGATATTACAATTAATAAATTCAGAGAAAAATATCTACCATTAGTGTCTGAGCATTGCTTTAGTTCTAGACTCTTCTGCTTCTCTCTCTTATTTTTCTTAATCTCTCCAGGGTCTGCTGTCCTTTTCACATTCCTTCTCTCTCTCTCTCTATGTCCAGCATTCATTTTTTCTGTGTACCCCTATCTGTCCTGTCCATTGTCTTCCCTCTGCGCTCCTATCACTATGTTCCCTCCACGGCCAACATCACTTCGATGTCCCTGTCTCTTCCTGTGTCCAGCTTCCCTTCTTCCTGTACCCCCACCCCCTCCCTCCATGGTCTGGCATCTCTCCTTCCCTCTGCTGGTTCAGAGAATCTCCCTCTCTTCCCCTTGTCCAGTCTCTTTATCTCTTCTCTCTGTTCCATCTTCAGCGACCGGGTACCCTAGGGGGCACTGCAGTGGACTTCATAAAATGCTCCCAGGTACACAGCTCCCTTAACTTGTGTGCTGAGCCCCCGAACCACCCCAAAACCCACTGTCCACAACTGTACATCACTACCATAGCCCTTATGAGTGAAGTGGGCAGCTGTATGTGGGTACAATGGGTTTCTGGTGGGTTTTGGAGGGTTCACAGTTTCCTGCACAAGTGTAACAGGTAGTGGGGGGATGGGCCTGGGTCCACCTGTCTGAAGTGCACTAAACTACTCCAGGGACCTGCATGCTGCTGTGATGGACCTCAGTATGACATCTGAGGCTGGCAAGTAATGTTCTTTAACACACTTTTTGGGAGTGGGAGGGGGTTAGTGACCACTGGGGGAGTAAGGGGAGGTCATCCCTGATTCCCTCCACTGGTCATTTGGGGCACCTTTTTGTGCCTTATTTGTAAGAAAACAGGTCTAGCTAAAAACATCCAGGTTTTAGTACTGGATGTTTTTGCTTTGTTCCATTATGGCTCAAAGGGAAGGGAAAGGGAAATGGGACTTGATATACTGCCTTTCTGAGTTTTTTTGCAACTACATTCAAAGTGGTTTACATATATTCAGGTACTTATTTTGTACAAGGGGCAATGGAGGGTTAAGTGATTTGCCCAGAGTCACAAGGAGCTGCAGTGGGAATCGAACTCAGTTCCCCAGGATCAAAGTCCACTGCACTAACCACTAGGCTAGTCCAAGTCTTAGAAATGCCCAACTCCTGCCTTGAACATGTCCCTGATATGCCCCCATGAGATTTAGATGTCCTTCCAACGGACTTCTGAGAAAGATGTCCAAAATGTGGTTTCGATTATACCGATTTGGACGTTTCTGTGAGATGGATGTCCAAATGCCGATTTATGTCACTTTTTGGACGTCCATCTCTTTCAAAAATGAGCCTGATAGATACATGACCATCAAGGAAAGTTAGACCTAGCAAGTCTCCATCACTGGAGAGGAGGATCCTGCTTTGGAAGTCCATCTGTTGCTCTCCAATGCAAGAGTGGAAACTTCCACCCAATTTGAGAGACTTTGAAGATAGAGCAGAGGAGCACTGAAGCATAGCAGTCATCACTCACTGCCCCCCCCCCCAACATTTAGGCATCTCTCCCATCCTCCCCCACCCCTTGTGCTGGTCCAGCCTCACTCCAACTTCTCTGCCATGGTCCTCCACATAGGCGTAGTTTGACTGTTTCATTTGGGGGGGCAAAAAATGGGCGGAGCATATTAGCATATCATTTGCATATATACATATGCAAATGAATATGCTAATATGGAGGAAGGAAATGAAATTTACAGGCAAAATATCACAGATGCACATTTCAAAAAGCTGACATTTCAATTAATAAATTATGAATAAAATAAACTATTATTTACCTTTGTTGTCTGATCATGTAGTTTTTCTATTCGCTTTGATCCCAGTGTCTTCTGTTTTATGCAGTGTCTTCTTTCCAGTAGGCTTCCCTCTGCTCCCCACCCTCCCAGTCCCATCCATCTCTTGCTCCTTCCCTCTGCTCCCCACCCTTCCCAGTCCCATCCATCTTCTGTTCCTTCCCTCTGCTCACCATCCCTCCGTCCCATCCATCTCTTGCTCCTTCCCTCTGCTGTGCCTGACCTCTCCAAATCCCATCCATCTCCTGGTCCATCCCTCTGCTCCCCACCCCTCACAGTCCCATCCATCTCTTGCTCCTTCCCTCTGCTCCCCACCCCTCCCAGTCCCAACCATCTCTTGCTCCTTCCCGCTGCTCCCCACCCCTCCCAGTCCCATCCATCTCCTGCTCCTTCCCTCTGCTCACCTCCTTTCCCAGTCCAATCCAATTCCTGGTCCTTCCCTCTGCTCCCCACCCACCCCTCCCAGTCCCATCCATCTCTTGCTCCTTCCCACCCCTCCCAGTCCCATCCATCTCCTGCTCCTTCCCACTGCTTCCCACCCTCCCAGTCCCATCCATCTCCTGCTCCTTCCCACCCTCCCAGTCCCATCCATCTCCTGCTCCTTCCCACTGCTTCCCACCCTCCCAGTCCCATCCATCTCTTGCTCCTTCCCTCTGCTCCCCACCCCTCCCAGTACTATCCATCTCCCCACCCCTCCCCCCCGCGCGAGGTCCAAGATGGTGACTCCGTTTACCCCCTCTCTTCCTCCCTCCCTCCCTCCGGCGCAGGCAGCAGTCTTTTCCAGCGTTCCTGGCAGCTGTAGCGATATACACGCTGCCTTCGGTCTGCCCCGGAAGCCTTCTCTTCAAGTTCCTGTTCCCACCTATGCGGGAACAGGAACTTGAAGAGAAGGCTTCGGGGCAGAGCCAAAGGCAGCGTGTACAACGCTACCGCTGCCAGGAACGCTGGAAAAGACTGCTGCCTGCGCCGGAGGGAGGGAGGAAGAGAGAGGAGTAGACGGAGACGCTCCTCTCCGTCCGCTTGGCTTCCCTGCCCTCTCTGTCTGCGTCCCGCCCGAAAGGAAATGACGTCAGAGGAAGGCGGGACGCAGATAGAGAGGGCAGGGAAGCCAATCGGACGGAGAGGAGCGCGTGCCTGCATGTGTTTTTTTTTTTTTTTTTTACTTTTTTTTTTTTTTTTTAATTAATGGCGCGGCAGCGCCTCGCGTCGTTTGGGGGGGCACTGCCCCCCCTCGCCCCCCCCAGTCTACGCCTATGGTCCTCCACACACTAATGCAGTCACGGCAATGGAAGTGCTTGAACTGTTCCTCTCTGACTGGCAGGACCATCCTCTGCTGCATGCCACACACAGGAAGAAGAAGTGGGATGTGGCAGAGGAAAGACCCACTGGGCAGAGAGGAAGAGTTCAACACTGCCTCTGCTGCAATTGTGCAGAAGACCATTGGTGTGGAAAGTCCCTATCATTAGGTGGCCCTGGGCATTTGCTAGGCTCACTGTATGGTAGCTATGCCCCTGCCTTCCACCCAATCAAGTTCTTCCTTCTAAGTCCTTTCCCAGTACAAGGTCCTCCCCAATGATTTCAAGTTGACTATTCACCACTTCCTGATTGCTAGGGCTCACCTAGGGGTATCCCTGATAATCTAGTGGAACAGGGCAGAAAGAGACCCTCTTGCTTCCCAGTCCATCTGTCTCCAGGTTTCAAAATGGTGCATATGACAGTAGTACTGCATATATCGGTACTAATCTAGAGATCATCTTTCCATGTAAGAAGCTACAATATAAAGTGTTGGTTATTATTTATCAAACTATTTATGCTGCTGTTCCTTTTTTTCTTTTGACAAGCCCTGACAGTGTACCACCCAAAAAGGCCTTTGAGATCAGAAAGTGCTATGTGTCTGCCTTTAGATTCATTGGTGCAGACGCATGATGTGGAAACCAGAACTTCTTCATTCACTGTTGCTGGCATTCAGTTGTGGAATGCCCTTCCAGGTCATTTACGCTTATGCAGCAATGTGATTCACTAAGAAACTTCTTAAAACACAGTTGTTTTAGCAGCATTTTATTGATTATTGATTTTGAAAATGTACGATCTTCTTGATTTACTACAATTTGAATTGTAGTTTTAGTTGATGAGCTGTAATTGTTTGCATCTTAATTTTTGTTTCTTCTATAAATAAATAAATAAATGACCTATAGTAATAGTACTGTGAGACTATTGCTAGGGGTCATATCTGTCCCCTATCTGGAGCTAGATGGCTGCCCCATTCCACTAGATGACCAAGGATGCCTCCAGGTAAGTCATGTGGGGGTGGGGGTTTTGGAGGTGGGGGGGATGTCTGGGTTGAGGTCACTGGGTAGGGGCTTTGCAAATTACATTTCATTACCTGCCATTTCTATCCCACATTAGCCATAAAGTTTGATGTGGCTTACAAATCATAGAGGAAACAAACTAAGGAACAAAGTACAACACAAGAATTAATGATTAAGTCAACAAAAACCACAGTATCATATTATAAAGCCACAAATTTCCAAAATAGAAAGAATTGTAATGCTTTATGAAACAGTCCATAAGTTCCAAAGACCTAATTTATACCAGTAGAGTAATCCAGTATTGTGGTGCCAAATAGGATAAACTGGCTGAGTGTGAAGATTTGTAGACTGTAATCCTACAGCTAGGAAAGGAAAGAATTGTAATATTCCTATCTGAAATATAGATAAGTCCTTGCATATAACTAGGTGCAATTCCATGTAATATTTGCAAAATAAGCATGTATAGCTTAAAAAAAGATTGCGCTTCCACAGGCAACTAATAAAGTTTCAACTGCAATGGAGATGCCCTGTCAAACTTCAGTACTGTATAAATCAGATGGGCATGTAAGTATTGCTTATTATTCATCAAACTATTTATGCTGCTGTTCCTTTTTTTTCTTTTGACAAGCCCTGACAGTGTACCACCCAAAAACTTCAGTACTGTATAAATCAGTTGGGCATATATGATGAGAAAAACATAAAATGTATCCTAAATGTAGTGGTGGGTGGTTTGAAGATTATCGTGCATATGTATAGAGTCTGTGTAGGGTGCATACTTACATGAATAAATTATAGCAATATAAGCATGGGCATTTATACTTCCTCAATACCTTGTGTAATGGTCGCACCTAAAATACATGAATGTATTTGTTGTACTACACTAGAGGAAAGATGGCTCCTACCTTCTAGAATAAGTTGCAAATCAGCAAGTTCTTGGTGCCTACTCTCTAAGGGAAAAATTCTATAACTTGACACATCAAGTTAGGCTTGTCAATGCTGTGTGCTGAGCGCTAATTCTGTAATAGTATCTGCACCCAGATGCAGTTAACACTACTCTAAGTCGGCATTGACAGGCCTACATTTAAGAGTGCCATGCAATGCATATAACTTGTAGAGGGGCATTTTTGATATGATGTCTAAGTCCAACTTTGGACATTTTGCTAAAAACTGCCAAAATTCAAGTGGAGAATATAGCCATTTTCAAAACAGAAAAATGACTTTTTTTCAAAAATGGCTATTTGCTAGATGTTTTTGTGCTTTGTGTATTTATCTTTTTAGTCCATTAAAAAAAAACAATCAAAGTGAAAAATGCACAAAATCAAGCCAATGGGATGTAGGAAGAGCCAGCATTTTTAGTAGACTGGCACACAGACATCCCAGGAGAGCAATGGTGCACCCTAAGGGGCACTGCAATGGACTTTAAATAAAAATGCTCCCAGGTACACATCTTACTATTGCTCCCTTATCTTGTCTGCTGAACCCCCCCCCCCAAAAAAAAAAAAAAAACCACTACCCCCAAATGTGCACCACTACAATAGCCCTTATGGGTGAAGGGAGCATCTATATGTGGGTACAGTGGGTTTCTGGTGAGCTTTGGAGGGCTCACAGTTTCCTGTACAAGTGTAACAGGTAGGGGAGGGTATGGTATGGGCCTAGGTCTACCTGTCTACAGTGCACATCACCCACTACTAGACTACCCCTGCATGCTGCTCTAATAGACCTGAGTATAACATCTGTGGATGGCATAGAGGCTGGTAAGTAATCACATTTTTTGGGGGTGAGAGGGGGTTACTGACCACTGGGGGAGTAAGGAGAGGTCATCCCCTGATTCCATCCAGTGGTCATCTGGTCATTTAGGGCACATGTTTTGTGGCTTACTTGTTAACACAACAGGTCTAGACTTATAGCCCTAGATGTTTTTGTTTTGCTTCATTATGGCAGAAAAACGTAGAAGTGTTAGGAACACCCAGATCCCGTCCTTAACATGCTCCTGACACTCCACCTTGTGATTTGGATGCACGTCTGATGGACGTCATAGAAACACATCTAAAAATTGTTTTCAAAAATACCAAATTGGACATTTTTGTGAGAATAACATCCAAATGCAGATTTTTGCCACTTTTTGGACAGTTTTCTCTTTTGAAAATGAGACCCATGGAGGGGCATAATCGAACGGAAAACGCCTATCTCCATGGGCGTTTATCTCCAAGAACGGGTCCGTGAAGGGGCGGGCCAAACCGTATTTTTGAAAAAATGGACGTTTTTGAGCTGGGCGGTTTTTTTTTTTTTAGCGATAATGGAAAGTAAAAACGCTCAGCTCAAAAACGTCCTAATCCGAGCCATTTGGTCATGGGAGGGGCCACGATTCGTAGTACACTCGCCCCTATGACATGCCAGGACACCAACTGGGCACCCTAGAGGTCAGTGCAGTGGACTTCAGACAATGCTCCCACATGCATAGCTCCTTTACCACGGGTGCTGAGCCCCCAACCCCCTCCCACAAAACCCACTACCCACAAATGTACAACACTACCATAGCTCTTAGGGGTGAAGGGGGCAACTACATGTGGGTACAGTGGGTTTTGGAGGCCTCCCATTTACCAGCACAAGTGTTACAGGTGGGGGGATGGGCTGGGTCCACCTGGCCGAAGTGCACTGCGGTACCCACTAAAAGTGCTCCAGGGACCTGCATACACACAGGCCTCTAGGACTTGTTGCTGCTGTATAACATTGGCACACCAGTTGACACCTGAAGACTAATCTCTCCGAAAACGTCCTTTATTGGAATAACCGCCTTTACTCACAGTTAACTGCAGATCAGAGGTTGTGCCCCACTGGCAACGAGTCTCCCTGGTACTGAGATTAGCAGTAGGTCAGAGCTGGCAGAATGCTGTACAATGCCCTCTTTCAGCCACATTCAAGGTAAGAACTAAGTTCTGTAACGTGGCTAACACAGGAAAGGAAAGTAAAACTGGCTTACAAAAATGGCCACTACCGCATGGACTACAACAGGAAACACAACAGGGCACACCCTGACCCAGTAGGCAGGGGGGAAAGCACCATGGGAGAAGAGCCTACCAACTACCAACATCGTGAGACTGTAACACAAGCTAATGAAATCACGGAGCCCAATACCCTACACCCACCACAATGCAATGCTGATGTGACCCTGCAGTGCACCCGAGAGCCACATCTGACCCAGGGAAAGGCTGTGAGAGGATCAAACACATTCTGCGGTCATGGAGGTGGGCACAGCATTTGAGGCTGGCATAGAGGCTGGAAAAAAAGTTTTCAAAGTGTTTTTTTTTTGGTGGGAGGGGGTTAGTGACCACTGGGGGAGTCCGGGGAGGTGATCCCCAATTTCCTCCAGTGGTCATCTGGTCAGTTGGGGCACTTTTTTGGGACCTGTTCGTGAAAAAAAGGGTCCAAAAAAAGTGACCCAAAATCGCGGTAAAACACCTTTTTTTCGATTATCAACTAAAGACGCCCATCTCTCCTTGGCTGATAACCACGCCCCAGTTCCGCCTTCACCATGCCTCCGACACGCCCCCGTCAACTTTACCTGTTTCCGCGACGGATTGCAGTTGAAAACGCCCCAAATCGTCTTTCGATTATACCGATTTGGGCGCCCACGGGAGAAAGACTCCCATCTCCCGATTTGGGTCGCAATATAGGCGTTTTTCTCTTTCGAAAATAAGCTGGATAGTATCCTATAAGTTACGTGCATAAATTTCCGACATGCCCATGTCCCACCCATGCTCTGCTAACATATATGCCTCCTTGCAGTTACATACTAACACACTAATAGGTTATAGATTATCAATAGTATTTCGGCAAATTCATTTTTGAGTTCTTTCAGTACCGTGGGATATATACCATCTGATCCAGGTGATTTGCTGCCCATTAATTTGTCAGTTTGCTTATTACATCTTATAGGTTCACTAAGATTTCTTTCAGTTCTTCTGTATTGTCACCCTTAAATACCATTTCTGGCACAGGTGGCTCCTTTACATTCTCCTCAGTAAACACCAAAGCAAACAATTCATTTAGTCTCTCCATTATGGCCTTGTGCTCTCTGAGAGCTCCTTTAACTCCATGGTAATTTCATGGTTCAATTGACTTCCAAAGGCAAACAGCAAAGAGCACAAAAAATATCCACAAGAAACATAGGGGTCACTGCAGTGGACTTCAGAAATTGCTCCCAGGTGCATCCTTACCTTGTGTGCTCAGCCCCCCAACCCCCCCAAACCCACTCCCCACAACTGTACACCACTACCATAGCCCTTATGGGTGAAGGGGGGCACCTAGATGTGGCTACAGTGGGTTTCGGGTGGGTTTTGAAGGGCTCACATTTACCACCACAAGTGTAACAGGTAGGGGGGGATGGGCCTGGGTCCACCTGCCTGAAGTGCACTGCACCCACTAAAACTGCTCCAGGGACCTGCATACTGCTGTCATGGAGCTGGGTATGATATTTGACCCTGGCACAGAAGATGGAAAAATATTTTTTAAATTTTTTTGAAGGTGGGAGGTGGTTAGTGACCACTGGGGGAGTAAGGGGAGGTCATCCCCGATTCCCTCCAGTGGTCATCTGGTCATTTAGGGCACATTTTGTGGCTTGGTCATAAGAAAAAAAGGTCCATGTAAAGTTGTCCAAGTGTTCATCAGGGACACCCTTCTTTTTTCCATTATTGGTCGAGGACGCCCTTGTGTTAGGCACGCTCCAGGCTCGCCTTCGCTACACTTTCAACACACCCCCTTGATCTTTGGTCATCCCCGTGACGGAAAGCAGTTGAGGATGGCCAAAATCAGCTTTCGATTATGCCGATTTGGGCAACCCTGTGAGAAGGACACCCATCTTGTGATTTCTGTCGAAAGATGGGCGCCCTTCCCTATCAAAAATAAGCCTGTTATTATTCATCAGGGATTTTTTTTTCAAATCATCAAAATAAATATTGTCACACTCAAATTTGCTTCAGTAAATCACAGCAGGACATGGCGCACTGTGTTGAAGCAAACTTGAGCGTGATGATATTTATTTTGCTGATTTGAAAGAAACCCCTGAAGAAGACTGTGTTTGGGTTATTGTGACAGCAATTTCTGTTTGAAGAATACAAAGTTTGTTGATCTTCCTGGACATTGTGGTTGACTTTTCCTACTTTTTTGGTAGTTCCAATTGATTTCCACATAGGCTTTCTGCTTCTAATGTACCTGAAAAAGTTATTGATGTGAGTTTTGCCTCTATAACAAGCTTCTTTTAAAATTCTTTATTTATCCTTCTTTATCGATGCCTTGTATCCAACCTGTCAGTGCTTATGCTGCGTCTTGTTTTCTTTATTTGGATCATTTTTCTATGTTTTGCAAGATGTTCTTTTTGCTCTAATAGCCTCTTCCATCCCACCTTTAAACCATTCTACTACTTTTTTTGATATGTGGAATAGAACTGGTCAGATGCAAGTAGTTGGCAAACTAATGGTTTATAACCTATAGTACACATTGTTTGTTGCAGCAGAAGACCATTTGTAAGGTATACAACCTCTCCAGCCTAATCTCTAGCACTACAAGGGGAGGAAAGAGCTTGAAAAATGTAATGCTGCACATTAATCCTTCATTAGTCTACCACTCTGGAAAAGGGGCTACATACCATATGCCCCTCCCCCCAACAGTAAACTTTAAATCCAGGACCGTCAATAGCATCATAAAATAACTGCAAGTCAGCAGTCCTCTGGACCAGCTCCATCCTGGTTTAAAAAAAAAAAAATTTTTTTAAGGTGTGGTCTCCAGAATTGTATACAGTACTCTAAATGGGATCTCACCAGATATTTATCAAGAGACACTATTACCTTATTTTTTCTTGCTGACCAATTTCTTTCTCTGTGTACTTAAGCATCCTTCTGGCTTTTACCAACACTTTTTCTACCTGTTTGGCCACTTTAAGCTAATCAGATGATCAGACTCACGCTCCAGTCTTCTTTCGTGTACAGAAATGCTTCACTCCTTAAACTATATTGCTCTCTTGGGTATTTCCAGCCCAAATGCTTAACTGCATTTTTTTTTTAGCATTAAATCTTAGCTGCCAAATTCTAGACCATTCTTCACGCTTCACTAGATCCCTCCTCATACTATCCACTTGTGTGGATGTGTAGCCTAGTGGTTAGTGCAGTGGACCATGATACTGGGGACCTGGGTTTGATTCTCTCTGCAACTCCTTGTGGCTCTGGGCAAGTCACTTAGGGGTCCTTTTACTAAGGTGCGCCAAAAAATGGCCTGTGCTGTTGTAGATATGTGTATTGGATGTGCGCAGGTCCATTTTTCAGCATGCCTGCAAAAAAGGCCTTTTTTTGGCTAAAAATAGATGTGCACCAAAATGAAAATTGTCGTGTGTCCATTTTGGGCCTGAGACCTTACCACCACTGATTCACTTAGTGGCAAGGTCTCATGCATTAACCAGGCAGTAATCGTCAGCGCGTGTACAATGCTGATTGCCACACGGTTAGCGCTGCACGCCGGAAAATAAAATATATTTTCCAGCGCATATCTGGACGTGCATTAAAATTATCACCTAGGCTACACAGTAGCCGGGCGGTAGTTCTGAATTGGCATGCGTAGGTGCCTCATGCGGCTTAGTAAAAGGACCCCTTAATGCTTCACTGCCCCAGATACAAAATAAGTACCTATATATATAATATGTAAACCACTTTGATTGTAACCACAGAAAGGCAGTATATCAAGTCCCATTCACGTCTGGGGTGTCTAATCTATTTCAGATTTTGGAATCATCTGTAAAGAAGCAAAAAAACTTACCAGACTGCCCTTACCCAATATAGCTTACAAAAATATTAAAAAGAACCAGGTCAAAACTGAGCCTTGAGGAGCACCAAAGGTAGCATTCCATTCTTTGTAATGAAATCCATTTTCCGTTATGGTTGGCAGTCAAATCATTTTTGTCTTTTTCTTCCTGCTTTTTATTTTTCATTTCATAATGAATGTAGTTAAGAGTGTTCACTATTTGCACATGATATGCATTCTTTCTTAATAGTACATACGTGTGAGCCATCATGTGCACACGAGCATTTTATCAGTAGAGAGTGAAAACTATGGTGGTTATTTTAGAAGCACAATTATTGTTTTTGGACATCTAAAAATTGGCATTTAAAGGTTTATATTTTATAGATGTCCAAATTTCAGTTTTACAAAACCAGGATATGGATGTCTAAAACTGCAGCATGCCCTTATGGCAAGGGGATGTGGTCTGGGTGTGTTTTGGGTGGGACTAGGGATGGGCCAAAATAGGGACTCTAGCTCTAATCTCAGAAGGAAAAGGGATACCTATGTCTAAAAAGATGGATGTTGTTATTTAGACCCGGTACATTGTACATCTAGTTAACAGAAAGGTGCTCTGATTGACCAGCTGTCCACTGTGATTGCTGTCCCCCTCCCTCACCAAATGTGAAATTAGCAAGGGATATCAGGTTGTATGACAGCCTAAACTTCTATGATCCCCCTTCACAGTCATTCCTAGCCTGCCAATCCTATATATAAAATTAACATCATCTCTAACCACTCCATCTCTTCAGACCCTTCCCCCTCCCCATCATACACCTTAGCTCTCTTCTTCCCACTCCTATTTAACCCCCTCACCCCTGTGGGTACAAGAGCTCAGTTATCCCCATCTCCGGGATTGGGCCTAACACTTTGAATGGGCTGTGTTGACATTGCCAACCAGTAGCCGCTGGCATGGCTTTGTTAAAGGGAATGATAGTGATTATATAACTCAGTTAATCTTTTGCATCTTATCTGCTTTGCTGTATATTTTTGGTTCCTCAGAGATCTGGGGCACATCCCAAAACTCAAAGCAAGGATGAGCTTTAGAGTGCTTAGAACTGTAGTTTCTGATATCTAATTTGAGAAATTATAAATAATAGAATAATAGCAGAATATTTGTATCCTCGAAAGCATGCATTAATTTTGAACTGAAATTCTGAAATATTTTTCCAATTTAAGCACAGCATAAGGCAACTCAAGGCAATGATTTCAACGCTGGCATTAGTCCAAGACTTTGTCATATTCATCTGTTTGCTACAGTAGACTTAAATGACACTCATTCTCATATTTTATTAAGGTTTGCATCTTTTTATATAAATTGTAACAGATTTAAACAGTATGCACAGAAAGGAAGTTTCATAAATAAAACAGATGCTTGATATTGACTGTAAATCAAGAAATAGTTGGCTTTTGGCCCACATGCACTATTAAATCTCTTTTTCTCAATTTGGCTCTACAACTCAAACTAGACAAAAAAAAAAACCCAAAACAAAACATAGAAATAAGCTTAATATTATGATCTTTTGATGTCTTTTGGCTTCCAGGAATCAGGCTAAAAGCTTGCAGATGAATAAAAGATATTTTTTGATATGATACTTTTATAAGTATATTGGGTACCATTGTCAAAGGAAAAAAAAAACAAGAGGTTTTGTCATTTAGAATCAGTCTGAGGCCTAGTCATATGCAAACTTCCCCATAAGAACTAAATACACATAGAAAAACAGACTCATTTTCTGCCTATTTAAAACATAAACACAATATACACAAAATGTATGAATGCAAATGCACTCTACATAGAGGCTCAATAAATACTATAAAGTGAAGTGGAGTCTCATATATTTGACACAAAAAGATTTTTTTTCACTCAATAGGTGAATAACTGATTCGTGTTCATTGTTTAATCATTGACTCGACCTCCACCGACCTCTTCTTATCACTAATTTGTGACTATTAATCAATCCAACACTCTCAATATAATCAAAATATGCACAGCACTTAGCTTTGGCAGGTTGGTGCACTCATAAACCCCGACAGGTCCCCGTTTCGTATTAACTTTATCAAGGGGGAGTCACCAATTCGGATAACTGCCTCAAACGCGTGTACATGTATTCCCTTGTGTATTCCCTACATGCACACGCATTTGAGGCAGTTATCCGTCCACTATGCATGTCTGAAAAATATATTTTTTTCTGGCGCATGTAGTGGATGCATGCCAAGTGGCATCTGACACAAGTAGGTCATTACCAAACAAATTCTTTAGCGCTAGGTCTATGGCTGGCGATAAGGTCTGAGACTCAAAATGTGTGCGTGACAATTTTGATTTTGTCACATGTCCATTTTCGGGGGAAAAAGGGGCCTTTTTTACAGGCACTCTGAAAAATAATTCTGCGCATGCCCATAACCCGCGCCTACACTACCGCAGGCCACTTTTTACCACGGCTTAGTAAAAGGACCCCTATGTGAACATATATTGTATTTGTATCTATTGCTGATAAGAGCTTGCAGATAATGTATATTAAAAAATGTATTAGTTGGCAACTTTTGAGGATTTACTTGGATCTCCTTTTAGGAGAAGTAGTATTCTATTACCTGCTGTAATGTTAGTTCTGGCTGTCTGAACAGTTGATTTCGATGGTTTCCTATTATGGGTGGAGAAATATTAATGTTTGAGCCAAAGATTGGTCCTGCCAATAGTATCAGAGTTCTTATGATTTGGGGCTGTTTTAACTCTGATTTCCAACTCTTTTGTTGTTATTTCAGATCATGCCACACTTTTGATGTTTACATTTTCCGTGTTCTTCCATATGTTGTGTAACCATTCTCCTTCTTTGTAGTGCTCAATGGGATTCCCAAACGTTTCTTCAGAACTTTTCTATTTTTGCTTTGGTTGATAGTATTTTTATTTGCACCAACATTCTTACACAGTCCCCTGTAAACTGCCTTGGATTATCTCTAAATATTTTATTGTGATAACCCTTCTTTCTATTTTCTTAATATCTTCAGCAACAATTGAGAATAACAGCAGATGCACAAAGATCTTCAAATCCTTGTGCATCTGCTGTTATTCTCAATTGTTACTGGAACATGTGAATTTAAGGCTGCCTTCTGCTAGCACAGCATGGTTCAGTTTGATATTTTGGATATTTCTCATTATTTTTGGTGCCATCAATCTTTTGTGGTGCTTATCTATCAGTGATTTGGTTTTTTTTTCATTTCTGATTTTTCCAAAGGAGCTGCTGTTTTTCTTGTATCCTTATAGGCTACATTCTCCCAGTAATAATTTTCACTGCACATAATTGAATATGATTTAATTCTATGACTTTTTTAATTATAATTTTTAAATGTTACAAAAAAGTAGCATAGGAAATTACAGTAATAAATCAGCACAAAAAAACAACAACAACAACAACAACCTTAAATCTAATCCACATCAATTGATGTGTATGTGGGTTTTTATGTGTTTTTCAGGCTTGTGCACTTTTGTAATGTTTTCTTTGAACAATGTGAGTGATGGTAATTTCAGGTGTTTTTCTGTTGCACTGTTATGCACTCTAGAATAATGATAATGACCACGTCTATTCAGCTTACCAAGTTCTAACTCTATGGATATATACCGATAATCTATAAAAACAGAAGTAACTAATAACAAGGAAAATTTATTTATAGGAATTAAATATAAACAATAATGAAAATGGAATTAATTCAGCTTTAAAATTTTACATAGAAATGTAGAATGAGTAAGTCTAGAATTAAAATTCAAGTATGAATACTGTTCCAGTACCGGATCAAACTCACACTCCCTGAGACACAAATATCAGTGCCACCTGTTGGTTCCCCTAGATGAAAGTGATTACAGAGCTTCACTTATACAATCTATATGTGATTCAAGTATCTTCCTCCTCAGGATGGCTGGGAACAGGAAGTGGTTACATCCAGACAGTGTAGGCTCTGAACTTTTCCAACAATGATCAGCAGATGACTCATTGAGATGAGTTAAGCTAAGGTTGAAAGTTGTCAGATGTTAGTCATGCAATGGCAAATGTCCTTTTATATAATTTTAGTAACAGTAATGTCATTGAGGATCTGATAGCATTGGAGAAGGTGATTGGCTGTGCCCTTTACATTATGGCTTGAAAAAAACACAAGAAAGTCTTTTTACATCATTTGGAATGCTTCTTCAGGAATGCTGGCTCCAGGGAGACTGGGGTCAATATGACTTTCATATTGCCACATTCCTTTGTCTTGTATCACAGGTTCCATCTTTAGAGAGTTTTATCATAGCCAATATTTCTGTACTGGAGCATATAAGCACTGCAAATTTCATAGATCACAGGTATAGTCTGGACAAACTTTATAATACACCTGTAATATTTTGGCAGGGGCTTTTATCCCTACACATCTAATCATATTTAGTGCACTCATTTTTTTTAACAACCTCTGTGGTCTATGCATGCTTCATGAATAGATTCACTATGGCCTATAGCAGTATCAAACCTGTTATTTTTTTTATAAATGTTTAGTATTATCATTACCACCTCCAACTGCTGAGGCTGAGGGTAAGCATGTTTTCTTCATGGGTAATGTGTTACCCAATATGAACTTTTCATTTTTCTTCCATTCCTTTTCAATAGCAGTAATCACCATGATTTGGGAAGATAACTTAATTCCCTATTCCTCAGAAGTACACAGAAAGTAATCTACATTGCCACAACATTTTAAGCTATGATCTTCATAGAACTCATGTGTAGGAGGAAGTGACATCATAGTCATGAATGGCAGCTTAAATGAATGACTCCATCTTGGCTGCAGCTTAATTGCTTTTAATGATGCTGCTCACCTCCATAATAATTCAATAGTCAGCAGGGGACTGTTTCTTGAAGTTCTGCTGTCCTGGCTTGATGAGTTTGGCAGGCTTGCGTCAGCAGCGTTTTATGACTTTCTGAGGTTCCTGCGACCAGACAGGTGTCTAAATGGTGCTGCTATTATCCAAAGAATTGGAAGAAGACTATAGTATGGATATGGAGAGGAATATCGAAAATTCCGAGTTTCACAAAATTAGCCACTGGAAGAAGTGGTGAACTGGATTAGGAACTGGTTGACGGACAGGCGCCAGAGGGTGGTGGTGAATGGAGTTCGCTTGGAGGAGGGAAAGGTGAATAGTGGAGTGCCTCAGGGATCGGTGCTGGGGCCGATTCTGTTCAATATATTTGTGAGTGACATTGCCGAAGGGTTAGAAGGTAAAGTTTGTCTATTTGCCTATTTGCGGATGATACTAAGATTTGTAACACAGTGGACACCCCGGAGGGGCCGATTCTGTTCAATATATTTGTGAGTGACATTGCCGAAGGGTTAGAAGGTAAAGGTTGCCTATTTGCGGATGATACTAAGATTTGTAACACAGTGGACACCCCGGAGGGAGTGGGAAACATGAAAAAGGATCTGAAAAAGCTAGAAGAATGGTCTAAGGTTTGGCAATTAAAATTCAATGCGAAGAACTGCAAAGTGATGCACTTAGGGAGTAGAAATCCAAGAGAGGCGTATGTGTTAGGCGGTGAGAGTCTGCTAGGTATGGATGGGGAGAGGGATCTTGGGGTGATAGTGTCTGAGGATCTGAAGGCGACGAAACAGTGTGACAAGGCGGTGGCCGTAGCTAGAAGGTTACTAGGCTGTATAGAGAGAGGTGTGACCAGCAGAAGAAAAGAGGTGTTGATGCCCCTGTACAAGTCGTTGGTAAGGCCCCACCTGGAGTATTGTGTTCAGTTTTGGAGGCCGTATCTTGCTAAGGATGTAAAAAGAATTGAAGCGGTGCAAAGAAAAGCTACGAGGATGGTATGGGATTTGCATTACAAGACGTATGAGGAGAGACTTGCGGACCTGAACATGTATACCCTGGAGGAAAGGAGGAAGAGGGGTGATATGATACAGACGTTCAAATATTTGAAAGGTATTAATCCGGAGATGGGAAGGCGGTAGAACGAGAGGCCATGAAATGAGATTGAAGGGGGGCAGACTCAAGAAGAATGTCAGAAAGTATTTTTTCACGGAGAGGGTGGTGGATGCTTGGAATGCCCTCCCGCGGGAGGTGGTGGAGATGAAAACGGTAACGGAATTCAAACATGCGTGGGATAAACATAAAGGAATCCTGTGCAGAAGAAAGGGATCCTCAGGAGCTTAGCCTAGAATGGGTGGCAGAGCTGGTGGTTGGGAGGCGGGGCTAGTGTGGGCAGACATCTACGGTCTGTGCTGGGGCTGGTGGTTGGGAGGCGGGACTAGTGCTGGGCAGACTTATACGGTCTGTGCCGGGGCTGGTGTTTGGGCGGCGGGGATAGTGCTGGGCAGACTTATACGGTCTGTGCCAGAGCCAGTGGTGGGTGGCAGGGATAGTGCTGGGCAGACTTATACGGTCTGTGCCAGAACTGGTGGTTGGGAGGTGGGGTTGGTGGTTGGGAGGCGGGGATAGGGCTGGCCAGACTTATATGGTCTGTGCACTGAAGAGGACAGTACAAATAAAAAAAGTAGCACATATGAATTTATCTTCTTGGGCAGACTGGATGGACCGTGCAGGTCTTTTTCTGCCGTCATCTACTATGTTACTATGTTGTTAGTTCGGAAGGACATGTTAAGGACATACAGACTTTGTGGGATAAGGCAGAGGACCTAAAAAATAGGTCCCATTTTAATAACATTCGAGTTTGGAATATCCCAGAGGACTCTGCTTTTAGCAACTGTGTGGGGGTGATACAAGAGCTGGAGGTGTTTCTGTTGAATCTGGCAGGAGAGGAAATCGGGGATTCCCCTCTCAAGGTAGATCATGCACACAGAACCCTAGGTCCCCGCAAGGAGAACTCTAGTAGAGATATAATTGTTTGGCTGTATTATCTTAACCATAAGGAGAGGCTGCTCGAGGATGCCCACCAAAAGGTCTATATTACTTAGAAAGAGGTGCCTGTGGAAACTTACCTTAATCTTTCACTTACCACTTTACAGAAACAGAGGAAATTTAAAGGAGTCACCATGTTTATACGCTTAGAGCAAATTTACTGTGCAAGGGGCTCATCAGGGCTCCTAATACTCATATGGCCTGGAAAATACTTTTAGATCTGCAGGTGGACAATATACCTGACAAAGTCCATACTGCTATGGGGCAAAATAAATCCCAATAATCTAGATCCTCAAAGTGGCAATGTGTTGACAAAGGATACAGATTATCCAGACTGTCTGATGCTGCTGCCAAGAAAAGGATTCTAAAACAAAAGCAATGTTTAGATTTGCTGGTTCAGATTTATCTGCTATTTTTAATGCTGCTTTCATACTGTATAATGAGAAGCTTTCATATTTTATATGTATTTTCAGATATGTTATTGCTATTTCTCTGTTCCATATTGATTGTTATTCTGTTTGCTGTTTTTTTTTTAATTTTTTAAATACATAATCTGAGATGTCTCCTGTTGTAAACTCTTTTGCCAGTTTGCTTGTGAGGGGTCTATTTTGCAATCATATTATATTATTACAGTTTCCTAGAATTGCTGCATCAGGACACTGGCAGTTACTTTCTTCTGGAGAACACATCACTTAAGAAGTGGTGATATATGGGATTGAAGAGGGAGGGTTGGAGGGATGGGGATGGGCTTGGGATGGAGGGTGGGGATCTGTTTCAGTTGGAAATTTTTATGACGAGCTGTTTCTATATAGTAGTGTTTTTAAACCGGTTCACTTTGTAAGCTGCATGTGCACATAGACGCCTTTAATGTAAAAGGCCTTAATTCACACAGAAAGAGAAATCTGCTATATAAGAAACTCCTTCATCTGCAACTTGATATTCCTCTTACACAAGAGACACGTTTTAAGAAGAAAGGAAAGAATCTTCTGTGTTATAAATCCTTCTCTCAAGTATATGTTAGCTCTTTCTAATAAGTATGGCAAGAAATGCTGTGGGGTTTCCATTTTGATACATAAGAACTTGTCATTCTCTATGGTAGAAGTGATGAAAGATGAAGATGGTAGACTCTTATTAGTGAAGGTGGATCTTCAAAGGGAGAGAATAACTTTACTTAATATCTATGACCCCAGTGAACATCAACATCAGTTTTAGACAGGAGTGTTTGATTTGCTTGACACTAGTCAGAGGGTCATCTCCTTCTAGGGGGCGATTTTAATTTTGTGATGAATCCTGCTTTGGATAGACTCCCCAGGAAAAAAAGTCTACTCACACTGAATCTCCTTGTCCATATTTAAAGATCTTGAAGGATAGCCAGCTTCAGCATCTGTGGCATATTAAACAATCAGTGTGTGTGCATGTGGTGTGGGGGGACGACAACACAGTTTTTCTTCTACTCAGATATATGCTCTAGCTATGCCAGATTAGATGTTCTGTTGGGTGATCCTTATTGGTTGGAGTGGTTACATGATGTTTCTATTGTTTTTGTTTTTTTTACTATTTCAGACAAGCGCAGAGGCAAAACCTTTTCACACCTTAATGAAAACCTGTTACATGATAGGGAGGTCTGAGCTGATGTTTGGTGAGAACTGGATCAATATTTACAATTCAATGATTATGGTGAAGTCTACCCTCTTTCTTTATGGGAAGGTCTAAAGGTTGTCATCAGGGGTGTTAAATGGGGTACTCAGAGGAAAAATGAAAAAGTTAAAGAAGGAAAACCTATTGTTATACAAGATTAGAATGGCTGAGCAGGGTTATCAGTGGGTGGGAAAGAAGAAGGCCAAAAATCTTTTAGATAAGTTACAGGGAGAGCTGCAGCAATTGGAGCTCTCAGATATTGAGTTTTAGCTCCGCAAAGCACAACAATCCTTTTTTCAAATTTGGTGATAAATCCTGGTGGCTTATGGCTAGGCATTTAAAGAAATGGTAAGCCCAAACTCATATAATGAAAATTAGAGGAGAGAAAGGAGAGATCTTATTTAACGATGAACAAATCCATACTAGGTTCCTAGACTTTATGCTGCAGATTGCATCTACTAATGAGGCTAAGATTCATGACTATTTGAGCAACATTTCACTTTCCCATTTTAGTACAGAGGCTCAACATCTTATAGATGCAGATATCAAAGAGGAGGAAGTGGCTTCAGTTATAAAAAGCTGACTTGATGGCTTTGCTAACTCCTTTAATAAAACGTATGTTACCACGGTGACACCAGTGTTGGTTCAGTTTTTAATTTGCTGCACAGTAGTACAGTTCTCTTGCAGCATATCAATAAGGTTGGCATCACAATTTTATGTTAAGCAGGTAGAGGATAATACCATTTCATAACTCAAATATACGATTGCTTGAAACAGAGAATTGGAGACTGAGTTCATGGATCATGTTTGGGAGTCTACTGTGTGCAGTACTCACTCATATTCTGTTTCTACACGTATTAAAGAGAATGGTGTAAAGCTTCTACTGAGATGGTTATGGCTCCGCAGCTAAAAGGTGCCTGAAAGCAAATCTGTTCTGCTGGAGACAGTGTAGAGATATGGAGGGGCATAATTGAACAAAAACATCTATCTCCATGGGCGTTTATCTCCGAGAACGGCTCCGTGAAGGGGCGGACCGAACCGTATTTTCGAAAAAAATAGACGTCCATGTTTTATTTGACAATTTGTGAGCTGGGCGTTTTTCTTTTTCAGTGATAATGGAAAATGAAAGCGCCCAGGTCAAAAACGAATAAATCCAAGGCATTTGTTCGTGGGAGGGGCCAGGAGTCGTAGTGCACTGGTCCCCCTCACATGCCAGGACACCAACCGGGCACCCTAGGGGGCACTTTTACAAAAACAAAAAAAAAGGTAAAAGAGCTCCCAGGTGCATAGCACCCTTCCCTTGGGTGTTGAGCCCCCCAAATGCCCCTCAAAACCCACCGCCCACAAGTCTACACCTTTACTATAGCCCTGAGGGGTGAAGGGGGGCACCTACATGTGGGTACAGTGGGTTTGGGGGGCAGTTTGGAGGGCTCCCATTTACCAGCACAAGTGTAACATGTGGGGGGGGGATGGGCCTGGGTCCACCTGCCTGAAGTCCACTGCACCCCCCTAATAACTGCTCCAGTGACCTGCATACTGCTGCCAGGGAGGTGGGTATGACATTTGAGGGTGAAAATAAAAAGTTGTGAAACGGCATATTTTGTGGTGGGAGGGGGTTTGTGACCACTGGGGGAGTCAGGGGAGGTCATCCCCGATTCCCTCCAGTGGTCATCTGGTCATTTAGGGCACTTTTTGGTCCTTATTCGTGGAAAAACAGGGTCCAGGAAAAGTGCCCTAAATTCTCGCTAAAAACGCATATTTTTCTTCCATTATCGGCGAAAGGCGCCCATCTCTGATCGCCCGATAACCATGCCCCAGTTCCGCCTTCACCACGCCTTCGACACGCCCCCATCAACTTTGTCCACATCCGCGACGGAGTGCAGTTGAAAACGTCCAAATTCGGCTTTCAATTATACCGCTTTATTCATTTTTTTGAGATAAACGTCTATCTCCCGATTTGGGTCGCAATATAGACGTTTTTCTTTTTCAATTATAAGCTGGACTGGCTCCCTTATACACATGTGGTGGACTTGTCCTACTGTACAACGTTTTTGGTCACAGGTTCAATCAGAGCTGTCCAAGGTGGTAGGAATTCCTCTCACTTTTGGATGAGAACTTTATCCTATTCCTACAGGATATGGACAGCAGCTTAAAAAATTTTGAAATGTGCTATATATGCTGCTTGTTTTGTGATTTGACTGGAACTTTTTTTCCCTATTACTAGATGGTGTCTGAGATTGCAATATGTGGTCTTAATAGAAATATAAACCCCCTGGTGGCAGAGCAAGGTATTACAATGATGGTACCAAATATGTCACAGTGTTTCCCCAATATGACTCAACACCAACCAGGGAGTTTAACAATTAAAAAGAAAATATACTTTTATTATTTGAATTATATTTAAATGCTAATGAAATTTTACCAACTTGCAAATTTAACATATGTATTTCAATTACAGGTTTGCAACACAAATCAGTTTAGTCTCTAAAAACATTGAGAGCATTATCAGATAAGTATGAATATTAGTTACATAAATCATTTAAGTACATTCTATTCTGCAAAACACTAGATTCTTTAAAGTTTATTTTCTCCTGTCTTTCAGATTTCCAGAGACCTTCAAGGATCTCAACATGTAAGTTTTCCTCTACTCTTTTTTTTCTTCTTTTAGTTATCTCTCACTTATTGTTCAGGTTTCCTTTACTATTTTCTCTTACGTGCACTTTTTTTTAAATAGTTTCAGTCACTTAGCTGCTCTCTTTGTTTTCTCTCTCTGGCTCTCTTGAACAGTGGGCACCTTTTCTTTCAGGTGATGATCTCCAGCATCAACTTCCTTCCTGTCTTTCCCTAGTAAGATGTTCTCACCAATACAGCTCCCTTCCAACTGCCAGCCTGAGCAGTTTGTCACTCTCCTGAAAGTTCCATCAGCATGTGGAACACTCAAGAACACTCAGCGCATGCACACAGACCACTCAGTTTCACTGCACTGCTCACTGTCTCCACACCAGATCCAGAATGAGCCAGGTAATCTTTTAACATTTAACCCATAGGGTTATAGAAAAAAAACAACAACTCCTCAGAAGAACATGTTCTCCACTATCTATGTCTAAGATCCTTTTAGCAATAATCTGCCTGTTTGGAGTAACTGGCTTTCTGAGTTTTGCATCAAACCAATTTTATCCAGTCATAAATTCCTTTGAGTAAAAGTTTCACTGGATCTGAAATTGTGTGTGGAACTTATCCCTTCTAGTTCCACACACAATTTCTTCTTCCTGGGATCCATGTCCACACAGGCTGTTCCTTGGAGGAATAACTTCAACACTGTACTTCTAGTCCAGTTCCTGAGTGGTACTTCTCTCACTTTTGTTCAGTTGGAAGAGGCCAAGAAGCAGCTCATTTTCTCTATCAGGCAGAGGAGTGGGTAAAACCTATATCCTGTCACATTTACTCCATACTGGACATAAACTAAAAAAGTCAAGGGCAGGGTTCTTACAACATAGTCAGCACAGTATGCACAGCAAGAGAGCACCAACATTTAGGGGCACCAAAAGTTGCCATGACTGCTCTTGTAAGTTATGAAAGTCCTGTGCTGATTTAGCAGTAGGACTCGGAGAGGCATCAATCATGGAACCTGTGCCAATCACTTCTGCCCTCTTGTCTATGTAATCATGAAGGCTCTGCCAGCCCCACCCTCTTTTAAATGTTTTATATAGATCAGAGGGGGTGGGACTAACAGGGCCTTTCTGAGCACATGAACTCAGACTACCCAGTGCTTATTGTTTGTGCCTAATTCATTACTGCTGTGAGCCTAGAGACAGGGTAGCAGCAGTAGCTGAAGACAGGGAGGTAGAGTTTAGGGGAAATGCTAGAGGGAGGGAGGGAGAGAAAGAAAGAAAGGAAAAAATTTGCACTGGGGGGAGAAAAGTGGGTTGATGCTGGATAGGTGGGTGGGAGTGGAGAAAAAAGACAAGAGATGATGCTGGATGATGGGGAGGATACAGGTGATGCTGGATAGATGGGATGGATTGATGGGAGGGAAAGAGGGGGAGGTATTGGACAGGTAGGAGGTAAGGATGGGAGAGAAAAGGGAGATGCTAGACCAGGGGAGGAAAGAAAAGAGAAAAGTGAAATGTTGGATGGGGAGGCAGGGAGATAAGGAAAATGAAAATGTTTGAAGAGGGTAGAGAAGAAAAAGAGGAAGGGTGGCATAAATTTATAGGCTGCATGGGCACCAGAAACCCTAGCAATGGTCCTAATCAAGGGAGTCTTCACACAGACATGAAATAATTTAAAAAGGCACAAGTGCTGAGCCCTGCACATACTGATTATCCTAACAAGAACACAGATCTACACTACACCACACACATCTGAAAGAAACTTTGGTGAACCTGTCAAATTACAGAGTAGTAAATCACCTGGCCCAGATGGCATATATCCACTGGTACTGAAAGAACTCAAATATGAAATTGCTGATCTGTAACCTGTTGTTAAAGTCATCCATAGTACCTTAAAATTGGAAGGTGACCAATGAGATGACACATTTTTAAGGGTTCTAGGGGTGATCCAGGAAATTGCAGAACAGTGCTGGGTAAAATAGTGGAAACTATTATAAAGAATAAAATTACAGAACACATAAATAAACATGGTTTAATAGGACAGAGTCAGCATGGTTTCAGCCAATGAAAGTCTTGCCTCACCAATTTGCTTCATTTCTTTGAAGGCATGAATAAACATGTGGATAAAGGTGAGCCAGTTGATGTAACGTATCTAGGTCTTCAGAAAGCTTTTATTTTATTTTTACAGATTTCATTACATTCCACAAGAAAGAAAATTCTTGAACAGAAAAGAACAGTGTCACAAATCCATAAAGGAAAATTATTATCATTTACAATTTCTTATAAGTGACAGTTATATCTAAGTCCACAAACTAAGAGATGCAAGGCACAATTCAAGGAATCATATCCAAAAAAGAAAAAAAATGGAGGAAGAGCCACCCAGGCTTTATAATATTACGGAATAGATATTACAGGAGCAGATAACAGAGGGGGTGAGACCAGGATTATTATTTATTGCATTTGTACCCCACATTATCCCACCTTTTTACAGGCTCAATATGGCTTACAGAGTGTTGTTATGATGTAGTCATTACATGATCTTAAATACAATCGATAATAGGCTGAAGGTAGGTGAGGATTTAGATGGAAAGGTGTTAGGTAAGGTAGTGTGAGATGTGTTTTTTGATCTGTTTGGAGTCCAGAAAAGACACCAAATGATCACTTTCAAAGAAAACATATTTAAATGACTGTCATTTAATAACACACTTACAGGGAAAATTAAGCCAGAAGGTTCCCCCCAACTGGAGAACACGTGAACGTAATTTCAAAAAGGACTATTGCCTTCATCTAATGCCTCCTTGTTCCAGAGTTTCCTTTCAACTGAAAGAGACTTGTCTCCTGTGCATTTATGGTGTGTAGGTATTTAAATATCTCTATCCTATCTCCCCTCTCCTGCCTTTCTTCCAAAGTATACATACTGAGATCTTTATTTGTCCCCATATGCTTTTTGATGAAGACCACTGATCATTTTACTAGCCACCCTCTGGACCGACTCCATCCTGTTTATACCTTTTTGAAGATGCTGTCTTCAGAAATGTACACAATATTCTAAATGAGGTCTCATCAGATAACACCTGTATTTGTTCATACCGCAACTGGTGAACGCCGTTGTGGTACCATGTAAGCCACATTGAGCCTGCAAATAGGTGGGAAAATGTGGGATACAAATGAAACAAATAAATACATAAAATAAAGAATGATCATCTGAATATTGTAATAGCAATAGTGAGTAATTTCATAAGGAACCACATAATTTTAAGCAGCAGGAATTTCGTAAATGGTGGCATTCTAGTCATTTATGCACTTAAGGGGCCACTTATACAGATAAATGAACTTTTATTGAAAATGTACTAGTAGAAAAGTTATGCATATTTTTAATAGCTTGTACTTTGCTTGTGTGTGTATGCATGGGTGGAGTCTGAGCAGTGCACACATGGAGGGCAAAAATAAGCACCTAAATTTTAAAACACTATTCATGCTTTCTGGCAAACATCTAAGCATAGGCATATACACTAGCTATGAGGTGGTTTAAGTGATCATGACTAAAATGTTTTTTTTCCCCCACATAAGGAAGAACGAGTGCCTACTTATCTGTATTTATTTATTTATTTGTTGCATTTGTATCCCACATTTTCCCACCTTTTTGCAGGCTCAATGTGGCTTACATAATTCCGTTAATGGCGTTAGCCGATTCTGATCTGAACAAATACATGGTTTGGATTAATTCAAAGCAATATTGTGGTAGAATGAGGTACATATATGGTAGGTACAGTTGGGGGGAACTTAGGGAGAGGGCAGGAAGAGTCAGATAATGTCCATTAAATTGTGTCGCAGGTGTCCAGGTATTTTATGTTGGGTCGGTGGGGTATGCTCTTTTGAACAGTTCTGTCTTTAGTGCTTTCCGGAAATTTAGGTGGTCGAGCGTAGTTTTCATTGGTTTTGGCAGTGCGTTCCACAGTTGTGCGCTTAAGTATGAAAAACTGGATGCATAGGTGGATTTGTATTTGAGTCCTTTGTTGCTTGGGTAGTGGAGATATAGGTATGATCGTGCAGATTTTGTGGTATTTCTGGTTGGCAAGTCTATGAGGTCTGTCATGTATCCCAGTGCCTCGCCGTAAATAATTTTGTGAACAGTCGTGCAGATTTTGAAAGTGATACATTTTTTGATTGGTAGCCAATGCAGTTTTTCTCGGAGTGGTTTGGCGCTGTCAAAACGCGTTTTTCCAAATATAAGCCTGGCTGCTGTGTTTTGGGCGGTCTGAAGTGTCTTTACGATTTGATCTTTGCATCCCGCATAGATTCCATTACAGTAGTGAATAAGTATACAATAAGACTTGAAATAAGTGCCTGCTTACCCTTTTATCTTAGCAGCTGTGCTATAGAATTACATTCTACACATGTAGGGGTGAATTTTATATATGGCATCAAAACAATTGGTGCAGAGAAAACACATGCTTACCCCCGGATTCTATATAGTGCACCTAGCATTCTGCACCAAAATCCAAGCGTATTGTGTAACAACGCGCGTAACGTAATTGGCTTACCAAGACAATCAGCATTGTGAACAGCACTTAACAAGCAATAATGAGCACTAATTGGTGATAATTAAAATGTACATGCACAACTATCTAAGCGTATTCTGTAAAGCACTACTCCTAAATTTTAATATGCGCAGTCAAAAAGGGGGATGTTTATGGACAGGGAAATGGGTGTTCCAAAATGTATGTACATTGTTATAGAATATGGCCCTCTGTGCCTAAATCTACATGCTCAGATTTATGCCACGTTTCCGTTGGTGTAAATGGAGGCGCATAATTTTAGGTACTGGCATATCAACTAAGCGTATTCTATTTACTGTGCCTAAATATAGGCACTGCTTATAAAGTATGCTTAGGTGGAAATGTTTTCTCTGTGGATTTTCTAGGCACCATATAAAAAATCTGATCTTTAGTGCTATTCTATAAACCTCACTTACAGTTAGGAGTGGTTTATAGAATATGTATAGTACCCATTCTGTGACAAAATTTAGGTGCAACCATTTATGCCATCTGAAACCTGGTGTAAATAATAGCTAACTTAGGCACAGATCAGGCATATTGTATAACAGTACATGTTATTTTTAGTAACACCCAGGACACACTCATACCCATCCCAAGGGTACACCCTCTTTTCAGATCCACGCATTAGCATTCATGCACACCACTTTATAGAACATGCTTAGAAAGTTGCATGCATAAATTATAATTAATGCCAATTAATTGCTTGTTAGCAATTATTGGCACCGATTGCTTGCTAACCAATAAAGTTTTGTGCATGTAATTTGGTCGCATTCTCAAATTTGCACGTGCAGCTTTAAACACTACGTACAGAATCTGGAGGGTAAAGTGTTAAATATTATAATCTGAAAATTTAAAAAAATGCATTTAAATGTTTGGTATTTTTCTATCACAAATTATAGCTAATTATAATATCACAGTGTATACAAGCAGATGGAATGGATGATTTGCAGAAAAGAATGCCCTTCTTAGATAAACTGTTAATTATCAAGCAATTTCAGAAATTTCGACAAGTAGAGTTCTTTATACATTTTAACACTGTGCAAGTTAATTTCCAAAGTTGACTCAGTTTATGATTGCATTGTGCCAGTGATTTTGATTAAAACAGCAGAAAATAGTTTTGTTTCAAACATACATAAACAATAAGAAACGAAATAGAAACACTTCTTTTCTTTCGACACAAAGGATTGGGAAATTGTCTATGAACAAATTGCTTTCTCAATAAGATGATGAATATAACTAACGATCAGCTGAAATAACACTCAGTTGGTAATGGCCTCTCATGTTAGATATGAAGTTATAGTGCTTGCTAGAAATGATTCCATCATTTTTCAATCTTTTCCACACACAGGAAATCACAAAGAAGAGATGTGAGCTTCATCAAGGAAATGGAAAATCAGTCACTAGAGAATTGACAAAGTTTTCATTCAGTGAAGCAATTGGTGAATACAGATTAGATACTAATAGTACTGAAAATGAAATGCTTATTTCTTTTATGTTTTAAATTTTAACCAAATTATGCTTGAAACCTATAAATAATAATTGTAAGAATCGGTGGTTTAGGGTAATAGCTGCATATGAATTGTGATTGGTACTAAATTGTCACTGTAAAGATGGGCTGCTGAAGGATCAGCTAATAGTAAGATAGCAAAAGAAGTTAGTGGGAAATCTGCCATCAGATTTTATGAAAGCAATGTTTTCATTCTAACTTATTTTAATATGTCACAGCAATCGGAGGTTACATTTAAAAGCTAAATGAACTGTTTCCTGGATTCTGTAGTTTGCCCAAATTTGGGAACCCAGATTTGGGTGTGGATCCCAGATCTGCACGTAATTAGTCAATTAGGTAGCAACAATCAGTTATTTGAGGTAACACTTAATTGGCAATAATTAGGAGTTAAGTACAGATCTGCCCTATGCCTCATCCTATAACATGCAAGTCCAAATTTCACAGCACACAACTCCAAAGGGGGTGTGGCCATGGGTGGGGCATGGGTAGGTCAAGGGCCTTCCCAGATATTAGGCATGATATTATAGAAAAGCTGCATTTGCATGCCAAACTGCCATTAGTTGGGTGGCATGATAAATTCAAAAATAAAAGAAAAAAAATAAAGGAATATGCAAACATATAATGAATAGAAAATATCCCACAAACAAAACAGGGATGAAAGTAAAACTAAAGAACTATAAATAAAGTGAGGAAAATGGTGGCTTTCGGTTATCTAAGCTATGAAGCATCCAGCGTCTAAAGCTTGCTAAGGCAATAAGAACTCTGAGCACACTTATTTATGCTCTATCATTTGATGCACAGATACATCCTTGGGCTCACCATTTCCATTTGTGTGCTAGTGCGTAGTCAATGAAAAAACATCCCTACAGTGCTCCGTTTTGTCATCTTCTTCAGGAACCTCTTGTCTCCAGCGCCATTTTGAAAGCAAAGGATTTCAGCAACAGTTTATTCTCAACTACCGGGGTTCCCGAAGAAGATGACAAAACGGAGCTCTGTAGGGATGTTTTTTCATACACACACACACACACACACACATCAAGTTTGAAAAGTTCTGCATAAAAATGTGTGTGGGCACTTTCCATTTCACAGATTTCAAAGGGAAGGTATAGACATAAAAGTAGGTGCTCAGAAATCATAGGAGTAAAAACACTGATGATCTGGTTGGTAGGTTCTGCTAGCCAGATAAGTGCTGGTGAGAGGGACATTCAGCGGAACTAAATGGATAGTGTGGATAGTGCTGATCTTCTGACTGCCACGGCTCTATCTAGGCAGTGCTATGGTGATTCATGAGCAGGGTCTGGGTGGAGCTGGAGGTTTTCCAGTTAACAGCCATATTCGGACCACTAACAAGATAATTGACTGGAAAAAGTGAGGACAGCAAAAAGACTGTCTTGATTTTATTCAGTTAGTTATTGGTTTGGTTTAGTTAACTCATATTCCACCCAACCATCAGTTCAGGGAACCAGTGGAGCCGACAGGTGCGCGGCTGCTCTCTACACCCTCCAGCCATGTGCACCCGGGGTGGACCGCCCTCACCGCCCCACCCTTCCTACTCCACTGGCTACAAAACTAAAGTTAAAACTCTATACTGGGGTTTCCTGTTACTATCAGTTCTGCTCTACACTGATGCTATGGTAAACTCTAGAATAGTCCCTTAACTGCTAGCCTGTGAAACTGTAATAGAGACTTTAAATGCTAAACAAAGAAAACCCTAAGTTCCTTAAACTGGCGAAAGCGCAAGTCGAAGAAAAAATGGCTAGAAATGTAAGGAGGGGTGACAAAAATTTCTTCAGGTACAGGTATATTAGTGAAAGAAGGAAGACAAATAAGGGAATTGTGAGACTGAAAGACGCTGCAAACCGCTATGTAGATAATGATGAAGAAAAAGCAAATTTGCTAAATTGATACTTTTGTTCTGTATTCACAGAAGAAAATCCTGGAGAAGGACCGCGATGGACTGGCAAAAGTGCAAATGAAAATGGAGTAGATATAGCACCATTCACAGAAGAGAGTGTGTATAAACAACTTGAAAAGCTAAAGGTGGACAAAGCCGTGGGACCGGATGGGATCCACCCCAGAATATTAAAGGAGCTCAGAGAGGTTCCGGCGGGTCCTCTTAAAGATTTGTTTAATAAATCATTGGAAACGGGAGAGGTTCCGTGGGAT
This sequence comes from Microcaecilia unicolor, assembly GCF_901765095.1. Lineage (NCBI taxonomy): Eukaryota > Metazoa > Chordata > Amphibia > Gymnophiona > Siphonopidae > Microcaecilia > Microcaecilia unicolor. The sequence continues at coordinate 57,275,054 of NC_044036.1, read as the reverse complement.
TGGAGAACGGCGGATTTTCTTGGGTTTTTTGTACATTTTGCATTTGGATGTATTTGTTTGAAAATGGACCAAAAAATAAAACATCCAAATCACAAAGCATTTTTCCAAACAGCATTTTCAAAAGGAAAAGATATACTTTTTTTTTTACGCATTTAAATCTTAATACAAGGATTAACACTTTATCCGGAAAAGCATTACAATCTAAACAATATTAAGAATAACCAATACTAATAAATTCTGACACATTATAATAACGCTCAAGTCCACATTTCTTTGGGGGGGGGGGGGTTCCTTCTGCACAAATTAAGAGGAAATTTAAAGAATTCAATATTCAAAGAAAAAATGCAGCTAGGAAAAAGCAAGATATTAAACTATTACACTCCCTCTGCTCTTTTTGAGGAAACAAAGGATGTTAAGTGGGATGGATCCATGAACACAAATTTAAGTGTTTTATAACAAACAATACACTTGCAAGGAAATATAAGATAAAATGTGCCTCCTCGTTGCAAAACAGCAGGCTTTAATAACAAAAATTGTTTCCGCCTCTTTTGTGTATCCCTTGAGACATCTGGAAATAACAGTATTTTTAGTCCCTTAAACAATTTATTCCTTAAAAAAAAGATGAAAAATCCAGTGTTTGTCCAGAAGTAAAGCCACTGTGGCAACTAAAGTTGTTGGAATAACCTGCTCAGTGTCTGAAGTTTCCAAAAGTGTAGTAACATCCAATGGTGTCTGTTGCTGTGTCGAGACTGAATCTTTTTGAGGTACACTTGTATAAAAGGGGGTATATTAACTTCAGGAATTTCCAATATTTCCTAGAGATATCTTTTCAACATCTCCAAAGGACTTATTTTTACTTTTGGAAATTTATAAAGCTTAAATATATCGGCGCATAAGATTGTCATATAATTCCGCTTTACTTCTGAGCCTTGCAATACATGGAGGAGTGGAGGACTAGCCGAGTGGTTAGTGCAGTGGACTTTGACCCTGGGGAGTTGAGTTCAATTCCCACTTCAGCTCCTTGTGACTCTGGGCAAGTCACTTAACCCTCCATTGGCCCTGGTACAAAATAAGTACCTGAATATATGTAAACTGTTTTGAATGTAGTTGCAAAAAAAAAAAAAAAAACAACAAACAAACCTCAGAAAGGCAGTATATCAAGTCCCCTTTCCCTCCCCCCACTTTAACATTGTTTGTACATTTCCTATATTTACAAGGTTTTTCTCAGTATTTTCCAAACATTCAATAGAAGATCTTATATCTATTTCATTTTCCCCACTCTGTTCTCTATCACAACAACTTTTTGAATCAAAGAGTTAGCTTGCTGTAGTAAAGATTGTCATTTGAGAAACTAAATCCCACAAAGAGTTCAATGTTATCTCTGCTGGTTTTTCCAATATCCCAGGAAGCACATTAAACAAAAATATAGACTTTTTTTTTGTAGAAAATGACCTTTCCTGTTCTGATTTTGGACGTTTAAAAAAAACATCCAAATTCAGACTTAGATGTCATATCCAAAAATGCTCCTTGTGCATTTCACTTACCCAATGTCACAAGGAGCAGCAGTGAGAATTGAACTCATGTTGCCAGGATCAAAGCCCACTGCACTAACCATTAAGCCACTCCTCCTCTATTTTGGACATCTTGCATTTGGACATCTTTTGTTTGAAGATGGACAAAAAAAAAAAGGACATTCAAATCACAGGACATCCATAGTATTTTCGAACACAAAAGATAGACATCCATCTTTTTCTTAAATGACCTTATTTCCTGTTTGGAATTTGGACATCGTTGTAAAATGTCCAAATTTTGATTTACATGTTTCTTTTAAAAATGCCCCTCTAAATCAGGAATGGACATTGTTAAAAACACAATCTTGGAAGCCCAGACCAGATGCATTCCACGTATTTGCAAAGGTGGGAAAAAAAAAAGAAAATGACAGCCAACATAGTTAAAAGGTGAAGTGAAAGAGGCTATTACAGCCAAAAGAATGTCATTCAAAAAATGGAAAAAGGACCCAAACGAAGAAAATAAGAAGCAAAATAAGCACTGGCAAGTCAGATGCAAAGCATTAATAAAGAAGGCTAAAAGAGAATATAAAGAGAAACTTGCCACACAGGCTAAAACTCACAGCAACAACTTTTTCAAGTACATAAGAAGCAGAAAGCCTGTGAGGGATTCTGTGGGACCATTAGATCACAAAGGAGCAAAAGGGGCGCTCAGGGAGGACAAGGCCACAACGGAGAAACTGAATGAAGTCTTGTTTCTGTCTTTACGAAAGAAGATGTAAGAGATCTGCCTGTACTGGAAATGGTTTTCAAGGGTGATAATGCAGAGGAACTGAATGAAATCTTGGTGGACCTGGAAGATGTACTGAGCCAAATCAACAAATTAAAGAGCAGTATATCACCTGAACCAGATGGCATACATCCAAGGGTACTTAAAGAACTCAAACATGAAATTGCTGATCTGCTGTTAGTAATATGTAACCTGTCATTAAAATCGACCATAGTACCTGAATACTGGAGGCTGGCCAATGCGACACCAATTTTTAACAAGGGTTCCAGGGGTGATCCGTGAAATTACAGACCGGTAAGCCTGATGTAAGTGCTGGGAAAGATAGTGGAAACTATTACAAAGAATAAAATTATGGAACACATAGACAAGCACGGTTTAATGGAACAGAGTCAGCATGGGTTCAGCCAAGGGAAGTCTTGCCTCACCAATAAGTTTCATTTCTTTGAAGGCGTGAATAAACATGTGGATAAAGGTCAGACATTTGATGTAGTACATCTAGATTTTTCAGAAAGCTTTTGATAAAGTTCCTCATGAGAGACTTCTAAGAAAATTAAAGAGTGATGTGATAGGAGACAATGTTCTGGTGTGGATTGGGAATTGGTTATTGGACAGAAAACAGAGGGTAGGATTAAATGGTCATTTCTCTCAATGGAGGAGGGTGAATAGTGGAGTGTGACAGGAATCTGTACTGAGACCAGTGCTATTTAACATATTTATAAATGATCTGGAAATCGGAATGATGAGTGAGGTGATTAAATTTGCAGATGACACAAAATTATTCAAGGTTGTTAAAACACGTGCGGACTGTAAAACATTGCAGGAAAGCCTTAGGAAATTGGAATACTGGGCATCCAAATGGCAGATGAAATTTAATTTGGACAAATGCAAGGTGATGCACATTGGAAAGAATAGTCAAAATCATATTTACCTGATTTAGGGTCTACCTTGGGGGTCAGCAACCAAGAAAAAGATCTAGGTGTCATTTTAGATAATACACTGAAATCTTTTGCTTATTGTGCTGCGGCAGCTAAAATAGCAAACAGGATGCTAGGAATTATTAGGAAAGGGATGGTGAATAAGACAGAAAATACTATACTGCCTATGTTTTGCTCCATGGTGCGACCTCACCTTGAGTACTACGTTGTGATTTCTGATCACAGTATCTCAAAAAAGATATAGCAGCACCGCGAGGCAACACTGACACAGCCCATTCAAAGTGAATGGGCTGTATCGGCATTAGCGCATGGCAGCCGCTAGCGCAGCTTTGTAAACAAGGGAGTAAATATGGTGTGTTTCAATTCATGGAAATAGTATTTAATAGTGACCCCATCCCCCTCAATTAATATTGAAGGAAGTAAATAGGCTTTGTGAAAAATTGTGTCATGCACAAAAAAGCTAGTGTGTTAAAGAAATTTCTACTACATGAAAGCTGGTTTTGAATTTTGGGGTATTGCAGTGCTGCTGAATGAGACAAATTTTCATACCTGATAAAAATAAAGATGCAAATCCCCAAACAATAAATTCAAACCTTTGTTATAAACACCCTGAAGAAAACTTGAACAAATCATAACTGTCACAGGGATGGATGAAGGAAGCTTTTTGTCATGGATAGGAATACAAATCACTTTGCTATTGCAAGCATCGCTCTTTTTGTGGTTTCAGGCACATCATCAACCTTAATGATAAAAGTCTTCCACAAAAATAATTCTTAACCCTTAGGAAGAAACACCTCCCTAGTATCCTGGGAGAATATTCAACAAACATCATCCATCTCCTTCTGAGCATGATTTACAACCTCGTCTTATGGCCAGCTCGTCATTCAGGAGCATTCCCCGGCAGAGCCAAGGTGGGACTTTCCTCCATTACCCTTGTTCCCTCTCTACTCCCCTGCAGACATATACAGTGCCTGAACCAATGAAAAAAGTGCTTGCTTTGACATGTAAGAAATGTTCCCAGAATATAAACAAACAGCTATAAATGTGTCTATAAATAAAGATAGCTTGTTTAAAATGTACATAAATAATGCACATGCTGCAATAGTCTATTAGGAGGAAAAGACCTGATAAGTTCCAGGCTAACAGCATTTCTGCTGCCTTATGAACTAGATTTCTTTCCTAGGTCAAAAACTTCCTAAATGGTTTACTTCAATATGTGCATTCACCAAACAGTGAAACTTGTATACATCTATATGCTTCTCTAATTTTCACCAGTTCATTAGTTCTCCAATTTTCATCAGTTTTTGATTCAAACATGTCCTTAGAACATGGCGCACTTATCTTGTGAAAGCAAATACTGACGGGGGCCTTCTTTTTACCCTCGGCTTCCTCAGGGGACACAAACATTTATTACGTGCTCATTTCTTAATCAACTGTCAGCAGTACTTTCTTAGTTGATGTTACTCCTTCATGTTCTAAGGACATATTTGCTATTAGCTTGGAACTTTCGAGGTCTTTCAGCATGTGCATTATTTATGTATTTATTTATGTATTTTTTTCTGATCAACAATTAATTTAGCTTTAGGTACACCCCACATCAGTGGCGTACCAAGGGGGGGGGGGCGGTGGGGGCGGTCCGCCCCGGGTGCACGTCGCTGGGGGGTGCCGTGCACCTGCCGGCTCTTCGTTTTCATGCTTCCTCTGCCTCGGAACAGGTTACTTCTTGTTCCGGGGCAGAGGAAGCATGAAAACGAAGAGCCGGCAGGCACGCGGCACCCCCCCCCCAGCGGCGTGCAACCGAGGGGGTTCTTTCGCCGGGGGATTGGGGGTTCTTTCGCCGGGGGGCGTCGCGCTGTTCCGGGGGGGCGCTGCACCCAGGGGGACGGGGCACATCGGCGATCCGCCCCGGGTGTCAGCCCCTCTAGGAACGCCACTGCCCCACATGAAACATTGTTTCAAATCTATACATTTAAAAATACACAAATGTATAGATTCAGCATTACATCACTTTCATTATTTTTTATTGTTATGAACAGCTGTTGTGTAATTAAGATGAAACAACAAAAGCAAGGGTGTAAATACTTTTTTTTTCTATTGGTATGCACTAAAGCCAGGCAAAACATATATCATCATTGATATTACAATTATGCAAAAATTTGGCCCCTGACTCTGTTGGTTTGCAAAAAGATTTTATTTAATAAAAAACTTTAGAAATCAAAAACTGACACTGATTACATGACAGTTTGGCTATTCTTATTCCACAGTGTAGATGATTATACTTCAAATACATCATTTTTTCCATTAAAATTGGTTTCTCCCTCAAAAATATGATCCTTATGAGAGTATTTTTGAAACCTCATGGAGAATTAGCATGCCCATGCATATTTTATACCCATGGGCCACAAGCACATTTTATAAGGAAACTCATTGTGGTGTTTCCCTTTAAAACACAACACCAGCTGGCAGCATAGGTGTCAATGGATTGGCATCTGTTTGCTGCAAGTGTAAAGTCCATAGCACAGAGATTTCTAAATGAGATCACAGGTTTTTTTTTTCTCTCTTGGCTTTGCCTTTTTCCTAGTCCTTGTGGTTTGGACAAAAATACTCCCACTGTGAAACAGCAAAGACACATTTGCCTGCAGAGGAACAGGGTAATTTTCAACCTCTGGTTATACCAAGCAACTGCATTTACCAGGCGTAAAAAGCTTTTGAAAATTATTCTTCCCATGTATTCTTCCAACAGTAATAAGTCAATGAGTGGAGGACTGGCCCAATGGTTAGAGCACCAGTCTTGCAATCCAGAGGTGGCCAGTTCAAATCCTGCTGCCACTCCTTGTGATCTTGGGCAAGTTACTTAACCCTCCGTTGCCTCAGGTACAAATCTAGATTGTTTGTCCTCCTGGGCCAGAGCAATATCCAGAGTACCTGAATGTAACCCACCTAGAGCTACTACTGAAAAAGGTGTGAGCAAAATCTAAATAAAAAATAAATGAATACAAATGCCTGCTAGGTATGTGGCATTACACACAAGTTCATTACAAATTAGATTGCCATTTTCTGTTGCATCTTTGAAAACAAATTTTATCTGCTTCAAAATAATTGTGACCTGCTGAGTGAAAAGCAACCAAAAGTGGGGTTACAAATAACAGAGATAAAGGCTATTAAGGTTTAGAGCGGCAACTTTCATTTTTAAAGTTGTGTGTACTTTGGGTCAGTAGAATGGGACTATGCATTTTTTTTTCACAACTTTGATGTTTTTCATGGTCTACAGCCTAAACACTGCAGGTACTAAAGTGGGGTGTGTGATTTCTGGGGTTAATTATTATTATTTTTTTAAATCAATAAATATTTCTCATTTTTTTTAAAGAAGTAATCAGTTCACACTTGAGGCTGAAATGTTGCAGAACTATACAACTGATATCCCTCTATCCTGTGGTATATATACATCACATACCCAACTTTTTTACCTTTTCACTCAGTGGGTCACATATACAATTAATATTTTAGGAAAAAATTTAGTAAAGACTATCTTTGGAAAGCTCCATGGAGCTAAAAAAAATAATAATGATGACTGCCAAGTGGATTTTCTAGAACCAGAAAAACACAATTTTATTCCTTGAGAACCAAAAACAAATATGTTATTAATATTGATCAAACCTCTCTAGGTATGTTTGGACTGAAAACCAATTAATTTGCATAGCTTGATTAACCTGAAATCCAGATTTATTTGAAATATTTAGGGATTTGTTTTGCACACCATATAATAATTTAAAAATGACTAAATATTATAGTCCAATCAATCAGAGCAGAACTCAGTATCTTTTGATTGTTCATATGGATCATTTTATTTCATTAAACAAAGCACATGTGTGTTCTACTATTAATTTAGAGACAGGTGGTATAATAGCATAAAAATGATGGATATTGGGCAACACATACATAGGATATTTGAGAGCAGGGCCAGTGTGACACTACACAGAAACCCTGTATAGGAGTTTTTTGAAATACAGCAGAAAGGAAAGGGAGGAACTGGACCAGCTTGAGTATATATGATTAGATCCTTGGATAAGGGATCCAGGAGAAAGGTTGGGACTGTAAGCATTTATAGATGAATAACTCTTCTGGGCAAAGCTACCCAATGAGTAATTCCCAGGTTCCGTTTACAGGAGTCTGGCTAAACCAACTTCCTAGCTCTGTCCAGGGGTTATATATTATAAAGGAACCTGGCTGTTCTGGGCCTACACCAGAACTTTTCTTCTGCTAGAGAGAACTGGAATAAAAGTAAAGTCACTGCTGTGAAATATATTAATTTATTATATAGGTAAGAAAATAGAATAATACACCCTATACTACAGCTCTGCTGTACAAATGTAGCTCCCTTATGCTGATAAGCAACTGTAGAATGTATTGTCTAACTAAAACACTGATATCACTGGTTACTAGGTTATTACACAATCCTGATTAGTAATACTGACTAGGTACATAAGTACAAAAGTACATAAGTAGTGCCATACTGGGAAAGACCAAAGGTCCATCTAGCCCAGCATCCTGTCACCGACAGTGGCCAATCCAGGTCAAGGGCACCTGGCACGCTCCCCAAACGTAAAAACATTCCAGACAAGTTATACCTAAAAATGCGGAATTTTTCCAAGTCCATTTAATAGTGGTCTATGGACTTGTCCTTTAGGAATCTATCTAACCCCTTTTTAAACTCCGTCAAGCTAACCGCCCGTACCACGTTCTCCGGCAACGAATTCCAGAGTCTAATTACACATTGGGTGAAGAAAAATTTTCTTCGATTCGTTTTAAATTTACCACACTGTAGCTTCAACTCATGCCCTCTAGTCCTAGTATTTTTGGATAGCGTGAACAGTCGCTTCACATCCACCCGATCCATTCCACTCATTATTTTATACACTTCTATCATATCTCCCCTCAGCCGTCTCTTCTCCAAGCTGAAAAGCCCTAGCCTTCTCAGCCTCTCTTCATAGGAAAGTCGTCCCATCCCCACTATCATTTTCGTCGCCCTTCGCTGTACCTTTTCCAATTCTACTATATCTTTTTTGAGATACGGAGACCAGTACTGAACACAATACTCCAGGTGCGGTCATGAAGTAATACAGTTAGCAGCACATCTTCCTGATCACAAAGTTCTGACTAACCCGCCTTTGCTGAGGTAAGAACCCACTAGCTAATCCCCGACTATAGGAAATAAATCCCCGTAATTCTCACTGAGCTGACTCTAGGTGGTCTCTCAGATGAAGTGGACACAGGTTTTTCCCCTTTAGACTCCAGCTGTTTTCCACAGCGAGTCCCCGTCTTAGGAAACAGCACAGGCTCTCTGCAGCATGCAGGATTACAGTCTCTCTGGCCGGTAGAGCTGAACCAACAGGTACTTTTTTCAGATGGTCAGTTCACAAGGTTGTGGACCACTTCAGGTCTCGCTGGTCTTCTTGCCAGCTACCCTTCTTCCAGTAGAACCAGGCAAATTCCCCTTTCTTCTTTTCTTTCTTATCTTCTGTCTGTCCTCTGACTCCTCTTTCTGGTTTTCGCTCTCTGGCCCCTGATTCCCAGGTGACCAGACAGCAACCAATCAGGATCTTGTCCAGCTCCTTCCCTGAGCAAGAAAAACCTTTTTTTGATCTTCCAGTTGTTACATTGTGGTATGCATTCCTGTCTCTCATCAGACTCGCTGGCACCATGGCCTTACCCCCTGTAGCTCATCAGGGAGGTGCAAGGGTCAGGTAGCCCACTGCATATCCTTGAGTTTTTCCAGACCTGCCAGTTATTTACCACAAGCAGAGCTCTGCCACAAACAAAAAGTTGAATCTGCTTGGTCACTGAAGTGCAGGGTCTTAGTTCACAGACTCCATCTTGACATAGTTGTATACACAGGCTGAGAGCAGCAGAGTGAGGCTCACAGGGAAATAGCCCTACAGGACCAGAGCCCCTTCTTTCAAAAACTAGGAGTAGGACAAGTCTGTCTGAGAAGAAGAGTTGTAGAAGTGTGCAGGGTGAAGAATGTTGTCTGATAAGAAGCAAAGGCTGCCAGGTCAGCTATTGATAAACCCCAAAATGGTAAAGTGAAATCTAGCCAGTGCAGCAACTATTAAAGGTTCTGCTGATGCTGAGAAATCTCAAAGTCTGATATAGTCAAATATTTAGTCACTGCTTATATATTTGGATTTTGTGGAGGAGTAGCCTCAAGGTTAGAGCAGTGGGCTGACAACCAGAGAAGCCAGGACTCCAATCTCACTGTCATTCCTTTTGATCTTGAGCAAGTCACTAAACCTTCCATAGCCTCAGGTATAAACTTAGGGGTCCTTTTACTAAGGCACACTTACAGATTTAGAACATGCTAATGATTAGCATGCACTTAAATGACAAGATGCCCACAGGAATATAATGATACTCTTATCATTTAGTGCACACTAATCGTTAGCATGTGCTAAATCTGTTAGCACACCTAAGTAAAAGGACCCCTTCTATTGTAAACCCTCCAGGGATAGCAAAATACCTACTGTACCTAAATGTAACTCACCTCAACTTACTACTGAAAGGTGTGAATAGATCCCAATCCCCTCCTCCTTAATTACATAAGAGGGCACCTATGAAAAACTTTAAAAGCCCTGGAGTGGAGGAGTAGCCTAGTGGTTAGTGCAGCAAACATTTATCCTAGGGAGCTGGGTTCAATTCCTACTACAGCTTCTTGTGACTCTGAGCAAGTCACTTAACCCTCCATTGCCCCAGGTATAAAAAAGTACTTGTACATAATATGTAAACCACTTTGAATGTAGTTGCAAAAACCATGGCAAGGCAGTATATTAGGTCCCATTCCCTTCTCTTCTCCCCTCCCCCAAGGCAATAACATCTAAAATGACAAATCTGGTAGACAAATCAAAACTAGCAATCCTGTTATAAGCTCCAATATTTTATCAGAACCAACCCAATTTTATGATATTTGATTATGGGACACCTTACTTTCATAGAACTGCGTAACTCTTGGCACAACAATTTCTGACTTCTATTTCCACCCCAAATATTGTATTGTATCTGATAATCACAAAACACTAAAGTTGAGCAAAAGAATGATAAAAAGTAGTACAATATGCAACCAAGGGATCACCTAGTTGCTTCCATGTCACACAGGATTTAAGCTCACTCAAACATACTGAAAGTTTTCTAATAGTTTTACCCACGTATATACGATAACATGGGAACAGTAATGCATATACTACAAAGTCTGAGTTACAATTGGTACATGTTTTCAATTTTATATTTTGTTGTCAATGTGATTTACAAATTCAGAACCCTCTTGCGTCGTGGAACAGAAATGACAGTTGCCACATTTAAAGTGTCTTCTTTTAGTACAACGGTCTCAACATTTAGTGTAGGAAGGGCTGCTGGGCTTAAACATTCTTTCAAATTCTGGCATCTTGAAAAGGATATTCTTAGTCTATGATCTTGAAAAAGCAGGTAATTTTGTACTATTTCCAAATTTTTCCGAATTATAGCTGCAACTGCCTCTCTGCCCGTTAAACATTTTAATACATAGGTTTCACAAGGATCTTGTTTGCAAAATGACTTAGATGATTGAAGTAACAGTTCTCGATTGTTAAACTTAGCCCTTGTATATGCTTTTCTTAATAATGTATTTGGATATCCTCTTTTATTTAAATCTTGTACCAAACGTTTTGCTTGAAATTTAGTCTTCATCATCCGCATTTTGTTGCACTCAGAGCAACACTGAATTCACAAATTATATACCCTAGAACCACAAGGTTTGAATGCAGCGGTCGAATGCACCATATTTTAAAAATCTTTCTTTGGATAGTGTTTTAATCAAAGCTGATGTGGCAGTTCTCTATAGGTGGAAACCACATGGTTTTGAAGTGATTGGATAAAAAAGGATCAGTGTTCATTCTTTAAATAGGCACCATTTTGTAAGCAATTTTGAACATTATAAAGCTACAATTTTGCATAATACTTTACTGTTTTCCCTGAACTAACTGTATTTTAGTGCGGAATTTTAGTTGTGTTTATTTTCTACAGAATTGACAAATACGTACATTCCTCTGAAGAACCCTTAGGGTGAAATGGGAACCCCGTAGGGATTTATAAAGTTAAGTGTTATTGTCATATTCAACATTATTTTTGAAAGAAAAGTCTTGATATAAAATGAAACATTATAAATTAAAAAGCAAATTAATAATAATAAAGAAAATTAAAGGAAGGTTTTTGACCAATGATTAAATGAATGTCTGTTGAGAATATATTCATTAACTACTGATAAAAGTCCACAGGTGAGTTTAGGTCTTTTCCTCCATTTTTTCATTTTCTAAAGTATGTACTATTTAATCTTTTGAAAGCACATTATTCATTCAGATTTTTTGAACTGAGTGCACTGCAAAGCTAAGATTATTTCAAAAATATGGGGTATGATGTTGCAGTGATGCAGACTTTTATCTGGAAAGCAATGTTCAAGGCCTATCACAAGCTGCGCCCAAAGCCACAAACAATCACCGCACTCAAGGAAGCACTTCAGATGATCTGGGACAGCCTGCCATAGGAATAAATTGACCTCACACAGGTCTCTCTCTTTCTCCCTTGCCTGTTGTCTTCAATCTTTTCCATCATACTGAGCCCCTCCCTCTTTCAATTAAAGCTGGGCGTGGACACTGAGCATTCAGAGTGACTGTGAAATTTTGACAAAATGGTTAATTGTATTGTTTGAATGATGTTATTTTACTGTGTTTTAAGATGAACAATTTTAATACACAAAAATCACGTAGCTTAAGATAATTAAATGTTGTTTTATAATAATATGCAAATGTGATGACTAAAAATATGTAAAATTTCTCATTAAAATTCAAACAGGTTGCTGAGAAAATGGCAAAAAACTCTACGTTTTTTTTTGTCTCACCTTGTATATTTTAATCATCGGTTCTTTTTCAGCTTTTACATATCTATAATTGGAATATCCATTGGTTAAGTTAATCGTAATGTACTTACCATTAGCATATCAATTTGCACAACTCTCCTTTTGAGGATGTAGGGATGTGAAGCAGATCTAGGTACGAAGCTATCTTCTGGATATAAATGCAAGTGACAGGGAGAGAAATATAAAAGAAAACAAAAAGTGAGCTGTAAAAATATATTCCTGTAGCCTGAGGAATATGTTTCTGATTCTGAAGGTATGGTACCCTCAACTTCTTTTTTTAAATTCTACTGAGAAAACTAGAAGGAAAAACCTGTCATGGAAGTAGACAATAAAGGAGACCCCATTTGGGAATATTTTAATTAAGTTCCTATATCTTTGTGTAAGATAGGCATGCATCCAAAATGCAAACAGTAAAACAAGGAAATGCAAGGATTTGTTTTCTGAATGAAACAACTTCATAAGACTTGCTCTTACTTTGAAAATCCAGAGGGAAGCATGCAGGACTTCCAGGTTAGTACACATTCTTATGTCATACTTTATAGTTCTTTAAAATACCCTGTCTTCCCTGGCCATAGTTTCTGAGTGAGTTTTTGAAGTTACTGTATTACATGAATTTCCATGCTTGAAGAAAAATATTGTTATTACTTCATGACAGGGGTTCTCAAACCAGTCCTCAGAACACGCTGCCAGTCAAGTTTTCAGGACATACACAATGAATATGGCATGAGATAAATGTGCATGCATTACCTCCATTGTATGCAAATCTATTTCATGAATATTCACTATGTATATCCTGAAAACTTGACTGGCCAGGAGGTGTATTTTCAATGCGAAGTTCCATAGGTTACTATTGAACTTTGTTTAAGTGCTTTGAAAATGAGCCCCCGTCATTTAAATGCAGTTAAAATAGAAAAAAAAAACAGATGTTAATTTTCTGTTTTCACTTTTACCATTGCTGAATATTTCTTACTAGTGATTTAAATTAGAATTTAAATTGATGCAATTTAAACCGTATTTGTCCTACTTCCTGACTAGCGATTTAACAAGCAATTATTAGTGCTAATTGGATTTAATTAAATTTTCTGCACACAAGTTTAATGTGTGGGTCTAAAAAGGGGGCGTGGCCATGGGAGGGTCATGGGGGGATCGGGTCATTTGCACAATTTATGCACATTGTTGTAGAATAACAGGGATCTGTACCTAATTTAGGTGCAGGGACTTACACTAAGATTATGTTGGTATAAATGGCCGTGCCTAAATGTATAGGCACAAACTAAAAATATAAACACAGGGGCACTGGTTCCAATTCTTTTTAGCTCACCTTATAAATACAGAATCAGTTATTCAAAAAGTAAGTCTAAGATTATCTCATATAAAGAGGAAATCGCCTCAAGAATAAGCTCCTCCCAGTAAATTTCAACATGGGATTAAAGCTATACTTTCTTCATCATGGGCGTTTTGCTCAAGTTCCTCTTATTTTTTGAAAATCATTTTCTAATATTTTCTAATGTTCAAAATAAGCCAACTAATAGTTCAACTTAGCTTTGGTTGGCTGTAGGCTTTTTTCTCTTAAAACCGTGGTTTAACTGTGGTAATTGGTTATCTCCCGCTGAATAGCCCAGTAAGTAGCTAGCTGCTAACCGGCTATATTGTGTAACATAGCCAGTTAGGCACAGATATTCAGTACCAAACCGGCTATGTTAAGCGGTCAAAATAGGCTGCTTAAATAGCAGGCCTATCTTTGACTGCTAAAAAGTTAACTGGTTAGCGCTGAATATCGGCATAGCCGGTTAACTTTTTAGCCACCAAAATAAACTTGGACATTCAATGTCGGTCACCAGATACGGCCCAGCATTGACCATCTGGGTTTAACACCAGCGGCGGACAGCAAACGCACTGCCCATTGCCAGCTGAATATTGGACCCATGAATTCTATTTTCTGTGTTCCATGTAAAATGAGACTTCAGTATATGTATATCCATTAGAAAAAAATGTGTGGCCTTCAATGGAAAAACAAAGCCTCTAAGATAGAATAAAAAGCGTAGACCTTTGGTACCATAACATCTGCCTGTACATGTTTATCTCTGCTATAAAACTGCAATGAAATCCATGCTGTTTGGGTTCAGTATATGAAAGCTAGCTGTGGTTGAAATGTCACTGCTATTGTTATATTCTATAAAACTAGAGCAGTAAAAAAAAACTTTCCTTGTAGAGAAACTGGAGTATAGCAATGAAAGCAATTTTGTTTCTTGTATTTCATTTTGCTTTTGCTTACATAAAGGGAAAAGTTTTGATAGTTGTCAATCATATAAAATGCCAGTCTTGACTCAACACATGAAGAATATGATCAAATTTGATCATGTCTTGACGATTATTGCCTTTTGGTGAAAATTTATTGAAACCGTGCAATCTTTTTTAAAAGCTTTGCAAAATTTCTATAAATCCAGCAATCAACAGGCTTGCCTGGCTCAAAAATATAATAAAGTATTCATGAAGGAAGAGTAATTCAGTAAGATAACACAAGTTTGATGAAACTCCCTTCCTGCAAAGTTAAATTGATTTTAATTATCACACAGAATTGAGGTTTCCTAGAACAAGAAACTTTGCTGTCCAGCTATAGTAGCAGAACAAATAAAATCCAGCAGTGCTTAGAGATATAAACCTTTCTTTTACAATAGTTGACATTTGCAAACATATGAAGCCTCATTTTAGACAGAACATAGAAATTGGAATGGATACTTCCAGGTCAGAACGTGCACAATTCTGGTAGTATTTTAGAAAAGGATCTGTTTATGTGTATCTGTGTAGAGCAGTGGCGTAGCTACGGAGGGGCCACAGGGGCCTGGGCCCCTCAAACTGGATCTGTACACCTGGTTTGGCTGGCGGGGGTCCCCAACCCCTACCAGCTGCTGCTTTTTTTCCAGCGCTGGAAATTTTCCTGCCCTGCACTCTCTTCCCCTCACAAAACGAGTATGCTGGACATGACATGAGGGGAAGAGAAAGTAGGGCAAGAAATGCAGCGGTGGCACCAGAGACCAGCACTGGAAAACACGCTTCAGCTGGCAGGGGTTGGGGACCCTCACCAGCCAAGGAATGTTTGGTGGTGGTGGCGGTGCTTCAGCTGGCGGAGGTTGGGGACCCCTGCCAGCCAAGGTATGTGCAGCAGCAGCAGCGGTGGGTGGGTGGGGGGCAGCAAGGTGGCGGCGACGGTGCAGGGGGACTAAAATGTGCCCCCTCCCTTTGGGTTCTGGCCCCTTCCCACCTTGAAGTATGTATTCGCCCCTGGTTTTGAGGAAATTAGCACACACGTAAGCAGTTTAAGTGTTGTTTTATAAGGTCATGAGTAAGTGTTATACTGGCTGATACAAATATTTAACCAGCCAGGAATGGCTCCTGACTAGTTAAATGGCCTAAAGCCAGCTAAGCACTAATATTTAGCGTGACATATCCAGCTATCTCGACTGAATATTATTGGTTAGCAGCTAGCCCAGTCACCAGCTATGTTATGCAACATAGCTGGTTAGTGCCAATATTCATTGGCTGACCAGCTAAGTTTAGTGGCCAAATAAACCCGAGTAAATAGCAGGTTTATCTTTAGATGCTGTAACTTAACCAGCCAGCTGATGAATATTGGCTTAACCGGCTATGTTTTTAGCGGCCAAAACCTCCCAGAAATTCAATGTCGGTCGCTGAATATGGCCCTGGCATTGAATTACCAGGTTTGTCGCCGAGCACGGAGTTAGCCGGGCTCCCTTCCACGGTCTGAATATTGACCCCATAGAATATAATTGCAAGGGTACTTCATCTTTAAGATTCTATCAGCCATCTCGTAGGCAGTAAAGTTTTTAGATAAACTTTACTGGACATTCCTTCCTTTAAGTGTGTTAGGCTTGAAGCTAACCTTTCAGCAATGCTTCAGAGTGTGGGTGCAGCTATTTGGAATACTTTCCCTGTGAGCATGCATGTGATAACTTTGATCCTTTAGTTTAGGAAACAGTTAAAGTCATTTCTTTGTGCTTAGGCTTTTTCAGTCTACCTGATTAGTTAACTTACAGCAACAAGATATTAGTCTTGGTGAAAATTTTTATTTATTTATTTATTTGTTGCATTTGTATCCCACATCTTCCCACCTCTTTGCAGGCTCAATGTGGCTTACAATACATCATGATTAGTGGAAGAGTGCTAGAAAATAAACATTTAGTATTACAGAAGGATCTTGGTCAACATGATGATAATAAGACATAGTAATAATATACAAGCAGATATTATGATACAGTTCTGAATATAAATGGGCGAGTTGTGCATATTCACATTGGTTGATCCTTGTGGTACACTTTATTAAAGAGATGGGTCTTCAGTAATATGCGGAAGTTCGTTCTTTCGTAGATCGATTTCAAGCTGCGCGGCAACGCGTTCCATAATTGTTTGCTCAGGTAGGTAAAGTTTGACGCATGCATTAGTTTGTATTTCATACCTTTGCAGTTGGGGAAGTGCAAATCAAGGAATGTGTGGGATGATCTTTTGGCATTCCTAGGTGATAGGTCTATCAGGTCTGACATGTAAACTGGTGCATCACCATGGATAATGTTGTAAACTAGTGAACATATTTTGAACGTGATGCATTCCTTAAGTGGGAGCCAGTGTAATTTTTCTTGTAGGGGCTTAGCACTTTCAAATTTTGTTTTGCCAAATATGAGTCTAGCTGCAGTGTTCTGGGCTGTTTGAAGTTTCTTGATTATTTGTTCTTTGCAGCCAGCATGTGAAGGGGCATAATCGAACGGAAACGCCTATCTCTATGGGCGTTTATCTCCGAGAACGGGTCCGTGAAGGGGCGGGCCGAACCGTATTTTCGAAAAAAATGGACGTTTTTGAGCTGGGCGTTTGGTTTTTTTAGCGATAATGGAAACTAAAAACGCCCAGATCAAAAACGTCCTAATCCGAACCATTTGGTCTTGGGAGGGGCCACGATTCGTAGTACACTGGCCCCCCTGATATGCCAGGACACCAACTGGGCACCCTAGGTCAGTGCGGTGGACTTCAGAAAAAGCTCCCACATGCATAGCTCCCTTACCACAGGTGCTGAGCTCCCAACCCCCCTCCCCCAAAACCCACTACCCACAAATGTACAACACTACCATAGCTCCTAGGCGTGAAGGGGACACCTACATGTGGGTACAGTGGGTTTTGGAGGCCTCCCATTTACCAGCACAAGTGTTACAGGTGGGGGGGGATGGGCCTGGGGCCACATGAAGTGCACTGCGGTACCCACTAAAAGTGCTCCAGGGACCTGCATACATGCAGGCCTCTAGGACTGGTTGCTGCTATATAACATTGGCACACCAGTTGACACCTGAAGACTAATCTCTCCGAAAACGTCCTTTATTGGAATAACCGCCTTTACTCACAGTTAACTGCAGATCAGAGGTTGTGCCCCACTGGCAACGAGTCTCCCTGGTACTGAGATGAGCAGTAGGTCAGAGCTGGCAGAATGCTGTACAATGCCCTCTTTCAGCCACATTCAAGGTAAGAACTAAGTTGTCTAACGTGGCTAACACAGGAAAGGGAACTAAAACTGACTTACAAAAATGGCCACTACCGCATGGACTACAACAGGAAACACTACAGGGCACACTCTGACCCAGTAGGCAGGGGGAAAAGCACCATGGCAGAAGAGCCTACCAACTACCAACATCGTGAGACTGTAACACAAGCTAATGAAATCACGGAGCCCAATACCCTACACCCACCACAATGCAATGCTGATGTGACCCTGTACTGCACCCGAGAGCCACATCTGACCCAGGGAAAGGCTGTGACAGGATCGATCATATTCTGCTGTCATGGAGGTGGGTACGGCATTTGAGGCTGGCATACATTCTGGAAAAAAAGTTTGTAAAGTGGTTTTTTTTTGGTGGGAAGGGGTTAGTGACCACTGGGGGAGTCCGGGGGAGGTCATCCCCGATTCCCTCCAGTGGTCATCTGGGCAGTTGGAGCACTTTTGTGTGACTTGTTCGTGAAAAAAAGGGTAAAAAAAAAGTGACCCAAAATCGCGGTAAAAACGCCTTTTTTTTCAATGATCAGCTAAAGACGCCCATCTCTCCTCGGCTGATAACCACACCCCAGTTCCGCCTCCACCATGCCTCCGACACGCCCCCGTCAACTTTATTTGTTTCCGCGACAGAGTGCAGTTAGAAACGCCCAAAATAGGCTTTCGATTATACCGATTTGGGCGCCTTTGCGAGACAAACGTCTATCTCTCGATTTAGGTCGCACTATAGGAGTTTTTCTCTTTCGAAAATAAGCTGGATAGTGTGTTACAATAGTCTAGATGACTGAGCACTATTGATTGTACCAGGTTATGGAAAACAGTCCTTGGGAAGAAAGGTCTTATTCTTTTTAATTTCCACATTGAGTGGACCATCTTCTTGGTTGTGTTTTTCACATGATTCTCTAGTGTTAGGTGTCGATCAATGGTGACTCCAAGAATTTCTAGGGTGTCTGAAATAGGAAGGTTTAGAGTTGGTGTGTTAATGGCGGTGAATTCTTTCTTGTTGTGTTGAGAATTGAGTATTAGGTACTGGTTTTTTTCTGCATTAAGTTTCAGACGAAATGCGTCCGCTCAAGAATGCATGATATGGAGACTTTGGTTGATGTCATTGGAAATTTCTTTTAGATCTTGTTTGAATGGGATGTAGATCATTTTGTCATCTGCATATATGTATGGATTAAGGTTTTGATTTGATAGTAATTTTGCCAAGGGTATCATCATTAAGTTGAATAGAGTTGGCGAGAGGGGGGATCCTTGTGGTACTCCATGCGGCTGAAATAGTTGAGTTAGATGTCACTTGGTATGATCATGTGGTTAGGAATCCCTTGAACCAATTGAGGACGTTGCCTCCGATTCCAAAGTATTCAAGGATGTGTAATAAAATTCCATGGTCAACCATGTCGAAAGCGGTTGACATGTCAAATTGCAAAAGTAGTATGTTCTTACCAGTTGCAATCGTTTGTTTGAATTTTGTCATGAGAGTGACTAATACTGTTTCGGTACTGTGGTTAGACCAAAATCCTGACTGGGAATCGTGAAGTATTGAGAATTTATCTAAATAGTTTGTAAGTTGTTTGGTCACCAACTCTTCCGTTAATTTGGTTATTAAGGGAATGGATGCTACTGGTCTGTACTTAGTTAGTTCACCAGCACTTTTCTTTGCGTCTTTGGGTATGGCGGTGAGTAAAATGTTTCCTTTTTCCTTCGGGAAGAGTCCATTTTGTAGCATGTAATTCAGGTGTTTCGTTATGTCGTTTATGAACTGTTGAGGAGCAGATGTCATCAGATTGTTTGGGCATATGTATAGTTTGCAGTGAGCTCTGGCAAATCTTTTGAGTGTTTGGGAGATGATATTCTCCGATAATATCTCAAAGTTGGTCCAGGTCCTGTCCGCTGGGTGAGTGCCAGGGACTGGGTCTAGGCAGTCAAGGAGTTCAGCATAGTCGATGGTACTGACAGGTATTTTAAGTCGTGGTTGTACGATTTTTTTGTTGAAGTATCTCGCAAGATTGTCTGCTCCAGGAGTGTCTTTGCTGTCGGATGTGACTGGTGTGATATCTAATAGTTTGTTCACGAGTTGGAAAAATTTATGTGTGTTCTTGTAGTTTGGTCCGATTATGGTTTTGTAATGTAGTCTTTTGGTTTGTCTTATAGTATATTTGCATTTTCTTTGAAGTTGTTTCCAGGCGTTAAGTGTGGGGTCGTCTTTCTTTTTATTCCAAGCTCGTTCTAACCTTCTGACTTGTGTTTTGAGTTTTTTCAACTCTTCATTGAACCATGGTGTTGAATTCTTTCTGTGTGAGGTTCTTGTTTGGGTTGGAGCAATATTGTCTAATATAGATCTGCTTCTGTCGTCCCATTCTAAGAGGAATTGGATTGTATCTGTTTTTATTGTCCATTCGTTGTGGTAAATCCGTTGCCAAAATATTACCGGATCTATTTTTCCTCTCATAGTGTAAGTTTTCCGTTCTTGTTTATTCGGTGGTCCATTTGTTTGCTTTATAGTGGTCCAACCATGGTGCGGGTGTCCATTTTGTGTCTGTTAGTATAAGGTGTGCATCGGGGTCAAATTTGTGTGTGATAATGTCTAGTGTGTGTCCTTTGATGTGGGTTGGTTGCGTGTGTGTCCCATTAAGATCCCATAATTGTAGGAACTCTTCGCATTCTTGGGTAGTTGTTGAGTTGAGATCTTTAAGGTGTAGATTGATATCTCCTATTATGATGAGATTTGAGCTAGAGACACAAGTGTTCAAGATAAAGTCCATGGGATTCTTGCCAGTTGCCTGGCGGTCTATAGAGCAAGACTGCGGTAAGGTGTTCTTGCAGGTTAGTATGAGTTCATTTAGTGATTCTTTGTTGTAGTTGTGTGTATTCTGCTATATTTTCTGTGTCTTTCACTATGTATGTTCCAGATGTACACCACCTAGGACAATTGGATAGTGCAGTTTAGAAATGTTGAAATAAGTAAATAAATAAATAAATATGGGTGGAGAATGGGTTGAACATAGACAGGGCTCCCCATTATCCATATAGATCTAGATTCCATATATGGCACCTGAAAAGTACATGCAGAAATAAAATATGCCTAGGTGTAGTCTGTAAATTATGCTTAAATTGTAGACATAAATTTCCATGTGGTATATAGAATAACGCCGAGTGCCTCTCTATGTGACCAAATGTATTTGCAGTCATTTAGTCTATGTTTTACTTGACATATATATTGATGCCTAGATGCCAATTATAGAATATGCTTAGTTGATATTTCAGCATCTAAATATTCGTGCATCCATTTATACCAATGAAAACATGGTGTAAATCCCAACACGTAGATTTAGGCGAACTGGGCCATATTCTATAGCTAGGCGTGTAAATTTTGGAACACCTACAAAACATCCATTTCCCCACCCGTAACCACGTCCCTTTTAACCTGCATGCATTGGAAGTTGTGTGCCTAAATTCTAATCAGTGCCAATTTGTGCTTATTGTTGCTTGTTAAGTGCTGATATCAGTGCTCATTAGCTTGTTAAGTTACACACATTGTTATAGAATCCATGCCGATTTTGGCACAGATCTTTAGGTGCACTATATAGAATCCAGGGGAGAGCGGGTATGTTCTATAACAAAGTGCATAGGTTTTAGAAACACCCACATCCTGCCTATGGCCATGCCCCCTTTTCAACTGTGCAACTTAGAATTTAAGCATACCACATTACAGAATTCACTTAACAAGTTGTGTGTTTAAATCTTAATACCAATTAGTGCTATTAATTGCTTGTTAACATCCAACTGGCAATGCTGATTAGCTAAACAATTAAGTTACGTTTATTGTTTTAGAATATGCTTCTATTTTCATGCAGAAATTAAGGCGCCATGTACAGAATCCCAGGGATAACTTACAGAATGGAACTAACTTGTTAGTCTCACTCACACACACACAAGGAGTGACACAGGCTGCACATACTGCAGCAGGACATGTTTATCCACTCCTACCCTAGCTGAGATAATATTTAACCATCTCTCTGACCTCATGTGCAACTTTCTTTAAATAAGTCACCTTATTTTCTAATTCCGCTTATGCTCTTACCTATCTATATATTCCATCTTTGCTTATACCCTACACTGTCTATTAAAATGTTCTATTACATATTATGTTGACGTAAGTAGCATACTTTGTATTGTTATTTGAATATTTTTACTGCTGTAATTGTCTATTGTTTATGTCTGAGTGAATTCCTTCAGAAAGGCAGTAAATAAATCCTAATAAATGAATAAATAATTGGATACCCACAGTTACACCAAGTCTATGGCTGGTGTAACTGTGGGCACTTAATTTTAGGTGTGCCAATGCTGGGTTACACCAGTGTTCTATAATGGAATCTGGGTTTCCTGATGCTTCTTTAGAATAGCCTCTCACTGCGTAGCATCAGAGCACCTACAAGGAGGAATCCACTTATAGACTTGTCATCATAGAGCTTTTTCTAAAATGCATCCAGGAATGCACATGTATTTGGCTGCATGTGCAATGGGTGTGGTCATTTATGAAGATACACAATGAACTGAACAGAGGAACTCGGCAGCTTATATGTATAAGTTATACATGAAAATTGATAGTCCACAACTTACAAATATAAATTATACGCTTGACTGCCATTTTAAAACCTACACATATACATCCCGCTAATTAACAATAGATGTTGCATTTCATATTTATTTTCATTTTGGAAGGGGAAATAAGCAACTGAATCATTCTAGACAACCCTTGGGGTAACAGCAGGCATTAACCTGGCATCCATGCCTTGCTCCATAACTCAACTTCTAGTTTTCTAAGGTGAGACACTCAATATATTGTCTTCCCTGAGACAGAGCAACAGAAACATAAAACTATAACAGAATTCTACAACCTAGAACACTTCCTTTTTGTGCTTCAGGCACAGACTGCACACACAATCCCTTCAAGCCACCTGTGGGAAGAGAGGTAGAATATCGCAATAAATAGTCCTTTCAATCCCTGAACGTGCAGGTGGTCTGCAATGCCTCACATATCATAACTGATGTGTGTGCCTGCTACCCAGCTTCATAGCACAATCCTATATTCTGTCGTGATTTGGCCTACATGAGCCCTTTGAAATTGACCAGATCACCAGGAGATGGCTTCTAGGTGAGCACACCCCCTCACACAACTTTTTCTCTCCCTACATAAACCTCTTAGAACATACTACAAGAAGCTCTGGAAGCATCAGGGACCACACATGCATTGATATGCTAATGTACCCAGTGAAGTAGGAAGGGGGAGCGGTGGGGCGGTCCGCCCCGGGTGCACGCCGCTAGGGGGGTGTCGGCTCCGCTGGTTCCCTGTTCCCTCTGTCCCGGAACAGGTTACTTCCTGTTCCAGGGCAGAGAGAGCAGGGAACCAGCGGAGCCGATGCAGCTCCCAGCGACGTGCACTCAGGGACGGATCAGCCCTCTCGCCCACCCCTCGCTTCCTAATTCAAATAAGAATGCGCTCCGGGGGGGAGGGTGCACTCCGGAGGGGGGAGGGTGCGCACGGAAGGGGGGGCGCTGTGCTGCACCCGGGGGAGGGTATGCAGCGGTGACCCGCCCCCGGTGTCAGCCGCCCTCGCTACGGCACTGAATGTACCAACAATGAAGTATGCATTCATTTATTTCCTGCTTTTACCCCTGAAAGTGACAAATATTATCCTCTAAGTGCTAAGTGCCAAAGTGCATCATTTAAGTGCACACATTTATACTTACCATAGATATGGTGTATGTGGATGGATCTAAATGGCACATAAATGCTGATTTACACTAGAATTCTATAATGGAATCTGGGCACCTATATCTCAGAATAGAATTTGTATTTGGGGTGAATTCTATAAATGGTGCCTAAAATATCAGTGCCAAAAAACACGCTTAAGTGGTATTCTATAAGCTGCGCCTAAAGTTTGGAGAGGTTCATAGAATAATGCTTAAGCAGAGAGGTCATGCGTAAATGTAGGCACTACCATTTGCACCAATGAAAATGTAGGGCAAATGACCACGCCTAAATTTATGCACAGAGCACCCATATTCTATATTTACGTGTGTAATTCAAAACCACACCCCCAATCCACCATGACCTTCCCATTTCTTTGCCCCCTTTTTTGGGCCGTACATAAATTTTAGGTGCGTAGGTCCCAATTAAATCCAATTAGTGCCAATAATGACTTGTTAAAAAGCCAATTACTGGCACCAATTGGCCCGTTATTCTATTAAATTGCACACGCAAATCAAGCATGCACTTAAATTTGCGTGCACAATTGTTAATGACTTTTATTGTGCACAATGTTTGGTGATTTTTATAGAATTGCCCCATAGGTTGCATTTTTATTTTTACAGCATATGCACACTGTTGAGGCTCATTTTTAGTGTATGTATGGTAAACTATTCAGTGCATCATGGTGTATCCATTTTAAGTGATGTTTCAGTTTACATGTAAAATATTTGAATACATGCCCACTAAAAACAATCAACAAAACAAAAACCTTAACACAAATTTTAGTACACTGGCCCCTGAATTGTTTTATAGTTTAATTTATATTTCCTGGTGTTCCTATAAACATTAGAATCAGCAAATACAAATCTCCCAAAAATATTTTATATATGCATGATATGGGTTTGATATGCAGTTCCCTTTTGGAAGCATATAAATCTTTAAAGATGAAGGAAAGTCAAAATTTGCAATATTGCATTGGAACCAAAGAAGCTTCCGGTTTGATAGCAGACTTGCCAAGCTTATTTCTGTAGTAATTGAGTTTCTGTGCTTTTTCTTTTAATTTCAGTACCTGATGATACCTGAGAGCAGTAGACTTTATTTCAGAATCCCATTAGGTGCCATTATGAGATCCTATTTCCTAGGGTTTAAAATCTAATTGTCAGTCAACGTGCTACAGTAAGCCTAGCTTTCTTTTCACTCTCATGGCTATACACTGTGGGAAAAAAACAAAAGAAGTATGTTCCATCATCCTGTCAAGGAGGTTTCTTAACAAATTACCTTTCCCCTCAAAAGAAAACACAGAGAGACTTTTCTGTAGTTTCAACAATTCTCATAGTTCCTATTTTCTTTTTCATCTATTTAAAGGGAACCAAAAACACCCCTGTGCAGCACAGAGATATTGACATTGATTTCCATAAGATTTATGAAGAAATTTAAGTGTTTAATAACAGCAAGTCATAATTCTTGAAGTTCTCTATTTAAACTCCTCATATAAAAGATGAAAGTTGCAAGAGATTTATCATTTTAATTATATTCAAAACATAGACTCATTTAGTCTGCTTCACAGATTATATTTTTTGTAGCAAAATAAAAGGGAGGTGGTATGGTCTAGTGTGAGGGCACTAAATTGTGAAGCAGAAGCGCTTTTAAGATTTCTCAGTTAAAATCTTTTTTTTTCCTCGCTACAGGCTAGATTTACTGAAGTGTACTAAGGTGTTAATGCATCTTCTGATGTGAAGAAAAACTGCCTGCAACAAGCCCGCCTGATTACGGAGAAAAACTGCCTGCAATGAGCCCGCCTGATTATGGGCTCAGTGCCCCGCCCTCGGACACCTCCATCTTCTCAACTCATCGGTCTCTCAGTGTCTCGCCCTCGGAGCCCTCCATCTTTTCATCTGAACAAAAGCTGCCTGTGACTGCGATGAGCCCGCCTCACTCCACTGTCACGCGATGAGCCCGGCTGGTTCAACAAGCACAACTGCCAAAATTGTGCTGCTCAGCTGTCCACATAATTCCCCCTGCTGGCTACCTTAACACCTACCCCACCGTCACACCTTTTGCTGAAATTCTACTCAAACTGATCACAGGTTCAAAGAAACTTGGTCATGTCACCCTTCTTAAACTTGGTACTGCCTTGCCACCTGAGTTCGATCCACTTTGGTGCTCCACATCCTTTGATTTTACTCCCATGTTGGCAGACCGGGAGGTGACAGGTGAGATTCTTTTAGAACTGGCACTTGCCACTTTGTACTCAGCAGGGCTGCAGGATATTTTCTAATTGGTTCTAGCAATTGGAGAGGGCCATTTGGGAATAATGGAAGATCTACCTTTCAGTTTTTTAGCAAAGAAGGGTGTGGATGTCTTTTCTGCTTTCCCTTGATTACCGAGCTCATATTTCTCAACATCATGATCTGTGGTTAATGGGAGAAGGCGATTACCTTGCTAGCGCCCGTTTCATTTCAATGAGAAATGTTTTTTTTTTACTAGTCATTAATAAAAGACCCCTTAACATTGTAAATGTGCCGTATTGATTTTTTTGTCAGTACTACTGTACTTCAAGGTGAACTACATTCAGGTATACTAGGGCTAATGAGGGCACATCCTTAATAGAGATCAATCTAGTTTACAAACAAATCTTAGGGGGTCTTTTACAAAGGTCTTAGGGGGTCTTTTACAGTAGCATTTTTAGTGAATGCTAAATGCTAGATACACCCATAGGAATATATGGGCACCTCTAACATTTAGCTCTTGCTTATTTTTAGCGCATGAAAAAAGCACTAGCGCACATTTGTAAAAGGAATCGTAAGTGTTAAGACTGGATTGAAGGGGTCTTTTGCTAAGCTATGGTAGCATTTTTAGCTTGTGGTAGAAATCAGCTGGTGGTAAACACCGAGATACCCATTATAATCCTATGGGGGTCTTGGTGTTTATTATCAGCTGATTTCTACCACACGCTAAAAATGCTACTGTGGCTTAGTAAAAGACCCCTTGAGATCAGTAATGATCCTCATGAAGACTTAGATATAGAGGCAGATTCAAACTTTCAAAGGGGTAGCCATGCTAGTGTGGTGTAACAAAAGAGGCAAAGTCAGGTGGTACCTTATAGATTAACCAATTTATGGAGGTATGAGATTCTGAGGACCAGAGTCCACTTTGTCAGATGTAAATGGACTATGAATAAAGTGGACTACGGTCCTTGAAAACTCGCACCTCAATAAATTGGTTAGAACATAAGTTGTCACCAGTTTCTATTAATTTAGGGAAAGATTCACTACCCAATATTCAAAAGGGTTTAACAGAGCAGGAGAGGGTCCTGCTTGGCTAAACCTTGCTGAGCAACCTGGTACACGATATTCAGCGGCACTTAACCAGTTTGTGCTGCTGAATATTGCTGCTAAGCGACCATCTCCTAATCGGTTAGGACAGGGGTGGCCTGAGGGCAGCATGTGGGAGGAGTGCCTACTTAGCCAGTTAGCAGCGATTTTCAGTCCACTAACTGGTTAAATACCTGCATAAAGTTCAGATAGCAAAAAGACTATCCTATCTGTATATGCTAAAGTTAATCGGGCACTGATCTGAATATCAGCTGGAGCTCAGTTACCTTCCAGGTGACTGCTAAGACCTGGATATTCAATTCTGAGAGCTATGAATACCCCGGCATTGAATATGCAGAGTGAATTCTGTTCAGCTCGCATCTGTGAGCCGCTCAGACACTCCCCACAACTCTACACTCTACACCACTAGCATAGCCCTAACGGGTGAACGGGGGCACCTACATGTGGGTACAGTGGGTTTTGGGGGGGGTTGGAGGGCTCCCATTTACCACCACAAATGTAACAGGTAGGGGGGGATGGGCCTGGGTCCACCTGCCTAAAGTGCACTGCACCCACAAAAAACTGCTCCAGGGACCTGCATACTTCTGTCAGGGAGCTGGGTATGACATTTCAGGCTGGCATAGAGGCTGGCAAAATAATGTTGTTGTTTTTTTTGGTGGGAGGGAGTTGATGAACACTGGGGGAGTACGGGGAGGTGATCCCCCATTCCCTCCGGTGGTCATCTGGTCAATTGGGGCACTTTTTTGAAGCTTGGTCCTAAAAATAAATGGACCAAGTGAAGCCGGCCAAATGCTCATCTGAGCCGGCCTTCTTGCCAGCCATGTCTTAACCCCACCCCTGCCCCACACCTGCCCCACCCTGCCCCACCCCATCCCACCTTCCATACCCTGCCGGCACGCCCCCTTGAACTTTCGCCGGCTCTGCGATGGAAAGCAGTTGGAGCTGGCCAAAATCGGCTTTCCATTATACCGATTTGGCCGGGTTTAGGAGATGGCCGGCCATCTCCCAATTTGTGTCAGAAGATGGCCGGCGATCTCCTTCAAAAATAAGCAGGTTAGGCACTTGCAGCGTATCCACCTCTTTTATTACCATATGTCAACAGTTAAAAGACTGAACCTATAAAATGTTAAGGTGAAAAAGAAACCTGCAGCTTTATTGAAAAAATATATAAAATGGCAAACTCTACAAATACCCCTAAATTCACAAATTAAAAATATCAAACTAATAACTCTTTAGTTTCCCATTCAGCTACATGATATCAAACTAGCTGTGAAATCCCACGGTGATGCTGAGCTCTAAAAACTCTTTTCCTTCAAGGTAATAACACTCTCAAGGATCCAAAATTCAAATTCATAACATAACCAAAATCCCCCAGTGATTCCATATCCGTTCCATTCCTGCTAAGCTTGACCTATCCTGAACAACCTTTCTTCTCTTCGTGCCATATCCCTAACCAATGAAGGGGGAGGAGGGACAGTGGCCTGAAGCCCTCTACATTCTTCTTTTCCAGTCTACCTACCCAAAACAAAGCCCACCAAAAATGCCAATATCACACAAAAAAATAAAATTCTTTCCCTCTCATAAATCCACCAATCCCAACTCTTCTCATGCCAAACCCAGCCAGCTGGTATTACCCTCCAATCCCTTCCATTTCCCCTTCCCAACAACAAGCTAACGGGAAACAAAATTAACCCCAAAGGTGTCCGAGTGCTCGGCCAAGTTAAACATTTCAGTTTTTCATGCCTGCATGACAAATGCAGAAAATTGGGCTTAAGTTAAACATAGACAAAACAACAATTTTTAGATTGCACTCCCCAAACGTTGACCCACTTATGCTCCTTATTCTAATCTAAATATCGCTATATAATCCAGACACAATCAAATTAGCATATAGCCATCTAGAATTACCTGGAAGATATTTTTATGAAAGGCCACCTTTAAAATAGTTGAACACATGCCAATTTATATCTATGTGTGTTTGCAACTTTAGTAGTGCACAATACTCCCACATAAAGCTGCTCCTCCTTGGAGACAGATATAAAATTCTGTGTACACACTAAGGAAGTAATTTAAAAAAGTTGTTCCACATATAAAGCTTATATTACAGATAGAAAATGGCTTTTATAGAATTGCATGAGTGCATATGGATCATAATGGAAGGGCACAGAGAGGAGGCAATTCATAAGAATATGCCATACTGGATCAGACCAATGATCCATCTAGACCAGTATCATGTTGCCAACAGTGGCCAATTCAGGTCATAAGTACTTGGCAGAAACCCAAATTGTGGCAACATTCCATGCTACCAATCCCAGGGCAAGTAGTGGCTTCCTCATGTCTGTCTCAATAGCAGACTATGGACTTTTCCTTCAGTAACTTGTACAAACCTTTTAAAAAACCTAAATACATTAACAGATGTCACCACACCCTTCAGCAATGAATTCCAGAGCTTTACTATTCATTCAATGACATGGAGGGGCATCGAAAGGGGCGCCCAGGTTTTCCTGAGGACGTCCTCGCAGGACGTCCCGTCGAAGGGGCGGGGAAACCCTATAAGGAAGGGAATATCTTAATTAATTTCATTAGTTCATTTGGCCACAGTGTGTAAATATTCTCCTAATGCCACTTAGAAAAGTCCTATGAATAGAGTCAGGGAGTTAGGGTTTTTTTTTTCCCCAAATTTGATTTGAGTGAGTAAGGTTTAGGAGAAGACGGCAAAGAAAAGGAAAAGAAAGCAGTGAATGACAGCCAGCAAATTTCTCTGGGCCCCCACGTAAGAAAGAATTCTGCAATTCAGATTTTGTTTGGAGGTTATTTTCAAATACAGCTAAGTAACTGTATAAAGAAGGATAAACTGATATACTCACCTGATCTACTGGGTTCTTCTAAAGTAGATACTGCAAACATATAAAAATACACAAAGAATCAAATTCTTATCATATGCAAGATTAAAACTGTTTATGAAGAAAGTTAATACATTTTAATGTTTTGAAAACAAATGTTTACTTATCTGATAGATGTTCCTGTTCGGTGAAATTCAAAGTAACTCTGTTAAGGGAATAAAAATAAGTATAGGTAAATTATTATAAGCAGATACTGAAAATGTATGTTTAGATGTTCGCAGAAGAAAACATTGTTGAATTAAAGAAGAAGAGATACTTACCCAGTTGTGTAAAAGGGAAAAAAAAATCCTAATTTGTGAATACTCGTATCTGGCTTTATAAAACAAAATTTAAAAAAAACTGTAATTGGTTCAATTTCTTCCCTCATAATTTGAGTGGGAGAGGGAAGTTGAGTTTAATGTGCACCCTCCCTCTGCTCTCAGCAGCGTGATCCTAACCACTCGGTTTGACTACAGACATCTGGTATTTTAGGAACACACTCTACACCGTGAGTCCCAGGGGCGGGGATTACATTAGCATGTGGCCATTAAACAAATGATCATGTGAGCACTTACCATCACCTAAAAGGAGATCCTGTATTAACAGTGCACTAACCAGTTAGCAAGTGGTAATGCAGATGCACTAACTGGTGAGCACAGGAACGCCTACTCACTGACCCTGACATGCCCCCTCAAAAAATTCCCACAAAAATAATTAATGTATGGTTAGCATGCACACATGCCACAACTAACGTGAGATGCCTTAGCATGTCCCGTTAGGGTTTTTTTTTTTTATTTTTTGCTGCATTAGGTTCACATTAGCACCTAACACAGCTAAGTTAAAGGGCTCCTAAGTTGGTTACAATTTACAAATAGAAAAGGAAAACATAAAATGACATAAAACAAAAGAAAGTTGATATTTAAAGTATTCTTTCTTTCTTACTACCCCTTGAGTTGTTTGGAAAATGTTGAAAGAGCCGCATTGTATTGTTTTCTCTTTTTTTTTTTTTTGTAAGGGGGAGTGTTTGTTTGGTTTAATTTAAGAATTCGGCCTCTGGATTTTTTCACTTTTTCATAAGATCAAAAACTCGACATAAATATATCATAGCCTGCAAATATGGCATAAACCTCGTAGGCTTCCCTTCATATGCTTTGAAAACAAAGGCACTTTTCCTTTTTGTTTCTGAATCAATCCAATACTTTCTTGACTAGATATGTCTATATATATAAACATTTGAGCATTTGTATTGCTGTCAGCTGAATTTGATGTGACCTTCGTAGTTATTTAGGACTTTGTTCAGCTGATGCTGCTGAATCTAATGAGATTCTAAAAAAATAGAATGACAATATAGGTGGTAATTTTATAAGTGACTTGTTGGTATAGAATAGCATTTTACACACTTAGGCGTCCTTTTACTAAGCTGCAGTAAAAGGGGGCCTGCAATAACATCAGCACATGTTTTTGACATGCGCTGAGGCCCCCTTTTACCACAGCGGGTAAAAGGCTGGCCATTTTTTGGGAAAAGAAATGGCCGTGCATTAAGTGAAACCAAAAAATAGGGTGGAATCCTAAAAGGGTACAATATATACAAACAAATAATGAGAGTTCCCTAATAGTCTGAATTACAGAACCAGTAGTTGTTACAGGAGGAAAAAGCCCCACAAAGCTCAAAGGTGCGGTGAGCAACAAGAGCAGGGCTGCTTCATCACTGGCATAAAAAACCTCCTGATAGGCATATATATCAAATACACAAACTGCAAAACCGTATTCCACATCAATATGAAAGTGTACTTAGTTTCAAACTGGTCTTCCTTGCACTCCTCTTTCTCAAAATGACTTTTTGAATGACAGAAAAAATGATTCACCTCCACCCGTTCCCCTCTACTGAGGATTTTGTAGACTTCAATCATATCCCCGCTCAGTCGTCTCTTTTCCAAGCTGAAGAGCCCTAACCTCTTTAGCCTTTCCTCATAGGGGAGCAGTTCCATCCCCTCTATCATTTTAGTCACTCTTCTTTGAACCTTTTCTAATACCGCTATATATTTTTTTTTTCGGTGACCAGAAATGAACTCGAGGTGAGGTTGCACCATGAAGCCAATGAAGAAATAAGACACACCAACTGAGGAAGACTATTCCAGGTATATGTTATCATAAGACAATAAACATTCAGTCTAGAATTAGGTATAGAGTAGAAATGCATAGTGAAAGCAGTTTGCTTGAGAAATAAAGATTACAAGAAGGAACATGAGGGATATCCGAGGAGGGGTAATGTGGAGTTTCAAAGTGAATGCACTTGGTGTTAATAAAAAGAACAGAATGCAAAAGTAATGGGCAGTCCATGTAGTGCTGTGAGAAGTGGGACAACATGGTTGTAACAATGCTGGAGGAAGATGAGTATGTAAATAAATTTTGAGTAAGCTGTAGCACAGAAAGACAGTTCACTATGAGGGGCATAATCAAACAGGGCGCCCAAGTTTTCCTGAAGGCGTCCTCGCAGGATGTCCTCGCGAAGGGGCGGGGAAACCTGTATTATCAAAACAAGATGGGCATCCATCTTTTGTTTCGATAATACGGTCGGGGACGCCCAAATCTCAACATTTAGATCAACCTTAGAGATGGTCGTCCTTAGAGATAGTCGTCCCCAGTTTTCAGCGATAATGGAAATCGAGGATGCCCATCTCAGAAACAACTAAATCTAAGCCATTTGGTCATGGGAGGAGCCAGCATTTGTAGTGCACTGGTCCCCCTCACATGCCAGGACTCCAACAGGGCACCCTAGGGGGCACTGCAGTGGACTTCACAAATTGCTCCCAGGTGCATAGCTCCCTTACCCCCATGCTGAGTCCCCCAAAACCCACTCCCCACAACTGTACAATACTACCATAGCCCTAAGGGGTGAAGGGCAGCACCTACATGTTGGTACAGTGGGTTTGTGGTGGGTTTTGAAGGGCTCACATTTACCACCACAAGTGTAACAGGTAGGGGGGTGGGCCTGGGTCTGCCTGCCTGCAGTGCACTGCACCCACTAAAACTGCTCCAGGGATCTGCATACTGCTGTCAGGGAGATGGGTATGATATTTGAGGCTGGCAAAACATATTTTTAAAGTTTTTTTTATTGTGGGAGGGGGTTAGTGACCACTGGGGGAGTAAGGGGAGGTCATCCCTGATTCCCTCCAGTGGTCATCTGGTCAGTTTGGGCACCTTTTTGTGGCTTATTCTCACGAAAAAATGGACCAAGTAGTCAGCCAAGTGCTCATCAGGGACGCCCTTCTTTTTTCCATTATTGGCCTAGGACACCCATGTGTTAAACACGCCTCAGTCCCGCCTTCACTATGCTTCCGACATGCCCCCATGAACTTTGGCCGTCCCTGCGGCAGAAAGCAGTTGAGGACGCCCAAAATCGGCTTTCAATTATGCCGATTTGGGCGACCCTGGGAGAAGGACACCCATCTTCCGATTTGTGTCAAAAGATGGGTGCCCTTCTCTTTTGAAAATAAGCCTGTATGAGACCTATGTGGAGGAGGTTACATTAGTCCAATGGAACGAGCTGAGAGAGTAGATAACAGCATTGGTACTGTGCTCAGAAAGGGGTAGCATTTGAAGAAATGGGAAGAAATATTAGAAGTTCAGTATTAGTCTTGTTAAACTGAGATCAGATAAAAGTTCTTTCCTTAATTTAATCTGGAATTTATATTCTACTTTTAAAACAAATAGGAGGAAATTTTTTTTTTCACTCAATGAATAATTAATCTCTGGAACTTATTACTAGAGGATATGGTAAAAGCAGTTAGCAAAGCTGGATTTTAAAAAAGTTTAGATAAGTTCCTGGAAGAAAAGTCCATAGTCTGTTATTGAGATAGAAATGGGGAAAGCCACTGCTGTCCCTGGGATTGGTTTCATAGAATTTTGCTACTATTTGGGATTCTTCCGGGTGCTTATGACTTGAATTGGCTACTGTTGGAAGCAGTATAGTGGACTATCACTCTGCCCCAGCATGGCTATTCTTATATATGTTCTTATGTTATGTTCTTTTCCAGAGATCGAGATCCAAATTTAGTGTAGATTACAATGCATCAATTACACTTGATTCTAATAAAGCACAAAAGTTCATGAGGAAAAAAAACAGATTGAGGATTCTATCGTATTCTATCTCAACAGACAAGGCATAATTATATAGTAAAATATGTTTTGTTTGTTTTTTTATATACTAAAACAAAAAAGCATTTATATCTTTTTTCTGTCTTAAAAATATCGAAAGATAGGCTACATTTTTTACTAATTATGAGTGCCTTTTAAAAAACATAGTACTATAATTGGTTTAAAATGCAAATTGACATTATGTTCCAATTTTATGGATTTCTGTCTTCAGCAGGTGTTCATCATGCACTTCCTGTTATGTAAATTCAATTTTTCTTTACCTTTGCTGGTCTTCATGCCTCTCCAGAGAACTGAAAAGATGTAGTTAGCGCAGAGAAGAAATAGTGTAATGAACCTCAAGGTTCTTAAATATTTACAGATTTCATGAATGTATAATTTTGTAGCTCTGCTTTTATATTGCTTTCCATATTGTCTAACACTCATTCATGCACAGCTGTATGTTTATTAGACATTTACACAGAATTCTCTTTAGCATCATCAATATAACAATAATATGCAGTTCTTATGTGACGGTAGCTGCGCAGTAGAATAGGAATGAGGTAGGTTTTCCATTAGAAAACCAGATTTCCAGAGATTAGTATTCCAGCTGTGTTAAATCACATTATGCTAGAACTTGGCATAATGTCTACCCAGGTGACTCCGAACTTGTTGAAACAAGTGAAAGTATTTCTTCATATGAAAGTTGAGGGATATATGCACAGATATATGCTATCATCTAAAGCAGTTGTTCTCAACTCAGTCCTTGGGTCTCACCCAGCCAGTCGGGTTTTCCGGATATCCACAAGGAATATATACAAATTAGATTTGCATGCATGACCTCTTTTGTATGCAAATCTATCTCATGCATATTCATTATGGATATCCTGAAAACTTGACTGGCTAGGTGTTTCTTGAGGACTGGGTTGAGAACAATTGACCTAAAGTAGGGCGTTTAACCCAGTCCCAAGGACACAACCATTCAATCTGGTTTCCAAGATATCCACAATGAATATGCATAAGATAGATTTGCATAGAATGGAGGTAGTGCATGGAAATGTATCTCTTGCATATTCATTGTGGGTATCCTGAAAACCTGACTAACTAGGGGGCGCCCTTTTACTAAGCTGCTGTAAAAAGTGTCCTACAATTATTTGGACGTGTGAAATTGGCAGGCGCTGGGTCAATTTTTACCATGGCTGGGGATAAAAGGCTTTTTAATTGGGCAGTAAATGGCCATGCACTAAAATCAAAAGTAGTGCATGGCTATTTACTGCCTGAGCCCTTACTGCCACCCCTTGACCTAGCGGTAAGGGCTCACATGCTAACCGCACGGTAATCATTCAGCGCACACTAATGTGGTCGCACTGCCAATTACCGCCAGGAATGCCCCACATAGTAGAAAATATAAAAATATTTTCTGCCATGGAAAACAGAGCATGCCAACTTCAAAATTACCACCGGGCACCCATGCTACCCCAGCAGTAGTATCAATTTGGCGCATGCTACTTGCGTATTAGCCCTACCGCTGCTTAGTAAAATAGTAAAAGGACCCCTAGGTGTGTCCTGAGTATTGGGTTGAGAACCCCTGACCTAAAGCAATGCAGGAACACAGGAACACTGTTGATTCAATTCACCCTGTGGAAAGCAAATCCAGATGAATGAACATAGATGTAACATCCTCCATAAAAAAGAGACAGCCCCTTTGGTACTACACTGTAAGATGGCAGCACATACGTTTGAAGATTTCTTTTGCTTCATCATAGATCGATTGTTTTCTAGTATTAGAGGAAGTGATTGGGATAGAAGATTGATGCAATTGGAACAACAATGGATCTATCACCTGAATACATTGGACCCTCGTGGGCTTAATATGGTGGAGTGGTCAGTATTTCTTTAATTAGAGCTGACATTATTTCTCAGACGCAGGCGTTTTTGATAAATTGAGCGCCATTTTGCTTTTTAGTTGCTGCGGTGTCACTGGTAGATATGTACTTTGCATTTCAATGGTATTTTTAAATGAGCAATGTTTTGAGGACGGATCCTGTATTTGTTACTTTGTAGAGTGTGAGACCAATTGAGGACTTCCCCTGAAGAAGCCGATGTGAAACGGGCTCCCGTTGGGATAGTCTGTGAGTAAGTCTCTCAGATGCTCGTTTTGTGAAACCATATGAATGATGGTGAATAATGCAGATGCAGATGTTGACCAGACCTATTAGACTTGTCCAGGATTGCAAGAATAACATCAAATAATAAAAGTAAAAAAAATATGAAAAGAGAATACAAAAGAAACACAAATAAAAAAATAGATATATATTGGATTTGGAGTTTTTTTTGAGGGTGAGCCAATGATTGAGTATAGCTGAGCCAAGAATGTTGAATTAAGTAGTTCTTATGAACAGTGTCTTGGTTTCAGCAACAACTGAGGCTCTTTTTCCTCCTGCCTAGATATATGAATGGTTAGATACAACAATTTATTATGACTTGTTGATATAGATTTCCTGAACATACTAGCAAGCTGGGACTGATCACCATGTTTGAGTAATGTCATAAGTTTCCTCAGTTACCTTGAATATGAATATTAGGTCGTTATTTGAGCTAATGTGCCTCCTTTATTTTATAAGGCAGGGGGATTGTCAGGATTGAGGGAAAATTGAATTCTTTACTTAATTGTATGGGGGGGGGGGGGTGGATAATGCAATAGATTTGGAGTTCAATCTACTAGGTTAACCAGTGGCCTGCTCTTTCTAGTGAGAGTAGGATAGAGATATGCATTTGTGTGAAACAATATGGTAAATAAAAATGGCATTTCTCTTTTCATTTCTAACCTGAATTGATAGGAATAAACCATAAAATAGCAGGTTTATTTCTAGCATTATTATGTTATTTAACATTTTTTCCAGTATTGGTAGCCCACCTTATCAGTAGACCCTTCATCTGAGTAGCAGCACTTGCTGCTCAGATAAATACTGTTAACTGGGGCCAGACACTGATTTTCAGTGGCATTATCCAGATGGCAGTGGAGGAACGGAGACTGGATAGAGCTGGAATTATCTGGATAGTGGTGATATTCAGCTCTGGTATCTGGATAATGAAGGTCAACAAAAGAGCTGCCCTAATTTATCTGAATTGCTCTCCAGACACTGAAAAGTGCCATTATCCAGAAAACAGTGGTGGTCAGTGGTATACCAGATACTCAACACTGACATCTGGATAGCAGCTAGTACTGAATACCCAGATATACATTTATAGAGTTCAATATAAAGTTTTATTTTTGATACATCAGGCTCTATATTTATCTGTGCCATTTTATTTTTTCAAAATTGTATGTGTCTATTGTCCGAAAAGATCTTTGAGATCAGAGCATGCTATACGGTTACCATTAGACCTAGCGGTGAAAGTCAATTATGCTGATTTCAGATCCTCAACCTTTTCAGTTGCGGGTGCTCAGATGTGGAATGCACTTCCTGGTCAAATCCTCTTATGTAGTAATGTAGTGCAATTAAAAAAAAAATTGTTAAAGACACAGCTATTTGTTGCAGCTTTTCTTTAGGAGTAAACTGCTATGACTTTTTGGTGTGGACGAGCAGCATTTTCTGTCTGGCGATTTGTAACGGTTGTCATGTTATTTTCTGTTTTCATTTTTGTATGCTTGTTTTTAATTATGTATGGTTCCTTGGAAACCATCTAGGTTTTAGGTGGTATTTTAATATCCTATATAATAAAACACACCTCCAACGTTCTGAAGCTGACTGCATAGACATAAGCCTTGAGGCATTCGTGCTTCTGTATCCATCTCCTGAAATGATGACGTCTCCCACTTCCAGGTGCGTCAGCAGCGACAGTGCTCAATCACAACATAGCAGCGCGAGCCAACTCCGTCTCGTACCTGTGCTGACAGGGGACCCCAACCCCCAACAGCCGAAGTCCTCTTCTCGGCTGCCACGGCGTTGCTTTCTGAATGATCTGATCAAGTTTCTGTGCATGCGTCTGACATCAGACGCACGCACAGAAACTTGATCAGACCATTCAGCAAGCAATGCCGGCACAGACGAGAAGAGGATTTCGGCTGTCGGGGGTTGGGGTCCCCCGTCAGCACAGGTACACGACGGCGGCGGGGGAGGCTTTTTGGCAGAAAGGGGGGGTCGAGAGGGTCACGGCAGGGGGGCCAGGGGTCAGTAACGTGGAGGGGGAGGTGTTGAAATCGGAGGGAGGGAGGGGGAGTCTGTAACTCGGTGGGAGGGGCGTGAGGGGGCCTTGAACTGGAAGGGAGGGAGGGGGTCTGGCACTCGAAAGGAAGGAAGGAAGGAAGGGAGGGAGGGAGGCATGGGTCTCGGAGGGGACAGAGCGAGACAGCAAGGGAGGGTGGGGAATTACCTTGCTAGTGCCCGTTTCATTGCCTACCGAAATGGGCCTTTTTTTACTAGTAACTAAATAACTAAAAGCTGAGGCAGTATTTAAAAGAAATGCCAACCACTGAGTTTAAATATTAAACTTCAAAATATCTACTTGGGGGAGGGGGGGGGGAATTATCAACGTGGGCCAAGGTTAAGATGTGTTATTTTACCACTATCTTGTGCTATATTAGTATAAGTTTCATTTTATGTGATGAGACTTAGGGGCCCTTTTACAAAGCTTACCAGAGTAAAAAAATGTCTTACCTTGGGGCGTGCTCAGACTCAGTAATTTTGGGATTGGTGTACACTGCTCCCATGCTAAACAACAATATATGTATATTTTTTGCACTGGGGTCAGGTCTGGGGGTGAAGAGTGGGTGTGCTCAGTGCTAATAAGTTAGTTCATGGGCATTGCTGTGCGCTGATTAGCGCAGGTTTAGCACATGATTCCCTACTGCCTACAAAATAGGTAGCGGTAGGAGCTCATATGGTAATGGGAAAATTAATGTGTGGCCATTAATAAGAATAATATAAGCAACTAGGAAAAAATGCCCGTTTCTGAGCGGAATGAAACGGGCGCTAGCAAGGGGCCCCCTCCCTCCGTCCCTCGAAGCTACTTGCCTTGTTCGCCCTCCCTCCGTCCATCGAAGCTACTTGCCTTGTTCGCTGTGGGCCGTTTCGGCCCTCGAGTGTCAATAGCTCCGCCCTCAATGTCATGATGTTTTGACGCGTCATGACGTTTTGACGCGAGGGCGGTGCAGGCACTCCAGGGCACACCGGATATCTCGGGCGCCTCAACTTCCGTGGAGGCTTCAGAACGTTGGGGTTGCCTTTTATATATATAGAAGATGGCCATTTTACCCGAGCAGTAAATATAACCTTAGCGCATGGGAATGACCCATATAAGGCCACTTTTTACCACTGTTTGGTAGAGGGCCCCTTAGTTACTAATAACTGGGATTAACAAGAAAATAACATGTCTTAATGGTAGCCCATGTTGATGACTTCCCCTTTAAGCATTCTTAATTATTTACATATGTAAACAAGCTTTTCGCAGGTATAAATGATGCCTGTTTAGATGCTAGTATTGTAGTTTCAAATTGTTAACATTTTATTATTGCTATTTTTAAATGCTATGCATAAGTTATTGCTTATTAATGTACAGATATTGAATGTCCAAGGAATGATTTTGGGCCAGAATTTGTTTGAGGGAGAGGATAATCAAATCAAACATTACATAAAATAACAAAATATAATTGGACATAAACACACTTTAAATCATGCAGTATCTAGCATGCTTTAAAAATGTGGTTTTGCTAGCTTTGGACAATTTGGCAACAGAGCAGTTTGCTAAAAATGTAGTCCTCAGAATTTGTTAGGGCTGCATGAGCAGATCTGTGGCATTTCTGTAAATTTACGTTGCCTTTCATTCCAGTAGATGTGAGCTACTTCATTTTTAGCATGTGGTGATGGACACATAAAGGGAGAATAGGTGATTTTGTCTTTTTTCCTTTACTCCTAGCTAGAATCACAGTCTGAGCATTCTCTGAAAGCTTTGTTTACCCAATTACATTGCTGGTGATGCCAGCAGAATATCAGGACAGATAAGTTTTACAGGGATTAATTTGAATAACCCATGCAGGTGCAGGGTCCATAGGTACTTTTGTATCCATTTTCTAAATAGTGCACAAAAATAAACATTCAGCACTCCTTTTTTAAAGATGCATTAGTGTTTTTGGCACACACTAAAAATAAGCATGTGCTAAATGCTAGAGATGCCCATATATTCCTATGGGTGTATCTAGCATTTAGCTCAATCTAATCATTAGCATGCGCTAAAAATGCTAGTGTGCCTTTGTAAATGACCCCCTCAGTTGGGTGTGTGGATATAGAATAGGGTCATTTATGTGTAACTTAATTGGCTCAATAGGCACTTAATTGGCAATAGTTATCAGTATTTGGCCTTAACAAGTGCTAATTGGCACTAGTTAGTATTTACATGCATAATTGTTCTGTACTCCTGTTCAATGCATAGCACACCTTTGGCTGGCTGAATGCTAAGCATAAAAATGAGGACTTAAGCTAATATTGTACAATGACAGTTCTGTGCAGAACTGTTGTTATACAATTTGCACTTAGTGGTAAATTCTATATATGGCACCAAACAAAAGCGCTATTGTATAAGCTACACTTAAAGGGACCATTTTATAAAGCAGTATTGCCTTATTGCCTTGTTATCATCTATAATTGGTAAGTAATAAAGACTTTTCCTTTAGAAGAAACAGTCTCCATCCTCTCTAATTTCTCCATTCTATCTGTCTATTCTGTCGCACTATATCTTGGGAATGGCTGGTCCACTGTATCTTAGGGTAAGTGTTAGGAGACAGAAACCCTATTGCTTCACCTGTCCAAATTATTATATTCCTTATGATAAGGGGAAGGGTAAGAGAGAAAAATATCACTGCCTACTCTGGGACTGGGTAATGATCAGGGGAGGACCGTATTATGGCCCTCTCTAAGACTTCACTATAAACATATGAGTTTACTACTCGCTAAAAAGGAAGTACTGCTGGACTACCACAGCAGCACGGCAGTAGTTCTCACCCCCAGCGCTCTGTCATATCCAGTGCTACAAAAATATTTTTATGTTTGTAGCGCCGGTGTGTACCCGATGGTAATAGGGCAGTGCCATGCGTTGCCCAGTTACAGTTGGGTTAGCGTGGGAGCCCTTACCGCCACCTCAGTGGGTGGTGTTAAGGTCTCCCTCCCCCCCAAATGGCCATGCGGCAAGTGCTTTACTTGTCACATGGCCATTTCCTAAAGAAAAGAAAGACATAACCTTTTACCCGCTGCAGTAAAAGGGGGCCTCGGCGCACGTCAAAAGCACACTCCAATGCCAGCACAGGACTTCTTGCGCCAAAGCTTGGTAAAGGGGGCCCAAAGTTAGGTGCAGTTTATAGAATAGCACGTAAGCCCAGGAGCCGTACCTAACTTTAGGCACGGCCATTTGCACCAACTGAAAC
The DNA here is from genome assembly GCF_901765095.1 of Microcaecilia unicolor. NCBI lineage: Eukaryota > Metazoa > Chordata > Amphibia > Gymnophiona > Siphonopidae > Microcaecilia > Microcaecilia unicolor. The sequence goes on along the minus strand of NC_044036.1, from coordinate 57,233,806 downwards.
ATTGTGCAAATCTTTACAGGATCTTTACACATCCTGATTTCACCCATGACCCTCTCATTTCTGCACCCCCTTTTTCAACTCGCATATAAAATATATTCCAATTAAATCCAATTAGTGTCAATAATTGCTTGTTAACAAGCCAATTATGTGTGCTAATTAGCTCATCATTCAATTAAATTGTACATGCAAACTTTTATTCAGGTGTTAGCGCCCTGTATCTCAGTGCTTAACTTTAGGTGCTCTTTACTGAATCTACCCTATTACCTTGTAGTTAATTTTCAAAGAGTCAGTATGAAAAGAATTTCCTACTGAAACTTAGTTACAAAATATGCATACAATAAAAGCATCTGGATGTTTAACACTCCATTTCAGCTAGTTGACTGTATATTTGGGAAAAAAAAAAACCTTGATTATACAATCAAGTCTTTTTTAATTGAAATTTCAACTTAATTTAAACAAGCAATCAACAAGAACCAGAAAATAGGATAACAAAAGGTAATAATATTATATCAATAGCAAAAAGTAATAATTATAAAATCACTATCCCCTCTTAGACCCCAAAACCGGGGAGAGGTAGCAATTAGAAAACTACAAAAGAGATCTAGGTGGGAAAAACAGATTCAAGATGGCGTTCGAGCAGGACGTGTAGCAAAGACGCTCCCAGAACTTCTTTCTTTTTTGGATAAAAATTTCCTCTTAAACATGCCGAAAAGGAAAGGAAAGCTAAGGGGATCGCCTCTCCCAAAGCAAAATCCTACCTTGCCTGGGCAGCAAACTTTGACTGCATTTCTGGCATCTACTCCGATCGCGGACGTTTCCGCTAGCGAGGCAGGGAAGAGCCCCGCTCAGGAGAGCGAACTCTCACTCAGTCCGTTAGGACCTTCAACCCCGACGCTTTCGCATACTTCCGGAAGGGCTGTACCGAATCAAACTGGAAGTGAAGATTCGAAGGAGCGGCGCCCTCAGGAATTGCCTGCGAAGCCTGGAGAAAACCTGGGATTAGCTAAGGGAGTCCAGCGGACGCTAGAAACAACTACGGGGGAAACTATGGAGGCATTGCCTGTAACATTGATGCCAGAAGAAATTTCTGTTTGCTTATTGGCGATTCAACCGCTAGTAAAGCCCGCAGTAGTGTCGTTGGAATCAATCTGGACAGCATTGGAGTCCCTCCACAAGGTCTGTACCTCCTTTATAACATTATTCTTGAATAATGCTTCACAGATAAACTCTATCAAAGGACAAATGGAGAGGATAATATCAAAGCAAACTAACTTAGAGACGCAAATTGGGGAAATATCGCAACAACAGACCCACATGTTGGGAGATTGTGTTTCTCTTCAAAGGAAAATAGAAAATATGGAAAACTTGTCAAAAAATTTGAATTTACGACTGCTAAATTTCCCTAAGTCTCAGTTTGTTGCTCCGAAGGATATGTTTGCTAAATTTCTTAAAGAGATATATAACTATTCAGATCAATCAATCCCCCCCTCTTCAAAAAATTTATTACGTGGAAATGAAACTCTCTCTTTCTACTTCTAAACAAGACACTTCTCCTGAAAAGTTGGATTTGACGAACTTTTTAGAGCGGTCTGTCGACAATACAGAGACTAGAGCAACTCTATAACATTTGTTTTTTTGCAAGACAAGGAATCCTTATTGAGACTTTACTTTAAAAAGATCCATCCTGATTTTAAAGGAGGCAAGGTCTCTATGTTTCCAGACATAGCTCGATGGACTCAACAAAGGCGGAAAAAGTTCCTGCTCATGAAACAAGAATCTTTAAATGTTGGGGCAGTTTTTCAGTTACGTTTTCCTTGTAAATGTTTATTGATATTCAAGGATACAAAATATGTATTCTTTGATCCTGAACAATTGAGGTCATTCCTTGATAAGAGGAGAGAACAATGTTAATTCCATATTGGTTTTGGGTTTTGTAATTTAGGAGAGCCACTGCTTGATATTCCTTTGTTTCTAATCAGTAATACCAGCTTCTGATGGTTTTATTTAATCTTGAATCTCATTTTTGAGGACTGTAGTAACCAAATTAAGAGTATATTTGATTATTTACTGTATTCCTAAGAGCGAATTGTTCGTATTTGGTGTATCTTCTCAAAGAAGTTTATTCTTTGTATAACTATTAAAATTATAAATAAAAATTAAAAAATAAAGAAAACTACAAAAGAAAGAATTGGAACTATAGCATATAACAATTAAAGTAAAGGCCTAAAGTACAAGATATAGTGGGATTAGAAAAGATTGAAAGAAGAGCCACCAAAATGATAAGAGGATGAAACTGCTCTTGTATGAGGAAAGGCTATAGAGGTTAGTGCTCTTCAGCTTGGAAAAGAGATGGCTGATGAGGGGTATGATTGAGGTCTACAAAATCCTGAGTGGTGTGGAGCAGGTGGAGGTGAATCAGTTTTTCTCTCATTCAAAAAGTACAAAGACTAGGGGATACTCAATGAAATTGTATGGCCACTGTTTGGAAAACAGGATACTGGGCTAGATGAACCATTGGTCTGACTCAGTATGGCTACTCTTATGTTCTTATGTACTTTTAAAACAAATAGAAGGAAATATATTTTCATTCAAAGAAGTCGTTGCCGGAGGATGTGGTACCTGGTTTTAAAAAAGGTTTTGACAAATTCCTGGAGAAAAAGTCATAGCCTGTTATTGAGATGGATGTGGGAGAAGCCACTGCTTGCCCTGGGATTGATAATGTGGAATGTTGCTACTAATTGTGTTTCTGCCAGGTACTTGTGACTTGGATTGGCCACTGCTAGAAGAAGGATACTGGGCTAGATGGACCATTGGTCTGACCTAGTATGACTGTTGTTGTGTTCTATTCCATTGCCCATTTCTTTGAAGGTGAAATATCCTCTTTCCCAAAGGTATAATCATTGTCTTGGAACAAACTTAGGGCCATGTTTACTATGGGGTGCTAGCATTTTTAGCTAGTGCTAAAAATTAGCACACGCTAACATTAGAACCATCCATATATTCCTAAAGATGTCTCTAGCATTAGCATGCATTCATTTTTAGCGCATGCTAAAAATGTTAGCATGCCTATGGCATGGCTTAGTAAATAGGGCCCTTGGGGACCTTTTACAGAGTGGCAGTAAGCCCAATGCGGGCTTACTGTTCGCTCTTCCGGGACTACCGTTGGCCCAACGTGCTGCTGGCAGAAGTCCTGGCCTGAATGCATGGCATTTCTGGGGGGAAAAAAGAAAACCTCCAGAAATGGCTTGCATGGCGATAATCCGGTGGTAATTGTGTACCGTCCCTTGCTGCCCAGTTACCACCAGGTTAGCTTAGGAGCCTTTATTGCCACCTAGTATCAAGGAAATGTTTTAATTGAGCTGGGCCATCATATCATGAAAATTAGCCAAACATTTTAAAGGAAAAAACACATACACAAAAAATTGACCATTCTTGACAATCGTCTACACTCCTATTTTCCCTCCCTTGATTCATGTCTATACCCAGGATATCCCTTCTTTTTTGCCGTGATAAAACTACCCACATACTGAACTAGTTAACTAGATTTACAGTAGCTGCTCTAAGAGCTGCAATTTTAATCTTGGAAGGTCTTGTTGGGTAGATCTTTTGCAACCTCTAAATATGATATGTGACTAAACCAGCATCAACAGGGATTATGTGAGTTTCCTGACATATGCAAGACTTTTTAGTTACATATTTATTGTAGATCTAGGCTATGGGGTTTTTTTTTCACTGTACTCAAGGACTACCCTGAAATAGCTCAAAATTCAGAATTTGCATGAATGGAACTCTTAGATTATATTTTGAACTTTTCATAAACCAAGCAAAATGTAAATATTTAAATATATGATTTTACATTACTAATACCAGTGATGTTAAACACATGTCCTGTTTCATACAATATATTCTACTGCACTGAACTGTTTGCTTCAGTTGCCTATGAGCACATACAGTTAACTCTCCATATTGTTATTATAAAAGAAGTTAAAACAAATCAGCAAATTATTTGGAGAGAGATGATAGTGAAAAGCTAATATTTTAAAAATACAAATTTTTGGAACAACTGCAATCTCTTCCTCGAGTTATACATTAAAAAATATTAGCAAGTGACCTTAAAACAGGTAGTTGTAAGTAAGGTCTTGCAATCCTTTTTTTTTTTTTTTTAAGAAGAAGTGAAAAAATAGACAGTGCAAAAAACTACAGACTGCATCCATAGAAGTAAGCCCATCAAGAATTGGATTTTCATTTGACTGTTATCCAGTTCAGTGAATGGTTTTAGAGCTAGATGCATCAACCAAACGTTAAAAAAATCAAAAAAAGTAAAAGTCCTTAACGAATTTTAAAAAACGAACAATGCACCAAACAAAAAACAAGTCGCACATGTTTGGTGTGGTATTGTAAAGTACAATGCATCAAACTGGTGTAATCCCCGTCGGTAATCGGCCTCTAAAGCTTGCGCAGAACAGCCAAGCGTTATGCTGGCTGCTCTGCGCATGCCACAAACTTCAAAAAAACAAAACACAAACACGTGGATCGGGAGGGGGCAAAGGCGCTCATCAGGAGCATCCTGTATGGACTGCCTTGCCCCCCCCGCCCCCCGCCCGAGGTCGCTGCTGCTCCCCGCTTCCCCCTGCATTCAATAAAAAAAACCAAAACAAAATTTAAAACTTTAGCAGCCCCGGGCCCCCCTCCCTTCCTTTCTCTCAACTCTTTCTCCCCACAGCTTCGCCTCTGCCATCTTCCGTCCCATGCCCCGCCCCCGCCGCCACCCCTGAGGTCGTCACCACCGCTCCCCCCTCCGCCTTATTGGGCCTGCGCAGTACCTCTCACCTCTGTGTGAAGGCGCTGCATGGGCAAGAAGAACAGCTGATGCCTCAAGTCTTTGCGTCTCTCCTTTCCTCCTGGGCCCGCCCCCCATAGTTACTTACGTCAGACGGGGGCGGGCCCAGGAAAGGAGAGACGCGAAGACTCGAGGCACCTTATTTGCTCATCCTAAACATAGCTATTAAAAAAACAAACAAACTTATAAATAGCATAGGAACTGTAGGACTTTATTAATTAATGTGCATTAACTCATGCTAATTCAACTGCAGCACATACAACTCCATTTTACACAGTCCATAGAAGCAAGAATTGAGTTGTGTAGGTCAATGTGTCTTAAGTTTCATCAGTATTTTAGAACAAAACCTACCGACATAGAGCCTATTTTAAAATACAGGAGAAATCGACATTTATGTGCAGGGTGCAAGCTGCACAAACATCCATTTTACAAAAATAAATATATAAAATATTGGCGGCTCAAAGCTAGCACACATCCAGTTGTGTTGGCAATGGCTACATAACCATTTATCTGCTGGTACATAACCAGTTATCTTTTGTAACCCTAGACACATAACCAGTTATTATCCCGAAGCTGTCACAGTGACCGTTTTTTTTCTCACCATTGCTTTCAATGGAAGTAAAATATGGTCAATGAAAGTAAAATATGGACTTGCACAATCTGTACTCTTTTTTTCTGGAAACATATGGTAACCATAATCTTGGAGGGGGGGGGGGACAAAACCATTAGAGAATTAAGGGGACAACCTACCCTAATCAGGCCAATATCTTGTTCTTGGGTGCCATCTTAAAGAGGCCAGTGCTATCAAAAAGACGAACAGCTCAGGGGTTTCCCCTACTCCTTCCCCTCTATTCCTCCCATCCTTGAGCTGCTCAATAGGAGTTGTTTACAAATTCTAAATATTCTTGTAGTAGGTTTAACTCCTGATGTTGATCTTTTAGGACATAAGGGGCCAAAGCAGTGTCACTGAATATGAGCTCTGACTACTCATAAAAATAATAGGCAGGTCAGCAACAGTACAGGGGGGTGGCATTGGGGAGGAGCCGGCAGTTATGTGAGTGCCAGCACCCACATAGCTTTGTGTGTGAATTTAGGACAGCTGAAAAGCTGTTCTAATTCAGACCACTAAGCTATATATAGGTGCCGGTGCTGAATGTTGCAGAGAACCGTATAACTTTTTTTAATTTAGTGCCCGTGATGCCCCTTTCACCCCTGAAAACCCTCCCTCCTTCTCTCACCCTCTCCCATTTCCAGCCCAAGCCCTATAGAAGGCCCCTGGAACATTGCCCCCCCCCCACTACTCATGGTCTAGGTAAGCCTCACAGGTCTACGTTTGCTCCCTGGTTGCCCAGTGGGGTGTTGGGGACAGGAGCAAGGCTCCCTCACTCCTGCCACATTTGGCTGCCATTTTCTCAAGCCAATCACAAGATGCAGGAGCGAGGGGGCCTCGATCTTCCCACTAGACCACCAGTGAGCAAAGTTATGCCTAGGGGTATGGGGTGGCTGTAACATTCTGGGGGGGGGGGGGGCTCCTAAATAGTTCAAGCTGGGGTATGGGGGAAGGGGAAGGAAAGAGGGGGCTTTCGGATGGCCAGGAGGGGGATCACAGGCACTAAAATTATCTATCTATCTATCTATCTATCTATCTATCTATCTATCTATCTATCTATCTATCTATCTATCTATCTATGCCTTGGCTAATATTCAGCTGGGGCCCACATAACTGTCTTATACAGGCAATGGCTGAATATTGGCAGGGACCCACATAATGTTCTGGCAGGCACTGTGGGATATTCAGTTCCGGTGTGCACACATCGCCTGGCACTGAATATCCAGGACTAAATTAGCCGATGACACTCAGCATTTAAAAACAACCTCTCCTTAAGTATTGCATTTACTTCTGGGAGCCGTATCTCAAAAAAGATATAGCAGAATTAGAAAACGTTCAAAGAAGAACAACCAAAATGATAAAAGAAAATGAAACTCCTCTCATATGAGGAAAGGCTAAAGAGGTTAGGGTTCTTCAGCTTGGAAAAGAGATGGATGAGGGGAGATATGATAAAGGTCTACAAAATCCTGACTGGTGTAGGAGTAGAAGTAAATCGATTTTTTACTCGTTCCAAAAGTGCAAAGACTAAAGAACACTCGAGAAAGTTACAAGAAAATACTTTTAAAACAAATAGGAGGAAATATGTTTTCACTCAATGAATAAAACTCTGTAACTCTTTGCTGGGGTATGTAGGGAAAGGGAAATGGGACTTGATATACTGCCTTCCTGAGGTTTTTTTTTTTTTTTTTTTTGCAACTACATTCGAAGCAGTTTACATATATTCAGGTACTTATTTTGTACCTGGGGCAATGGAGGGTTAAGTGACTTGCCCAGAGTCACAAGGAGCTGCAGTGGGAATTGAACTCAGTTCCCTAGGATCAAAGCCCACTGCACTAACCACTAGGCTACTCCTCCACTCCATGCAGTAACAGTGGTTACATATCTGGGTTTAAAAAAGGTTTGGACAAGTTCCTGGAGAAAAAGTCCATAGTCTGCTATTGAGACAGATATGGAGAAGCCACTGTTCACCCTGGGATTGGTAGCATGGAATACTGCCATGATTTGGGTTTCTGCCAGGTACTTGTGACCTGGCTTGGCCACTGTTGGAAACAGGATACTGGGCTATATAGACCATTGGTCTGACCAAGCATGGCTACTCTTATGTTCTAATATTCTTATGACCACAGCCATCTGAATATCAGCTGGAGGGGGGAAGTTATCAAGTTGCATTAAGGATTTAAGTCATATGGGGGTCTTTTACAAAGGCGAGCTAATGATTAGCGCACAAACATTAGAGATGTCCATAGGAATATATGATCATTTAGCGTACGGTTACTTTTAGTGTGCGCTAAAAATGCTAGCACATCTTAGTAAAAGGACCCCATGATTTGGCCCTTAACGTAACTTAAAGGTCCCTATTTCAGCTTGATCAAATTTACCGTGGTAAAAATTTGAATCATCGCAGGTTGCAGAGCTTAACATCCAAGAAGGAGACCTTGTCCTGATCAAAGGCAATCAAGCTTAATGCAGCAATTAGCCTTCAGGGCTTGTCGTCAAGACCCTTCCTAGCTAAAATGGTAAAGTCTGCAAGATGGAAGTGAAGACTGTTAATTAAGGAACAGTGAAGACCTTCATCCGACCAGTTACTGAAGTGGTGCTCCTCATACCTCATGAAAACACATGAGATCTGTGAACCCTTGTCCACTCCAGAGGCTTTTTTTTTTCATTCTGTCTTTTATGTTGTTTGTTTTGAGGTGTATGTTTCTCATTTCGGCTTCTGTGAGACAGAAAGAAGAAGTTGCCTGGACAAAAGAGAGCCTGAGATGACAAGAAGTTTGTCAAGCAACAAAAGATCCAGCTTACATGGACTTGCATGCCTAAAATGTTTAGTTATTGGTAAAGGGTTAATAATGGTAACTACCAATACCAGGCAGGGAGTGTTTTACCCACATTACATGGGTCAGTTTGTGCTGTCAGTGTATAACAGATTACATGTCTGTATATTTATTAAGCTATATATAATGGACCAGGTCCCTGCATTCCTGCAGTCCAATGTGATAAGACTTTCTGAACATCTTTGGGGCTTTGAGGTTACCCCCTATATCTTGGCATGCTGGGAGGAGTAGATTTCCCCCTTACTCCAATTGATCTCCTGAGGTAAATAGAAAAGATATGGTAACTTGTTAGAGAACTGTGCCTAGGTCATAGATCCAGCATGTAGAGAGCTTGAACTCTCCATGCTGCGATAGTAAATGTCTGCTTCGATTTCCTCTCAGAGTTAGTAATCCATAGTGGTTTTTCACCTGCTGTGGCTGCTACTGTAGTTGCTGTTAGTGCTGAGTTTGAGTATTTCATATTACCAGCCACTGACAGTTCCTCCTTTCTGGGAGAGGGCTAATCACACAGACTCATTCTATGTGTACAGAATCCCTAATCTGGTTCAATATAACTGTAACTGATTGACTGTTTATCTTGTCTTCAACTGTATTAAATAAGGAACTGGATTAAGGATTGGAGTCTCTTCTTTGGTAATAAGCAAACCCATGTTTAACTCTGAATATACTCCAGGAACCTTTTAGAAAGTCACAGGAGGACTAATGCACGGGTAGGATACTATCCTGCTTATAATCGAAAGAGAAAAATGCCTATATTGTGACCCAAATCGGGAGATAGACGTTTATCTCACAAAAACGAATAAAGCGGTATAATCAAAAGCCGAATTTGGACGTTTTCAACTGCACTCCGTCGCGGATGCGGACAATGTTGATGGGGGCGTGTCGAAGGTGTGGTGAAGGCAGAACTGGGGCGTGGTTATCGGGCGATCAGAGATGGGCGCCTTTCGCCGATAATGAAAAAAAAATATGCGTTTTTAGCGAGAATTTAGGGCACTTTTCCTGGACCCTGTTTTTCCACGAATAAGGCCCCAAAAAGTGCCCTAAATGACCAGATGACCACTGGAGGGAATCGGGGATGACCTCCCCTGACTCCCCCAGTAGTCACGAACCCCCTCCCACCACAAAATATGCCGTTTCACAACTTTTTATTTTCACCCTCAAATGTCATACCCACCTCCCTGGCAGCAGTATGCAGGTCACTGGAGCAGTGGACTTCAGGCAGGTGGACCCAGGCTCATCCCCCCCCCCCCACCTGTTACACTTGTGCTGGTAAATGGGAGCCCTCCAAACCGCCCCCCAAACCCACTGTACCCACGTGTAGGTGCCCCCCTTCACCCCTTAGGGCTATAGTAATGGTGTAGACTTGTGGGCAGTGGGTTTTGAGGGGGATTTTGGGGGCTCAACACCGAAGGGAAGGGTGCTATGCACCTGGGAGCTGTTTTACCTTTTTTTTTTTTTTTTTGTAAAAGTGCCCCCTAGGGTGCCCGGTTGGTGTCCTGGCATGTGAGGTGGACCGGTGCAGTACGAATCCTGGCCCCTCCCATGAATAAATGTCTTGGAGTTATTCGTTTTTGAGCTGGGCGTTTTCGGTTTCCATTATCGCTGAAAAACAAAAACGCCCAGCTCAAAAAAAGATAAACGTCCATGTTTTTTCGAAAATACGATTCGGTCCGCCCCTTCACGGACCCGTTCTCGGAGATAAACGCCCATGGAGATAGGCGTTTCTGTTCGATTATGCCCCTCTATGGTACTTTGTAAGTCTAAGGGCCCTGTTTACAAAGATATACTAACGTTTTTAGTGCTTGCTAAAAATTAGTGCATGCTAACCATGTAGATGCTCATAGGAATATTATGGGCATCTATATGGTTAGTACATTCTATTTTTTAGTGCACACTAAAAACAGTAATGCACCTTTGTAAACAGGACTCTAAGTGCTTTGAAAATACACCTCTTAGTAACCTATGGAGCTTTGTAAGTCTAAGTGCTTTAGAAATGAGCCCTATAGTGGAATTAAAAAAGGTATAGAGAAGGATGACGAAAATGATAAAAAGGATGGGACGATTTCCTTATGAGGAAAGGCAAAGAGGCTACGACTCTTCAGCTTGGAGAAGAGATGAATAAGGGGAGGTATGAGTGGAGTAGAATGAGTAGAAGATAATCGCTTGTGTACTTTTTGGAATTAATTTCCAAAAATGTGGTAAAATCAGTTTGTTTAGCAGGGTGTAAAGGAGGTTTGGACCATTTCCTAAAAGAAAAGTCCATAAGCCATTATTAAGATGGACTTGGGAAAATCCAGTGCTTATACCGGACATGATGGACCTTCAGTATATCCTGGTATGGAAATGTTTATGTTCTTATGACCTTGAAGATGCACTTGGTATGTGGAATGACTTGCTGATAAATTCTTTTGACTATATAGACTCTTAAAAAAAAAAGAGAGCATGAGAGAGAGGGGGGAGGGAGGAAGGGAGGAAGAGAGATCTAATATTTCTCCTTGGTTTAATGTTGGTTTAATGTTGACTGGAAACATCAAAAAAGATTGGTACATATTGCAGAACATTTATGGAGAAAAACAAGGCTTGCAGTTGATGTATTGTTAGCAACATCTCTGTTGGAAAACATATGACAGCAGGTAGATGCTATAAGATCCTCTTACTTACAAAAATTAGACCTTTTAAACCAACAAACTCAGTTATTTACCACAGTTAAATCGTTGATTGAAAAAGATATAGGAATAGCAGTGTCTTATTTTTTTACTGAAGACCATTTTGCAGATGCCTGTACCAAAAAACACTGATGTTTCTTCTTGCTTTGATACTGTACCTATTACATCAATCTCTCCAGATGTATCTAAGTCTGTAATTTAGTCTCAGTTTACACTATTATCGTCTTCTCAATTGTTATGTATTTTTGGATTCTGTCAGTTCTAAAGCCTCATCCATGGATGGTTGTTCTCCTTCTGTTCTTAAGGTTATGAAAAAGCATTGCTTCTTTTTTGACAGAATTGATCCATTCATCTTTTAAAATGGATCAAATTCCATCTCATCTTAAAACTGTTGTTGTCCATCCTGTTCCAAAAGTAGAGATATTAATTTCTATACTGTCATTAAATCAATTGATTGATTGGCTTTTTTTCGAAATAACTAACATCTTGGATGATCATCAGCATGGATTTGGAAGACTATGCAGTATGGAAAACTTAGCATTGTCTACAGTTGATGCTACCAAGTTATGGTTTGATAAAGGTGAAATTTATTTTGGTTGCATTAGACATTACAGCAGCATTTGATACTCTCTAAACCATGAAGTTCTTCTTAACAAATTGATAACTATTGCGTTGGGTGGAACAATTATTGACTAGTTTTGGTCTTATTTTACTAGTAGAACTCAGAAATTAGTTTTAAAGGATTCAACCACAGAGAGATATCCTGTGACTACAGGAATCCCTCAAGGGTCAACATTTTCAGCTACTTTATTTAATATATATATATATATATATATATATATATATATATATATATATATATATATATATACTGCCTCTCTGTACTCTGTTAAAGGAGCTTGATGTTGCTTATTGACTGTATGCAGATGGTACCAAATTCTACAAATGATACTGAAATATCAGCGCAAAAAAAATAGCTCTTAGCTATTCTGTAAACAGCACTCAAAATTAGGCGCCATTTATAGAATAGTGCACAAGCACTTTTAAGCAGAAGCACTTATATCAGCTGAACCCTGATATAAACTCTTATGCCTAAGGGTGTCTTTTACTAAGGGTTAGCTCGATTTATCTGCAGCAGGGCCCATAGGAATAAAATGGGGCCTACTGCAGAAAACTTGAGCTAAGCTTTAGTAAAAGACCACCTCAATTAGGTGAAGATCCCCCTTATTCTATAACTGAGCTCATAAATTGCAGGAACACCCTATTTGCCCATGACCTTCCCATGGCTGTACTCCCTTTTTGGAACCATGTGTAAATTTGGGAGCATAAATATGCACATGTAAAATTCAATTAATTTCAATAAGCCCTGATTATTTATTTATTTATTTGTAGCATTTGTATCCCACATTTTCACACCAATTTGCAGGCTCAATGTGGCTTACATTTGCCGTAATGGCGGTTGCCATTTCCGGATTCAATTATTGTCACTAATTGGTTTATTCAACATAATTGCGCAAATAAACCAGGTACATGCAAATTTGGTAATTTAAAGTACCATTTACAGAATTTGGGGGATGATGTGCTATTTGTTTTCCCTTTCAAAGGCAATAATGATGATGCTTTATTTACAGCTAAATCTGGACTGTTAAGGATTCAAAGTTGCAAGGTAGTTAAACACCTGGCAATTAATTTAGCTAAGACAGAAATTGTTACTTTTAACACAAGGCTTGCAAATCTCCCCTCTATCTCCTGAACCTGATTTAAAGTTTGGGAGTGATTTTATATACTTCTCTTCCTACGAAACCATTTCTCAAAAATTAGATTTTGACTTCATACTATTGGTTATTCATTATAGAAAAACTGAAAATGATTCCCTTTTAGAGTAGTCCGACTTTAGAACACTTCTTCAGATTGAATTATTGTAATTCTTTACTCTTTGGCATGCCAGCAACTATGTTTAAAACTCAAGTTATTCAGAATTCAGCCATTCGAACATATCAATCGTGTTCTTTCCTCTTTTCACTGGCTTCCAGTATTTTGGCATGTTGAATTTAAAATTCTTTGCTTTTCTATTCTGTGTCCTCATTAGAATCTAACATGTCTACAAGGACATTGTGTTCCGAGGTAAGTAAACAATAATAGTTGCCTGCTGCTCAATCATACCAACCTGTAGAAACACAGAACATATCTTCCATTTTTGCAGAATAAAAATCGGCGTGCGTCTATTTTGTGCCTGAGACCTTACAGCCACCCATTGACCTAGCGGTAAGGTCTCACACATTAACCAGGCAGTAATGGTCTACGCATGTACAATGCCGATTACTGCCCGGTTACTGCTGCACACCACAAGCGTAAAAAATGAAATTACCGCCCGGGACACACAGTAGCTGGGCGGTAGTTCAAAACTAATGCACGTAGGCACCTACGCGGCTTAGTAAAAGAGCCCCAGAGTTTTTGCAGCTGCACTAACCAGTTTAAATGCTGCTGAAAATGAGCAGTTAGCACTGAACAAGTGAGTTATCCAGTCAGGAGCCATTTCTGCCTGGTTAAATACTTTGAATATTGACTCCCATAATTAATAGCATCAATCCACTAAAATCCACAAATTAACTATATTTCTTGAGGTGGAGTTAATTGCTCTCCATTATCTGTTGTGTTAGCCATCAACATGTTGTCTATAAGGTACTGTCCCTGACTAGTCCCCACCCCAAAATAGCTTTTTTTTTTTTTGAGTGTGTGCTAGCTGACTAGGCCCATGTATATTCAACATGTTAAAGATGATCTCAAGTTAGTGTCACATTTCCTGCTGTCAGATATGGGTTGTAATTTTAGCACTTTGTGAAATGATCATAGCTACTCTGCTCACAGTTACTTTTTTTTCTATTTGAAGACATATTTTCTACTCTATTAGAAACAATTCCTCTAAAGAATGAGTACATCTCTAATAAAACGTTCCTCTGTTACATCCAGTGATCCAATGAAATCCTATCCTTTGGCATTGGTAATAGACTTTTGAAGGACATGCACTGCATCGTACAAAACGTGCATGCTCACTTCAACACTGTCATCAGTATTTTAGTATTTTCAACTGCCATATCAATAACACTGTCCTGTGTTTTCATAATTCTAATAAGCTTTGGTATGTTTTTTTTTTTTAAATGAAGATCAGTGGAATTCAGCATGTGAGATCTTTTAGCAGTTTCTTGATTGTTTTCTGTGGTATAGATGGGCCACTCACATTGTTCATGGTGTAAATGCTTTCATAATTTGTTTGCCCAGCAGCCATAATTAGAGGTCCGTTTTTTGAGCAATTATCAAATTGATTAATTCACTCTCCACTTCTGCGTCCAAGCCTGTAGATATGCTCATCAGTGTAAAGTTAGCATAACACGTGTGTGCATTCTGTGCCCAGGACGGCAGATGGCATGCAATATCAATGGCATGTCCATCTTCTGGGCTGATTGATGTATTTATATTTGATATGCGTCACTTCATTTCTATACTTTTTGATAGCATCACTGAGATTGCTAACTGTATTACTAATGGAACATTTTGAAGCAAATTTGTTGTAGTGGGAAGACCATTTCAAAAGAAACATCTATTTTTTATTATATGCCTTCTACTGGAAGTACTGTATGATCATATTGCAGCAGTTTCTATCGATTGGCTCCAAGTCTCATAATTCTGTTTACTTAATCAAGTTTTGCTTAATGGGTGACATGTTGTAACTGCTTCTATGCCACTGTGCCCTCTTGTCTACTAACATTTATTAGGTTCTGTTTGTACATTGATAAGTTAGTTTAGTGGTCCTGATATTTCAGTAGCAGCAGCTGCTGTATGGATACATGCCATGTCCCAGAATTCTTAGTGGCACCATCTAGATAGTGCAATGAAATTTTTTAAAGACCACTTGACATTAAGGGGAGGATTCTATATAATGGCGCCTGGAATATCTGCACAGAAATCATTTCCACCTAAGTGTATTCTATAAGATTTAGGCATGGTATATAGAATACACTTAGTTGCTTCACACAACCATTTTACACCAACAAAAATGTGGCATAAATCCCTGCATGTAGATTTACACAGACTGGGCCATATTCTATAACAACGCACCTAAATTTGGGAATACCCATGAAACACCCATTGAATTGCACACTTTAGAATTAGGCACAGTTCATTACAGCATACGCTTAGCGAGTTATACACATATATTCTAATTATTGCCAATTAGTGCTCTTTATTGCTTGTTAAGTGTTGTTAACAATGCTGATTGGCTTTTTAAAGCTAATTAAATTATGCACATTGGTATCTAATATGCTTAGATTTAGGTGCAGAATGGTAGGTGTGATATATAGAACCTGGCAATAAGGGGGCACTTGTATAAAGTGGCACCTAAATTAGTTGCTCCATAATCCCAAAGCTTTAGGGGAGGTTAAAAATCTGATACATCCTATATAAAGCCACCCAATGAAATATAAAAGGAATAAGCAAAAGACTAAAAAAAAATAATGGTGAAAGTGTGAAGGGCTTTCAGTGAGGGCCCACCAGGGCCCGTGAGCAATTGATATGAAATGCCCATTCTTTCAAAGGGCTATACATAAATGCTCTTTTCACATCAGGTAACCTTCCGTAAAATATCAAATCAACAGTGTACAAAAACTTAGTGGTCCTTTTACCAAGCTGCAGTAAAAAGGGCCCTGAGGTAGAGGTGGGGGATATTTTTCCCGTGCACCAAGGAACTTTTTACCACAGTGGGCAAAAAGCCCCCCCCCCCCCAAAAAAAAAATGGCCATGCAGTAAGATTAGTCTTACTGCATGGCCATGTGGCGGGGAGCACTTACTGTCACCCATTCAGGTGGCAGTAAGGGCTCCCGTGGTAACCGCTACCCAATTACCACCAGGTTAGTGCTGCAGTAATTTCCAAAAATATTATCTGGTGCACCAGTAATGGCGCATGCTCGAGGCACAACTACCACCGGCGGCCGTGTTAGGTTTGCAGTAGTTCCAAGTTGCCATGTGGCAAGCCTTTTGCCGTGCGGCAACCCTTTTGTAAAAGGGCCCCTTAGAGCTTAATTCAATCCAATACTTAGTCCCACATATGCACCATTATAGTTCATCAAAATGGAAGAGTGCCTATAAATTTTACATAGAAACATGATGGCAGATAAAGGCCAAATGGCCCATCCAGTCTGCCCACCCTCTGTAACCCCTAACTCTTCCTTTTCCTAAGCGATCTCACATGCATATCCCATGCCTTTTAAATTCTGGCACAGTCCTCAACTCCACAACCTTCACTGGGAGGCCATTCCATGCTTCAACCACCCATTTCTGTGAAATAATACTTTCTTAGATTACTCCTAAGCCTATTCCCTCTTAATTTCATTGTATGCCCCCTCGTTGCAGATCTTTCTTTCAGTTGAAAACGTTTCTATCATATCTCCTCTCTCCCTCCTCTCTTCCAGGTGAGGTTCATAAACCTGTCCCTATATTTTTTGTGTTCAAGACTGCTTACTAATTTTGTAGCTGCCCTCTGGACTGACCCCATCCTGTTTATATCTTTTCGTAGGTGTGGTATCCTGAACAGCAGACAGTACTCTAAATGAGGCCTCACCAGAGACGTATACAATGGCACTATCACCTACTTTTTCCTGCTGGTCATCCCTCTTTTTATGCACCCAAGCATCCTTCTGGCTTTGACCGACACTTTTTCTACCTGTTTGGAAGCTTGAAGATCATCAGATACAATCACCCTCAAGTCCCACTCCTCCTTCATACACTGAAGCACTTCACCCCCTATACTGTACCGTTCCCTCGGATTATTGTGACCCAAGTGCATGACCCTCCATATTTTAGCATTAAATCTTAGTTGCCAACTATCGGCCCATTCCTCCAGCTTCACTAGGTCCTTCCTCATGTCATTCACAACCCTCCAGGGTGTCCACCCTGTTGCAGAGTTTAGTATCATCCGCAAAGAGACAAACCTTACCAGACAGCCCTTCCGCAATATTGCTCACAAAGATGTTAAAAAGAGCCGGCCCAAGGACCAATCCCTGCGGTACTCCACTGACAACATCCCATACAAACACAGTCCTCTGTAAACGGGTCTTGGTCTACCATACATCCATCTCATTTAGCCTTTGTTTTCTGCAGCCCTACCCCTGGCCTTTCATCTGTGAACACATTTTGAAACATTAAAGTTCATATAAAGGGCTGGTAACTATCTGCATCAGCTACAGGATGCTGCTCGATAGAGGCTCTGTTTCAACATCGCTTCATCAAGAACAATCCCCAAATGTCACTGTGTATATGTGGGACTGAGTATTGGATTAAATTAAGCATTAAGTTTTGCACATTGTTGATCTGATATTATATGAAAGGTTATGTGTATATAGCCCTTTGAAAGAGTGGGCATTTCATTTCAATTGCTCATGGACCCTGAGAGCCCTCACTGAAACCCTTCCACACTTTCACAATTAATTTTTTTTAGGAGTCCTTTGTTCATTCCTTTCATATGTCATATTTCATAGGGTGAATTTATATAGGAGGTTTTAAATTGCACATGTGTCATGATCGTGACTATGTTTCCAGTTGGACTTGCTTTAGGGTTCCTCCAGCCATGCCAAGTCTATGTGTAAATCCTGAAGCCTGGGGGAAAATCCTGAAATCCGGTCCAGTCTAGGCTAGTCCGTTCCTGGATCCTGTTCTTTCCAAGCCGTGCTCTGCTGTTCCTGCAATCAAGCCTCACCCTTATTCGTGACCTCAGCTGGGATTGCCTTTATCAATCACCCGGAAACTTTCTGGTTTGCCTTTGCAACAGAGGTCGTCTGATGAGCTTCTCGTCGGTGAGTGTTGTTGCAGTGCTACCTTGTTACTTCTTATCCTGTCTTTGACCCTGCCTGTTTGCTGGAGTATTCTACTGTTTGCTGCCTGCCTTTGACCCTGCTTGATTCCTGGAGTATTCTACTATTTGCTGCCTGCCTCTGACCCCGCTTGGTTCCTGGAGTATTCTACTGTTACTGCCAGCCTCTGTTCCTGCTTGTTTCCTGGGCTACTTGTCTGTTTGCTGGCCACCTGCTGGACCCTGCAGTTCTGGGTTTTCCCTTCTGTCTCATAGTCCTGCCGGCCGCCCGCACCCAGGGGCTCAACCTCTGGGGAATGGCAGTCAAGCGCAGGTGAAGCCTAGCCATTCCTGCCTTGCCTGTTCCAGTCTGCTCTACTTCAGCTGCAGCTCCAGTCCGGCGGTTCCAGTCCTGTTCTTACCAGCCCATTTGAGTTCTGCCTGGTCTCCTGTTTGGGGTGGTTTTCCTGCCGCTGCCGCTCCTCGGCAGTGGCCCAAGGGCTCACAAATCCAGGTTGCCCTAAAAAGTCTGACAACATGTTGCTAGACAGAATGCTCATGACACATCTATGATCCTCCCATGAGTATGATCCCCTAACATTTACATGCTAAATAAAGTGCACTGTTTATATATAATAGTGCCTAGCACTTAAGTGTATAAATGACAATGATGTGTTAGCACACTATACACTATCCATATACAGGGCAGCCTAATTATAGAATTGCCCTATATATGGATAGTGCAGGGTTGGAGTAGGAATGTTCGGCCTAGTCTCCGATATTCACTGCTATCCATATAGCTACAAGGATTTAAAAAAAGCTGTCATAATTTAAACCACATAACTCCATGGATAACAGCTGAATATTGCCACTATCCATAGAGCCAGTGGTGGCCAACACTGGTCACATATATTCATATTTTGTGGGTCATGCATTTGATATACTGCCTTTATATGGTACAGTCAAAGTGGTTTACCTATTATATGCAGGTACTTTTTCCATCCCTAGTGGACTCACAAACAAAGTTTTGTTTTGTTTTTTTTGTACCTGGGGTAATCACAGGTTAAGTAACTAGGGCCACAAGGAGCTACAGTTGGAATTAAACCTGGTTCCCCGGTTCTCAACCCACTGCACTAACCTTTAGACTACTCCTCCAATTGCTAGATAAATACTAGTGCTGGATATATGAAATAGATTTAAACAATGTGGTCACTGTTCAAAATAAGAAAAAAAAATGACTACAGTGTTAACATATTGACCAGAATGTGCCTAGGGTCGTGGTACCTGGCTTACTCTTCCATATATTTTAGAGCCTTCAAGTACAGTATAACAATATTCAGTTGGTGATAGCTCACCACTGCTGGGTAAATTGGGCCCAGATATTCAGTATCGAACCCTATTCAGGGACCTGAACTGAATATTTGGATTTTTGATAATGCTTGGAAGCTATCTGTGTATGACCAATATTCAGTGCCATGGATAGATGTACAGAGAAAAATTATTGTCCCAAAACCTTTATTGCATTATAACCAACCTAGCTGACATGGGCCATGTAAATTGTCCTCATCAGGGTTACAACAGTTCCACAATGGTAAAAACACCAAATGCTGGTGATTAGCCCTTATTTCCAGGAACATGGACTGCATGGATATCTCTCAATTTAGCATTAGAGAGAGGCTAGGAAAATGCAGCGGTGAGGACTGAAGGCGAGAGTGGGGAGAGAAAGAATGCTGAAGGTGACGCTGGGGCTGAGAGAATGGAGGGTGCTGAAGGTGACACTGTAGCTGGGAGAATGGGGGGCACTGAAGGTGAATCCAGAGCTGGGAGAACAGGGGGTTGGGTGAATGAGAGCATAGTGGCAAGAGCAAAACATATTACTGCCACTGTTTAAAGGGCTGATGTGGGTGGAGGGTACCACTGTGGGGAGGAGAGGGGATGAGTGCAACACAAAGGAAAACTTAACCTTTTGAGCCTGCCTGAACTATTAGCTAGGGATGGGCACCTTTTTATCTTCAGCGATGTGATGTCTGGCCAATATGCATTCTTCTTTTTCCGTCCTACCATACTTCAGTTGTAGTGTTGCCTGACTGAGCATCTGGAATCTCTATGATATCGAAGTAGAGTTTGATAATTAAATTCAACAATGATGATCATCCCACAGTAATACTATAAAAATGCATAATTGGACATTTTACTTTTATTAAAAATTAACCTTGCTGTCTTTTGCTGCCCCCAAGAAGCCACATGATCTAGGCAACTGCCTGGTCTTGCCTAATATATGGGCCATCCCTGCCTGAATATTGACTTTCACAGATGGTAGTCTGATGTTTTTTCTACTATTCCCTGTCCAGTTGTCCCCCCAAAATTGGCATTAATCTACACCATTTTGATTAAGCAGGTGAAAGTGCTTGAGGATTTTCCTGATGATTTATTTCATGAGCTTAGAAACTTATTTTTTTCCCCTGTAAATTCCTCAGTGCTTCAGAAATCTATCAGGTTGCTTTTTTCCTTTGAAACACTGCCAAATTGAGGTCAGGAGGAAGGTTATTGGAAAAAACAATGTGGACACATTCATGACTTTCCAGCTCAAATAACTTTGCAACTTCTAAAATTCTTAACACCATGTAAGCATGCCTTCCTCTTCCATGCTTAACCTCCTTTTCATGGGAATGAGCACTGTGAGTAGCCTTATAATGATTCTGATTGACACAGCAGGAATAAATTGCCCTTGACTGTCATATCTCTGCATGTCAAGGTTCTTTTTTCTGTTAAGCATACAATAGTTAGATCAGTTCACTCTGCTGAAATCGATATTTCACTTAAAAAAACATAAATCTATATCTAGAAAATTAAGTTTCATGAATTCAAACTACTCGTATAAGGGAACAGCATGATTCTAAGTTATTCCTAATGCCTCCATCTTATCAGGTTTGCAAAGTAAGACACAATCCAACAATAGTATTATTCCAAACAAGCTCTAGTAATGAATAAGCCATTGCTTTCTAATAGTTCAGTGAGCAATTTGCTGCAACTATGGGGATCTTAGCTCATTAGTGCATAGTTTCCCAAACCTGCATAGAAACCATTTTAAGAAAGGTAATGGACTCTATAAATAGCTGCATCTGATTTTCTTTTGTCATTCTATACCACAAAAATGACAAGGGGATTATAAAGGTCTACAGGTTCAAGATTTGATATACAAGCAACCTGGATTATGCACATCTGTGGAATAATTAAGAAAGGAACATCTCTTGTATTAAAAAAAAAATAGAAGAAAAAAAAGCTTTATGTGAACAAAATTGTTCCTGTAATTTTGTAGCATATGTAATTATTGCAAACTTAGGAAAGAAATATACATTCTTATATAGAACAACTGGCTTTATTTTTTATATAGGAGCTGTCTTCATTAAGATGTTATTGCCATTTCAAATTACCAAAACCTTGCTACTGAAAAGGGACAAATATGTTTGACTTTCAGAATAGACTGAACAGAAGAATTTAAATGAATGCCTGAAAATGCATTGCTGCTTATATTCTGGAATTTCAATTCTGACTTCTTTATTTCCTTTTTTGTTTCTCCCAGTATTGAGTATTGTGTCCGTCTGTCAAATTAACAATGGGTCCCTTTTACTAAGCAGTGCTAAAAAGTAGCCCAAGCATGTCTTTCCTGTGTACCAAGGCCACTTTTAGCGCCGCCAAGAAATGGCCAATTTTTCTAATGGCCACGTGTTAATTTTCCTATAAGCATATGCCATTAGCACAGGAGCACTTTCCAACACCTGTTTCATAGATGGATGGACTACTCAGTAACCACACATTAATCAGTTAGCACAGTTACATTGCTGTGAGCTAACTGAATAGCACAGAACATGCTTATACCCTGCCCCTAGACCCACCCCCAGTGTTAAAAAAATATTTTTCGCACATAGGTAGCATGCACACATGTAAACAATACCACAGAATACCTGAGCGCCCCGCAGTAGTGCATTTTAACTTGCGGTAAGCATGCGTTAGTGCTCACTTCAGCTTAGTAAAATGGCTCCAATGTGACTTATTATGACTAATGGGAAAAGAGTGTGCACTCTTTGCGAAGGGCCTGCACTCCTCATAACATTCACCCCCAGAACAAAAGAACACTAGAAAACAATAAAATTAGTATTCTTGAAAAAGGAATTGACACAGCACAAAAATGTTCTGGATGCCCATCCCTACTATACAGTTTAGGGGCCCTTTAACTAAAGTGTGGAAAAGGTTTGCATGTAATGTACAGTAAGAGGGTAATTTCGTAGCAGGTTTGTCTATGCTGGGCAGACTTATACGGTCTGTGCCCTGACGAGCACAGGTACAAATCAAAGTAGGGTATACACAAAAAGTAGCAAATATGAGTTATCTTGTTAGGCAGACTGGATGGACCGTGCAGGTCTTTTTCTGCCGTCATCTACTATGTTACTATGTTCAGAGGGAAATCAGGCACCTATTTTTATCTTTATAAAAACACAATGGACTAGATTTCCACCTAGGCATGTTCTGTAAACTGTGCCTATATTTAGGTGCAATTTATAGACTATGCCTAGTGGGTTTATAGAATACACCTAGCAGCAATGACTGTGCTTAACTCTAGGTGTGGCCATTTACGCCAAATAAAACTGGGTGTAAATACCGGCGCCTAAGTTAGGTGAAGAGCAGGTGTATTCTATAATCATGCACATAGATTTTTGGAACACTGATGGCCTGTACAGTCCAAGCCTATGGCCATGTCCCCTTTTTCACAGCATGCATAAGATTGACGCGCACCACTTTACAGAATACACCTAACAAGTTGTGTGCGTAAATTCTAATTAATGCCAATTAGCACTGCGTACATCTAATAGCACTATAGAAATGATTAGTAGTAGTAATAGCTTGTTAAGTGGCAATTATCGATGCTGTTTGGCTTATTCAATAATTAAATTGCACGCACAAATCCAAAATACAACCAAATTTGTGCATACAATTTTGGTCATGCTATATAGAATCTGGGGGAAAGAGAGCAGGCATAATTGTTATCGTGTAAAGAACATGCATTTATCTATAAGAGAACTCTATAATGTGGGTGTCTACCTTTAGACACCACATAAATGCCAATATGTTGCATAAGTGATATTCTATAACTACACACACATATATCTCTGATAGAGAACAACTTGTAGGTGGGTGTACACACGGAAGGCATATTGGTGAAGCACAGGTGGGGTGCAAAGCGACACATTTACCACCAGATCTTGTATAGGTCACTCAAATTTCAGCGAGAATCCCAGATCCACGAATAAACTAATTAATCAATTAAGTGCTAACCATCAATTACTGGAGTTAACAAGCATTTCGTTGGCAGTAATTAGGAGTTACTTGCAGATTTGCCCTATGCTCTGTTCTATGTGCTACAATTTCATACTGTGGAACTCCAAAGGGGGTGTTGCCATGTGAGAGACATGGGCAAGTCAGAGACCTTCCTAGAAATTAGGTGCAGTGTTTTAGAATGCCTGCATTTGTGCTCTAAACTGGCATGAGTTGAGTGCTTTGGGCAGATGTAAATGCTCACACCCAAAGTTAGATATGAACCCCCAGATTCTATAGAGCGTGCCTAGCGTTCCATGCTGAAATCTAAGCTATTCCATAACAATGCAACTTAATTGGCTTAACAAGCTAATCAGTATTGATAACAGAACCTAACAAGCAATAATGAGCACTAATTGGCAATAATTAGAATTTACGCACAGAACTCGCTAGGATATATTTTCATGTGTAAGTGGAGGCGTGTAGTTTTAGGCACTGGGATATCAACTAAGCATATTCTATATACCACGCTTAAATCTTAAAGAATGCGCTTAGGCAGAAATGTTTTCCATATGGATTTTGTAAGCATCAATTTTTAAACCCCAGAGGAATATCAATACTGGAATTGCTGCCATCCATCCTAGAAGATTTCCTTGGTTTCATATTGGCCTATTATTCTTGAAGTGTAAATTGTGAAGAGCAGAATGCCTTTGGCAGAAAAATCGTGAAACTCCTTTGGATCTTTCACACCATTTTAATTCTGAATTTAAACTGGCTAAGAAGAACTTTTATGTCAAAACTGTTAGCAACTCTTCAAATCCTGCTAAGGTGTTGTATAAAGTAGTTTCAGATCTTACTCATTACAATGTTCCAAACAAAGATCATATTTTTCCCTCAGCTGATACTTTAGCCAATTATTTACTTTAGAAAATTTATAGACTACAGTTGTCATTAACCTCTTGTACTGTGCCTCATTCATTTTCTACAACGGTGGGTTTAAATCCTCTCAGTTCTTCAACTATGGAAAAAAGCTGTCATCAGGTCTATTTTGAAAAATTCTGTGTCTGATCCTGTGGATCTTTCGAATTACCATCTGATTTCTAATTTATACATTCTATCAAAGATTACGGAAAAGGTGTTATTTGATCAACTAATTTCCCATGTGGATCATACCAATATTTTGCATGCATGACAGACAGGTTTTAGAGCTATACACAGTACAGAAACAACAGTGACTGCACTGATTAGTGAACTTCATGTTATTCAAGAAAAGGGAGAAATTGCTCTCCACATTTCTTCAGATTTATCAGCAGCATTCAAATTGGTGGATCATTCATTGCTTTCGGTGCGTCTTCTTTCGATAGGTTTGGTTAGTACCACTATTGCTTGGTTTAAATCTTTTCTTACACAGCAAGTATTTTCAGTATCTACGACCAATGATACATCTTCTAATTATGAACTAATCTGTGGAGTTCCACAGGGTTCAATCCTTTCACCGTTACATATAGTAACGTGGAGGGGGATAATCAAATGGGGGCACCCATCTCTAAGGGCGCCCATCTCTAATGACGGCCCTGTAAAGGGGTGAGGCAACCTGTTTTATCGAAACAAGATGGACGTCCATCTTTCGTTTCGATAATACGGTCGGGGATGCCCAAATCATGAAATTTAGGTCGACCTTAGAGATGGCTGTCCCCAGTTTTCGGTGATAATGGAAAGCGAGGACGCCCTTCTCAGAAATGACCAAATCCAAGCCATTTGGTCGTGGGAGGAGCCAGCATTTGTAGTGCACTGGTCTCACTAACTGAATGGAAAAAGGTCTTCCCTTACTGATCTGGAAAGGAATGGGCATGCATGAAGGAAATTGCATGCAAATGAGCTGCTTGCTGTTAGCTCATTTGCACATGATTTCCTTCCTAAGGAGGAGAAGCAACGGCAGTTGAGGATATCCAGAATGTGGATGTTTCTGTGAGAAGGACATCCATGCCTTTGCTATGCTTCCAACACCCTTTTTATTTACTTGGATTTTGGATCACAAGTAGCAGCAGTGGGATTTGAACCAGCCACCTCTAGATTGCAAGACCAGTGCTCTAACCACTCTGCCACTCCTCTCTACTCCCTTGAAATTTGGCCATCCCTGTGGGGAGCAGTTGAGGACGTCCAAAATGTTTGAATGAAGGACGTCCACACCTTCGTTATGCCTCCGCTGACACACACATACCTCCTCACCCCCCCCCCCCCCACAGGGATCACCAAATTTCAAGGGAATAGTGTGAAATGGAAGAGTGGCCTAGTGGTTAGAGCCCTGGTCTTGCAATCCAGAGGTGGCCAGTTCAAATCCTACTTGTGATCCAAAATCCTAATAACTATAGTGGAAAGGGGATTGGAGGCATAGCAAAGGCATGGACATCCTTCTCACAGAAACATCCACATTTTGGACGTGACGTCCTCAACTACCAGATGGAGGCATAGCGAAGGACATATTCTAAAAAAAAAAAAAGACAAACGTTTTTGAAGTTGTTTTTTCAGGGTGGGAGGTGGTTAGTGTATGCCTTGTAGCGCTATAGAAATGCTAAATAGTAGTAGTAGTAGTAGTTAGTGACCACTGGAGAAGTCAGGGGAGGTCATCCCCGATTCCCTCCGGTGGTCATCTGGTCAGTTTGGGCAGCTTTTTGATGCTTGGTCGTGAAAAAAAATAGACCAAAACAGCTAAAAACTCAATTTTTGTAATTTTAGCTTTTCAATCTAGATCTTAACTGTGTTTAGCTTGTATGGATTGCACACACTTTGGCTTGCAGTTTTCAACTGTTGTAGTTTTTTTTTAAATCTGTGTTTGAATGATTGTCTTCTTTTCTATTGAAAATGGTGTTCTTTTTCACTGATTTAATTTTATGTTACTATTTTCTTGTTAATCGTTTTGATCTATTATTATGTAAAGGTGGTATATCATGTTTTAAATAAACATAAGTATATATAAAATCTGGCCCAAAATGTGTGCTAAGCTAGTATTCTATAAAAAATTCTAAACACAGAGCACCTTTACAGAATACTACCTTAGTGTGGATCATCCTGGTGCCTAACTTTGGGTGCCATTTTTTAAATCTAGCCCATAGCTTATAGAATACTGTAACTTACACACATATCTCTGGAATATAGGTATACACATGCAGGTGCATAGCCAGACTTCGGCGGGAGGGGGGGTCCAGAGCCCGAGGGGAGGGGGCACATTTTGGTCCCCCCGGTGCCGCCACCACCACCACCACCACCAACAACAACAACAACAACTTTGACCCCCCCCCCTGCCGATGACCCTCTCGACCCCCCCCATCCCACTGCCAACCCACCATTGCCTACCTTTGCTGGTGGGGGACCTCAACCCCCGCCAGATGAGGTCCTCTTCTTTCGGTGCAAGGCTTTGTTCTGTTTCTGTGAGTCTGACGTCCTGCATCAGCAATCTTTTAGCACAGAACTCAAAAGGGGGTGTGGCTAAGAGAAGGACATTTGCAGGTCATGGGCGTTCCCTAAAGATACATGAAGTATTACTGAATTCCAGGGATCAACAAATAAATTACACAACAGGATTTACACCAGGTTTCAGGTTTCCTTGCACCCAAAGTTTTGCACACAAATCAGCTTTAAGTTCTATTCTACAGATGGCATCTAAATTGGAGCATTGTTTATAGAATAGCATTGCGCATGGATTTAGTTGGTGCCATTTTTTGAGTGCCATTTACCAAATCTAGTCCATAGTGTGTGACTTGCATGGGCCACCTGTCGTGCTGGTGTGTGATGATCATTGCGGCCATGTTCTAAAAGTTACAGTGCACTATTTCACATGCTAACTGCTCATCTTATGTTAGTAAAAGGGTCCCTTAATCTCTTGGTTTTAGCTGTTTTAAACTATTTATACCGTGTGTAATGTATCCATGCATTTTATATAATCCTACACTTTAACCATCTAGCCACATCCAGTATAAAAGATATTTGTAAACATTTTACATATATGATCCATCCTTTTCCACATTACAGTTTCCACATTATACTTCACCATTAGAATATTTAAGTTATAAATATACAGTGTTATGTAGTTTAGCATCTGGATTAAATGTATTTTCTCATTTGTCTTGTCACCATTTTATCCCTAGTGACACTAGTTCAAGCTAAGCAGGTATACAAGTCCAGATAGAGCAGTGGATTATAGCATGTGCTAACGTGTCTCTTGGGATTGTGACATGCTTTGTCAGATCACAGGTCCTCCAGAGAAAACCAATACATTGTGCTTTAAAATGAATGACTCATGTCAGAATCCTAAGGAATTAGGATTGCATTTTAAAATCAGCTTGAATTTTAAAATCTGAGGAGAAAGGTCTTATTTCATTACTGAAGAGGATGCATTAGATACATGGCAATACTTTTATACTGAAGGACATCTAGAGCTACTGCTGAATTTTGGCCTAGTTCTATCAACTTTTTCTCAGCAAACTAAAGGGAATAGTTATTAAGGTGCTTTACAGCCCTAGCATGCGTCATTTGCTCCTTAACACATGTTACAGAGCAACACATGTTTTATTACTGTAACATGTTAACGTGAGGTACTGTGGATTATACAGCAATGAGATTCAAACATGCAAATTCATGCAAAACAGCTCACTACTATGTAAATTGAATAGCATGAGTTACAGGGAACACACAAATCATGTCATTCCTGAAAAAGCACTATCAGCAAAAAGCTGGCAGTATTTTTCTGTCCCTAGAGCATTAGGCTGCAAAGCTGCAGTCTAATGCAGCCAGGGCTTCTTAAAGGAGCCAGTACTTGAAATAGGAGCTGCCCCTTCCTTCCCCCAATGTCTTTCTAAATTATATCCTTTTCCCTGAAGCTCCTCTCAAGTGCAATTCATACCCTAAAGACACCTCCCAAGTTTATCTCTCCTGCCCCAAAGACCCTCCCAAGTATATGTCTCTGCCACAAAGACCCCCCCCCAAGTGCATGCCTACCGTGCATCAAAAATCACTGCCGTGGAATGCACTGAGGCATCTCGCAGTAGTGTGCCCATCAGTGCATGCTAAGACATGACTGTGGGTGGATAGTAGGCATACCCTGCACTAATCGGGTAGCACAGGCACATGGCCGTGCGCTACCCGATTAACATGGGGGGTAGTGCGGGAGCCCTTAGTGCCTACAAAATAGGTGTCAGTAATATCTCCTGCAGTAATGGCAATGCAGTAATTGGGAAATTAATGTTTGTCCATTAAAGAAAAATATGGAAACGCAGCCATTTTCTCACTAAAAGTGGCCACAGAGTATGGGAAACCTAGGTGCTAACAACAGTGCAGGTCACTTTTTAGTGTGGCTTAGTAAAAGGACCTCTATATTTCCCATTATACTCTGTCAATATTTAAAATGTACTTCATAGTAAATATCCAATATATCTGTTTATTTTATAGGAAATTAATGTCTTAAAATCTTTGTATTTTTTAAAATTATTTTTATGGATGACAATATGCACTTTAAAAACATTTTAGATCAGACTCTTACATCTTAACTCTACTGAGCCTGTGGGAAAGTGTTGCTGCTTTGAAGATATCAGGAACTTAGACTACAAAAATAGAGAAAATGTTGATATGAGGTATAAATCTTTAGTGTGTGTGTATAATGTGGGAAAATATATTTGACCCAGCCTCAGACATAAGGGTTGGAAATGCAGCACTGGATTATCAGATTCTCCCATTGCTATAGGTCTTTAGAAAAACCACTATATTTTTGTCTGTTTGTATATACCTCGAAGGCTGAAACCCACTGGAATAATACCAAGTAGGGTACTAGTCATCCTATTGTCAATTTTAACTGACATATTAATCCAATTCTCCCTTGGCTGTGCTAAGGGTAAATCATCTGCTTTGGATTAATCAGATGGGTTGTGGTGTATGGAATTGGATATTACTTTCTCGGAGCAAATGAGTGTGGGAAAATGTGTAATTTTTGTTTTTACTTAAAGTCAGAGTTATGTCTAATGAATGTTCTGTTTTCAAGCAGAAGTTGACAATGTCTGTGAATAATGTCAGGAATTTCAACACATAGATTTATATTATTTTCACAATATACATGGTATATTGGAAGACAAATATTTACAGTGTAGTAGTTATTCAAAAGACATATTGCTTGGCTTATGATGAAGAGACTTGAGAGTGGGAAGAGAAAAATACAGAGACGAATAGTTAATATTTCTTCTTTTTTTTTCTTCTTATTGTTGTTGGTTTTGCTATTGAAATTTTGATCCAGCAGTTTCCTTCGCTCCATTGAGCTTCAACTTAAATCATATTTAGGGCTGGGGTTTGACACCAAGAATTTCTTTCTTTCTTTCTTTCTTTCTTTCTTTCTTTCTTTCTTTCTTTCTTTCTTTCTTTCTTTCTTTCTTTCTTTCTTTCTTTCTTCTTATATCTTACATATTACCTGAGATTTTCTCCTTAATTTATTATTCCATAACCCCCCACTCATCCCACCCCAAGTCCTTGACATCCTAACTCCTCACATGCTTTGGTGTCACTTTACCACTTGCCCTTCTAACTAAACGTTCTGACCACTCATACTCAGAGTATTCCCCTGGACTTACCATTGTTGTTCACATTCTGCCCCATCCTCACCAGCATCACAAATTCTCACTCCTCTTTTGGCATCCTGGGGGACTTGTATGAAACTATGCTGCTGATAAATTGCACAGAATTCCACTCCCATGCAGCATTTTATAGTTTCCTGATATAATTTTTCTCGGGGATAAGGAGGCAGAGATAATACATGCATGTTGCTATTTCAGAACACATGTGTATGTGCCAGCACATAACTGTTTGTATGCCCATTTTGGCCTCATTAATATTTTAGGCTGTTCAGGTTCTAAAATGGATGCACCCACTGAATATAACCAGTGTATAAACATCCATTCTTTACATTCGCAGATCCTGTTTTAAAATACTAACAGAACTTGAGACATCCTGACCTGGACATCTGAATTCTGATCTGTACATCCTTTCTAAAATCTGCATCTAAATATTTAAAAAATGTGTATTATTCGCCTTTAATACATGCTTTGTTTCTCACTTTGTGCAAGTCTAATAATAATGAGATAGAAAAGTTTGTGAGTGAGTGCAAAACAGTTCATTATTATACAAAATAACTAACACAACTTGTTAACATTCATTTTCTGTTCTGGGAACAACAGGGCACTACCACGTAACCCAATGCTCCTGGGGATTCTGTTGAAGGAATCAATGATGGTAGAATTGTACCCTTGCTTCCCATCTCCCAGGATCCAGTCCTCACCCCTTGATGAAAGACCACACCCCCAAGATTCTAACTCCTCACCCAATTCCCCAAACACGTACTCTCTCACTCCTGATCTACTTTTACAGTTCCTACCAGGGGTTTCCCTGGTAGCTAGGGGGGAGGGGGCAGGAACAATGTTCAGGTGCTCCTGCCTTATTATTACGAGATCCAAATGGTATTGTTTAACCCCTATCAGTAGTCTTGACGTACTATTGCTACAGATCAGACTAGGAAATAAGGGTGTGTTCCTTTTGTTGGCTATCTCATTGCTATTGGTAATGCTACAAGATTACTGTTAAGGGTCGAGAAACATTAACCTAGGCTATAATGAGGCAGAATCATCTGGGGATTGCTATTGTCACCCCTCCCCCCAGCTAACAAAGAAAATCCTGGTAGGTCCCAGGAGGGATTGGTAGATCAGGATGGGAGGGTATATGTTGTGGGGATCAGGTAGGGGGCTTTGATTGAGTTCAGCTGGGGCATCTTATTTGGGAGAACCAGTGGTGAGCTTGGAGCCAGGAGGGAAAGGAAACTTAGATTGACGTTGGGTAGGAGGTATATTTTGTTAATGGAGAAATTGAGGGGTGGAGTGTATTTTTTCAGATATCAGCCTTTTAAAAGATTACAGTCTTGACATAAGGCCCATCATCTTTGCATTACTGTAGCCAGGAACATGTAAGTTAAATTTATAGTGTGAATTACTAACCTATGGCACTGAGGTACTGCAGGTTAGTGAGCTGAATGGTAAATTTTGCAGTGGAAAAATGTGATGGCTGCGCTAAAAAAAATATCTATTTTATTTATTTATTTACTTATTTGTTTTCAAATATATATATATATCCCTTTTTAAAATCAAAGCGGGTTACAATACAAAGCATTCATAATATTTAAAAATATATAACAAACAAATCACATAAAATCATAAATCTCATTCAATATCAATAAAACAGAGCAAACATATGGGAAACTGCCAAATAAATAAACTCAATCCCATCTATCAATAAAAGCTTTCACACAAAAATGGCCTTAGCACACAGGAAAGACTCGAGTAAGATCAAGCAAAAGTCCACTTTTTAGCGCAGCTTTTTTAAAAAGACCCTATAAGGAAATTGTTCACAGCAACCTGAAGACTAACCAGCCCACATGCTGATATGCCAAACACTTGTTACTGAATCTCTTCTCCATTCCCCATGGTACCAGACTTGCAGTTCCTGTGTACTTCAGCTCATTACTCTGGGCTTATGACCTTGTAGATTTTAGTCCAGGCTAGCAGCCCTGGTTCATTTCCGGATCCTGTTTCACTTTTATAATGACCTTCAGGCAAGGTCTGACTCCAGTTCTGCTTACGTTGTTACTATAGACAGAGGGGATGCCTAAATAGAAAGAGAATGAAAACACAACATGGGAACTGAGGCCAACGCCGACAGACTTCAATGGTCTATGCCCCACAAATGACAAAAAAAGATTAGCCAAATCCAGCATGGGGGAACTAAAGCTGATGCTGGACAGATTTCTACGGTTTATGTCCCACAAATGTGAAAAGACTAAAAGAAGATATAGCAATTCCAGAATTAGGGGGACCGACGCTGATGCTGGACAGACTTCTATGGTCTGTGTCCCATAAAAGCAAAAAACAGGTAACACTTTGGCAACTCCGATGTTTTAGATCACTTTATTGTGACATGCTCAGGAAGGACATGCTTTATTGTGCAGCTCAGGAAGGAGGTGAAGACATCTTGACTGTAAGTTGAATTCTTTCATTAATACTTGGGGATGAAATGTGAGTAAAACCAAGACTCCACCATGTTTGGCTGCCTATTTGGTAGAGAATTGACAACCAGTGTTTAAGGTGAGTGGGGCCCATACAGTGAGGCAGGCATGACTCTGTCCACGTTGTTGGGCAGACTGGATGGACTATGCTGGTCTTTATTTGCCACCATTTACTGTATTGTGTTACTATCTGCAAGCTCCAGGTCTGTGCAAGTCTCTGCTTCAGTTCTGCTCTAGGTCTTTTTTTTTTTTTTTGTCAAAGGATTACTTTAATGAAGGCCATATTACAACTTTGTATGGATGTTTAAAGTATCTTAAAACTTTACAGTGTGAATAACATACCTGCAAATGATTTAATGGCTGTGTGGTTTAATTTGACAACATCAAGTCAAAAGTGTCTGCTAATCAGTTGAAAATGACACTGTGGTGCAGAAACACGGAGGAAAGAAGCATTCACAGTAGCTGACAGCACGAAAAGAGAAAATATTTTTGGGGACCATATAAATGTTCACTTTGTTTCCTGGCAACACTTAGCTGATTCAGCAATAAGGTTAGCATCTCTTTGTCAATTTACTTGCAAAATCCCTCTTTTTATAGAAATTTTAGTTACATGTTGCAGGAAGGTTACCATTACAATATTCATCGGTAAATAATTAATGGAATATTAAAGTAGCCTAGATTTGACTAGATGCCCACTGAATATATACAGGAGGCCAGAAAATTAGCCAGAGTATGGTTTGATTTTAATAATATAATGGGAACTACCATTTAATTTGAGCTATGTCTTTTTTTGCAAACATTTTTCATATTTTACAGGGTAGGTAATTTAATTGCTATGCTGAGGCAGCTATAACACAAAAACACCATAAAATGTCCTTCGTGTGTTAGTATAAATTATACTTAAACTAGGGGTTTCTTTTAAGCTATGAATTACCTGGTTTGTATTGAGCTCTTGGGTAATTACTGCATGCCCTTACTTAGCAGTGATTTGAGTCTTATTGAACACACATATAAATCAGGCTAGATGCTAGATGCTAAACATAACTCTGGCAGCCAGTATCCTAAGAGGGAACAGTAGGGGAAGAAACCTCTGGGTTTAAACATCAAGAACTGGGGAATGTAATCTTAGATTGTAAGCTCTTTGAGCAGGGACTGTCTTTCTTCTATGTTTGTGCAGCGCTGCGTACGCCTTGTAGCGCTATAGAAATGCTAAATAGTAGTAGTAGTAAGTTTTCTTTACCTCACTGTTCATCAAGCAAAAAAACATTCCTGGAAGAATTCTCATTATTACAGTATGCAGTGCACTCAGTGGTCTGGCCTGTGAATCTAAAGTTTCCCCATTCTTGTGATACATTCTTTCAAGGTAGTGCTGGTAAGAAAGGATGAAAGAATGTGATGTGCTTGAGAACAAGGAATTTCTTATTATCCAGGGAATAGAATCTGAGGTAATCCTTTGATTTTATCCCCTATTGAAAGACTATGTACAGGTTCCTACAGCCTATTTATTTCTATATTTTATGTCCTTTCTTATGTTTTAGTAAAAAACAAAAGCTCTGATAACACTGTATTATTTCACAAAAAGAGCACTGAATCTATTTTTTTAACTTTATTTTTATTCAATTTCCAAAATATAATCCAAGTAAAACAATTACTCATACAGAAAATCAGCCATCACTAAGATAATAAACCAAGATATCAGGACAATAATATAAATAAGGAAATACAATCAAACTGTGATAGTCAAGGCCAGTTCACTAATAAGGGTGGGAGGCAAGAGATAACAGGGAAAAAATTAGATATCTTGATCACAAAAAAATATTCCTTAGAAGAAAGATTCCATATTACTTGAGGTTCCTCTATCCTGGCCAGCGGAGCTTGAGCAGTAGTCACAATTGTATTACTTAAGAATTAAGGGGCCCTTTTACAAAGGCATGTTGAAAAATGGCCTGTGGTAGTGTAGATGCGTGTTTTGGGCATGTGTACACGCTTACGCGGCTTAGTAATAGGGCTGCCTTGTCAACTGAAATGGGTCAAAAAGGTATAAGTCCAAGAATGATATTTTACAATATATTTACAATATATTTTACAATATATTTACAGCGCACTTGTAAAAAATGCCTTTTTGAAAGGTTTGCCAAAAATAGACGTGTGGCAAATGAAAATTGCTATGCATCCATTTTTGATCTGAGACCTTACCGCCAGCCATTGACCTAGCGGTAAAGTCTCATGCGGTAACCGGGCGGTATTGACCTACACTCATTAAATGCCACTTGGCGCACGTCCAATACGCACATCTGAAAATAATTCTTTTTCAGACATGCGAATCGGATGCGTGCCAAAAATGAAATTACCACAAGAGCCATGTGGTAGCTGGGCGGTAACTCCATCTGTTGGATGTGTGTAGATGCTTACGCGGCTTAGTAATAGGGCTGCCTTGTCAATTGAGATGGGTCAAAAAAAAAGGTATAAGTGCAAGACTGATATCTTACAATATATTTGCAAGAAAACATCAAGAAAAACAGCCCTCCCAGGACCAAAACCCTGGGATGCATCAAAAGAAACTGCCACCTTTGTTTCTGTGTAGCAGCTTTAGCAACATCAGGAAAAAAATGGAGTTTCAAAGTAAAAAAAAAAAAAGTTGACAAATGATACTTGAAATATAATCTAAGTAACCAGTCTCTTATCATAGTCTAAAGTCAATGTTACCAAAAGGGTAGAAGGTATGGCTACCCCTTCTTTAGAAGATTCATGGAAAGCTGTTACATCCAAGCTATCTTGAGATATTGGGGAGAGAACCTCTATCCCCTCCCCAGTTTCTTTTTTTCTTAAAAGCAGGCAAATAGAAGATCCTAGAAATTGGTGGCAATGATTGTGAAGGTACTTTAAAAACTTCTAACATATACCGCTTAAACATCTCCTCAGTCAATATACCAGGGATTTTTGGAAAAATGCAAAAGGGGGCTTGCACTGGCATCAGCGTTTGTTTTTGACGCACACCAAGGTCCCCTTTTACTGCAATAGCAAAAGGTAGGCCTTGCTTTACTGCAGCAGTCTGGCGGTATTTCCCACAATAAAGAAACCCTATCTTCCTTGATGAGTGCACACTTTTAAATGTTTTCTGCTTTAGCAAGTCACTTTTTGTGTCAGCTAGCTGTTATTTCAAATTAAACAAATAATTGTAGAACTCTAGGCTTCCCAGCCCACTACTTTAGCCCTTTACAACTTTCACCCACAGTCACACCATGCCTCACATATCACTGTTGCACCCTTTAAAGTTTTTCTGGTCAAAGCTCAACACAGTTCTTTGCAACTATGTCCATTAAAACCTTTGCTAACTTCAACTCCATCAGCCAATTAACCCCAACATCATAAAATTAACAGTTTCCCTCACAAAACATTACTCATATATCCACACACATCTTCTCACCATTCAAGAGAGCCAGAGGGAAAATTAAGAGAACAGCTAGGTGACTTAAAATTGAGACAGAAAGTTATTCCCTAGTTTTGGAGATTTAAAATAATCAGATCCTATTTACTCTGCCCCATATACCTTCAGATCTTTGGAGTTTATTTTGTAGGGCTGAGACCTCTAGTACCTTGAATCAGGGATCTGGTGCTTATGGCTCAAAAAGTTTAAGGGGCTGAAAAATGGCCTGCAGTAGTATAGACACGTGTTTTGGGTGCTCAAAGAATTGTTTTTCAGTGCACCTGTAAAAAATGCCTTTTTAAATTTTTGTTGAAATTGGATGCACGGCAAAATAAAAATTGCCATGCGACCATTTTGAATTTGAGACCTTACCACCAGCCATTGACCTAGCGGTAGGGTCTCATGCGGTAACCGGGCAGTAATGGTCTATGCGTGTAAAATGCCGATTACTGCCCATGCGCCAGAAAATAAAAATATTTTCCAGTGTACATATTAGTCGTACGTAAAAAATGAAATTACTGCATGGGCCACGAGGTAGCTGGGCGGTAACTCAGAATTGTCACATGTTGGGCACGCGTAGGCGCTTACATGGCTTAGTAAAAGGGCCCCTGAATGACTGATTTCAAAATAATAGACAATTGCTTTCTAAGATCTGTGATAGATTCCCTTTGCAGCCCCGAATTTACCAAAAACAGAGTTCAACCTCAAACATTTTTAGTGATATATACATGTTACCTGCACTATACACTGTAGCAAATATTTGGTATTTACAAGAACATAAATAATCAGGTTGATCATTAAACAGGCGTTCACATAAAACATAAAGCATTCAAATTAGATTGCAACATAAAGGACTGTTAAAGAAATGCAGAGCAATCTAAGCCAAATTATTCAATAAAAAGGGAACTGGCAGCCAAAAAGGTGAATAAAATACAAAAATAAAACCTCTGCATGGTGTCTACACAGATCAGTTGGTGGCCACTGTGAAATATTAGTGTCCTAGGCAGGTTCATGAGCATTCTAAAGGTGAACTTAATCTATACTTGAGGTGACAAACTTCTCAACCACCTAGTCAAGGAATACTCTGACCTGAAAAAATCCTCTCAGCTCTGTTCAATGATAGTCCCTTCCTCAACTGAATGACCCCAAATGCAGTTCCCTTCTCCCAAACACTGAGGGGCCCTTTCACAAAGGCATTAAGAGCCTATACACATGCAGTGCACATCAAGTCAGCATTATCACCCGGTTAGCATGTTTACCTGGTGGTAATTCCGAGTTTGGCATTTTCAAAAAAGATGGATGTCTATCTTTTGTGTTCGAAAATACTATGGACGTCCTGTGATTTGGACGTCTTTGTGATTTGGACGTCCTTTGTTTTGATCCATTTTCAAACAAAAGATGTCCAAATGAAAGGAGGAGTGGCTTAATGGTTAGTGCAGCAGACTTCAATCCTGGGGAAGTGGGTTCAATTCCCAGTTCAACTATTACAGCTTTGTTTTGTTCCATTATTGCTGAAAGACGTCCATGTCTTAGGAACACTCAAGTCCTGCCTAGAACACACCCCTGGCACACCCCCTTGAGATTTTGACATCCTTCTGATGGACTTCAGAGAAAGATGTCCAAAAATAGGTTTTGATAATATTGATTTGGACGTTTCTGTGAGCTAAACGTCCAAATGCTGACTTATGTCACTTTTTGGATGTCTATCTCTTTTGAAAATAAGCCTGTAACAGGCTTATTTTCGAAAGGGATCGCCGGCGATCTTCCGACACAAATCGGGAGATCGCCGTCGATCTCCTGATCTCGGCCAAATCGGTATTATGGAAAGTCGATTTTGGCCGGCTTCAACTGCTGTTTCGTCGCTGCGCCGGCCAACCTTCAAGGGGGGCATGTTGGTAGGGTAGTGAAGGCAGGACGAGGGGCAGGGTGGGGGCGTGGGTACGAGATGGCTGGCTTCGCCTTATAATGGAAAAAAAGAGGCCGGCTCAAACAAGCATTTCGCTGATCGGACTTGGTCCATTTATTTTTAGGACCAAGTTTGGAAAAAGTGCCCCAACTGACCAGATGACCGCCAGAGGGAAGTGGGGATCACCTCCCCTTACTCCCCCAGTGGTCACCAACCCCCTCCCACCCACCCCACCCCCCCAAACTTTTTTTGCCATCCTGTATGCCAGCCTGAAATGTCATACCCAGCTCCATCACAGCAGTATGCAGGTCCCTGGAGCAGTTGTTAGTGGGTGCAGTGGACTTCAGGCAGGTGGACCCAGGCCCCCTTATCTGTTCCACTTGTGGTGGTTAATGTAGAGCCCTCCAACCCCCCCCCCCGAAACCCACTGTACCCACATGTAGGTGCCCGCCTTCACCCCTTAGGGCTATGGTAATGGTGTAGAGTTGTGGCAAGTGGGTTTTGGGGGGGGGGATTTGGGGGGCTCAGCACACAAGGTAAGAGTACTATGCATCTGGAAGCTATTTTTTTGAAGTTTTTTAAGTGCCCCCTAAAGTGCCCGGTTGGTGTCCTGGCAAGTGAGGGGGCCAGTGCACTACAAATGCTGGTGCCTCCCATGCCCAAATGCCTTGCATTTCACCGGGTTTCAGATGGCCGGGCCCGGTTTCCATTATGGCTGAAAACCGAAGCCGGCCATCTCATATAAACCCGGCGATCCACCGGCGATCCTGTTGTAAACCCGGTGAGCGATTTGGCCAGCGCCAAGTGTATTTTGAAAATACGCTTGGCTCCACCCGCTTATGGCGCCAGCCCCAAAGATGGCTGGCCATCAATTTGTCCGGCGCCGTTCGATTATGCCCCTCTAAGTGTCCCAGAAAGCAGGTATAAATCCTGATGTCAATCCATTTGGATATAAATATGCATTCTCTTTCTGAAACAGGAAATGCACATTTATCATGTGTGCCCTATTCTCACCCAACTCACACTCCCTTTGCAGATGTTTTTTATTTTTTTATTTTTTATTTTTAGCTGGTATATCCTGGCTTTCTAAAATCAGGATTTAGAAGTGTATGCCAGCTTATGCATGTCCAAAACACATATTATTGGTTTAAATGTCTGTTATTTCCTTAGCAAATATTAGTAAACAGCACAAAATATAAGTTCAACATTTATTTTCAGTACAACCATCAAAAGCATGTAACATTATTATGGTTTCAAACATTATGTAATTCTACTGCTACAAACAGTTGGAGAGGTGGATAGTTTGGGCACATAAATTCAAATGAGCAGTAAATATTTAACGTACTCTTTTGTATTCAATTGAATTAAAAATTAAATGGCGCATTGCCTGGGAAGGTTTCATCTGAATCACAGCCATTAATAGAACATTCACTGTTGTTTGTGCAGAGTATAATTCATTTTGACTTTCCCTTCCATTTGACTAGAGGACAAGCAAGTTTAAAATTGTTCGGTATACTACACCATGTAGAAAGGGTAATCTGTCTAATTAAGGCCAGAGAGGATGTTCAAAGTAAAATATTGAAGAGCTTCCATACCCTCTCTTTCACCCTCCCTATGTACAACAGCTTCTGAGATCTGAGATACCCCAGCCATTAGCTCAAGTGTTTACACTCTAAGATCAAATTCTACTTTATTAGAATGATTCAATTCACATTTCATGGCTCCTTTCTCCTCATTTACAGGCAGAAAGTTATTTATCAATTTTTGTATAATATGTTTTTCAGCTTGTTCTGATATTGGATGATATAAAACGTGCTCACAAGTTCAAAATGTGAAAGCATACAGGGGCTTTGTCAAGGGAGCAAATAAGATTTATATTGACATTTTACTTATTTATTTTGCACATGTTCCCTTCAGAAAGCTTTGATTAATTATTAATTATAACCAACAATAAAATACTATTTTGCTATGATGCACACCAAGAATAAAGATGCAGTAGAGAAGTGTAACTGACAGCTCAAAGCAAGGATGACCAAGGCCCGTACTTCAATTTCCCATCAAGTATTTGATAACATGCACCTGCTCATCACATGAATCAGACTGACTTTTTTTGCAACTATGGGAAGTCAAGATTATACACACAGTTGCTCTGTGTCAGAGGTTTTCAACCCAGTCCTTGGGACACACCCAACCAGGAATGGATCACCAGA
The DNA here is from genome assembly GCF_901765095.1 of Microcaecilia unicolor. NCBI lineage: Eukaryota > Metazoa > Chordata > Amphibia > Gymnophiona > Siphonopidae > Microcaecilia > Microcaecilia unicolor. The sequence goes on along the minus strand of NC_044036.1, from coordinate 57,194,071 downwards.
GTTGGGCTCCTGGGCCAACTAACACATAGGGCCCCCTCCCATTTCCAGCCACAACTGCCAAGTACATAGTTTTACTATCCATCACACAAGGACTGCAATATATATGCAACTGTGCAAGTGTCTTAAATTTATACAAGTCGTATAGCATCAAGTTACTCTTAGTGTTATAGAGTATCGACACGAGCACTAATAAATGGTAAACATCAGGGTTTCAGCAGAGTTTATAAACAGATTTATCACATTCCTGTAAAACACAAACACTGGACTGTACAAGTAGGCGGCTGGTCCAAGAAAACAGCAGGGTAATCGATCTGCAAACTCCAAGATGGACACCAAACGAAGCAGATACGTATGTGGAAAACAATATTTAATTGATATGGATCAATAAAAAATTAACAAGACCGACACAGGCCGTGTTTCGCCCCACTGGGCTGCATCAGGGGCTACAAAACAAACAATCATGTAACAATTAGAACAAATATAAAAGCCCGCCTTGATAATGAGAAGGAACCCCCAGACCTTGGGGTGTCTGGGCCTGAGCCCAGTAAGCGTGTGTGGAGATCCATCCCTGCACCCAGCCAGTCAAGTTTTCATGATACTCACAATGAATATGCATTACATAGATTTGCATACAACGGAAGCAGTGCATACAAATTTATCTCATGCATATTCTTTGTGGATATCTTGAAAACTAGACTGACTTGGTGTGCGTACAGAGGACTGCATTGAGAACTCCTGTTCTAAGAGAATTTCTTTACAGATGCGGCTAACAGTACTCCATTTTTGCTATTATTCTCTATTTTCATGGCTGGACATTGAAGATGAAAATGTAAGACAAAATACCACAGAAAGGAGTCCTTTTACCAAGCTGTGGTAAGCACTAGTGTGTGCTTACTGCAGCTTAAAAAGGCTTATCAAGGGGCACGATCAGGCATCCTGTGGTAAGCTCTAGGTTAGCGCATGCACACCACACTCTAAAAATGTATTTTTATTTTTACCATGGAAGGGGGTGCCTGTGACAAAGAGTGGGCATTTCTGCCGTAATCAGCGCAGCCACACTGCCGCACACTAAGGGGATCTTTCACAGAGTGGCAGTAAGCCCAATGCAGACTTACTGCTCGCTTTTCTGGGACTACCTCTGGCCCAATGCGGCTGCCGGTGGTAGTCCCTCCCTGAGCGCGTGCCATTTTCAGGGGAAAAGAAAACCCCTGGAAATGGCTTGGGTGGCAATAACCCGCGGTAATCTGACATTGCTGTGCGATGCCCAGTTACCGCTAGGTTAGCGTGGGAGCCCTTACTGCCACCTCAATGGATGGCGGTAAGGGCTCCCTGCTGCATGGCCATGCGGTAAGAGTTATCTCTCCGCATGGCCTTCTTTGGAGGAATTTACCGGCTGCAGAAAAAAGGCCCTGGCACATGGAAAAAAATGTCCCCTGCCGCTACCGCGTGGCCCTTTTTCCCACAGCTTAATAAAAGGACCCCTAACTGATTAGCACATGACCCCTTACTGCCTATAAATAGGTGGTGGTAAAGACCCACACCTGAATCTTTTTTAACGTCCATGCGCTAATATGAGGCCACAGGTGGAACAACCAGGCAGATTCAGGAGTCAAAGAAACCAATGTTTTATTCATAACCTGACACAGGATCAGTCAGAATTAAAACATCAATCTGGAAAATCCTTATCAACGACAACAATACTGAACACACAAAGAATTTTCTACACAACTTGTGAAAAAGCAGTGGTGGTTTGCCAGCATCGCAAATCAAAGACCTTGGTGTATGGCCATAAACACAAATATTTGAAAATCAGTCATTTTAATGCTGTGCTAAAAATGGCCTTACTGTGCGAGAAAGACCTGTGTAAGGGTGTGAACACTTTTTAGCACTACTTTGCAAAAGGGCCCCAAAGTAAGTAGTCAAAAACAAACTGACATCAACATAGTACATTTAGAAGAATAGTTATTCAATAGGCCCTTTAACTAAGCTTAAAATGGCCTATTGCAGGATGTGTTCAGGTGTCCTGCAGTAACTTCCAAATCTGTGTGCATTAACCGTTCACTAAAAAACAATTTTTAAGGAGGGACCATGTCAGGGGGCAGAGAGTAGATATTCCTTTGCTAATCAGTGCAGCTACATTACTGTGTGATAACTGGTTAGCACAGGGATATAGTGTAAGCCCTTACTGCTTACAAAATGGGTGGCGGTAAGTGCTCAAGTAGTTCATTGTTTAATGGCTGCACACTGAGGACAACATTAATGCATGGCCATTAATACAAAAACATACAAAAAGGTCATTCTTACAGCTATGGTAAAAATGGTCTTAGTGCGTGGGAAAAACCAGTGTAAGGGCACACTAGGGCAACTATGGAGGAGTGGCCTAGTGGTTAGGGTGGTGGACTTTGGTCCTGAGGAACTGAGTTCGATTCACACTTCAGGCGCAGGCAGCTCCTTGTGACTCTGGGCAAGTCACTTAACCCTCCATTGCCCCAGGTACAAATAAGTAACTGTATACAATATGTAAGCTGCATTGAGCCTGCCATGAGTAGGAAAGTGTGGGGTACAAATGTAAAAAAAAAAAATCCAGCTTATTTTCAAAAGAGAAAGACGCCCATATTTCCACCCAAATCAGGAGATGGGTGTCTATTTCCCGTGGGCGAACAAATCGGCATAATCAAAACCTGATTTTTGGCGTCCTCAACTGCAGTCCATCACAGAGACGAACAAACATCACAGGGGCGTGTCGGAGGCGTGGTGAAGGCATGACTGGGGCATGGTTATCGCCTGAGGAGAGATGGGCGTGTTTAGCTGATAATCGAAACAAGAAGGGCGTTTTTGACGAGAATTTGGTCCGCTTTATTTGGACCCTTTTTTTTTCAGGTCCAAGTCCCAAAAAAGTGCCCCACCTGACCAGATGACCACCGGAGGGAATCAGCGATCACCTCCCCTGACTCCCCCAGTGGTCACTAACCCCCTCCCACAAAAAAAAACTAACTTTACAAACTTTTTTCCCCAGCCTGTATGCCAGCCTCAAATGTCGTACCCACCTTAATGACAGGAGAATGTGTTCTATCCTCTGACAGCCTTTCCCTGGTTCTGATGTGGGTCTCGGGTGAGTGTGACACCTTTTCTGTTAAGGGCACTGCAGAGTCACATCAGCAATGCATTGTGGTGGGTGTAGGGTATTGGGCTCCATGATTCCACTAGCTTGTGTTAAATGCTCACAATGTTGGTAGTTGGTAGGCTCTACTCCCATGGTGCTTTCCCTCTGCTTACTGGGTCAGAGTGTGCCCTGTTTGGTTTCCGGTAGTTCATGAGGTAGTGGCCATTTTTGTAAGCCAGTTTTAGATCCCGTTCATGTGTTAGCCACGTTACAGCACTTAGTTTTTACCTTGAATGGTGCTGAAAGAGGGCATTGTACACCATTCTGCCAGCTCGGACCTACTGCTAATCTCAGTATCAGGGAGACTCGTTGCCAGTGGGGCACAACCTCTGTTCTGCAGTTAACTGTGAGTAAACGTGCTCTTTCAAATAAAGGACATTTGCAGCGAGATTAGTCTTCAGGTGTGAACTGCTGTGCCAAGGTTATACAGCAGCAACAAGTCCTGTCCCTGGAGCACTTTTAGTGGGTACTGCAGTGCACTACAGGCAGGCAAACCCAGGCCTATCCCCCCCTACCTGTACCGCTTGTGGTGGTAAATGGGAGGCCTCTAAAACCCACTGTACCCACATGTAGTTGCCCCCTTCACCCCTAAGACCTATGGTAGTGTTGTACATTTGTCCCTCCCATGACCAAATGGCGTTTCTGAGCTGGGCATTTTTAGTTTCCATTATCGCTAAAAAAAAACCCCGCCCATCTCGGAAAGGACCAAATCCATGGCATTTGGTCCGTCCAAACAGTATTTTCGAAACGAAAGATGGACGCCCATCTTTTTCGATAATACGGTCTGTCCTGCCTCTTCACATACCCATTTTCGGACATAGACGCCCATGGAGATGGGCGTTCACGTTCGATTATGCCCCTCCAAGTATCACAGCTTAGTAAAAGGACCCCTTAGTGCGTTAAAGAAATAATTCACATTAGCATGGCCAAATAATACACATTAGCATGGCAAAATCATATATTATATGCCCTTAATGCATGCTATTTTTACCACAAAGCAAGCAATATGAGAAATGCATGCTAATCACCTCATTATTATGCAAATCAAATAACTCAGCTTGATTTTAAGTTTGAAAGCTGTGTTATTCGTGGAAAAATAATGCCAGCTTTGAGCTGTTAATATCTTTCTTCCATGGGAGCATCAGGCTGCTAATACATAACCTGATGTGCCCTGAAAATCTCTTAAAGGGGCCATGACAAATAAAATAATGCCACCCTCAACACCCATCAAGTAAAGCCCTGACACCCCCCACCCCAAGCAGTGCTGGGGTTGTGGCTATTGGGGACTTCCTGCTCTGCAGTGTCAAGGGAGAATAAAGATAAGGAAGTATATGCAGTGTCAGGGAGATGGGGTATCAGGGCATCGGTGGTGTGGGGGATGTTGAGAAGGTGGGAAAAGGTGAAAATTGGTGTTAGGGCTTTTATTTCAATCTTTTCAATTTAAGGCCCCGATGCTCAAACAGCGCCAGAAAATGCCAGATCAAAGTGGCAAAGAAACTCCTAGTGCTCAACGCTAATGAGATGCAAATTTAGGCACGCTCATAGCATTGAGCATTAGGGACCTCTGCAGGAGAATTATGTCTGGGCATTAAGCACAGTTCTTGAGTGCATGCCCAGAATGCCAGAGGGGGAGGAGGGAAGGAGGAGGAGGAAGAAGTGCATCCTGGTAAGGAGAAGTGCATCATGTTAAGGAAGAGGATGGGAGGAGGAAAGGGAGAAGATAGAAGGGAAGTCAGCGGCTGGCGAAGAAAACACAGTCCCCCCCCCCCCCCCCCCCGAAAAAAACCTCTTGTGCCTTTTCTCTGGTCTGGCTGAAAATGCAGGTATGGTGCACTCTCCTGGCCTACTGTTCTCCCTGTTCAAGTCCAGGAAGTTTGTCATCCTCCAACTAAGGCCCGGTTCCTACCCTTCCCAGTCTTCCTATTCCTCCCCGTGGCTCAGCACTACCCTAACGCCAGCTCTGAGCCGGAGTAGGGTTGGCTGAGGGAGGAGTGTCCTTGTTTGGCGCGTTGCCTCCTGAGCATTGGGGAAGAATATGGAATGACTTCCTTAGCATACATTTGAATGCTCGCTGCACTCAGCCAGCTCATTGTTTCATGCGCTTGTCGGCTCTGAGCCCTCGGCGTCAGCAAATGTGGGTGCTAGTTCAGCGCTAATGGCCTCTGGCACCCGCATTTGCTTCTGAGCATCAGGGACTAAGTCTTTAAGGCCTCAATATTCAAAACTCCAGCACTATTCCGAATAGTGCTGTAAAAATACTGCCAGAACAATGCAGAACAACACCCTAATGCTCAATGCTAAATGAGACGCAAATATAGGTGCACTCATGGTGTTGAGCATTAGGAAGTTTGGCGGGAGGATTGTGCTTTGGTGCAGGAGGATTGTGCTTGGCGCATGAGAAGAATTCCATGGTAAGCCCGGCTCCTGTGTGCATGCGCCTGTAAAACCCGAATGTGAAGCACACATTGGCGTCTGTTTTTCTGTGACCTAAATATAAGCATTTAATTTTTTTTTTAGCTTGGATGCTTATATATAGATACAGGAAACAGACGCCAATGTGTGCTTTCGCTTGGGTCTGCTGTTTCTCACGACCAGCGCTTAAGGGCTTGCACGGGCTTCCTTTTGCTTCTAAAAGCAGATTTTGCAGAAAGATTCATGAGAGAAGCATGAGAATCATAAGAAATCTTCTCTTCCAACAACCCACCGCCTGCTCCAACCTAGCATCTTTTGTAGTGGTAAGGCAGTTTTGTTTTGGGCACTTTTTTTTCTGAACATTGGGGATGAATACAAAATGACCTCATTAATATGAGCTTGACTACTTGTGTTGTTCATCTGAGCGCTCATTTGTTCTCACAGTCAGGGCCTCTGAACATTCTGCACAAGTAAATGTGGGAGCTAGTATGATGGTAATGGCCTCTAGTGTCCATATTTACTTTTCAGTATCGACAGAGCTTACAATCTAATTAGGACAGACAAACAGGACAAACAAGAGAAAAGGGAATATTAAAGTGAGGATGATAAAATAAGGGTTCTGAACAAGTGAATAAGGGTTAGGAGTTAAAAGCATTTTATTTTTATACATTTTTGTTTCAGGACAATTTTGTTAATTAAGAGATGCTACAGCTGTTGCCCAAACAAAAAAAGAAAAACCCACTCATGGCAAAGCACCCCAATTCTACTGATCACAACCTGAATTTCCAATGACAATCTGAACACCCAAAGAGCATCATTCGACCCACCCATGACACCCTACAATCCCCCTAACACCAGCATTAGGCAATATATAACCCCCCAACACACACACACACAGACACACCAAAGAGGCAATCAGCTCTCCCTTAGAGTACTGGAAGCAGGAAGTTTTGAAACACAGCTTAAAGCCACGGATTTAAGAATATTTGGAGCATGTGAGAGCACCCCAAACCTGAGGTTTCATGGCAGTTTTCAAAGTTTTTCAAACTGCACAAAGTGGGCTGTTCTCATCCAGCGTGGAAGTAATGCAACAAAATATTTTTCTACACATTGAAATTTATGTTGCAGGTCTTCCAGTGTATCATGTGAGGATTGTCCTAAAATCTCCTTTTTTTTTTTTTAACTGGATAACTTGGCAACTCTGCTGTTCTGAGCATTCAAATTTAACTGAGCTCTTCTATCAGCTTTTTTTTTTTTTTTTTTTAATTTAGGCAACTGAATCAGTCTGTCGGTACCTTTCCTTTGGTTAGTTCATTCTATCACAGCCTTAAACACTAGACTAGAACAAGACACGGACTAGAATTGTTCAAGGTATTTATTAATGTCACTGTACCTGTAAGAAGTGCATACAACACAAAAAGGCAAACAAGGATTACTGAAAGCTTGACAAGATTTTCGTGGGAAATAAGACAAAAATCAGAAACCACATGGAGGTCTGGGGAAGAACAATAGAGAGTAGAGGATGACACAAATGACGATCAGCCGTGGGGATGAAGCCAGCAAATCTGTATTAGAAGCACCAGTAAAAACAGACTCAACATAGCTATTTAAACATGGTGACTGCTTACAGGGGGCTGCTTGTCAAATATTTCGTGACAGTGCCTCCGACGCATTCATTTCAGTAGCCTGCGTACTGACATAAGAAACACTCTATTTTTCTAGTTTGTTTTATGGGCTTTACTTAGCCTTTTTATAGTCTTTTATATATAGTTCATATACATTTTATTTGATCAGAATTGGTGTGCTTTAGTAGGTGGCTAGCAATTCATTGCTTTGGCATGTTTTTTTTTTTGTTACATTTGTATCCCGCGCTTTCCCACTCATGGCAGGCTCAATGCGGCGGGCAATGGAGGGTTAAGTGACTTGCCCAGAGTCACAAGGAGCTGCCTGTGCCGGGAGTCGAACTCAGTTCCTCAGTTCCCCAGGACCAAAGTCCAAGCCATAACTGTTTTTATACTTTTAACCAGCCATATTTTATTGGTTTTATACCTTTGTCTAACTGGTTTTATATATTTATCTGTTTTACTTCACCAGTTTTACACTTTCTTACTGTGATTATTCTTTTAACTGTTGATGGTTACGTTCAATACAATACAAAAAACATTTTTGTACACATTTGTCCATGTGCTGGGATGCTATTCTGTACATAAAATTGTAACAATGCTGATATTTTTGCACAGAATAGCAGATGCTTGGTGATACAATTTTTCTCTTCTCTGATCTGTGCACAGATATAGCTGCTGTCCCATTCTTTCTTTTTTTAATGCATGGTCTTCCTAGAGGCCTTTAAAAAAGTTGGCAGATCTCATATGCTTGCAGGAAAAAGAACAGGTATAACATCCTCACAGAAGAATGTGTTAGCCCTCCCACACCACCTCAGACTTGGTGTTAAAGTTACAGCGTACTTCTCTGCATTGGGACAGAATAGCTAATAGCCTCATTACCATTCATTTTAATATGCTTTGCACTGGTGTCTATCACAGGTCTTTGTGCAGGCTTAGCTTCTGTGCAAAACCCTTCTCTGCATCATACACCCACAACATTGTGTGCAGATGTTGTAGTAACCCCATGCTAACATTTGCACAAGCTTTCTGCATTGGTCCTATAGAGTGTAATAAGTTACACCTCAGGGAATGTGATTAGTTGTTTCTGTGTTATCTGCCACATTAGCATTTAATGCATAGTAACAGCTCCTATGTTCACTAAAAATTATAGAATAAGTTGGAATTTTTGAGCCGGAGTGGCCTAGTGGTTAGGGTGGTGGACTTTGGTCCTGGGGAACTGAGGAACTGAGTTCAATTCCCAGCACAGGCAGCTCCTTGTGACTCTGGGCAAATCACTTAACCCTCCATTGCCTGCTGCATTGAGCCTGCCAGGAGTGGGAAAGCATGGGGTACAAATGTAACAAAAATAAATAAATAATGCAGCAGAAATTCTGATGAAGAGATGGAGACAGGGCAGGGAGTGGTTGCAGACAGCATCTTGTATTTAACATGGGGGGGGGGGGGGCATTGCCTGCATTACAGAATGGCTGATAGTGTGGAAGGCAGCTAGCTGTACTTCTGGAGGTGTAGTAACTGTACAGTGTTATCTGCTACTTTAGCAATTACTGTGCAACCTCAAGCTGCATTCTTTGGCAACTTCCCACTTCCTGATCATAATGTGCTGTTTAGATTTCTAAGCCATCAGTTAGCACAAGGTAAAAATTAATTAGATATACTGAACCCCTAATGCAGCTTTGTAAATAGGCCCCTTAGTAGCATTTCTTATTTATGTATGTAGGATTTAGGCCATACTAGAGAATTACACAGGGATGGAGGCATGTGGTAAAATGTGGTAAATCCACAGTAACAAAATTTTTGAAGAATTGCTATGGATGCGGAAACAACACTTTATACCACCCTCTTGAATGGTAAAAAGCCTTATTCCTGAGGTAAAACAAAACACACAGTTACCAATGATTACCCCTCCTGCAGGTCCGGCACCTCACTCTCTTCCCTTTACTCCCACCCCAGTCCTGCAGGCCTGGCTTCTCTGCATCTTCCTCCCCCCTCTCCCACTGTGGTGCCTCTACCCCTACATTATTGAGCCGCTCAACAGCGACCCACAGGCCTGCTCTGGGTCTTTCCTCTGCCAGATCCCACCTTCTAATGCAACTTCCTGTTTTACAAATGTAGGATCTGGCAGAGGGAAGGCCCAGCCCGGAGCAGGCCTGTGGAAATCACTGTTTATGAAGGAGGAGGGGGAGGAGCGACACGGGAGGGGGAGAGGTTGCTGATCCTTGTTCTGTATTATTGTTTTTGATTTATAAACAACAGTTGTACAGAATAGTGTTCCTTTTTATACTTTAATAAAAAGATTTAAATATAAAATCATAACTGTTTGAGGCTTGTTCAGAAGGGGTCAGATTGAGCTTGCAGGGATGGGGACAGAGCTTGTTGGGGCGGGGCAGGAACAGGGACAAACTATGTCCCTGTGTCATTCTCTAGCTCATACCTTTTAATGATAGTTCTAGGTGAGTGACATTCAGGTTCAGCAATTATTTCCCCTGTCTATGGAGGGCTACAGTTTAAGGAGCCCTTTTAGTAAGCTGTGTTAAGCAGCTAACATGACTTTTACCATGCTGTAGACAGTAGTATGGCCTACACTATTGTCTATCACATTAAAATCAGCAGTGCACGGTAAAAATGCTGTGTTAGCTGCCTAATATGGGAGTGGATGGAGTTGGGCATAACATGGGCAGGCAGTCAAGTGGCTGTCTGTGACAGCTAGCACACTGGCCCTTATCATTCACTAGCTGTCATGACTGCCAATGGCACGGCTGCACTTATTGTTACCTCCACATTACCGAGCCCCTCCGATCTCTCCCCACATTTCAAAGACCCTCTGATCCCCTGTCCAAAGTCAACTCCACAAAGAGTCTCTACCACATAAGATTAAAGCCTTGCCTCTAAGCCTGAACATCTCTCCACCCCAATCCCTTCCCTGAAATTTACTTAGGGAGGCTCCATGGTGGACTCATGTTGCTCAGGTAGCAGCGCCAGGTTCCAAAATGGCTGCTAAGATCCCTAGCAGTTACCTTTATGTACTACTGTAGCACTCCAAGTTGACCACTAAGGGTCTTGGTGGCCAGATAAGTGACAGCTTGATGCACAACCTTGGATAATCAATGCCAATGTCCAGATATGGCCCAGCTTTGAATATCTGGGCATAAGGCCAGCAGTGGCCATTTTACATAGGTAGTTGGGTTAAAAATTGAGATATCCAGGTCAGGGTGTACTCAATTCCCTCAGCATCTACCAAATGTGGCACCTTTGTAAAATGTGTAGAAGGACATCAGCAAATGCATGCATATTCTCTGGCATGTAATGTCCAGCAACAGCAGTTTTACCAAGCTGCATGTAGAAGAAAATGGTGGCATCATTCAACAGCATCCATGTATATATACCAGCATTTTTTTCTACTTCTATATATAAATGCTGGCAGTTACAGTACAGTTGGCCAAATTCACAAACTTATATATAGATATGGTAGCAATTAACAAGCAAGGGTGCTAAAGGTTATTTCTCTTTTTACAGAAATAAAAAATGAGGAATTAAAGACAATTCTCTTCTTAATCTCTCGATTAAAGCCCTGGCAGGTGCTAAAGCTAACAAAAATTGTTGTATACATATTTCATTGTCAATTGGGAAATACAGGTATACCTTTTTGGTAGGCTTTAACCAACCTCCACACCATGGAAATGTATGCATCCTAGGGATCTATAGGTGTAAATAGCTGCTTTCTGAAAATACTATTTGCATGGATTGGCTATTTACAATGGTGATGCAACTAAAATGGCCTCCATGGTTTTACCAACTCTGTTTACATAAACTTATATGCATATATAACCATTATACTAATTGGCATGATCCATTTTCATTTACACTAAAAGCTTGCATTTTGACTTGAGCAAATATTGTGATCATACACTATATTTCGTCTGCCTTGCATTAGCATTTTGGGCACATTAGTACTAATGAATATTTCATCAGAAATATCAAACTTTTTACATTCAAGGTCATTACAGAATTACAATACATAATTGTTAGCAAAAAAATTCAAGAACAATATATTCTTTTTCAACTATACTGCAAAATAATCAGCTAGCAAAGAGTCAAAATAAACTGGGTCAGCAAAACAACCACATTTATTATTAGGTTTCTCTTAAATTCTTCATATAAAAATGCCAATGTTAGAAGAAAATACATACCTTTACTTTAAAATGTGAAATTTAATTTACAAGAGGGGAATGGGTTATTTTTAACAAAACATTTACCTGGGTAAATATCTATGACTTGAATCAATTGACTATCTAGAAATTGTTCTCCTTAGATTGGCTAAAAATTTGCATCAGCTTCCATAGCCTATTTTTAGTCAGCTTACAAAAGAGGCATACCTAGTGATCTTTTTAAAAACTTTACTGGGTCAGTATTGAAAAGCACTTTATGCAATTGGTGTGAGCACTGACTGTGCCCTACCATAATGCCCTACTGCCCTGTAATAAAATGGCCCCTAAGTTTGGTTTCTTAAGGGCCCTTTTACTAAAGAGTAGTAGGGCTACTGCCGCATTAGCGCATGGCATATTGGGCCTACCACTTGGCTACCGCAAGAGCCCGCATTAGTCCCAGCCTCTGCCACTCACCAACTCCGGAGGTAGAAAATGCATTTTTTATTTTCTAGCATTGGGGGCTTACCTTGCTGTAATTGGGCAGCCATGAGTGCTGCCTGGTTTCTACTGGGTGAGCACGGAAGCCCTTACTGCTTCCTAAATGGGTGGTGGCAAGAGCTGCCCCAGGAAATTACCACACGGCAAGTAGCTCCCTTACTGCATGGCCATTTCGCTTTAAATAAAAGCCTTTTTACCTGATGTGGTAAAAGCGGGCCTCAGTGTATTGCAAATCCATGCATCTGTTTACAGACCAGCATAGGAGCCTAACCTGCTTATAATTGAAAGAGAAAAACGCCTATATTGCGACCCAAATCGGGAGATGGACGTCTTTCTCCCGTGGGTGCCCAAATCGGTATAATCAAAAGCTGATTTTGGGCGTTTCCAACTGCAATTCATCACGGAAACGGGTAAAGTTGACGGGGGCATGTTGGAGGTGTGGTGAAGGCAGAACTGGGGCGTGGTTATCGGCCAAGGAGAGATGGGCTTCTTTATCTGATAATCAAAAAAAGGCGTTTTTACAGCGATTTTGGGTTACTCTTTTTTGACCCTTTTTTTTCATGAACAGGTCCCAAAAAAGTGCCCCAACTCACCAGATGACCACTGGAGGGAATCGGGGATGACCTCCCCGGACTCCCCCAGTGGTCACTAACCCCCTTCCATCAAAAAGACCTCACTTTAAAAACTTTTTTTCCAGCCTGTATGCCAGCCTCAAATGCCATACCCACCTCCATGACAGCAGAATGTGTTCTATCCTGTGACAGCCTTTCCCTGGTTCTAATGTGGCTCTCGGGTGAGTGTGACACCTTTTCTGTTATGCGCACTGCAGAGTCACATCAGCAATGCATTGTGGTGGGTGCAGGGTATTGGGCTCCGTGATTCCACTAGCTTGTGGCAAATGCTCACGATGTTGGTAGTTGGTAGGCTCTACTCCCATGGTGCTTTTCCCCCTGCTTACTGGGTCAGAGTGTGCCCTGTTTTGTTTCCGGTAGTCCATGAGGTAGTGGCCATTTTGTAAGCCAGTTTTAGATCCCTTTCACGTGTTAGCCACGTTACAGAACTTAGTTCCTACCTTGAATGTGGCTGAAAGAGGGCATTGTACAGCATCCTGCCAGCTCTGACCTACTGCTCATCTCAGTACCAGGGAGACTCGTTGCCAGTGGGGCACAACCTCTGATCTGCAGTTAACTGTGAGTAAGCGTGCTTATTCCAATAAAGGACGTTTTCGGAGAGATTAGTCTTCAGGTGTCAACTGGTGTGCCAATGTTATATAGCAGCAACAAGTCCTAGAGGCCTGCATGTATGCAGGTCCCTGGAGCACTTTTAGTGGGTACCGCAGTGCACTTCAGCCAGGTGGACCCAGGCCCATCCCCCCTACCTGTAACACTTGTGCTGGTAAATGGGAGGCCTTCAAAACCCACTGTACCCACATGTAGGTGCCCCCTTCACCCCTAAGAGCTATGGTAGTGTTGTACATTTGTGGGTTGTGGGTTTTGGGGGAGGGGGTTGGGTACTCAGCACCCGTGGTAAGGGAGCTATGCATGTGGGAGCATTGTCTGAAGTCCACCACACTGACCTCTAGGTTTCCCAGTTGGTGTCCTGGCATGTCAGGGGGGCGAGTGTACTACGAATCATGGCCCCTCCCATGACCAAATGGCTCAGATTATGACATTTTTGAGCTGGGTGTTTTTAGTTTCCATTATTGCTAAAAAAAACAAATGCCCAGCTGAAAAATGTCCATTTTTTTGAAAATACGGTCTGTCCCGCCTCTTCACGTACCCGTTTTCAGACATAGACGCCCATGGAGATAGGCGTTCACGTTCGATTATGCCCCTCCACGTATTCTGATGAAAATTCAACCAAATTTAGGAGCATTGAAATAATGCAGGTGATTCTATAAACTGGTGCCTAAACATACAAGCCACATATGTTCCTCAAAGGTGCCAGTAATTGGTAGTTACACATAAATCAGCGACATAGTGCTGAAAATCATTGCAAAGCTCATAACTTTTTTTAATCTCTTACCTTAAATCCATCCCACTGCCATCAACTTTTTAGGCTCTTAAATTTAGGAGTTAAGCAAAATTTTGAGCATAAATGTAGGCACTCTGATAAGCCTCTTTAGGAACCTAAGGGATCCTTTTACTAAGGTGCAGGAAGGCTAACGCACAGGTAGCACATGCCAAATTGGCATTACTGCTGGGTTAGTGCTTGTACCCAGCAATAATTCTGAGTTTAGCACATGCCAAATCCCGTGGTAGAAAATAATTTTCTATTTTCTACCATGTGGGGCATCCCGGCAGTAATCAGCAGTTGGCACGTGTTGCATGGTTACCGCGTGAGTAGCGTGTGAGCCCCCACCTCTAGGTTAGTGGATCTGTGTGGCTATTTTATAATGCCTTAAGTTTTAATTTTATAATTTTTTTCATTCTTTAATTTATTTATTTTCTTCAGGACCTTATTGGTGATTCTTGGTGGTTTTCGAATCTCATACCACTGTGATTTGCTCACCTACTTCACCATTGGTCCTTTATTATTTTCTTAGAAATTCTTAATTAATTTATAACTAAATATTGTAATACTCATCTGCAATATGTGCAACTTTACTCAATTGTCGGCTCGATGGGTCATTCTTCTGATATGACTCACATTTCGCTATATGCTGTCTCAAGGGGAAAAAATGCTAAAACAAATATGATATTAAAATGCTATTCTTAAATTTGTCTCATTTTCACTTACTTTGATGAAAAAATATATAACAAAATATAATTTTTTACTGTTTATTTAACCCAACCCATCTTGCTGTCTCCATAACTTTTCGCAGTCAAGAAGGTGGTAGCATTATTTCTTTATCTACTTATAGTAACATAGTAAATGATGGCAGATAAAGACCAGACTGGTACATCCAGCTTGCCCAATAGTCACACTCATTATTAAGTCATGATTAAACGAACAATGAATATGATATATAATAGCTGATCATTGTCTCTCCTTGGCATTTCTGGGTTATAGACCATTGAAGTCTGCCTGGCCTTGTCCTATAAAGTCACCTGATTGCGAGTCCACCAATTACAGATCCCCAATTCAAGCTAATTTCATCCATTCTATTTCTTCATTCAGACCAGTAGGAATTGCTGAGTTCAATATTGATCTTTGTAATTTAAGATCTTTTCATAGTATCCACCCTCCCATCCTTCAAAGACTTGATCTATCACCTTCCATTTTAAGTACTAGATAGTGTGTTAATTCTCCAACCAATGTTGCAGTAAAGGTACCTGTGTATTTCCTGTATCAATCCTTGATTTGTGCTTGTTCAGTCTTAACCTCACTGGCCTACTACTTCGAGCTACATAAATTAATTTACAAGGACAGTTTATAAGATATACTACATTTGAACTATTACATGTTGTGACCATTTTTTCTCTAATCGCTTGTTTAGTCTGATTATCAGTCCAAATCAATCCTGTTATGGCGTAAGAACACCATTTACACTGTTCACATTGATTGTGTGATCCTAGAATATCCTCCCTAACACCCTCCTCATACCTTTGCCTTGATAATAATTCCCCTGACAATTTCCCCCACTTATATGCTATCACTGGAAATACATCAAAAATTGGATATAGTTGCAACATTTTGTTATAAACTGCTTATTCCTGCCAATTAGTTAAGATGGTGTAGCCACTAGAGGTCACAACTGTCATTTTGAGACCAGAGCCATGACGAGCAAGAGCAAGTGAGTATCATTCTTGCTCTTACAACTCCCTAGACCACTAGAAAATGTAGGCCTGTGGGGCCTAAAGGGATGTGGGAGGGTGGGGGCCTGGTCGATGGCTTGTTATCTTCAGAGGGAAGAGGGATTGGGATCGGGGAAAGAAGGGCAGACCCAGGGGACCAATATTCAAGCGAGGGCCACATAATTGTCTTAGGTGAGCCCTGGCTGAATATTGACCGAGACCCGCATAAATTGTACTTGCTGTACACTGCCTTGGGTGAATCTCTTCATAAGGGCAGTTGATAAATCCCAATAAATAAATACATAAGCTCTGGCAGCTAACATATGCTGACATAGACCTAGATATTCAGTGCTGGTTCCCAAACATGGCCCAACATTGAATATCTGGGCCTAATTCTTTAATTCTGCCCTCAGCTGTCGGCATTGAAAAAAGAAAAAGCTGACCATCTAGAGCTGAATATTGACAAGATATTTTCTATTGAAAAAAAAAACCAAAAACAAAACACAACCTGTTGCAAAGTATGCAAGTAAAAATACCAGTGAGGAATGCAGCCTCAGCAGCAGTCAAGATAGCAGCATGAGTACTGGGGGTGGGGGTGGGGTACCTGCTAAACTAATTCTTATTTTCTTCTACTTGTTTAATTTGAATATGCCCTCCAAACAAAAGGGAAAGGTTATGGTCTTTCCTTCCAAGACTTTGATGGGACTTAGTGCTTAGCAGGAGATTAACTCCTTTGTTGTCCACCTACCCAGTTGTAAGATTGAAGGGGTGAATTCCATTTCAAACCATTGTACACGTCTGGTACATTCTCCAGATGCCAAACCCCTTGAGATTTATTTAGATGTGGTATCAGGCTTGTCATCATCATCAGAGGAAGAGGACAGCACCCCTCATGTCTTGCAGCTAATAGAATCAGCTAGCAGCAATGTGTTCAGTGGGACAGGATTGTTGGAGATTGTTAGAGAAGAAGCACTACCTGAATTCTGGTCCACTGGGGATGTTCCTACCTACTTTTGACCTGTGGAAAGCAAACTTTATTTGTGAAAAATCTGTGGTGGTGACTATGAATGCCCTTTGGGTAATCTTGGTTAAGTAAGATGCAGTTGTTTCTAAGTCTTCATTTGATATTGCTAGTTTGGTTTCCAAAATAGACAGCATGACATGAAATCAGGATACCTTCTCCAGAGACTTTGTTGAGAGAGGTTAAAGAAACTCAGAAAGTTAATACTCTACATCATTCAGAATAAAACTATGCTTCATATGATTGAGCAGGTAGAGAATCAGTATAGGCATTAAATCTGAGCTTTCTGAATTTCCCTAGACCCCCCCCCCCCCCCGCCATGGGTTTCTCTTAGAGATACCCTTAAGTGTTGTTTTGTGATATACTTGGTATAAAAAGCCAGAAGTTGTGCCACCAGTTAAAAAGATGTATTACTTACTTGAAGCAAAGCCTGTGAATGCAGAAGCAGCCCAAGGGGAGAATATGACTAATTTTCCCATTGTATTGAATTTGACAGCTTATTTGGAGAACACTGGACATGAAGAACCTGCAAGAGCTACCTTGTTGATCTCTCTTGCCTTTAAGCAGGACTTGAATCATGTCATGCATCTATATTGTTGTAAATCTCAAGAATTGTTTATGGGGTAGAGAATCTGGATTTTTCCAGATGTTTTTGGAGTAATCCAAGAAAGTAGGATCTATGCATCAGGGGGCACCTGATTTCAGTCCTTCCTTTATGTTTCGTTATCCTTGTAAATGTTTGATACATTTTAACGGTATTAGATATTTGTCACCCCTGAGCAATTGAGATATTTTACTGATGCTAGGAAGATTACTGGCTCTGAAGAGGTATCTGTTCAGTGAATACGGTATATGTGTTTTGCCAGGTAGTTATGCTAATTGCATTTTTTTTGTCATTTCTTTTATATCTCCTCAGTATAGTTCACCATTCGTTTGGTTTTGTGGTCTAATTAAATTGCAGTCAGAAGATAGTTTGTTTCCTTGCTGTTATTCTTTATATGTTGCTGAACTGCAATTTTAGGTTTCTGTTAGTACAATTATTTCTTGTGGTATAAAATTTAAAGATGTATAAATAAAAAATGGAAAAATGCTTGTGGCTTTTTCTGCCTGCGTGGGCTACTTAAAATGGCCACCGTGAGGAAGAGTAACGCTTAGATTTTCCAGACTGGAAAAATGTTTTCAGGCACTGTTGCACTAGTTTTCAAATAGAAAGTATACCTGTACATAGGCATCTGTTCTGTATATTGGTGTGGGCAGTATATTAATGTAAAGTTAAAAATATAATCTATGCATGTCATTTTGAGCTCATGATTAAAATCATGCCCTGGAAATTCTGTGCCTAAGGGGTGCAGCTATCAATTTGGGGTTAACATTGAGATGTGTTATTTTACCACTAATTCATGCTGTTTTAAAACAGACCTCTTTTTTTGCAATGAGACCTAGTTGCTAATACCTGGGGTTCACAAAAAATTATATGTGACTAACAATATGCATGATACAGAACAGTGAACATTCTTCTAGCCATCTTGAGTGAGTATCATTGGCAGAATAAGGGGTCCTTTTACTAAGGTGCGCTGAAAAATGGGCTGTGCTAGTGTAGACGCCTGTTTTGGGAGCACACAGTACCCTTCTCCACCACCGCCAACTCCAGGCTCCGCCCTTTCTGCCTCGCCTCACCCTATGCTTGGAATAAACTCCCTGAGCCCATACGCCAAGCCCCCCCCCTGCCCATCTTCAAATCCTTACTCAAAGCCCACCTCTTCAATGTCGCCTTCGGCACCTAACCATTATACCCCCATTCAGGAAATCTAGACTGCCCCAACTTGACATTTCATCCTTTAGATTGTAAGCTTCTTTGAGCAGGGACGGTCCTTCTTTGTTAAATTGTACAGCGCTGCGTAACCCTAGTAGCACTTTAGAAATGTTAAGTAGTAGTAGTATTTCAGAGACAACTCCCCTCCCTTCTCTCCAGCAAGCAGAGAGCTAATCATGCATGTCCTGTTAGGGGAGATGTGGGGATTACAGACATACACACTCTTTTTTCAGCCCATAAAATAAACGTTAAAAAGGGGACATGCTGGAAATAAAATTCACAGTGTGGTGGGAGACCCAGAGAGGAGGGGGGCAGGGATGCAAGGGGAGATGTTGGACAGGAAAGTTGAAGAAAACAGGAGATGGGTTAACTTGTTCCTATCTAGTCCATTATACGGACTTTAGTTCACCCAAAACAATAGCAAATGCTAAAGCAATAGGAAAAAATTATTTACAAGAAATGTGTGGTCCATCTGTAAAAAGTCTAAAGTTGTTCCAATTGGATAGGCATTAGGAGATGGCATGGGAATTTTGAGGGATGCTCATCTTGGCATTGGTGGGAATGAGTGCAAGTATGTTGATGGGTTAGGGGAATGAGTGAGGGTGTGACATGGATAAGAGAAAAGGGGCAAAAAAAGGGGATGAGGTTTGGGGGAAGTTTGAGATATAATGTGAATGACCTGGAAGACAGAAGAGAAAAGTGGAGAGTGCCGGAGACAGAGTAGCAACAGCAGGCAGGAAAGAGTGGGATTCTTTCCTGCCCCCACAGCCACAGAGGCCACTACACCACCAGGGTGGGCGGCAAGGTAGTAGTTTGCAGGAGAGGGTGGCGGCATTGCTGTGGCGGTGGGGGTGAGGATAAGCATGGCAATCTTTGGTGCCCCCCGAATGTTGGCATCCCCCTGTCCTGCATACCCAGCTTACTGCGTTCCGTCAGCCCTGAATAGACCTGCTACATGCCTAACTTAGGCGTGGGTATTTACACCAAGTTTTACTTGGCATAAATGGACACACCTAAAGTTAAGCACAGGCATGGCAGCTAGGCATATTCTATAAACCGTACCTAAATCTAGGCACAGTTTACAGAATATGCCTAGGTGGAAATATTTTCGGTTCCAATTTTTCAGACACCACATATAGAATCTAGTCCTATATGTGGTACAATAATGGTAAGAACCATTTCTATGCAGCCCTTCCAAAAATTCTGTGAATGTCCCCACACTTAACAAAAAGGATTTAAGTTTCAAGTTTATTTCAAAATTTACTATCCCGCCCATCAAAAAGCATGTATAGGCGGCTAAATGTGCCAAGATATATCAGATAATTCCCAAATTGCTCAAAACATTAGTTTTTATTATGAACATGCAACACTAAACTATGTTTAGTGGCAAGAGTCATTTGCTAAAGATGAAAAGAAATCTTCAACTCATTTATAAAGCAAGCTTAACGCTCATAAAAAAAAAGAGTACTAATGGAATTTGACAAACCGATCATACCTTTAATAGCATCAAGCATGCCAAATTATTTTTCTCTCTTAGGCTCCAAGGAATCACCAACCTATGATCTAAACAAAAACCTCTGACCCCCCTCACTCTCAAATGTATATCAACTGAGGATTGTTAAGTCCAATGTGTATGCTTCCGAATCTACTGCTGTTTATTTAGAAAATAATTCTTGTTTTCCAGGTGAACTACTTCATGATATTGATTTCCAATCTTAAAGTTTCCTCTTTAATCTCATCAGCAGCTGTGCTTTTTTTTCTATTAGAAATATAAAGGTTTGTCTGAAATACAATCTACTGCCTGTACTGACATTTTTTCTTCTTTTTATTCATAACATTGAAGTTTCATAACAAAGCCAAGTCACAACAATTGCTACTTTTTTTTACATTGATCATTGGGGCTGAAAAAAAGTAGTTGATCTCCTATAAAAGAAGTATGTATTTTCCATACACTTTTTGTATACAGAATAAGTCATTATCCTCTGGAGTCTATATATTCCGACTTGAGTTGTGTAGGCAAATCTGATTATATTCTGGATTTGCGCACACAGTTTAACAAGCTAATCAGCACTGATAACTGAACTTAAGAAGCAATTATTGACACTAATTGGCATTAATTAGAATTTATATGCACAAATGTCTAAGGGGCCCTTTTACTAAGCCACGTGATAGGCGCCTGTGTGTGCCCAATGTGCGCCAGTTTTGACTTACCGCCCAGCTACCACGTGGTCTTTGCAGTTATTTCATTTTTGATGTACATCCGCTATGTGCACTGGAAAATATTTTATTTTCTGGCACACAGGCGGTAATCGAGCGGTAATTGGCATTTTATGTTACTGCCCAGTTACCACATGAGATCTTACTGCTAGGTCGATGGTTGGCGGTAAGGTTTCAGACTCAAAATAGACACGCGGCAATTTTCATTTTGCTGCACGTCCATTTTCAGCAAAAATTTATAAAGGCATTTTTTTACAGGTGCACTGAATTCTACGCACACCCAAAACATGTGTCTACACTACCGCAGGCCATTTTTCAGCATGCCTTTGTAAAAGGCCCCTAAGTGTATTATATAAAGTGATGAGCATAAATTCAAAGACGTGGATCTGAAAAGGGGGCATAGCCATGGGCGGGTCATGGGCATTGCTAGAATTTACGCACACTGTTATAGAATATCCCCGATTTGCACATAATTTAGGCACCAATATTTACACCAAGTTTTCATTGGTATAGATGGCCACAACTAAATGTAGGTGTTGGGTGTATTCTATAAATTATGCCTAAATTTAGGTACAATTTATAGAATACACCTAGGCATATTTTTTGGCACCAATTTTTTAGGCATGATATATAGAATCTAGCCATATAGGGATCATTTTCAAAATAACAAAAATGTCCAAAAAACATAAGATGGTAGATGGACATTTTTCTCTCAAAAATGTCCAAGTTGTGATTTTTGACACTGATTTTAGACATTTTTCTCTACACTTTGTACAAATTTCAATGGACTGTGTTGGGGTTTGTTTTGTGTGGGACATGGGTGGCACCAAACGTTTTTCTGTAATAATGAAACAAAACAAAAATGCCTAGGGACAAAATTAAGATGTTTATAGTAGACCTGTTTCAATCATGAATAAGTGACCAAAAGGTGCCTTAACTGACCAAATGACCACTGGAGGGATTAAGGCATAACACCCCTTATGCCCCCAGTGGTCACAAAACTCCTTCCACTCCTAAGATATGAAAGTGACAGTACATACCAGGATCTTTGACAGCTTCAGATATGTTGGCCGTTCTTGGTAGAGCAGCAATCGGGTCCCAGGACTAACCTAGTGGCCAGTGCAGTGGACTGTGGAGAAGGGGACCAAGACCCATATCCCACTCTAGCTGGTACACGTGTGGTGGGTGTGGCCCCTCCAAAACCCATTAAATGCCTACTGTACCTACATATAGGTAACACGTGCAAGCTTGAGAGCTATTGTAGATGTATATAATGAGGTACAATAGGTTTGTCTCTGTTTCTGGAGTGCTCACCATACAATATAAGGGGGTTATAGTGAGATATGTACCTGGGACCTTTTATGTGAAGTTCACTGCAGTGCCCCCTAGACTGCCCCACTGCTCTGCTGGAATGTCTTTGTGGCCAGTCTACTAGTAATAATGGCCCCCAGACACTGGTTTTGGGGCATTTTTCTGTTGGATGTTTTTTTTTCCCCAAAATAAAAATGCATTGAGCACAAAACATCTAGAAAAAGACAATTTTTGAACCAAAAAGATAGTTTTCCAGGTTTGAAAATGGCTATGTTGGCACTTGAATTTTGGACATTTTTTTGGCAAAACATCCAAAATCAGACATATATTTTATTGAAAATGCCCCTTTGCATTTCGGGGGTCTTTTATTAAAAATTAGCTCAAGTTATCTGCAGCAGGACTCAGGAATACAATGGGCCCTGCTGCAGATAACTCGAGCTAATCTTTAGTAAAAGACTCTCTTATTTCATTCAGTTTCCTGAAAATGGTATTATGAATATTTACTGTTTTGGAAATAGAGTGCCTTTTATTTTGTTACTGCGACTGGATATGAGATATTGCCAGAAAGTGAAATTTCTCAGTTTCACAATGAGTTTCTGAATAGATCTCAGATTTGACAAATATTCACCTGAAAGTGTCAAAGTGTTGGCAGCCATGACTGTCCAACTCCTATGCATTCTCCTTCCCAAGTTAACATATATGAAAATTCTGGGGACATGCTTCACCCACATTATCATGATTAGCTTTAATTATAGAAATGCAAATTCTCTAAGTAAATCAGACTCTCTGGGGCAGCTATTGAACTACTGGAAGAGGTTGCCACACCCAAAAATCACTACAAGTAAACTGCATAGTGTATTTCAGATATATAAAGATATAATCATAAAGAATGTTTCCATGAAAGTAATGGTCAGTCTAGAATCAGACCAATCTCCTGGTCACTGCACACAGCACAGCATACTATGACCTATGGCAACAAAGCTCAAAAGCCCAAACCCCCAGAACATAAAAAAAGAAGTCAAGGCTTCTGGATAATATTGGATACTGGTGATGCCTGCCTTAAAGGTATCTCAGGAAAATTTTTAAATGAAAATATTAGAAATTACTAAGATCTCCCTGAGATCCTCTGTGATACTAACTTGCACTAACCAGCTTATAATCGAAAGACAAAAACGCCTATATTGCGACCTAAATCGGGAGATAGGCGTTTATCTCACAAAAACGAATAACGCGGTATAATCGAAAGCCGAACTTGGACGTTTTCAACTGCACTCCATCGCGGAAGCGTACAAAGTTGATGGGGCGTGTCGGAGGCGTGGTGAAGGCGGGACTGGGGCGTGGTTATCACCCGAACAGAGATGGGCGCCTTTCGCCGATAATGGAAAAAAAGTATGCGTTTGTAGCTAGAATTTAGGACACTTTTCCTGGACCCTGTTTTTTCACGAATAAGGCCCCCAAAAGTGCCCTAAATGACCAGATTACCCCCAGAGGGAATCGGGGATGACCTCCCCTGACTCCCCCAGTGGTCACTAACCCCCTCCCACCACAAAAAAATGATGTTTCACAACTTTTTATTTTCACCCTCAAATGTCATACCCACCTCCCTGGCAGCAGTATGCAGGTCCCTGGAGCAGTTGTTAGGGGGTGCAGTGGACTTCAGGCAGGTGGACCAGGCCCATCCCCCCTACCTGTTACAATTGTGCTGCTTAATGCTTAGTCGTCCAACCCCCCCAAACCCACTGTACCCACATGTAGGTGCCCCCCTTCACCCCTTAGGGCTATAGTAATGGTGTAGACTTGTGGGCAGTGGGTTTTGAGGGGATTTGGGGGGCTCAACACACAAGGGAAGGGTGCTATGCACCTGGGAGCTCTTTTACCTTTTTTTTTTTTTTTTTGTAAAAGTGCCCCCTAGAGTGCCCGGTTGGTGTCCTGGCATGTGAGGGGGACCAGTGCACTACGACTCCTGGCCCCTCCCATTAACAAATGCCTTGGATTTATTCGTTTTTGAGCTGGGCGCTTTCATTTTCCATTATCACTGAAAAACAAAAACGCCCAGCTCACAAATTGTCGAATAAAACATGGACGTCTATTTTTTTTCGAAAATACGGTTCGGTCCGCCCCTTCACGGACCCGTTCTCGGAGATAAACGCCCATGGAGATAGACATTTTCGTTCAATTATGCCCCTCCACGCCTCCCAATCTCAGAAACTTTAAAAATCCTTGGAGTCACTATTGATCGCCATCTAACACTCGAAACCCATGCAAACAACACAACCAAAAAGATGTTCTACTGCATGTGGAAACTGAAAAGAATAAGGGCATTCTTCCCAAGATCCGTCTTTCGCAACCTAGTGCAATCTCTCGTACTCAGCCATCTGGATTACTGCAATTCACTATATGCAGGTTGTAAAGAGCAAATACTGAGGAAACTTCAGACAGCCCAGAACACAGCAGCCAGACTTATCTTCGGAAAACCAAAATACGAAAGTGCAAGACCCTTACGAGAGAAGCTACACTGGCTCCCACTTAGGAAACGCATTACTTTTAAAGTATGTACATTAGTACACAAAATTATTCACGGTGAAGCTCCAGCCTACATGTCTGACTTAATAGACCTACCACCCAGAAACGCTAAAAGATCATCTCGAACTTTCCTTAACCTCCACTTCCCTAATTGCAAAGGCATAAAATACAAGGCACTGCACGCATCAACCTTTTCTTACATAAGCACGCAATTCTGGAATATACTACCACGCAACTTGAAAACGATCCACGAATTAACCAACTTCCACAAACTACTGAAGACTCATCTCTTTGACAAAATTTATTGTAAGGATCAATACACATGAAGTCCACACTCACTGTTTCAGAAATACACCAATACATTCTCTTCTGAACTCCCATCCCCCGTAATTCTACCACATTTATACCTTTACTCACAGAAAATGTAATACCGAATGCTCTTTTGCTAATGTTCTATTACCCTATCAATTTCCCGTTGTCTCTTTCCACTGTTCCATTGTTCTTTTCCTTGTCCTATTCCCTAACGATACTTAGACTTTGTCTTCGCTTAACTTCTCACAATGTAATCCATAACCGACTTGTAACAAATTGTATTTTCATCATTTACAATGTATTGTAAGCCACACTGAGCCCGCAAATAGGTGGGAAAATGTGGGATACAAATGCAATAAAATAAAAAAATAAAAATAAAATGATGAATGCTTCCAACCTACATGAGAAAATCCAACCTATAGGTGTTCATTAGAATTTTGCTCATGCCTTTTTCAGTTGTACTTCAAGGTGAGTTACATTAGGGTACAGTGGGTATTTTCCTATCTCTGAGGGACTCACAATCTAATTTTGGACCTGAAGCAATGGATGCTGTGGTGGGATTTGAACCTGGCTTCTGTGGTTCTTTGCCTGTTGCTCTATTAGGTTATGCTTCTGCTTTAACTGTACCTCCCTGTGATTACTTAGAAGTCAAAATTATTGTCTCATTTGATTAGATGGGCTGAATTAGGCTGAAGTGTTGGACAAATTCACTAGCTTGAAGTGGAACAATCTACAACCCATCTCAGTTAAATTTATCTGAGTCTCAAATCTGCCCTGCCAAGCTGTTGTTATTTTACTTTATTTTATTTCGGGTAATGGGGGAGATTGACATGCCTAGGAGCAACCAAATATGTGCCTGGGATGTTGCAGGCATCAAACAAGCAAATATAATCTACTGTAATCTACTGTTTTTTTGACTCGGTCAATTTAGCAGTGACCCAGTGGATATATGGACTAAATATCTTAAATAAATGGCACAATATGACACTACATGTTGGCATACATTTTCTAAAATAATATTGATTTTGAAGCGTAACAGGAAGAACAATATCACATGTGGTCAAGAGACAGATGGATAATTTAACACAATTCTTAATCAGTGGTACTGCACTATCAAAAGAGACATATTTGTCCAAATACTATTTAGGAGGCACAAAGTTATTGAGAGAATTACCTACAGAGTAACACAGGTTCTGTATAAACCCAAATTGCCTTGGTCAGTTTTGGACACAACTTCTAAGGTAGAGATAATAACAACAGGGATGAAAGGGTCCTGAAAAGACTTGCCATGCAATCCAAACTGTTTCCTTGCTATATGATTTGTTCATTATCTGACTGACAAAGAAGCAGACCAAAAATGTTTTGATCACAACCCTTATCGCCCCATGATACGGGAAGTGAAAGGGATTTTTAAAACCTGTGAGTAGCACTTAACAAAATACATTGATTCACATTACATTTAAGCTAGGATACAGAAGAATATGTTGTCTCCTAGAGAAAGATGGAGACTTGATGACTGTTTGGGAGATCTTATGGTTGGGTCATTAGTTGCAGACACAGAACAGACACACTGAAAACTTCAGCCCTGCAGGGAACACATGGTCCTGTGTACTGCCATTTAACATTTTGAAGGGATGTTATCTGTGCTAGCATCATAGATATGTTAGGCATACAGAATAGTAACATAACATAACATAGTAAATGATGGCAGTTAAAGACCTGTACGGCCAATCCAGTCTGCCCAACAAGATAAACTCCTTTTACATGGTATGCGATACTTTATATGTATACCCAAGTTTGATTTGTCCTTGTCGTTCTCAGGGCACAGACCGTATAAGTCTGCCCAGCACTGTTCTTGTACTAAAAGTTCTGAAGCTAATGTTGAAGCCCCTATGGCTGTCTGAATGCCCTCAATTGAGCTTTTGTTAATCAGGTGCTTCATAATATCTTGTGTGTCCAAAGCAGGGCTAATGTTAGGCATGATGGGGCTAAGGGTAGGTTCTAGGGAAGTGGCCCCAAAGCGTGCTTTTGCAAGCTGTAGATCTTTCAACTTCCTGAAGGTTTCAGGCTTCTTGTTACATGGAGGACCAGGGCAGTTGCTCTGGTTGCCCACCCCTAACACCTGCCCTGTTCCAAATGCATGTTTATTTATTTTTTTTTTTAAATTTAAGTGCATTTGATATACTGCCTTTCAATCATTATATTGAAGCGATTTACAGACAGGATGTTATCCTGGAAATAAAAGCAGATATAACCGAAAATGAAAATAATCACAACACAGATTAATAACACATTAGGGAGGGAATGGTGTAGAACAACAATAATAATATAATCAATTTACTATGATAATGGTACACAGTAGGTATTAAAGCCATTTTAGGATTAACGGGGCAATAGCTCCAGAAACAATACTGAAAGAGTAATAGTCTAACCTAAATTCAATGCTTTTTTTAAACAACCAGGTTTTAAGAACCTCCTTAAATTTTAAGTAAGAATGATCCTGTCGGATATCTACAGAGGGAGATTTTCAAAGCAATGGAGCAAGTAAACTCAGGGCCCTGTTTACTAAGCCGTGCTGTAGGTGCACTAGCATTTTTAGCACACGCTAACACTAGAGACACCCATATATTCCTAATTTTTAGCACACACTAAAAGCGCTAGCACACCTCAGTAAACAGGGCCCTCAGTGTTGTGAGAAGCATCTCTCTAAAGCTGCTTCTTTGAGGGGATCCTCAGTAGATTAGCTTCAGAAGAACACAAAGATTGTATAGATTGATAAAAAAAGAAGGGAAAGGGAAATGTGACTTGATTTACTGCCTTTCTGAGGTTTTTGCAACTACATTCAAAGCAGTTTACATATATTCAGGTACTTATTTTGTACCAGGGGCAATGGAGGGTTAAGTGACTTGCCCAGAGTCACAAGGAGCTGTAGTGGGAATTGAACTTAGTTCCCCAGGATCAAAGTCCACTGCATTAACCACTAGGCTACTCCTCCATGAAGTGGAGAATATGAAGAGGAACACCGGTATAGTAAGCTGCTTTGTTTTGTGCTCTGTTCTTTGAGCATTGGGAGGGAATAGGAAATGACCTCATTAACATCCATTTGACTATACTAGCATGTTATTTGCGCTAATGTTTGGCGCACTCATTGTCACCCATGCTAGAGCCTCTTAGCATTATGCTCTTACTAATTTTGGCGCTAGTCCGGTGCTAATTACCTCTAGCGCCCGCATTGGTTCTGAGCATCGGTCCATAAGGGCTTAAGGCCCTTTACTAAAAGAACCCCTTAAATAACTACTTTCTTGTAAAGCTTCTTAGCAACATACATTTGTAACATCATTACTAAGTTGTCAGTGACACATAACACTTCACCATTTTTCTTTTCTTGTTTCAGGAGAGACAACGCTCAAGAGCAATGACCTTCTAATATAGCAAATTGAGATCCAGCAACTAATTGCTAATTGTTACTGCAAATCTTGACCTGCTGTGTAGTGCAGGAAATCAAATCTCAGTCTCTTGAGAGTAACAAGATATAACTGGATGTAACAGGCAGTTCCTGACTCTGTGAAGAGACACTTATTCTCAGCTGAGAGCCTTTTAACGTGTTCAGAACAAATAGTGTCCGCTCCGATCGATTGCTTTATTTCACATTTAATATGTCATCATATTAAAGAGTTTGTGGTATAACCAGTTTAATTAATGAATCTTTTTGTATGCTTTATGTTTAAAGCTGTTAACAGTAAAAATGTCGTAAGCATGAAGGGCCCAATATTCAGACCACAGGAGTCTGTCAGCCAGGCTAAGTCCCGCGGTCAGTGTTGACCCCGGATATTCAATGTTGGGCTGTTTCCAGTGACCGGCATTGAATATCCATTTTATTTTTGGCCAGTGCATGCAGCGTGCGCCAAAATAATACTACCACCAGGCCAGCGCACCCTCCTGGCGGTAATTTCAGATTTGGTGTGTGCCCTTAATGCCTGAATGAATTATTTATTTATTTCCTCCTACACATGCTGGTTCTGGAGGTAATCAGCACTTGGAGCATGCCAACTGGTCACCACGCATGTAGCGCATGAGCCCTTACCGTTAGATCAATAGGTGGCATTAAGGGCTCAGGCCGGTTTAAGGCGCATGCTGGTTTCATTTTTACCATTTGTCCTGTCCCAATAAAAAAACATTTTTTGTAGATGTGGTAAAAACTGACCTGGCATGCGCCCAGTACATGCGCCTACACTACCGCAGACCATTTTTACCCCGACTTACTAAAAGGACCCCTTAACAAGTAAAGCCAATATTCAGTGCTGGCCGGTTAAGTTTGAACCAGCCTAAGATAGGCCCGGTATTCTCGCAGCCAAATATGACCACCAAACTTGTGCTGAAAATCGGTGGATAGCCAATTATATTGTGCAATATAACAGGCTATCCACTACCTGCAAATTTGCAGTGGGTCATGGTCAGCCATGTGCCGGTGAAAATCTAGGGATAGACTGTTATTTATTTATTTGTTTGTTTGTTTGTAACATTTGTATCCCACATTTTCCCAACCATTAGCAGGCTCAATGTGGCTTACATTATACCGTAAAGGTGATTGCCAAGTCCATTGCTTTATTTCACATTTAATATGCCATCATATTAAAGAGTTTGTGGTATAACCAGTTTAGTTAATGAATCTTTTTGTATGCTTTATGTTTAAAGTTGTTAAAAGTAAAAATGTCTTAAGCATGAAGGGCCCAATATTCAGTTGTGGTGCACTTAACTGTCTGACCCTTGCAGGTTGAATGCTTTTGAATATCGGTGGGGGGGGGGGGGGGGGGGGGGGGGGAGAAAATTGAATTAATCATTAAAGTGTATGTTTTTTTTTATCATGCAGACTTGCACGTAAA
Source organism: Microcaecilia unicolor (assembly GCF_901765095.1). NCBI lineage: Eukaryota > Metazoa > Chordata > Amphibia > Gymnophiona > Siphonopidae > Microcaecilia > Microcaecilia unicolor. The sequence continues at coordinate 57,164,411 of NC_044036.1, read as the reverse complement.
AAAATCCCATTTAACATAATAATCACTAAGGCCCTTTTACTAGAATTCTGGGGTTTAGCACATCTTAATGTGGGAGTTTCCAACAATGTAACCCCAAATTCAACACAGCATAATTTAAGGTATTTAAAAATGTATGTATTTCCGGTCACGCGCTGATGTTCGCATTAGGACATAGTACCGGTAAAAAGGTAATGTGGGAGACCTTACTACCTCCTATTTAGGAGGCAGTAAGTGTTCCTGCTTTAACTCCACATTAACCAGTTAACACATGGTAAAATGCAAATACATTAGCTGATTAACACTTCCATTCTCCAACTATGGCATGTCCCCTCCAAAAATATTTTGAGAAAATAGGTAATGCATAAGTTAGTGCATGCTAACAGGTAAAATACCACAAACACATTAAAGCATTTTATTTATTTATTTATTAGGATTTATTTACCACCTTTTTGAAGGAGCTCACTCAAGGCAGTGTACAGCATGAATAAGTCATACATAAGCAATAGACAATTAAAGCAGTAAAAATATTCAAATAACAATAGAAAGTATGGCATAGTATGCTACATTATACTGTCAACACAATATGCAATAAAATATTTTAATAGACAGTATAGGGTGTAAGCAAAGATGGACAGATAAGATACAGGAGTAAGAAAATAAGAGGTACTAATTTCAAGATAGCTGCATATGAGGTCAGAATGGTAGAGCGGATAAAACACGTTGTGCAAGTTAGTTACTTCTTCCATTAAAGGCCTGGTTGAACAGCCAAGCTTTCATGTGTTTCCTGAAGTAGAGATTTACCATATAAACTACGATGTGAGATCATTTTGTGGTAGGTCATTTTCTGTGTACTACCTGCACATTGAGGCTTAATATCCTTTAGTGAAAGGTCCCCTAATATAATGATCCCCCCCTGATTACTAAGCCGTTCTATCAGTTGCTGTTAGGCAAAGCTGACATAGCCCATTCAAAGTGAATGAGCTGTGTCGGCATTAGCGCATAGCAGCCGCTAGCATGGCTTACCAAACCGTGGGGGGGGGGGGGGGGGATATGAAGGATTTTGATTGCCAAAATAGTTCTAACATTTGGGGGCCCTTTTATTAAACTGTACTAGAAGGGGCCATGCGCTATGATTAGCATGTGGGTTTCCCTGTGCGCTGAGGCACCTTTAAGCACAGTTGTAAAATTACTGCATTTCCATTTGTTTTTTATTAATGGCCAGACACTAATTTCCAAATTTGCATGTACCACTAGCACGTGAGCCCTTATTGACACCTATTTAGTAGGTGGACAAAATGCCATTCAAGGTAACTGACTCAAGGGGTGGGAACGATGATGTTGCTGAATTTAAAGAGCCCACGTGCAACGTAATGATGTATACAATAAAACAAGTAAATAATAATAATAATAATAATAATAATAAATGGAAAAGTCATATTCAAAAAAATCATCTCCAAAAAATATATATAAAGTGAGCAAAAGATCACACATCACCAGTCTGATTTAGACCCTTAGGTGTTAGAGTGTCCAAAAAATGTATCCAACGTTTCATGCACATAATCACATCTATAATAATAATAATAATAAATGGAAAAGTCATATTCAAAAAAATCATCTCCAAAAAATATATATAAAGTGAGCAAAAGATCACACATCACCAGTCTGATTTAGACCCTTAGGTGTTAGAGTGTCCAAAAAATGTATCCAACGTTTCATGCACATAATCACATCTATATTGTCTCCTCGTGGTGACAGAAGGACTTGCTCTAAAGCTGCAAACCGTAAGTCTGCAAATGTATGTCCAATTAAGAGACAATGATCAATTAAAGGTGCAGCAAAATCTCTCCACTTCAGGCGGCTTTTATGTGTGACAGCTTCATAGCCGCGCTGAGCCTGCTAATGCAGTATAAGTAGTCGCTATTTTCTTTCTCTGTTTCATATTTCTTTCACTGATTGATTTTTGCTCACAGTGGTTGTGGGCTTAAATGCAGTTGTCATGAAGTTTTATGTTTACAGCCTTATATGAAACATTGGTTATATATGAAGTAGTTCATATATAAACTATTTTTGTTTTTGTAGAATTTTTAAACATATTTATATGTCAAATGCATTTTGGATATAAGTTTAAAATAAAGATTAAATATTATTGCAGAGGTTTTGGCCACTGGAGGCAAATGATTGATTTCTGCAGTAGGCTCAAGGGTTTGAAATAGTTTTGTGCTATAGGAGACCTAATAGCCTTACCACTGATGGATATCTGATGTCCCAGGGACTTTTTCCTTTCTTTTTTTAGGTTTGTGTCACAGAGTTTCCTGTTCCCTTGGGTATATAATAACTTTTGATTTTTGCTTTCCCCTTGTTCTACTTACTGTTACTACATCCTCCGGCAAAATGTTCCAGAGCTTAACTACTCGTTGAGTGAAAAAATATTTCCTCCTGTTTATTTTTAAGGTATTTCCATGTAATTTCCTAGAGTGTCCCCTAATCTTTGTACTTTAGGAATGAGTAAAAACTCGATTTACTTCTACTCATGCTACACCACTCAGGATTTTGTAGACCTCAATCATATCTCCCCTTATCCGTCTCTTTTCCAAGCTGAAGAGTCCTAACCTTTTTTTAGCCTTTTTTGGCTCAGTACATCTTACAGGTTCACTGAGATTTCTTTCAGTTCATCCACATCATCACCCTTGAAAACCAATTCTGGTACTGCCATATCTGTTACATCTTCCTCCGTAAAGACTGAAGTAAATAATTCATTCAGTTTCTCCTCTATGGCCTTGTCTTCTCTGAGTGACCCTTTTGCTCCTTCATGATCTAATGGTCCCACGGATTCCCTCACAGGCTTTCTGCTTCTGATGTACCTGAAAAGTTGTTGCTGTGAGTTTTAGCTTGTGCGGCAAGTTTCTCTTCATATTCTTTTTTAGCCTTCTTTATTAATTCTTTGCATCTGACTTGCAAGTGCTTATGTTGCTTCTTATTTCCTTCATTTGGGTTCTTTTTAAATTCTTTGAAGGACAATCTTTTGACTTTAATAGCCTCTTTCACTTCAACTTTTAACCATGCTGGCTGTCGTTTTCCCTTCTTTCCATCTTTGCAAATATGTGGAATGCATCTGGTCTGGGCTTCCAAGATGGTATTTTTGAATAACATCCATGCCTGGTTTAATGTCCTAACCTTTGCAGCCGAACCTTTTAGCTTCTTTTTAACCATTTCCTCATTTTATTATAGTCACCCTTTCAAAAATTAAATGCAGCTACAGTAGATTTCCTTTGTGGGTTCATCCCAGATAGTAACTCAAACTTGATCATGTTATGATCACTGTTTCCCAGGGGACCCAGCTATCAAAATAAACAACAAAAAATTCTGTGAGCTAGTTAACTTATGTTATCCACCCATACATTTACAACACAATGAAAAAACACCTCCTCAGCTGACATCTTGGCCAAATACTTTGAAAACAGATCACCAGCCTAAGAAAGGAACTTCAGAATGGAGTCTGCAACCTGGACACATTTGTTGATGAACTGCTCACATGACAACATAATTGCTGACAGAACTTGGTCATCCTTCAACCCACCAACCACTGAAACCGTAAACCAGCTAGTGCAAACATTTTCCAAATCATCCTGCCTGTTAGTCAGCTGCCCTAACTACCTAATACAAGCAGCCCACTTCATAGAACAATTAAGATCTTACCTGTCTCTTACACTATCCAAAGGCTTGTTTCCAATAGAAAAAGGCAATATTATTCTAACACCGATTATTTAAAAAAAATGAGAAAAAAAGGCAGAAATTAAACCTCAGATTACAGACCTGTGGCTTTCATACTCCCTCATGGCAAAAAATATGGATGACTAGTTGCCACTCAGATAATGGAATACTTAAACAAATATATCAAATTGCATGAATCCCAATCAGGATTCTGCCCTCTGTTTAGCACTGAAACAGTGCTAATCACCCTTCTATCAAAATTCTGGAACAAAATCAGCAAAGAAAATCCTTCTCTTACAGTAGGACATGTCAAGCGCAGGCCAGAGGGAAAACTTTGGAGTAGGTCACAGATAGCATATGTACAATGCTGCCACTGCTGGGAATCAACACAATACTACCTTTAAGGTAGAAAGGCGAGGGAGGGGGGAGGGTTGAGAAAGGAGGCAGATGACGAAGTGAGCTAAAAACCTGTGAGCAGAACTGAAGGAACCACTGATGGAAGCTGTGGCCAAAGTGGTGGGCTCTATCAGCCATGAGAGAAGTTTAGTGCTACTCACCACCAAGCTTGTGTCATCACTCAGGTGGGTGGAGGAGAGGGAGAGATGCTGGACAATGGGAAGGAGAGAGAGAGAGAATAAAGGGCCCAGGAAAGAAAGAGAGATAATAAACCTGGGGAAAGAGGAGAGGGAGGAGAGGGAGGGAAGGAAGGAAGAGAAAAGGCGAGAAGTTGGATCTGGGGGTGGAAGGGAGGGAGGGAGATTATCAGTCTTTTAGGGAAGGGAAGGGGGGTGGAGTTTGATATACTACCTTTCTGTGGTTACAATCAAATCAGTTTACATATTATATACAGGTACTTAGTTTGTACCTAGGGCAGTGAAGGGTTAAGTGACTTGCCCAGAGTCACAAGGAGCTGCAGTGGGAAATAAATAAATAAATAAAATACTTTTAATTGTGTGACTAATCATGATATAAAATGTTTTAATTGTACGATTAATCATGATTACAAATTTTAATCAAAATTCAGCCCTAGAGATGAGCTTTCATACACACCTGTCCTCATCAGCCGCAATCTTCTATAAATTTCCTTCCCCTTAACAGCAACCATCACCTAGTGAGTAAATTTCTAAACACTGTTGATGAGTCACTGGACTGAATTTCATTCTCTGACTGATGCTGCTCTTCAACATATGGGACATTAACATAGTCATTGCTTCCAAGAGCGCCAAGGCTTCTCTTCCTTATTTTTAATACTTCTATCTGTGCATTGCAGATATTCACTCAGACTACTTGAAAATTTGCTAATCTCCCAAGGGTTATGGATATTTACTTCATTTCTTCTTTGGCAATTAGTCTACACAGCACAGATGTTAATGCCACCTCCAGTTCTTTTTCATTAATTTGTGTTATTGCTGCTGATTGGGTGGCCCTGACTCTAAAAATGAAGGGAAGGCAAGGTTCATACAGTATATACCTACCCATGGTTGTGCTTATGAGGAATATAACATATATTTGTCCTTTACTGGAGCACCATCCCTTGAGAGCACTAGTATAATTGGCACAGGTTTATTAAATTATCTAATATAATAAAACGCACCGTGAACGTTCTGAAGACAACGTTCTGAAGTCACTCAAACACTCCCTGTAGGGTTCATGGATTCATGGTGTGAAGCCAGCCAGCCGTCTCTGCCCCGCCCTCGCGTCAAACGTCATGACGTCGAGGGCGGAAAAAAAAACAAACAAACGGATCGCACCCACGCAAGGTGCGTTTTATTATATTAGATTTACCTCCGTGGTGGCGGTTCCGGCAGCGCAGTGTCAGGGAAGGAGGTGGCGCTCCCGACGTCTCTAGCCTTCCCTTCGCTGTGTTCCGCCTTCTTCTGACATCAAGGATGAGGTCAGAAGAAGGCGGAACACAGCGAAGGGAAGGCTAGACGTCGGGAGCGCCGCCTCCTTCCCTGACGCTGCGCTGCCGGAACCGCCACGGAGGTAAATTAAAAAAAAAAAAAGGGGATGTTGGGGGGAGAGAAGAAGGTGGGCAGTAAAGTTGAACAATGGGAGCGGGAGGGCAGGGGAGAAACGACAGCATGGATGCGAAGGGGGAGCATGGATGCAAAGGGTGGGGGGAGAAGAGGGCGGGCCAGGCTGGGACATGGGAGAGAGAGGAGCATGGATGCGAGGGGGGGTCATGGAATGGAGAGAGGGGAATTGCTGGAAAAGGATGAATGGAGGGGCCAGGGGACAGAGGAGCATGGATGGGCATGGATTGGGAGGGCAGGGCTCAGGGAGAGAGGGGAATTGCTGGAAAGGGATTAATGGAGGGGGCAGGGGATAGAGGAGCATGGATGGGCATGGATTGGGAGGGCAGGGCTCAGGGAGAGAGGGGAATTGCTGGAAAGGGATTAATGGAGGGGGCAGGGGATAGAGGAGCATGGATGGGCATGGATTGGGAGGGCAGGGCTCAGGGAGAGAGGGGAATTGCTGGATAGGGATGAATGGAGGGGACAGATGGGCATGGATGGATATGGATTGCAGGGCAGGGCTCAGGGAGAGAGGGGAATTGCTGGATAGGGATGAATGGAGGGGGCAGGTGACAGAGGAGCATGGATGGGCATGGATTGGGAGGGCAGGGCTCAGGGAGAGAGGGGAATTGCTGGATAGGGATGAATGGAGGGGGCAGGTGACAGAGGAGCATGGATGGGCATGGATTGGGAGGGCAGGGCTCAGGGAGAGAGGGGAATTGCTGGAAAAGGATGAATGGAGGGGGCAGGGGACAGATGGGCATGGATTGGGAGGGCAGGGCTCACACTCTCTCTCTCATATACAATGTCTTTCTGACTCTCACTCTCACACACTCTGTCTCACACTGTATCACATTCACTCTCTATGTGCCACACAGTCACTCACACACTCGCTTGGTCTCATACACTCACTCTCACAGAGAATCTGTGTCTCACACACACTCTCTCTCTCGCACACACACACATACTCTCTCTCACACTGTGTCTCACATGCACACTTGCACACACTCTCATTCTCACACACACACACTCTCTCACAAACACACTCACACCCAGACTCACTCTCTCTCTCACACACACACACTCACACTTTCACTCTGACTCTCACACAGTCACTCTCACATACACTCTCCCAAACATACACACTCCGAGGAAAACCTTGCTAGCGCCTGTTTCATTTGTGTCAGAAATGGGCCTTTTTTACTAGTTTGTTATAAATTCAGTGTGTTTAATGCATACTCAAATTGACCAGATGCTACAGAGGCACCATTCCAAATGATCTAACCTTCCCACTCTACCTTGTTCCCTTTCTCCCTCCCCCCCCCCCCCAAGTCCAGAGACTAGGCAAGGACAATACATTCAAGATATTATTCTTTATATATGGATGATGGCTCATGGTTGTAGCATAATACACAATCCAGCAGATTTTCAAAGGGATTTAAGGAAGTAGGAGCCTCTCCTGCCTGCTTAAATCACTTCTGGCCACCTAAGTGGGGACATTCAGTAGCTTTTAACTGGAGAGTGCCACTGAATATCCCCACAGATTGCCCGACCAAAAAGTGGGCAGGTCAGGGGCAGTGCTGGGGGAGGCACTGGGGAGGAGCCAGAGGTTATGTGGGTGTCGGCAATATTCTGTGTCAACACCCACATAGCTAAGTGGCCTAATTTAGAACATATCAGGCTGGCACCCACATAACAAGTTTTACTTTTAAAACCCTCATGATCCCCCTCCCAGCCTAACAAATAGCCCCCTCCCTCCTACCCCCTTCCCTCCTTCCCATGTCATGATGCTCCAAACTCCTCCCCTCACCCTGAATGAGCCCCCCCCAACCTCCTGAGCCCACCTGTCTCCCTGGTGGTCCAATGGGGAGTCATTGGGGGCAGAAGCGCAGCCAATACTAAACTAAAAAAGACATACACACAGATCTACTCAATGTACTGTTAACCACAAAAAAGATCTGTAAACCAATAAACTGGAAAATTGATATGCAAGAAATGGAGGGAAAAAGACCTCAGAAAGCTTTTGAATTAGACAGACCACTGTCTGTTCTCTGTTGGTTCAAGTTTCAATCACTGGTCTAAAAAAATAGTCTGGAAAAAATTACACTATTTTACGCGAATGCTTAAGCTCATGTTCATGTGATAATTTCAAATGCTGCTCAAACCCAAATTCTGGTGAACCTTTTTGCAGAAAAAAACACTCATGTGCTGCATAAAGAAACTAAACATTCAGAAACATGCTTTAAAGGCACTTAGCTTCAATGTCCCACATTTGCTTATCAGCTTGAAAGGTGCTTAGCTTCAATGTCACTAAAGCATTTCCTTATCAACTTGAAAAACACTTAGCTTCAATGTCCCAATGAGGCCCATTTCACCAATGATTATGGCTTCCATAGGGGTTTACTAATTGCATGCCAAATCAGCTTCATTGAATTGTGCTCAGAATCTGCGTTCAACTACTGGTTTACAGATTTTTTTTGGCAGGAGAGCAGCCCCCTCACTCCTGCCCCTTGTAGCTCCACTTTAAAATGGCTGTCACAACCTCTCACACTTTGTATAGTATTGCGAAAAGTTGTGATGGCCATTTTGAAGTGAAGCTGCAAGGGGCAGGAATGAGGAGGCTACACTCCTGCCTTCAACAACCCCCCACTGGGCCACCAGAGAGACAGATAGGCCCGTTGCAGGTAGTGGGAGGATTCATTCATGGGGGAAGGGGAAGGGCTTGGAGCATGACAGCCTGGGGGGGAGGAGTAGGAGCTAGGGGGTTATTTGAGAGGCTGGGAGGGGGATTGGGAGGGTTTTAAAAAGTAGAAATAGTTATGCAGGTGCCAGCCTGATATTCAATCAGGTCATGCATAACTTTCTTATGCAGCCCTGCCTGAATATCATTCTTGACCTAGATAATTAGTGCCAGTACTCGTACATGGCCCAGCACTGAATATCCAGGGCTAGTCTAGCTTATGACAAAAAAAAAAAAAAACACTGACTGTAGCCGGCTGAATATATGGGAAAATTAATTTTTAATAAACACATTGAACTCAACAAAAATAAAAATAACTACTGTACTTTGATACACCTTACTTTCTAATTCTTACTACTTTCTTACTCATCTATAGGTTACAACTTTGCCTTACCCTTCACTACCAATTATAATGTTCTAGTACATATTGTGTTGTCATTGCAAGTAGTAAACCATCAGGTGAATTTTTGAAAGAGAAGGATGCCCATCTTCCCCCCAAAATGGCCGCTCAGCAAGTGCTTCACTTGCCACACAGCCCTTTCTTTAAAAAACGAAGGACCTGCCTTTTACCTACTGTGGTAAAAGAGGGTTTCAGCATGTATCAAGCACACGCACTGACGCCAGCGCAAGCCCTCTTTTGTCGCAGCCTCATAAAAGGACACCTTAATTTCTCTTACAATTTTCACTTAAGTGAGCCACTTGCCATTTTTTTGAGCTACAGTACAAACTTAGATTGTGAGCCCACTAGGGACAGAAAGAAAGTACCTGCATATAGTATATATAAACTGCTTTAGTTGTAACCACAGAAAGGAAGTATATAAAATCCATGACCCTTTACCCTTACGAGCTATGAGCCAGAAGTGTGCATCAACCATGTGAAAATCTATATGTTGCCCAGTTTGAAGAGAGATTTCTCAGAATACACCCATATAAAAAAGAGATCAGAATGTACAAACGTTATATAGATGACATCTTCTTGCTATGGAAAGGCAACACAGATAGCTTATCCTCTTTCATGACTTGGTTGAATACCAGGGATCCCAACTTACGTTTTCAAATGCACCATCACCATAGTGAGATTCCTTTTTTGGACATTTTGATACAAAAAACTACATATGGGTTCAAAACTACTATATACAGGAAACCTACAGATAAGAATAATTATTTACATTTCACTAGTTTTCACAATAGATCATTAAAAGAAAACTTACCATATTCACAGTTCTTGAGGTTGCGTAGGCTTTGTACAGATTTTGACGATTTTCAAGCTAAATCTGTAGACATGTCTAACAGGTTTAGCTCCAGAGGATATCCCCGTGCATGTGTAAATAATAGTCTAAAGAGGGCCATTGACAAGAATAGGAATGATCTCCTGATTGCCAAGCCAGATAAACTTAGCCCAGATTTGGTCTGCACATTAAAATATTCACATTTATCTGGAGGCATTAGAAACATCTTTAAAAAGCATTGGCATATTTTAGAGACACATACCTGCTTTACAAATCAAGTTCCAGTTATTGCACACTCTCGCAATCGTAACATTAGAGAGTTCTTGGTTCCCTCTACCCTTCCAGAGCCTAGGTCCACAAGAGGAGATTCCTTCGGCCATATACCATGTGGGAGATGTTCAGTGTGCAAACACTCACTTACTATTACTTCATTTCATAGTAAGCATAATAATAAAAATTACACTCTCAGACAATTTTCAGATTGCAATACTACTGGAGTTATTTATATCATAATATGTCCCTGTGACTTACTCTATGTAGGAAAAACTAAGAGAGCCATAAAAACAAGAATTATAGAACATAGGAGTTGCCTTACAAGGCAGATACATAGCGCCCCTCTGGTGACACATTGGGTTGAAAAAAATCATACAATTGAACATTTAAAAGTTTTTGTATTCAAAAAAATATTTATGTCTTGGAGAGGTGGCAATATAGATGAGAAACTGCTAAGGGAAGAACAGAGGACTATATATACATTAGGCACAGCTACACCGCATGGACTCAATATGGACATGGATTTCAGTCCTCTTTTATGATCATCCTTGTTATTTTGATTTTATTTTGATTTTTATTTCATTTATTGTTCCCAGACTCCTGTGGTTTCCTTTTTCATTTTTTATTTTTTGTTTTTCATATTCATTTTTATTTTCCATTTTTCATTATTATTATTATTTTTTCATTTTTTCATTTTTTTGTGTAGTGTCATCATTCAGTATTACTACCATTTTATTTATATTTTTTATAGCATATACATTATATACGAGGACCTATATATGTGTTCATACACTTTTTTTCCAATATAATTTGTTCATGTTGATTATCAGAATTACTATTCTTTATTTTTTATTTTTTATTTTGTATGTAGTTGGAACTACATATGGGATCACATATAGTTTTTTCATATAGTCTAATCCCGTGTTTTATCGTTGTCAGATTCCACCTACAGTTTATTGTGTGCCCTATTATTTTTACTAATCCTCTGAGCAGTGGGGTCTCTCATATCGATCATACTATTAAGTATCGACCCCATTACCTGCATGCGCTATATTCCCTTAGCAACGCTTTTTTTCATTCACTGGGGAAGTGATGTCATCTTCACTTCCGGTATAAATCTTTCCCTCGAGGGTGTTTTCATGTTTTGCCATACATCGCGTATCACAAAGCAGCATAGCGCTTTCTTGTGTACGGTAAGTATTTTCATCGGTTTCTCCTCAGTCTTGCTAGCTTTCATTATGTCTTCACTTAAACTAGTGCTGATTTTGTGCAGATATAGAGTGTAGCATTGTGCCTTACACAAACTAGCGTGTTTTCCAGTACTCAGCATTTATTTTGGCGCTTCCATGGCTCGATCACGTTGCAAAGCCGATAGCTATGCTGTCTGTTGCAGTAGCTTATAGCATGCCCCATACCCACTATTTTACTCATTTCTATTGGTATATATATTGTTTATCTGCAATCTGCCTTCTTTTAGATTTACACCGAGGGGAGTTACGTCATCATTCCTTTGGGTACAGCGCTATATTTTTAGATGTCAACATATATTTTTTGACTCTTATTTCACATCTTTTGTGTTGATAGTATCGTTTAATATGTCCTTCATGTGTTCTCATATGCACTAGCTCCTCTGCCAGTATGTTATGTGGGTCATTTTTCGACCGTACTTTTGCAAGGGTATATGCATCTGCCACATAGGCGGTTTCCCCTATGTCATGTTTTGGTTTTCTCCGTAGTTTAAGGTGTTCCTTTTTATATATGCTATAGATTTTTCCATTGTCATCTTGCTTTTTCATTTTTATTATGATTATGTTTGTCCTCCTCATATTTTATTATTACTTCAAGTGCTATTTTTTACAGTAATATCAGGTATTTTTTCTGAAGTTTCTTCTTTGTTTTATCATTTTCGGTTTTATTATTCATGATTTTTTCTTGAGATATTCACATATTCTTTGGGCATTGGCTGATCCATTTGGCAGCCGTGCCTTATTCTTCTTTTTTCCAAGTGTTTTCCGTTTTCATTTTTATTCTCGTACCCATGTGGTCTTCTTCATTATTCTCCATTACCCTATACATTTTTTTGGGATCCCTGTTCATATTTCTGTGTTCTACTTTTCTTTTAGTTCAATTTCATTCTGTTATATACGAATATATGGAGAGTATGTATTGATTTATTCTATCGTTTTACATATTTATTATAGATATCGTTGTTAGCAGCTTTAGTGCTATTTTTTTCATCTGATCTACAAGGTATTTTTTCTACAGATAATATTAGGTATGTTCTCTATATTTATACTATATTTTGTTGTGTATTTTATTACATTCCCTGTCCTCATTATCTCTATGTGGTATAATTTTATATCTTTATATAATTTAAATTCTTTATTGATTTAAAGTTATATATTTTTATTATGTATTTTTATCATATATATTTCGCATCTTTCATTCTGATGTTTTAATGGTTTAAATCTGTATAAGAAAGTTTATATGGATGTTCATGTTTTTATTTCTATTTATGTTTTTAATTATATTTGTATTTTGATGCATGTTTTTGTATATTATATTATTTTATAGACCCCTGACGCAGGCCTCACGGCCGAAACACGTCACGTGTCGGGTCAATTCTGCTACTGTTAATAAAGACCTTGTTCAGGAAGACACTCATTGTGAGAGGACTTTTTTGGATCCACTGTGTGTTTTGCCTTTCATCAATCATGTGAACCAGAACTGTGTTTCTACCATGTGAGCTAGAATTGTTTATCAACCAATGTGAGCCAGAACCTTGCATCAACTAATACGAGCTGGAGGTATGAAACTTGCAATCATGTAAGGTATTTATACAAGTGAGCTAAAAACACAAAACTTCTGGGAGATGTGGAGGGGCATAATCGAACGCAAACGCCTATCTCCATGGGCGTTTATCTCCGAGAATGGGTCCGTGAAGGGGTGGGCTGAACCGTATTTTCGAAAAAATGGACGTTTTTGAGCTGGGCGTTTGTATTTTTTAGCGATAATGGAAACTAAAAACGCCCAGCTCAAAAACATCCTAATCCGAGCCATTTGGTCGTGGGAGGGGCCACAATCCGTAGTACACTCGCCCCCCTGATATGCCAGGACACCAACTGGGCACCCTAGGTCAGTGCGGTGGACTTCAGAAAAAGCTCCCACATACATAGCTCCCCTACCACGGGTGCTGAGCTCCCAACCCCCTCCCCCAAAACCCACTACCCACAAATGTACAACACTACCATAGCTCTTAGGGGTGAAGGGGGCACCTACATGTGGGTACAGTGGGTTTTGGAGGCCTCCCTTTTACCAGCACAAGTGTTACAGGTGGGGGGGATGGGCCTGGGTCCACCTGGCAGAAGTGCACTGCGGTACCCACTAAAAGTGCCCCAGGGACCTGCATACATGCAGGCTTCTAGGACTTGTTACTGCTGTATAACATTGGCACACCAGTTGACACCTGAAGACTAATGTCTCCGAAAACGTTCTTTATTGGAATAACCGCGTTTACTCACAGTAACTGCACATCACAGGTTGTGCCCCACTGGCAACAAGTTTCCCTGGTACTGAGATTAGCAGTAGGTCAGAGCTGGCAGAATGCTGTACAATGCCCTCTTTCAGCCACATTCAAGGTAAGAACTAAGTTCTCTAACGTGGCTAACACAGGAAAGGGAACTAAAACTGGCTTACAAAAATGGCCACTATTGCATGGACTACAACAGGAAACACAACAGGGCACACTCTGACCCAGTAGGCAGGAGGAAAAGCACCATGGGAGAAGAGCCTACCAACTACCAACATCGTGAGACTGTAACACAAGCTAATGAAATCACGGAGCCCAATACCCTACACCCACCATAATGCAATGCTGATGTGACCCTGTAGTGCACCCGAGAGCCACATCTGACCCAGGGAAAGGCTGTGACAGGATCAAACACATTCTGCTGTCATGGAGGTGGGTACGGCATTTGAGGCTGGCATACAGGCTGGAAAAAAAGCTTTTAAAGTGGGGGAGGGGGGTTGGTGGGAGGGGGTTAGTGACCACTGGGGGAGTCCAGGGAGGTCATCCGCGATTCCCTCCAGTGGTCATCTGGGCAGTTGGGGCACTTTTTTGGGACTTGTTTGTGAAAAAAAAGGGTCCAAAAAAAGTGACCCAAAATCGCGGTCAAAACGCCTTTTTTTTTCGATTATCAGCTAAAGACGCCCGTCTCTCCTCAGCTGATAACCACGCCCCAGTCCCGCCTCCACCACGCCCCCATCAACTTTATTCGTTTCCGCGACGGAGTGCTGTTGGAAACGCTGAAAATCGGCTTTTGATTATACCGATTTGGGCGCCTTTGCGAGAAAAACGCCCATCTCCCAATTTGGGTCGAAATATAGGCGTTTTTCTTTTTCGATTATAAGCTGGATACTCACAACTTCATTGTATCCGAATTTTGGTTATAACGGTGTCATGATGAGGGAGTGGTGTACTTGCTCCTTACTTTGTCACCATTTATTACAAAATAGGTTTTTCAACAGGCTTATAAAGGCTATTTTTTTTTTTGTCATTCCCACCCAAGGTGACTCAAAATATCAGTTGCTTTGTGCCCTTGATATGGCCAAAACTATCTCACAATGGTGCAACTAAGGCTGATCCCTTCAATCACCCATTCCCTTGGCCCAAAGGGGAGTCAGTGGCCTCCCTAGTACTTATTGGCATGGTAGGGAAAAAGTCAATAAGAATGGAGGTGCAAGGTATCTGCTGTAAGCAAAGTGGATGCTTTGTCTGGCCCTCACCTCTCCCCCTGGACCCAGTTTCTCAGACATGAACAGGGCAGGGAAATTCTTGCCATTCGATTGGGAACCAATTTAGGCCTCTACCTAGCAGCAGCTACCACTCAACCTCTTCCTCACTCCAACTTGGCAAACTAATGTAGATGTGTCTCCGGATAATTGGCTGACTCAGTATGGAGAGTTTTCAACATGCCTTTTCTTCTCATGTAAGAATTCGGCATCTCCTTTATTGTTAGGTAGGAGTTTACTGAAGGGACATGCATATTTTCAATTCAGCTGGCCATTTTTTTTCTCAATATCTTGGCATTCTTTCAGTTTGTTTTACACATTCATTTTAATTAAAACAGGCCAATTTACATTTATCAACGTATGTTAATTTGTAGGGTAGCATGCTTTAAATTGATTTAACACCCACTAATTTTTTAAGGCATACTAACATACTGAAAGCTCACTAATGAATACACATCTCTATTATGGAGTAAGTAGAGGCAGAAGCAACTGCAGCTGATAGAGTGCTTTATAATTTGACCTTGAAACTGTGGGCTTAAACAAACATTAAACACAGTAAAATGGTGTGGAGCAAAATTCAATTGTGCTCTGTAGTGTGTCAGCACAATGTAATGCAATGAAAGGTCATTCTGTAAATGGCACAGTAAAAATCCACTGAATAACTGTTGAGGGAAGGGAAAAAATCTCATGCACAAAGAAGTTCAGTTTCTCAGTTTAAGAAAACATCAAATCAGAGCTTTATTTTCAAATAACTCCTTCCTTCTGCGGTAACTTTGAAAACAGAACCCAAATTCCAACTTTTTTTTTCTTTCAGAAGTGAATTTATACAGTAGAAAAAGTGTTGATGCTCTCCTGTATAGGCTCAATTTTCCCAAAACTTTAATCCTAGTTGCAGAATATTTAGAGATATTTTCACTGTTGCATTCTTATTATAACAAAAATAAAATCACATTATTTGGGTCTGTTCAGAGGATATTTAGTTCTGGCACATGGGGTTAAATCTTTATAAGAACTTAAGAACATAAGAGTTGTCTTACTTGGTCAGACCCAGGGCCGTGCCTAGGGTCTCTGGCGCCCCCCTGCAGACTATCAGTTGGCGCCCCCCCCCCCGTGAAAATGATCACGCCCCCCCCCCCCCCGGTGAAAATGATCGCTCACCACTTGCCACACTGACAGGAACTGTCAGCAATATTCTTAGAAACAAATTGCTATACATTGCAAAATAAGATAGCAGATGTAAATTCTCAAAGTGGACATATTCCAAACGCTAAAATGAAAATAAAATGATTTTTTTTTTACCTTTGTTGTCTAGTGACTTTCTTTTTCCGATCATGCTGGCCCAGTATCTGAGTCTGCTGCTATCTGTCCTCTTAACTCCATTTCCAGGGCTTCCTTTCCATTTATTTCTTTACTTTCCTCCTTTCTTCTTCATTTCTTGCTCTATATCCATTTCCAGCAATTTCTTCTCTCTCCCTGGGTCCTGCCCTCCCATCCATGTCCATTCTTGTCCCTCTCTGCCCTTCCCTCCTCCATCCATAGCCAGCAATCCTCCTCTCTCCCCTCCCCTCCATTTCCAGCAATTTGTCCTCTCCCTGGGCCCCCATGTCCATCCTTGTCCCTCTCTGCGCTTCCCTCCTCCTCCATCCATAGCCAGCAATCCGTCCTCTCCCTGGGCCCCCATGTCCATCCTTGTCCCTCTCTGCCCTTCCCTCCTCCATCCATAGCCAGCAATCCTCCTCTCTCCCCTCCCCTCCATTTCCAGCAATTTGTCCTCTCCCTGGGCCCCCATGTCCATCCTTGTCCCTCTCTGCGCTTCCCTCCTCCTCCATCCATAGCCAGCAATCCGTCCTCTCCCTGGGCCCCCATGTCCATCCTTGTCCCTCTCTGCCCTTCCCTCCTCCATCCATAGCCAGCAATCCTCCTCTCTCCCCTCCATTTCCAGCAAATTGTCCTCTCCCTGGGCCCCCATGTCCATCCTTGTCCCTCTCTGCGCTTCCCTCCTCCTCCATCCATAGGCAGCAATCCTCCTCCCCTCCATTTCCAGCAATTTGTCCTCTCCCTGGGCCCCCATGTCCATCCTTGTCCCTCTCTGCCCTTCCCTCCTCCATCCATAGCCAGCAATCCTCCTCTCTCCCCTCCCCTCCATTTCCAGCAATTTGTCCTCTCCCTGGGCCCCCATGTCCATCCTTGTCCCTCTCTGCCCTTCCCTGCTGCATCCATAGCTAGCAATCCTCCTCTCTCCCCTCCCCTTCCAGCAATTTGTCCTCTCCCTGGGCCCTGCTGCTGCCCTCCCATCCATGCCTCTCTGCCCTCCCATCCATGCCCTCCCATCCATGCCTGTCAGCAATTCTCTCCCCTGCTCTGCCCTCTCCCCTCCTGTCCAGTGATTTCTTCTCTCTCCCTGCCCTGCATCCATACATGGCCAACAATTCTCCTCTCCCCTGCCCTCCCCCCTACATGTGGCAGGCTGCAGCGTTTTTGCGAGGCAGCTCTGGCTCTCCCTCCTTCCTTCCTTGGTTCCCGCTCTGGCTCCCCGATCAGCAGCCCCCCCTCCCCCGCGTGTTTTAAACTTTACGCGATGTCAATCAATGAAGAACGCACACCAGACTCGTTTCCAGCTTCTCTCTTCACACAGTGTCCCGCCCTCGCGGGAACAGGAAATGCATCATCGCTGACGCTGAAGGCGGGACACTGTGTGAAGAGAGAAGCTGGAAACGAATCTGGTGTGCGTTCTTCATTGATTGACATCGCATAAAGGTTAAAACACGCGGGGGGGGGGGGGGCTGCTGATCGGGGAGCCAAAGCGGGAACTAAGGAAGGAAGGAGGGAGAGCCCGAGCTGCCTCGCAAAAGCGCTACGCTTGTGAGGGCAGCAGGGACATCCGAAGTCGACGATTGGGCTGGGGCGCCGGGGCGAGGGTAAGCACCGCGGCGGAGCCCTCCAGAGGTGGGCGCCCCCCCTGCGGCGCTTACCTCGCTTACCGCATCGGCACGGCCCTGGTCAGACCAAGGGTCCATCTAACCAAGTACCCTGTTTCCATCTGTGTTCAGTTCAGGTCACAAGTATCTGGCAGAGTCCCAATAAGTAGCAACATTCCAGGCTACTTAACCTAAGGGACAAGCAGAGGTTTTCTCCAGGTTTAACTTCATAACAGTTTATGGACATTTCCTCCAGGAATTTGTCCAAACTTTTTTTATTTTTAAAATCCAACTTCATTAATGCTTATTCAGCTACTTGCTCCAGAACTCATCCTAAAACTTTTCATATAACTGCTGTGTTAACTCCCATGCCCTCTTTATCTAGAAAGTACTAACACCTGTTTTCACTTTTGGTAACTTTACCAATTGTACCCACCCATTTCTCCACTCTTGCCATCTCCTGCAGTTGTGTGCCAGTTTTCCCTCACTACAGATTCATCTCTTTTACTTGTCTTTCTCTTTTATTTCTTCTTACAATTATCTTTCCATGCTTTGATGGGCAAATTAAACTTATCATACTCGTCCCCCTTCTGCAGTTCACTCATACAGTAGCCCTTTAAAGTAATGTTAGAGGGGGTTAAAGGAAAAGTAAAGGACATTTTTTATACTTACCTGGGGCTTCAGAGGTCCAGGAGTGGCTGCTGGAAGAGGGTGGCAGGCGGTGACAGGAAAATCTTGAAATTGCCCCATGTAAGCCACATTGAGCCTGCCATGAGTGGGAAAGTGCGGGGTACAAATGTAACAAAAAAATTAGTTTCCATTCCTCTCTTGCTTCAGAAGCAAGAGACGAGGTTAGTGATTGTTGTCTGCTCCTCATTCCTGGGAACTGGTTTCTGAAGAGTCGTCACGACTACTACCATCAGGCTCACCAGGGTCCAGTTTATTTACAACATCCCAGGCGTGAGGGCCGACTAACAGTATCACTCCCTTCATATTTTTACAAATTCTTTATAACCTACCAGAAGTTGAAAATAATTCTACAACAGAGGTTAATGTCTGTTTGTTCATTTGGGAACAAAATGTAAAGAAATGGAAGGAAACTTGGGGAAAATGGCTAAAAATACATACCAAGTTTAAAAAAGAAACGGGCCAGATCAGATTGGAGGTCCAAGGGAAATAAGCTTCTCTCCCCCCCAGGGCCGCCGAGAGACTCGGCCGAGGCAAGGCCGCCCCGCCTCCGCCCCCCCCTGCCGCTGCTGCCCCCCGTCGCTCCCCCCACCGCGGCAGTCCACGGTCTCACCTGCCTGCCTCCACGGCTCTGGGCCCCCGCATTCAAGGCAGCAGTCGCAGATTGCCTCTTTTCTGGCCTTCCCTCCCTGTGTCATGCCCTTGTGTGATGTAACTTCCGGTTTCTGCGAGGGCGGGACACAGAGAGGGAAGGCCGGAAGGGAGGCGATCTGTGACTGCCGCTTTGAATGCAGGGGGCCTGGAGCTGAGGAGGCAGGCAGGTGAGACCGGGAACTGCAGCGCCAGTGGCCTGACCCCAGCGCCAGGCCCCCCTTGGAGGCCTGGGCCCGGGGAATTTTGTCCCCCTTGGCCCCCCTCTCGGCGGCCCTGCTCCCCCCCCCCCAAAAAGAAATCACCTCAAAGTAAGTCAAGCGAGTATTTGCAGAATAATGCTTTGTAAAGATGTTGGCAGTTACTCACGCATATGCACAAATACATGCATTGATTCCATTATTCTAAACATTTAGACATGTAATCGACATATAAATGTTGATTACTGCATATCCGTGTACAGTTTTATGGTGAAATCTTTGTTGTTACAATTTTGACTGCATTCTCAATAAAAATCAAGATATCCATAACATCAATCTTTTGTCAATAAGGAACATATCAATAATAATATCCTTTAACTTCCCTGTCCCCCCTACTCCAAACCCTTCCCTTCCCTTCTCCAGAACAAGTTACTTGGTGTATCAGTTCAGAATTCTGTTATGAGCTGCTGGCTGGAGTGTTGCCCAAAACTGCTCCCAAACCCTCTGAAAATGCCCCCCCCCCCCACACCTGCATAGAGGCAATGTCTGTAATTCCTAATCTTCCCATTGAAAGTAAATAAATTATTTGTGATCTCCACAATTCCAGGGTCAGCAGAGTAAGTGATGTCTAGTGTATCAATATCATCCGCTGTCCCATCACCACCAACCGGCCCAGAAATCCCTGTAACCCCCATGGGATCGGCTTAAACAGTCCCTAATTTGCAAATAGCCACAGATGATGCATATATAGCTCTCTGCCCCACTGCGCTGCTGTCTGTCTTAAAATTTGTCTCCAAAAATAATGCACCATTGAACAGCTCCAAAACATGTGTCCAAGGGTGGCCATGAGTAGGCTGCATCAGAGGTAGGCCCCCTTTGTCATACTGTCCCAATGTCTTGCTCTTGCAGGTGAAATATGTAAGCGTAATGCAAATTTATATTGTAATGCCCATAAAATAGTACTACTGAAGTGACGCTGTGAATGAGTTAAAGAGGCGCACAGCTGGGATCCAGTTAACTCAATAGATAAGTCTGCTGACCATGCACTTGCCATTAATTCAAAGTCTAAATCTTCCATCGTATACCCCTTGCAGGATCATTGTATAGATCACGAAAATGAGCAAAAGAAACTTGTGTTATATCCCTCATCTTAGTGTGCATGAACCCTCTCGAGTCTCGGATAACAGGAATAAATTTAGATCCCTGTCAAGTCTTTGTCACCTGAGTTAATAAGTGGCCCAATATGTATTTATGATATGTTGTCATGCGGGAAGTATGCTCATGCAGGAAAGCATTTAGCGCAGCTCTGGTGGCTGCTAAAATTTCAAAAGCTGCTGGATTCACTATACATTTGTGCTTTTCAGTTCTCAATTGCACTCTAACACTAAAATTCCTTGTGCTATTCATTTATTCCTGGCACTTACATATGTGACTACAGCTCCTCGCATAACCACTTTGGCTGAAGGCCAAAACAGCGCAGGAGTGTCCATATGCTGCTTGTTGTGGTCTGTTGTTGTGGTCTGCAAATTCATCCCATTGTTTATGCAAGTATGCAGCAAAAACCGGATGACAAATAAAGATAGGCCAGGAAACACCATTGTGCCCACTGCTGGAAATAAGGGTCTAACTCCAAATCCAGCCAGACTATAGCATGGTTCGAAATCTCCTCTGGGCCAATGACCACAGAGGAGACGTGGAGGGGCATAATCGAACGCAAACGCCTATCTCCATGGGCGTTTATCTCCGAGAACGGGTCCGTGAAGGGGCGGGCCGAACCGTATTTTCGAAAAAATGGCCGTTTTTGAGTTGGGCGTTTGTTTTTTTTAGCGATAATGGAAACTAAAAATGCCCAGCTCAAAAACGTCCTAATCCGAGCCATTTGATCGTGGGAGGGGCCAGGATTTGTAGTACACTGACCCCCTGATATGCCAGGACACCAACTGGGCACCCTAGGTCAGTGCGGTGGACTTCAGAAAAAGCTCCAACATGCATAGCTCCCTTACCACGGGTGCTGAGCTCCCAACCCCCTCCCCCAAAACCCACTATCCACAAATGTACAACACTACTATAGCTCTTAGGGGTGAAGGGGGCACCTACATGTGGGTACAGTGGGTTTTGGAGGCCTCCCATTTACCAGCACAAGTGTTACAGGTGGGGAGGATGGGCCTGGGTCCACCTGGCTGAAGTGCACTGCGGTACCCACTAAAAGTGCTCCAGGGACCTGCATACATGCAGGCCTCTAGGACTTGTTACTGCTGTATAACATCGGCACACCAGTTGACACCTGAAGACTAATGTCTCCGAACACGTCCTTTATTGGAATAACCGCCTTTACTCACAGTTAACTGCAGATCAGAGGTTGTGCCCCACCACTGGCAACGAGTCTCCCTGGTAGTGAGATTAGCAGGTTAGAGCTGGCAGAATGATGTGCAATGCCCTCTTTCAGCCATATTCCAGGTAAGAACTAAGTTCTCTAACGTGGCTAACACATGGAAGGGATCTAAAACTGGCTTACAAAAATGGCCACTATCGCATGGACTACAACAGGAAACACAACAGGGCACACTCTGACCCAGTAGGCAGGAGGAAAAGCACCATGGGAGAAGAGCCTACCAACTACCAACATCGTGAGACTGTAACACAAGCTAATGAAATCACGGAGCCCAATACCCTACACCCACCACAATGCAATGCTGATGTGACCCTGTACTGCACCCGAGAGCCACATCTGACCCAGGGAAAGGCTGTGACAGGATCGAACATATTCTGCTGTCATGGAGGTGGGTACGGCATTTGAGGCTGGCATAGAGGCTGGAAAAAAAGATTTTTAAGTGTATTTTGTTTTGGTGGGAGGGGGTTAGTGACCACTGGGGGAGTCCGGGGAGGTCATCCTCGATTCCCTCCAGTGGTCATCTGGGCAGTTCGGGCACTTTTTTGGGACTTGTTCGTGAAAAAAAACAGTCCAAAAAAAGTGATTTTTCGATTATCAGCTAAAGACGCCCATCTCTCCTCGGCTGATAACCACGCCCCAGTTCCGCCTCCACCATGCCTCCGACAGGCCCTGTCAACTTTATTTGTTTCCATGACGGAGTGCAGTTGGAAACGTCCAAAATCGGCTTTTGATTATACCGATTTGGGCGCCTTTGCAAGAAAAACGCCCATCTCCCGATTTGGGTCGAAATATAGGCGTTTTTCTCTTTCGAAAATAAGCTGGATAATGAAAAAAAGAGCTGCTCACAAAAATGTAATCTAATCTTGAGCGAGAATTATGAGCCCGGGAGGTATGCAAATAGTGTCTTTTATCCGGGTGTAAAACCCGCCAAGTATCCACTACAGCCAATGATTGACTACATTTTGCCAACATCTCAGGAGAGTTTCCTGCCCCTGTCCTAGATGCTTCGGATCTATCTATTGAGGTGTTCATCACAGTATTCATATCTCCCATTATTATGAAGGGATGTCCAAAAGCTTGGAGCAAAGTCAGAGCAAGCATCAAAAAAAGTTTGTTTTGCTGGGTGACTGGCTTTATACTCCCACCAGCACCAGTTCTTTGCCTTGTATATTTAGATGGACCCCTACATAGCGACCCTCATTGTCATGAAAAAAGTAATTTACTGGTACATGAGAAGGATCTGCGTATCAATATGGCTACCCCTCCACGCTTCCCAACTGAAGAGGACTCATACACCTCTCCAACCCACTGCCTAACTAACTTTTGATGTTCAGCGGAGGAAAGTTGCATCTCCTGGAGACAAATCACATCAGTCCTGTGGCGTTGCAATGTCGCGAGAATTTTAGAGTGCTTCAAGGGTGATGTTATGCCCCCCACATTCTAGGAAAGGAAACAAACCATCCCCTGAGGAGGATTACTCATTAAGTCTCAATTGTGTCATCATCTCAGAAGCTTTGTGATTTACTGAATGTTCCCACCTCGACACCCAACCTCACCGGAGGGAGAGTAGAAATCTCTTGAGCATTACAAACCCAACAATAGTAGAATTCCTCCCAATCTAACAACCATTGCAAACCAGTGATACACCACCTATCTCCTCTCTTCCCTACCCAACATGTAAGTTTTATAAGTGCTTGTTTCTACATATAAAGGGGTGAACTCTATATATGGTGCTGAAAAAAATCAGCTCAGAAAAAGCACTATTCTGTAAACCACACTTAAAGTTAGGCATGGTTTATAGAATAGTGCTTACACCTGGGAATCGTGCCTAACTTGCAAATGTGCGCGCTTAAATTAGGCATGCATTCCTGCTCATTCTATAACAACGCAAGTAGTAAATGTTAGGAACGTGCCTGTGCTACTCATGACCCTCCCTTTTCCATGCCTCCTTTTAGAACTCATGTGAAAATTTATGCACATAAATTCTAATTAAATCAAATTAGTGCTAATTGGTTGTTACCAAACCAATTATTGGTGCTAATTAGCTCATTATTCAATTAAATTGCACGCACAAATAAATTTGTGCACACAACTTTTAGTGGCTTTTGTAGAATTAGGAAGGAAACCTGCTTGATATGTGGAGCACATATAAAATTGCCCTTGTAGGCAGCTGATGGGTAAGCCAATTGATTTAAAAGAAGAAAGAATAGTATAGATAGATTAACTGGGTTTGAGCTTAGTAAGTTAGAGAAATGAGTTAGGATGTGAAGCAGAGTGATTCAGAAAAATCATCCATTTAAGGGAATAAAGATTTTGCATGCTTTTTTAACGTATCAATGCTGGAATAGTTCAAAATAACTACTTGTGCTGGATGAAAAATAGAAAAGAAGTTGAATTGTTCTTCAGATCGCACTATTACAGAACAGAGTGCCTTTTGAGCAGAAGGATAAAATGCATTCTCCTCTAGATCTCAATACAAACTATTTACAAAACAAAACAAAACAAAAATTCAAGGACTTCTGTAAGTGGTTCAATTATGTAGTTGCTATCAGGTGACCTTCTGATATGACTAGCATATTGGTCTTCATTCTGGTGGAGCTTTCAACTATTATATTTGTTTTATTCTAAAGTTACTCATAAGAGCTTTCAAACCCTAGTTACAGCAAACGTTCCATAACATTTTAATGTGGTTTCAGAAGACCCCTGAATTAAGCAGAGACCTTTCAATCTTGGCAGAGCCACATCAAACATAAAAGGGTAGAAATGTGTGTATATGTGTGTGTTTGTTGGGGGGGGGGGGGGGTTAGGGAGTTAGAGATGATAGAGTAATGGGGGAAATTAATTGATAGAGTGGTGTGAAAGGTTAAGGGTGAGTTTTGGGTGATATAGATTTAATTTGGGCAACAGGAATAAGGTATCCAGGTAGAAAGTGCCATGAGAAGGTTTGGGGGATGCTGAAAGGCTGGGAGTGTGAAGGGTGAGTACAGCTTGCAAGTGGGAGGTTTCAGAGGACTTGGGATGTTTGTTGGGTGATGGGGAAGAGTGTGTGAGGTGATGTGAGGAATAACAGGATTAAAATAGATGGTTTAGTAGTTTTAGCATTAGCAATATTATTGAAAGCTCAAATTATTGAAAGCTCATGCCGATATTTGGCAACTAAGATTTAATGCTAAAAAATGCAGGGTCATGCACTTGGGTCACAAGAATCCGAGGGAGGGTAAAGTGCTTCTGTGTACAAAAGAAGAGCGGGACTTAGGGGTGATTGTGTCTGATGACCTTAAAGCTTCCAAACAGGTAGGAAAAGTGACGGTCAAAGCCAGAAGGATGCTTGGGTGCATAAAGAGAGGGATGACCAGCAGGAAAAAAGAGGTGATAGTGCCCTTGTATAAGTCTCTGGTGAGGCCCCATTTAGAGAACTGTGTGCAGTTCTGGAGACCGCACCTACGGAAAGATATAAACAGGATGGAGTTGGTCCAGAGGGCAACTACAAAATTGGTAAATGGTCTTGAACACAAAAAATATAGGGACAGGCTTATGAACCTCAACATGTATACGCTGGAAGAGAGGAGAGAGAGAGGAGATATGATAGAGACGTCTAAATATCTCAAGGGCATAAATGTACAGGAAGTGAGCGTTTTTCACCTGAAGGAAAACTCTGGAATGAGGGGGCATACGATGAAGTTAAAAGGGAATAGGCTTAGGAGGAATCTAAGAAAACATTATTTCATGGAAAGGGTGGTGGAAGCATGGAATGGCCTCCTGGTGATGGTCATGGAGTCAAGGACTGTGTCAGAATTAAAGAAGGTGTGGGATAAGCACATGGGATCCCTTAGGAAAAAGGAAGAATTAGGGGATTACAGAGGATGGACAGACTGGATGGGCCATTTGGCCTTTATCTGTCATCATGTTTCTATGTTATTTAATTGCACGGTGGCAGCAGGAGATGGTATTACCTGCCCTGTGCAGTAAGGTCTGGAATTCAGAGAGCTGGTTGAGCGTCTAGTGTGGTATTAGTCATTGGTGGATTGCTGCAGGAGTCAGTCTTTCAGCAGGGCATATGTTGGACTCTTGTGGGGAGAGGGAGCTTAATTGTGCCGCCCTGTGTTGGGCCTCAGGGCTTCTCATCCACCCTTGAAATCAGAGTTAAAGGACCTTCATGGCTGTCTGAGGCATTGACGGCATAGTTTCTTTCAATAAAGAGAAAACGAGATAGAGAAGATTAAGGGTTGTCAGAGATGGCACTGCAGAAAAGTCAGCAGGCTCTAGTGCAAAAATCTGTGGCTCAGGGTCAGCAGCACAGTCACAATAAGCAGAAAGTGGTGAGAGGTACTGTGCAAAGTGGGGGGGGGGGGGGGGGGGGAGGAGAGTGTCGAGCTCCTAGGTGCCAGAATAGAAGAGGGCTGGGGATGCAGAGGGTGAAAATCAACCAAACCCAATCTCAAAGGGTCAAATGTAGTGAATACACACTAATAAATGACAAATGGGAAATACTCTCAGAAACCAAGGTCACTGCCAAGGTCTGACCATCAAGACACTGATATCTATATAAGATTTGTGTGCCTGTGATCTTATCTCTTTCATGGGGTATATTTTCCCATATCTTGTCAATAGAATTGATTCACAATGAAACCAATATTTCAAAACATAACTGAGCACAAAAAAACTCCAAGCAGCAGCATTACTTAAATAAACAAACTTAGCTGTCTCATTGCTGGCTGAATGCCCCACACTTCAAACTGGTGATTTTCAACAGGGCCCAGATCGTTTCGCCCACCTCAGGGCTTCGTCAGGAACCATTCAACTTTAGCATAATTGTTGGGGTATGAATTTCTAGCTATCCAAACTTCATTGGAGACCAGCTCTGAATTCCACCTACACTCTCAATACTTCACTTGTAAAGACATTGAAAAAACAACCATCCTACGTCAGAAGGGGCGGGCCCAGGTCAGGGAAGGAGAGACATCCTCCTGAAGACTCGCAGCGATCAGATGATCTTCTTGCCTGTGCAGCGCCTTCACACAGAGGTGAGAGGCGCTGCGCGGGCCCGGTAAGATGGAGGGGGGGTCTGGTGGAGGGGGGGGAGCGGCGGCGATGACCTCAGGGGGGCGGAGAACGGGGGCAGAGGATGGCAGGAGGCGGAGCTGTGGGAGAAGGAGAAAGAGAGAGACAGGAAGGGAGGGGGGGCCGAGGCTTCTAAACTTTTGATTTTTGTTTTGACTTTTTATTTAATACAGGGGGAAGCGGGGAGCAGCGGCAACCTCAGGGGGGAGCAAGGCCCTCCATACAGGATGCTCCTGACGAGCGCCTTTGTCCCCTCCCGATTGTTTTTTTTATTTTTGGTTTGATTTTATATTTTAAGCAGGGGGAAGCGGGGAGCCACATGTTTGTGTTGGTTATTTATATTTTCAAACGTGCCAGCTTGGATTTTTATGCTGCAGGGAGAAGCGGGGGACCTGTGTCTGTATGACAGCTCAAGCCTTAATGACAGGACTGACTTCACGTTAAATATATTGCGGTAACTGATTCGGTGCAATCGTCGGTATGGTTAGTGCATTCCGAATTCTCCACATTACAACTGGAAGTGACTCATTTGCATTCCGTTTTCGTTAGCTGCTAGCGTCGTCGGAAAATGGCCTTTAATGCATGCTACGGTTGAAAATTTCTTCGTTAAAGGGTCATTAAAGGGTTGTTAAAGGGTCGTTAAAGTTTAGTGCATCTGGGCCTTAGTGTGTTGTCCATTGTTGGTGTAGCTGTTGAGGTTGGTGGTACTGTGTTTGTGTGTTTTGGGGATCAAACTGCTACTACTATTACTACTTGACATTTCTAAAGCGCTGCTAGGGTTACGCAGCGCTGTACAATTTAACATAGAAAGACAATCCCTGCTCAGAGAGCTTACAATCTAAAGGACAAATGAACAGTCAGTCCGATAGGGGCCGTCAAATTGGGCAGTCTGGATTTCCTGAAAGGTAAGAGTTAGGTGCCGAAAGCAGCACTGAAGAGGTGGGCTTTCAGCAAAGACTTGATTCTATTGCATTCTCCTCTCGAAGTATTATCATTTGGAGGTGGTTGAAATGAGATTATCTCTTTGTGGATGGTCGGGAGGTCTTTTTTCCCAACATAGAGCATAACTGTGCTGGATGATATGTAGCATCTAATTTCCAGAGAATATGAGCGGCCACCTCTGTTGAAATAGGATCAGTTTGCCTCCTAGCGGTAAGTTTGGCTCGAACAACTGGACGGAGGCAATGCTCTCTAGGATGAAATTAAAACCTAGGTTGTTGTTTAGATCAACAAGGAGTCTGTGACTTCTGTCCCTATAGCTACCGTGGATGTGAGCACTGGGCTGTAGTCCTGTGAGGTGGAAGAGGAGTAGGAGTATAATGACACTTAGATATATAATGACACCTTATAATAATTAGAGCACCAAAATCCTTCCACAAATCTTCTAGAAGACGAAGAGGCAGCTGAAGGCAATGGCCTGGATAAAGTTTTATTAGTATCTGCATGCTTTTAAATTAGGTCGGCCATTTCCTCAACCTTGTCACTAAATAAGTTGTCTCCACAACAATGGAGATTTGCCAAACGCTCCTGGACAGCAGATTCAAGGTCGGAAACTCGGAGCTAGGAAGACGTCGTATTCCTACTCCCAAGGCAGAAATGTGAGAAGAGAAGTCAAAGCAGTGGAGTAGCCAAGGGTGGGCTTGGGTGGGCCCAGGCCCACCCACTTTGGGTTTCAGGCCCACCCAGTAGCAGCATATGTGGTAATGTGATCAAGGGCGTGGCTTGGATTGGGCACAAACTCAGTCAGACATACAGGGTTTGCAAGAAAAAGGGTAATATTTTATTATTTGACATGACATGTACCCTCTGTTACTTCACAGGCTTTCATCCAGCACAAGTCCAGTCTCTAATCAGGGCTATTACTACTACTACTACTACTACTTATTATTTCTGTAGCGCTACTAGACGTTCGCAGCAACAAGTATTTTCTGAATGTAACTCAAGGTAGCTCCTACCTTGCCAATGATCCCACTCAACTCTGATACTATTGAAGCCTGAGCCACACCATTTCCCAGGTTGTCTCCTCAGGTACTGCAGCTCAGCTTGCATTTGAGTCCTCACCTCGCTGGACCTCCCTCCTGGAAACATCTGTATTGGGGCTTCCCTTCAGCCTTAGGGCTTGTAGCTTCAGCCTAATCTGAGCCCCGCCCATCT
Source organism: Microcaecilia unicolor (assembly GCF_901765095.1). NCBI lineage: Eukaryota > Metazoa > Chordata > Amphibia > Gymnophiona > Siphonopidae > Microcaecilia > Microcaecilia unicolor. Next base: position 57,135,586 of record NC_044036.1, on the reverse strand, counting down.
GACTCAGTATCAACCTTAGCAGACTAGTGTCGCCTGCTTCAAGGTGGCTGAACTGTATCATCAGTGAGGGAGTGTTCTTCCCTATACCATCCACTCCGTCAGAGCCCATCACACCCAGATACTCAGCACTGGATATTGCCACTGAATAACTGTGTATAATTTAATCACGATGACTGGTGTTTAAACCAAACACTGACTGCCATGGCTGAATATCAAGGTGCTGGTTTTTATGTTGTTGTTTTTTTTACATTGTTTACTTATATCATTAGTCTTCTCACATTGGTATTTTTTTTTTGTTACATTTGTACCCCGCGCTTTCCCACTCATGGCAGGCTCAATGCAGATTACATGGGGCAATGGAGGGTTAAGTGACTTGCCCAGAGTCACAAGGAGCTGCCTGTGCCTGAAGTGGGAATCAAACTCAGTTCCTCAGTTCCCCAGGACCAAAGTCCACCACCCTAACCACTAGGCCACTCCTCCACTATTCACAGTAAATCCTATTTTTGGCTAGAAGCAATGATGTTTTTCTTATGTGTATATGTTATCTGGAGAAGTCAAAAGCAAATGTCTCTCTCTGCTGGCGAAAAACACACATAAACACAATCAATAAACAGGAGCGAACAACATACACAATGAGAGGAAAAATAGACCCCACAATATTCTGGCAACAGATCTACCAGAACGAATGGTCAACAAACGCCGACACCATCCAATTCCTCCAAGAATGGGACGATCTATGTACAACATCATTAGACAAAATCGCCCCAATCCAAACCAGAACATCACACAGGAAAAAAACAAATCCATGGTTCACCGAAGAGCTGAAAAAACTCAAAACACAAGTCAGGAAACTAGAACGAGAATGGAACAAAAAGAGAGACGAACAAACACTAAACGCATGGAAACTACTTTGGAGAAAATACAAATGCACCATAAAACAGACCAAAAGACTATATTACAAAACAATAATAGGACCAAACTACAAAGACACACATAAACTCTTCAACCTTGTGAACAAACTGTTAGACGCCACACCAGTTACAAACAATGGCAAAGATGTACCAGATGTGGACAACCTTGCGAAATACTTCAAGGAGAAAATTATACAACTACGACTCAAAATACCTGCTAGCCCTATTGAGTACGCCACACTTTTAGATTGTCTAGATCCAGAAGAAGGAACATACCCTGCAGACAGAACATGGACCGAATTCGAAATACTATCAGAAGACCTAATCTCTGAAACTCTCAAAAGATATGCCAAATCCCACTGCAAACTAGACACGTGCCCAAATAACATCATGAAATCTGCTCAACAATTCATAATAGACCTAATGAACCATGTGAACTTCATGCTACAAAACGAACTTTTCCCAAAAGAAAAAGGAAAAATCTTACTCACCCCAATTCCTAAAGATACAATGAAAAGCATGAGTGAAATAACCAACTACAGGCCAGTAGCATCCATACCACTAATAACCAAAATAACCAAAGGAATGGTAACCAAACTCACAAACTATTTAAACAAACACTCAATACTGCATGATGCCCAATCAGGATTCCGATCAAATCATAGCACATAAACAGTATTAGTCACCCTTATGACTAGATTTAAACAAATAATTGTGACTGGCAACAATATACTCCTCCAACAATTTGACATGTCACGTGCCTTTCGATATGGTTGACCACGGAATCCTATTACACATACTCGAATACTTTGGCATTGGAAGAAATGTCCTGAATTGGTTCGAAGGGTTCCTAACCCAACGTTCGTATCAAGTCACATCAAATTCGACCACGTCTAAGGCATGGACACCTGAATGTGGAGTACCACAAGGATCACCTCTCCCACCAACCATTTTCAACCTAATGATGATCCCTCTGGCAAAACTCCTATCAAACCATAACCTCAACCCATATATATACGCTGATGATGTGACAATATACATCCCCTTCAAACAAGACATTAACGAAATCTTCAACGAAATCAATCAAAGCCTACACATCATGAACACATGGGCAGATGCATTTCGTCTGAAATTAAATGCAGAAAAAAACTCAATGCCTGATACTCACCTCCCAATACAACACAAAGGAATTCACCACTATAAACACACCAAACCTAAACCTTCAAATCTCAGAAACGCTAAAATCCTTGGAATCACTATCGACCGCCACCTGGCGCTTGAAACTCACGCTAACAACACAACTAAAAAGATGTTTTACAGCATGTGGAAACTGAAAAGGATAAGACCATACTTCCCAAGATCCGTCTTTCGCAGCCTAGTGCAATCCCTCGTACTCAGCCATCTGGATTACTGCAACTCACTATACGCAGGTTGCAAAGAGCAAACACTGAGGAAACTTCAAACAGCCCAGAATACGGCAGCCAGACTCATCTTTGGAAAGCCAAAATATGAAAGTGCAAAACCATTACGAGATAAACTGCACTGGCTTCCACACAAGGAACACGTCACTTTTAAAGTATGCACATTAGTCCACAAAATCATTCACGGCGAAGCCCCAGCCTACATGTCTGAGTTAATAGACTTACCACCTAGAAACGCCAAAAGATCATCCCGAACCTTCCTTAACCTTTTGCAAGGGCTTGAAATACAAGGCGCTACACGCGCCAACCTTTTCTCATATGAGCACGCAGTTTTGGAATACACTGCCGCGCAACTTAAGAATGATCCACGAGCAAGCTTCCTTCCGCAGATTATTGAAGACCCATCTTTTTGAAAAAATTTACGGAAAGAACCAAAACACATAAAGTCCATACTTACTGTTCATTAATGTATCTTACATCCACTTCTGAACTCTCATTCCCGTAATATCACATCACTCATACTTTTACTCACAGAAAGATATATACCATATGTCTTCATGCCTTATTATAGCCCTCTAAGCTCCCATTGTCTCCTTCCAACGTTTCAATGTTTGTGTTCCATTGTTACATTCCTTAACAACACCTCGATTGTCTCGCATAACTCTGCACAATGTAATCCATAACCAATCTGTAATAAATTGTATTTCCATCATTTAACTCATATTGTAAGCCACACTGAACCCGCAAAAAGGTGAGAAATGTGGGATACAAATGCAATAAATAAATAAATAAATAAATAAATAAATAAATAAATAAATAAAACTGTATAAACAACCGGATATCATTAAGCAGATTGAAGTTCAACCCCTGAATGTATAGTCCTAACTTTAATTACATAAATTATCCACTTAAAGTTAAGGCTGCTGTTTATATGGGACACTTAAAAGGTATCTGTATATGATATGTAAACAGCGTTGGTTGTACTACAGAAGGATAATATATCAAGAAACTGATAAACATAAAAATATATGCACACACAAACTAATTAGTTAATGAGCCATTAACAATCAATAATTGGTGTTAATTTGCTCTAATCTATAAAATGTGCACCTAAATTGTATAGTGAGCAACTCAAAAGGTAGCGTGACCATGGGAGGGACATGTGTGGGTCAAGGGTGTTCCCAGAAATTAGGAGTGATGCTATAGAATAGGGTAATTTAAGTACCCAACTGCCATTAGTTGTATGCCAGCATTTACACCCAAGTTTTTATTGGTGTATGTGTGGCACCAAAAGATCCATGCCAATTTAGTATCTGTAAAAGACGCTCCACTCAGAGCACCCTTTGAGAGCACAGAGGTTCCTAGCACCAAACGTAGGGCGTCATTTATAGCATTTCCCCCATAGTCATCCTGATTGTGTATGAAACATTGCTGCTATCTGTATAACTTTGGCCCCACCTGTGAAACACTTCTGACCCCTCCTCAACTTAAAAGAATACATTTTGGCTATATATTCTTTTATGGGAGTCGATATTCAAAGTGGTTTAACTGGTCATAAATGGCTCCTGGCTGGTTACATTGTTTGTTCCAGGCTAACCAGTCATTTTCAGCAGTCATAGTACTGCTGAAAATGCCCGGTTAGTGCCAAACATAAAACCAACTATTTTGGGGTGAACCAGGGGCAGAGTCAGCACTTGGCTAGTTAACTGCCAATATTCCGTACGCAACCAACCAAGGTCACTGCATAAATAGGATCACATAAAACTCAGTCCTATAGCCAGTTAAATGCTGAATTTCTCATGCATCCAGCTATGCTTTAGACAACTCTGCAAATCTAGAAATTCAATGCCAAATCTCGGACATGAGCCGGCATTGAATTTCCAGGCATATTGTCAGCAGCAGTCAGCAAAATACTGAGAGCCACCAGCTGAATATCAATTCCTATATGAACAAAATGTATCCATTCATTACTGGAAAATCTTAAAAACAAAACACTTACGTGGTCAGTATCCAATGCAAACTACATAAATGCTTTTGAATATTGACCAGAGAGTATGGTGTGCAATCTTATAAGCGTGCAGGTGTTTTACCTTTCTCTGTTGAACTGTTAACTTCTTGGGTGAATACCAAGAACCCTTGATAAAAATCCAAGTAGGATGAAGAAAGAGTCTGGTATCGGAAAATGTTTTCCTTACTATTTATTATACCTACTGTGACAGAATCTTGAATGACAGGTACATCAGCTGGAGGGTACAGGAAAACCTTTTCCCTGAAGCAGAACAAAACAAGGAGCTAGCAATTAAGAGAAGTAATATAGCCCTAGGGAAGGACAATTAACTAACAGACTGAGTGCTCTGAAAGCATGTGGTGTTCTAAAGTGTTCCCTAGGGGGGCATTCTAGGCAGAGGGTAAGGCAGGATTCCACACCACCCAAATTCAGATGGTTTCAATTATTGAAGTTGCTATAAAAGAAGGGACTAAAGATAAAACTAGCACTCATTCTTTATTTCTGAGGCAGAGATCGGATCTATGGCATGGAGCTGTACCAAGACCAGCTATTTGCAGTCTTGGAAAGCTTGAGAAAATGCAAACTCAATTGCAATTCTGTTATTTCACTTTTTGATGGTGATAATAATTAAAATGATGATGATGATGATTGATTGCTCATCATGCAGTTCTAAGAGGTTTACACTGTTATATACTTAATATAGAACATATTTTAGAAGCACTGTTCATGTTTTACAAAACCAGGGTATGAATTTCTAAAACTGAAGAATATGAATCTGGCAAGGGGGCATGGTCTGGGTGTTTTTGGGTGGGACTTGGGTGGGCTATAAAAATGGTCTTTCATTCCCCATTACAGTAAAAGAAAGAAAGTCTATGTCCATAAAGGTCAACATTGAGAGTTAGACCAGCTACTTAGGATGTCCAGGGGCTGGAAGGATAAGTAACTGTTTCAACTTACCCTGTGTTACCTGCACATCATAAAACAGAGTAAATGCAAAGCCTTTGTGGCAAATATAGGAATAGTGCCCAACATGTGCCCTGCATGTATAGCACAGGGCAGGTGGAGCTCCCAAAACCCTACACATTATGGTGATGCACCCCCAAACCCATATCCCTCCCAGCAGGTCCAAAGTCCTGTCACACCCCCTTCCCCAACACAAATACTTGAATCCCCTCCCTACCCCCAACAACAGTTCTGACCCCCTCCCTATCACCCATGTGTTCCAATCCCCATTCTGACCCCCCTCACATGTGTTCTGATCCATTTCCTGACCCCATTCAAGTTCTTATCCCCCTCCCAATCTCCCTCCATTTCTGATTCCCCTTCCTTTCTCACCTCTCTCAATTGCAATCTGCTCCTCCTTGACACTGAACAAAAGAGGTGTAGCACTTCCAAACCCTACCATCATTCAACTCCCCCCCCTCCCCCATTCACCACTCACCACCCATGACCTACTCTGGATGTAGATAGTCAGTTACAGTGGTTCTGGGTCTCTGTCTGCTGCTTCCCTGGACAGTGCCAGGATCAAAGATGGCACCTCTGCCTTTCAGCATCTCTAGAAGGCAGAGGCACCATGATCCAAGATGTCACCTAAGCTATTTTACAACATGCTGTGAAATGGATATCTATGTGCCTGCTTTGTGGCCATCCATATTTTGGATTTTTGTTTTCTAAAATGGACAGTTCTACTCATGTAGCTGGCCATAGACATCCATTTCACTATGCATTTTGGAACAGGCTCTAGTCAACAGATCCTGTTCTAAAATACTAGTGGAACTTCAGATTCCTGAATCTGGATGTCTGATTTCCAATTTAAACATTCTTTCTAAAATGACACTCATAATCACTCAACTGACAAAAATACAATTTAGTCACTATTACAAAACAAATTGAAAGTTTCCCAAATAAAAATTTCAAAAGTTTACAGAGCTACAGTGACTCTTGGCAAAGGAGAAGAAGTAGCAAATTCCACATTTGTGAGGCTACATAAGAAAAACATATTGTTGGTGGCAGCATTAAAAGAAATTGCTGGACAGAATGTAATTCTTGACCTTGAATAGAATATTGTAACTGAACAACCATAAGAGTATGTAAAATTTTAAAAGCTATAACATGACACTTTAAAATGTAACCAAAGCAAGCCCTTCAAGACAGGGGTAAAATGATCTCTCCTAATTACCCCAGGGACAGAGGAGTAGTCTAATAGTTAGTAAAGGCGGCTGAGAACTTGAGAAACTGGGTTTAATTCCCTCTGTGGCTCCTTATGATCTTAGGCAAGTCACTTAGGGCCCCTATTATGAAGCTGCAACAAAAGGGGCCCTGCACTGGCATCAGGATGTGTTTTTGGCATGCACCAAGGTCCCCTTATACCGCAGCGGGTAAAAGGCAGGTCTTTGGTTTTTTTCAGGAAATGTCCATGCAGCAAGTGCAGCACTTGCCATGTAGCCATTTCGGGGGAGATCACTTATCGCCCTAAGGGCTCCTGTGCTAACCCAGCAGTTACTGAGCAGCGTGTGGAAGTGCCCAATTGCCGCCAGGTACTCACCAATGCTACAAAAATAAAAATAATTTTGTAGAACCAGATATGAAGCATGCTGAGGAAGCCCAGCAGTTCTTCCCTTTTAGCAAGCAGTAAGCCCACGTTGGGCCTACTGTCACTTTGTAAAAGGATCCCTTAACCTTGAATTGCCCCAGGTACAAGAAACATATTGTGAGTCCACTAGGGACAAAGAAAGTACATGCATATATAGACCTGGCCTTAGCAAATGCAGGGCCCTGTGCAGACAAATGTGGTGGGCCCTCCTGACTTAAGATTTCAAATGAGCAATCAGCCTCACAATAGTCCAGCATCTGCACCTCTCTCTGAATTCCTCCTCTCCACAAATGCTCTAGCATCTCCTCCTCTCTCTGACATCCTCTCCACGTTGTACCTTAAACTGTGTCTCTCCTTCAGTCTACTGTTCACCAGTGGCAGCAGCAATTCACCTGTTGCAGACCAGGGTCACTGAGATGGGGGTGGGGGGCAAAATTCCCTGGGCCTGGTGTCAGCAAGCTTCTTCCTGCCTTCTTCCGGGTCTGTCCTCTCATGCTCCTACCTGCCACCCAGGACCCAGATGATTGTATTAACACAATATTGCGTTAATAGAATTATCCACATCCTGACTCTCAACATGGACAGGAGCAACACAGGAGAGAACAGATCGAGGGATCACACAGAAAGGTGCGGGGGTGGCAGGGGGCAGTGTGGCAGTGGCCCAGGTAGGGAGGGCACAGGGTGTGTGCACATGCAGTGGCCCAGTCCTGCCCTGGACCTGGCTGTGTCTCTCAGTGGCCCCATCGCACAGACTTCCTTCTGTGGTGTCTTGCCCCTGCAGAAACAGGAAGTTATATCAGAGGAAGTGGGATGCCACGGAGAAGATTCTAGGACAAGTCCCTGGCTATTCAGGCAAATTACTGCTGCCACTAGTGAGCTATGGATTCAGGAAGAGACACCATTTAAGGTACAATGTATGTGTGTGTGTGTATGGGGGGGGGGGGGTGGAGAATCAGAGAAAAAGGGAGATGCCAGATCATTGTGGGGGGGGGGGGGAATTCAGAGAGAGGGCAGATGCTGGACTACAGATAGGAGTGTTTGAGAGAGGGATAAGATGCCAGACCTGGTGGTGGTGGTGAAGGGGAGGGAAACAGAGGTGCTGACTTGGTGGATCGCAGGGCCCTGTGCGGCCAACCCTGTGCATATAATAAATGTAAACTGCTTTGGTTGTACCGCAGAAAGGCAGTATATGAATAACATTGTTCAACTGTTGACAAACCATATGTTGAATCAATCTACTAAAAATTGACCAGGTTAATATTCAGCTAGCAGCAGTGATTGTTTTTTTTTAAACCACTGATCATCACTGTCTATGACTTGGATAACCAGTACCAGGTCATGTCCAGATACTGGCACTAGACATTCAAGTCTGTGGTGATACCCAGAAGTTGTTATATATGTACGGCTGATATTTAGTGCTATACCCACATAGCTAGAAAGGGAATGTTAGGTCCTGCTTGCCTTATTAGCTATGCAGACACCAGCTATGAATATTGTTGGTGCCTGGATAATTTCCAGGACTGCCCTGACTCTGCCCTTGGGAAGCCAAAACAGTCATAGTGGGTATTCAGTGGCACTACTCGGTTAAGTGCCGCTGAATATCTCCTCTTGAGGCACTCAACAGGATTAAACCAAGTAGAAGCCCCTTTCTTGCCTGGTTAAGGGGGTAGTTATTAAAGTATGATAAAACTCAGGCTTATACCATACCTCAATTTACCACAGGAGTGACAAACTTGCTATAGCTCAATGCTGTAGATTAGTCACTCCCACAATACAAAAATAATGCTACTTGGGATCAACTTCACTAGCAGTGTTATATCTCCATCCCAGAAGCATTGGACCAGAAAGCCATGATCTAATGCTCCTGGGCTGCTTCTTAAAGGGCTGGTGGTACATAAGTACATAAGTACATAAGTACATAAGTAGTGCCATACTGGGAAAGACCAAAGGTCCATCTAGCCCAGCATCCTGTCACCGACAGTGGCCAATCCAGGTCAAGGGCACCTGGCACGCTCCCCAAACGTAAAAACATTCCAGACAAGTTATACCTAAAAATGCGGAATTTTTCCAAGTCCATTTAATAGCGGTCTATGGACTTGTCCTTTAGGAATCTATCTAACCCCTTTTTAAACTCCGTCAAGCTAACCGCCCGTACCACGTTCTCCGGCAATGAATTCCAGAGTCTAATTACACGTTGGGTGAAGAAAAATTTTCTCCGATTCGTTTTAAATTTACCACACTGTAGCTTCAACTCATGCCCTCTAGTCCTAGTATTTTTGGATAGCGTGAACAGTCGCTTCACATCCACCCGATCCATTCCACTCATTATTTTATACACTTCTATCATATCTCCCCTCAGCCATCTCTTCTCCAAGCTGAAAAGCCCTAGCCTTCTCAGCCTCTCTTCATAGGAAAGAAGTAGTAATTCTTCCACCTAAGGTTCATCCCCAACTCTGAGGCCCCCCTTGCTGGCCTCCCTAAATCTGAGTCCATCCCCATTGGTCTCCATAAACTCCAAATTCTCCATTGACCCCCAACTTTGAGGCCCTTGATGGGTCCCCTTCATCCAATTTTCACCCACCCCATATCCCCCCCCCCCCCAGTCCATCTGGCTAGCATCAGGGGGTCTAGTGGAGTCAAGGCAGGAATGATCTCTGCTTACTCCTGCCAGTTCCTGTGCCAGATTCAGAATTGTGCTAATGATTGCTATGTAAGATATATGCATATTTACAACATAATTTTGGCATTTAAATGTGTATGTGCACACATAGATTATGTGCTTATATGCTTTAAATGCTAATCAAGGCATAAAGTTTAGTGTATACTTTATAGAAATATGCCCTACATGTGTGGGGGGTTCTGCTGTATTGAGAAGCCACTCTAAATTGGGAGGGAGAAGGATTGAAATTACCTGTGATAACCATTCCATTTTACTCCAGGTTAGATAGCACAGAGAATATAATGGCAATGTTCATCTAAAAAAATGACAACTTCCCGGAAAAAATCAAAATAAAATAAAATACATACACAATATTGCCTTGCACCCACTAAAGTTTAGTTTGCATATTGAATTCTCTTATTTACATCATCTGACCCCTGTTTTTGCATGTACACTAAAGTCATAGGAGTAGATTTTCAAAAGATTTATTTATCTAACTATTCTCCTGTTTACAAAACCATGCTAGTGGCTGCCGATGCGATAATGCAGCACGGCTTTGTAAACAGGGAGGTATGAAAGCAGGATAAGTCTAAGCAGTTAAAAATGATCCACTTTGACCAACTAAATTTCTCTATATAAAATCACAAAGCATACACAATTAGGGGCCCATTTTCTAAGCCATGGCAAAATCTGGGTTTAGCATATGTTAACGTGGGACTTTCTGCGCATTAAGCCCAGATTAACTACACATGGGACTTGGAAAACAAAACAAAACATGGGAGCACTTACTACCTTGTGTTTAATTGGTGCTAAATGCTCTCATGTAAAGTCCATGTTATCCAGTTAGCGAGCGCTAATGTGAATGTACTAGCTAGATAACACTTCCATTCCCCATCCATGACATGTCCCCTCCTGAAAAATGTTTAATAAAACAAACACATGATTTGCATGACAGGCAAATTACTGCGAAACACTAACACACTTTACGGTAAGTCTTTTTCTCACGTTAAGTATGGATTAGCACTTAACACAGTTTAGAAAAAGGGCTCCTTTAGTTAATTAGAAATGGGCAATTGGAAGCTTTCTTGAGGTAGGTTTTTAAGTTCGCTGTTAAGCATGAATTTTGGCAACATTTAACTAGACAACTCTAGCAGTCTGAAGATTTGGGGCCAGATTCGGTAAATGGCACTCAAAGTTAGGAACCGGGAAAAATTCATGCTATATACTATTCAACAAAGGGCACTCTGAGCTAATTTAATATAGGAGATATTGAGTTCTATGATGTTTTTGTGAAAGTGTAGTTCATGACTATTAATGTAATGTTATAATCTTATTTTGATTTTAATCATCAAAATCTCGAGCGTATGGCCTGGGATCTTGAAAGTTAATTGAAGGGGCAAAAAATTGAAGATTCATTAGGGGCACCTAATGCTCTTGTACTGGCCCTGCACTCTGCTTCCTCATCTGCTGTAAACCTTTTCTCCTGGGCACTATTCCCTCTAAGCTGAGCATGAGTTTTCCATCTACAGTCCTGCCAGTGGGGGGTGCTGTTTCACTATCACATTTTCAATAACAAGAGACAGGCAATTTCTGCAGGACCCCAGGGAAACTGCCTGCCCTAGAGATTGAAAACACAATATTGAAACACCTCCCCCTACTGGTAGAAATATAGTTGGAGGACTCCCGCTCAGCTTAGAGGGAACAGTCAGTGCTCCTGGGTCCTGCACTGTCCCATTTCCTCACAGCACTGGAAAGGAATGTAGAGCTCAAGCTGTACTTTTATAGCAGTCAGAAGGTGGGGGCAAAGGAAAAGATTGAGTATGCTCACCGGACAAACTCATTATAAAGTCGTTTCAGTTTCTGTTGTTCTTAACATGCAATAAGAACATATATTATTTTAATCTGTGTTATTATGTTGTGTAATGATAAGGCTTGATTCTTACCATGCCTTTCGTTCCCTTAATGCCAGCACTAATGTTTTCCCATTAACATATGCTAAAAATTGTCATTAATGTGTGTTAACGGCGAAACAGAGCACCATAGCAAGTTGGCCTACATACTGTGTAGCAACTAGCTAAGCACATGAAGGAGTGTATCGGGATTTCAGCTCAGCCTGGCTCCCTCTTTCCAAAGCTCCTTCAAGCATCTGGATAACCGGGCACAAGAAAACTATCCAGAAATGAAAATACTTCACATTATTTCTAAATTATGGTGTCACTAGTTGTAGATGCACCCGAGAACATGATATCCTCTGCCTCACTTCTGGCAGTTCACATACAAATGGATACTCAGTACGTGACCTGAAAATGTCTCACTTAAGCATTTATTTTCAGACACATTATATCCAGTTACATTGGGTCACATCAGGGTACACACTGTCAAGTTAAAGGTCACAGCAATATAACAGAAAGGAGGAATGCATTAGGAACTTGGACTACAATTGCCACTATAATCTAAGAAAGAAGCTGCTAATATATGTGTTCAAACACATTCGAGTCCATTGACTGGTTATTAATATAAAAGTTTGTTGGAAGAGCTAACTGCACTTTTAACATAATATATGGATTGAACTTTAACACATTTGTGCTGTATTTAAAACCTGTTCTGTCCTTGGATAAATGGCAATTGAATTGCTTTCTGTCACCATTTAGTATTTTATGGTTCAGTCACTAGATGTAGGGCAGAGGTGTGGTCGTATGAAAAAAAGGCCGACAGAAAAGTTGAGAAGCTACATAGAAATTGCAGAAGAGTACGAAACAATGTTCCAGGGAAGGTTATTAGTGCTTTCAGATTACATCACACTATATGGTAGTTAATAGTATTAGGTAAAAACTAACCAATTAACAAACAAAAAAAAAAAGAGAGAAAAAAAGTTACTTAGGGTCCCCATGTACTAACCCAGTGGTTCCCAAACCTGGTCCTGGAGGCACCCCAGGCAGTCAGGTTTTCAGGATATCCAAAATAAATATTCATGTGAGAGATTTGCATGCACTGCTTTCACTGTATGCAAATCTGTCTCCTGAATATTTATTGTGGATATCCTGAAAACCTGGCAGGCTCCTCTGCTACCATTAGGTTGGCACCATAATCCAAATGGTACAATGACCCCTAGTGGCAGTCTCATGGAACTGCTGCTAGGGGTTTTCCTATACAATGGAGAAAGAGGTGGCTCAATGTGCAGCTGTTCACTTCCTCCTCCTCTTGCCTTGAGCTCTTTGTGGAGGAGTAGAAGAAAGATGCCAAAGAGGAGTAGAACAGCTGATGTCAGTGCCTATGCAGAATTCTACATAGGGTAATTCTGCAGAAGCTCTGCATTGTACAGTTATGCAAAATTCCTCCAGGAGTATACTTTCACATATTTCTCCATGGAATGCACAGATTTCAAGGAGGTGTTTTCTGGGAGTGCTCAGCATCAATAGACTCACTATTGTTCAATAAGTGCTTAGAGAAACAGTAGGCACCAGTTGAGCAATGCTGTGCAATATTAAAGGTACAGAAAAAAAAATCAAATTTAGGGTTTTCTTTTGTAACATTTTGGATTGTACATGATTTGGCATGAAAAATGTTGACATTTATCATGATGTTTCAAAAAATGTACTTCTCTAATGTTTAGTGTAGCTTTGCACATACTGTACAAAACTTCCCATGTTCTGCAAATTGTGAATGTCCTGACTTGGATGCTCTTTTTGCAAACTAGATGACCTATACAAAACTCTTAGCCTTACACCTCTGGTCTGGAAGAGTTGCCTCCATTCTGGCAGCTTTATTCCCTCTATCCCTATGCTCAATTGTATTGACTTTGCAAATTTCCTAAGTGATGTAGGCTTTCTGTCAAACAAGAATTTCAAAACCGTGTGTGCTGTGATCAAAGTCACAGGGCAATCATCACCTCTATATATGATTAGACAGATGAAAAATACATATTCTAGTTCTATATGCCAACTTCTGAAATATTTAGTTAATAAAGATTTGCAAAACAGATATATGAGCACATTTGAAATTCAACCTTCATAAAGACAATTTTATTATATAAAAGAGTTGTAGAATTTATTTCAGCTAAATAGGTTAAAGGGATCAAGATATATTTCAAGAAGATTAAGAGGATTCCATTACATTTTTTTCAGTTGGTTTAGAAAGTTATACAATAGAGATTGGAGTGAAATATAGTCTAACAGGAGCTTTATGATGGATTTGTTTAGGAGTGATGGATTTGTAATTGTGTTTTACTGTATTGATTTTCTGTTGCTAACGTATTGGGTAGATTTTGTATTTGGTAAGTTAGTATATAAATAATAAATGAAATAAAATCAGATATATTATGGACTTGATGTACAAAGGCACGTCTCCTATTCTGTGTCTATGGGGAAAAGCCTTAGTCAAGCAGAGCATTTTTTTTTTAGGCAAGTGAAGATGGTTACGGGTTTTTTTCTTTTTTTGAATTGGTATTTTATAAATCAAATGATCTTGTTAATGGGTAGCCTTTAATTATTTTAAGAGAGTAAATTTAAGAGAATGTAGAGATTGAAAAATGAACTGTAATTTTTATATTATCATCCAATATTCAGTGAATATTTTTTTTGGAAAAAAATGTTGCTCTAAGCAATAGAAAACCCTTTTCACATTTCCAATGAAAAGATAAAAATAATAAAATGCATTTTAAAAGATGTAGGTACCATATTGTTGGATAGTTAACTGTCACAAAAAATAAAAAAATATCATCATTGTTTGTCTTAACTACAAATATGGCTCAGCAATGGCGTGCTAATTATGTAATCATGTGGTCAGGGAAGGTTCTTAAAGTGTGGTTAACAGCTTGTGTAATGACTGAATAAAACCATGCAAAAATAAATGTGACCAATTCTCTCTATGGAAGCACTTTTTTATTATTATTATTTTATTTTTTAGGAGAAGTCTGCAATAATGGCAGACAGCTCCAGAAGTGGTGATTCCAAAAGCAGTCTGATTTTTCTTTACAGAAGAGAAAGTATGTACAATCTTTTCCACAGGCAAAGTTGAATGTAGACAGTCCTGCTGTGGGACCACCCTGTGAGAACCAAATCACCCAGTGGTAGCTCATTGTGGCCCCACACAGATTGGACTGGGGATGCCCCCTGCCAGCCACCAAGCCCCCATGCCTGCAGTGCACCTGGATTCCTTTGCCCGACCATGACTAAGCTGAACCCCCGATCCGCCTCATCCCCAGCAGCCCCCCCCCCCCAACCCCTACTGAGCTGGAATGTGGTGTTATTAGTAAGTAAGGCAAATGTGGTCTAAGTAGCCTGTGTAGGAATGGACTGGTGTTCTTTTTTTTTTTTTTTAATGAAGAAGATGAGCCTTCACTCTTGAAAATCCCCCCAGCAAGTAACAAACCCAATCCCCCTTCCCTCAAAAAACCCCAAACTCCCAGAAGAACCACAAGCAGACACTACTCTATTCAACCCACAAAACCCACCACAGTGCCAAGCCCAATGCCACTTATGGGGAAAAAACACTGACTGCGCACACCGTGACATCAAGACCAAGTTGTCTGTATGACCACCAACACCCCAATATTAGATGCAAAACCAGACCTGAAAAGGAAGCACCCCAGCAGCACAGCACATACACTGCAGGCTGTGAAAAAGCACCCTCCACCTGAACACAACAGTGACTGCCTCAATAGTGGCAGACTGAGTTCCCAGCTGACAGTGAAGGGCACCTGAGGCCCGAACCTGAAGGAAAAAACCCACCGAACGAGGTATGAAAAAACAAACAGCCAAACACCAGCTTCTCCCCTCACCAGCAATTCTTTTGCCTTGACCACACAAATCCCAACAACCCACTGCCCGCCAACTAGCCTCTTCCTCTGATTTGCTGACCACACTAACTCCTCTCCCATTCTTTTATCCTATCCTAATCCCACACCTCACCCATCATCATCCCTTGTCCCTCCTGTTGCTACCCTGCTCATTTGTCCTGTCAGCTCCCTACAGTGTATTTTTTTCTAGCGAAAAAGATGCTGGTACTCAAATGCCAGGCCACCCTTCAGTGGTGGGGTGATTACTGAGGGACCCACCCCACAATAGTTAGGCCCCCCACCCCACAATAGCCAGGCTCCCTGCAACCAGTCAGAGAATCTATGACAAGGCAGAATTGGTGTGTAGAGCCTGAGCTCTTTCATTAAAACTTGGGGACCGATCATCCAAGATGGCCGCAAGCTGATAGGTCGTAGTGACTCAAGCTCCTAAACATGCCGAAACGGAGAGGACGAATAGCGGGCAGGGCTTCCCCGCTAACACCCTTCTTACCTGGTCCGTTGGACCGATACTTGAGATCGCAAGGAGCCCATCGTGTAGGAGGTTTGATACCAGATGTACGCGCCGGCGAAACAGAGAATTTGGCGCTCTCTGGACTTGAAGTGACTCTAAGCCCCGTTGAACGCACTCCTCCTCCCCAGCCGATTGGCGCCAGTTCCTTCCTCCTGGATTCGACAGGGTCTACTCCCATAGAGGTTAGGGGCCCAGAAGAACGCCGAATCGAAGCCTCCCTTACTACGGAGGTAGGATTGGAGATCAGTTTGCCTGTGGGAACGCTGCAAACCGAGGGGAGAGAAGCCGAGGGACAAAGCGAAGACATAAACCAGCCTGTAAGGTTTGAATTACCTAAAGAATTTATGATTAAACCTAAAGATGTGACACTTGAAGCTTTGTGGGATTTGGTTTCCAATCTGGGACAAGTTTTCCTTAAGCAGATTAATGATCTTCACCCTAAAGTAAAATCTTTGGAAAGTAACTTAGGGATACAAGAGCAACAGATTAAAGATTTAAATGGGAAAATTACCAACTTGGATCAGAGACTTGTGAAACTTGAAACTTTACAACCTATTATGGTGAAAGACTTGACAAGCCTTAGAGACAAAATGGAAACTTTTGATAATTATACCAAAAATCATAATCTCAGATTTATTAATTTTCCTCGACTTCAAATGTAACTCCTATAGATATGCTGAAACGCTATATGCGTGAAAATTTATCAATTCCTGAACAGAATCTGCCACCAATGTCTATGGTGTATTATATTCCTGGGAAAGGAACCTCTTTACCCGAAGCTCCGATTGATGTCTCTCTTTTACTTGAGACTTCTGATACCGAATTGGCAACTGCGGCTACATTAGTGGCCACGGTGGCATTATTACCAGATAAGAACTGGATCTTTCGTTTGTTTTTCCGTAATAAAGATAAACCCTTTTTGGGTTTAAAAGTTTTACTTTTTCCTGATGTCTCTAAGGAGACTCGACGACGAAGGAAACAATTCTTGCTCCTTAGGCCTGAGATTTTGCACTTGGGGGGTACCTTCTTTTTAAGATACTCCTGCAAGTGCATAGTAAGGCTTAGGGAGAAAAAATATGTATTTACAGAGCCGTCTCATATGTCCTCGCTTATAACCTCAGTGAAAATGGAAAAGCGTTAAATATAATTGTGCTCTACTTAACAGCTTTTGTATAATTTCTATTGATAATTTCCTATTTGTCTCCGTTATTTTCCTGAAATCTTGGATCATAATTATGGACTTGAGTATAATTTTTCCTTGGTGAAGCTTAACCTTCACGTTTTTTTTTTATTCCCTGTTTTATTATTATTTTACAATTTTGTAAATTACTAGATACTTTACCTGAACAAGAAGATTGTCTTGTAATATAATGGAAAATCTTAATAAATATAAAAAAAAAAAAACTTGGGGACCATGGGTCAATTTTAGCAAACAATGGAAAAGGTGCCAGTACTCAGTATCCCCAACTACCCCTCAAAATAGCCCTGGCTCCCTACCATGCCACCCTCACCCGATCCTAACTATCCTGTCCTCCCCATATCCCCCACCCTAAAACCCTCCCCCATCATTCCTACCTACCCCGACCCTAAGACCCTCCCCCACCCCCATGAAAGTGTGTTGCCTAAGCCAATGTTATCATCCCGCAGTCTGAATGCAGAGGGCTCCCTAAGTAGTTTAAAGTAAGTATATTAAAGGTGTCTACATATTTCATAGTTGCTATTGAGTGCAGGCAGTTCAGGAGCGTAAATCCTTCACATTGTTTTCAAAATATGCTCCCCTTCAGCACAACAAATCTCTTGGCATGCCTCCTCACAATCTGGCTGAAAATCTGTTTGCTAGTCAAATGTGCATGTACTTTTAGATGGGCCAAAAGAGGCAAATTTTCTGTTGGGGCAATCAAGTATGGTAACCTGTTTTAAGGAGACTAAGATTGGTTTGAAAATTGTCCTTTGATCAAGTCAATGTTAACAGTATCAGCCATGAAATAGTGTTTATCAAGATGAAAAACAAAAATATATGCTATGGATTCTAATCCACATTTTAATTATGATCAAGCCACAGTTCAGAATGCTTTCGAAATATCATGCAGTTTAGTGCCGAAAAATCCCTTAAGGAAGTTATAAATGTTTCCAGCAAACAAAATGAAGAGAAACATTAGTCAGTTTCAAGCCTCATTTATTCAATGATGGGAGGTAACAATATCATAAATCACTAGTTACCTTTTAAAGTATTTTAAGTCATGTGAGCTTTTGTGCCACAGGCATTTCAATAATCTTTGTAATTTGCTAACATGGGAACATTTGATAAATAAATATTTAGCATATTAAAAAGTATTTCTTAATACATAACCTGTCTCGGTAAACAACATTGCAAATGATCTCAGTTCATTAGAGGCATTCAAAACAAGATTTTGAATATGAAGAATAAGACAATCTTTCATTCAAACTTGATATGAAGGATGAGATGTCTATTTAATAACTGCATGAAATGCTGAGTGTAATGACCTAAGGTAAAATAAATATTTGCTTGTCTGTTAAATAATGTGCCTTTATTATATGAGTATTTAGGATCAGTAAGATATCTATTAATACAAGGAGTTTGAGAACAAAACTTTTATGAATGCTTAAGCCTACATACATATGTTTAAAGCCTATGTTTACTAAGGTGTGCTATAGGCGCATTAGCATGGTTAATGCGCATTAATGGTTAACACATGTTAAATGCCAATGCGCCCATAGAAATGTATAGGCACATTAGCGTTTAACGCACCTTAACTTTAAAGGTGCGTTAAAAATGTTAATGTACCTTAGTAAACATTCCCCTAAATGTCTAGTATATCAGAAGTCTTTAAACATAATGAACTATATAATTAAAATAGATATTTTTGATGGATTAGGTATATGATTATGAGGCAATAATTTGATTTTAAAATTTTCTGTTCCCACTGTTTCTTGTAGCTTAATAACATTGTTAAAAATTGAATCTAATATTGGCATTTTTAACCTGCTTAACCAAGGTAGTTCAAGGCTAGAAACATAGTTATAGCACACATCATGCAAAATTATACATAAATAATAAATCATCCCAATAAATAATTCCCAACATCCATCAGTTATTTTTATTACTATCATTACTTTAAAACATAATTGGTAATTTATAATACAGTATATCACTAACAGGCTCGCAGAACAATCAAATGTGTTCACTTTATGACAGTTTTGAACATCTTATGGATACTTGAGCCCTAGTGCAAGTTTTTACTTTGGACGCTGTCCTCCCCCCCCCCCCCCCCTTTGCTTCCCTACCTAGTGGTCATACCTCATCTCCACCTTCCACTGTTTTTACCTCACCACAGATTTGGATACCAGAAGTGGGAAGATACTTTGCTGGGCACAAGACTCCATATCTAATAACTGATTTGGATCATTTTGCTCCAAAGAACTAATTAGCTACAGGAGCTAGGACAGAGGCAGCAACTCAGTTGGTTATCCTCTCTGCCTCTTATTGCCAGCTAGCAAGTACCAAGAGACCCTGTACATTTGTTAGGAGGCATTCCTTTATTTTGGGTGTCTTAAGAACTAAGCACACAAAATTGGATTAATGTCACGCTCAGCAACAACAAGAATGTGAGCCCCTGTGCCAAACAGCGTTCGGTGGCCGAACAATCCTGGTCTTACCTGAGAAAGCAGGGCAGAGAACTCATGCGGAGGTCCATTCTGAACTCAGGATAGGAAGCATGCTCACCAGCGATCCGATCGAGGCCAGATCTCTGGGACAGGCAGCGGGCAAAAGATACAGTCCAATTCCAGGCAAGGTTCAGAGGCAGGCAGCCAGCAAGAAACACAGTCCAGTACCAGGCAAAGGTTCAAGGCAAGGGGCAAGCAGAAGACGCAGTCCAGTTCCAGGTAAAGGTTCAAGGCAGGCATCAAGCAGTAGACACAGTCCAGTTCCAGGCAAAGGTTCAAGGCAGGCAGCAAGCAAAAGACACAGTCCAGTTCCAGGCAAAGGTTCAAGGCAGGCAGCAAGCAAAAGACACAGTCCAGTTCCAGGCAAATGTTCAAGGCAGGCAGCAAGCAAAATACATAGTCCAGTTCCAGCCAAGGTCAGATTAGATCAGGCAACAAGCAGAAGAAGATACAAACACAACAAAGCACCAGCCACTCCACCTAAGTAGAAGCCAAAGCAAAGCAAGTGGGAAGGCTTGCTCTTAATATAGCCCCCTCCCTTAGATAGACAAGCTACAGCTGGTAAGGGCAGGGAGACAGAAGTCAGCTGGCCAGGGAGAGCCCAATAGGTAGATCAGCAGGAGGAGGCGGAGTCCAAAAATGGGAAGCCAATCCGGGTGTAGGAGGCAGGGCCCGAATTCCCGGGCTCCACACCCGGAAGAGAATTGCTGCTCCAGGAGCGCCGGTGCTGCCAAGATGGCCGGCGCTCCAACTGCAGGGATGACCAAATCGGGGTGAGGAGCCTTGTGCCGGTGCTGTCCTGGTACAAATGCCCATGCCTAACTTTAGGCATGGGACGGGTTATTCTATAACACTACGTGTAAATTTTAAGAACACCCACAACCCACCCATGCTCCTCCCATGGCCACACCCACTTTTGAAATCCACGTGATAGAAGTTAGATGGACTACCTTAGAGAATATGCTTAGTGAGTACCTCCCATAAATTCTAATTATCGTTGATAATTGCTTGTTAACATCCATTTATCAGGCTCATTGACACAGACCACCACTCAAGCTGTGGTTCAGTACTTATTGGTCATTCTGGTCCCTCCATTTCCTTTTTGACTTAGAGGCTTGAATATCTACTGAAACAAAGAAAAACTGACAAAATGTTGCCTGTGAATTTAAATGACCTACTACTAGTATAAATCCATTCTTAGGGTGCGTGGGTAATGTGATACTAATAGAAGCCAATTCCTGAGCTACTTGTATAAAGAAGCTCTACCTTAGTGTAACCCTAGTCTCACCACACTCACAGACTGGGCACCAGCTAGCTCATCATAGGAAAGCATCCCAAGACCAGGGCCACAAAAACACAAGGGAGGGGGGGAACTTTCTCCTTAGTCACCTTACACTCACTGAACTGGTTACAGGCCAGGGCTGGATAAGTAATCAGAGGGCCATAGGGTGTTAGGCCAAGTCTTTTACTCTCTATTATATTTTCTTTGTTAGTCCAGGAGCAACTAGGTTTTACTCTCATGGCAAGAAAAGACTCCAGTCCAGGTTTTATATGAAAACAAACAAGAATTTTACTATAAATTCTGCAACAGGCAGTTCAAATCCTTTCAGAGTAGAATACGTTAATATGTAATGCAACTAGTTGACTTTGTACAAATAAGATACAACACAAAAGTCGCTTTCTAAAGCTAGACTTACATTTTTGTGGACCATCAGAAAGCGGATGTGTACCAAGTGAGTTTAGGAAAGAAGAGGAGTGGCCTAGTAGTTAGAGCACCAGTCTTGTAATCCAGAAGTGGCTGGTTCAAATCCAGAAGTGGCTGGTTCAAATCCCTCTGCTGCTCCTTGTGGTCCTGTGCAAATCACTTAACCCCCCATTGCCTCAGGTACAAACTTAGATTATGAGCCCTCCTGGCACAGAGAAATGTCAAATGTACCTGAATGTAACTCACCTTGAGCTACTACTGAAAAAGGTATGAGCAAAATATATATATAAATAAACACTCCCACACCAACACTTGATTTTCTCACCAGTCCCTTTTTTTTTTTTAAATATGATTTAAGGTGGTCTTTTCTAAGCTGTAGTAGTGTTTTTAGCTCACGGTAGAAATCAGCTGATGGTAAACACTGAGATGCCCATTGTATTCCCATGGGCATCTCAGTGTTTACCACCAGCTGATTTCTATAGCGAGCTAAAAATGCTACAATGGCTTAGTAAAAGACCCCTTAAATTTGTGAAGGAAATCCATCTACAAGTCTCTCTTAACGTGTCACTTACACTAAATCTCTTCCAAAAATAATAAATCCACACTTATCTTCATGCGGGTTAGCTGTCCATTAGTGCCTCCCAATAAGTAGCTTGTAATTCACCGAACTCAGGCACTAATGGACAGTTAACCCGCATGAAGATAAACGTGAATTTATTATTTTTAGAAGAGATTTAATATATGTGAAACGTTAAGAGAGAATTGTAGGGGAATTTCCTTCACAGATTTAAAGCATATTAAAAAAAAAAAAAAAAACAAAGTGCACAGGTGAAGAATTCAAGTGTTGGCATGGGAGTGTTCTTTTCTACACTTGCTTTCTTTCCAGGGTTTCCCTTGAAGTATTTGTAAGACCACATTTAGTTATCAGCTATTTGTATGAATAAGTCACAAGCCCACTTAGGGATATGGTGTAAACCCTCCAGTCCAAACTGTATAAAATCCTACAGAATGTGCATATTTACAGTTCCTCCTGTCCATTACCCATCCGTTACTACTACTACTTATCATTTCTATAGCGCTACAAGGCATACGCAGCGCTGTACACCATACACAAAAAAGACAGTCCCTGCTCAAAGAGCTTACAATCCTTTCTGGGTGAAACAATGTAAGGCTGTGCCTGCAGCACTGTTGCAGCAAGCGATCTCCACCGTGGATCAGACATCCCATGTAATGCTCAGTCAAATCAAGAAATTCCCAGGCAAGCATGTGGTAGGGGTGTGTAGCCCAAAAATGTTTGTTAGTTTCCTATTGTTTATGGAAATTTTGTCTTGCTCAGGTTTTAAATAATTTTGTGAGCAATATCCCTATTAGTGTGCATTATTGCCCAGTAGTGTTGTGCATGCAACCACTCTTTATGACAGAAAAATCTCTAAATTGTGTGTATTACTTTCATTTTATGAATATTGTTGACATTTTCCATTCGATTTCAAATGAATGCACATCCCTTTCATGTGGTCCACGTAAGTCCTCTTGGGTTAGGGAAAATACCTATTGTACCTGAATATAACTTGCATTGACCTACTACTGAAAAAGGAGCAAATTAAATCTAAGAGTGCATCCATTTGCTACATTTTAAAGGTCTTAACTGGTGTTATGGGGGAGGGAGGAGTGCTCTGCTCTGCTTAAATTAATAACTCTTCTGTTTCTCTACTTCGATCCTCCTTTGATTCTTGCTATTTGGTTTTATGCTGTTTTTTTTTCCCAAAATAAATTTACTGCTGCAGCTGTTTAATATGTTTTCTCAATAAACCACAAGCCAGAATATTACACTATTAGTATCACAATATATTTTAAGCAATAACGTAATTCTGAAGATGAGTACAGCAATAAGATTATTTCTTTGTTCACTATTAATTCATCACACTTTTCACAGCAGGGTCTCAATTGAGATGACACTGTTTTGACCTTTAAATCCTGGCTAGGCAACATTTGATCCTGAATCCCACAGGTATAGCTTCATTGAATGCAATCCATCTCATTGCCCTTTTTCCATAATTTGACTTTGATTTATCTTTTAGCCATCTGAAGTCAACATTAACACACACTGAGCTATGGATGTGAAAAGCAAGTGCCAAAGAACATTATCAATCTTGTAATCATATCTGTCTATTCAATACTGCTCTATTAACTGTGAGGCAAAAATACAATCTGATTTTATTGATTTAACAACAGAGAAAATTTGCGCACTTAGTTATCTCCTGGTACTATTTCTCTCTTCTTTTCCCTAAGGATTTCTCTACTGAGGCATGTTTAAACACATACAATTTGTTGACCTAGTCCTACAGTATCTGAGAACACAATGAGACATTTACAGTACAGCAATAAGCTTATAAAAATTCTTAAAATTAACATGCTTATGCAAATTATTGTGTGTCTTTCAAGCTGGCAACATAGTTTGAACAAAATAAATGCAGGCAGTAGTTTCATCATTGAGTCAATAGACCCCATGCCGGTAATGGTGCTTAAATAAACCAGGCATATTCAGTACTGCTATCTGAATAGGTATTGGGGCTGAATATATATGAACAGTGCTTGCTATGGTCACAAACCCCCTTATTCCACAGTGTCAGCTCCACGGTAGCAGACTAAAGGAAAGAAAATTATTAGGTAAGACATAACTTCTCCTTCTATAACAGTGGCTGTTCAAAGTAAGTGCCATTTGCATACAAAAATACTAGCACTTATGTAGGTAACTTTACACTTAAGCACATATGAGCAATGTGTGCACTCAGTGCTAGTCTATAACTTAGGCCCACAATTTGCTTACTCCCTAACTCTTTATAGCACGCCATAAGTTAGGCAGTAAGTGCCTACTTTTTGATGCATAAATAGACATTAAGCACCAAAATGGGAGTGAAATGGTAGCTAGGTACCTAAGTGCTCTTAGGGGCTATTCTATAACTTGGAACCTATGTTTTCTAGCATGTTACCTCAATGGGGTGTTCACATTGGAGGGGCATGGGCAGGGCTTAGGTGTACTGACTATTCAAGTGTGTGCTTATTGAATACTGTTAGTTAGATACCTAACTGCTGCATTTAGGTGCACCAGTTTACACCTGCCATAGATCAAGTGTAAGTGGTATATGTTAGTATTCTGTAACAGATTAGGCCAGTGATTCCCAAATTGTCTCAGGTCACATTGCCCTTAGGCTACATATTTTATCTCAAGTCTCCCCTCCCAGCCCCTCCCCAAGCCAGTATCACTCGTGGCTTTCTCTCTGCTTCCTCCCCCTCCCTTCTGCAGATTTCCCTGATCAGCAGCAGGCCAGAACTGTCAGCTAATGTAAAGACTGCGGGAACAGTTCTGTGTGTGTCATGGTTTATATAATAGTGTATAGGTTGGAGGAATGCATCTACATTTAGGCACAGCCATTTACGCTACTGAATACCTGGAGTAAATACCCGTGCCTAAATATACACACCTTCCCCAAATTCTATAACAACACACATAAATTTGATTGATACCCCCAACATGGCTACACTCCTTCCATGGCTGCACCCCCTTTTCAGCTACATGCTTTGGAATTTACATGTGTCTCTTTTTAGAATACACCAAAAAATAAGTGTGCATAAATTCCAATTATTGACAGTGATGATAATTGATTGTTATTTGCCAATTATCATCACTGATTGGCTCGTTACTAAATTGAGTAGTGCACATAAATTGGCCATGCCTACAATTTTAAGTGTACTACTCCCCATGCTTTATATAGAATCTGTCCCATTGCCACTGAAAATTAATAGATAGGAAACTTATCTGTATAGTGGCAGGTGTTATATAGATAAGTCCTTTTAAACACTGACCTGACTGTTTTCTTGTTAGTTAATTAAAAAAGTGAATTAAATTGTTCTCACTTATCTACTTAGTGACAAGATAAGAATTACTTTGCAGAATGCTTTAATGAGGGCTTCTGAAATTAATACCTGCAATAAAATAAGAACATAAGAACAGCCATACTGGGTCAGACCAATGGCCCATCTAGCCCAGTATCCTGCTTCCAACAGTGGCCAATCCAGGTCAGAAGTACCTGACAGAAACCCAAATCATGGCAACACTCCATGCTATCAATCCCAGAGCAAGCAGTTGCTTCCCCATGTCTGTCTCAATAGCAGACTATGGACTTTTCCTCCGGGAACTTGTCCAATGCTTAATTTAATTATTAGTAATTAATATTGTTTTATTTAAACCAACGAGTCTTTGTGACTTCACTATAGACAATGTAGCTGGCAATCTTTTGTTTAATTGCATTCTTGGACTATGACTCAACGAATAGTAAACAAGAAATGCTGCCTCGTAGCAAAGAATGTAAAGTTTCATCTGTTCCATTCACTGCATTTTACAATGAAGCTGCCAGAGATGCTATTCTTTGAAAGACATACAGGATATTGAATCATTGTCAACTGATTCATTTAAATTAGGGTTTACAAACAGTTTTTGATGAATCCTAGTTACCAGACTCAGCCAATGAAAATCGCTCAAGCCTATGTAAACAAACAAGAATAAAAAGAGGTTCTGAGTTTTTTTTTTGTTTGTTTTTTTTTTACTTCTCCACCTCCTCTTTCTTCCCCCCTTTTCTTAATGTGTTTCTAGTTGTGGATAGTTGTTTTTTGAATGTGAGCTCCAGTTTTGCCATGTTTGTAACTGTTGTTTGTTGAACTGTGGTGCGCTCTTGCTTGTATTGTAATATGATAAAATCCAATAAAAGATATTAAATATAAATATATAGAACAACACTCACTGAAAAATCTGAACCCACAATTTAACAGCAACAGTCCAGAATGTCTAGGCACTAACTGAAAATATATTTTACAACGTGCCCTACATACGGATGCTCAAAACTCCTTAAAATTACTTATTTATTTATATTACATTTGTACCCCGCGCTTTCCCACTTATGGAAGGCTCAATGCGGCTTACATATTATATACAGGTACTTATTTGTACCTGGGGCAATGGAGGGTTAAGTGACTTGCCCAGAGTCATATATGATTTTTTGTGCATGGGCCTCCTTTGTAAACACATTTGTAAATGTTGCCTTTCACAAATAGTAAAATTTCATGCTGTCAACATTCTGAATTTATAAGCAGCTAAGATGTGTCATCATGCAAATCAGCTCCTTCATTCACAATTCATCATAACCCAAGCATTTGCATACATCACCTTATCTTATTAAATAACTAACCTGCCAGACTTTCTTAGTAGCAAAGCTGGTCACAGCTTTATTATTTACACATTTTGATATGAATATTAATTCAGCACTGAACGTTAATTTATAACTTGCAATTTTTCATTTGTTAGATGGTATCAAACTAACAATATTTCACTGACCAATCATAACACCTTAATGAAAGGATCTGTAGTGACACAACACCCTTCCTTTCACTTTCCCCTCCCCCAATGTCCATGAGGGTGAAACACGTGAACCGATTCCCATTACCAGACCCACAATTGTCTGTTGTTGATATCAGACCTCTTCACCCACTTCCACTTAACCCCACTTTCCCCCACTGTGACAAAATAACTCAAGCCCACCCTCATCAACCCAAACATCTAAATCCCAGGGTGGGCAGACGGGTGAAAACCTGCACTGTCCAGCTTTCAATCTTTCAATAGCTTCCCACAAAAAAAAAAAAAAAAAACTCTCCTTTTCACCATAAAATCCCCAATTCTCATTGGATGCTAACCCCTTTTCACCTGCTCCAATCAGCTTTTCCACCTTAACCCTCAAGCCTAACCTCTCACACTTAACTCCTTCCTACCCACTACCTTTCTTCCCATCCTTTTCCTCCTCCATCCCTCCCAATAAACTTCACAAAATATACCAGGGTGATAGCTCATCCCTGGTTATGGTGCCACTTGTGGAAAGTATCAGGCTGGCACAGATCCTTCTTTTCACTTTTCCCTCCCCCAAGGTCCATGATGGTGATGCACATGAACCCATCACCAGGCCCTCAACTGTCTGTTGTCCATATCAGACCTGTTCACCCACTTCCACTTAACCCCAATTTCCCCCGCCACTAGCGGTGACAGCTCTGCTTGTCACCACACCCCCCCCACCCCACTTCTTCTACAGACCGGTGAGGCTGGACACAGTGTTCCATGATATCTTGAATGCCTGACAAAAATATATCTAACCCTATCTCTGATAAATGAATCCCATCACCCTGAAACAAACCAGGACAATCCCCAGTAAGTAAATCATGGATTAATACTACCCCCCCCCCCCCCAACATATTAACAAAGTGGGTGACTTCGGAATTCAGTTTTTCAATGGCCTTAACCTTCCTTGCATCCTTCCAGACCAAACGTAGAACAATCTGAGACCATATTAACCATACTGCTGGAAAGAAACAATGTGTCATAAGAAATGCCCTTTTCATTTGATGACTAAGATCTATAACTTTAGCAAAACAAAATAATACTACTAAAATAATAGCTGGTGTTGAAAAACGTCTCACCTGCAGCAAAAGCGGCAACAGTTGCTCCCACAGCATGCCTCTGATTCCCGTCTAACAAATGTGAAGTTCCAGGTGATTCAAACACAAGTCAAGACCACAACGGGATAGAAATATAGAAACATGATGGCAGATAAATGCCAAATGACCCTTCCAGTCTGCCCATCCTCCATAATCACTAACTCTTCCTTTTCCTAAGGGATTACACACGCTTGTCCCATGCTTTCTTAAATTCTGTCCCAATCCTCATCTCCACAACCTCCACTGGGAGGCCATTCCACGTTTCCACCACCATTTCCGTGAAAAAAATACTTTCTTAGATTCCTCCTTAACCTATTTCCTCTTAATTTCATTGTATGCCCCCTCATTACAGAGTTTTCCTTAATTTGAAAAA
This sequence comes from Microcaecilia unicolor, assembly GCF_901765095.1. Lineage (NCBI taxonomy): Eukaryota > Metazoa > Chordata > Amphibia > Gymnophiona > Siphonopidae > Microcaecilia > Microcaecilia unicolor. Next base: position 57,107,384 of record NC_044036.1, on the reverse strand, counting down.
GGCTCACTTCCTGTACATTAATGCCCCTGGGATATCTAAACATCTCTATCATATCTCCTCTCTCCCTCCTGTCTTCTAGTGTATACATGTTGAGGTTCATAAGCCTGTTCCTATAGGATTTATGGCCAAGACCGCTTACCAATTTTGTAGCTGCCCTCTGGGCTGACTCCATCCTGTTTATATCTTTCTGTAGGTTGCGGTCTCCAGAATTGCACACAGTACTCTAAATAGGGCCTCACCAGAAACTTATACAAGGGCATTACAACCTCTTTGTTCCTGCTGGTCATCCCTCTCCTTATGCACCCAAGCATCCTTCTGTCTCTGACCATCGCTTTTTCTACCTGTTTGGAAACTTTAAGATTATCAGACATAATCACTCTCAAGTCCCGCTCTTCCTTTGTATACAGAAGCACTTCACCCCCTATATTGTACCATTCCCTCAGATTATTGTGACTCAATTGCATGACCCTGCATTTTTTAGCATTAAATCTTAGTTGCCAAATATTGGTCCATTCCTCAAGCTTTGCTAGGTCTTTCCTCATGTCATCCTCACCTTCCAGGGTGTCCACCCTGTTGCAGAGTTTGGTATCATCTGCAAAGAGACAAACCTTACCAGACAGCCCTTCTGCAATATCACTCACAAAGATGTTAAAAAGAGCCGGCCCCAGGACCAATCCCTGTGGTACTCCACTGATAACATCCCTATCTTCAGAGTAAGCTCCATTTACCACTACCCTCTGTCTCCTTTCGTTCAACCAATTTTAACCCAGTCAGTTACTTTAGGTCCCATACCCAGTTTATGAGTCACCTGTGTGGAACCGGGATAAACAAGCTCTCTTCTCTGCCCAAAATATAAACAAGTGCCCAGTAATCCAGACACAAATCTCTGAATTAGGCAGACCTAGAAAAGGAAACACTGACAAAAGATAGTAAACCTTACACTCTGCATCTACCCAAATATAATCATATCTGTTGGAATACCATCACCCCAGCCTCTTGATTAAAGAAATCAGCGCTCCCCACAATGCCACTGAGGAAGCAGCACCTATTCTAAAAAAAATGCACTCAATAAACAGCTGTATCCCAAAGGTCAAAGGTGATCCACCACAGTGAACCAACCAAATTAAAGCTCCCTGAGGTCGATGTAACCAAAAGGCCCAAGCACAATTCCAAGGACATGTAGGCAAAGTAGAAACCTTTTGCAACACCAGTGGTACCCCATTCTCCCACCACAACATCACAGCACAACAAACCATTCTGCCCAACATTTCCCTTATAAGCTGCCACTAATTCGCTTACCCTTAGAGCTCCATAAAACGCAAAAGAAAAAGCAGCTCAAAGTAAACAAGCTTCATAATCAGAATTAAAAACAACATTAATAACTTCAAAGCGCTGCATTAACCCATTTTGTAAAACTCGAAGCTGTGAGCGCTCTTTATGCTCACCAGCTACCACAAAGAGAACCCATAACCTTACAAAACTACCTCACCAACCCACCCAGCTATTAAAATCCATTTACTATCATATTTTGCTTATAACCTTCTTCTCTCTTCCCTTACTTAATCTCTGTATATGACTAATTGTATCTGATATCCTGGAAAGACTATGTCATAACAAAACTATGTAAGCCACATTGAGCCTGCAAATAGGTGGGAAAATGTGGGATACAAATGCAATATATAAATAAATAAATAAAATAGATGTGTGGTGCCACATACAGAACAATGATGTCACAAGCAACAATTCTGACGATCACAACCGCCTGCATTATAATGAAAACATGCATTCCCCTGTAACACCAATCTATTAGGAACTCCCCCAAAAGGAAGAGACCTAGTACCAGAAACAATACCCACCGGTCTACCTCTTGCTGCTCCCACAGTGCTACTAACTTGACTCCCTTGAGACACCTGCTGAGTATACTCTGACAAGTGGTTTGACACTTTAGGAACACAACGCCTAGCAGGTCCACATCTCTATAACCTCATGTATCAGCTTTATCCTTTGCCAACACTTTTCTGAATTGCTTATCGTAGTTGAGCAACACAAAGCCTCCAAACGTTTTATACGTCTGTAAAATGAAATCAAAATATCTAAGTCACCCCCAGGTACAATCTAGGCTTAGCTTCTCCTAGAATACTAGCATAAATGTGAAATGACAAAATCCAAATAAAAATAAATTAATTCACTTTAACCTTCTTTTTACTACTATCCTTTTTAGTCTCACCAAATTTCTTATCAGACACATCACCATTCATTGCTAACAATGGAAACAAAACCACATACTTGCCCAAAAGAATCTTCTGATGCATTTTCTGAGAAACTTGACAGTCCAAGGGGTCAATCACACAAAGTGTATGTCCCTGCCTAGACACCTGAGCAATACCCTGAGTCCCACTACAGCCCGCAGCCTTACTAGAAACTCCAACAACAGAACCCACTACTGAGCTAATTCCAACCATGCCTTCATCATCAGAATCCAATGAAGAGGAAGATTCAGAATAATCTGAATCCCACACTTGCAAAGGATTAATACCCGTTTGCCTCCGCAATCTCTAATCCTGGTTCAATCTTTTAATCACTCACTTCCAATTTTAAATAAACTTCTTATTCCTCAATTTTTTCCTCAAAACACTGGCAGTTCCTTTTCCTTTACTCCGCAAATTACCAAAGATGAAACAAAAAAAAAAAAAAAGTGGAGTCAGTCAGTCAAATGTAGGAACCAGGTGATTTGCTAATTGCCAATATCCAAGATATTCAAAGAACCAGACACAGCTGTGTTTTGGAATAAACATATGTTTTAATCAGGGGCCAAAATACAATCTTGTCTACAGATGACAGTGGAAAGAATCAATAACTGGTTCTCAGTTCTAATACTCTTCAGGAAAGTGATTTAAATATAACTCAATGTGCCATTCTAATGGAATGCCTCACTCACTTTAACGCTAGTCTGGCATTAATGGCCTCTAGAGCCCATGTTTGCTTTTGATCATCCAGGCCCAAGAAAAACTATTAGAGTATTGGAGTGAGGTTTGGAATACACTGAAAGAAGGTATTGGATTCCCACAATGAGACTTGTAATACACCAAGAAGATATAGGAGCACTGACTGCTGCTTAGAAATCAAGGCTTTGCCACTCTGCCGGTACAATATACACTTTTGCTCTAAGCAATCTTATCAAAAATGTCATTGCCAAAAGATTAATCTGAAATGGTTTGAGCCATTGTGTAATGCACCTGTTCTAAAAATATTTTTTTTGTGTGCTGAAAGTACCTGCGGGTTTGGGCGAGGATCTCTCTAACACAAACCCCAAAGCTAAACCTCCAACAGAAGCTCTACCAATTGGCCCAAACCTCCAGTACCGTCCCCTCAATTTAGATCCCTCCCAACAGGCAACCCCCCCTAAAGTTCAAACCCCCAAATAGGTACCCTCTGACACCATAGCCCAACTCTCAACTTATCCCTGAGTTTCCCAAAGATTCTCCTTGGAGCTTCCCTGGTAATGTAGTGGGCCAGGGCTAGAGCAGTCCCCCCCCCCCCCCCCCCCCCCCTATTCTCATCATAGCACTGATCCAAGTTCAAAGTAGTGCCTATGACCCCTATTGGCCTCCCCTGCATTTACTACTCAGGCTTAGCACGTATGACACCTTACGTTTTCCACTTAAAGTAAGGTAAGTAGAAAAACTCACTGCACTTACGGGCTCTTCTATTAAGCTTTAAGCAGCTAAAGCAAGGTTTTTCATGTGGTAGACTGTAGTATAAACCCACACTGCTGTCTTCTGTTTTAAAAAGGCAGCTGCACAACATGGAAGAGGGCAGGATCTGGGAGGAGAAGTGACTGGCTGAGTCAGGAATGCTGATAACACAGCAGAACTATCTGCCACCTCAAGAAGAGGCAGTAAGTGCAGCTGCAGTATGAGCAGATTGGTAGCACTGCTACACTTAACAAAGCAGTGCTCCCAACCCCCCTCACTCAGTACCCTTCTCCCAATCCCCTTATGGTCAGTCCCCCTACCCTGACCCCAAGGCCCAACACAATAAGCACCCTCACTGAAACTAGAATCTCGACCCTCCAACTATTTCCTGGCTGTCCTTCATACTCAAGCTCCCCGACCCCCCTTAGAAATCTGAGGCTATCTGAGCCCCCATCAACAGTCCCTCAACCCACCCCATATCCAATTCTACTCTTACCACTAAAATATCTCAGGCCATGCCACAGAAATGTGGCCCCCTCCTTTCTTACCCTCTCCATCCTCACCCCCCTACTGCACTACTAGAGGGGTCCACAGAGTTATTAGATCCTCTAGACTGGCAGCAGTCCCTCTCCATTGCTGCCCAGGTCAGTGCCTCCTCCAAAATGGTTCATGAGCCCCTAGCAGTTGTCATCTGGTACTACCAAAGCAGGGTACCTATTGGGGGTGGGGGATAAACCTTGAGTTGTCTGCTTAACACCCCTTTGTAAATTAAGTCCTCACTCGTCATACACCTGTTTTACCTGTCTTCAGAACTATAGCAGAGTTGAGATCTTTGGAGACTGTTCTTTTCAAGACCAGTTTCTAATGAGCAATTTGCTCGTTATATATGGGCAACTAATTCTGTATCTCTGGGCAGCAAATTATTTTGAGCAGAATGACAAGATATATTTTTTTTTTCAAACTGGCTCCCAAAATATTTCTATATTAGAATAAATGTTTAGCTATGGGAAAATATATTGCCAAATGTGAGAACGTTGTTATTCTTTTCTTCATTTTTTCTATTTGAAAGGTGTGTTTATCCAATGTAGACAATTCTCTTCATGCATTTTAAGAAACATCTAATAGCACATCAGTATTCAGGTTACACGATATTTCCTATTTCATTGCATAGTTCATACCATTCTTTCTTTTCCACATGAATTCCTGTGAATGAATTTCTGTTCATATGAACTAGATAATAAAAGTTTTATTTTCTCATTCTAAATTTTATACCAGTAGTTAAAGCATGACGCTCTAACATGGTTCTTATCAATAAGGTGCATACCCACCAAATTTACCCACTAGCGACTTCCGGTGTGGTAATGCTGACACAGCTCATTCACTTTGAATGGCTGTGTCAGCACTGTCGCGCAGGGGGGGGGGGGGGGGCTTCGTAATTCAAAAGAAACATGCAGTTGGAGAATATAGAGGTCATTATTAAGTGCTGTGATTGTTGTTTAACGTATACTACCAGAACAAAAAATTTGTAAAAAAATAAAAATTGGGTCAAGCTTAAAAATTAAAAAAACAAGAAACAAATGACCCAAGCAATATAATATTGTAACAAGTCACTACACGTGTCAAGGCTACTTCCTACTTTGTAATGTGTCACAATTAAGGGGTCCTTTTACTAAGGTACGCTGAAAAATGGCCGCGGTGTAGGCGCAGGTTTTGGGCGTGCACCAATCCCATTTTCCAGCGCCTGTAAAAAGCCTTTTTTAAAATTTGTGCGAAAAATGGATGTGCGGCAAAATTAAAATTACCACACGTCCATTTTGGGTCTGAAACCTTACTGCCAGTCACTGACCTAGCGGTAAAGTCTCACACAGTAACCGGGCAGTAATGACCTATGCTCGCCAAATGCCACTTGGCGCGTGTAGCTGATTGCACCAGAAAATAAAATATATTTTTCAGGCGTGCATAGTGGATGTGTCCCAAAATGAAATTACTGCAAGGGCAATGCAATAGCCATGCGGTAACTCCATTTTGGAAAAATTGGGCACACGTAGATGCTTCCACAGCTTAGTAAAAAAGCCCCAAAGGGTGGAACTACCTCAGAAGTACCCTGTCACATGCAGTCAGTGTTCAGTGCTTAAACCCTTTACTTATTATTTTATCAAGGCAATTTGTAACATGCAACCACCTTTGTGAGAGCAGACCTTGTCACAATAAAACAATTTGTTTATTGAGGAAAAATGTTAGCAATAAAAATCTAGTTCAAATATTAAACAATTCTGTAACTTTTCCATTATTTTCCAAGCAATCCATTACTACTTAAACTTTTAGAATTTTAAACTATGCTTCTAACAAATCAAGAAAAGATAATTTCATAGTCTGAAACCTAATTTCTATAAGGTTCAAGAATAAAGAAATCAGATAAGCATTAAATGGATCTAGGTATGTAACCTGAGTCTCACCTGTGCGCTAGCTCCAGTCCTGAGCCACAAAAGAAATAATTTTCACAAACTTCATAGACTTTGCTCACTCTCAGGCCACTCTTAAAACACACACCTCATTTCCAGTCCACTTACAGTCAAGATAGGGTGGGTCAATGGTCCGGTGACACTTTTTCCAGTTCAGGGTTCCACTCAACCACACTACACTCCTCCAAAGGATTTGCTAACAAGCTCACCTTCATAGTAACTCCCCCAACAGGCAGATTATTACTTCAGTTATTCCTACCACAGTCAATTTTTTAATAAACTCAGGCCTCTGTCATTCCATAGGGAACACCTTTACCACTGTACTTCTCAGGGCTTTTTACATATATACAGTCTCTCCCATTGATGTCTATTCTGCCTGCCAGATGTTACCCCAGGGTTGTTTCCTCCTCCATCAAATCACTCAGCTACCACCAGACACAGTCCCTTATGGCTGTCCTCCTTCTGTGGGTGTACCTCACAAAGCAGCACCCCGGCCTTGAGCAGACTTCTTTCTGCCCTAAATCCTGCTCATGGGCTGGACTCCGCAATCCACCCAAAGCTCTGACTCTTTCACCAGTTGTTGTGGGTGAAACAACTGCTCCCCAATTCTAGTCCAACTTAAGGTGACACTCCAGAATCCCTCTTCTCCTTCTTTGGGTCCCTTGATGGGGCTTGCAACTTGTAACTCCACCTCCCTTGTCACTCTTCAGTCTCATGGCACTTCATTTCAAAACCACTCCCATTGATTTAGCGGTAATGGCTCATGTTACCCACGTGGTAACTGTCCAGTGCACGCCAACTGCCAATTACTGCTGGGAACACCCCTACGGAAAGAAAATAGAAAATTATTTTCTACTGCTGGTTTTTGGCACATGCCAAACTCGGAATTACCACCAGGTGCATGCGCTAGCTGGGTGGTAATACTGATTTGACACACTCTGAAAACGTGTAGGCCTTTACACACCTTTGCAAAAGGGCCCCTCAGTTTCGTATTTAGTTACTCATACTCTCCAAATCCATAGACTGTCTGTTCTCCTCACACATCAGCTTCCTCAATTAATAATCAGTTTACTGAAATCTCTGCAGGTATGCAGTAATTCCTCTTCTAAGCAGAATAACTATGGTTAGCTGTGGTCCTGTTAATTCTTCAACATCATCAACATCAGAGTTTTCAAGCAGCAGCAATGTACATGAGCCTCCTCATCCCACAGCTCATAAGTGGGGCCAGCAATCTTTCTGTAAGGTTCCTTCACTGTTTGAACTATTTTAGCTAGTCTGTTCCTTTTAAAATACATATTTTTTTACAAATACTGTGAGGTTGGGGTTCTCTCAATTTATCCCCTGTCATTGTTCAGCCTCATTAAGGACCTTCTGTGACAGAAATCCTTCAGAGGGTTTCTTGGCAAATAACTTTAAAACAAATGTTTCTTTTGCATGTGGATCTTATCAGAGCTTTGTTCTCTTACACACACTAGCTTGAGAGGTCATTAAGTCATTGTGGGGCTCTCCATTGTCACACACAGCTCTGACTGTTTTTCTCTAGCACTTACCAGACAGGAACTGCTAAACTGAACTTCACTCACTCTCACACTAGTTCCTTGGTACCTCCTGTCAACTTCTGGTACAATTACAATTAAATTATAGGGGTTCTTTTACTAAGGTGTGCTGAAAAATGGCCTGTGCTTGTGTAGACATGAGTATTGGATGTGCACAGGTCCATTTTCCAGTGCACCTGCAAAAAACACCTTTTTTATTTGCCCGGAAATGGATGTGCGACAAAATTAAAACTGGTGCACGTCCATTTTGGACCTGAGACCTTACCGCCACCCATTGACTTAGCAGTAAGGTCTTACATCTTAACCGGGTGGTAATCATCAGTGCACTTACACTGCCGATTACCGCCCAGTTAGTGCCACATGCTGGAAATTTTCCGGCGTGTGTACTGGATGTGCGTAAAAAATTAAATTACTGCCCAGACCACGTGGTAGCCAGGCAGTAGTTCCGAATTGACGCACATTGGGTGCGCGTAGGCGCCTACACGGCTTAGTAAAAGGGCCCCATAATTCTTTAGGCTTGACAGGAGACCTCAAGGTGTACACATCTACTCAGTTACTTTCCTCCCAACTGCCAGCTTCAGCTTCAACAGCTGTTTAGAACATTGTCCCATGTCAGCAAAAAGGTTTAAATCTAGAAAAACATTTAGCTCTTCATTATACTATCAGGCTGCTTTGCTATGGAATTCTTTGTCAGTGTCAATTCAAACTGTTATTGACTATTCAATGTTTTGTAAGCCCTTAAAAACCTGGCTATTTAGCAAGAGCTTGTTATCTAATAAGTGAATGTATGAGTTATATGAATTGTAATTTCTGGATGTCTGTTGACCTGCTTCTTGATTAGTGTAATCCATATAGAACTTTATAGGTGATTGTGGCATAGAAAGCAACGTGTAACATAACATGGAAACTAAATTGAGGAAACTTGCCTCTCAAGCCCTTGCTCTCTCTACACAACAACTGCCAGCACAGTCCACTTTTAAATAAATGAATTTCTCTTTCCCAATCCCCACATTGTCACAATATAAGAAATCCCATATCTATTATTTCTATGTTCTTGTATGAAAAATATTTACCATAATATCAAAATGCAAAAGAAAAAGATGATTGTAGCCACATGATTCAGGGTAGCTGAGATTTGAGCAGACAGTGTTTCTCCTCTTTTTCTTTTCTATTTTAATACTACGGTAAATATTTTTTCATACAATAATATAGTAAAAATAGGTATTGTATTTGTTATAGTGTATTGTTTAGGTCTTTTGATTCTTTTGCTGTTTTACTTTAAAAAATAGAGACCCATTTACTAAAGTGTGGTAACACAGAAAAATGTTATTTGTAAGGTGTATTTCCCATCCATTCCCTGCATCCTTCCGTGCAAATGTGGAAATAAGGGGCCCTGTTTACCAAGGTGTGCTAGCATTTTTAGCTTGCGATAAAAATTATTGCACACTAAATGCTAGAGAGGCCAGTATATTCCTATGGGTGTCTCTAGCATTTAGCACACGCTAAAAATGCTAGCGCACCTCTAGTTCGGCTTAGTAAACAGGGACCAAGGTGTTGAATCAACTTAGCAGAGCACATGTATTAACTGTTAGCATGCAAAAACTGCTGTTTTAGCAGCTAATATCCTACTACTAATCATTTCTATACTGCTACCAGATGTATACAGTGCTGTACACATTATATTCAGGTACTTTTTCTGTCCCTAGAGGGCTCACTATCTAAGTTTTTGTATCTGGGGCAATGGGGGGGGGGGGGGGGGTTAAGTAACTTACCCAAGGTCACAAGGAGCTGCAGTGGGAATTAAACCCAGTTTACCAGGATCAAACCCTGCAGCACTAACCATTAGGCTACTCCTCTAATGTAGCTTAGTAACTATGAGGTTGATGTAAACTCTGAAGATGCTTAGATATACTCTCAAATTTGGTTATTCAAAAAATTAGGTGAACTGATGTTCTGAAGGAGCTGTAATTTCCTCATCAAAACGGTATTTTGATCAATATATATATATAAAGAGTTACAATAGTCCAAATGCAGTAATATCAGCATTTTGTAGAAGTGAAAAATGAGATTCATGAAAGTAACTACGTATTACCAAGGTTGTTTCATTCAATAAAAAGTTTTTTTTTCCCATAGATGACCAACCTGAAATTCAAATGGAAGAGATGAATCAAGTATGATTCCCAAAACGTTAGAGCAGTCTTCCACTGGTAAAATAAGTCCTGATTAAAGAGGAATTGTAGAAGGAACCTGAGTTTTCAGTCTTCTAATCCACAAAATTTTAGTCTTTAATTTTTAATAAATTGTTAATAGCCCGATTCTGAAGTTTGTCAGTGTAAAAAGAGATTTTCTCGAAAGTAGCATGAACAGTGGATCCAGCTGTATTGGCCATAAAGATATCATCAGCATATGAAAAGAAAAAAAAATCATCCTGAAATAAACTAATGGAACCAAGAGAATTTATAAAAAGATTGAGAAGCATTGGGGAGAGGGAGGAACCCTGAGGCACTCCACATGTTGACCTCCAATTTTTAGAACAGATCCCAATAAAAATGGTTTGATAGAAAATCTTTAAACCAATTCAGTACTGAACCTGTTAAACCAATCTGACTGAGCCTAATTGTCAACAATGTATAGTTAACTGAATCAAAAGCTGTAGAGATGTCAAACTCAACCGAACCATATAACCACCAGTATAATATTTAGATGGATATGCTTTATTACAAAGATTACTGACCATTTTAGTAGCAACTCTATGGACTGGACCTATCTAGTTAATTCAGCTTTGAAGGTATGGTCTCATGAATTACAGTAGATACTGGATAATTGGGGCACCGTTTAATTGGGGCAGCTGTGTATTAAGAAAAAAAAGCACATTTATAAGGGGGAAAAGTTTTACATCCACGGAAAACCATTGATGCGTCTCTTTCCAATTGAGTATAATTAGGCAGCTGTGTTTGCATACACATGCTACTGTGGGGTGTGTCGCATTCCACCTGTGGTGAGTGCATTTAAAATGCCTAGGAAAGATCTAACACTCGCAGACAAAACTGGCTTGCTTGAACAAATGGAAAAACAACTGCCAAACACCAGTCAGCAACAACAGGCAGAGATTACTGGAGTCCAAAATCTACAATATTTCACGATCTACAACAACAAGAGAAACTGAGAAATTAATGGACATTACATGAGAAACAACAGAGAGTTTCCCAAAAATGGATGGGTGAAGGTAAGGATTCTGATGTTGAAGAGGCCCTAAAACAATGGTTCTCAGTTGTAACAGGATGTCACAACTGTCAGGAATAGTGAGCCCTTGGACCAAAGCTGTAGCTTTGGCAGACAAATCACCTGGGCTGGCACAGGCAGGAATCAGAACAGACTGGACTAGGATAAACTAACAGACTCAACAAGGCAGGACAGAGGTAACTAAACACAATGGACAACACAAGAACCGGATCCAGATGAGGCAAGGAAAAGAAGGCAAAAGGCCAGAACTGGAACCCAGACAGGACAAGGCAAGACTTGGAACTGGATTAAAACTGGGACCCAGAAATGCAAGATAAGGCAAAACACGGAAGTAGATTAAAACTGGGTCCAGAAAAGGGCAAGACAAGGACAAGGCAAGGACTGGATCCGGACAGGACTAGACTGAAAGAGACAAGACAAAGCACAACTAGACAGGCAATACAGGGCAGGAGCTAGGCAACAGAAAAACAGAAGCAAGACAATACACAAGGCAGGAACAGGATTCAAGATTCTCGAACAGGATTCTCAAACAGGCTTAGCTGGAACCGGATTCTGGAATGGGCTTGGCTTGGCTGGAACCAGATTCTGGAATGGGCTTGGCGTGGCTGGACTGGAACCGGATTCTGGAACGGGCTTGGCTTGACTGGAACCGGATACTGAAAGGGACTTGGCTTGGCTGGAACAGGAGTCTGAAAGGGACTTGGCTTGATAGGGAATAGGATACTGAAAGGGACATGGCTTGATCGAGAGCAGGGACAGAACTAGCTCAAACGCATAACAGGAACAGAACTTGGCAGAAACAGAGCTCAAGAGCCAGGAAGCAAACATAGCAGGCAAAGGATTAAGCAAACTAAGGGAAGACAAACAAACAAACAAAAGAAGCAAGGTGCTTACCAGCACCCACAGCTAGAAAGGAAGAGGTCAGGCAGATTGAGAGGCAGCAGACCCAGCTGCTTAGCAGTGAGGTTGAGGTAATTAGGGACAATGCTTTCTTCTACAGACTCTCAGAATTAACAGACAAGAAATACACAGGAGAAACAGGAGCAGAGCTTGGCTAAACATAGAGCTTAACTATAGAAAGAGTCAAATGCAGGGCTAGACTAAAAGCAGGAGTCAACAGTAGAGTTAAACAGATACAGACACCAAGGGCAGGGTGTGGCTCTAGAGCCAGGCTTTCAGGATCAAGGTACAAAAGCAAACACACAGAAACAAAGCAAAGCATTGAAACATAGGACTCAGAGAAACACAGAACAGACCTTCAGGAGCAAGCCTCTCAGGAACAAAGCCAACCAGAGATATGACCTATACAGGTAACACAGAGGCAAATTAAGAGACCTCTTGCAAAGGCAAGTAGGAAAGCTCTCTGGGTCCTTATAAAGGAGTAGGCTGATGATGTCACAAGTAGGAAATGAAGCAGAAGCAGGGAGACCAAAGCGAGGCTTGGCTTACAGGAAGAACAATAGGAAATGAAGCAGACTGGAGAGGTCACAGAGCTAGAAACAGAGAAACAGTAGGTCTGAACATAAGGGCATGGCCACAACCGTGGCACAGGACTAGGTGTTCGTGTGAGTGGACCAATGTTAAAAAGCAAGTCAGAGGAGTTAGCAAGAAAACTTGGTCACAATGATTTTAAAACAACAGATGGCTGTAGGTGCTGAACAATGGAAAGCCACAAAACGTCCACATTTGCTTTGTAAATTTTGTGCAGATGACATCTACAATGCCGATGAAACAGGATTATTCTACCATGCCACACCAGATGGTTCCCTGACCTATAAACACACAACACTGTTAGGCTCAAACAAAGTGATGGATCGTGTGACAGTGCTATGCTATTCCAACATGTCGAGAACTGATAAATGTAAGCTACCGGTTATTGGAAAAAGTGCAAAGCCTCGGTGTTTTAAAGGGATCAGTATGGAAATGAACCCATATCATGCTAACAAAAATGCATGGATGACATCTTAAATTTTTAGGAACTGGTTAATGAGCTGGAACATTGAATTACAAAGGAAGTCTAGGAGGATTGTGCTAGTCCTTGACAATTGTGCAGCACACTGACACATTGACTCTGAAAAAATATCCAGGTGGAGTTTCTGTCTCCCAGCACCACATTTCTGGTGCAACCAATGAACATGGGAATCATAAAACATGTGAAGACCTTATGTCATGCTAAACTGGTAACTTACATCCTTGAAGCTATTGAAGAAAATCTGCTCACATCATCCTCAACAACAAAGGAGGTCAGTGCAAAGATTGATCTCTAACAAGTAGTACAGTTTATTGCTGATAGCTGGCGAAATGTTAACATCATAACCATTCAGCATTATTTTGCTCACTATAGGTTTAAACAGCCTGAATCAGACACAGAGGATAAGGCTGAAAATGTTAGGAAAATGAAAATGATGTTATTGAAGCACACCACATTGAAACCTATGAAGAGTTTTCATCCACTGACAAAATTGTTGAGCAAATTTCAGCCAGACATCTGAAGACATCGGAAAATCAGAAAACTGAAGGGAATGAAACAACTGAGCATGAACAAGTGACAAATCAAGATGTCAAGAGATTTATTTCTGGATTAAAACTTTATCACATGCAGGAAGGGAAGGGGAAAGGGAGATGGGAATTGGTATACTGCCTTTGTGTGGTTTTTGCAACTACTTTAAAAGCGGTTTATATAATATGTACAGGTACTTATTTGTACCTGGGGCAATGTTAAGGTTTAGAGGTCCTTTCACAAAGGCACGATGAAAAATGGCTTGTGGTAGAGTAGGCATGGGTTTGGGGTGTGCACCGATCCATTTTTTAGCACGCCTGTAAAAAGGCCTTTTTTCTACTTTTGCAGAAAATGTACGTGCGTAAAATGAAAATTGCCATGCGTCCATTTTGGGTCTCAGACTTTACCGCCAGCCATTGACCTAGCGGTAAAGACTCACGCAATAACTGGGCAGTAATGGCCTATGCACGCCAAATGCCACTTTGCGCGCGTCCATTACACGCTCTCAAAAATAACAAATAGTTTTCAGACGAGAATATCGGATGCTCAACAAAAATGAAATCATTGCAAGAGCCACGCGGTAGTCAGGCGGTAAGTCTATTTTGGTGTGTGTTGGGCATGCGTAGGTGCCTACACGGCTTAGTAAAAGGGTCCCTAAGTGACTTGTCCAGAGTCACAAGGAGCTGCAGTGGGAATTGAACCCAGTTCCTTAGGATCAAAGTCTGCTGCACTAGCCACTAGTCAGTCCTGTAACAGCTCTAGGGACCTGTACTGATTTTGTTCAGCAGCAGTCAATTAAGAGAGCTCATTAAGGTACACGCAATCGATACCTCCAATGTTAATACTATACTGTTTTCAATGTTCAACTTTTGTGTTTCAGAATAGATGAAAAATTTTTACTTTTATGTGGCACTTGTACTGTACTCTTTTTTTTCATTGTACCGGACAACTTTGTTTATTTGGGGAAGATGCTTAATTGGGACAAAGTACTGGAGTCACAATTCTGCTTATTTTCGAAGGAGAAGGGCGCCCATCTTCCGACACAAATCGGGAGATGGGCACCCTTCTAATGGCGGCCAAATCGGTATAATGGAAAGCCAATTTTGGCCGCCCTCAACTGTAGTCTGTCGCAGGAGTAGCGAAAGTTGAAGGGGGCATGTCGGAGGCATAGTGAAGGCGGAACGGGGGCGTAGTTAGCACATGGGCGCCCTCGGCCGATAATGGAAAAAAGAAGGGCGACCCTGACGAGCATTTGGCCGACTTTACTTGGTCCATTTATTTTCAGGATCAAGCCTCAAAAAGGTACCCAAACTGACCAGATGACCACCGGAGGGAATCGGGGATGACCTCCCCATACTCCCTCAGTGGTCACCAACCCTCTCCCACACACCCCCCAAAAAAAATTAAAAACATTTTTTTGCCAGTCTCTATGCCAGCCTCAAATGTCATACCCAGCTCCAAGACAACAGTATGCAGGTCCCTGGAGTAGTTTTAGTGGGTGCAGTGCACTTCAGGTAGACGGACCCAGGCCCATTCCCCCCCCCCCCACCTGTTGCACTTGTGGTGGTAAATGGGAGTGCTCCAAAACCCACCCGAAATGCACTGTACCCACATGTAGGTGCCCTCTTTCACCCATAAGGGCTATGGTAGTGGTGCACAGTTGTGGAGAGTGGGGTTTGGAGGGATTTGGGGGGGCTCAGCACCCAAGGGAAGGGAGCTATGTACTTGGGAGCAATTAATGAAGTCCACTGAAGTGCCCCCTAGGGTGCCCGGTTGGTGTCCTGGCATGTGAGGGGGACCAGTGCATTACAAATGCTGGCTCCTCCCATAACCAAATGGCTTGGATTTGGCCGGGTTTGAGATGGCCGGCCTCGGTTTCCATTATCGACGAAAACCGAGGCCACCCATCTCTAAGTCCAGCGATCTCAACATTTAGGTCGACCATCTTTAAGGTTGACCTAAATGTTGAGATTTGGCCGGCCCCGACCGTATTATCGAAACGAAAGATGGACACCCATCTTGTTCGATAAAACAGTTGGCCCCGCTCTTTCCCAAGGCCGGCCCCGGAGATGGGCACCCCCATTCGATTATGCCCCTCAATGTGTCCCACTTAACCAGAATTTACTGTACATACAGTACACCAAATGAAATCTATTACTGCTAGTAATCATTTCTGTAGCACTACTAGATGTATGCAGCACTGTACACAAAACATGTATGAGACAGCCACTGCTTGCCAGAGCTTACAACCTCCTCAAGACAAACAGAACAAATAATGGATTATTTATTTAGTGGGATTTATTAACCACCTTTATGAAGATATTCACCCAAGGTGGTCCTTGAGGGCTACAACCTAGATGGGTTTTCAGGATTTCTGCAATGAATATGCATAAGATTGATTGTAAGTACTGTTTCCATTGTATGCAAATTGATCTCATACATATTCCTTATGGAAATCTTGAAAACCCAACTGGGGTTTGGGCCCGAGGACTGTAGTTGCCCACCCCTGGATAAGGGAGCTCTTTGTTGTGGGATCACAAATTAGAAATAAAAAATATTTAGACAAAAATTGAAAGGGAACCCCAAGAAGTTAAACATAGCATTACTGCAATACTGGAAACGTAAAACAGAAATGCATTTTCTTTTCTACAGAACACAATACAAAGGCATTTGCTATGTACTTTTCCAAAAGCTAACATATTCCATTTAAAACATTCAAAATAAAATGCTTTGTTTCTACCTTTGTTGTCTGGACATTTTATTTTTCCATCTTGCTGGTTCCAATTTCTCTTTTCTGCTTTCCTCTCTGTCGTCTGCTAATTCTTCTTCAAGCAGCTGCAGTCCATTTGTCTTTTCTCCTCTCTCCTGTCTGTTCCCTCACTATTCCTGCCTCTGACATATTGATCATTCCTTTTTAGCTCCTTTCTGCCTCTCTCTCACCCTTCTTCGCCTCCTTTTTACTTTTCAACTACCTTTCAAATTTCCATCTTCTTCTTTCACCCACTAGCTCTCCCATTCCCCATCTTACTCCTCCCCATCCCTACTTTCTCTTTCATCTTTAATCTACTCCCCATTACCATATTTCTACTCTCTGTAATCACTATCTCTCATTCATTTCCTTGCCACCCCCTCCTCCCCCTCTTGGCCTCTCCCACAGGGTTCCACCATTCCCATCATCTTTCTCCCTCCACCCTTCTAACCAGCATCTGATCCCCTCCCCACCCCACCCTGGTAGCCTTATATTTTCCTGCCCCTTCTCTCTTCATTCTTGTCCTCTCCCCATGGCCCAGTATTTTCCCTCTTTTTCCCCTCACCACCTACTGTGTACCTCTCCCTCCCTCTCATCTACCACCTTGTCCATCTCCCCCTCTCATTCCCACTGACCACCATCTCTCTCTCACTCTCCTTTGTGTTCTGGGTCCAACATCTCACTCCCCTTCCCAACAAGCATTGACGATGGAGGGCAAGTGGGACTGCGGCACCGGGCCTCCAGCCCGGGGAATTTTGTCCCCCCGCCCCCCCCCTCTTGGCGGCTATATGTCACTGAGATTTATTTTAGTGCCTCCATATCAACACTTTTAAATACCATTTCTGGCATGGATAGCTCCTCTACATCCTCCTCAGTAAAGATCAAAGCAAATAATTAATTTATATTTTTCGCTATGGTTTTGTCCTCCCTCAGTGCCCCCTTAACCTCTTGATGATCTAATGGTCCAATTGACTCTGTCACAGGCTTTCTGTACCTGAAAAGATTTTGAGTTTTGTCTCTATGACATGCCCTTTTTTTTCCCCCAAATTCTCTTTTTGCTTTCCTTATCAATGTTCTGCATCTAACTTGCCAGTGCTTCTTCCTGTTTTCTTCATTCAGATCCTTTTTTCCATTTTTTGAAAAATTCCCTTTTGGCTCTGGTGGTCTCTTTTATCTCACATTTTAACTATGTTGGCTTCAAAAGCATTTTACTTTCATCATAAGTAAAATCTGCTAGAGATTTCAAACCAAACTGAGCCCACTTGGTTTTGTCAATCTACAGTAGTTAAATACAACATTTTATTATAACAAGACATAGCACATAAAAATGGTCTTTTGGCAACATAAATCTAATGATGACATTAACATGAGGCATTTCAGCTGTGTTTGCATATTTTTACTACTACTTGTATATAAAAGCTGAAAATAAAACTTAGAGATTTGTGATTTACATGATAAACATCATATAAAAGTTATACAATAAAGATAAATAGTCTTTTCCAAGAGTTTTAAACACTGAAATCTTGAAATCTGGACAAACCTAGGAAGACAAAAATGAGTACAATTTCTCACTGAGGCACTCTTGCAGTTTAGAATGGAATGGAAGCTGAATACTCATGTTGTTAAAAGATTGTATGTAAGTGGAATGTTTAAAATGAGGGTAAGTTTATAACATTTACTTTACTACTAATCATTTCCATAGCACTACTAGATGTATGCAGCGTTGTACACAATGAGGGGAATAATCGAATGGCGCCGGCAAAATCGATGGCCGGCCATCTTCGTGGCTGGCGCCGTAAGCGGGCGGAGCATTTTGAAATACTCTTGGTGCCGGCCAAATCGCTCGCCGTGTTTAGAATAGGATCGCCGGCGGATCGCCGGGTTTAGATGAGATGGCCGGCTCCGATTTTCAGCCATAATGGAAACCGGACCCGGCCATCTCAAATCCAATGAAATGCAAGGGATTTGGCCATGGGAGGAGCCAGCATTTATAGTGCACTGGCCCCCCTGAATGCCAGGACACCAACCAGGCACCCTAGGGGGCACTTAAAAATCTTTTAAAGAAAAACAAAATTAGCTTCCAGGTGCATAGCACCCTTCCCTTCTGTGCTGAGCCCCCAAATCCCCCCCCCCCAAAAAAACCCACTGCACACAAGTCTACACTATTACCATAGCCCTAAGGGGTGAAGGGGGGCAACTACATGTGGGTACAGTGGGTTTGGGGGGGGGGGTTGGAGGGCTCACATTAAGCACCACAAGTGTAACAGGTGGGGGGGGGGGGGAGGATGGGCCTGGGTCCACCTGCCTGAAGTGCAGTGCACCCACTAAAAACTGCTCCAGGGACCTGCATACTGCTGTCAGGGAGCTGGGGATGACATTTGAGGCTGGCATATAGGCTGGCAAAAAATGTTTTAATTTTTTGTGTGTGTGTGTGTGGGAGGGGTTGGTGACCACTTGGGGAGTAAGGGGAGGTGATCCCCACTTCCCTCCAGTGATCATCTGGTCAGTTGGGGCTCTTTATTGGGACTTGGTCCTAAAAATACATGGACCAAGTCCATCCGGCGAAATACTCATTTGAGCCAGTGTTTGTTTTTCATAATAAGGTGAAGCAGGCCATCTTGTAACCCTGCCCCGCTCCACTTCCCCCCTTCCCGCCTTTGCTACCCTACCAACACGCCCCCTTGAAGGTTGGTCAGCGCCGCAACGAAAAAGCAATTGGCACTGGCCAAAATCGGCTTTCGATAATACCGATTTGGCCGGGATTGAGAGATCGCCGGCGATCTCCCGATTTGTGTCGGAAGATCGCCGGCGATCCCTTTCGAAAATAAGCCTGAATATGGACTATATTCTATATATCACACTTAAAAAATTGGCACCAAAATGAAATACACCTAGGTATATTCTATAAAGTATGCCTTAATGTCCACAGTCCATGCCCTGTTATAGCTTCTCACTAGATTTAGCAAACAATTCCAACATTGTTCGTTACTTAGCTTCAGTTGATCTCCAATCTGTTTTCATAGTTGACCAATGTTCCGGACCGAAACACTCCAAACAGCTGTTATGCTGTAACTTTTGATGTAAATGCACAGTCTGAAATTGTCGCACACTATGTTGTCCAAGCCTCCGCAGTCACTCATTTATGACTGTTGTGCTGGAATCTTTATTGTTCATCAGTTATATCTGCGCCTCCTTCAACACATGGCAGCTGTCTTTGGCTAAGACTAGGGCTCTGCAATACCATCAAGTCATGCTAATCAGCAAAAAATCCACAACCGTTCCTTTATGCGAGACCGCATTTCGGATTTCCTTCTTCAGGAGGAACTGTTTTTCATACCCTAAAAATGAAAAATAAAAGCTTAACTGTACCCAACCTGTTGCTAAATTCAATTTTAATTTAATCTTAATCATACCTCACTTATAATACTTGTTAAGGCTGCTTACCCTCAAGAGTATCATCCAAGTGTGGGCATCCTTAGGACCACATTTCACCGTCATTACCACATGACAGGAAGGCACAGTTTAAATACCTTATTAGATCTGGCTCCTCCACCAATCACAGCGCTATACCCATTCCACTTCCAAATTAAGGCCCATGGGGGACACTGTATCCCACCTGAAAATAAATCTTTGCTCAATTGTAAATAATTGGGCACTTACATCCCCCCCCCTCTACTCGGGGGTGGGGGGGGGGCGGCAACTTGAGTGAGTACCAAACATTTTAAATCTTCAATCATGTGCTTTTTGGCAAACCAATGGGCCACCAACAGTGCCTCCCTTTTTCCTGTTCTAAGATTACTAATATGTTCCGCCAAACGTTGTTTTAGCTGTCTTTTTGTATGGCCAATATAGTATAATTGGCAAGGACAGAAAATACAATAAACTACTCTTTCACTTTTACACGTGGTAATGGCATGCAAGTAGAATTGACGGGTGGAGCCTGGAATAGTTATTCAATCAGTGGAAACCAAATGCCTACAATAAACACATTTCTCACAAGGGGAATGATAACCATTGTTGTCTTTTTGAGGACTCGTCTTTTTTAACAACTCCCCTAAATTAGATCTGCGACGATACACTATCTTCGGGTGCTCAGTGAATACCGGATGAACAGACAACACATGCCAATACTTATGAATTAATCGGTCTATACTTGGAGCCTGATTGGAGAAAGGCAATATGCAAGCCAAAGGGTCTTGTATTCACTTTGTGTTTAGATGTAAATAACCATGATCTATTTGCATATAAAGCCCTTCTATATGTTCTCTTAAGGACTCTCATAGGGTACCCTCGTTGTATGAACCGCTCCATCATTTGCCTAGATTGAAATTTAAATTCCTGGGTAGTAGAGCACAGCCGGCATAATCTCAAAAATAAATGCTGATGCCTAAATTACATGTAGACCGGGTGTATTCTATAACAACATGCATAGGGGTCGTTTTACAACGGTGTTTTAGCATTTTTAGTGTGCACTAAAAATAAGGACACACTAAATGCTAGAGACACCCATAGGAATATATGGGTATCTCTATCATTTAGTGCACACTAAAACTCAACGTGCACTAAAAATGCTAGTGTGCCTTTGTAAAAGACCCCCATAGATTTTAAGAAACACCCATGACCCACCCATTCCACACCCTCTTTCAACTATGCAACTTAGAATTTGCGCACATCACGATACAGAATACACTTAGTTCTACAAGTAAATTCTAATAAATGCCAATTAGTGTCAATAATTGTTTATTAAGTGGCACTTATCAGCACTGATTGACTTGTTAAGTAATTAAGTTGCACACATACAAATCAAGAACATGACTGGATTTGTACGCAACTTAAATCACGCTATATAGAATCCGGGGGTATATGCAAGTACTTTCACTGTCCCTAGTGGGCTCATAATTTAAGTTTTTGCATCTGAGACAATAGAGGGTTAATTGACTTGCCTAAAGTCACAAGGAGCTGTACTGCGAATTGAACTCAGGATATCAGTCTACTGCACTAACCATTAGGCTACTCCTCCACTGTAATGCATGTTTTAAAAGTAGAAAAGGGTTCTTCTACAATTGCACATGGGCATTCCTAATAGTTTGATTGGGGTAGAGTTGGAGCAGGTTTCCAGTGTGCATGTTTGTGTCATAAAATATTCATGTATATGCCTAGCATGTGTGCACAAATTTAAACCTTCAGTGCAGTTTAAATATATGCAAGAACTTTTGTGCTTTACAAGTAAGCTCTGCAGAACTCCAGGGAACGTGCCTGTCCCTAGTGATTGAAAGCACAATATTGAAGCACACACACACACACACACACACCCCCCCCGCCACACACACACATACACACACTGGTAGCAATACTGTTGGAGGACTCCCGCTCAGCTTAGAGGGTACAGTGTTTAAAGTTTTGATTAACAAAATTTCATTAGTAGCAT
The DNA here is from genome assembly GCF_901765095.1 of Microcaecilia unicolor. Taxonomy (NCBI): domain Eukaryota; kingdom Metazoa; phylum Chordata; class Amphibia; order Gymnophiona; family Siphonopidae; genus Microcaecilia; species Microcaecilia unicolor. Next base: position 57,085,751 of record NC_044036.1, on the reverse strand, counting down.
TGTCTGCATTGCATTTACATCAACCTTCACGGTCTTCATGATCAGTAGCTTCCAATTTGATGGATGTTCCATCTTTTCACATGGTATGTCTTGAGGAAAATAGAACTTCTATATTTTATGTTGCAAGACCATAGTTTCAATTGACTATGTAAATTTATGAGTTCAGATACCATCCTTACATACAGCATTATGAAACCATGATGTGAACTTACCTCTGATAATTTCATATCTTTATATATCAGGTAAAAATATTGGGCATTAAGGAATACAATATAGCTAGAACAGTAGCAATGACTGTTAACATTTTAACATTTCCAGAGTAGTTATCTTTGAAATAATGAAAAAAGTCAATATATTTTTGTTAACATATAATTAAATTATCCTAGTGTTTGTAGAACTGAGGGAGAAAGTTAATAATTAAATGCACATTGCATTAAATGGACCTATCAGGTCTTACAGTATTAGTTTCATGTTCTTTATCATGAAACATAGAGTAAATTCTGTGTTATCATCAAAGGACTATATTCTAGAGATTATTTCAATATCCAGAAGTTTCCAAGCAAGGTTAAATATGGTACAAGCAATAAGTCACAGCAGGCCAATATGTACTAACAATGAAAGGCCACCTAGTGTAAACTAAGTACTTGGATTGAACTTGAGGATCTTTCCATCCCTAGGTGGTCTATGTATTAGTGTAGACCTCCATGAATTGCCTTCGTGGTACTATAAATTAAGTCACTGTGAGTTTCTTCCCTTGTTGACTCTTATTTTATTTGGGCTCTCAATCAGAAATTGTATCTCTTGTTCTGCTATCTAAATACTGACATGCTGTTTACATAAGAAATAGCAAACATCAGGATCTCAGAAACTACTTACATTTTAAATCGCTTTAAATCTTTCCTTAAAACACTGAAACAATTACTAAGCAAAATAGTCCATTTAAAACTCTTTAGGGAACATGTTTAAGTGACAGCATGTGACTTATATTAAAGTGACATCACTGGCATATAGGTAGTTTCTCATAAAATGTTTACTCGGAATCTTTATTCATTTGAGCAAAAAAAATGTGTCTGTTGGATTTATTTTTGATCAAGATGTTAGTTTCCAAACTAGTCTTTCCGAAGTCCCTTTGTTAGTCTGTTGTTTGCTTTATAGACAAGTGAGGAAGCAGGCCAAGGCCTGGCTCAGACACAATCTCTGACAAGGAAGTCTGCTCAGACATTTGTTCGATTTGTTGAATTAAATCCAACCCAATAGCAAAACCTGAAATTTGCTATGTCTAGCTATAATTTTCTTGGCTCACAGCAACTTGACTTGTCATTAAAACTAGTTCAACATTCTTAAGCAAGCTGTTTTAGATATTCTGTGCCATTAAATTCATATAGACTGGACTGTGATGTTGAAGGCGAGTAGAGAGGGACAAATTTAGCTGCAATGAAAACTTTGAACGTTGTGTAAATATTTTGAAGGCTTGTCAACTAAAGGGTAAATATTTGGCTAGTCATGGTCAGTATTTTTTGGCCACCACCAGCATTATGCCCGGATATTTAATGCAGGCCATGTTTGGACTGGCATTGAATATCTGGGTTTGTACGACTATCCTTTATCCAGTTGAGTGCAATATTCAGCACTTAGGGGCCCTTTGACTAAGGAATGGGAGGGCTAACACACAAGTAGTATGTACCAAATTGGCACTACTGCCAGGAGAGCTTATGCGCCCAATGGTAATTCTGAGTTTGGCGCACGCTGAATTCCATGGTAGAAAATAATTTTCTATTTTCTACCACGGGGGTGTTACAGGCGGTAATCAGCAGTTGGCATGCACTATGTGGGTACTGTGCAGGTAGTGCCTGAGGTCAATGGATGGCAGCAAGGTGCATGCTCATTTCCCAGCCCATTAAACAACAAAGCAAAACAAAACCCTTTTTTCAGCCACAGTAAAAAATATGGCCCAGACCATGCGTCTTCACTACTGCAGTCCACTTTTTACCATGGCTTAGTAAAAGGACCCCAAGTGAAAATGGATAAAGATAGGATTGAGTCCTATTTCTCTGGTTTACCTGGGTGGTTAGGAGATGAATAACAGAATTTAAACACCAAAGTGCTCACTCTGCCCTCAGACCACCCATAAAACCACTAGCTGAATATCAGTGGATACCTCCACAAAAACAACTTAACCAGCCTGGAGAGGCTCCTGGCTGGTTAAATTATTTTGAATATCAACCCCTACATTTATTAAACCTGTTAGAAAAAAATCAAATTGAATCTGAAAATTCTGCATCAAATGTTTTGAAAAGACGTAGATTTTTTACAGATTGCTGATCTGCTAAACAATGTTTACAAAGTTGCTTTGATTTGTTTTTTCAATATCAATCCTTGGTTGAATCCACCACTAAATGCCATCTGAAATTTGCTTTACTCAAGTTTAATTTTGATTTATTTTCATATCTTTAAAGGGAAGACTCATATCATCCAAACAATAACTGTTCACTGTATTCTTTCATAATTAGATTTCCAATTATGGAATAAAATGAAAAACAAAATTGAGAATTCAGTAAACTCAGCTAATGCACACTGTATCTACCTATATCCTCATTGTTTTTATGACCTGGATGAACTCTAAACATATTGTTCACTTGTTTACATTTCTTTAAGTAATAAGGCAGTGAACACCATGACTCCCATTATATTTTGTATGAGCTTCTCGGCGTTTACCATCAGCTGATTTCTACCATGAGTTAAAAACACTACCGTGGCTTAGTAAAAGACCCCCTTTAATTTTATAACAAGGTGCCTGTGCCAAAATTGGAAAAGGCGTCCATGTAACCTATTTTATAAAGGCAACATAAAGGTAGCTATAGATTTTTGTAAAATAGGCACTCAGAACCAGTCCCAATAGTGCACAGCCTTTACATAGAACTTTATTCCTGGTTCAAAGGAGGTGTAAATAATGGTGCATAGTGTCTGGGTTTAAACACATGTTTTATAAAATGGGCATGTACTTTGCAACTCCTTCCAAACTCTATCCTCAGATCACATACACATAGTCTGCTTTTTATTTGTATGTACCCCACCACAGTTATATTAATAATTTATCAATGTAAAACATGTTTTGCATATAAAAAGCTTTATAAAATTACCTCCATAATGCTCATTCTTTTGGAATAAGATTCACACATTACAGAGTTTATCACTTCAAGTGTGATGATGTTTGGTTGCTTGTACAAGCATTAATTTACAATTTGCCACTGACCTTAGTACTGGAATTTAGTGTTATTGAGATTAAAATACTACAACAACTACTCTTTCAGTGGTATTTTCTCTATATTTAAGTTTAATGCTTCTAATCTCCTATCACATTCCTTTTTATCAGGGCAAGTTCTTGAAGGATTACTCTCTACTTGACAAACTATTCAAGAACTGTCAGTTTGTACTACTTTGATTTGAACAGCAATAGGAAAGATAAATCAAAATGAATCCAAGTGAAGCATAAATCTACACAACAATAATATTGAGATAAACAGAAGCACTATATTAGCTCTTTAACCCTTTAGTGTCCAATGTTCCCATAATAAACCACATGGGAACAGATTGATGGGAACATTGGACACTAAAGGGTTTTAACATGAATTTACTAAGCAGATTCAAGGTAATATAGCATTAGATAATAAGAATAATCCATTATTCATTGGTATAAATGGAAGGGTAGCAGACAAGACAATCCTACAACCATAATCAGAGCACCTCCTTGCCAAAAACAGAGGACAAAATCCTCACCAGAAGACAACCAAATCAGTTTGTGTAACACCTGAACTTCTGTAGTACATTCAAGGTGAATGCAGGAAAAGGAAATGGGACCATAGATGGAAAGGTTGAAATTCAGCTACTAAATTTATAAATCTATATATCTAAAGATATGGTGCTCATTTTCGAAGCAAATAGATGTCTCAAAATGGTCATAACAAGTCTATTTGCCAAAAACGTTCAAATCCCAAATTTTGAAAGGCAGAATGTGGGTGTTTTACACTGCAGTTTGTCCAAATAGCAAGGGGGCATGTTGGAGGTGTGTTTTGAGCGAGACTAGGGTGGGCCCAAAATTAGGACGTCTTTCAGTGATAATGGAACAGGAAGAAATGTCCAAGGCAAAAAAGGATTACTGAGAAATGTTTCAATCACATACAGGGTAAAAAAAAAAAAAAAGGTGCCCTGATTGAACAGCTGATCACTGGAGGGATGAGGGCATGTCCCCTCCTTAATCTCTTAGTGGTTATTGACTTCTTCTCACCCCCCCCCCCCCTAATAAGTGAAAGTGACAGTGGATACCAGGTTTTATGACAGCTTCAGGTATTAAGGTTGTTCCTAATAGAGAAAAGTGTGAGAAGTAGCCCAGTGGTCAGTGCAGTAGACTTTGAACAATGAGACCTAGGTGTAATTCCCACTTCAACCCTTTTATTTCTGAACAAATGTGAGCTCTCCTGGAACATAGAATTACCTACTGTACCTGAATTTATAAGATACCTGCAAGTGTGATGGCTATTGTAGAGGTGTACCTTTAGATACAGTAGGTTTTTATCTGTTCCTGAAGGACTCAAAATAACATATAATGGATTTAAGGTGGAAATTGTACCTTGGTCCCATTGGAAAACAGGATACTGGGCTAGATGGACCTTTGGTCTGACCCAGTAAGGCTACTCTTATGTTCTTATTGAGGAAAGGCTAAAGAGGTTAGGGCTCTTCAGCTTGGAAAAAAGATGGTTGCGGGGGGGATATGACTGAAGTCTACAAAATCCTGAGTGGTGTAGAATGAGTAGAAGTGAATCAATTTTTTACTGTTTCAAAAAGTACAAAGACTAGAGGACACTCAATGAAGTTGCATGGAAATACTTTTAAATCAAATAGAAAGAACTGTTTTTTCACTCAATGAATAGTTAAGCTCTGGAACTCATTGCCAGTGGATGTGGTAACAGCAGTTAACTTATCTGGGTTTTAAAAGGTTTAGACAAGTTCCTGCAATTGAGACAGACGTGGGAGAAGTCACTGCTTGCCCTGGGATTGGTAGCATGTAATCTTGTTACTATATGGGTTTCTCCCAGTTACTTGTGACCTGGATTGGCCACTGTTGGAAACAGGATACTGGGTTAGATGGACCAGTTGTCTGACCCAGTATGGTTATTCTTATATTCTTATTTATTTTTAATGTTTTTAATGTTGCAATAATATACAAATCCTCCCTCACTGCAGAACCTGTCACTAAACACACATCTTCAACAATCGAAATCCTGGCATGCAAAATCACCGAAAACAACACTAACTGACCAACTATGCATCACATTATTCTATTATCCTCCAGGAAGCTGGACAAATGCCTAAGATGATTTCACAGACTTCGTGTCAAATATCTGCACCAATCACCCAAATATCCTATTAATAGATGACATAAACCTGCACCTAGAAAAACAAAATGACACAAACACCAGAACACAAATGAACTTCATAAACCAATGGAACTTCACAACAGTACACGGAGTCTCATCACACACAAAAGGACACCAATTAGACATACTAGCCCACAGATTCTCAATGAGTAACAACTACATATTAACAAGCCACACATGAGAAGAGGTTTCATTGTCAGACTACAGCATGCTCACTTTCATACTACAATGGAAAGAAAGAGGTAAGAAAAGAGAGCCAAGAACCCAACACACATTCACAACCAGAGGAAAAGTAGACAACCACACATTCTGGACAAGAACAATAAATAAACTCAGTGACATACCACCCGAGGATAAACACTTCATGAGAAACTTGAACAAAACAAGTGAAAACACACTAAACAAACTAGCACCACTCAAAACAAAAACAAACATCATGAAACAACCATGTCCTGGTTTAATGACAAACTACTACACATGAAGAAACTCTGTAGGAAACTCAAAAGAGCACGGGCCAAAAATAAAACAGACACAAACAAAACTATATGGAGAAAAGACATAAGAACATACACAAACATAATAAAGAAAGCGAAAGCAGAACACTACAGTATCTCATCAAACACATCACACACATGTTTGAAAGAATCAATTTCCAATGGACAAAGGCAACACAACACTCACACCTATCCCCCAAAACATTACCAACAACATCAGTGATATCACAAATTATAGACCAATATTCTCAATACCACTATTGACCAAAACGATGGAATGTCTAGTAACACAGCAACTAATGGAATACTTGACAAAATTCTCAACTCCTCATAAATCCCAATTCAGAAGCATATTATGCCAAGGACAACATGTATTACTACTACAAGTTGACCTAATAGACCACACCACACTAATCACACTACTTAACAACATAGGAATCAGTGATGCAGTGGCAACATAGTTCAATGGCTTCCTAAAGACCAGATTCTACATTGTAAAGATCTCCAAACAAGCATCAGCACCATAGGTCTCTGAGTGCAGAGTACCATAGGGATCACCAATATCATCAATACTGTTCAATATAATGATGGCGCTACTCAGAAAAAAAAATGAATTAATGGGTTTCAACCCATTTATATATACAGATGACATCACTGTCTTCATACCTTTCCAAAATACTAGGAATCATTCTTGACAAACATCTAACACTGGACAATCAACTATCAACAGTAATATCAAAATGCTTCAGAACACTATCCAGCTTATTTTCGAAAGTGATAGCCGGCCATCTTCCAACACAAATCGGGAGATGGCCGGCCATCTCCTAAAACCGGCCAAATCGGTATAATCGAAAGCCGATTTTTGGACACACTGGCCGGCATTACGTCGCGGAGGCGGCTAAACTTCAAGGGGGCGTGTCAGCAGGGTAGTGAAGGCGGGATGTGGGCGTGCTTATGAGATGGCCGGCTTCAGCTTATAATGGAAAAAAGAAAACCGGCGATGACGAGCATTTGGCCGGTTTTACTTGGTCTATTTATTTTCACGACCAAGTCTCAAAAAGATGCTCAAACTGACCAGATGACCACCGGAAGGAATCGGGGATGACCTCCCCATACTCCTCCAGTGGTCACCAACCCTCTTCCACCCCCCAAAAAAACCTTTAAAACATTTCCTTCCTAGGACGGGAAGCCAGTCGGCCAGCTCATAAAAAAAAAGAAGGATCTTGCTGATCAGTTATGTTATGACTTACTTGTTCTGGAATGCTGTATTTTGTGATACTGTTTTGAGAAATGTTCAAGAAAGACTTCATACAAATTAAAAAAGTCCCTGCCATTCATTTTCCCTTGATGGGTGTCCATGCACTTCCCTTAATAGCCGTCTTTCTCTCCAAAAGTGCACTTCTCTTAATGGCCGGCTTTCTCCCCAAACAGGGAAACCAAAACAATTTTTGCTCACAGTTTTTTTTAGTAGTAACAGTGGGATTTGAACCAGCCACCTCTGCATTACACAAGCCATGATGTAACCACTTGGCCACAGCTCCACTTACTTTGGTGTCCCTCCCTTTTGATTATACCCCTTCAGGTCTCTCTCAGCCAATCACAGTGCGTTAAGCTGTCTGTGAGTGGCTGAGAGAGACCTGGAGGGGTATAATCAAAAGGGAGGGACACCCAAGTAAGTGGAGCTGTGGCCAAGTGGTTATATCACTGGTCTTGTAAAGCAGAGATGGCTGGTATAGATCCCACTATTACTACAAAAAAAGCAGTGTGCAAAAGCTTTTGATTTCCCTGTTCAGGGAGAAAGACAGCCATTAAGAGAAGTGCACTTTCGGAAAGAAAGACGGCTATTAAGGGAAGTGCACGTTAGGGACTTTTTTCATTTGTATGAAGTCTTTCTTGAACATTTCTCAAAACAGTATCACAAAATACAGCACTCCTGAACAAGTAAGTCATAACATAACTGATCAGCAAGATCTAAACATCCAGAAGTACCAGTGCACTACGAATGCTGGCCCCTCCCACAGCCAAATGCCTTGGATTTGGCCGGGTTTGAGATGGTCGGTTCCAGTTTCCATTATCGCTGAAAAACAAAGTCGGCCATCTCAAACATGGCGATCTGTGGCATTTGGCCGGCCCCAACCGTATTATCGAAACAAAAGTTGGCCGGCCATCTTTTTCGATAATACGGTTCCGGCCAGCTGTTGCGGCGCCACCAAAATAGATCGCCGGTGATCGATTTCACTGGCGCCGTTTGATTATGTCCCTCTATGGAAACTAAGAAGAATAAGAGACTATTTCCCTAGACAATCTTTCCGGATACTGGTCCAATCAATGATACTATCGAAACTAGACTACTGCAATGCAGCATACATAGGGTGCAAGGAAAACACACTAAAATTACTGAAAACAGTCCAAAACACAGCAGAAAGAATGATTTTCAAGAAATTGAAAAATGAAAGAGCAACCCCACTGCTTGAGACACAACATTGGCTACCAGTCAAGGCAAGAATATTTTTCAAAGTGAGTACCCTAATCTTCAAGATACTATTTGGAATGGCACCTGAATATATACTTCACATATTAAGTATCCTCAAGAAATGCCAGCCCAGTAAACAGAAATTATATACTCCTTCATCTTCCCAACTGCAAAAACACCATCTATAAAACTATTTACATAGCAATATTTAGCTACCAGGGTATCAAATGGTGGAATTCAATACCAAAAACCGGAAGAAGAATCACAAATCTCCTCCAATTCAGAAAAGAAATGAAAACCTACCTTAAAAATAATTCTACAGCTAATCACAAAGATATTGTTGCCTTCCTTTCATATCTACCTCTGCAAAAACTATATGAATAATCACACAAGCTATTGATGCCCTTTCCAATTTGCACAACATTATTGCATCTCCACCAAAATGTAAGTTGTAAGCCACTTTGAACTGAAATTTGTTTTTGGATGATAGTGGGATAGAAGAATAAATAAGTAAATAAATAAATAATGTTTTATTTGGTAATCCTGCAAAAAAACAGGAGAAAAAAATGGTGCAGTATCAAAGTAAGCAGCAACAAACAGCAGAGGTAGTTCAGAGAAGGAAAAATGGATTTGCCACATACAATTTTATTAAATATTGAGCTGACTCGGCCAAGTTTCGACACAACGCCTTCATCAGGGATCAGCAGGTTCCTGATTATAGAAAAAGCAAATAGCAAGTGTAAACACACTTCAACAAAGAATGCAATACAGGATCTACTACCAAACTATTTTTATTAGTTCAGTAACTGATGCTGTATTGCATTCTTTGTTGATGAAGGTGTTGTGTCAAAACTTGGCCGAGCTGGCTTAATATATAATAAAATTGCATGTAGCAAATCCATGATTGTCCTCTCCTTCTCTGGACTACCTCTGCTGTTTGTTGCTGCTGTTTATTTGGTAGCCACACATACACACACACACACACACACACACACACGCTGCAGTTTCTAATCTGGTCACTACAGGCGCAAAAAAAAGAATAATGGTCCATAGCCACCAGGACTGAAGCTGATGTATTAACACAGGTCTCTAATGATACTTCAACTCCAGTTCTAATGATAACAGTCCTTCCTTCCTTCCTTCTTCTTCCAGTGAGGTTTGGGTTCTCTACCAACAGACAGCATTCCTCTTTTGCCACAGGCCACCCTTCCTTCTTCTGCTGGCAGGGATTGGAGTCCCCACTAGAATGATAAACTTAGTGGGGCTGTGGAACCTGTGTTCTAGTAGGCCCTAACTTACCTATCATGACTCTTCCTGCCTGTTTTGGAAAGCAAAGGTTTATTTGTGCAAGTACAGATGGACAGACAGTCAGACAGATAGACCCTCCCCAACAGACACTATCACTTGAACAAAATAGACCTTAAAACATAATAGAACTAGAAAAGAAACAACGAAGGGCAATCACCAGGTTAGTGCAGGAGCCCTTATTGCCACCTCAATGGGTGGTGGTAAGGGCTCCCCTCCACATGGCCATGTGGTAAGAGTTCTCTTACTGCATGGCCATTTGTGTCTGGGGCTTTTTTTTTTATCCACTACGGTAATAAGGGCCCTGGCACAGGGGAAAAACAGCCCCATCACTAGTGCAGGGCCCTCTTTTCTCCGCAGCTTGGTAAATAACTTTTGAAAGTTTCCCTGCAGAATTTTAGACCTTACTTCGTGGAAAGTATACATGAATGTAGTACTCTATTGAAACCCAGAGTGAAAAAAAAACAACCTGATGTGCTTCTGGATGAATGACATTTACAGTTCCCCAGTCGATATAATAGAAGGAAAATTGAGCCTCTACCAAGGCAGCTTGAATTTTATTGCAGAACTTTTATTTTGTGATTATTTAACTTGACCCAATAAGGTCTTGTGCTGACTTTATAACCCTTCTCCTCTCAAAAATGTATCATAACTTGAGTGACCATTTATTGTATTTTTCACATCCTCATTCCCTATCCTGGCAGTAGCTTTGTATAATTGTTTTGATATTATCCTTATTCATACTTCCATGTACTTTATCCCTCTGTCTAATCTCCTATTGTTATTCATCACCAGCCTCTCTCTGTGACTTCTGTACTCAGAACTCCTTTACCACAATACAACAATATTTTCTTCATGGTTAGATCTTCTTCTGGGGGAGTGGAGGTCATATCACCTTTTCAAAGGTCTCAATCTAAGGAATTAAAGTCTGACAGTAGAAATGACAGACTGATGGGTCAACAATACCTACTTTCAATTCACCCTAGTTGAAATAATCTTTCAGGATTTTGTTGCAATTTCATACACTCCTGCTAGTATCAACTTCTTGCACACAATATAACTTTTAACTATATTTTACTCAAGCGATAACACCTATTGGGGATGCTCTGTCTGTTTTTCTTTTGTTTTTTTCAATTTCAAAATATACAATCACATTATTACAATGCAACTAAAGAAATCAGAAAAAGAATAAACCATTAATTATAAGAAAAATGACAAATAAATTAGTCCACAATTTTTGGAAATAGGACCAAGATATTAAGAAAAGTAGAATAAAGGAAAACAGTAAACTGAATATAAGCCAAAGCCAGCTATATGATATTCCCCTACACTGCAAGATTCATATCTGAACTTTCAATTTCTCTTTAAAAACCGCAAACTCCAAAAATTGCTTAGGATCAGTAAAGATATAGGAATCATTTTGGAAACTAAGGCAACAAACACAAGGAAACTGAAACAGAAAGTTCATACCCAGGGCTTGCACATGAGAATGAAGCGCCAAGAATTCCTGGCATCTCCTCTGGGTATTTCTTGATAAATCAGGAAAAACTCTAATCTTAGATCCTAAGAAATCACAGTTCATATAATGAAAATATAATTTAAGAACAGTATCTCTGTCTGGTTCTAAGGTAAAAGTCACTAATAGCGTGGTGCGTTGAGTTATATATTCGAAAGATGATAATTCCAAAAAGTCCTTCCGGTCCATTACCCATCTCTTTGGGCAGAATAATCCAAAGCTGTGTATGCAGCACTTTTTTAGCAAGCTGTCTCCATTTAGGATTAGACCTCCCTATCTGTCCTGTCTCTCCCAAAAGTGTACCTGTCAGGGCTATTGCCTTTGGCACTGAACAGTCTTGTTCCCTGTTCTTTCTCCCAGGCTGGGTTACCCCTGCTTCCCTCCTGGAACACTCCTCCACTCTACGGTAAATGTTTCTACAAGCAGAAACTTCCACTTAGTTCAGCCTTAGGTTATTGGGCCTATACAGGACACTCCCTCACGGGTCCTGGCAGGGATAGAGGCAACCATGTGCTGTACATAACAACTTTTATGAACTCTAAGCTCCACCCCTACTGTCATTCAATAGCCAGGAACATTTCCTTCAACACTTTCCCATAAACATTCTGCTTCTTTTACTAAGGTGTGCTATTAGATTTAGCACGTACTGAATGCTAAGAAGCCCACTTTATTCCTATGGACTTCTTAGCATTTAGCAAGCTCTAATTGTTAGCGCATGCTAAATCCTTTAGTGCACCTTAGTAAAAGAAGCATACAGTCTTTGTCTCCATGCATCCACCACCCTTTTCATGAAGAAGTATGTCCTTAGATTATTCCTGAGACTATCTCTTTTCACATTCATCCAGAGCTTCCGTTCAGTATAAACATTTGCCTCCTGTTCATTTATGGCATGGAGTTATTTAAATATCTCTATTATATCTCCCCTCTCCTGCCTTGAGGTAGAATTTGGATGTACACATGTATACAAATTTGCTGGGGTATTTGTGCAAGTCTAAGAGCAGGTGTAAAAGTATGTGGGAACTTTCTAGAGGGTTTATTTTATAAAGGTAAACATGTACGGAAGCCTCTGTAGAAAAAATATGTGTTATGTGTGTAGTTCCTGCCTATTTAAAATGTCCTTCTTGGTTTCTCTTCTCATTGTACCCAGTGTCAATGGTCTGGAGTTTCAGAATTAAGACTAGAACAACAAAAACAATTTGTGGTTAAAAACACAAAATACATTGAAATGCTTTAAAATAAAGTGTCATATACTGGTAATCATTTATCTCCATCATTTTATACTTGACTGAGGATTCTCTGGGGAAGGAATTTTGTGTACATTTGGAAATTTTCACTGACAGAATAAATGCTTTGAGGAAATACATCAATCAATTTATGGAGAGCTGCTCCCCTAAAAGCTTTCAGTGCTAATAGTATCGGAACCTAGATTAATTGGTCCTACTGAGAGACACTCTTAGTGAGAAGCCTCATCTATGGATGGGGGGAGCAGATAGCTAAAAATGTACACTGTCCTTTCAAGAGAAGACACTATAGCTGAAAATACTACCTCAGCATTACTGGTGACCTTCTTCAGAAATTACTTACGTTAAAGCACTTAAATGATAAAGCAACTAAAGAGCCTTTTGAAGCTGTTAAGAATTAAGATTGATCACAGAACAGTAAAGAAATGATTGTCTTTGATAGTATAGGTTGGTACAGCTAGTATCTATCCAGCTGGCAATGTAGAGGAGTAGCTTAATGGTTAGATCTGTACACCGAGAGCCAGGAAAGGCAAGCTTCAAATTCCACTGACATGCCTTGTGACTATGAGCAAGCCAACTATACCTCCGTTGATGGTTAAATAAGACATGGATATTCAGTGATGCCATCCAAAAAATAAGCAATACTGACTATCTGGGTAGAATTGGTTTTACTGGATAAAATTAAGTCACAAAACAACAAGGCAGTGGGTCTGCCAAATCCAATACGGAAAATAAAACAATGAGGCAGACCTTGTAAAAAAAACAATGTCTTTATTAGTAAATTAAAAGCTCCCAGGTATTCAACCAGTGCAATCATAGCATTTTTTTTGAGACAGTTTTTACAGCCACATCAGCCTGGTTTATTTTGAAGTTTAATATCAGCTGGTGACCCTTTGCCCCGGATGCAACCATTTTTATACTGGCGAAACATGGCCGTGTCAGGCATTTTATGTTGAATACCTGGAAGCTTTTAATCTACTAATAAAGACATAGTTTTTTTTACAAGGTCTGCCTCATTGTTTTATTTTCCATACTGGATAAAATTAAGACAGCTGATTTGTATAAGATAGTGTCAGAAATATCACCTAATTCAGGGATGGGCAACCTGAGTCCTTAAGGGCCGCAACCCAATCAGGTTTTCAGGGTTTCCCCAATTAATGTGCATGAGAGCTATTCACATATAATGAAGGCAGTGCATGCAAATAGATCTCATGCATATTAATTGGGAAAATCCTGAAAACCCAACTGGGTTGTGAATCTCGGGGACCATTGTTGCCCACCTTCCATCCCTGATCTAATCACATTGCTGCCTTTGGGACTTCTGTGTAGATCTCTATATACACATACACAAACATGCTAAACATGTTAAACAGAATTGTGTTCAGTGTCAAATTCCATGGAGTTTACAGAATCTGCTTAAATTTCCATAGATTTTACAGAATCCGCTTAAATTTCTGTGTTTTATTTTTACAGAATACGCTTAACTATTTTGTGTGCCATATATAGAATTCACTTATGTGCAGCCTGTATAAAATTGTACCAGATCAGCGCTTAATATTTTCAGCATCTAGACTAGAGGAGTAGTTAGGTGGGTCACCAGGGGAGCAGCCACTCCCCTGAACAGATTTCTGACAGTTCCGGTGCCTATTTTTAATACGATCTGTCGCATTTAAATTAAGCACCGGCGGCAGTCTGCTCTCGCTCCCCTCCCCCCATGCCCTCAACCTGGCTACACTTCTGGTCCAGACTTTTCTGACCAGGCCACCTGCATTCTGGCCAAGCTCATTTTCTGTAAAGAATAAAAATATTTTATACTCCCAGGCCACAAAAGATCATACCTGTGCTACAGGAGGATTTGGGAAAGGTTACCTGTAGCTTACAATTCCCAAGTCGCCCTCTTCAGAGATGTAACAATAAAAACTATGCATGCTACTGTACACAAGTGATGTTAATGACTGTATTGGTCAGCTGTTCCCCCCCTCCCCCAGCTGCTATTGCTGGGATTTGGCCTGGCCACCACAGAATGAGTAACCAAGCTTTCTAATCAATAGGCTACCTGCTTCCCTGCCAAACTTGGTCTCTTACAAAGTTCCCGGGGGCGTGTTAGAGGCGTGTTGGAGGCATATCGAAGGCGGGATTGGGGCGTGCTTAACAGATGGGCGTCCTCGGTCGATAATGGAAAAAAGAAGGGCACTTGGCCGACTTTACTTGGTCCATTTTTTCCACGACCAAGCCTCAAAAAGGTGCCCAAACTGACCAGATGACCACTGGAGGGAATCAGGGATGACCTCCCCTTACTCCCCCAGTGGTCACCAACCCCCTCCCACCCTAAAAAAATCTTTAAAAATATTTTTTGCCAGCCTCTATGCCAGCCTCCATAGAGGTCCATAGAGCAGTTTCAGTGGGTGCAGTGGGTGCAGTGCACTTCAGCCAGGTGGACCAGGCCCACCCCCCCCCCCCCCACCTGTTACACTTGTGGTGGTAAATATGAGCCCTTCAAAACCCACCCGAAACCCACTGTACCCACTTGTAGGTGCCCCCCTTCAGCCCTTAGGGCTATGGTAGTGTTGTACAGTTGTGGGGAGTGGGGTTTTTTTTTGGGGGGGGGGTTGGGGGGGCTCAGCACCCAAGGTAAGGGAGCTATGCACCTGAGAGCAATTTGTGAAGTCCACTGCAGTGGCCCCTAGGGTGCCCGGTTGGTATCCTGGCATGTCAGGGGGACCAGTGCACTACGAATGCTGGCTCCTCCCACGACCAAAAGGCTTGGATTTGGTGGTTTCTGAGATGGGCATCCTCGGTTTCCATTATCGCCGAAAACTGGGGACGACCATCTCTAAGGTTGACCATCTCAACATTTAGGTCGACCATCTCTAAGCTTGACCTAAATGTTGAGATTTGGGTGTCCCCGATCATATTATCAAAACGAAAGATGGACGCCCATCTTGTTTCGATAATACAGGTTTCCCTGCCCCTTCGCTGGGACATCCTTAGAGATGGGCGCCCTTATAGATGGTTGTCCCCGTTCGATTATGCCACTCCATGTGTTCCAACTTTGGAAATGCACTTGTACAGTTGAGGGGACTTCATTACTGGTTAGACCTTATAGATTGGGAGGCCTCATACCAATGTAACCTCTCTCCAAAAAAACGTTTGCAAGGTCTTATGTGTCAAGACCAGCACCTTAAAAATGGATCTATCCGTACACCAGGAGCCAATGTACTTACACAAGATTTCCCAAATGCTTTCCTTTTTTCTTCTACCTAGAAATAATCTGAGCCACTGCGTTTTTGAACCAGTTGCAATGGGTTTAAAGTTTAAACCAATATAGAGAAGGTTGCAGAAGTCAAGATGATGATCACCAAAGCATCCTCAAAGCTGGTTAATGTGGTTTAACTTATCCATTATGTGAAAAGAAAAATGGTTTGTACATTTTACATGTGTTAGATATATTTATATTTATATCTCTATCTATCTATATAACTGAATCTACAAATGTAAAAAAATTATATTATTCTATTTATGTAAGTGATTGAACATTAAACAGACAACATTATTCCTTGCCCTAAAGACTTCTACAAATAGAAACCTTTAGCCTTTCAATTAATTTTAATAATTCAATACATTAATAATATTTTAGAATATTTTGTAGAACGTAAGCATAGAGATGATTCAAATTAATATTTAATTCTTTTTCACCTTGCTAAAAGGCAGATCATAAATTAAGTTTGTCTAACATGAAAAGTTGAATGAAAATTATTCTTGAAACAGAAACAGGGAAAAACATCAGATTTTATAAAATAATCTTAATACTCTTTTTTTGATACAAATTAAAAGACTTTAAGATTCATTAAGAGATTCTTTTGCTAAGCATGCCCTTATGCGGATGCGTTTCCTGCTCGCTAAGGTCTTTTTTTACCGCAGCACTCAAATGGCTGATTTTCATTCTTTTTCCTTTGATGGCCATGCAATAATGCCACAATTAGCACATGGCCATTTAAAAAGATCACCAAGATAGCACTTACCAACACCTATTTTTTTTAGGTGATAAGTGCTCCTATGGTATTCTTGGGCTAGTTCACAAAAGAAACAAAATGAAAGGGGCCAATATTCAAATGATTTTTCTGGTTAACTTATGAAGTTAAGCAGACAATCATGACCTCTCAAATTCTGGGCCCAGAAACCAACTGAAATCAATGTCTTATCAAGAATGTCAGGGGCTTGGTTATAATTCAGCTTGTGCAAATACTTACACTATCCAGTTAAGGACAGTTGGTCATCTATTCAGTGCACTACTTGTCCTACATCTATGTAGTTAATGTAAAAAAAAAACCTTTTAGCACAGGGACTTAATGTGGGAAATGATACTTCCAGGTCAGGATATGCATATTTTCCCAGTATTTTATAAAAGGATCTGCCAACAAATACACATACAGTGGGGGAAATAAGTATTTGATCCCTTGCTGATTTTGTAAGTTTGCCCACTGACAAAGACATGAGCAGCCCATAATTGAAGGGTAGGTTATTGGTAACAGTGAGAGATAGCACATCACAAATTAAATCCGGAAAATCACATTGTGGAAAGTATATGAATTTATTTGCATTCTGCAGAGGGAAATAAGTATTTGATCCCTCTGGCAAACAAGACCTAATACTTGGTGGCAAAACCCTTGTTGGCAAGCACAGCGGTCAGACGTCTTCTGTAGTTGATGATGAGGTTTGCACACATGTCAGGAGGAATTTTGGTCCACTCCTCTTTGCAGATCATCTCTAAATCATTAAGAGTTCTGGGCTGTCGCTTGGCAACTCGCAGCTTCAGCTCCCTCCATAAGTTTTCAATGGGATTAAGGTCTGGTGACTGGCTAGGCCACTCCATGACCCTAATGTGCTTCTTCCTGAGCCACTCCTTTGTTGCCTTGGCTGTATGTTTTGGGTCATTGTCGTGCTGGAAGACCCAGCCACGACCCATTTTTAAGGCCCTGGCGGAGGGAAGGAGGTTGTCACTCAGAATTGTACGGTACATGGCCCCATCCATTCTCCCATTGATGCGGTGAAGTAGTCCTGTGCCCTTAGCAGAGAAACACCCCCAAAACATAACATTTCCACCTCCATGCTTGACAGTGGGGACGGTGTTCTTTGGGTCATAGGCAGCATTTCTCTTCCTCCAAACACGGCGAGTTGAGTTCATGCCAAAGAGCTCAATTTTTGTCTCATCTGACCACAGCACCTTCTCCCAATCACTCTCGGCATCATCCAGGTGTTCACTGGCAAACTTCAGACGGGCCGTCACATGTGCCTTCCGGAGCAGGGGGACCTTGCGGGCACTGCAGGATTGCAATCCGTTATGTCGTAATGTGTTACCAATGGTTTTCGTGGTGACAGTGGTCCCAGCTGCCTTGAGATCATTGACAAGTTCCCCCCTTGTAGTTGTAGGCTGATTTCTAACCTTCCTCATGATCAAGGATACCCCACGAGGTGAGATTTTGCGTGGAGCCCCAGATCTTTGTCGATTGACAGTCATTTTGTACTTCTTCCATTTTCTTACTATGGCACCAACAGTTGTCTCCTTCTCGCCCAGCGTCTTACTGATGGTTTTGTAGCCCATTCCAGCCTTGTGCAGGTGTATGAACTTGTCCCTGACATCCTTAGACAGCTCCTTGCTCTTGGCCATTTTGTAGAGGTTAGAGTCTGACTGATTCACTGAGTCTGTGGACAGGTGTCTTTCATACAGGTGACCATTGCCGACAGCTGTCTGTCATGCAGGTAACGAGTTGATTTGGAGCATCTACCTGGTCTGTAGGGGCCAGATCTCTTACTGGTTGGTGGGGGATCAAATACTTATTTCCCTCTGCAGAATGCAAATAAATTCATATACTTTCCACAATGTGATTTTCCGGATTTAATTTGTGATGTGCTATCTCTCACTGTTACCAATAACCTACCCTTCAATTATGGGCTGCTCATGTCTTTGTCAGTGGGCAAACTTACAAAATCTGCAAGGGATCAAATACTTATTTCCCCCACTGTATATTTGCTGTCATGTGAAGCAGGAGCATCAGTTTTGTACAATTCTACATAGAAAACAAGACCAGCATAAGTTTTGGCTTTTTTCATGTAGAAGTGCTAGCATTTATATTGAGAGTGGTGATCTTGTAATATAGAAAGCACCAGGCGAAATTTCAGAGAAAAGGAGTAATGATGCTAACAAAAAGCTGAAATGTGCTTACACATTCAATCCTCTTCAAATTACATAATATTGAATGAATACACTGTTTTTCTTTTTTCTTTTTCTTCTTTTTCTTATTTAAAGTGGAGAAACAACCTCAGTAGTCCCTGCGTGGCAGCAGCGTGAAAATGACACCTAATGCCAGCGTATATGTTGACTCCGTTATTATCACTGGTCTAGAAAACTCCACTTGTGTGTAGTAAGGGGCTGTATATGTAATTGAATGAATCCCCTAAGCGTAATATTAGGCAATCATTGAAATAAATAAATAAATAAATAATGTTACTTAGCTTTTGCAAATTTTGCCCAACGGTGCTTACCGTTTCACTCTGCAGTAAGCTTCCTCAGGAGGCCAAGTAACTAACAGCAAATCACCATGCCTTATACAATGACAGGGCTTGACCTGCCTCTCTTTCATGTAATTTATCTGTCACCATCCACCCACCTTTCACCATCAGATGTGTTCTGTACATGTTTCAAGCAGTTAGAATATAAATTATATTTGTATTTTAGATTTAATTAGTCACCTAGCCACATCTCAGCACAATATATATTAAGTAATTGCCTGCAACAGAGGATTTACAACATAAGTGATTCATATATTAATGTGCCTTAACCAGTTAATGAGTGGTAATGTACATTAACTTGTGTTAATGTGATTTTGCACAAGTTAAAATAAGTCACATTATCCTCAATGGAGCCTGTTTACTATCTATGCATTTGACTTGAATTAGCACATCTGTTAACAGGCATAGGTATTGGAATAAGAAAGGGGCACATAGGTCCTAGTTCCACTAAAACTCCTCTGGCTGCCAGCACCATGTGGGTGTTAAAATCAGAGAGCACATCACAGGAAGCAGTTACTCTCTGCTTTCATCTCCTGTACTGTGCTGATGGTCAGAGCTGGCAGAGTGAAGAGGTGAACTCTATACTCTGCAACAGATTTAGAAGTTCCAGGCAGGTAAGAGAAGGAGGCTGATGTTGGGAATGTGTAAAGAAGCTGGGAGTTAGGGCTGACCAAGAGGCAGGTAGTAGATGAGAGCTGGGGTTTGGAGGTAGATCTGATAGAGAAGCTGGGGTTAGGGCTGGAGAAGTGGTATAGCTATGGGTGGGCCCAGATGGGCAGGGGCCCATCAAATTTGGGCACAGGCCTAGCCAACAGTGGTATACTCTTGCTGCAGCTGGTGGGGACCCTAAACCCCACGAGCTGAAGACCTCCTTAAAAGCACCTGGAAATCTCTCCCGCACAGCATAGCAGCTGTTTACAACTTTCCTGTATTGCCTGACACCAGCACTTGGCATATGCTCAGTTTTTGTGCATGTGTAAAAACTGAATATGCACTGGGTACCAGCATTGGGCAGCAAAGTTGCCAGTAACTGCCAAACTCTGCTGGAAGGAGTTCTGGGTGCCTTCAAGGAGGTCTTCAGCTGGTGAACTAGAGGATCCCTTCTAGCTCAGGTATTTAATATTTTGAGTTGAGTTGGGGGCAGGTTATGGAGAGGACATTGTGCCCACCCAATTTGCTGGTAGGTCCATCCCAAATTTGAGGCCTGGATATCCCACTGGGCTAGAGGCTGATAGAAGGCTTGAGATACAAAAGGGGGCTGATGCTGACAGATGGTAGGGGGTCACAGAAATGGGCTGATGCTGGGGGCAGGAAGCAGAAGGAGTCAAAGGCCTAACATGGGGGTCTGAGAATAAGAGAAATAACAGGAGTTAAGGGATGGGGTGGGAGAAGGGATCTTACGATGAGCTTGGGAGAAGGGGGATAATTAATATAGGTTAGTAAAAGATGCCTTAAGTTACTTACCTGAGGTAATAGAGGGTGAAATGGATTGCCAGTCACAAGGAGCATTAATGGTGAAGTAGAACATGAGCCCTGATTTCCAGTACCCTGCTGTAAACACTAAGCTGCTTCTCTACTCTTAGGTAGTATAATGTTTGCATTGAAAATGAAAAGTCAGCATTTCAATGTATTTGCACATATGTGCTTTAACACAGATAACGACAAAGTGGTCAATTTAGAGACTGATAGACCAATTAAAAATACAGTAAAACTTAATATATGACATTCTTGACATTTACAGCGAGCATACATAGAAAAGTGTATGCTTCGTCCTTCCAGCGGCATATGTAAATTAATGACAGCTCTGAATGTGTTAGCATCACTCTAATCCATCACACTGAGAATTTGTAGCAGTTTTCTAAGTCTTGGTTAGAATCTATTTTTAAAATTTGCCAATACTCAGCATAAACCATGATGGAGGTTGTCCAAAGTCAAGATTTAATAATGAAAATGTGCTGAGAATATGTCTGTGAACTTCCAAAGTTAAATTTAAGAAGTAAGCACTCCTATGAAATGAAAATAGGACTAAATGTTACATAGACAGCACTTGTGTTCTGTGTTAGCCATACCTATGACTGGAGGCAGTGATGGGACAGCCAAGGAAAAGATCAGAGACAAATATTTGGTGTCAAAATGAAGAAGTGAAGATGTATTTACAATATTTTCCAAGTTCAATCAGAAGTCACTTAAGGGAACCTGGTCTTTTACACAATGCAATAATGAAAACCACCAACTTATTTCCAACAGGATTCTAATGAAACTACTGCTGAGCTTAATCTAATAGACTAGCAGTTCTTCCAATTTGCCAATGTGCATTGGACTCATATAAGACATTGTTCTAGAAAGAAGAGAAACATATAAATAGTACACTAGTACATTAATTTTCTTAACAGCATTCATTTATTTATATTATTTACTACCCCGTACAATCCTGAAAGTTCTTGGCGGCTTATGACATAAAATTAAACAAAATTAACCTTAGTTAAATATCAAGTAATAACTTTCCAAAATAAATAAATAGGGGTTACTAAACATTACATTACATTACAGTAGCACCTTATGGCTACATTTATTAAAGTATGATAATGCCATTAATATGTGTTAGTTTCCTGTAGGTCCCATTTTATACAATGTGACTTTTTTGTACTAATAGTGAACATTAACAGCATTAACTTGTGTTAAACCACAGTACTGCACTTTAGTAAATCTAGCCCTTAGCCATAGCAGTAAATTATAATACAATGTTTTCTGCAGAAAGCAGGCCCAGTTTTTTTGAGTTCTGCTTCTTTGAGGAAGATTTCTACTATCTGACAACCCATCCCAATCCTTAATTGATTGTGATAAAGTCACCTCCAGGATAGTTGGGTTAAGGCAGTTTCAGTCTGAACTACAAGTCCCAGAAGGCATTGCAGGCAAGGAGCCAGAGGGGGAGATGAAGAACCCGGACTGGACTCCTAGCTGCAATCAAGGAAGACATGGGTGTAGGCTGGCAGGTGGTGTATAGTGGCTGCCACTAGGCGGAAAGAGAGTTAGGAAACCCTGTGGGCAGGAGCTCATCATTGGTCTCATTAGTCTAATGCTTAACTCAGCTGGTTTGGGTGTGGGGAAGCTAATGAAAGGAGAATGATTGGTTGTGGTAGCTGAAGCCAGGGATTGATTAGGCAGGTGGGAAGGAGTCCCAGCAGTGGAGCTCAGTTCAGTTCAAGAGAGAGAGAGAGAGAGAGAGAGAGAGAGAGAGAGAGAAGCAGAAGGAGAGAAGGAGTTGCAGGCTGAAAACCCTTGGGCAGGGAGGTCCTTAAAGTATTTGCAGGCTGAAATTCCTTGGCTGAGAGGAAGTCCCAAAAGTATTGAATTCACTGTGAAGCTGATGCAGGGGAAAACCCTTCGGTAGAAGGAGTCCCTAAAATATTGAACTCTCCTGAAGGTAAAGAGGATAGAAGGTAGAAACTGCTGCTTGGTGACTGAACTGTGATGATGAACTGAAAGAGCTGTTTGTCTTGGGAATTGAATTACTGTTTATTGTGCACTGGATAAAGAGCCCAGACTGAAGCCTGTAAGCCTGTATTGAATCCAGGTATGTGCTCTGCTGCTGTTGGAACTGTGTACTAGAAACCTGCATGGAATAAAAGTCCTTAAGATTGAAGTTACTGGTGGACATCTATTTCTTCATTGTACCGGGAGCCTGTGGCTGGAGGAGATTGTTCTATCCTTGGCTGCACAAGAGAGGTACCTGGTTACATGATATTTACAAGTTTGTTCAGCTATTCCCAAGGCTTTGGCCTTGTTCACCATGGGGCCTTTTTATAAAGCATTGGTAAGCCCAACGCAGGCTTATTACATGCTATCCTGGAACTACTACCGACCCAATGTGGCCGCCGGTGATAGCTCTGGCTTACGCATGTGCCATGTCTGATGCAATGGCAAACATTTTTTTTTAAATTGACTAGCATGGTGCTAATCCAGTGGTAATTGGGCATCATCGCGTGCTGCCCGGTTACTGCAAGAGCCCTTACCGCCACCTCTAATGGTGATGGCAAGTGCTTCTCCCCCGCTTGGCCATGCAGTAAGAATAATCTTACTGCATGGCTATTTTTTTTAGAGGCTTTATACCTGCTGCAGTAAAAAGGGCCCTGGCATGGGAAAAAATGGCCCCTCCGCTACCTCAAGACCATTTTATCTGCAGCTTAGTAAAAAGGCCCCATATGACTAGCATTCATTCTGTACTCACATGTTTTAAGGACTCTGCTATAATATGACCTATACAATTACAAAAATATGAATATACTCATTATTTTCATGATACACATGAGTGCCCCAACTTGGCTAAAACCAAGGGGGCACCATAACATTGCCATGTCTAGCACCTTAAGGATTAGGATGAGACAGTGCATAGAAGTGTGGGGGGGGGGGGGGGGGGGAGGTTGAGGAGGCAGAACAGAGGAAATAGGTCAAGGAATACTGTTGGTTTAGTGGAAGTAGATGGATTTAGTTAGTAACACAGGTGAATGGGGGAAGAAGATGAGAAGCTGATTGGAGGCTAGGTTGAAACTTTAGCTCCAATCAGTTTAGAGGGAAAGGTTCTCAGGCTGAGTGAGTTTGGGTGGGAAGGAGTTTTTTTTCAGAGTGGGAGCCTGAATGGAAGGAAGGTGCCACTCGTCTATGCACCCACAGGGGAGTGGGTTGGTAGGCGGTAGTTATTTTGATTTGGGTGGGGTTTGGAGTATTGATCATGTGTGTAATGTTAACAAGTGAAGGGTTACTGCTGGGATGGAGACTGCAAAGAGTAAGGAAATGGTTTATGTGCAGCATCACCATGGCCTGAGGGGTGGTGGGAACAAGTCAAAGTCTTGGGTCACACAGATCCTGACAGGGAGTTTCAAATTATTAACCAAATATTAATTGTTAGTTTGATACCAATAACTAATGTCTAGCACACCTTTGTAAAAGACTCCCCACACTTAAATAAGAAAAATTATTACTTCACAAAAAAGGCAAGATCTGCATCATGTTCACTAAATAATTGGTTTCAACAAGAATAATCAGGACTAAAAATTAAATCAACAGTGTACTCAGCAATATTCATGGGAGTTTGTATCATCTTCTTGTAACCCATAGAATTAATAAAAATAGAAGCCTTCACAGAGGTAACATCATCTACATGACAGCTAAAATCCTCTAAAATCAATAGGTAACTGACCTCTACTATCACAGTGGATAAAAAAAAATCAAACAGTTCACTCAAAATTCTCTCCACATAAAGTGGAGGACAACATACTACACAAAGCCTAAAAGTATTTTTTTAAGGCCTGCAACATCACACACTTGCAGTCCTCCAGTTCTAAACTGACCCCTAAATATTACTGCTACTACTCTGCCTATTTCCCCCATTCTAATGAACTATCAAAAAACTCATACTGCAAAAATTGCATCTGGATCCTTGCCTAATTGTCTCTTTCAATCTGAGAATATCTGTCTTTATCATCTTATACCACATTGCTATTCACAGATCTTATATTTAAAATTCTCAAATGTTTACTATTGGAAATACCAATTTTAAATTTTCCGGTCATATCGTACCTTAGGAGTTGAAGTGGATAGTCAACTTACCATGATTAATCAAGTACATGGGGGGCCCTTTTACTAAGCCGCGTAAGCATCTACACATGCCCAATGAGTTCCCAACTACCGCATGGCTCTTGTGGTAATTTCATTTTTGGCGTGTGTCCGATACAAGAGGTGAATTAATGCTCTTCTACCACTGCAATGCACAGGGTGTTGTTTTTTCTTGGGAAGGACCTTGTGTGACCCCCTAGAAATTTGCTTGTAAACATATTAAATTGAATGGCCCGACTTGTTAAGAATACTTTTTAATTTGTATTTTAAAAAAGTAGTTTTAAGAGCTGCACTTTGTTACCTTTACTTGAGTTTTTTTTTAATAAGCCTTTATACTTTTACTTCACTACTTTTGAAGTCAGTACTTTTACTTGTTACTTATGTACTTTTAAAAAATAACAAACCCATCTCTGGCCATAGTTTACCTAAGTCTGCTATGCCACTGCCTGCTTTCTTCTCTCTGCACAGCCCAGCTTCCCTTGCATGAGCCTTTACTCCAGCTACATACCTGGGGAAACCAACTCTCTCTCTGGCTCCCACCTTTGTCATCAGGGTCTCTCAATCAATCAGAAAGCTGTCTCTGGGCTCTGTTTTGTGCAACTCAAACATCCGGAGAATTCTCTCCATGAGCATGTACCTATGCGCTGCTCATACATGCGCTGAGAACTCAAGCCCCACGTTAACGCGGTATCCATGGCACGGATAAGTGTCATGGCACAAACACCCCTAATGTGGCTTTCCTGTCACATTCCACAGCCTTCATCAGCCCTTGACCAACCTCATTCTCGTCCCTGCCAGTGCCACCTGATACTGGAGCCGACACCCATGTACCCCCCCGGGCCCCTCTCCTGCATTGCTCCAAAACACTTCTGGTTCACAGATGACCATGGCTCACAGATGACCCACCCCCATCCTCCCACCCTGTCAGACTGTCATAGTAATGCTTGAATGTTTTCACTTATATACACTGTCAGCTAGCACATTTGCTTATTTCCGATCTGACGAAGAAGGGCAACCTTCGAAAGCTAATCAAGAAATGTATTAAGTTATGTCCAATAAAAAAGATATCATCTTATTTTCTTTTCCATGTTTTATTTTGTTTGATTTCTATTGATAACCTTAAGAGTGGACTAACACGGCTACCACACTCCTCTACTTCAAGAAATAGAATGAGCTTTTGATTGTTTTAGAGATAAAAGAAGTAAAAGTTCATTTCTCTTCCCAACTGACCCCTGAGGAAGCATTAGCACATGGCAGCCGCTAGCATGGCTTAGTAAATAGGGGGGATAGTTTTTTGAAATGCCCACAACTCACCCATTCCATGCCATGGTCATGCCACCCTTTTTGACTTTGTGCATTAAAATTTATATGCACCACGTTATAGAATATGACTAGAAAGTTGTGTGTGTAAATTCTAATTAAAGCCAATTAGTGTTAAGAACAAATTATTGATGCTGGTTAGCTTCTTAATCAATTAGGTTATGTGTACAATTTGTTCATGTGGCCAAATTAGCACTCACAACTTAAGGCACCATATATAGAATTTGGGGGAATGTGCAGTTCATGCTCATTCTCCACTCATAATCTGCCCTGTTCCCACTCTCTAAAACAGCATGCAGTTAATGCACAAATTAACACACGCTAGCCCTTGAATTCTATAAAAGTCACTAAAAATTGCACGTGCAAATTTGGGTACACGCCCAATCTGAACTAACAATTTAATTGAATAATGAGCCAATTAGTAATGAGATTTTAACAGGCAATTATTGGTACTAATTGGTTTTAATTAAAATTTACATGTGTAAATTTTCAGCATGGGTCCAAATAGGGGGCGTGGGGCCATGGGAGGGTCATGGGCAGTTTGGGGCATTCTTTTAATTGATGTTCATTGTTATGATCATGCCTAAATATAGTCGTGGTTCCCGGCACTAAGCACTATGCTATAAATGGCACCTAAATGCCATTTATAGAATAATGCTAAGTGCTGTTTTTTTCGGCAATGATTTTTTAGGCACCATTTATTGAATTTAGTCCTGTCATGACAGCATGGTAACATTACCACACTCATGCAGCAATAATTAGTGCATTCTAATTTTCATGTAAACTTTGGCGCAAGGGCCTTTAGGAAATGCGATTAAGAATCTGACTCACAAAGGATTTCTTTTTTTCTCGGATATAAAACAGGAAAAACACCCTATTTAATCAGGCCATAGACAAGTACATACTTTTAACTAATGTGCAAATAATTTGATTAATTTTTATTCTCTTGATTTGTTTCTCTCCTCTGGGTGTCTTGGCTCTTCTGCATACTGTTTCAGAAGTTGGTGAGCTGTCTGTTTTTACAATGCAGCTGGCGGTTATTATTTTCAAATGATTAACTAAGCAATGAAACATGCAGATAGAATTTCATTGAAATCAAAAAGAGGTAAATAAGTTTGATCAAATTTAGAAGAGAAGAGCTCAAATTAATTACACAAGGGGCCTCAGAATTCATTAGGCATTTCTGCTTTCTGTTGTCAGGTGGTACTAGTTTTATAGGATTAAATCTTATCAAATGCTCTCTACCGAAACTCTTCGAGGTTAATATTCAATGGGATATATTAGGTTAAATTTAACTGTATGGTTAATTTTACTGTAGATATTTATTTAACCTATCTGGTTAAGTCAGATCACAGAATATGGGGGCCTAATGTTAACCAAATAAGTTATCCAACCTTCTAGTAATTCCTTCCTTTTCACAAATCCATTCACATCTTGCTTGTTCCTACTGCTTTAGTGTTGTCATTTCTTTCCTATGGAATTCCCTACCCCTTGATCTTCATTCTCTATTATCATTTATTAAATTTAAATCTTTACTTAAAACACCTCTTTGTAAAACAACATTCCCATCCATCCAGTCCAGTATTTGTCCCTGATTCATTCTGCTTATCTCACTGCAGCATCAACTATCTAGTCTTGTCTCCTTTGCACTCCATCCCCTCCTTCTGTATATTCTTATTCTTATTATTTTGCTTTAATTAATTGGTTTATTGTAATACGCGCATGGAATAAAAAGAAAGACGAACACACACTGAATGCCTGGAAATCACTCAGGAGGAAATACAAATATACCATCAAACAAGCTAAAAGACTACACTATAAAACAATGATTGGACCAAACTACAAAGACACACACAAACTCTTCTACCTTGTAAACAAACTGCTAGACACCACACCAGTAACAAACAATAGCAAAGATACACCAGGAGTCGATGACCTCGCAAAATACTTCAAGGAAAAAATCATACAACTACGTTTCAAAATACCCACCAGCTCTACTGAATATACAACACTCCTAAATTGTATAGACCCAGAAGACGGAATATACCCAGCAGACAGGATCTGGACCGAATTCGAACCACTATCAGAAGACCTCATCTCTAAAACGCTCAAAAGATTTGCCAAATCCCAATGCAAACTAGATGTCTGCCCAAACAACCTAATGAAATCAGCCCCTCAACAATTCATAATAGATCTCACTAACCATATGAACTTCATGCTACAAAATGGACTTTTCCCAAAAGAAAAAGGAAACATTTTACTCACCCCAATACCCAAAGATACAAAGAAAAACGCAAGCGAAATAACTAATTACAGACCAGTAGCATCAATACCATTAACAACCAAAATAACCGAAGGGGTGGTTACCAAACAACTTACAAACTACCTCAACAAGTTCTCTATACTACATGATTCCCAATCAGGATTCCGGTCAAATCATAGCACAGAAACAGTGTTAATTACCCTAATGACCAAATTTAAACAAATGATTGCAACCGGCACCAATATACTCATCTTACAATTTGACATGTCAAGTGCCTTTGATATGGTAGACCACGAAATCCTACTACACATCCTTGAATACTTTGGAATCGGAGGCAATGTTCTAAACTGGTTCAAGGGGTTCTTAACCTCACGCTCATATCAAGTCACATCAAACTCAAATACGTCTGCTGCATGGACACCTGACAGTGGAGTACCGCAAGGATCCCCCCTCTCACCAACCATTTTCAATCTACTGATGACCCCCCCTGGCAAAACTTCTATCAATTCATAACCTTAATCCATATATATATGCCGATGATGTAACGGTATATATTCCATTCAAAAAAGACATCAATGAAATCTCTAATGAAATCAACCAAAGTCTACACATCATGAACACCTGGGCAGATGCATTCCGACTGAAACTGAACGCAGAAAAAACTCAATGCCTCATACTAACCTCCCAATACAACACGAAGACATTTATCGCCATTAACACACCTAAACTAACTTTGCCAATCTCAGAAACTTTAAAAATCCTTAGAGTCACTATTGACCGCCACCTAACACTCGAAACTCATGCGAACAACACAACAAAAAAATTGTTCTACTCCATGTGGAAACTGAAGAGAATTAGATCATTCTTTCCAAGATCTGTCTTCCGCAGTCTAGTGCAGTCACTCGTACTCAGTCATCTGGACTATTGCAACTCAATATACGCAGGATGCAAAGATCAAATACTGAGGAAACTTCAAACATCCCAGAATACAGCAGCCAGACTCATCTTCGGAAAACCAAAATACGAAAGTGCAAAACCCTTACGGGAGAAACTACACTGGCTACCACTCAAGGAACGCATCACTTTTAAAGTATGCACCTTAGTCCACAAAATCATTCACGGCGAAGCCCCTGCATATATGTCTGACTTAATAGACCTGCCACCCAGAAACGCTAAAAGATCGTCCCGAACCTTCCTCAATCTCCATTTCCCTAAGTGCAAAGGCATAAAATACAAAGCACTGCACGGATCGACCTTTGCATACAGGAGCACACAACTCTGGAATACACTACCACGCAACTTGAAAACGATCTACGAACTGACCGACTTCCGCAAATCACTGAAGACTTATCTCTTCGAGAAAATCTACGGCGAGGATCAAAACACATGAAACCCATACAATTTAATAAATACGCACCTACACACTCTCTCTTGAAGTCTCCTCTCCCGCACTCCAACCAATCCTAAAACCCCACCCACAGATAAAATTATTAGACCTTCATGTCCCCCAATACTGTTTTGTCCCCCTTTCAACTTGCCACTGTTTTATTCCGCTGTTCTATTCCCGAATGACATCCCGAATTACTCTGTCTTTTACAATTCTTCCTAATGTAACCTATAAGCGCACTGCAACCAACTGTACTCCCACATACTCCGCTGTTCTATCCCCAAATGATACCCTGTATTTACTTTGTTTTCGATAACTTTTCACAATGTAACTCAGAATTGTACTGCAACCAATTGCAATTCCATCATTCACAATGTATTGTAAGCCACACTGAGCCCGCAAATAGGTGGGAAAATGTGGGATACAAATGCAAATAAATAAATAAATATAAATAAATAAATTATAGTTTGATTATTTGAATGTAACTTAGGTCTCCTATTGTAGTCTGGATCAACTCCAGCATTATCTGGAATGTGTTGGGAAAGAAAGTAATGATTTTGAGTGACATTAGCGGGATAATCTTGCAATAATCAGTAGCTGGCTCCTACTGAATATGGGGCACAAATGAATTTAGCATTATTTGTCATAAAACCTTTTTTTTTAAATACAGGGGTGGATATTCAGCCAGTGCCGGTCAACTTTATACCCAGATATTCAATGCTGAGCCATATCTTGGCAATTTTTACTACTGTCATGCTGTTAACAAAATTGTAAGTTTTATGTTAAATTATTCCTATTGTATATTGCCTTGGGTAAATCTCTTCATAAAGATGGTTAATAAATCCCAATAAATTAGTAAATATAGGTGATGGTCAGGGCCATAGCAAGCTATGTGCAGGAGGTACGGCTAAGGGTACAAGAGAGGTGAGGGCACTAAAATTATGCCCTGTCCATTGCTTCCCCTGCTTGGCCGTGACATAATGGGCAAGGCAGGAGTGCTAGCTGGCTTTCTGCACAGAGGAGGTCTTTCACTAAAGCTTAGCTCAAGTTTTCTGAAGCAGGGCCCATAGGAATAAAATGGGCCCTCCTGCAGATAACTCGAGCTAAGCTTTAGTAAAAGACCCCCAGAGTGCTTTTCTAGCTTGGAACACTTCTAGTAATAGGGCTAAACCTTTGAGCAGTGTGGTCACCTTGCTGGAGCTATTTATTTACTTTAGTTTAGAACTGAACAGTAAGTAGGAAAAAAAATCTACTCTTTTCGAAGTGCCATGTACTTACTAGCATTGTTCCCTCTAAGCTGAGTGGGAGTTCTCCAACTGCACTGCTGCCAGTGGGGGGTGATGCTTCAATATTGTGTTTTCAATTGCTAGGTACAAACAGATTCCCTGGAGTCCTGCAGAGCTTGCCTGTCCCTCACTATTGGAAATGTAATAGTAAAACAGCACCCCCTGCTGGCAGGACTGTAGATGGAAGACTTCCGCTCAGCTAAGAGTGAACAATGCTTCCTAGTTACCCAGAATGGTCAAATTGGAAACAAGATGCTGTTTTTCAAAATCATTCTGTTCCTTAATCTAGATGAGGCAATCTAAGATACTGTGGAAAGATATAAAAGAACTTCAATTCTTCAGATTCCTATGATGACTTTCAAGAGTTCATCAAAATGTATCTCTGAGAACCAACTAAGTCAGTAAGCATGCAAGATTAATAGGGGGGGGGGGGGGATGGGGCTTGATATACCGCCTTTATGTGGGTTCTTTTTGTAACTACATTCAAAGCGGTTTACATAATATATACAGGTACTTATTTGTACCTGGAGCAATGGAGGGTTACGTGACTTGCCCAGAGTCACAAGGACTGCAGTTGGAATCGAACCTACTGCACTAACCACTAGGCTACTCCTCCACTGCACACATAATGAAATAATATCTTAAAAAAAAAAACAATATAGCATCAACGAAAATTTAAACATATTACAATAAGCTCTTTTGGTTCCTGCTGATTTTGTTTAAAAAATGTATGGATTTCTACCATCTCAGCAATTCATAAATGTTATTAAAAATAAATGACAGGTCTGATTTAAATTAAATGTCAGGTGGTTGATGGGTTTCATAGTACTTTTTAAAAATTTAATGACCTCCACTTATTTTGTAATAAAAGCATGCAAAATAAAGAATAGTAGAATGCATAAATAATAGAACCACTGATGTAAATTATGAGGGTTAAGGTAAACATTTGTTATGGCATATACTATAAAGCTGAAACATCCCCTAATTCAGCCATTTGTTACTGACCATTTATTTATCATAGTATAACTCAACACAAACATTTTTATGTTGTAACTCACGCTAAAAATGTGTTTGTGTGTGTATGAATACAACTATAATAAGGTACATACTAAAATGCAGTTACTACACATTAATGTTCAAAATAAATGCACGGTAATTGCAAAACCTCAGCATTCATTCCTGGGGACACGACAAGCATCTACTCATACCAGTTAATGCAGAAACAATACACGTCAATGTAAATTCCATAAGTGGCACCTAAAAATCAGCGCTGATAATGTTACTTGCTGAGCGCTATTTTATAAAGGGTACTCATCCTTTATAGAATAGCGCTTAGGGCAGTGGTTCCCAAACCTGGTCCTGAAGGCACCCCAGCCAGTCAGCTTTACAGGATATCCACAATAAATATGCATGGAGAGATATGCATGCAGTGGAGGTAGAACATGCAAATATCTCTCATTGCGCACTATCCTGAGATCTACATGCAAATAGTTTAGCTAATGAGTCTTTAACAATCAATAATTAGGGCCTTTGATAATAAACAGCACTGGCGTCCCTGATGAAGAGTTCTTGAAACAGGAATTTCTGTGGGACATGGAATCTTCAGGAAATAGCGACTAAATTCAGATGTCAGCTCCTGTCAGCCTTTATTCCTCCAGTGCACAATTTTTTTTGCCACGATTATTCAGTAATTGAAGTATTAGTACATGTGGGGCAGATGTTTTTCCTCCCCCATTTATCAGGTCCATCCGTTTACACGGGCATCTACCAAGAAATTTGTATTAAATTTGGTTTATTGGATTTACTCTAAGTTTTTCAATGGTGCATTCACATATAAAATGGAGGTCACACTTATTGAGAGTAAAAACATGATGTATAGAGCTTGTTAGTGAGCCGTTTCTGTGGCTATACTTACTGAAACAGAAGCTCGGCTGTGGGAACAGTCTATACCGAACTCTCTGTGTGCCTCCTCACAAATTATTTATTATTCAGCATCCTAAGTTTTCTTTGGTAGATGCCCTTGTAACATTTTAGGAATTGACTTTTTTTGTTATAAACAATCAATTATTGACATTAATTGGCTGTAATTTGGATTTGCAGCCCAAAAGAGAATGTGGCTATGGTAGGGGTATGGGTTACTGCATAAAAATAGGACAGAATTTTATGTTGTCTCATTTATATGGTAGACATGGCCAGTTAGTAGGGATTCTATATATGGCACCTGTAATCCGTTGGGTTGGTCGTGAGCCCTTGGGCCCTGGCCGAGGCCAAGGGGAGACCGACCCACCACCACACACCCCAGCTATCCAATACCCCTAAGCTACCCCTCCCCGCAGTCCCTCAGGAAGAAGGGAAATAGGCATAAAGGCGGGCCTCGCGGCCGAACCGGAACCCACGCACACAGAGCCACTCGTGAGAGGACACGGCTGAACTGGAACCCCCCAGGCCCCAAGATGCCAGACATGCGCTGAACACCAGCAATAGGGCAGAGGGAGAAAGGGTTAAGCTTGTAGAGCCAGCAGAGAAAGAGTTCCATAAATCAACAAACAATCAGAGAGAACGCTTCCCTTCCCCGGGAGCAGGGCCGATAGAACAAACACACTGGCAGAGGCAGGAACACCATACACACAGTACACAAAGAGTTAAACTCACTGAGCCAGCAGGCCGGGACACTGGGAAGAGAAATCCTTAAAACAAACAAACAAAGGAGAACGCTCTCACTCAGCCCAGAGCCCCGGAGGCTGAGCAATGCCTCTGATTACAGAGCTATGCACACACACACACAGCAGCAGCTAACCCAGAGGGAAGGAAAAGAATACTCTAACACAACACAGATCCCTGTCAGAACCTACAGCACGTTCTGAGAGAAAACTATCAGGCTTTCCAGTTACCACCAAGCGTAAGTAACACAAAAGCAGAGAAACTCTTCAGCTGCAGGCTAAAGTACTATCCCCTGACGTCAGCACAACCCCTGGCAGCCAAGCAGAAGAGACATCCCCCTCCCCCTCAACCAAACCGGCAGAATCATAACATCACCCCCCCCCCCTTCAAGGGCCCCCCCTACCCCGTGCACGAGGTTTAGGTTTGTGAGGGAAAAGGCGATGGAACCGTCTGACTAAGACCGGCGCGTGGACATGAGTAGCGTCCTCCCAGGAGTTATCTGCCGGTACATATCCCTTCCACACAATGAGATACTGGAGATGTCCCCGGAAGCGCCTTGCATCCAAGACATCCCGGACTTCGTATTCCCCCTGGGAGGCTGAGATGGCTGGACTAGCAGGCAACGCGGGCAAAGCCCCTTTTCTCAGAATCACAGGCTTCAGCAAGGACACATGAAAGGTGTTATGTACCCGTAATGTAGGTGGTAACTTTAGCTGATAACAGACCCAATTCACTTGCCTCACAATGGGATACGGGCCCACAAATCGAGGTGCAAAGCAGGAGGAGGGGATCTTCAGACGAAGATTACGCGTGGACAACCACATCAACTTGCCAGGCTGGAAGCGCGGTTCAACTCTGCGAGACCGATCCGCTTGGCGTTTCATACGAGCGGAGGTCACTCGCAGCGCTTTCCGAACTGACGACCAAATTTCTTGGAGTGAAGTCACCGTATTGGCCGCTGCCGGGACATCCGAGTTGGTTTTCAAGGGGGCTGGTATCCGCGGATGTCGTCCATATACGATGTAAAAGGGCGAAGCACCCGTGGCCGAGCTCAGTCGGTTGTTATGAGCGAATTCTGCCCAAGGCAGCAGCTGACTCCAGTCATTGTGGTGCTCATTGACATACATCTGCAGGAACTGCTTCAAGCATTGGTTCACTCGTTCTGTTTGGCCATTGGATTGTGGGTGATATCCCGACGAAAAGTTCAGCTTTACTTCAAGGGCCCGATTCAGGGCTCTCCAGAACTTTGAGACAAACTGTACTCCTCGATCGGAGGTAATAGATTCTGGCAGACCATGGAGATGAAAAATAGCGCTGATGAAATACTGTGCCAGCTTCACCGCCGAAGGAAGGGTAGGCATGGGTATGAAATGGGCCATTTTAGAAAACCGGTCCACCACTACCCAGACAACTGTGTGCCCTTCAGAGTTGGGCAGATCCGTAACAAAGTCCATGGCAATGTGGGTCCACGGTCTCTCAGGTACCGGTAAAGGCATCAGCAACCCCTGGGGTCTCCGACGGTCAGCTTTATGCTGGGTGCACTCAGGACACGCAGCCACGAACTCCTGCACATCCCGATCAAGTGAAGGCCACCAATACTGCTGGGAGGTGAACTGCTTGGTTTCCAGGATCCCGGGATGTCCTGCCATTCGAGAGGCATGCCCCCATTGGAGTGTTTTTTATCTCAGCCGGGGTGGCACAAAGGTCATACCTGCAGGTACTGCTATTGTCATCGAGGGCACAATGACATCGGGTTTAATTACATACTGCAGGGGTTCTTCCTCCAGGTCAGCCTCCATGGACCTGGAGAGGGCGTCTGCCTTGATGTTCTTCTCTGCTGGATGATAAGTCAGAATGAAATAAAAGCGGGAGAAGAATAGTGCCCACCGGGCCTGGCGAGGATTCAGCCTTCTCGCTTCTCGTAAATAAGTCAGGTTTTTATGGTCCGTGAACACCGTGAAGGGCTCCTGCGCCCCTTCCAGCAGATGACGCCATTCTTCCAGGGCCAATTTAATGGCTAATAGCTCCTGATCCCCGATGGCATAATTCTTCTCGGCAGGGGTATACTTTTTAGAGAAGAATGCACATGGGAGAAGTTTCCCACTGGGGTGGGCCTGGGACAGCACTGCTCCTACGCCAACCGATGATGCGTCCACTTCCACGAAAAATTTATTTGTCGGGTTGGGATGGTACAACACTGGAGCTCCAACAAGTGCCTGTTTCAGATTCTCAAAGGCCTGACATGCCTCAGGCGACCAGTTGCAGGCGTCAGCGTTCTTCTTAGTCAAGGCAGTAAGAGGGGCAGTCAGGGACGAGTAATTCCAAATAAACTGCCTATAGCGTTCTCTCTGATTGTTTGTTGATTTATGGAACTCTCTCTCTGCTGGCTCTACAAGCTTAACCCTTTGTGTTCTGTTTGCCTCTGTCTACAGTGGGTTTGAGGCAAAGGCTTTCTGCCTTCCTTTTGTGTCTGGTTCCTCTGGCCTCTGGTTGGGGCTTCCTACCCTGGTGGGGGGGGGGGTTGCCGTGTTAGTTCCCCTGTCCTGCGCTAGTCCCCTGGGTGGGTGTGGCCCGCTCTGGTCCTTTGTTTCTCCCTCTGCCCTATTGCTGGTGTTCAGCGCGTGTCTGGCATCTTGGGGCCTGGGGGGCCCTCTGGGTTCTTTCACCCCTCCCTGTGTGTGATTGGGTTCCAGTTCAGCCGTCTGGATTTCCTTCATTAACACAAGTAGCATGACCAAGGGAGAAAATAACATTGTCATTACAAAGGTATTCTAGTGTTTTCAGCGCATTCTAAAAATTAACTGGCACTAAACTCTGAGATGTCCATAATATTCCTATGGGCATCTGAGCATTTAGCACATGCTGATTTTTAGCATGCACTAAAAACACTAGTGCACCTTTGTAAAAGGGGCACATAACCTTGTGCTGAGAGTGCCCTACACTTTTTCCCTTCACATCCTGTTGTGCCCACACTTGCACTGCCAGTAGCTCAATCAACAGAGCAAAAGGTAGTGGGGATAGGGGGCAAATTTGCCTGGTGCCCCTTTCTAATCAAAAGGTCTCAGAGTATTCCCTGTTAACTCTAATCCATGGCTATGATTGGTTATACAAAGCTTTAACCCAGGTCAAAAAATTACCCCCTAGCCCCACCTGTCGGAGCTCTTAAAAAAGGAGCCCCCACTCAACCCTGACAAATGCCTTTTCAGTGTCCACTATCTCTCCACTCTGTGATTCTATAGCAAATTTAGCACCTTGTCTATGTTACTGCTCACTTGTCTTCTTGGTAGAAAACTAGATTGGTTTATGTGAATAAATTTACCAATAACTCCTCTGAAGCTGAGTCACTAAATTTTTTGCCAGAGGTTTATCACCCTGATTAATTAATAAAATTGGTCATTATGAACCACATAATTTTTTCTCCAGCTTTGGAATTACTGTTATTTGGCTGTCATCACTGATTCATGCAGCTCTTCATTATGCAATATTGAATAGCTCATCTAACCGGTCCGTCAGTTACCCCTCCATATTTTTTTATTAAAAAAAGGCCACAAGTCCATCTAAGCCCAGGTTGTAAGTAACCATTGCATGTGCAAATGAATAAAAAGGTGCCCTTTATATGCATTCTTGCTGTCTCCAAATAGTTCCATATAGAATTTTCTCCTTTGTGCTGTACTTAGAGCCAAAAATGCCTTTCAGGCTTATTTTCGAAAGAGAAGGGCGCCCATCTTTTGACACAAATCGGGAGATGGGCGTCCTTCTCTCAGGGTCACCCAAATTGGCATAATCAAAAGCCGATTTTGGGCACCCTCAACTGCTTTCCGTCGCGGGGACGACCAACGTTCATGGGGTATGTCAGCAGCATAATGAAGGCAGGACTGGGGCGTGCTTAAGAGATGGGCGTCCTCGGCCGATAATGGAAAAAAAAAGGGCGTCCCTGATGAGCATTTGGGCGACTTTACTTGGTCCATTTTTTCTTGCGAAAAAGATACCAGAACTGACCAGATGAACACCGGAGGGAATTGGGGATGACCTCCCCTTACTCCTCCAGTGGTCACCAACCCACTCCCACCCTAAATTTTTTTTTTTGCAAACCTCTATGCCAGCCTCAAATGTCATACCCAGCTCCATTACAGCAGAATGCAGGTCCCTGGAGCAGTTTTAATGGGTGCAGTGCACTTCAGGCAGCTGGACCAAGGCCCATCCCCCCCTACCTGTTACACTTGTGGTGGTAAATGTGAGCCCTTCAAAACCCACCAGAAACCCACTGTACCCACATGTAGGTGCCCACCCTTCACCCCTTAGGTCTATGGTAGTGGTGTACAGTTGTGGTAAGGGAGCTTTGCACCTGGAAGCAATTTGTGAAGTTCACTGCAGTGCCCCCTAGGGTGCCCGGTTGGTGTCCTGGCATATGAGAGGGACCAGTGCACTATGAATGCTGGCTCCTCCCATTACCAAATTGCTTAGATTTGGTCATTTCTGAGATGGGCGTCCTCAGTTTCCATTATCGGCAAAAACTGGGGATGACCATCTCTAAGGACGACCATCTCTAAGGTCGACCTAAATGTTGAGATTTGGGCGTCCCCGACCGTATTATCGAAATGAAAGATGGGCGCCCATCTTGTTTTGATAATACAGGTTTCCCCGCCCCTTCATGAAGCTGTCCTGCGAGGATGGCCCCAGGAAAATTTGTGTACCCCGTTCGATTATGCCCCTCCACGTGACCTATTTAATAACTTGCACTAAGATGTTGTAATTACAGTGCAGAAATAGCCTAAATTAATATATGAAACCTGCAATCTGTCTGTGATATTTTTTTTTTGGGGGGGGGGGGGCTTTTGCAGCATTAAATCATGCAGTTAACATAAAGAAAACGTTTTTATCATATATTAATTATGTGGCAAATAACATGATGCAGTTAAGTATACCACTTAAGGTGATTTGAATTGCACTGTTATTTTCTACATTCAGAGCCGGATTCAGTAAATGGAATAATTTGCACTCAGCGCTATTCTGTAAAGGGCTTTCTGGGCTGAATACTCTTTATAGAATAGTGCTTAGCATGTATTCTGAGCCCAACTTTGAGTACGAGGACTTACACCAACTGAAATCTGATTACTTGGGGACAAGGAACTCCACTATATCTTACCCTCCAGCCTCTTGCACTGATGGCTTTAATGTTGATTAGAATTCTCCCTTAACCTCACTTCTATTACCTCAAATATTGATCTCAGCTAGGAAACCCTCCACAACAATGTGTTATTACTTTAAAAGGTTCTCTCTGGTGTGCAATTAGAAATCAGTACTCCTCCAAATGTTCTTTGGCTGATCGACTGATTAATCTCTTTTGGCTGTCTTCAGAGGAGCTTAAAACATCTTCAGTTAAATTACATCAGTAAATGGAATAATTTGCATTCAGCGCTATTCTGTAAAGGGCTTTTTGGGCTGAATGCTCTTTATAGAATAGTGCATAGCATGTATTCTGAGTCCAACTTTGGGTGGGAGGACTTACACCAACTGAAATCTGGTATAAATCCTGGAGTGCAACTTGGGCTTGCAGGGCCGGTCTTAGCAAGTGCGGGGCCCTGTGCAGACCAATTTGGTGGGGCCCCATCCTAGCCCCACCCCCATCCCGCCCTAGCTCCACCCCATTGATTATTCAATTTTTAGAAATTTTTTTATTTATGAAATTTCAAATAAAGACAAACGAAGCTAAACTTGTACAGAAAAACTGATTGAAATAATAAGCACAATGATATCATGAAACCCCCCCTCCCCAGAAATTATTCAGTTCAAGTCCACTACAATTAGTAGTTCCAATTCTCATAACAAAGGAGAATAAAGGAAAAATATTAATTAAGAAAAGATCCAGTACTTTCAAATTCCCCTATTACTCTGTAACCCATCAAACCAGAGAGGCAACACAGAGATCCCCAACCCCAAGTAGCCAAAAAAGATGTAAATTACCTCAAGAAGTCAGACTCAACATGCAGCAATACTAGAAAAATTGAAACTTACATGCAAAATATCAGATGCACATTTCCAAAAGCTGACATATTCCAATTAATAAATTCTGAATAAAATACTTTTTTTCTATCTTTGTTGTCTGATCATTTAGTTTTTCTATTCGCTTTGGTCCCAGTGTTTTCTATTTCATGTATTGTCTTCTTTTCATTTGATATTTTTTCTCTCACCATGTCCACCATCTTCCTGTGTCCTTATGTGTCTTGTCCACCATCTGTAGCCCTGTCCCAATCCTTTCTCCAGTTTCAGCATCTACCCTCAAAGTGTTCCGATCCAGCCCTTAAATTCATCAATTTTCCCTCCATCCATATCCAGCATTTCTCCTCTCTCCCTTCCCCTCCATCCATGTGCATCTCCTTCCTTTGTCTTTCCTTCCCTCCATTCCTGCCCAACATTTGTCCTCTCTTCCCTGCCCTCCACTCCATCTATGTCCAGATTTCTCCTCTCTTCCCTCCCCTCCATCCATGTGCATCTCCTTCCAGTCTTCCCTTCCCTCCCTCCATCCATCCATCCATGTCCAGCAACTCTCCTCTCTACCCTGCCCCCTCCAGCCATCCAAATCCAGCAATTTTCCTCTCCCCTGCCCTCCTCTCTATGTCCAGTGATTTCTCCTCTGCCCCGCCCTGTCCTCCCCTCTGTTGGATTATTTGTAGTAAATAATTAGCAGATTTTAGTACACACAGCTTCAGCTTTAGAAATGTTAATTTCTTTCTTCATCTCTCTCTCATTCACCCCTGAATAATTCACTGCTGAGTCACTTTAAAGTTGAAGTAACAAAACATCTGTTTACTCACAGTTTGTAGTTAGATTATAATCAGACAGGCTTATATATACATATTACTATACATTTGTATTATCAGCTCCTTCCATGTGCTTAGATGGTAATGGATGCTCACACCACCATAGATCCTCTCAGGTTAGGAGAGATCATGAGCTCCATGTGCTCCATGTGCTGCATGTGCTGCATCTACTGTGTCTAACCCCCACAGGAAGTTGCATAGCAGTGTGACCTCTCTAAGTAATTCACATCAGAGGTCACAGAGTAATCACAGAGAAATAATAGGTGACAGGCAATGCATGTAAAATACAATACATTCCAACAAACCCCTTCTCATGCATAACTGTCATGCAATTATTTATTCATACAAAGTCCAAGCTTTATACGCAGATTCACAAAATGTTCTCTGGGTAACGGTTTGGTCATGATGTCAGCTGTCATCTCACTGGTGTGACAATAGTGTAGACTGATGACCCCTTCTTTCGCCAACTCTCGCACGTTGTGGTATTTCATTGCGATGTGCTTGGTACGTGACTGAACCTTGTCATTCTGTGACAGTCGGATGCAGCTCTGATTATCTTCCATTATCTGGATTGGTCTCTTTTCAGCTATTCCGAAATCCAGCAAAAGTTTTTCAATCCACATCAGTTCTCTGCACGCTTCCGATACAGCCACGTATTCAGCTTCTGTAGAAGACAGACTCACAATACTTTGTTTATGACTGGCCCATGAAATTTGTACATTTCCATA
Organism: Microcaecilia unicolor; assembly: GCF_901765095.1. NCBI lineage: Eukaryota > Metazoa > Chordata > Amphibia > Gymnophiona > Siphonopidae > Microcaecilia > Microcaecilia unicolor. The sequence goes on along the minus strand of NC_044036.1, from coordinate 57,044,638 downwards.
CATAAACACATATCCACTTGTGGATTTATAATTAGAATGATCCCCTGCCCAATCTGAATCACAGTAACATATTAGTTTTGGATTACTATTGGCTGAAATCTTTAATTTACAATCAATGGTACCCTTTAAATACCTTACCATCCTTTTAACTGCAGTCCAATCTGATTTGGTAGGTGAGCTGACCCTTCTGCTCAAAATTCCTACTGCATTTGCTATATCAGCCCTGTATGTGGTAGCTAGATATAAAAGCTTACCTATGGCTGATCTATATTGGATGTTATCTGGTAAAGGTTCTCTTACTGTTTCATCCTTCAGAAAATCAGTGATCATGGGAGTGCTTACAACTTGGGCATCTTGCATACCTAAACTTTCAATAAGCTCATTTATTTTCTGCTTCTGGCTTAGAAGATAAGAACCATCATTTTGTTTCTCAATTTCTATACCAAGATAGTATGACACATTACCAAGTTCTTTTATCTCAACATTGAGGTTTAAACACTTTACAATGTCCTTGTACTCTTGCTCACTTTTGCTTGCAATGAGCAGATCATCAACAAAAGCTAAAATGTATGCATATTGTCCATTTGTGCACCTAGTGTACAAGCATTTATCTGCTTCACCTTGCTTAAATCCTAAATTTGTCAATATTTCATGCAATTTTTCATTCCAACATTTTGCACTTTGCTTTAATCCATAAAGACCTTTGTTTAATTTACACACTAGCTGTCTTTGTTTTGTATTTATGAAACCTGTTGGCTGTTCCATGTACAAGTCTTCAGTTATATCTCCGTGAAGAAACGCTGTTTTCACATCAATGTGGTTGACTTGCATGCCTTTTGAGACTGCAATGCTCAGAAGTGTTCTGATTGTCGTGTGTTTCACTACAGGTGCAAACACTTCATCAAAATCTTCTCCATATTTTTGAAGATATCCCTTTGCGACTAATCTGGCTTTATACCTTTCCACTTTTCCTTGTGCATTCCTTTTTAACTTGAATACCCATTTGCATCCTATAGCTTTCTTGCCAGGAGGTAATTTTGTAAGAATCCAAGTATTATTTTTATCCAATGCATCAATTTCTTCTTGTGCAGCTTTACGCCATTCAGCAGCTTCTTCTGCTGGCATTTTCTCAATCTCATCCCATGTTAAGGGCTCTTGAGCTTCTGCTGACTTTGTTAGGTAAGACAGTCTTGGGGGTGGAACACCTTTGTTTTCCCTGGATGAGCGTCTGACAACAGGTTGGTCTGACCTTTCCGCATCCTCTAAATCTGAGAGTTCTTCTCCAATTGATTCCCCTTCTCCAACTGTACTGTCTTCTTCAATGATCCTTTCTGTGTCTGTTTCCTCTGCCTGTTCCTCGTTAGATACAGGTGAGTTGCTTTCAGACATCTGCCTTGGTATGGCATTTATATACACTGGCATGTCTATTATGGTTCTAGTTTCATATTCTGGATGATAAGGCTCATCTGGGATAATCCAGCCTTTATCAACCCTTTTGTTTTCATCAAAATATGTAACATGTCTTATGCCAACAATGCCAGTTTTCAGATTCAAAATTCTATATCCTTTGTGTCCTGGAGCATAGCCAACTAAAATGCCCCTTTCTGTTGTGGAATCCAGCTTATGCCTTCTTTGCTTTGGTACATGAGCATATGCTGTACTTCCAAATGTTCTTATGTGTGACAGGTTTGGCTTCCTACCATGCCATGTCTCATGTGGTGTGCGCTCAGCGCCTTTAGTTGGCATTCTGTTTTGTAGGTACACTGCTGTGAGAATGGCTTCCCCCCATAGTCTTTTAGGGAGATTGCTATCTGACAGCATACATCTGGTCATTTCCACAAGTGACCTAAATTTTCTCTCTGCAACAGAATTTTGCTCTGGTGTATAAGCTACTGTTGTGATATGTTGAATGCCTTCTTGTTCTAGAAATGTGCGCATGCTTTGTGAAGTGAACTCACCACCATTGTCGGTCTGAAGAACCTTTGGTTTTCTTTCAAATTTATTGCTCACCATGGCTACGTATTTCTTCAGCATGTCTGTGACTTGACTTTTTTCTTTCAGCAAATAGGCCACACAATATCTAGAGAAATCATCCAAGAATATTAGCACAAATCTGTTATTTCCCAATGATGGGATATTAAACGGTCCACATAAGTCACTGTGTATTAAGTCCAGCACTTTATTACTCCTATTTCCTGTGTATGCAGGAAATGAGGGTCTCACACCTTTTTGAGTAACACAGTCTATGCATTTCTCCATTTTTCCAGCATCTGCACTTATCTGAATGCCGGTGGCCAGTTGCTTACTGTAAAGATCCTGGATCACCTTAGAATCACGATGTCCCAGGCGGCGGTGCCAGATTTCCAGACTACATTTACCATCATTCTTCCTTACTTGCGCCATATGTGAGGCTTCACCTGAAATGCTCAGTTTATAAACATCATTATGCATAAAAGCTTCAGCATACACTTCATCATTTTTAGAGATTGTGCACTTACTGTTTTCAAAATGAATCACAAATCCCTTCTTATCTAATGTAGATACACTAAGCATATTGCAAACTGCTTGGGGAATATACAAGACATCACTTACAGGAATTTCTTTAACTTCATTAGACACTTTGCATTTTAAGAATCCAATACCTTTTGCTTGGATCTTAGCAGTCCCTGCGTTTGCAGTTTTAAGAATACCTTCCTCTGGACACATTTCCTGAAAGAAATTCTTACAATTGGTTAAATGGCATGTGCTCCCTGAATCCAAAATCCAAGTACTTTCATTTGAATTATTATTTACCATAGTCAAAGATTTTTCTGCCATTAGAAAGCCCTTGTGTTTATCTTTGTCCTTCATACATTTCCTGGTTTGAAAATTCTTTAGTTCCATTGGCTTAGGTGAGCTAGAGGGAGTGTTTTGTGTTTCCTTACACCATTTAGATACATGTCCCTCCTTTCCACATGAGTAGCAAATCAGCTTGCCCTTGGGTGGAGTTTTCCCATAGCTCCGCCTTCCTCTGTTCTTTGCCAAGAAATTTGTTTCATTTCTCTCTGACTTGCTTTGAGAACACATCTCCTCAGAATCATTTATTATGCATTCCTGCCTTAGTTTTGATGTTGTCTGTTCAAAAGATTGCCCTTCAATGGCCTCATTTACAGACCTAAAAACATCAAACTTCTTTGATAGTGAGGTAAAAAGAAATGCTCTTTTCAATGCATCACACATGAGAATTCCAGAAAGTTCTAACTTTTGAAATGAAGACATAAGATGCATAATGTGATCATTACATTTACTTTTATCCCTTAATTTGGTTTCATTCAACTCTGCCAGCCAAATTGGTTGCTGCTTTGCATATGTAGTTGCATACATAGTTCTCAGTTTATATAAAATGTCCTTTGGTGTATCTTTTCCCTCCACTAATATGGCTTGTTTCTCTGAGAGAGCTTCCAAAAGCATGCACTTCACATAATAGTTTGCATTGTCCCATTCAGCCATATTTTCAGCTGTTCTGTCTTGGTCTAAGCATATATTTAATCCTTTTGCTCGAAGGAGACATATGAATCTTAGTTCCCACTGCTGATAATTAAACTCAGTTAATTTAGGCACCTTGAGAGAATAGAAAAATGGTGAATTTCTTCCCTCAGCCATTTTCTTAGCCTTCTGTCTGCTGTGTGGGGGGGAGAGAGAGACAGACTGAATCTTTCCTTTAAAACTTAAGAGAAAAAATGTGGCCTTTTTTTCTGCCTGGTAATATTTCTCTTCTTTTTCAATTCCTGGACCCTGGGCCCATACCCTTTTGTTGGATTATTTGTAGTAAATAATTAGCAGATTTTAGTACACACAGCTTCAGCTTTAGAAATGTTAATTTCTTTCTTCATCTCTCTCTCATTCACCCCTGAATAATTCACTGCTGAGTCACTTTAAAGTTGAAGTAACAAAACATCTGTTTACTCACAGTTTGTAGTTAGATTATAATCAGACAGGCTTATATATACATATTACTATACATTTGTATTATCAGCTCCTTCCATGTGCTTAGATGGTAATGGATGCTCACACCACCATAGATCCTCTCAGGTTAGGAGAGATCATGAGCTCCATGTGCTCCATGTGCTGCATGTGCTGCATCTACTGTGTCTAACCCCCACAGGAAGTTGCATAGCAGTGTGACCTCTCTAAGTAATTCACATCAGAGGTCACAGAGTAATCACAGAGAAATAATAGGTGACAGGCAATGCATGTAAAATACAATACATTCCAACACCCTCCATGTCCAGCGATTTCTCCTCTCTTCCCTGCCCTCCCCTCCCATCCATGTCTGATTCTCCTTTGCCTCCTTGTCCACCCCTGCCATCCATGTCGACTTGCCCCAGCCCCCCCCCCCGAGTTTGAGGTGCGCCCCAGCCCCCCTGAGTTTGAGGTGCTCCCCAGCCCTGCCCCCATAAATCAGGAATCACAGACCTCCATCCCTGATTTTTCAAATCCCAACATATGCATACAGTCTATTTTTCAAGGCAACCTCCCCCCCCCCCCCCCCAAATATGAAAACTAGTTCATTGTGCAGACTCATATTTAAAGGCTTCCTTCCCCTTTTAGTGCAATAGAGGACTCAAAAATGGAAAAGCAGTGCGGTACCTGGTAGCTGAGGACGATTTCTGGCTCCGTGCTGGAAGTCCAGCATCTCTCACCCTCTCTTCCCCGGCCTGTGCTTCTCCCGCTCCGCTCAGCCTTCCTTTGACCGGTAGCTCTCTGCTCTGTACAGCCCCGGACCCGGTCTCAGGCTCTGCTGCTGTTGCTCCACTTCGCCTCCATCTTGTTCTCTGTTCCTCTGCTCTGCTTCCAAGAGCACGGCTGCGGGGACCAGCGCGAGCGTTGCTGGTCCGTGTCGCATGACTCTGCCCCCTGCCTCGCTCTGCTGCTACAGCTGCACCGTATATGGGGCGGAGCGGCAGAAACACCAATGGGCAAGAGGTGCGCGACGCCATGAGGAAGAAGGTTGCACTGGCCTTGACTGAAGAGACAAAGAGGATTTTGCCGCGCAATGCTGCTTCCAGTTCCAGGAAGGGAGATCTCCATGGGAGGTGGCAGGAATGGAGAGGACGGAGGCCTGTCGGGGGGGTTGGGCGTCGGTGCAGGAGCGGAGCGGGATGAAGCAGAGGAGGCAGAGTTGAGGCGCGCCACGTGGGGCCCCCTTAGGCACGAGACCCTATGCGGCCGCCTCGGCCTAAGACCGGCCCTGTGGGCGTGCAACCCCCAAATTCTATAACACTACACGTAATTGTTTAGAATGCCCCTGACCCACCCATATCCTCCCATAGCCACATTCTCTTTTGAGTTGCACACAAAAGGATTTGAGTGCATCATGGCCATAGGCACAATTTTAATTTAATTATTATTAAAGGGGCTCTTTTACTAAGATGCACTAAAAAGTGACCAGCACTATCCCAAGCGTGGGTCTTTCCAATGTGCTTAGGCCACTTTTAGCACGGTGGTAAAATGGTCTCATTTTCCATTTTTTCCATTAATGGCCACATATTAATTTCCAAAATCCCTACAGTGAAGAATGACTTGTCCAGGAGGAAAAAAGATCTCATACACCTGTGGCAATCAATTAGAATTTCTTCTGCACACAGTGCAAAAAGTAATCATAGATCAACACCCCCCCCCCCCAAAAAAAAAAAAAAAAAATTTAATAGTTTTTTCCTTGCACTATAAAATTTTTCTCATATAATCTCATTAAGGCACATGATATAACACTGCCCCACAATCAATCAAAAATACATTTGACTTTCAAAAGTAAAAAACTTATTAGTGGTGCTGCCAAGTTCATGTGAAGAGTGGTTACACCCCAGCTTATATATTGAAACGTTTGTGCGGTCCCAACGGTCCCATTTCGCTCTGCTTCTTCAGGAAAACCACACCAATGATCCTTTTGGTTCTGAAAACAAAAACAATGTTTTATATATAACACAAGCCATGAACTGAAAGAATCATGCCAAAAAAGACAAAAAGAAAACTGCAGTCATGCTGCTAACTCTGGCTCGCTGGAGAGTAGACTTCCCACTGCCCCACTTCTGGCAAACAGTGGGACAGGATGGGCGGTTATCTATAAAACCATCCACTCAGATGCACACTTAATCTCCTTTCAGTCTTGCCAACATATAGGTTCCTACACGGACATTGAAGGACGTATACTACATAATCAAATCTGCACGAGGTCTGGTGTCTTAACTTGTAATTAACTTCTAACTTGTAATTTCTCCATTAGCACATGGCTATTAGCATGTGAGCCCTTATGACACCTATTTTCTAGGTGCTAAGGGCTCATGCTGTAATCTAGTGCTAATCAGTTAGCACATGGTGATGTAGCTGCACTAACCGATTATCATAAAACACACCTACTCTCCGCCCTCAGACATACCCCCAGTGCACCAATCCCAAAACTATCGCAGGACGCCCAAGTGCAGTAATGCTTTTTAACTGTGTTAGTGCTTACCACAGTTTAGTAAAAGGGCCCCAAAGTCTCCTGCTTCTTTTATCATCAAAGCCAATGTTTTTAAATAATGTATCTTACCAAAAGTCTTTATTTATTATTTTATGTAGTTCACACCTTTTTCAGTAGCTATTCAAGGTAAGTTACACTAGACACTTACCTGTATCCAGAAGACTTGCAATCTAATTTTGTATCTGACGCAAAGTTGAGCGGGACAGGAGGAGTTTTTCAGAAGCTCTTACCTGGGCATGAAATATCAGTCATATTCACATGGGGGAATTCAGTAAAGGTCGTCCAAAGTTAGGCACCAGGATGATGCATGCTAATTGGGAATTCTATAAAGGAAGTTCCACGTGCAACTGTCTTTATAGAATATTAGCTTAGTGGGCAATTTTGTGCTAATTTTGGGCACAAGGGAGCCGATAGTGAAATTGTGGGAGGCAGCATGACTAACTCTCATGGTCAGCGGCAAACCAGGAAATTCAGTGTCGGGCCATCCGGCGACTGGCATTGAATTTCCTAGGGTTATTTTGGACGCTATGTATATAGCCAGTAAAGTCGATATTCATTAGCTAACCAGCTAGGTTATAGTGGCCAAAGATAGACCTACTATTTATGTGGGTCTGCCTGGCCACTAAACTTAACCTGTCAGTCAATGAAGATTGGCGCTATTCGATATGTACCAACGGGTTAGCTGCTTAGAGCTAATATTCAGCCAAGATAACTGGCTATCTCACACTGAATATTAGCGCTTATCCAGTTTAAAGCTATTTAACTGGCCAGGAGCCATTCCTGGCCATTTAAATATCACTGAGTATGGATGGAAACATTTATGCCAGCCAAAGGCTAGTGTAAATGATTATGCCCAGCTATTGTTGTAAGGCATGGGAATTCAAGTATTCTATAACTGTGCACATAAATTCTGGGAATGCTCGATCCACCCATGCTCCTCCCCTGGCCACACCCCCTTTGGAACTGCACAGAAGTTAATTTAGGTTACAGAAGAGGGCCATAGGGCAGATCCACATGTAACTACTAATGACTGCCAATGAGTACTTGTTAACGCCAATCATTAATTGTTAGCACCTATTTGGTCAATTAGTTTATGCATAGATCTATGATTCATGCCCAAAATTGTTCACCAACATTGGGTGACCTAGAAAAAATACAATGGACAACTTCCAAGTGATGTCAAAGGTCTGGATATTCAGATATGGCCTGCACTGAATATACAGGTCTATTCTAGCCAGAAGCGGTCAGCATTTAAAAAAAAAACACTTGCTGTTGCTGGCTGAACATAGACTGAGTTATACCTCCAACAATTATAAATTAAGCTATGGTAAATAATTGGTTAAACAATGGAGTCACTTTAAATGTTCAAACAAGAACCCATATGCAGAACAGAAAAAAATGAACATGTGCAAAAAAAAAAAATTTTGCAGTGACCTATTTAAGCTGTGGCATGATGACTATTTTTTACATAAATGTGACTTATAAATATTTAAGTCTGGAGAAGGTGTATTTCTTGTCATTGTTTAATGAGTTGATGGATGATACTATATATGTCAGTCGTCCTCAACCTTTGTTACTCAATAAGCCTCATTAGCAGTGCACTAAGCCAGTAAAAACTATATTCTAATATTGTCTTTGTTTTATCTTAACACAGAAATATTAGTAAAAAGAATTTACATGCTCTTTTAATAAAAATAGACTATATTGAAAGAGGATATCAAAGGATCAATGGCCTCTTTTACAAAGCCACGCTAGCAATTCTTGTGTTGGCAAATGAGAGAAAGCCCATAAAAATTGAATGGGCTTCTTCTCATTTACCAACACAGGAATCACTAGTGCAATCTATATAAATAAAATCCCCCCTCAGATGTTCTGAAGCTCACTCCATCTGTGGCAGTGAAGCCCTGATCTCCTGTCCTGGTAGGCTAGGCTATTCGGACTACTCACCCTCAGCCATGCCCATCTGCGCCCTAGGCCACGCCCCATTTGCACATAAAAAGCACCCTCAACATTCTAAAGCACACTCTGAGGCTTCAACAGTTCGTATGTTCGAAGCTCTGTAACTATTTTTAAGCACACTACATCTCTGCCCCGCCCTGACCTATCAGAGAAGGGAGGAGTGTCACAGCTGCACCGCTCTGACCTATCAAAGGGAACTGAAACAGGAAAAGGGAGGAGCGTCACACTGAATGAGGGACCTATCAGAGGGAAGTCAAATAGAAGAAGGAAGGAGCGTCAGAGGCGAAGGGGTCAGGGGCGTATCTATGGATGGGCCTGGGTGGGCCCAGGTCCACCCAATTTCGTCCCAGGCCCGCCCACCCAAGTGCACACACTGCAGCAGCCTACCTTGCCCTAGCGACACCATTCTCTGTCCCCGCTCACTCCCAGTCGCCACTGGACCCGCTGCTCTTCTCTCCCTCCCCCTCCCGAGTCACCGCTCGCCCCCTCCCCCACCCTCCTCCATGAAATGGCCAATGGACCGCTCTCTCCACTCCCTCCCACTCGCCCCTGCACCCGCTATTTTCTCCCTCCCCCTCCAGAGTCGCTGCTCCACCCCTGTGATGACGTCGAGGGCGCTCATAGGTTTCCTTGCTTTGTTTTCCTCTGTCCCCACTCCCTCCTGCTCGCCACTGGACCCGCTCCTCTTCTCTCCCTCCCCCTCCCGAGTCACCGCTCGCCCCCTCCCCCTCACCCACCCTCCTCCACGAAATGCCCAATGGTCTGCTCTGTCCACTCCCTCCCATTCGCCCCTGCACCCGCTACTCTCTCCCTCCCCCCTCCAGAGTCGCCGCTCCACCCCGTCATGACGTCGACTTGCCTTCCTCCTTGCAGCGTCTCATACGTTTCCTTGCTTTCTTTTCAGTGTATTGCAGCTGCAGCCACTTAGGTAAGTCAAGCAAGCCTGTCAGCTACTGAATACAGAAAGGAAAGCATAGCATGTGGGAACTTGCTCCATTTTGTTCTCTGGAATGCAGTGATTATTATACAAATGGTCTTGCTTTCATTATTTTGGTAGGGGCTGCCTTCATGACTGTCCACAGTCAGTCTACATGTGCCAGCATTGTCCACTTCAGCACACTATTAGCAACCAAGTTCATACAAAGTTAATTATGTACAATATGGAGGGGGGGCCTTCAGACCACTGAGGGGGGTCCCTAAGACCACTTAGAGGGGGGAAGGGGGGTCCCTAAGACCATAGAGAGGGGGAAAGGGGGTCTCAGACCACAGGGGAGGGAGTCCTGACACTTGACAGGGGGGACAGGGGAGGACACTCACTGTCTCACATACGCACTCGCACACACTCATTCTCACATACACACATGCTCTCTCACAGACACACTCTCAAACATACACACTCTGCGCAAAACCTTGCTAGCGCCCATTTCATTTCAGCCAGAAACGGGCCTTTTTTACTAGTCTAATATAATAAAACGCACCGTGAACGTTCTGAAGACAACGTTCTGTGAAGCCGGAAGCTTGAAGCCGGAAGCCTAAGTTCTCAGGACAACGTTCTGTGAAGCCGGAAGCTTGAAGCCGGAAGTCTGAAGCCTTGAAGCCTTGAAGCCTGAAGCCTTGAAGCCATCTGACGTCACTCCCAGGCTGAGGCTGAAGGGTTCGGGGATTCGTGGTGTGAAGCCTTCAAGCCAGCCAGCCGTCTCTGCCCCGCCCTCGCGCCTAAACAAACAAATACGGAAGCGAAGCGTCAGGGAAGGAGGCGGCGCTCCCGACGTCTAGCCTTCCCTTCGCTGTGTTCCGCCTTCAAAACAAGGCGGAACACAGCGAAGGGAAAGCTAGACGTCGGGAGCGCCGCCTCCTTCCCTGACGCTTCGCTGCACGAACCGCCACGGAGGTAAAGTTAAAAAGAATTAAAAAAAAAAAAAGGGATGCATGGATGCGAGGCATGGATGCGAAGGGGTGGCGAGGCATGGATGCGAGGGGGGGGCATGGATGCGAGGCATGGATGCGAAGGGGGGGCATGGATGCGAAGGGGTGGGGGGGCATGGATGCAAGGGGGGGCATGGATGCGAGGCATGGATGCGAAGGGGGGGGCATGGATGCGAAGGGGGGGGGGAAAGAAGAGGGTGGGCCAGGCTGGGACATGGGAGAGAGCGTAGCATGGATGCGAGGGGGGGGGGGGGTCATGGAAGGGCGAGAGGGGACTTGCTGGAAAAGGATGAATGGAGGCGGCAGGGGACAGAGGAGCATGGATTACAGAGCAGGCCTCAGGCAGAGAGGGGAAATGCTGGATAGGGAAAAATGGAGGGGCCAGGTGACAGATGAGCATGGATGGGCATGGATTGGAAGGGCAGGACTCAGGGAGAGGGGAATTGCTGGATAGGGATGAATGGAGGGGACAGATGGGCATGGATGGATATGGATTACAGAGCAGGCCTCAGGCAGAGAGGGGAAATGCTGGATAGGGAAAAATGGAGGGGCCAGGTGACAGAGGAGCATGGATGGGCATGGATTGGAAGGGCAGGACTCAGGGAGAGGGGAATTGCTGGATAGGGATGAATGGAGGGGACAGATGGGCATGGATGGATATGGATTGCAGGGCAGGCCTCAGGCAGAGAGGGGAAATGCTGGATAGGGAAAAATGGAGGGGCCAGGTGACAGAGGAGCATGGATGGGCATGGATTGGAAGGGCAGGACTCAGGGAGAGGGGAATTGCTGCATAGGGATGAATGGAGGGGACAGATGGGCATGGATGGATATGGATTGCAGGGCAGGCCTCAAGCAGAGAGGGGAAATGCTGGATAGGGATGAATGGAGGGGGCAGGTGACAGACAAACATGGATGGCCATGGATTGGGAGAGCAGGGCTCACGGACAGAGGGGAATTGCTGGAAAAGGATGAATGGAGGGGGCAGGGGACAGATGGCCATGGATTGGGAGGGCACGGCTCACACTCTCTCTCTCATATACAATGTCTTTCTCACTCTCACACACTCTGTCTCACACTGTATCACATTCACTCTCTATGTGCCACACAGTCACTCACACACTCGCTTGGTCTCATACACTCACTCAAACAGAGAATCTGTGTCTCACACACACTCTCTCTCTCTCCCACACACACACACTCTCACTCACACTGTGTCTCACATACACACTTGCACACACTCTCATTCTCACACACACACTCTCTCACAAACACACTCACACCCAGACTCACGCTCTCTCTCACACAATCACACTTTCACTCCGACTCTCAAACAGTCACTCTCACATACACTCTCCCAAACATACACACTCCGAGGAAAACCTTGCTAGCGCCCGTTTCATTTGTGTCAGAAACGGGCCTTTTTTACTAGTATATATATATATATCAGGATGAGCAACACTGATTCTAGGTTCCTTATAAAGTTCTACAAATGTTACACAATATTTGGGAAAAATGCTCATATACTGCTCTATAGGGGCTATTATATTTTTGGATAATTCATTGTCTCAGAATAAGTAATGTCTAACACATGAAGCCAAGAAAGTACAAAGTCAGGTTGTATGAAAAAGAGATAGAATTACTGACCCGAGATATAATTTATATGTTTAAATGACTTGCAGACTGAAATACAGAATACATTACGCATTCTCTAGCAGTTGGCAAGTGCATAACTCATGTATCCATTTAATTTTAAAATTTAAGCAGATCATATTGGACCATTTAAGTTAAATGGACAAAGCAGACCACACAAAATTCAGTCCTATCTTTATCTGGTTTCACTTAGGTGGTTAAGTGCTGAATATCACACTTAACAATTATCGAGTTTAACTTTATTGGATTATGGTAATTCTATGAATTTAGGCTTACCGTCTAAGCTGATATTCAAAATTCATATGATACAACATTCAGCTGCAAGAATGATATTTCAGAAATCACAAGTGGATCATGTTACTCCTTTGTTGAGAGCATTGCATTGGTTGCCAGTACAAGCCTGGATTGATTTTAAAGTGTTATATCTGGGGTTTTTTTCTTATATTAGAAGGAAGCCACCAGTTGATACAAGTGTTAAATTTTAAAACTATTTCTAGGGTTGTAATATTTTATTATTAGCTTTTCCCTCAACTAAAAATGTAAGATATAAAGCTTTATTTTCTCAAACTTTTTTCTTTTTGGCTACTCGATTATGGAACAATCTTCCTGTCAAATTACGCTCAGTAAGAAACTATTATTCATTCCCCAAAGCTTTAAAAACTCATTTGTAAACTAAATTATGAAAGATTTGATGTTTTCAATGTATTGTAATTCCTGATGTCTTATCGGTTTCAAGTTTGTTTTACTTGTAAGTCGCTTCAAATCTCAAATTGAGGGGTCCTTTTACTAAGCCACAGCAAAAAGTGGCTTGCAGTAGTGTGGGCGCGTGCTTTTGGTGTGTGCTGTGTCTAGGAAAAGGGGCTTTTTTTCAATGGTCTTGGAAAAGGGCCTGCGGTAAAATTGAAACCAGTGTGCACCTATTTATGGCCTGAGCTCTTAATACCACCCATTGCTCTAGTAGCAAGGGCTCACATGCTACACATATGGTGACTGGTCAGCACGCACCAACTGATGATTAACGCCAGAAATGCCACACGAGGTAGGAAATAAAAAAAAAAATTCTCCTGGCAGTATGGAATGCGCCAAATCCAAAATTACCACCGGGGGGGGGGGGGGGGTGCACTAGCCTGGCGGTACTCTGCATGTGCATAGAGCCTACCACACCTTTCTAAAAGAAAAAGGGACTTGATATACCACCTTCCTGTGTTTTTTTCCAACTACATTGAAAGCGGTATGCATAGTATATACACATAAGTATGTGGGACAAAAGAGGGTTAAGTGACTTGACCAGAGTCACAAGGAGCTGCACGGGGAAATGAACCCACTTTCCCAGGATCAAAGTCCACTACACTAACCACTAGGCTACTCCTAACCAGTGATTGATAAGTCTTTTATAACATAAAATAACACAACATAAGGGAAAGCTAGCTGCTCAAATCAATGATGGTACCCAGACATAGCCCGGCATTGAATATCCGGGCATAACAGAACCGGAATATACTCCTCCATTTAATACTTTATTATATCCCTCTTCTGACCCCTCCCTACACAATCTAATACATCCTTCTTCCTACCACTCCCTTACATTTTCCCATACTAAACTACACGTTAATCCCAATACTCACCCTCCTCCCATTCCCCTACCTCTCCCATCCTCCTTCCTTGCCTATCTTACCTATCCACACATAAATGACCACCTCATTACTTACAATATTACAGCTGCATCCATTCCATATCACTTACATAGTAACATAGTAGATGACGGCAGAAAAAGACCTGCACGGTCCATCCAGTCTGCCCAATAAGATAACTCATATTTGCTGCTTTTTGTGTATACCCTACTTGATTTCTACCTGTGCTCTTCAGGGCACAGACCATATAAGTCTGCCCAGCACTATCCCCGCCTCCCAACCACCAGCCCCTCCTCCCAACCACCGGCTCTGGCACAGACCATATAAGTCTGCCCAGCACTATCCTCACCTCCCAACCACCAGCCCCTCCTCCCAACCACCGGCTCTGGCACAGACCGTACAAGTCTGCCCAGCACTATCCCCGCCTCCCAACCACCAGCCCCTCCTCCCAACCACCGGCTCTGGCACAGACCGTATAAGTCTGCCCAGCACTATCCCCACCTCCCAACCACCAGCCCTGCCTCCCAACCACCGGCTCTGGCACAGACCGTATAAGTCTGCCCAGCACTATCCTCACCTCCCAACCACCAGCCCTGCCTCCCAACCACCGGCTCTGGCACAGACCGTATAAGTCTGCCCAGCACTATCCCCGCCTCCCAACCACCAGCCCCGCCTCCAGATCTTGACTAAGCTCCTGAGGATCCATTCCTTCGGCACAGGATTTCTTTATGCTTATCCCACGCATGTTTGAATTCCGTTACCATTTTCATTTCCACCACCTCCCGCGGGAGGGCATTCCAAGCATCTACTACTCTCTCCGTGAAAAAATACTTCCTGACATTTTGCACCGCTTCAATTCTTGTTACATCCTTAACAAGATACGGCCTCCAAAACTGAGCACAATACTCCAGGTGGGGCCTCACCAACGACTTATACAGGGGCATCAACACCCCCTTTCTTCTGCTGGTCACACCTCTCTCTATACAGCCTAACAACCTTCTAGCTATGGCCACCGCCTTGTCACACTGTTTCGTCACCTTCAAATCCTCAGATACTATCACCCCAAGATCCCTCTCTCCACCCGTACCTATCAGACTCTCCCCGCCTAACACATACGTCTCCCGTGGATTTCTATTCCCTAAGTGCATCACTTTGCATTTCTTCGCATTGAATTTTAATTGCCAAACCTTAGACCATTCTTCTAGCTTCCTCAGATCCTTTTTCATGTTTTCCACTCCCTCCCGAGTGTCCACTCTGTTACAGATCTTAGTATCATCCGCAAATAGGCAAACTTTACCTTCTAACCCTTCGGCAATGTCACTCACAAATATATTGAACAGAATCGGCCCCAGCACCGATCCCTGAGGCACTCCACTACTCACCTTTCCTTTCTCCGAGCGAATTCCATTCACCACCACCCTCTGGCGTCTGTCCATCAACCAGTTCCTAATCCAGTTCACCACTTCAGGTCCTATCTTCAGCCCTTCCAGTTTATTTAAGAGCCTCCTGTGGGGAACCGTGTCAAAAGCTTTGCTGAAATCTAAGTAGATTACGTCCATAGCTCGTCCCTGATTCAATTCTCCTGTCACCCAATCAAAGAACTCAATGAGATTCGTTTGGCACGATTTCCCTTTGGTAAAACCATGTTGTCTCGGATCTTGCAACTTATTGGCTTCCAGAAAATTCACTATCCTTTCCTTCAGCATCGCTTCCATTACTTTTCCAATAACCGAAGTGAGGCTTACCGGCCTGTAGTTTCCAGCTTCTTCCCTATCACCACTTTTGTGAAGAGGGACCACCTCCACCATTCTCCAATCCCTCAGAACCTTTCCCGTCTGCAAGGATATATTAAACAAATCTTTAAGAGGACCCGCCAAAACCTCTCTGAGCTCCCTCAATATCCTGGGGTGGATCCCGTCCGGTCCCATGGCTTTGTCCACCTTTAGCTTTTCAAGTTGTTGATACACACTTTCTTCCGTGAACGGTGCTCTATCCACTTCATTTTCAATTGTATTATTTCCAGTCCATCGCGGTCCTTCTCCAGGATTTTCCTCTGTGAAAACAGAACAAACGTATCTATTTAGCAAATTTGCTTTTTCTTCATCATTTTCCACATAGCGGTTCGCAGTATCTTTTAGTCTCACAATTCCCTTTTTAGTCATTCACCTTTCACTAATATACCTGAAGAAATTTTTGTCACCCCTCCTTACATTTCTAGCCATTTGTTCTTCCGCTTGTGCTTTTGCCAGTCATATCTCTCTCTTGGCTTCTTTCATTTTCATCCAGTAGTCCTCCATGTGTTCCTTTTCTTGAGTTTTTCTGTATTTCTGGAACGCCAACTCTTTAGCCTTTATTTTCTCAACCACTTGCTTGGAGAACCATATCGGTTTCCTTTTTCTCTTGCTTTTATTTACTTTCCTTACATAAGGGTTTGTGGCCCTATTTATAGCTTCTTTCAGCCTGGACCACTGTCCTTCCACTTCTCGTATTTCCTCCCAGCCCATCATCTCCTTCCTCATCTCCTTCCCCCATTTTACTAAAGTCAGCACGCTTGAAATCCAGGACTTTGAGTTTTGAGTGGCCGCTCTCCACTTTAGCTGTTATATCAAACCAAACCGTTTGATGGTCACTGCTGCCCAGGTGGGCACCCACTTGGATATTTGTTAACCTATTTTTCTATGTAAGCCGCATTGAACCTGCTAATGAGTTGGAAAGTGTGGGGTATAAATGTTACAATTAAATAAATAAATAAACACTAACGGTGGCTAAAAAAAACACTGATCACCACTAGCTGTATATTTGTCACCTAATTTGCATATGCAAATGAGCATACACTTCTATATAAGTAGCAATTTTAGAAAAATCACAACTTTACATCTACAATGCAATGCAGTAGTTTTCAAGGGGGGCAGGTTCTGTGCATAATAAGGATATGATGTATGTGTAACTGCTATTATAGAATAGCCTAAGGGAGTATTCACGTGCCATTGGCTGCTTACTCCTTGCCAACAGCAGGTGTAAATATCCATTAATAAATGTTGCAGTTATGCATTAAGGGGTCCTTTTACTAAGGTGCACTGATGAATTTAGTGCACCTTATCAATTAGTGTTTGCTAAATGCCACACAGCCCATTCTATACATATGGGCAATATAGCACTTGGCGCACACTAATTCATTAGAATGCGCTAAATCCATTAGTAAAAAGACTCTTAACTGTCAGTATTCTATAATCTTAATGCTTAAGTGCTGGGCATGTCCCTGACCCAACCATGCCCCCCCCCCCATGTCCACACCCCCTTGGAAGTTACATGCTTTAGCTTTTTGCACTATTTCTAGAATAGCAACATTATATGTGTAACTGCATATTAATGCCAGTTAGTGCCAATTAACTACAATTATTGGTGTAAAAATATAGAATTGGGAATATTTCCCATTTTATAAAGTGATATGAGAAAGTGCCTAGGCCAGTGATTCCTAAACTTTGCCCTGGAGCACCCCAGCCAGTCAGGTTTTTAGGATATCCACAATGAATACCCATGAGAGGTATTTGCATGCACTGCCTCCACTGCAGGCAAATCCCGCTCATGAATATTCATTGTGGATATCCTGAAAACTTAACTGGCAATATTCAGTCAGTATCCAGATAGGTTATTTGAATGGGTTTAGGTCTTACTTGGTGGTACTGATAATTCACTGGATAGCAGCATTTCTCTATGATAAGGTGGGGGTGTCAATGGGTTCATACGTAATCTATAGCACCAATGACATTTGCAATGCAGCTATCTCAAAGAAGATTCAGTTAAGGTTCTACTCATGTTGTATCCAATTTGGACACTTGATAGGACCGGTGCTTGGCATAAACCATAGCACTTGGCATAGAAATCTGCTAAAAGTAGGCTATACTATTCTGCTACTTATGGACACTGGTAGACCCAGAGGCTAAGAAAAGTAATGAGTTCAATAAATTAACAAAGTCAGATATGGCTTGGAACATGTTTGTAGAGGCTAACCAAATTTTGATTTTGGTTTCAGATTTGGTGCTGAAACTGCCTTGAAATCTGAATTTGACCTTGTTTCAGTTTCAGCCAAAAATGCTGGCTTATTTTCTGTTGAAACTGAAACTCCATTTGACACAGTGCAGTGTAGTATACCTGTTTCTACCCGCTTCTCCCAAACAGGAGTGGACCTACCCATAAGCCCTCCCAGGCCTTCCCTAGAGTCTCTGGTGGTCTAGTGGCTAGTCAAGCAGGAGTGATCCCTAGTCGCTCTTGCCCATGGCATCTCTGCTGTCAAAATGGCTGCTGTGAACCCCAGTGGCAGTCTTGTGAGGTTCCCAATGTAGGTCACAACAGCCATTTTGAGGTTGGAGTCAGCTTGGGCAGGAGCAATCCCCAGTCACTCTTGCATGTGATGGCTCAAATCTCAAAATTGCTATCACGACCTCCAGTGGCAGTCTCACAAGACTGGCACTGGAATTAATGGCAACCATTTTGATGGCAGACACTAGGGATTGCTCCTGTCCCACCAGGGACTCTAAGTAGGTCCAAGGGGGTCTACTGGGGGGTACAGGGAAGGGAGAAAGTGGAGGCTATCTTTATGTGGAGGGAGGGAGGGAGGAAGGAAGGGAGGGAGAGAGGTGGAGGCTTTTATTATTTGATTGGAGAGAGGGATGAGAGAGTGGAGGTTGCAATGAGTTTAGAGGCTGGGGCAGTTTTGGTTTTGGCTTCAGTTTAGGTTGAAACTAAGCGTGAAATTTTGTTCACAGATTTGATTTTGGCCAAAAACAAACAAAAAAAAAAAATCAGTTCCCTTTATCTCCTTGTCTGAGGATTCACATCATTTGTGAGATCTTCATATAAGGTCAGAATAACCTCTAAGATTAGCCTGTAATGGCATATATTTTCTAGATAAGTATGTCTAATCAATGTGGTCCATGGATAGAGCAAACATTGTAGCTGCTGAGAGCATGCTTTCCCTAATGATGGAGGATGTTGGGGCATAACTACATCATAGTCTTGCAGTATAGCAGCACCTTCTCCTTCTTGGAGAACCCAACAGGCTTCAGCAAATATCTTAGTATTGGTAAAAACTCAGTTGTATGTTTGGAATTATGAAACAGAAATTTATATCAGAATTGGAATGAATATCTCTGTCTGATAACACCAAAAATTGGCATAAAATGGGCTCAATAGTTCAAGCCTTTGGTCTTAAAAATCTCCAAAGTACTTCAGTGTTAATATTTCATTCTTTCAACAAATATTGATTTATAAGTAAAATTCATATAATGAGCATTTGTCCAACAGAGGCCTGCGTTTGCACTTCGAGGATGCATCAGGGGCTTAAAATTTTTCATGGCCACGTGATCTACAAAAAACAAATAAAATCAGCACTGCGTGGTCTCTGAGTCATAGTTTGAAATAGTTTGGCACTCCAAAGTAAATCTGATTTTCTCATGGCTAATAACTAATATTCTATTTACAAAATAGCATAATCATCAAATTATGTACACATTTCCCACTACTGTTCAGTTCTCCATTTTTGACAAAGTGGTGCTTGGTGCTCCCAAATTTATATAGATATTGTCATTCAAATTGGGCCAATCAGACTCAGTGTTCAGCATCATGTGACATCACATCATTAAAATAATCTAAGTAGCCATTTTATTTTATATATATTTGCATTTGTGTTCTAAAAAGTTCATATATAATTTATACTTTTCAATTTAAAGCACACTGTCATGGTTCATTCCTAAAGCCAAATTCATACAATTCTCTCAAAATCTGCTTCATATTTTCTGCACAAATATCACTCCAACGTTGATGTTAGAATTGACAATCATAACAAAATGAGTGAATGTATCCTCTCAAAGTTCCTGCTTTCTAATTAATACTTTGCAATTTAAAGAGCACTACTGTGGATGTCTGTTTAGCGAAAACATGGATACGAAATGGAGAGGAATCATTACTTGCCCATTGTTTCCCGTCTGGATTCTCAAGCTGTTTTCAACTTCTCAGCCATCATGTAGGGGTACAGCCATTAAGGTGGCAGTAAGGGCTCCCATGCTAACCCAGTGGTAACCGGGTGTACTGCTATGGATTTACAGCCTGTCTCACTGACACAGACTACTCAATAATTGCTGTGGATTCTTTTGGATTCGTATTAGATAAATTAAACCTTTATTAGAGGTGCTAAATTCTACAATGATTAAGGTATTTACAATGATTAGCTATATAAACACAATTATTAGCTATATAAACAATCATTATATCACTGGTCTTTACATCTAAGCAATACTAAGAGTTCTTAGACCAGGAAAAGAAGCAATAATACACTACACATACAATCATCGCTGGTCCTTACATCATCCAGGCTCTTATCATCAGCTGGGGCGGGGGCATTATAGTGAAAGCCAGGAGCTTTTTAGACCAGGAACAAGTCCTCTGCGCAGTATGTACGTTACTCACAGATGAGCTCCCGATTTCACTGAAAGAAACTCCCCTTTTTATTAGGCTCAGAGCTCATGTTCAGAGCTAAGGAAAATTACAGAATGCTTCTCTGTTTAGATAAACAAGCCATACTGTGGGAACCTGGTCACATGCTTTCCAAGTCCAGGTGGCCAGGCTGAACTTCCGAAAACAAGAACCATCCTCCCCTTTGCATACCAAATTAATTCTTACTTTCCAACTTGTTTTTGTATTTACAAGAAAAGTTACTTTCAGTCAAAGACAGAAGATTTCAGAGTTCATTATCGATCAAAGTAGGGTTGAAAAGCAATCCTTTAAATCTTCCATTACACCAGGCAATGCATTGTACAGCCCAATTACCTCTGGGTACACACCGGCATTACAAAAATTAAAATATTTTTGCAGCGTCAGAAATGGCGCACACTGGGGAAGAGAACTATCACCGGGCTGCTGCAGTAGCCTGGCGGTACTTCCCTTTTAGCGAGCGGTAAACATGCATTGAGCTTGCCACCGCTTCATAAAAGGGCCCCTATATACCTACTCTCTGCCCCAGAACTAAAAAATGACATCTATTTTTTAGCAAGTGTGAGGCATACACTAATCCCAAAACTACTATGGGATGCACAGTATTGCTTTTTTATCCTGTGGAAAGCACATGTTCATGCTTCCCGCAGCTTAGTAAAAAGGTCTATTAAACAGACCCAGGTCTCACAAAAACTCACTGTCTACATCTTTAGAGAAAAATCTCAAAATAAACAAAATAAAGTGTTCAATGTTTTGTATATTTGTATGTATCTGTTTGGTTTGTTCTCGGAATATTTTGTGGTAGGTAAAATCCAGCATTACAGCTATGGTTCTGTTTAGAAGCACCATGCTCCAAATATTATCTTTCCCATCAGCCACTTCTCCACCCTCATTAGCATGTCATTAACTTAGCTACACTGATCAAAAGGCTAATGTTTTAAAATGCTGCTAGCATTAGCAGCTATTATGTCAGTTGTAAATCTAATGCAAGTTCCTTATCATCTGTAAGAAGGCTAATGCAATCACATTAATTTTAGTGCACAACAGTATACTTAACACACCTGTGTTTGGCTAGCCACACTTTTATGAAAAGGCTTTTTATCCTCCAGTGAAAAGAACAACTGAACAATGAAGCATTCTGCCAAAAATATATATATTTGAAACTAGACATAATGATCATTTTAAGGTTCATTGACTGTTAATTTGTCTCTGAAGATTTGTCAACCATAATCTCACTTGAACTAAAGAATTATTACTGAAGAGCACCATTGTTGTACATATTTATTTCAGTTCAGAAGGTGTGTGGATAATAAATCTATGATGAAAGAGTCTCTAGTTTATGTTTGAAATCATACTTTTGTTTTCCTATATAACAACTCAGTGTAAGTTACCTTAGGGGCCCTTTAATAAGCCGCGTACACACCTACGTGCGCCCAACATGCCAAATTGGAGTTACCACCCGGTTACTGCATGGCCCTTACAGTAATTTCAATATTGGTGCGTATCCGCTACGCACGTATGAAAAATATTTTTTTTATTTTCTGGAGCGTGGTATTTGACGCGCGTAGACCATTACTGCCTGGTTACCGCATGAGACCTTACCACTAGGTCAACGGCTTGCAGTAAGGTCTCAGACCAAAAATGGACTTGAAACAATTTTCATTTTGCCGCAAGTCCGTTTTTGGCAAAAAAAGGCTTTTTTTTTGTTGGTATGCTAAAAAATAATTCTGTGCGCGCCCAAAACACACGTCTACACTACCACAGGCTATTTTTCATCACACCTTAGTAAAAGGACCCCTTAATATTTGGAGACTCTTTTTGCAGGAAAAGGAAGGAGAAGGCCTCAGCTTCTTTTAGGGATGTCTATTAACCATTACTGTTTAATGTTTCTATTAATGTTAATATAAGGTTCTTTGTCAAATGTTATATTATCTAACATTAAAACAAAACAATGATATTTCATGGATGACTGACAAATTGTACTTCCTCCAAAGTTTCAAAATTCTTTGATCAATTCTTTTTTGGGTTATAAAATTATGGGATGAAATATGTACATGCACTTTGCACCAGTGAAGGCACTTAAGTGTAAAACTTGTCTGTTTCCCCTACAGTAGGTAAATACAAAGGGAAAGGGGACACTGCCTTTCTGAGGTTTTTGCAACTACATTCAAAATGGTTTACATATATTCAGGTACTTATTTTGTACCAGGGGCAATGGAGGGTTAAGTGACTTTCCCAGAGACACAAGCTGCTGTAGTGGGAATCGAACGCAGCTCTCCAGGATCAAAGTCCATTGCCCTAACCACTAGGCTACTCCTCCAAGTAGCAAAAGCATCTGCTTTGAAAATATTTGATAATGTAATACCAGTTCTTCTATTATATTCTATCGGTCACAGAGAGTACAGAGCAGAGTACAAGGCAGGTTATATTCAGGTACAATAGCTATTTCCCTCTACCCAGAGGACTTACTGTCTAAGGAGCTTTTCTATTAAATGGTGTTCAGCACTTAACATATGGAAAAAGGCTACCGTGTGACTGTATTAAGGAGTTTTGTGGTAGTTTGCCTGGTAGTGCTTGTGAAACTGTGTGTTACCAAATTTGGGGTTCTGTTTACGAAGGTGTGCCAGCTATTGAGACAGATATGGGAAGAAACTGCTTACCCTGGAATTTGAAGTATGGAGTTTTGTCACAATTTGGGTTTCTGCCACGTACTTGTGATATGGCTTGGCCCTTGTTTGGAAAACAGGATACTGGGCTAGATGGACCACTGGTCTGACCCAGTATGGCTACTCTTATGTTCTTTTTTTTAGTGTATGCTAACGCTAGAGACACCCATACAGTTGAGTGATTTAACTTAGGGCATCTTTTGCAAAGCTGCGCTACCGATTCCCAGTGTAGCAAATGAGAGGAAGCCTATTCAATTCCTGTGGGCTTCCTTTCATTTGCTGCGTGGGAACCAGTAGCGCAGCTTTGTAAAAATGGCCTGAAGTGCAGCTCACCTTAGCACATATTTCTTTGCAAACGGCAAACAACAAATAGTGAAATGGGAACTCTTGAAAAATGTTTGGCTTTTAAATCCAGTTCATGCTTTTAAAAAAAGCTCTTGTATCTGAACCATATGTTTCTACATAACGATAGATTGTTGGCCCTAGTATTACTGAAATTGCCTTTTCTAGCAGTAAAAAAATCCCCCTTTGTGATAGACAAAAGAGGTCACATTACTTGAACTTGAGCCTAGAGTACTTATAACATGCTAAGACATTATGATAATATACAACTTGCATCAGATTGTTCCTACATTAATAATGCTCATGTGTAAGTAATTTTAGACTGAATAAAAACCTACCATGGGTTAATGGAGTATTATGTATTTGGAAGAAAGGTTTGAATCTGGCACTGGATTTTTATTGTCATTCATGGAGTTATACTTCAATCCATATACACAAGTGAAAATAAAAATGCAATGAATGTTACAGTTGATCTTTAATCCGTATATACTCTAAGCCTGAGGCCAATGGTTGCATGCATCTCTAGAGAGGAAGAAACTTGAAGTAGCAATGTATCATTAAGCTGGCATAGTACAACAGTTTCTGCCTAATGGGTATGTTTTATTTGCACAACAGAAGTCTCAGCATGACTGATGATCCCATCAATCAGAATTCTATCGGAATGTGCCACTTAAATTTTATATTAGAAAAGAATTGGGTTTGAATTGGAAAAAGATTATAGAGAGCATGTAAATCACAAGAAAAAGAAATAGCTATAACCAAATTTTCTACACATTGTTACATATATTATAGAATACAGCAGGATCTTAAGTAGTGTAATTTATGAAAGAATGCCATTTTAAAGAATTAAGCAATTTTAGAGTGGTGGAACTTTTTATTTAAAACATTTTTCTGGTCATAGTTTCATTCTCTTAGGAAGCCATTTAACTGTGAATTTACTGAATCAGATGCTCAGTAGAATAAAAAAAAAACAGGATTGGGAACACAGAAGAAAGATATAAAAACACAGGTCACAAACTAAACTCTAACAGAGTTGTTTTGGGTTGTATATGCATACAGATCGATTGATCGACTGTATGGGTTTTTTTTTAGTTCTTATTTTATCAGTGTTTTGGACGTATGCAGATCCACTTTTCAGCATGCCTGTAAAAATAAAAATTGGCGTGCGTCCATTTTGGGTCTGAGACCTTACAGCGACCCATTCACTTAGCGGTAAGATCTCACGCGTTAACCGGGTGGTAATCATCAATGCGCATATAATGCCGATTACCGCCCGGTTTTTGCCACGCGCCGGAAAATAAAATATATTTTCCAATGCGTATAGTGGACGCATGTAAAAAATGAAATTACTGCCCGGACCACAGGGTATTTGGATGGTAACTCCAAATTGACTCGTGTTGTGCTCGCGTAGGTGCCAACGTGGCTTAGTAAAAGGGCCCCTATGTGCCAAATTAGAAAACCTAAGAGTGCACACAACATCTGGATCCTTTTTTTTTTTCTAGTTTCAACAATATGTTCCCTAACTGCACGTTTTGCTTTAATGTATTCTGCTTGGACACATTCACTAGGATAACCCCTTTCTTTGAAGCATTCACTAAAACACTTTGCTTGTTGTTCATATTCATCAAGTCCTATAAACAGTCTGCAGAATTGACAATATGGTAAATTATTTTTTTAGACTTCTATTGTGGTAGCTACTGTACTCCAAATATTTATTTCTATTGATAGATTTTGTGTATACAGTTGTGGTGAAAACCATGTTTCTTTCATGATAAGAATATTCAAAAACGCAATTTGATAATGATCAAAGTATACATTAAACTTTAAGTTGGTATTTCTTTCAATCAACCAAAGGATAAACTCATACAACTGGTCATTACTTCCTTGCCAAAACAATAGAACATCAATATAATTTTATTGATTTTATTTATTGTTTGTAGACCCCTGGTGAAGGTTTTTCTGAAACTTGGCCAGGTTGGGTCCTGTTTCCATTAAAGTTGATATTTGCATAAACTCTTGTTGTGTTTGTCCTTCCTTGGACCATGGCTGCTGTTTGGTTGTCTGTTTTACTTCTGTAGTAAACTGTCTCCTATTTGTTTCTGCTTTAAGGGGCCCTTTTACTAAGCTGCAGTAAAAGGAGTCCTGTGCTAGCGGCAGCAGCTGCTTTTTGCTGCATGCCATGGCCTTTTTTACTGCAGCGGGCAAAAATGTCAAAAAAAAGAAATGGTCGTGCAGTAGGTTCACACTTGCCGTGCAGCCATTTTGAAGGGGAGCACTTACCACCACCCACTGAGGTGGCGATAGAGGCCTTTAACCTGGCAATAAACGGGCAGTGTACAACACTGCCCGATTACTGCTAGGTAACCCCCCGTGGAAATATTTATTTTTAATATTTATTCCAGTGCTGGAAATGGCATGTGCTGGAGATGGAAGTACCGCCGGCACCCGTGTTGGGCCGGCGGTACTTCCAGGTTGTTGTGCAGCAATCCTTTAGTAAAAAGGCCCCATTAATAACCTGACATCTCAACAATGAATAAAGCCTAAAATCTATTTAAATGGATCAACTGGTCATGAACTTGCAGATCTGGATATGGTTCTGAGTTAAGTTTGAATATACTTATAATACTGACTCAAAAGTTGAACCAAGTCACCTTCAGTCAGCTTTATATTTGAATGCACATATGGTTGATTCACCAACCTCTGCTATCAAAATGATCTGCCACGATATATTTACAAAAAAATTCCAGTTGTAGTACTTCTACCTAAATGATTCATTTAGCTATATGTACTAAAGATAATATGCACTTATGTTCAATCAATTTGTGCTTAATAACTGTTATTTTCAAATATCCTTAGGCAAACTATTTTCTTTAAGAATATTAGATTTTTTTTACACCTGATTTAACTAATTAGGTAATAACATTTAATTTAGAATGTTTTAGCCTTCAGGTATTGCATGTTGATTCCTGTCAGAACATATTATGCTGTTTTCTGATAAAGACACTTAGAGTAATTACAATCTGAATGTTTTTTTACCTAAATGTTTTTGAACATTTTGGAAAGCTTAATAGAATGCAAGTATATTATAAAAGCAATTATGGTCTTAATATTGCAAAATTTCTGAATTGTTTTGATAGCCAGATATTTCAGGATTCTTGTTTCTCCTTCTGTCACAGCTGGATATCCAGAGGAGAACATTAAACTGAGATCCAGAGAAATGTTTGCCCTCCCACGGGAGGTGGTGGAGATGAAAACAGTAATGGAATTCAAACATGCGTTGGATAAACACAAAGGAATCCTGTTTATAAGGAATGGATCTGCCATGGAACGTTAGCAGAGATTGGGTACCAATGCCGGTAATTGGGAAGCAAAACCAGTGCTGGGCAGACTTCTACGGTCTACGCCCTGATCACCCTGAATAGATATGAATGGACTTGAGTGTAAATTTTAAGGGGCTTTGACATTAGCATCAGAACCTTTAGTACAAGTCTTCTGTGGTGTGTGCCCTGAGAATGGCAAGGACAAATCAAACTTGGGTATACATATAAAGTATCATATACCATGTAAAATGAGTTTTTCTTATTAGGCACACTGGATGGATCATACAGGACTTTATCTGCCATCATTTACTGTGTTACTATCCAGCTTATTTTCGAAGGAGATCGCCGGCCATCTTCCGACACAAATCGGGTGATGGCCGGCGATCTCCTGAACCCGGCCAAATCGGTATAATGGAAAGCCGATTTTGGCTGGCGCCAACTGCTTTCCGCTGCGGAGCCGGCCAAACTTCAAGGGGCATGTCTGTAGGGTAGCGAAGGCGGGACGGAGGCGAGATGGGGGGCGTGGTACGAGATGGCCGGCTTCGCCTGATAATGGAAAAAAGAAAGCCGGCCTTGCCGAGCATTTCGCTGGCTTCACTTGGTCCCTTTTTTTCAGGACCAAGCTTCAAAAAGGTGCCCCATCTGACCAAATGACCACCGGAGGGAATCGAGGATGACCTCCCCTTACTCTCCCAGTGGTCACCAACCCTCTTCCACCCAAAAATAAAAGAAAAATATTTTTTTGCCAGCCTCTATGCCAGCCTGAAATGTCATAGCCAGCTCCCTGACAGCAGTATGCAGGTCCATGGAGCAGTATTTAGTGGGTGCAGTGCACTTCAGGCAGGTGGACCCAGTCCCATCCCCACCCTACCTGTTACACTAGTGGTGGTAAATGTTAAGCCCTCCAAAACCCCCTAAAACCCATTGTACCCACATGTAGGTGCCCCCCTTCATCCCTAAGGGCTATGGTAGTGGTGTATAGTTGTGGGGAGTGGGTTTTGGGGGGATTTGGGGGGCTCAGCACCCAAGGTAAGGGAGCTATGCACCTGGGAGCTATTTTTGAAGTCCACTGCAGTGCCCCCTAGGGTGCCCGGTTGGTGTCCTGGCATGTCAAGGGGACCAGTGCACTACAAATGCAGGCTCCTCCCACAACCAAATGCCTTGGATTTGGCTGGGTCTGAGATGGCCGGCATTAGTTTCCATTATCGGCAAAAACCGATGCCAGCCATCTCAAACCCAGCCATCTCCGACGTTTGGCCGGCCCGAACTGTATTATCGAAATGAAAGATGGCCGGCCATCTTTTTCGATATTACGGTTCGGGACTGCTCTATTTGGCCGGCGCCGTTCGATTATGACCCTCCACATGTATGTTACAATAAATTTCAGCTTGGCATTTCATAGAATAATAGACTAAATGGCCCTTTTACTAAAGTTTAGTGTGTGCAAATGAACATTAGCATACGCTAAATGCTGTAGATCCCATTTTATGTCTGTTAGTGCATGCTTAGCTTTATTAAAAGTGTCTCTGAATAATTTCACTATTATGTGTAATCAAATGGAATGAAGGAATACATAAATAAATATATAAACCTTGTTTGGGAAAATTCCTTGACTTATATTTTACTTTCACAGCTGGAATCCAGGGTGCCTCTTTTCCCTGATGCCACCAATAGACAGAGGCATCACCTTCAACCACAGAAAGCAGGCTAAAATGTTACCAGTGAATGTGATGGCACCAGTGCGAAAAAAGGAAATATGGGCATAAGAGTAGATGTAGCTCTTCTAGTTCTGGATAATCTAGGGGTCCTTTTCCTAAGGTTCACTGAAAAATGGCCTGCGGTAGTGTAGGTACAGGTTTTGGGCACACGCAGAACAATTTTTCAGCGCACCTGTAAAAAAGGCCTTTTTTTAAATTTTTGCTGAAAATGAACATGCAGCAAAATCAAAATTGCCACATGTCAATTTTGGGTCTGAGACTTTACCGCCAGTCTCACGCGGTAACCGGGTGGTAATGACCTACACGCAAATGCCACTAGGCACGTGTCCGATATGTATGGCAGAAAAAGTTTTCAGCCGCGTGTATCTGACGTGTGCCAAAAATGAAATTACTGCAAGAGCTACACGGTAACCATGCGGTAACTCCATTTTGGCATGCATTGGGTGCGTGTAGACGCTTATGGGGCTTAGTAAAATGGCCCCTTAGTATCAATAGCAAGTCTCATAGCTTATCATCAACTAATTTTCGATTGGTAAAGGTCTGAGTATGTGAGCTAATGCTCTGCTAAAAGGCAGCATAATTTGCAGGCAGGAAGCAGCTATGGCAAGGGATGCTATATTCCTTTAGCCAGTCATTGTAGAAAGGGGGGTTACATGTACATGATAGCACGATGCATGGAAGGAGTAGAGAGAGGATGTGGTGTGCATGGCCAAACATATGGATGTGGATCTCCCATCTTAGAAGAGTATCCATGTCAAGGGTAAGTATCCTAGAAGTCAGCAATTACACCTGCCCTGAGGCACAAATAAGTCCATGCTCTATGGGAAGGTACCAATGCTGAGGTCTGGCTCCACATTACCCCCCTGATAATACCTGCTGGCCTCTGATTCCCTTCTCCTCCCCAAGAAGCCCCAGACTACAGAGGCCTTCCTTGAGGTTCCCCAGTAGACTCTCCTCCCACCCTATAACTCCTATCATGGCCTTACTGGGGGTCTCTGATATGTAATGGGAGAAAGAGGGATGTCCACTCGCTCCTGCTTGTAGAACTCTAGTTCCAAAATAGCTGCCACAGCCCCATGTGGTAATATCACAGTAATACTACTAATTGCAGGCTGCCAAATAAGGAAATAATAAAAAAAAATATCGCTAGGGGTCGAAAAGTCTATTTTGAGACTGGTACAATACAACCACTAGACACCAGAGACCCAGTAAGGCTAGGCTTTGGGTTTGAGAATAGGGGATCTGCTGGGAGGATCTGCCTGAACAGATCATAAACCAACATACAAAAGCAACAATAACAAAACAATGTAAAAGCAACTTAGGACAAGTTACAAATAAATCAACATAAAATGGCAAATTGCTATGGGAAACACAACTATCCATCTCCCATCTTCTTGTTTGCAAAATTCAGTTATATTAACACGTACCTCCAAAAGCTTGAATGTACATGCGCATATACACAAAAACATGGATTTAAATTGCTTCTTTGTCTGTCATAAATCACAAACTAATTTGGAAGCTATTATATTCCTGTGGACCATTAACAGACAAGGTATACACTCTTGATTCAGTGAAAAGGATGTTGCGAACATGTGCATGGACGGGTGCTCTGATACTTTGGACCCTAGTTACCTTCAAGGTCTATACATTTTCAAAATAGTGAAGATATAGCAAGTGGTGTCATTCTGTAATGCTTTCTATATCAGTAACAGCACCTTAAACCTGATGCACTAGGTTGCAGGCAAGACATAAAGTAATCATAGGGTCTAATATGATGATTGAGGGCCACACATGTCACCAGCAGCATTGTGAACCAACTACAAAGATTTTAACAAGGAATATAGTAGACCAAACTATAAAGAGTAACAATAATCAAGCTTTGATAACATCAGGCTCTGAACATTTGTTTGGATCTTTTTAGCTATGACATATACTTTTTTTTACCCTTTGGTATATATTATGTATACAATGGTCATCAAATATATATAATCTCATTTTATATTTATATACATGTCTGTACGTATTATGTTCATCTTTATATTGTTTTTTATGGTTGATCATTTCATCACCACTAATTGTTATGGTTTGTCACCCTCAGCATATTATTAAGCATTTGTTAAATTACATTAATTGTGATTTACACTCAACGGAGTGGCCTAGTGGTTAGGGTGGTGGACTTTGGTCCTGAGGAACTGAGTTCAATTCCCACTTCAGGCACAGGCAGCTCCTTGTGACTCTGGGCAAGTCACTTAATCCTCCATTGCCCCATGTAAGCTGCATTGAGCCTGCCATGAGTGGGAAAACGCAGGGTACAAATGTAACAAAAAAAAACAAAACGTATTTATATGTAATTTATTATATACATACATTATTGTTTTTCTAATTTGCAGTTGTACTAGGTAATATGTTACAAGACACATACATTCTTTTTTTTAATTAATGTGTGTTTAATGATATGTTTTTTCCTTATATCATCTTCATTTTAATGATTACATGTTTTTTGTTTGTTTTTTAATATTTATAGATATACAGACTCCTGAAGCAGGCATTGTTTTGCCAAAAAAATGGTTCCGTGTCGAGTCTATGCTATTTGCTTCATTGTATACACTAAAGAAAACGTTGCATTGATTTTAGATTTACCCCTGGGTTTGTTTTTGCACATTGCTTGGCCATTGGACCTTCCCTGCTCTTTTCTTATTTGGATTTCATCCTTGTAGGGACTCTATTTCTTGTCCCTTTAATACACATTTATTCGATGACATGATCATACTATATCAAACATCATTTTAATAGGTAATGTCATAAAATTTAAAATATTTAGATTTATACAAAGTAATAATAAGAACAAATATCATTATGGAGCCCTTTTACTAACGTGTCTTAATGTATTCAGCGCATGCTAATGATTAGCGCACACTCAATGCCATACAGTCAATTGTATATGTATAGGCTGCATGGCATTTTACGCACACTAATTCATTAGCGTGTCTTAGTAAAAGGACCATTTTGTTGGGTAGTGCATATGATTAGGACATGCCACATCTTTTTCTTTTTTTTTATTATTTATTCTATTTAAATGTTAATTGAAATCCAATTCATTAGAAATCAGATTCTACAGAATACTGACCACTATCATGTTCAGAGATCTGGAACAAATCACAAGTTTTTCTAACTGGGCAATTAGGTAATTCAAAAATTTCTAACATTAAGGGGGGGGGGGGGGGGGCTTTTACTAAGGGCCTCTTTTATCAAGCCTTAATAGCGGTTCCTGGTGTGATAATGCTGACAAAGTCCATCCGCTTTGAATGGGCTCCGTCACATAGGAATCACTAGCATGACTTGATAGAAGAGGGCCTAATCATGGTAAACACTAATGTGTGCTTAACACATGCTAAAAGACAAGTACCACGGGATGTGCTCAGGCATCCCGCAGTAGTTTTGGAATCAGTGCATGCTACCCGTGTGCTAAAACATAGGTTTTATTTTTTTATTGTGGGGGCATGTTTAGAGGCAGAGAGTTGGTGTGCCCTGCGCTAATTGGGTAGCATGAATAAATTACTGGATGCTGCTCGATTAGCGAAGGGTTAGCGCAGGAGCCCTTAGTAAATAGGTGTTGGAAATGGCTCACACGCTAATAATGGCCATGCACTAATTGGAAAATTAGCACGTGGCCATTAATTTTTTAAAAAAGAAATTAAAAGTGGCCTCAGCACGTGGGAAACCCACGTGCTAAAAATAGCGCAGGCCACTTTTAGCTCAGTTTAGTAAAAGGGCCCCTAAGATTGCCACTTTGCTTTATTTTTTTAATTTTTCTCTCTCTCTCTCTCTTTCAGCTTAAATATTTTTAATGGGATTGTAGGTATCGTCTACATTGATATAAATCTGAATTACAATTTGCATTTAGAATGATGTGAAATATAATATTCTTTTGGGTATACTTAGATGGGAATATATACGCATTCATATAAATCAAGATAAGAATCAAATTGCTCTGCTTTTAGTATTAGGCACTAAATTCAAAGCACTACATGACAACGGTCTAACAACCAGCAGGAACTTGAGTCAAATTGCTTATACAACATTGTCTAGAGTAGAAAGTTAAAATGACAGGTTTAAGAGATAAAGACAATCTTGTTCTTATTTGGCTTTATGGTTCATGCCAGTTTATCTCTGTTACGAGGTGTAATGTAATATTGCATACACATCTCCTATAAACATTGGGGCATTTATAGCTATGTCAAAGGCTGCCATTTGTTGTAAAATAAAATGAATTATAGCCATGTAAAAATCCTATTACTCACTCTTGTGGCTTCACCCCTCTAAAAGGAAGAAACAAAAGCATAGAGTACAAAATTAAAGTCACTATAGCTTTCAGTCATAAGAGGGAAAAATAACTTTCTTTTATTGATTTGACCTTTCAATATTTTACTCCCCCTTTTACAAAGTCGTGCTAGCGGCTGCCACACGGTAATGCCGGCAATGTCCATTCAATTCAAATGGGTTGCGTAGGCATTACTGCATCGGCAGCCCAGTAGCGTGGTGTTTTAAAAGGGGATGGGGTTAATTTGCCAATATTTGTAATGTTCAATAACATGCTACTTTAACTCAACAGCTTTTTTAGTGAATGGCCATTCATTCGTTAAAGTCTACTAAAAATATACCTGCTTCATTTGGACCAATAGTTTTTCAGCTTCCTCAGTATTCCTTACTGTCTTATTAAAAAAAAAATGATGATCCAAAGTAAAAAAAATCCTTTTCTTGAAAATTGTCCTTTTCTGTTTGATAAAATCTATTCACCAGCTTCCATGCTGTGCACACTTTTATCTGGATTGAGGGATGTGCAGTTATTTAAAATGACTGGAAAATCTCAGTGAAATTTCCTATGTTGTTTCACAACATTTTAAAAATTAAACAGATGCTATGCCTCAAGCTGTGATATGTCCAATCCCTTTGGAACTGGACTTGGAGATTCCTCAGGATATTACTTTAAAAGACATTTGGACAGTAGTTACTATGACTGAAGGATGGAGGATTAAGTCAAGTGTTCCACAGTTATGTCAGTTTTCACAACAGGTGGTTAATAAATGTTCTCAATTTGAGGCCAAGATGGTTTCACTGGACTCTAGGATTGCTCGGTCACTTCTGTATTGAATTTGCAATCTACCTCAGTTTGGTAACCCAAAGACAATTGGAATATCTGGAGAATAAATTCTGCACTAAGGGATCCTTTTACAAAGTTGCGGTAAAAAGTGACCTGCGGTCGTGTGTAGGGTTACCATATGGCTCTAGAAAAAGGAGGACGGATTGAGCCAGCCGGGTTTTACTTCCATTACTTTCCATTGAAAGCAATGGGCAATTACTTCGATTGAAAGCAATTACTTCCATTGAAAGCAATTGCTTTCCATTGAAAGCAATGGAAGTAAAACCCGGCTGGCTCAATCCGTCCTCCTTTTTCTGGAGCCATATGGTAACCCTAGTCGTGTGGATCTTTTAGGTGTGCTGGGCCATTTTTACCACAGCTTGGAAAAAGACAATTTTTTAATGGGTCAGGAAATGGGCCTGCACTAATATTAAAACTAGTGCACGCCTATTTATGGCCTGAGCACTTACTGCCACCCATTGACCTAGTGGTAGCCATGCAGCGCATGCTAACTTGCTTTTCAACTCCACACATTAGAATTTAGGTGATGTGTGTGTTACTGAATACATTTAGCAAATTATGGGCCCTGTTTACTAAGGTGTGTTAATGTTTTAGCGAGCCTACACTTAAGTGTACGCGCTAACCATGTAGGCACCTGTACAGATATTGTAGGCATGTACATCTTTTTTTTTTTTGTTACATTTGTACCCCGTGCTTTCCCACTCATGGCAGGCTCAATGTGGCTTACATGGGGCAATGTAGGGTTAAGTGACTTGCCCAGAGTTGCAAGGAGCTGCCTGTGCCTGAAGTGGAAATCAAACTCAGTTCCCCAGGACCAAAGTCCACCACCCTAACCACTAGGCCACTCCTCTCCCACGTGCATTAACCATGTGCATACATGGTTAATGCACGTTAAAAACTTTAATGCTCCTATAATGCTGCTTAGTAAACAAGGCCCTATGTGCCTAAATTCTAATTATTGCCAATTAATGTTCATTATTGCTTATTAAGTGCTGTTACAACCACTGATTGGCTAGCCAATCAAGTTACATGCATTGTTATAGAATACGCTTGGATTTCAGAGTAGAACGCTAGGCGCAATATATAGAATCCTGAGGTTAGCACATGTGAATTTTTAGCATGCACTAGTGTTAGTCCACTTTTAAAGGTAATCAATCGAAATAAAATAAAACATGGAAAAGAAAATAAGATGATACCTTTTTTATTGGACATAACGTAATACATTTTTTGATTAGCTTTCAAAGGTAGCCCTTCTTCGTCAGATCGGAAATAAGCAAATGTTGGTAGATGACAGTATATATAAGTGAAATATCAAAGAATTTCAGTGACAGTCTAACAGGATAAGGGTGGGTTAGGTGAGAGACAGGGAGAGCCGGATGGATGGATGGATTTGATAGTTATTCAGGGGTTGTAGGAGAGAGAAAGAAAGCACAGGATTGGAAGGGTCCTGACTGCTATTTGGGGTGGCAGTGGAAGGAAGGGAGAGAGATCAGAATCTTGGGGGGTGGGGAGTTAGGGACATAGCCAGATACTCTTATGCAGGTCCCAGCTGATATTTACCTAGAACCTGCATAAATGTCTTATGTGGGTCCCAGCTGAATATCAGCTAGGATTCTCATAAAACCTGGAGGTTAGTATAGACCAAATGTCGGCAGCAAGCACAGGCCGAATGGTGGCCTGGCTTTGGATATCCAGAGCTAATCCTGCCTGTAGTTGTCAGCATAAAAAATACATAAATAAAAAGTTGACCACAGAGAGCTGAATATCAGCCAGGCTCATTTTGGCCAGCTCTTCAAATGAGGGATTACAGGGTAGGTATCTTCTTTAATCCCCTTTTGTTTATTTCCCCTTCCAAAATGAAACTAAATAAAGGTTACAGGCTCTGTAGTTAATTAGCAGCATTTACATCAGTGGCATAGCCAGAAAGCCAGTTTTGGGTGGGCCTGAGCCCAAAGTGGGTGGGCACAAAATCTTCTCTGCTCTGCTCTGCCCTCCCTCCACCACTATAGCCACCATTTCTCCCTCCTCTCCACCCCTATGCCTACCATTTCTCCCCCTCCCCACCTATCCCCTCTGTATGCAGCATGTGTCCCTCCCCTCCACCTCATACACAGCCAAGACTTCTCCCTTCCTCACCCCTCCACCCCTGTACTGCATCTCCCTCACCCACCAACCAAGCCTCATCTTTCCATCTTCCCTCCCCCCTGTGCAGCTGCTGTGTCCTCCCGTCTTCCCTCCCCCATGCGACATCTTCCCCCCCCCCCCCGTGCAGCTGCAGCATCTCACCCTCCTTGCAGGCCCGCCCAGCAGCAAAGCTCCTGACGGAGATTCCAGTCGCAGCGATTCCCACACGCTGCCTGCCGGCTGCCGCTCAACAAGCTCCTCGCGCTACTAAGTGCTAACCCGGAAGTCTCTCCTGCAGAGGAGAGACTTCCGGGTTAGCGCTTAGTAGCGCAAGGAGATTGAGCGGCAGCTGACACTGGCAGGCAGCGTATGGGAATCGCTGCGACTGGAATCGCCATCAGGAACTTTGCTGCTGGGCGGGCCTGACCCGAAATTGGGTGGGCCCAGGCCCACCCGGGCCCGCCCGTGGCTACGCCCCTGAACATACATAGATTTGCAAGATGGATCATATACACATGTAAATTTTGGCTTTTACACAGGTAAGTTACTGAGTTTCCTCCATG
The DNA here is from genome assembly GCF_901765095.1 of Microcaecilia unicolor. Taxonomy (NCBI): domain Eukaryota; kingdom Metazoa; phylum Chordata; class Amphibia; order Gymnophiona; family Siphonopidae; genus Microcaecilia; species Microcaecilia unicolor. The sequence goes on along the minus strand of NC_044036.1, from coordinate 57,008,590 downwards.
GATTTTTCCCATATGTACATTTGTTAACTGGCTGCTTCTGTTGAACATGCTGGCAAATACACATGAACTCCTATGTACATTTTAGCAAAGACATCAGTAGATTCTTTTCTTAAATACCACTGGAACTGAGCACACCCTGGCCTGGATATCTTTAATTTGGTCTCTAAGTTCTATGTAAAATGAGGCATTATATCATCTGGCTCACCTTTATCCGCATGTTTTGTCATATCCTTGAATATATCCTCTGTTCTCAGTTCCATAAAGTAAACCTCAACAAGTGGTATGGATAGGTGCCAAGAATTGTGTGCTGAAAACTTTACAATCACATACAGTGGTGGAAATAAGTATTTGATCCCTTGCTGATTTTGTAAGTTTGCCCACTGACAAAGACATGAGCAGCCCATAATTGAAGGGTAGGTTATTGGTAACAGTGAGAGATAGCACATCACAAATTAAATCCGGAAAATCACATTGTGGAAAGTATATGAATTTATTTGCATTCTGCAGAGGGAAATAAGTATTTGATCCCCCACCAACCAGTAAGAGATCTGGCCCCTACAGACCAGGTAGATGCTCCAAATCAACTCGTTACCTGCATGACAGACAGCTGTCGGCAATGGTCACCTGTATGAAAGACACCTGTCCACAGACTCAGTGAATCAGTCAGACTCTAACCTCTACAAAATGGCCAAGAGCAAGGAGCTGTCTAAGGATGTCAGGGACAAGATCATACACCTGCACAAGGCTGGAATGGGCTACAAAACCATCAGTAAGACGCTGGGCGAGAAGGAGACAACTGTTGGTGCCATAGTAAGAAAATGGAAGAAGTACAAAATGACTGTCAATCGACAAAGATCTGGGGCTCCACGCAAAATCTCACCTCGTGGGGTATCCTTGATCATGAGGAAGATTAGAAATCAGCCTACAACTACAAGGGGGGAACTTGTCAATGATCTCAAGGCAGCTGGGACCACTGTCACCACGAAAACCATTGGTAACACATTACGACATAACGGATTGCAATCCTGCAGTGCCCGCAAGGTCCCCCTGCTCCGGAAGGCACATGTGACGGCCCGTCTGAAGTTTGCCAGTGAACACCTGGATGATGCCGAGAGTGATTGGGAGAAGGTGCTGTGGTCAGATGAGACAAAAATTGAGCTCTTTGGCATGAACTCAACTCGCCGTGTTTGGAGGAAGAGAAATGCTGCCTATGACCCAAAGAACACCGTCCCCACTGTCAAGCATGGAGGTGGAAATGTTATGTTTTGGGGGTGTTTCTCTGCTAAGGGCACAGGACTACTTCACCGCATCAATGGGAGAATGGATGGGGCCATGTACCGTACAATTCTGAGTGACAACCTCCTTCCCTCCGCCAGGGCCTTAAAAATGGGTCGTGGCTGGGTCTTCCAGCACGACAATGACCCAAAACATACAGCCAAGGCAACAAAGGAGTGGCTCAGGAAGAAGCACATTAGGGTCATGGAGTGGCCTAGCCAGTCACCAGACCTTAATCCCATTGAAAACTTATGGAGGGAGCTGAAGCTGCGAGTTGCCAAGCGACAGCCCAGAACTCTTAATGATTTAGAGATGATCTGCAAAGAGGAGTGGACCAAAATTCCTCCTGACATGTGTGCAAACCTCATCATCAACTACAGAAGACGTCTGACCGCTGTGCTTGCCAACAAGGGTTTTGCCACCAAGTATTAGGTCTTGTTTGCCAGAGGGATTAAATACTTATTTCCCTCTGCAGAATGCAAATAAATTCATATACTTTCCACAATGTGATTTTCCGGATTTAATTTGTGATGTGCTATCTCTCACTGTTACCAATAACCTACCCTTCAATTATGGGCTGCTCATGTCTTTGTCAGTGGGCAAACTTACAAAATCAGCAAGGGATCAAATACTTATTTCCACCACTGTATACAAACTTCATTTCTACATTTACTGTATTCAGTGAAGGCCAGTTCTGACCATAAAAGAGTAACAAGCAGTATTCAGATGATAGAGCATACAGTGGTGGAAATAAGTATTTGATCCCTTGCTGATTTTGTAAGTTTGCCCACTGACAAAGACATGAGCAGCCCATAATTGAAGGGTAGGTTATTGGTAACAGTGAGAGATAGCACATCACAAATTAAATCCGGAAAATCACATTGTGGAAAGTATATGAATTTATTTGCATTCTGCAGAGGGAAATAAGTATTTAATCCCTCTGGCAAACAAGACCTAATACTTGGTGGCAAAACCCTTGTTGGCAAGCACAGCAGTCAGACGTCTTCTGTAGTTGATGATGAGGTTTGCACACATGTCAGGAGGAATTTTGGTCCACTCCTCTTTGCAGATCATCTCTAAATCATTAAGAGTTCTGGGCTGTCACTTGGCAACTCGCAGCTTCAGCTCCCTCCATAAGTTTTCAATGGGATTAAGGTCTGGTGACTGGCTAGGCCACTCCATGACCCTAATGTGCTTCTTCCTGAGCCACTCCTTTGTTGCCTTGGTTGTATGTTTTGGGTCATTGTCGTGCTGGAAGACCCAGCCACGACCCATTTTTAAGGCCCTGGCGGAGGGAAGGAGGTTGTCACTCAGAATTGTACGGTACATGGCCCCATCCATTCTCCCATTGATGCGGTGAAGTAGTCCTGTGCCCTTAGCAGAGAAACACCCCCAAAACATAACATTTCCACCTCCATGCTTGACAGTGGGGACGGTGTTCTTTGGGTCATAGGCAGCATTTCTCTTCCTCCAAACACGGCGAGTTGAGTTCATGCCAAAGAGCTCAATTTTTGTCTCATCTGACCACAGCACCTTCTCCCAATCACTCTCGGCATCATCCAGGTGTTCACTGGCAAACTTCAGACGGGCCGTCACATGTGCCTTCCGGAGCAGGGGGACCTTGCGGGCACTGCAGGATTGCAATCCGTTATGTCGTAATGTGTTACCAATGGTTTTCGTGGTGACAGTGGTCCCAGCTGCCTTGAGATCATTGACAAGTTCCCCCCTTGTAGTTGTAGGCTGATTTCTAACCTTCCTCATGATCAAGGATACCCCACGAGGTGAGATTTTGCGTGGAGCCCCAGATCTTTGTCGATTGACAGTCATTTTGTACTTCTTCCATTTTCTTACTATGGCACCAACAGTTGTCTCCTTCTCGCCCAGCGTCTTACTGATGGTTTTGTAGCCCATTCCAGCCTTGTGCAGGTGTATGATCTTGTCCCTGACATCCTTAGACAGCTCCTTGCTCTTGGCCATTTTGTAGAGGTTAGAGTCTGACTGATTCACTGAGTCTGTGGACAAGTGTCTTTCATACAGGTGACCATTGCCGACAGCTGTCTGTCATGCAGGTAACGAGTTGATTTGGAGCATCTACCTGGTCTGTAGGGGCCAGATCTCTTACTGGTTGGTGGGGGATCAAATACTTATTTCCCTCTGCAGAATGCAAATAAATTCATATACTTTCCACAATGTGATTTTCCGGATTTAATTTGTGATGTGCTATCTCTCACTGTTACCAATAACCTACCCTTCAATTATGGGCTGCTCATGTCTTTGTCAGTGGGCAAACTTACAAAATCAGCAAGGGATCAAATACTTATTTCCACCACTGTATGTTTTTATGAATTTAAAGACCCACTCCAATTTTCCAGTGTTTGGGTATTATGATGTTTTCAGTTTGAATTTACTATATTTTTCTATTTTATGTATTTTATACACAGTTACACACTTAACTACTGTGCACGTTTTATTAACCAGTGGAACTGATCAGCTATACTTTAGACATAATAAATATATCTGAAAAATTTGCACATGAATCTGGATGCACACTATTCTGTAATACCCAGAGTGTCAGGGGCAGTCCAAAAAGTTGCATGCATCATTGTAGAATACTGGGTCAACACCCAACTTGAGAGTCAGCATTAACACCAGATTTCAGCAGGTATAAATATAGGTGTGGGCAGGAGCGTATCTACGTGGGGCCTCAGGGGCCTGGGCCCCCGCAGATTTTGCCCTGGACCTCCCTACCGCCATCAACCCCCCCCCCCCCCCGCTGCCGTTGCTTACTTTTGCTGGCGGGGGACCCCAACCCCCGCCAGCCGAGGTCCGCTTCTACCTGCCGCTGCCTTAAAAACTACTTCTTCAGCCGGCGGGGGACCCCAAACCCCCGCCAGCTGCCCCGAGGTGTTTAAAATTCATCTTCGGCCTCCGTGGCCATGCTGCTGTTGATAGGAGCTGTTGAATCCACTTCGGAGTCTGACGTCGCAGCACGTACAATGTACAACGATGTCAGACTCCGAAGTGCATTCAACAGCTCCTATCAACAGCAGCACGGCCAGGGAGGCCGAAGATGAATTTTAAACACCTCGGGGCAGCTGGCGGGGGTTTGGGGTCCCCAGCCGGCGGAAGAAGTAGTTTTTAAGGCAGCGGCAGGTGGAAGTGGACCTCAGCTGGTGGGGGTTGAGGCCCCCCGCCAGCAAAGGTAAGCAACAGCAGCGGGGGAGGGTTGGCGGCGGGAGGGGGATAGAGAGAGTCATTGGTGGCGGTGGGGGCTCTGACAATGGCGGGGGCAGGGGGGGCTAAAATGTGCCCCCTCCCTCTGGCTCTGGCCCCCCCTACCGCCGGAGTCCAGATACGCCCCTGGTGTGGGAATTGGCGCTACGCGCAATTCGCTAAAGGCCATGCACCCTTTATAGAATCACTGTTAGTGCTGATCTTTTCCCGTGCCTATTTTTGAGCAAACTTTATAGAATCCAACCCACACCCTCTAAAGAGTTCTTAGCTGATGTATTAGAACACACATAGACTTGCTGAGATTCTGCACCTGCAGGTGTCCCTCTATCATCTTGAGCTTTATCCTCCAGTTCTTTTCAGCTGGCTCCAGAGCTACCTGTTTCAGCAAGGAAGATGCTGTCATGCACAAATATGTACATCTTGAGGCATAACATTAATGTCTATTGTAATGTAAATTGTAAAACCAAGCCCAGTTGATCTCCCCTTGGTGACTTACATTGTTTTGCTGTGATTAGTAAACCTCTAAAATGTTTCATTTTCCTGAGAGCTGGCAAGTAATCCATCACTGCTCTTTTAATTCCTTGCAAACATGGCATATCTGATGAATAAGAAAAAAATCCTTTCTGGAGCCTATGCACAGAATCATGGGATGGAATTTTCACAACAGATAAATGTATGGAATAATACTCCAGTGACTTCAGAATTACTGAAAGTGTCTTGGCATTTTTCAGTCTTTCATTTACAGTAACTTGATTCCCAAGTACTACAACCATGTCTGGAAATTGCATATTTCCCTAACAAAATGACATCAGTAAGATAACATTTTATTTCATTAGGAAAGAGAGTGCTTTTTCAACCCTTACCATAAAATAGTATCAAAATTCTTCACTGAACACAAAGTACCTGTTAAAATGAAAGCAATGGCTCTTTGTCTTCTTATTCATATGATGCTCAGTAGAACTATTCACTTGCACAAAATCAACATCAGACTGACCAAAAGCCAGGAATGCATGTGGCAGTATTTTATAATGTAAAAATAGGCGTGCACACGTGTAACATGCCACATCCATGTGTGTTCCCAGTTTACCCTGTGGTTAAGTAGGTGGTGTACGTTGGGCAAAGAATGAAGTGCACTGGTAAGATCAGCAACTAAGTGCACAGGACATTGTCTATAAACGTTAGGTGTGTGGATGGCACATCAAAAAAGCGCCACAAATGTACACTTCTTATAAATAAAAATGGCAAAGATGTCTCATTTGACCTGGAGCATTGGTTGCTGCATTGTGATTATGGTTTGCAGCTCAGTGTGTGATCAGGCCTCATTCTTCCTTTAACTTGCTACCCCTCTGCCCTCACCTAACACTGTACAGCCCCATTAACTCCCACTCTGCTCCATTATACCCCTTTCTAACACTCTAACTCTCTAAATATTTGTTCCCTTCCCCCTCCTAGGCGGTCCTCAAAGTTCCTCCACCTCGTTTCTCTGCGCAACAGATAATGTTTGTGTTTGTGCTTTTTGGTAAGCCCCTCTACCACTGTCAGTCTCTCTGTCTGTAACTGCTTGTGTCTGTTTACTGGGCATTATTGGTGATGGCTACTGGGTGCCACTGGTGATGGTCACTGGGCATTATTAGTGGAGACTACTAGTGGGTATAAGCATGAGAGGAAGCGGAGGTTTGCCGCTGTGGGCCCTTGCGTACCAGAGAGAGAAACAACAGAGTAGAGCATGACAAAGGATCAGTGCATTTGTGAGCTGAGGTTTGATAAACAGAATACAGTGTACCTGTGTAATCAGCTAGGAGAGCAACTAGAACCCAATGCATGGAGGGGACAAGCCGTGCAAGTGCATCTGGATGTCAGCACAACCCTAGCACTTTTTGGACACTGGAATCTTTTAGATAGCCTTTGGGGCAACAGCAGCTATCAGTTAGCCAGTCAGCCACCTCATACTGTTTAGTTCTGTTTCTACAGGCCTTTCTCAGCAGAGATACACAGTGCATTTTCTTCTCTGAATATGAGTAGCAGCAACATAAAAATATGACACAATTTGATATGGTACATTTTCAGTGCTAGGAGTCATTGGCTGCACACACATTGCCATTAGACCACTGCTGGCAAGTAAGCAATTTATAGGAATTGCAAGTCCTACCATTCACTGATATACAGGTTGTCAATACTGTGTCCACCATAATAACTGATGTGTATGGCTGCTACCCAAGCTCCTGTCATGGCCTCACATTCTGTCACAGACTAGAATCCATGAAAGCTTTCAGAGTGGAAAGGTCACTGCGGGATGGTTGCTCAATTAGCTAACTGCACCCACATGCTCACAACCTTACAGTTATCAACCTGCCCTTTCTTTCCCCATATATGACTCCTCCTACATGCAACAACCAGATCTGAAAGCATCTGGGATGATCAAAGCTGTGAGAAGCCATTCCTGGCGCAGTTCTGATGCAAGTCATGGATATGAGATATCAACTGTAGTATATGCTTTCTTTGTATTTTATTGATTTTATTGTTGGTACTGTATGTAGTTTTCTTTGTGTGTTTGTTCGTTTGATTTTTTGTAAACTGCTTTGATTTAAGTGGTCTATAAATGTGTAAAATAAATAAATAAACTGGCTTGCATAATTTTTAATATGCCTTGAAGTTTCAGCCCAGAGCACTTTACACACTCTGTTTACTTTCATCTTAATGTTCATGGAAATGACATCATTGTTTACTCAAATTTCCATCTAGCAGAGGAATTTGATTACAATTTATTTTCCAATTCCAAGAAACTAAGGATCCCTTTAACTAAGCTGCTGTTACACATGAGCCAAGGCCCCCTTTTACCGCAGCAGGTAAAAGGGAAGTCTCGCTTTCCTACAGGAAATGGCCAGGCAGCAAATAAAGCACTTGCCAAGTGGCCATTTTGAGGGGGAGCCCTTACCGCCACCCATTGAGGGGGCGGTAAGGGCTCCCGCGTTAACCCAGCAGTAACCGTGAAGCACGCGTCACTGCCCAATTACCACTGGGTACACTCCAGCGCTACAAAAATAACATTTTTGTAGCACCAGAAATGATGGCGCACGCTAGGGGTGAGAAGTAGCGCCAGGGCGCCGCTTAGTAAAAGAGGCCCATAGCTCTAGAATACTTTCCCTTTATATCAGAGACATTTTTTCTTATCTGAATTTTTGTTGGGCAATCAAAACTTGTTATTTTCCAAAGCATTATTCTAATGATAAATATGGCTTTATCTGATTTTCTTGTAATTTTGAAACTTCTGGCTTAGAACCTAATATTAGGGATTAGATGACTAACACATCTGAAAAAAATAGAATAGCACCAAAAATTAAGCTGTGCAAACCTTTCAGATTCATGGACATCATGGACTCAATTCTGTAAATAGCGCCCAAATATGGGTGCTGAAAACAAATTAGCACTGAGCGCTATTCTATAAACAGCGCTCAGAGTGGGGTACTGTTTATAGACTAGTGTTTGGCTCTGGGATCAGCACCCAAAATAATTTACACCAATTGAAATATGGTTTAAATTCTCATGCCTAAATTAGATGCAGAGTCCCTGAATTCTATAACACTGACAGCAAATTCCAGAAATGTCCCTGATCCACCTATTCCGCTCCCATAGCCACACCCATTTTCAGATCCACCCATAAAATTTATGAGTGGATCCCAGTACCTAAAGATGTGTGCACACATTTTAATTAATACCAATTAGCACCAATAATTGATTATTAATGTCTAATTTTCTACCATGGAGGGTGTTCCAGCGGTAATCAGCAGTTGGTGCGTGCTGCACAGTTATTGCCCAGATAGCGTGTGAGACCTTACTGCTAGGTGGCAGTAAGGGCTAAGGACATAAATAGGCATGTGCTAGTCTTAGTATTAGCACAGGGCCATTCCCCGGCCCATTAAAAAAAAAAACCTTTTGTCCAGCCACGGTAAAAAAATGACCCAGTGTGCATCCAAAACATGCATCCACACACTACCGCAGGCTACCATTTACTGCAGCTTAGTAAAAGGACCCCTTAGATTGTGAGCCCTACAGGGACAGGGAAATAACCAGTGTACCTGAATATAACTAACCTTGAGCTACTACTGAAAAGGTGTGAGCAAAATCCAAATAAATAAATAAATATAAAATATATAGAATTAGGATTTGTATGACAGCTTCAAAAGAAGGAAGGAGGGAAAGAGGTACTATGCTCTAATTCTTACTGTCATGTTACAATTTGGAATTCTGAGACAGGGAAAAGTAAAATACCAGTCATATTTCCATAATCATCTATGCTGCAGTGCCATGGACTTTAATGATGTTGATCACAGGTTGTCATGGCAACCTATAATGCATTCACAGGATGCTGCAGATTACCAGCTGACCAAGGTGACCAGTGCTATAAAATGATTTGTCCAAGGTCACATACAGAATCTCAGTGAAAAAGGAGTAGATTTGAGCTGCAAGTTATTTGTCTTGGTTTTTAATGTAGTGCTCAGTTCTACTTCTAGCCACTTGATCACATTAGACACTGGCAGAAAAAAAAAATATATATCTAACCTGATATAAAGTAATGAAAACTCATCAATACTTCAGCTTGGAATGCAAGATAAGTTTTCAACCCTGATAGCCAAAAAGTTCTTTTTTTTAAAGTCTCAGGCAAAAAATGACAGAAATGGGGAAAGAAGGAAAAAGTGTAAGCATTTAAAGAAATACCAAAAAGATACTGGATCCCCTAAGTGCCAAAATTATGTGTTTTTGAAAGTGACATTTTCTTATATTTACTATAGTTTGAGCGAATGGTCTTTCAATATTTTTTTCAAAGAAATTTCCTTTTGTTTTCCTAGCTACCATTCAGCATATTGTATATGGTTTGATTAATGGAATTAGACTAGAAAGCAAATCTTTGAAAATAGGTTAATAGCTAGGTAGAGTCCCATCTAATTAATGCTTTTCTTACATAGGGCCTAATTTGCTAAATTGAACAAAGATGTTACACGCTTAGGGGGGATTCTATTCAAGAATGGGCTAAACACAACAAACTTTGCCTGAACCAAATCCGAGCTTCTCTGGGTCCCTAACACAAGTAGATTCATACCTGACATCAAAATCCCTTTTGGGAAGTATGAACTACCCCTCAAATCACAAGTCAGAAACCTTGGAATACAGTTAGATTCAACACTTAATCTGATTCCCCAAATCCAAGCAACCTTTAAGAGCTGCTTCTACTATTTGCGACGGCTATACTGCCTCTCTCCTTTCATCGAGAAGGTAAATCTTATCCCAATTGTACATGCCATGATAACTTCAAGACTGGATTACTGCAATGCACTATACAATGGTCTGACTACAAAGGGCCTGCACCAGCTCCAGTTGATTCAGAATGCAGCAGCAAGACTCATAGAAGGTTACAAGCGCCGTGATCATATCACACCATTTTTGCAAAAACTTCATTGGCTACCAGTACAATACAGGGCTAAATTTAAAACTCTATATCTGATCTTCAAGGCCCTGAAAGAAAATGGCCCTGAGTACCTGAAAAATAGGATGATCCTCCACACACCACCAAGGACACTAAGGTCCTCCCAAGGACTTTCACTAACCACACTGTCTCCAAAAGACATTACACGATGTGATACCCGCAAACGAGCCTACTCCAAAGTAGCCCCCACACTCTGGAATGCACTGCCTGAAAGGCTGCACTTAACACAAGGCCATCTCTACTTCAGGAAGCAGGTGAAAGCTTGGCTCTTCAACCAGGCCTTTACTGGAAGAAGTAAGCAGAGGAGTGTGGTAGCCGTGTTAGTCCACTCTTAAGGTTATCAATAGAAATCAAACAAAATAAAACATGGAAAAGAAAATAAGATGATACCTTTTTTATTGGACATAACTTAATACATTTCTTGATTAGCTTTCGAAGGTTGCCCTTCTTCGTCAGATCGGAAATAAGCAAATGTGCTAGCTGACAGTGTATATAAGTGAAAACATTCAAGCATTACTATGACAGTCTGACAGGGTGGGAGGATGGGGGTGGGTCGGAGGTATGCATGGGGACATCAAAGCATATAATTGATATTCTAACAGGATGGGTGTGGATAATTGAGGGGTGGGGTGATCAACAGAGAAATACAGCTTTATGGTTTATAATGGGCTAGGAACCCCAGATCCTTATTAAGTCCTTTCTGTTGGGTGTTAAAATATTCAATCATTCTGACTTCAAAGGTCTTACGTTCTTGTATGGTTTTAAAGTTACCTTTCAGGATTCTCACTGTGAAGTCACTGGTACAGTGTCCTAGTCCTGTAAAATGTTGACCAACAGGCGTGGGAACCCTACTGGCACCAGTATTGTTCATGTGATGTCTATGTAAATTGAATCTTGTCTTAAGCATCTGGCCTGTTTTTCCAATATAGCATCCTTCGTTACATTTTTTTACACTGAATGATATATACCACATTGGAAGATGAGCAAGTGAAAGATCCCTTTATGTTGAATATCTTTCCTTTGTGGGTAACTGTGGGGTCCTGTGAAATATTTTGGCATAGTTTGCAACTGGATAAATTACAGGGAAGTGTGCCCTTCTGTTCCTTTTCAGTCTGTGATGGAAGTTTACTTCTGATTAGCTTGTGTTTTAAGTTGGGTGGTTGTCGGAAGGCCAGTACTGGTGGGGATGGGAATATCTCTTTCAGTAATTCATCCTCCTGGAGTATAGGTTGTAGATCTCTTATGATTTTCCTCAGTTTTTCCAGCTCTGGATTGTATGTCATTGCAAGGGGAATTCTGTCTGTGGAATTTTTCTCCTTGTACTGTAGCAGATTCTCCTTGGGTGTTTTGAGGGAGGAGGCAATATTCTTGGAGATTATTTTGGAGTTGTAGCCTTTCTGTTTGAAGGATGCACTCAGGCTTTTAAGGTGTCTGTCTCTGTCCCCTGGGTCAGAGCAGATACGGTGGTATCTTGTGGCTTGGCTGTAAATGATGGATCTTTTTGTATGTGAAGGATGGAAGCTGGAGTTGTGGAGGTAGCTGCATCTGTTTGTGGGTTTCTTGTATATAGATGTTTGTATACAGCCATCACTGATTGAGACCGTGGTGTCCAAAAAATTGACTTTTTCTGGGGAGTAGTCAATTTTGAATCTGATTGTAGGATGGTATGTATTGAAGGCAGAATAAAATTGTTTCAGAGTTTCTTCACCCTCCGTCCAAATCATAAAAATGTCATCGATGTACCGGTAGTATTTTAGAGGTTTAGTCTGGGGTTTCCCTAGGATTTCTTGAATTAAGACTCTATTAAGGTATCACCTCCACTCAGAGATTTTCAACACCTCCACTCAGAGATTGTTTCAGGCATCTCATGTCCAGAGTATGGTACACAGAGGAGAGAAATAGAAATTAATTCTACTCAGACCTAATAGAACTCTCAATGTAACAAAAAACAAGGTCCTAGAAAAAGGATTATCTTTCATACCCACTCCACAATATAACACTTTCTATACCAGTGTTGAACTGTTTAAATGTACCAGAAATTACTTTGCCCCCAAGACTGCCTGTAATGCTGACATGTCAATTGTTAAACACAGCAGCAAATAGCAACCCCCAGGGACCACTAATCCACTCATTCATACTTCTGGGAGCTTAATATTGACAACTGAGAACTGCAAAAATGGAAGATTGTTTACAATCCCTCCAAAGCTAAAAAAAAAAAAAAAAAAAAAAAAGCATGCCATAGAGACAATGAAGAGTGGTAGTCATTCTATCAGTATTAAACCAGCACATAAAGAGGAAGCAGAAGTCATTATGAATCAATAAGACTAAGGGGCTCATTTTCAAAACTGAAAAATATCCAAAAAGCGGCACAAAGCAGCAGATGGGTGTTTTGTTTGCCAAAATGTCCAAATCACTATTTCCAAACCCATTTTAAGACGGTTTTCTATGCATTTCGTATGCAGTACATCCAAATCACAAGAGAGCATGTTGGGGGTGGAATTTAGGCATTCACAAAACTTGGATGTTTTTCTGCCATAACAGAACAAAGCAAAAACATCCAGGGCTAAAAGACGTTTTGGTCTAGACCTGTTTCAATCATGACTAAGTCATGAAAAGGTGTTCTAAATGGGCAGATGACCACTGAAGGGATTAAGGCATGACCCTCCCTTATTCCTTCCCCATCTGAAAAGTAAACTACACATCTAGCCATTAGACTACTCCACTAGATGGCTCCCTATAGAATTACTTTCTATAGGGGCAATTTTATGAAGGATGTTTTTGTTGTTGCATATGCCTAAATACATATGCAACATACCTTCTATTAAATTATTCCAAACATAAAAATTGTGTGAGATAATAAGCATGCAAAAAAAGAGCCCAATGAGCCTCAAAAGATGCTTGTCATCTAAAATTTATTGAAGGATTCTCATATTCAAAATTACTGGAGTTTCCGTCAAAGCTCTCTACAGCCCATCCTAAACCAGATTTTTATATGTGGGACTCACACCATACAAACCAGCCCATCATCGGTGAAAGAAACAGTACATACCAGCCTTTTTTCACCTTATACGTTCATACCAAATGTTTATGGCTTTAAAACCAGTATATATATGATTATATGTCAAAAACAGCAACAAATAATGTTTTGTTTTTAGCCATGTAAAGTTGACTGTTCATGATTTGGATTGCATTGTAAACACATAGCAAATGTGGTTTCTATATTTAACACTGATGAGATAATTTTGTTTGAATTTCTTCCTTTTTTATTCATTATACAGTATATATACGTGTGAGACTATTTATCATTATCTGTTTACTAAAGACAGCAACAATCAATGGGCACCTTTTACTAAGTGGCAGTAAGCCCAATGTGGGCTTACCGCTCACTATAACGGAAGTACTGCCAGGCTACTGCAGTAGCCCAGAGGTACTTCCCACCGCGCCATCATTTCCAGGGCTACAAAAAATGTATTTGTTTTTGTAGCACTGGACTATACCCTGCAGTAGTCAGGCAGTGCCACGCGCTGCCCAGTTACTGCCGGGTTAGTGCGGGAGCCTTACCGCCACCTCAGTGGATAAAAGGGGGCCTCGGCACATGTGTAAAACACACACCAATGCCAAAGCCAGCCTCCTTTTGCCACAGCTTGGTAAATGGAGCCCAATGTTTTTTAGTCAGACAAAGTTGACTGTTTATCATTTGGATTGCACAGCTAACACTGTTTCCACATTTCACACTGATGAGATCATCTTGTATAAATCACTTTTTTTATGGAGTTCCCAGTAGAGTGATATAACAAACCTCTTGCTTTCATTTTCACCTATATTACTACTACTACTACTACTTAGCATTTCTATAGCGCTGCTAGGATTACGCAGCGCTGTACAAGTTTAGCATGGGGAAGGACAGTCCCTGCTCAAGAGAGCTTACAATCTAAAGGTAACAAACTATGTAGTCAGTGTAGGTAACTTACAACTTAGGTAGTCAATGTAGGTAGCTTACAATCTAAAGGTTATAAACTATGTAGTCAGTGGAGGTGACATGAATGGGGAAGGTGGTTAGGCGCCAAAAGCAAGGGAGAAGAGATGGGCTTTGAGTAAGGACTTGAAGATGGGCAGGGAGGGCGCATGGCGTATGGGCTCGGGAAGTCTGTTCCAGGCATAAGGTGATGCGAGGCAGAAGGGGCGGAGTCTGGAGTTAGCGGTGGTAGAGAAGGATACAGATAGTAGTGATTTGTCCTGAGACCGGAGGTTACGGGTGGGAACATACGGGGAGAGGAGGGTAGAGAGGTAAAGGGGGGCTGCAGATTGAGTGCACTTGAAGGTCAATAGGAGAAGCTTGAACTGTATACGGTAGCGGATCGGGAGCCAGTGAAGCGACTTGAGGAGAGGGGTGGTATTAGAGTATCGATTCACGCGGTAGATAAGACGTGCGGCGGAATTTTGAATAGATTGAAGGGGGGATAGATGGCTAAGCGGGAGGCCAGTGAGAAGAAGGTTGCAATAGTCAAGATGAGAGGTAACGAGCGAGTGGACGAGGGTTCGGGTGGTCTGTTCAGAGAGGAATGGGCAAATTTTGCTAATATTAAAGAGGAAGAAGCGACAGGTTTTAGCTGTCTGCTGGATATGGGCAGAGAAGGAGAGGGAGGAGTCGAAGATGACTCCGAGATTGCGGGCTGAAGAGACGGGGAGGATGAGGGCATTGTCAACAGAGACGGAAAGTGGGGGAAGAGGAGAAGAGGGTTTGGGTGGAAAGACAAGGAGCTCGGTCTTTGCCATGTTCAGTTTCAGATGCCGGTTGGACATCCAGGCAGCGATGTCAGAGAGGCAGGCCGAAACTTTGGCCTGGGTTTCGACTGTGATGTCGGGAGTGGAGAGATAAAGCTGGGTGTCATCAGCATAGAGATGGTACTGGAAACCATGTGATGAGATCAGCGAGCCCAGGGAAGAGGTGTAGATCGAGAAAAGAAGCGGTCCAAGGACAGATCCTTGAGGAACCCCAACAGAGAGCGGGATGGGGGTGGAAGAAGAGCCATTAGAAAATACTCTGAAGGTGCGTTGGGAAAGGTACGAAGAGAACCAGGAGAGGACGGAGTCCTGGAGCCCGAATGAGGACAGTGTGTCAAGAAGTAAATTATGATTAACGGTGTCAAAGGCGGCCGATAGGTCGAGGAGGATGAGGATGGAATAGTGACCTTTGGATTTGGCAAGGAACAGGTCATTGCAGACTTTAGAGAGTGCTGTTTCTGTCGAGTGTAGTGGGGGAAAGCCGGATTGAAGCGGATCGAGGACGGCCTGAGAGGAGAGGAAATCGAGGCAGCGGCTGTGGACAGCGCGTTCAAGTAATTTGGAGAGGAAGGGTAGAAGAGAGATGGGGCGGTAGTTGGAGGGACAGGTGGGGTCAAGTGAAGGTTTTTTGAGAAGTGGTGTGACTACAGCATGCTTGAATGTGTCAGGGACAGTAGCAGTGGAGAGAGAGAGGTTGATGATGTGACAGATTGAGGGGATAACTGTAGGAGAGATGTTGTTAAGCAGGTTGGTGGGAATGGGATCAGAGGAACAGGTGGTGCACTTAGAGGAAGAAAGAAGGTGAGCAGTGTCCTCTTCGGTGATCTCAGGGAAGGAGGAGAAGGAGGCCAGGTTGGGTTGGTTGAGGGAGTGGGTTAAGAAGTCACAGGGAGGAGAAGGCTTGGAAGTGAATTCAAGGTTTATCTTCTGCACTTTATCGCGGAAGTAATCAGCTAGTGTTTGAGGAGAGAGTGAAGGGGGGCTGGGAGCGGAGGGCACTTTAAGTAGGGAGTTGAGGGTGGCGAAGAGGCGACGAGGGTTGGAGCCAAGAGAATTGGTTAGTTGAGAGTAATATTCCTGTTTGGCAAGGAATAGGGAGGACTGGAAGGAGGAAAGCATGAATTTGTAATGGGTGAAGTCTGCCAGGGTGCGAGATTTCAGAAATATGACACAATAAATCCCTTACCTTTACACATTCTTTTAGATTTCATTTGACACTCAAAGTGGACGTCATTGACGTCATTTGGTTCCTCGATATTTATGTTAAGTAGGGAAACGTCATCACTCTTTGATCTATATTCAGAATGTGAAGGACTGTTTTTGCTCTAATTATGTGAAGCACAAAGAATTGTTTAGTCTGCACTGTGCAGGGTAAGTTTCCTCTTTGATCTATTTTTAGAGTTTGAAGGACTGCTTTACCCAGTGCTTTTTTTGTAGAAAAAAAGGTGCCGGTACTCATTATGGGCGGGGTCACCACATATGGCTCCACCCCTATGTTAGCCACACCCACATTAACCACACCCCCTATACCAGCCATGGCGCATATAAACAGACATCATTGAAAATATTACAGTACTATAGGAGAAAAAAATAACGTGATTTGCTAAGTAGTAGTAGTAGTATACCCAGTGCAAAATAAGACAGCCAATGTAAATTCTCAAATTGGCCATATTACAAACACTAAAATGAAAATAAAATGATTTTTTTTCTACCTTTGTTGTCTGGTGACTGTTTTTCTTTCCATATTGGTCCCAGTCTGTGATTCTCCTTTCCCTTTGTTTTCGCTTAACTCTTCTGTGCCATTTGTCATTTTTGTCTCCTTTTCTTTGCTTTCTTCAATATTTTTCAGGCTCTCTCTCTGTCCAGATTTAATTCATTCTTACTATCCATTCTTTAATTTCCTTCATCTACCTGTGGCTTTTCATCTTTTCCTCACCCTTGTTCTCCCCATGCCCCTTCCTCTTATTCTCCAGTCTTTCTCTATTCCCCTTTTCCATCCAGCAGCTCTGCTTTCTCTCCCCATCCTTCCAGTGTCTCCCCTATTTCTTTCTGCATTCTTCCATCCAGCGTCTTCCCTCTTTCTTTCTTTCTGCATTCTTCCATCCAGCGTCTTCCCTCTTTCTCCCTATCCTTCCGTTTTCCCTCTCTCTCCCCATCCTTCCATCTGTTTTCCCTCTCTTTCCTCATCCTTCCATCTGTTTTTCCCTCTCTCCCCAATCCTTCCATCTGTGTTTTTCCCTCTCTCTCCCCATCCTTCCATCTGTTTTTCCCCTCTCCCCAATCCTTCCATCTGTTTTTCCCTCTTTCTCTCACTCCCCAATCCTTCCCTCTGTTGTTTTCCCTCTTTCTCTCTCTCCCCAGTCCTTCCCTTTGTTGTTTTCCCTCTTTCTCTCTCTCCCCAATCCTTCCATCTGTTTTTCTCCTCTCTCCCCAATCCTTCCATCTGTTTTTCCCTCTCTCTCCCCATCCTTCCATCTGTTTTCCCTCTGTTTTTCTCCTCTCTCCCCAATCCTTCCATCTGTTTTTCCCTCTCTCTCCCCATCCTTCCATCTGTTTTCCCTCTCTCTCCCCAATCCTTCCCTCTGTTGTTTTCCCTCTCTCTCTTTCTCTCTCTCCCCCAATCCTTCCCTCTGTTGTTTTCCCTCTCTCTTTCTCTCTCCCCAATCCTTCCCTCTGTTGTTTTCCCTCTCTCTTTCTCTCTCCCCAATCCTTCCCTCTGTTGTTTTCCCTCTCTCTCTCTCTCTCTCTCCCCAATCCTTCCCTCTTTCTCCCCAATGCTTCCCTCTGTTGTTTTCCCTCTTTCTCTTTCTCCCCAATGCTTCCCTCTGTTGTTTTCCCTCTTTCTCTTTCTCCCCAATCCTTCCATCTGTTTTTCACTCTTTCTCTCACTCCCCAATCCTTCCCTCTGTTGTTTTCCCTCTTTCTCTCTCTCCCCAGTCCTTCCCTTTGTTGTTTTCCCTCTTTCTCTCTCTCCCCAATCCTTCCATCTGTTTTTCTCCTCTCTCCCCAATCCTTCCATCTGTTTTTCCCTCTCTCTCCCCATCCTTCCCTCTGTTTTTCTCCTCTCTCCCCAATCCTTCCATCTGTTTTTCCCTCTCTCTCCCCATCCTTCCATCTGTTTTCCCTCTCTCTCCCCAATCCTTCCCTCTGTTGTTTCCCTCTTTCTCTCTCTCCCCAGTCCTTCCCTTTGTTGTTTTCCCTCTTTCTCTCTCTCCCCAATCCTTCCATCTGTTTTTCTCCTCTCTCCCCAATCCTTCCATCTGTTTTTCCCTCTCTCTCCCCATCCTTCCATCTGTTTTTCCCTCTGTTTTTCTCCTCTCTCCCCAATCCTTCCATCTGTTTTTCCCTCTCTCTCCCCATCCTTCCATCTGTTTTCCCTCTCTCTCCCCAATCCTTCCCTCTGTTGTTTTCCCTCTCTCTCTTTCTCTCTCTCCCCCAATCCTTCCCTCTGTTGTTTTCCCTCTCTCTCTCTCTCTCTCTCCCCAATCCTTCCCTCTTTCTCCCCAATGCTTCCCTCTGTTGTTTTCCCTCTTTCTCTTTCTCCCCAATGCTTCCCTCTGTTGTTTTCCCTCTTTCTCTTTCTCCCCAATCCTTCCATCTGTTTTTCCCTCTTTCTCTCACTCCCCAATCCTTCCCTCTGTTGTTTTCCCTCTTTCTCTCTCTCCCCAGTCCTTCCCTTTGTTGTTTTCCCTCTTTCTCTCTCTCCCCAATCCTTCCATCTGTTTTTCTCCTCTCTCCCCAATCCTTCCATCTGTTTTTCCCTCTCTCTCCCCATCCTTCCCTCTGTTTTTCTCCTCTCTCCCCAATCCTTCCATCTGTTTTTCCCTCTCTCCTCCCCATCCTTCCATCTGTTTTCCCCCTCTCTCTCCCAATCCTTCCCTCTGTTGTTTTCCCTCTTTCTCTCTCTCCCCAGTCCTTCCCTTTGTTGTTTTCCCTCTTTCTCTCTCTCCCCAATCCTTCCATCTGTTTTTCTCCTCTCTCCCCAATCCTTCCATCTGTTTTTCCCTCTCTCTCCCCATCCTTCCATCTGTTTTTCCCTCTGTTTTTCTCCTCTCTCCCCAATCCTTCCATCTGTTTTTCCCTCTCTCTCCCCATCCTTCCATCTGTTTTCCCTCTCTCTCCCCAATCCTTCCCTCTGTTGTTTTCCCCTCTCTCTTTCTCTCTCCCCCCAATCCTTCCCTCTGTTGTTTTCCCTCTCTCTTTCTCTCTCCCCCCAATCCTTCCCTCTGTTGTTTTCCCTCTCTCTCTCTCCCCCCAATCCTTCCCTCTTTCTCCCCAATGCTTCCCTCTGTTGTTTTCCCTCTTTCTCTTTCTCCCCAATGCTTCCCTCTGTTGTTTTCCCTCTTTCTCTCTCTCCCCATCCTTCCATCTGTTTTTTCCCTCTCTCTCCCCATCCTTCCATCTGTTTTCCCCTCTCTCCCCAATCCTTCCCTCTGTTGGTTTCCCTCTCCCTGCCACGTTTCCCGCGGCACCAGCCCCCAGCGGCTGCTACACAAAGAAAAAGATTAAAAAAAAACTTCAAACCTGGCTGAAACGCAGCACCCTGGCACTGTAGACAGCCATTAGGCATTGGCTGTTGCCCCGCAGCCGCTCCTCCTCTTGCCTCTACGTCACTGCCCCTGGAGGAAGACCCCGGAGGAGCGCAGTGACGTAAGGCAAGAGGAGGAGCGGCTGCGGGGCAACAGCCAATGCCTAATGGCTGTCTACAGTGCCAGGGTGCTGCGTTTCAGCCAGGGTTTGAAGTTTTTGTTTAATCTTTTTCTTTGTGTAGCGGCCGCTGCTGCTCAACAGGAGAAGCAGCAGCGGCCGGAAATGGGGGCTGGCACTGCGTCCGTCACGGGGCGGGGGGAGCAAAAAAAAAAAAGGTGCCGGTACGCCGTACCGTTGCGTACCGGCACAAAAAAAGCACTGGCTTTACCCCAGCTCTGTGGAACTTGAAGGAATGTTTAGTTTGCACTGTGCAGGGTATGCTCCCCTTTCATTCATTTTGATGAGTATATCTAATGTGTTATCATTCCCTTTCAATTTATCAATGCGATATATGCCATAGTACAAGATACCTGTGTTTTATATATATATGTTTTTTACTTTAAAAAAAAAGTGCAGTATGGGAGGTTCATTTTAATTATATTATATAATGTGACTTATGATGACCTAAGATCAGAAAAGTGACCCAGTTTCATTTGAGTTATACTTTTGAACATTAACGTTTGCTTTATCTCAAGTTAACCCCACACAATGCTTATTTTTAGTCATTTTTTCTTTTAGCGGTGTCGACAGGATGGAGGTTTCGGTGTCCTTTCCAAGCACTTTCTAGGCAGAGCGGTTGTCTTAAAATGAAACAGTAATATATAGGTCCTCATAACTTATTGCACTTGCCAGGCTGTTAACTCAATGCTTGTGTTAAGCTGTAAGTATATATGGTTAGCAGCAAAGCGCCAGTTATGCATTTTAGTGAGAGCTTTTCAAAAGACTATGATTTTTTTTACTTCACGATATTTAAAGAGGCAGCTGACATTTGTACATTTTGTTTCCTCATGGTAAGATTTTTTGGTTAACAAAGTTTGCCGATATACAATTCATATGCATGGGATTTTATTATTATTATTTCAAAGGACAGATTTCCATTTTTGTGCATCAAGCTTTGCAGCTGTCTTTTTCTACAATCATATAGGCATAGGCGTAGTTTGACTGTTTCATTTGGGGGGGGGGGGAAGAATGGGCGGAGCATATTAGCATATCATTTGCATATATACATATGCAAATGAATATGCTAATATGGAGGAAGGAATTGAAATTTACAGGCAAAATATCACAGATGCACATTTCAAAAAGCTGACACATTTCAATTAATAAATTATGAATAAAATACTTTTATCTACCTTTGTTGTCTGATCATTTAGTTTTTCTATTCGCTTTGGTCCCAGTGTCTTCTGTTTTATGCAGTGTCGTCTTTCCAGTAGGCTTCCCTCTGCTCCTCACCCTCCCAGTCCCATCCATCTCTTGCTCCTTCCCTCTGCTCCCCACCCCTCCCAGTCCCATCCATCTTCTGTTCCTTCCCTCTGCTCACCATCCCTCCGTCCCATCCATCTTCTGCTCCTTCCCTCTGCTGTGCCTGACCTCTCCCAATCCCATCCATCTCCTGGTCCATCCCTCTGCTTCCCACCCCTCGCAGTCCCATCCATCTCTTGCTCCTTCCCTCTGCTCCCCACCCCTCCCAGTACCATCCATCTCTTGCTCCTTCCCTCTGCTCCCCACACCTCCCAGTCCCATCCATCTTCTGTTCCTTCCCTCTGCTCACCATCCCTCCGTCCCATCCATCTTCTGCTCCTTCCCTCTGCTGTGCCTGACCTCTCCCAATCCCATCCATCTCCTGGTCCATCCCTCTGCTCCCCACCCCTCGCAGTCCCATCCATCTCTTGCTCCTTCCCTCTGCTCCCCACCCCTCCCAGTACCATCCATCTTCCCTCTGCTCCCCCCCCCCACGAGGTCCAAGATGGTGACTCCGTTTACCCCCTCTCTTCCTCCCTCCCTCCGGCGCAGGCAGCAGTCTTTTTCTGTGTTCCTGGCAGCGGTAGCGATGTACACGCTGCCTTCGGTCTGCCCCGGAAGCCTTCTCTTCAAGTTCCTGTTCCCACCTATGCGGGAACAGGAACTTGAAGAGAAGGCTTTGGGGCAGAGCCGAAGGCAGCGTGTACATCGCTACCGCTGCCAGGAACACAGAAAAAGACTGCTGCCTGTGCCAGAGGGAGGGAGGAAGAGAGAGTGGTAGACGGACACGCTCCTCTCCATCCACTTGGCTTCCCTGCCCTCTCTGTCTGCGTCCCGCCTTCTTCTGATGTCAGAGGAAGGCGGGACGCAGACAGAGAGGGCAGGGAAGCCAAGCGGATGGAGAGGAGCGCGTGCCTGCATGCGGCGCCTCGTCGTCGTTTGGGGGGGCATTGCGCCCCCTCGCCCCCCCCCAGTCTACACCTATGCATATAGGACTAAATTTATTGGTGAGTCTTGATAACTTCATGATCTCTCATAACTGCTTTGACACATTCACACAATCCTCTTTATTTAGGAATGGAGAAGTAGCCTAGTGGTTAGTGCAGTGAACTTTGATCCTGTGGAACTGGATTTGTTTGCCACTGCAGCTACTTGTAACCCTGGGCAAGTCACTTATGAGGTCTTTTACTTAGGCATGCTGGCGTTTTTAGCATGCATTAAAAATAGGCACATCCTAAATGCTAAATTATCCAATGTATTCTTAGGGCATCTTTAGCATGTAGTGCGTGCCTATTTTTAATGTGAGCTAAAAATGTCAGCGTGCCTAAGTAAAAGACCGCCTTAATCCTCCATTGCCCCAGATACAAATACGTACTTGTAAATACCAGGGTCACTGAGAGGGGGGGCAGGTGGCAAAATTCCCCAGGCCCAGGCCCAGCGCCAGAGTCTCTCACCCTCTCCTGCTCCCAGGCCACTGGCGCCACAGTCCCGTCTCCATCAGCTCCCTTCTGTCTGTCGTCCGACCCCCTGCTTTATCATTCCATCATTGTATCAAATTCTGTGCATCTGTGGGAGCTAAATCAAAATTTACTATTACTTCTTTCCAAAACATATCTTTTTCCAGATATTTGTGAGATATTATACATTTTTCTAAATCCTCATTTTTCCTTGATGTTCATATTATCTAAAATTCTCAAATAGAATGTAACCAAATAGTGGTATCATAGATTCCCATGAAATATTTCCTATAAGGGATTTAACCCCATTATCTTTGGTATACACTATCATATCTAACATGTGACCCTTGTTATGCATGGTAGTAATTGGACAAATCTCCAAATTCAATGAAATCAGAAACTCTTTAAATGACTAACAGATGGATCCAAGCCATTTTCCATGTGTATGTTTAAATCACCCATTAATATCAATTTATCAAATTTGATAAATTGACTAATTATTTCTAAAATCTTTTTCTGTGCCAAATTCCAGTTTCCTGTAGGTCTGTACATTAAAATAAATCTTATTGTATATCTACTTCCATTATTTAAAAATTGACAGACCATATATTATATTCATATATACATATTCCTTCCTTTCTTACGATCCTATTCTCCTTGGACAGATTATAGCCCAATATAATTGTATCCCAACCATGTTTGTCAATGTACCACATCTTCATGACTACCATTAAATCTAAGGCAACCTCTGACCACTTCTAGATCTGAGACTTTATTTCCCCCACTATAAGCATTAGTATAGATAGATTTCCAAAAGTTGTCCTTTTATCCCATTTCTATGCAAGCGATTAAAGAATTGCCTGAGGATTTTGTTCATCTACTCCTGTTGGTTCTTAATTAAAGCCCTCTTCAGGGTAGTCAGTCTATCCTTCTTTGAAAGATGAATGCCATCTTTACTCAGTAGTGCTTGAAATACCATGTGATCCAGACAGTTGAAATGCTCTTGTCAACACCATCTATGCAGCCATACAATCATTTCCAGAATGCAAGTTTCAATAAGGAGGACTGAAGAGAACCCTATTTGTGAACCTATTTTCTTTACCCTCTTTCCCAGAGCCATGAAGTCATTTTTTATACTTTGAAGATCTACCTAGCAGTATCATTCATACCTACGTGGATGAGCAGCACTGATTAATAGTCAGTAGACTTGTAATCTTTGTAATCTCTCCATAATATTTCAGATTCTGGCACCAGTACACATAAAACCTCCAAGAACTTTATGTCTTGTGAACAGATAGATTAACCTTCATGACTGCTTGATCCTGCAGTAGATTTATGCATTCTAGTTCCTGCTCATCCTCAGATAGTTTTTCCTTTTCATCTTCCTGGGCTACATACCAGTTTTTCAGCTCTAGTAAAGGTGGAGTTAGGGTGTAGATTCTAATCTACTGGCTTTGGTAGTCTGTGTCCAACTATAATCTCATAGTCCACTTTCATTTTCCCCTCTGTTGAAGTTTTCTATCTATCATAGATACCTCAGAAGTATTGTCTCAATATAGTTCCCATTGTTATGAGTGCTTCTCAGTCTTATTATCTCCACTCTCAATACTGCTACATGTTTTCTATGAAAGTCAATTTGCAGGCATGTTTCACACCAAATAGGCTCTCTACTCTGGATATGTATTTATTTTTATTTTGGGGTTATATCACCAACTGTGATCACTGATGCTCAGTAGAATGCACTATGGATTGATAATGTAAACTATTGATTTTTAGAACACACTATCAAGCACACCATTTTTCAATAGTATACTTATTGATAAATAGTGTGCACTATTGAGTGACAGTTCATACTTGACATTACAGGAAAAACCTAAATGTTCATGATTTATCCTGTTTTGGACTATAACCTATATGAAATAACATTACATACGGTGTTTCAAATGAATGTAAAGGATGGATGATGAACACTCCAACACAGGAACTGGTGCTTAAAAGATGCTTTATTCAAGGAGTAAGTAGTAATGGATTTGTTTTATTGCTTTTCTGTGGTACAACCAAAGGGTGTAAATATAATATACGCATGTACTTTCTCTGTCCCTATTGGGCACACAGTCTAAGTTTCTGTATCTGGGGCAATGGGCTCTCTCTTCTATGATATCTAACCGTGTACATTGATTGCTTATGCAAAGTCTTTCTTTATTATCCAGTATTATCGAAGTCCTATTGTACAAGCATTGAATAAAGCATCTTTTAAGCACCAGTTCCTGTGTTAGAGTGTCCATCAACCATCCTCTACTCCTATCTTGTTGGACTTTCGTGTGGAGGTTTTCCTTGTTTGTTTTCTGTTCCTGTTTCAAATGATGCACATTCCTAATAGTGGGAATTGCCTAAGGTACAACAAAGCCCAGACTGACAAAAACTACCTCAATGATCCAATAAACTATTATTAATAATTACTCTTCCTGAAATTCACTTAGGTGTACTTTTAATAAGCTGCATTAAGCACTATCATGCGTTAGGCCTAACACAGCAAACAATGGAGTCATCCCGCGTTATCCCGCGTTAAATGTGCAATCTAGCCATGCACTAAAATATTTTTCTTATTATGTTTTGAAGGAGCTCCTTGGGACAGGGAGTAGGTATTCCTGAGCTAACCAGTTAGTACATCTATATTATCATGTGCTAACTGGTTAGTGCATGGATAATGCAGGAGCCCTACTGCCTAAAAAATAGTTGACAGTAAGTGCTTCTGCGGTAATTTTGAAAATTGACTGTGTGCTAATGGCAACCTTAGTACATCGCCATTAATGCAAAAAAAAAAAAAAAAAAAGTGAAAATCAGGGTTTTTACAGCAGTTGAAAAATTGGCCCTAGAGTGAGAAAAAGACTCACATAAGGGCATGTTGAGGCCTTATTGTTTTCACAGATCTAAACTGATTATACTTAATCTAAAGTACTTCTACCTAATAACCAATATAATTGCTGTATCAGTGTATACAGTGAGATTTGAAGGGTGAGTAGGCAGAAAATGAAGTGGGAGAAATGGAACTAATACCTTAAAACTTCAGTATTTTTAGCTTCACCCTTTGAGCTTCTAGCATTAAAGTTGGGGAAAAAATATATTAGCAAAACTGTGTTTCTTAGCTCTTAAAATTTCTATTAAAAACAGAATAAAAATAATGCAGTACACTAATATCCTTTAAAAAATATTATACAAACCCTAGAATCCAAAGGAAGAAACAAATGCCTCAGTTTGTATTGAATCCTTCCAAGAACATGTAATCCTAACCATGTTTAGTCCAAAACATGAGTTTGTGAGGGCTTAACAATTTGTAATTGAATAGGTGGTATAGTGGATCAGTGAGGGTGGCTCACTCACTAAGTAATGCTAACCAGACTTCTCTATGGATATGTTTTCACTGTCCTCTGGCTAGAAAATGGCTAAATGACTCAGGAGACCACTAGACAGTATTCTTTCACTGGCAAGTTGAGATGCAATGAGTAATTTAAAACCATTTTCTGTGTTATGCTTCCACCAAGGTCAGATTTATTTACAAAACAGGATATTTACACATGACTAGATCCACAGGGGAAATTATAGTTTATGTGTTTCCATGCTTGCTCTGAGACAATTGGTTCATTAATAAAGGACATTACTGTGAGGTTACTATACAGGGCAACTAAGCTATACCACTGGGGGAGTAGTCTAATGGTTGATACAGTGGACTGAGAACCAGGGGAACGTGGTTTAAATCCCACTGCAGCCCCTTTTTGATATTGGGTAAGTCTTTTAACCCTCCATGACCTCAGGTAAAAACCTAAATTATGAGCTCTCCAGGGTAACTGCAGGCACATTGTTTTAGTAGCTTGCAAGCAGAATATAATAAATGTAAGTAAAGACACCTATTAATATTTAACCAGCATGGTCACTGTCCTAAATTACATGCCAGCTCAACTAAAACAGTAAATTACTGCACTGGCAGTAACCATTTAGGGGAGAAGTTATCAACATGGGTTACTACTAAGGCTTGTTATTTCACTGAGGAGTGACCTAGTGGTTAGAACATCAATCTTGTAATCCAAAGGTGGCTGGTTCAAATCCCACTACTGCTCCTTGTGATCCTGGGCAAGTCACTTAACCCTTCATTGCCTCAGGTACAAACTTAGATTGTGAGCCCTCCTGGGGCAGAGAAATACCCACTGTATCTGAATGTAACTCACCTTGAGCTACTACTGAAAAAGGTGTGAGCAAAACCTAAATAAATAATTATTAATAATTAGGTCTCATTGCATAAAATGGGACCTGTGCTAAAAGAGCATAAGTCAATGGTAGCATAACTTGACTTAATGGTAGCTCATTTTGATACCTTCCCCTCTGAATTTAGGCTTACTATTTCACAGGCCTAAATTACATGAATAACTAATCGCTCTATTTATTTATTTATTTAATCATTTCTAACCCACCTACTTGTTTTACTTTGTGTGTATTTTATTTACCTCATCTAAGGGCCCTTTTACTAAGCCGTGTAAGTGTCTACATGCACCCAATGCACACCAAAATAAAGTTACCGCCTGGCTACCGCATGACTCTTGTGGTAATTTCATTTTTGGTATGCGTCCAATACGCACATCCAAAAAATATTTTTTATTTTCAGACGCACGCATTAGACGCGCTGATGCATTTAGGTCATTACCACCCAGTTACCGCTGCACGTCCATTTTCTGCAAAAATTTTAAAAAGGCATTTTTTACAGGTGCGCTAAAAATGGATCTGAGAGCACCCAAACTTGCGCCTATATTACCACAGGCCATTTTTCAGTGCACCTTACTAAAAGGACCCCCTAGGCAATAGACACTAAGATGCCCCATCCCAAACCAATCAAAATAATATCATCAACCATAAAAGACCTGGGTAAAAAGATATGTCTTGAGCTTCTTCTTAAATTGAAAAAACTCTGAACAATGGTGCAAGTGTTCTGGCAGCTGATTTCATAAAAAAAGATCAATAGCAGAAAATGCAGCTTCCCTCCTAATCACATAATTATGTAAACAAATGTATAATATAGGGGTTAATCTTATAAAAGTAGGTTGGTCACTGAAAAGTAGGAAATCATTTTATAAAACAATCAGTGAGTTCTGAGCATTTTTATGAAAAAACAAATAACAGTGCTTAAGACATACATGTAGAAGAATACATCTGTATAAGTAGTGATTATACATTGTGGTGACATACACTTGTATATAGTACCATTTGAATGCATGTATGAGAATTTTTGTAATTATGTACTTAACATAGGAAGGAAACTTTGTCACAGAGAATGTGGAATTTCTACTATTTCTACTCTTCCAAGTCCCGAGTCTAAAATGAAAAATTCATCAGGGCATGATTTTTAGCAGGTCTAAATACTGGTGGATAAAAGTGCCTAGATACATGAATATTGCCATTATCAAATAAATAATACATGTGTACTTGTAAAGAACACCCAGAAATTGTTCAGAACATGTTTCCTTTGCATATTCGTTTACAGAGTACAGGCATAAGTCACAAGCTTTATAACATCCCTGGTTGTGCATATTTTGCTAGTTACGTATCTACGTGGCATTTTGGGTAGTTTATAAAATTATCCCTAAATGCTATGAAGATATCATTTTATTAAGCTTTGCATTTTAAAAATGCTTAACCACAATCCACATGCAACTAGAGATGTATTTTCTAGGAAAGTCTTTGCAAGTTCAATAGTCACAAAGAATAGACATCTATAGTTATGGAAATCTTGCAGCAAAAATCTTTTTGGAAGAATCCTGAAACTTCATGTACAACATCATCTAAAGAAAAAAACCTCTGTTGGGTTCAATAAAATGGACCCCAATCTGCTATGAATCCAGTTTTTTCTAACTGAACTACTGGAATACTATACTGCAGATAAAATTCAAACATGATTTCATAAACACACACACACACACATAAACACAAGAAGCATAAAAATAACACACACACACACACACACACACACACAAAAGAAACATAAGAATAAATATAGTGATCCATCTGAAATAATTTGACTGAGAAGTAAATTAAAACCTTAAAATGCTGCTGAAGTTATCCAGGGGTAAAAAAGCTCTGGCAGAGGAACTGAAAGCAATCAATGCTTCCAATGCCAGGCACTGCTATTTTCTCTGAAGCTAATCTATGCACATTGCATTTATCATTTAAACAGCCCAAGTTCTGCAACCAGTGATAGTGTTATATCACCAAATGAAAAGAAAAGAAAAACTTCAAGCTGACACTTTATTCAGCCTTTGAAGCAGTAAATGAGAGAAGCCATTTGCCTTTTGTTCACATTCAGGAAGAAAGAAAAGCAGACGAACAATATCAAAAATTGACATCAAGCTCTTTTTTCACCCTGCAGTATTGTTTTAATTTAAGACAGAAAC
The DNA here is from genome assembly GCF_901765095.1 of Microcaecilia unicolor. Classification (NCBI taxonomy): domain Eukaryota; kingdom Metazoa; phylum Chordata; class Amphibia; order Gymnophiona; family Siphonopidae; genus Microcaecilia; species Microcaecilia unicolor. Next base: position 56,979,929 of record NC_044036.1, on the reverse strand, counting down.
TCCAAATTGACATGTAAATGGTGGCAGGGCAGTCTCATTTTCTGCCTTGTGAAATGGCCTCTGAAAATGTACAATTACTCTGTCATCTTTAGCACTCCACATTTGGACAGAGTTTAATTATTAATGTGTTCCCCTCAGAGAATGGCTCGATCATGTCACAACTCTAGACAAATACAGCTAATGCAAAAATCATAAAATATTCACTGGAATACTGCTGAACTGACAAGAATTAATTCCATGAAATACTTTTGATATTAGCAGAGAATTAGTTTCAAATGCATACAACTGAAATAAACGTGGCCGTAATTTGCTCAAGGATAATACTTATCTTGCAGTATATCTTGCTCATCAATGTATTCATTGTGGCTTTAATCTTAAAGAGGATACCTAATGGAATGCATTATTTGTAGGCAATATTTTATTTGTAAACAGCAGGATGTACCAAATTACTTGTGCTGAAATATTTAGTCACTGGTAATTTTCCATAATTTCTCACAGTAGAGCACTGATTTAGTAGCACCTACTTGATTAATAATTCTTTTCTCTGCCTTTCTTCTACCTGTTATCTGAATTCCAAGTCTAGCTTCGAGTCAGGAAGATTTTTCAGGGTTTCACTTCAGTGCATGCATTGTTCTAGTTTTTTCAGTGAAAATGCTGGGATATTTTCACTGTTAAAACTGAAGCAATCTTTGGTCTGGTGAAAAATTTTGATAAATGAGTCATGTGGGGCTATATAATTGCTAGGGGTGTGCAGCCTATCAGGGGCATTTTCGAAAGAGAAGGATGTCCATCTTCCAACACAAATCGGGAGATGGGTGTCCTTCTCCCAGGGTCGCCCAAATCGTCATAATTGAAAGCCAATTTTGGGCACCCTCAACTGCTTTCCGTCGTGGACACGACCAAAGTTCACGGGGCTTGTCGGCACCGTACCGAAGGCGGGACTGGGGCGTGATTAAGAGATGGTCGTCCTCGGCCGATAATGGAAAAAAAGAAGGGCGTCCCTCAAGAGCATTTGGCAGACTTTACTTGGTCCATTTTTCACGACCAAGCCTCAAAAAGGTGCCCAAACTGACGAGATGGCCACCGGAGGGAATCGGGGATGACCTCCCCTTACTCCCCCAGTGGTCACTAACACCCTCCCACCCTAAAAAAAATGTTTTAAACATTTTTTGCCAGACTCAAATGTCTTACCAAGCTCCATGACAGCAGTATGCAGGTCCCTGGAGCAGTTTTTAGTGGGTGCAGTGCACTTCAGGCAGGCGGACCCAGGCCCATCCCCCCCTACCTGTTACACTTGTGCTGGTAAATGGTAGCCCTTCAAAACCCACCCGAAACCCACTATACCCACATGTAGGTGCCCCCCTTCACCCCTTGGGGCTATGGTAGTGGTGTACAGTTGTGGGGAGTGGGTTTGGGGGGCTCAGCACCAAAGATAAGGGAGCTATGTACCTGGGAGCAATTTGAGAAGTCCACTGCAGTGCCCCCTAGGGTGCCCAGTTGGTGTCCTGGCATGTGAGGGGGACCAGCGCGCTACGAATGCTGGCTCCTCCCATGACCAAAGGGTTTGGATTTGGTCGTTTTTGAGATGGGCGTCCTCAGTTTCCATTATGGCTGAAAAACGGGGACGACCATCTCTAAAGTTGACCTAAATGTGGAGATTTGGGCGCCCCCAACCGTATTAGCGAATCGAAAGATGGACGTCCATCTTGTTTCGATAATACGAGTTTCCCCGCCCCTTCGCTGGGACATCCTTAGAGATGGGTGCCCTTAATGATGGGTGTCCCCATTTGAAAATGCCCCTCTATGAGGCCCATTTACCAAACTGTGGTAAAAAGTGGCTTTAGTGCATCCTTACGCAGGTCATTCCTGTGTTCTAAGGCCATTTTTTCCTCAAGGGTAAAATGGCCTATATTTCTATTTTCCTCATTAATGGCCACATGCTAATTTTCCCATTGTTTGTATCTAAGATTTTTGATTTCATTGACTCCACATCCACCTTGCCTGTTGTTTAGAGGTAACATGTGCAGGCAAAAGGGGGCATGGTTATGGGTGAGGAAATGGGCACTTTGTGGGCATTCCAAAATTTACGCACATATTTATAGAATATGGCCCAGTGCGCCTAAATCTACGTGCCAGGATTTATGTCATGTTTTCGCTGGTGTAAATGGAGGCATGTAGCTTTAAGCGCTGAGATATCAACTAAGTATAGTTCTATATACTGCGCCTAAATCTAGGTGCGACTTATAGAATATGCTTAGTCGGCACTGATTTCCACACCAATAGTGTACACTATTGCACGTGAACCACTATTGCCACCCATATATAGGCGGTAAGTGCTTGTACGCTAATCACACACTAATATGCAGTCTGCTCAAAGAGTGAGTAATCTTTCCCAATAGTGTACACCAGTGGTTCCCAAACCTGATCCTGGAGGCACCCCAGCCATTCAGGATTTCAGGATATCCACAATGAATATTCATGAGTGGTGGCAGTGCATGCAAATCTCTCTCATGAAAATTCATTGTGTATATCCTGAAAACCTGAATGGCTGGGGTGCCTCCAGGATCAGGTTTGGGAACCACTGGTGTACACTTTTGGAAAAGATTACTCACTCTTTGAGCAGACTGCATATTAATGTGTGGTTAGCGTACAAGCACTTACCGCCTATATATGGGTGGCAATAGTGGTTCACGTGCAATAGTGTACACTATTGGTGTGGAAATCAGTGCCGACTAAGCATATTCTATAAGTCGCACCTAGATTTAGGCGCAGTATATAGAACTATACTTAGTTGATATCTCAGCGCTTAAAGCTACATGCCTCCATTTACACCAGCGAAAACATGACATAAATCCTGGCACGTAGATTTAGGCGCACTGGGCCATATTCTATAAATATGTGTGTAAATTTTGGAATGCCCACAAAGTGCCCATTTCCTCACCCATAACCATGCCCCCTTTTGCCTGCACATGTTACCTCTAAACAACAGGCAAGGTGGATGTGGAGTCAATGAAATCAAAAATCTTAGATACAAACAGCACAGGTGACCCATAATAATGGCAAGCAAGTGTATGTGAAAACAAAGCACATTATATTTAATGGAAGGAAAAAGCCTCAAGGAGCTCCTGACCAATGGGTCTACAGAGCTACGGTCGATCAAAGTGACCTGTACTTCGGTCAATATGATCTGTTCCTCATCATCGGCTAAAAAACCTTCCTGTATCTTTCCATGTTTAACTTAAAAAATACAGAAACCTTCAAAGGTTAATATTACAAACATATACTTAGCTCCAGGCTTCAGAGTAATGTCAAAAAGTGATTTAGATTGGTGACGAAATTCCCTGTCTTAAACATTTTTTTTCTGTTGGTTATTCAGCATCTGACATCACATAGAGCTGTATAAAGCTGCCATTTTGGGGGGCTTGCAGTGTCGTCGGACAGCAATGTTTAGCTGAGATGCTGTCGTTTTTGTAAGAATAAAGTGGTTTATACGTGATTCTTATCCAATAGATGCAGCTGTTATGCTTGATATTTCTTCTCTTTACAGCCTTTATCACTTGGTGTTAAGAGCTATTATCAATGCTGATTAACTTGTTAAGCAAATGAATGGCCCTGATTACAAAGCTGCGCTGCAGGTGTGCTAACTTTTTAGTGCGTGCTAAAAATTAGTGTGCACTAACACTACAGACACATGGGTGTCTCTAGCATTAGTGCACGCCAATTTTTAACATGTGCTGAAAAGTTAGCGTACCTACAACATGGCTTAGTAAACAGAGCCCTAAGTTATGCACGTTGTTATAGAATACGCTTGGATTTCAGTGCGGATCTCTAGGTGTGCTATATAGAATCTGGGGCTATATCCCAAAAGTTGCACTCATTTGGAAGGGTGTGCATTTTTTAGGATATAAGAGAAAGAAATAATAATGTTGGGTTTTGCCTTTGTTTTGGGCAAAAAACAATGACAAAATGACATGGGAAATACACATCCTTAATAATTACAAAGAGATTGTGTGCCCAATATTCAAAAATGATTTAATTGCCTAGGAGAAGGTCCCGAACATTTAAATTGGCTGTCCAAGGTTAAATGGGCATTTTCCATGACGCCTAACCAGATTCTTATATACATTTCTATAGAATTTTTCTGTTTTGGCTTTGATTGCTTCTTTAACTGCACTAATTTTCTTCCTCAAGTTCCACATAAAATTACTTTGAGATCTGTGAAAATATTTTATTTTCATATTTCTCACTTTTTTGACTTCATACACTGCAGCTTTCGTATTTCTGTTATTTTCCACTTATTTGAGCATACCAAGACCTGTGTCAAGTTGGACCTTGATGTTCTGGAGTTTTCTCATTTGTTTTGGTATACTTAATGTTTTATTATTATTTTTTTTTTAGGTATTCATCTATAGCAGGGGTGAGCAGCCTTGGCCCTTGAAGGCCAGAACCTAGTCAAGTTTTCATGATTTCCCTAATGAATATGCATGAGATCAATTTGTATACAATGGAGGGCAGTGTGGCCCTTAATGACTGAGGTTGCCTACCACTAGTCTACAGTGATACCCTTGCATGCTGTGTTTTCATTTCTTCTTCTATATGTTGTTGTTTTTTTAAAGGAGTTCTTTCCTTCTAGTTTTTGTTGGTAGGACTTCCTCAGTAATATGTTTCCCCTGCACAAGATTGCACCTGATTTGTTTCTCAAATATCAATAGATGGTCCTTTTATAGAAGTTATAAACTTATTGGTGTTACTTGTCATACAGTTTTACAATGGGTATTAGGTTTGCCTTTGATAGTGTTTCCCTCTCCTAGACTTCAGCATACCTATCCATCCCTACATTGTTCAAGAGCTCAATGCCAGCTCTTCCATTTCCTGGTCTCTCATCTCATCTGTTTTTTTTTTTCTTGAATCTGCGTCTTACCCAGGCATAAGATGGTGGCATAGAAGTAGAATTGCATTATCTTTTTTATATTTTCAGGGGTCCATATAGCTATAAAAGTTCATCATGACTTATACCAGGGTTGTTGTCTTCTCCTGAAGGTTCTGCACTATCACTACTATCATCTTTAGCCCTAATGTTGAAGCAAATGATGAACCCTTTTTTTTTATTCTGCATGACATATGACCAATATGAGTTTCTTTTTGTTTCTTTCCCTACTTCAGTCACAGCAGTCGTCATGCTGAGATTTGGACCAGATGTATTATAAGGAGGTTACAGCAAGAAGGTACTTAGCAAAACTTAGCAAAAAACAAATATATATCCTCATTGTTTGCCCCTTAGGCTTTGTGTAGGCAGCTTGGTACAGATTTTCATAAGCTTCAGAATTTTTTTTCTTTCTTTTCAATGTGTTTTATTTTTTTAGACAAGTTTCTGGTTTACAATACTTACTTGTTTAAAAACAAAACAAAATTATTTCTTTTTTATGAAAAAATGCATGTTTGTAATATATATATTTTTAGGTGATTGTCCAGCTTATAATCAAAAGACAAAAACGCCTATATTGCGACCTAAATCGGGAGATAGGCGTTTATCTCCCAAAAACGAATAACGCAGTATAATCGAAAGCCGAACTTGGACGTTTTCAACTGCACTCCATCGCGGAAGCGTACAAAGTTGACGGGGGTGTGTCGAAGGCGTGGTGAAGGCGGAACTGGGGCGTGGTTATCGGCCGATCAGAGATGGGCGCCTTTCGCCGATAATGGGAAAAAAATATGCGTTTTTAACGAGAATTTAGGGCACTTTTCCTGGACCCTGTTTGTCCACGAATAAGGCCCCAAAAAGTGCCCTAAATGACCAGATAACCACTGGAGGGAATCGGGGATGACCTCCCCTGACTCCCCCAGTGGTCACAAACCCCCTCCCACCACAAAATATGCCGTTTCACAACTGTTTATTTTCACCCTCAAATGTCATACCCACCTCCCTGGCAGCAGTATGCAGGTCACTGGAGCAGTTATTAGGGGGTGAGGTGGACTTCAGGCAGGTGGACCCAGACCCATCCCTCCCCTACCTGTTACAATTGTGCTGCTTAATGCTTATTAGTCGTCCAACCCCCCAAACCCACTGTACCCACATGTAGGTGCCCCCCTTCACCCCTTAGGGCTATAGTAATGGCGTAGACTTGTGGGCAGTGGGTTTTGAGGGGGATTTGGGGGGCTCAACACACAAGGGAAGGGTGCTATGCACCTGGGAGCTCTTTTACCTTTTTTTTTGTTTTTGTAAAAGTGCCCCCCTAGGGTGCCCGGTTGATGTCCTGGCATGTGAGGGGGGACAGTGCACTACGAATCCTGGCCCCTCCCACGAACAAATGCCTTGGATTTATTCGTTTTTGAGTTGGGCGCTTTCATTTTCCATTATCACTGAAAAACAAAAATGCCCAGCTCACAAATTGTCGAATAAAACATGGACAAACATGGTCTATTTTTTTCGAAAATACGGTTCGGTCTGCCCCTTCATGGACCCGTTCTCGGAGATAAACGCCCATGGAGATAGACGTTTTCATTCAATTATGCCCCTCCGTATGTGAGATTGTAAGCAGACTAATAAAGGAAATAGATTGATATAGTTAGAGCAATTTTTATTATTATTATTTTGTAGAAATAAATGTTAAACAGAGATTTTGTTTGTGCAGCGCTGCGTACGCCTTGTAGCGCTATAGAAATGCTAAATAGTAGTAGATTGGTTTTCCAGTGCTATATATTTCTGAGAAGGGTTCATGCTTTTATCTCATTTCCACTATGACTTATAGACCTGACCCACAGGCAATACACTGAAGAAAAAAACTCAAATTTCTGATCAATATAGTCCATAGGGTTTCACACCTTTCCTATGTGCTGACATCAACACATTAAACATACTGGAAATTGTATATGATACACACCGGAGTAATAGAGATAAGAGAGCACCTCCTCCCCAGTACCCCACAATGCTTTCAGGGGCTACATAATCTGACTGAGCCTTTCAGGCAAGTGTATAACTTGGGGGTTCTATGGGTTACAGTAGGGGTTTGAGAAGGAAAGAAGAAATAGGAGGGGAATTGCACAGGAAGGAAGGGTGAGTAACATGAGAGAGGTGGAATTTAAGAGTAGGATTTTGGTTACCTGCTCACCAGTCTGCATTAGCTTTCACAGGTATGTGGTAGGCTGGTGAGATGACAGAGTCTCACCCACCTTCCCTCAGTGTGAAGAAAATTAAGTTTAAGAGTGGAGATGTTATGTTGCGGGTGGGTACTGACATAATTTGGGTAGTGAGTAGGAAATATGGCACCTTTCACTTCCACTTAGGACACCCAGCCTTAGGGCTGGATGGGATGGGAAGATTCAGGTGAACACGGGTGTCACTGGCATAGCAATCTTTGGAGTGTTTGGAAAATACTCAGAAGGAAGGTTTATGGGTGGATGCCCTGTAACCTTGTAGTACTGTGGGCGGGGTTGGGAGGCATTTATTATGGTGGATTTATACACTTCATGGCTAGGATGGCACTATGTAGTCTTGGGTTGGGGGGGGGGGGGTGCTAGATCTAGATGCTATAGCTGTAAAATATTAACTGGTTGTAAAATATTTGCTGCATTGAACTCATATAAATGAAGTGGTGGCTAAGTTTTGCCACTATTTGTAGCTGATGTATATTTTTGGGATGAATCCCTTGATAAAGTGAATATCATATTCTCTTGGTGAAAGCAAAATCAAGGCTTAAAAACTTCATAATCCCCCAGCTAAATGATTTTGCTAAGGCACATAACATCCATCTGAACCTTTAGTTTGGAATTTAGAATGCATATGTTTATAATTTCTGAGGTCTGCCTGTTCTGCCGCCTCTGGCTCCTCCAAAATATCCTTATGCACAATATTTCATACACCCAATTCTGCATGATTAAACCTATGTTATCCTAGAACATATGTTAGCATTGACATTTCCAGTCCTTCAGCACTTGGAACTTGCCTTGATTTTGAGGTTAACCAAGAATATACAAGTTAATTAAAAAAAATGCATGTCATCTAATTTCAAGAATGTGAAAACATAATCATTTTGTTACAATTTAAGACCAGAGTTGTCCAGTGTTCTAAGTTCATGGGTCTATCACTCAGTACTGTACACAGCATCGCATGTGGGAACTATATTACATGGTGTATAATTATGCTATAGATAACACTTCTTTATAGAGATGTTGATCTCTTTATTTTCATTTCATAAACAAGAATCAAATTATGGGCTTCTTTTTAAAAGCTGCACTAGCGATTCCAAGCGTGGCAAATGAAACAAACCCATTCAATTCCTATGGACTTTGTCATATTTGCTTCACCAAAATCGCTAGTGTAACTTTATAAAAGGAACCCTATCAGGCTCATTTTCGAAAGAGAAGGACGCCCATCTTTCGACACAAATTGGAAGATGGGAGTCCTTCTCACAGGTTTGCCCAAATCGGCATAATAGAAAGCCGATTTTGGGCGTCCCCAACTGCTTTCCATCGTGGGGATGACCAAAGTTCATGGGGGCATGTCGGAGGCATAACAAAGGCATGCCTAACACATGGGCGTCCTTGGCCCATAATGAAAAAAAAAAGGGCGTCCCTGACGAGCACTTGGACGACTTTACCTGGTCCTGTTTTTCTTATGACCAAGCCACAAAAAGGTGTCCGAACTGACCAGATGACCACTGGAGAGAATTGGGGATGACCTCTCCTTACTCCCCTAGTGGTCACTAACCCCATCCCACCCTCAAAAAACATCTTTAAAAATATTTGTGCCAGCCTCAAATGTCATACTCCAGTCCATCACAGCAGTATGCAAGTCCCTGGAGCAGTGTTAGTAGGTGCAGTGCACTTCAGGCAGGTGGACCCAGGCCCATCCCCCCTCTACCTGTTACACTTGTGGTGGTAAGTGTGAGCCCTCCAAAACCTGCCAGAAACCCATTGTACCCACATCTAGGTGCCCCCTTCACCCGTAAGGGCTATGGTAGTGGTGTACAGTTGTGGGTAGTGGGTTTGGGGGGCTCAGCACACAAGGTAAGGGAGCTATGTATCTGGGAGCAATTTATGAAGTCCACTGCAGTGCCCCTTAGGGTGCCCGATTGGTGTCCTGGCATGTCAGGGGGACCAGTGCACTACAGATGCAGGCTCCTCCCATGACCAAACGGCTTACATTTGGTCATTTCTGAGATGGGCGTTCTTGGTTTCTATTATCGCCAAAAATCAGAAACAACCAAGTCTAGGGATGGCCATCTCTAAGGACAACCTAAATGTCAAGATTTGGACGTCCCCGACCGTATTATCAAAATGAAAGAAGGATGCCCATCTTGTTTAGATAATACAGGTTTCCCCGCCCCTCCACCAGAACGTGTTGCGAGGATGTCCTCAGCAAAACTTGGGCATCCCTTTCGATTATGCCCCTCCACTTGTTTATTTTCATTCACTTTTTTTTAAAATTTAAGCTAGCTAGAATTTGGGAAATACTAATGCATCTGTTACAGAAGTTGGTTTTGTTAACTATGAGCGAAGCCACAGTGACAAACTCAGTCTTAATTAAAATAAAGTGTCGTTAATGGAATTGAACAGATAATTGAGACAGACATGCCAACCACTGAAACAGAAACGTTGTTGACTGGTGATACAGTAGCCATAGCTGGAAGTAAAAGGATCAAGCAGCTAGCACTTCTTTCAGAATCAGCTCAACAAGAAAAAGTATTATTCTTCTTATCTTCATAGTGTAACATGGAAGCTAATAATTGAAGGGATTAGCCACCTAATGTAAGGTGAATCCCCCCAGGCTTGACTGGGGGTGAATAACATTACTGAGTGAGCCAGCTGCATGGGGCTTAAAGGGTTAATTAGTAATAGTGTGTAATGGAAGAAGGGTAACCTATGGGGGGGGGGTCTTGAGGGTGGTAGCAACAGGAATTATATTCAGTTAGGTGGAGAAGGCGTAGCAACAGGAGGAAAGGATATGGAATGAGTGGAAGGAAAATGGGATTGGTTAAAAAGAAGATCATGTTTTTTCTTTTTGAATGAAGCAGTTTATAGGGGACTCGAGGGGGGGAGGGAGCGGGCTGCATAGGTAGGAGTAAAAGCAGAAAATGTCAATGCATTCATGTGCTGTGGGAAGGTCATTAACACCATATTGCGGACGACTGCACTGATTGTTTGCTGTAATGCTGGCATGTACAACAGTTTGTTAATGTCAGCCATGTATTGTATTGACACTAATAAAGATAATTAAAAAAAAAAAAAAGAAGATAGGATGGAATTAAGGGAAGACTGGTAGGGAAGGTTTTGGTGGTCCTTGGGGAGTTTTGTGAGGTGAAGGGAGGGAATGCAAAGAGTGAGAAGGAGTGCAGAAGGAATTTTTTTTTTGTTAGCCTTCGTAAGTTTTTTTCCAATACTTACATTTTTATTTATTTTTTTATTTATTGCATTTGTATCCCACATTATCCCACCTGTTTGCAGACTCAATGTGGCTTACAATACATCATGGATACTGGAAATAGAAAATATACATTTGGTTTGACAGAGGGTTTTGGGTTACATGGTGGTGAAATACATGATTGTGTTAAAGCAAGAGACATTATAAGACATTTCTGGATATATTAAAGATTGTACAGTTACACATGTTGATCTTTGTGATATACCTTGTTGAAGAGATAAGTTTTCAATAGTTTACGGAAATTGGTAAATTCATGGACTGTTTTCAGGTTACGTGGCAACGCGTTCCATAGCTGCGTACTCATATAGGAAAAGGTAGATGCGTGCATAATGGTCCTGCTGTGATGTCCTAGGTTTTCTTCAAGATATGGGGTCCTGGGATGAGTTTGTGGTGTAATGGGACTTGGACCTGTCATCTCAGAGGCCGCTGTGGTGTCAACTTCTAGCCACTGTTGGTGGGGCATCTGGAACTGAAAGGGCTGCGGTGTGCACGTACAGCTGGCAGTGCATGCACTTGAGCTTGGGGTGGTCAGAAAGTTGGCACCCACTGATTCTATTGTCTAGCGGTGTGGCATGGTGTGGCATGGGGGTGGCGGTGCACTGTGGTCAAGGCTCCAGCCTGGGTTCCCACAACAGGCTGGTGAGACATACTATATTGTCTGCACTAGAGGCATTTTCAAATTGAAAGATTTGTTTAGGAAATACGTATAATTTCCTTGTGAAATATGTTGAAAGAAAAGTACCCACTATCACATTTACTTGCTTCTTCTGTAAGGAGTTTTCCTGAACAACATATTTGGTGATGCACTGATAAAGATAAAATGGAATTACTTAACTAATATTTTTGTTCTATGTTCACAGACGAAGGGCCAGGAGTAGAATTGTAAAAGACAAAAAAATAGAACAGAAGGGTAACAGAAGAAATGGTTCATTACAAGTTACCCGACGTGGCCACGTTTCGCCCTCAGGCTGTGTCAGGGGTAAAAAAACTACAAAATAAAAATACATAATGAGTAAAACATAAACACCACATTGTATATTTGAAAATAAAACATATCTAAAAACACTATCACATCATATAATAAAAACAGATCAAATCTAAAAACATAATACAATAAAATATAATATTAAATCAATATCAGTTAAAAACATTCAGATTAAATATGCATGCAATAAAATAATAATTTTAATACAAGACATGATATCAACAAAAAATAATAATATCAACACTAAATGTATATCAACAGAATTGCATAGGACAGATAGGTGGAGATATACAACACTAAAATAACTGAATGACCATACATACTAAATATCACCTACCTATTAGGGGTAAAAAGCAAAGTGAACCCCTAAAAGTAGTCATACAACCAACTAAAAAATATAAAATAAATAAATAAATAAATAAAATCTCACAATGCTTGGCCTCAATTGCCATCTTTTAGGTTGTGAGAACTGCAGAGAATGAGGGAACCACAAGACGATCTTGATCAGAAGATTGTAGGGATTGAGGTGGACAATAAAGAATAAGGTAAGGTAAAAGAAATGAAGGCTCCTGAGATTCTCTAATTTTGTAAGTTAAAAGTAGCAGTTTATAGACAATATGAGAAGAAACAGGCAACCAATGAATATCTTTCAGGAGTGGGGTGATGTGGATGAATTTCTTATGGCCCGTAATGAGTTTGAAAGCAGTGTTTTAGATGAGTTTTAGTTGCTTAAGCTCAAGTTGGGTAAGACCTATATAGAGAATATTACAGTTGTCAAGGAATGATACAATGAAAGAATGAATAAATTTGTTCAGTGCTGCTGGGAGAAGAAATGGCCGAATTATTCTAATGCGCTTGAGTTGAAAGAAAGTGTACCTCACCACAGCAGAAACCTGTGGGCCAAAAGATAAAGTGTTGTCAAGGATTATGCCTAAAATTTTGACCTGATTACTTATGGTGAGAGGGCGAGTGTTCAGTAAGATAGGGGAGACTAGTGGAGGAATTATTCTACTGGAGAAGAGAACAGCACAGGATTTATCGGGGTTTGGGATCAGTTGAAACTGTTTGAACCAGGTACAGATAGTATCCAACTTACAAGTGAGTTCTGCTAATTGCAAGACATCGGAGGGGTCAACAGTAATCAGTACTTATATATTGTCTGCATAGATGAAAGACATAAAATCCAATGAGTGTAAAATGGACAGTAACGGTGCTAAGAAAATATTGAACAGCAAGAGGAACGGAATCGAGCCCTTGGGTACCACAGAGGTGAGGCAGAAAGAGCAGTGTCAGTCAAATCAATCTGGGATAGCCACCTGAGAAGGACCTTGTGATCTACAGTGTCAAATGCAGCAGTCAGATCAATGGAAATAAGGAGCTCAATTTGGGATTAGCTTAGGTGAGTCCAGATATAAATGGTAAGACCAAGGAGGGTAGTGTTGGTGTTATGTTACTGTCGAAAGCCCGTCTGGATGAAGATCTATGGTATGAAGGGCAAAATCTGACAGCAGTTTGTGGACAATAGATTCAATCAGCTTTGCTGTAAATGGGAGGTTGGCAATGGGATGATAGTTGGTGCAGAGAGTAACAGATTTAGTATAGTCTTTTATTTTAGGGTGCATAGTTTCTGCCTTGTTTCTAGGTGCCTCTCCCTTTTTTTTTTTTTTTTTTTTACATATTTTAGCTCTGTTCCCTGCTATTTCCTACTTTCATGGATTCCAGGCCTGTTACTGCTGCGTTCCTGATTTCTTGGACTTCTCAGTCTTAGTACAGATCAGGCTTATCGTGTCTTCTGTTCTGAGGGGTTTTTCCTCATTCTGCTGTTTACTGGTGGCCTGACCGAGCCTGATCATTGGTACCAACCTAAATCTTGGCAATTAGCTTAATAGATTCAGAGACTCGCAAAAAGGATTAGTTACCATGGTATAAACAATGCAATGTCAAATATATCATTTACAACAGAGGGTAGATACCCATCAGACACTGAGTATGACTCATGGAGATCATAGTACTGTAGACTTATTTAGACACGAAGGATCCAGAACGCTACATCCGGTCAAATTTGAGAATTCTGAGTTTTTATTAGCCAATGCTCTCTCCTTTTCTAGTTAATACATAGAAACATAGAAAATAATGGCAGATAAAGACCATGGGCCTGATATTCAGCTGGCAGTGGGCAGGCCGTATCCGGTGACCGGCATTGAATATCCAGGTTTATTTTGGCTGTTAAAAAGTTAACTGGCTATGCTGATATTCAGCACTAACCGGTTAACTTTTTAGCAGTCACAGACAGGCCTGATATTTATGTGACTTATTTTGACCACATAACATAGCCGGTTAGGCGTTGAATATCCATGCCTAACTAGCTATGCTAAGAATAGAGACATCCATAGGAATATAATAGCTGTCTCTATCATTAGCACGTGCAAATTTTTGGTGCACGCTAAAAAGTTAGCACCTACAGTGCAGCTTAGTAAACAGGGCCCTAAGTCTTTTGCCATATACTTTATAACAAAGACCACTGACCATTTCAGTAGGTTCAATTTCCAAAATTGTATACAATAATTTAAATGGGGTCCTAACAGAAACTTATATAGATTGCAGCAGGTCCAGTATGGACCTGTCCTCAGTAGGTTCCATTATGAACTCCAGAAATCGTCCTCCCGATAGAGAATCAAGGATGCCCGCTAGTATTTTCCCTTTCATAGCTATTTTGTGAAAGTCTTTAATTAAATCTCTGTTCACTTCTGCCTATAAAGGAGGCCTGAATATGACACAAATGTAAATAGATTTTCCATTTTCTCTTTCCAGATTAACCCACAGTGTATCTTCCTTGCCCCATAAGTCATGCAATTCTGTTGCTTTAATAATAATGTTAACGTGTAACATCATTCCTCCTCCCCTTCTTCATAGTTTGTTCCTCCTGAATAGTTTATAGCTTGGTATAACTATATCCCAGTATAACTATAACCTATGAAGTCACTCTTATAGGCCTTTTGTACCTATGAGAGATTCTTTATGAAGACAGACCTTATCATTAGCTTGTTAATAAAGGACACACTGATCTGGGGATCCATGCTACTGGAACCAGATAACCCCCTCCTTGCTAACTTTGAATAATGCAGTACTGTGGAGGGGCATAATTGAACGAAAACGTCTATCTCCATGGGCGTTTATCTCCGAGAACGGGTCCATGAAGGGGCGGACCGAACCGTATTTTCGAAAAACATGGATGTTTATCTTTTTTTGAGCTGGCCGTTTTTGTTTTTCAGTGATAATGGAAAATGAAAGCGCCCAGCTCAAAAACGAATAACTCCAAGACATTTATTCGTGGGAGGGGCCAGGATTTGTAGTGCACTGGTCCCCCTCACATGCCAGGACACCAACCGGGCACCCTAGAGGGCACTTTTACAAAAAAAAAAAAAGGTAAAACAGCTCCCAGGTGCATAGCACCCTTCCCTTGTGTGTTGAGCCCGCCAAATCCCCCTCAAAACCCACTGCCCACAAGTCTACACCATTACTATAGCCCTAAGGGGTGAAGGGGGGCACCTACATGTGGGTACAGTGGATTTGGGGGGCGGTTTGGAGGGCTCCCATTTACCAGCACAAGTGTAACAGGTGGGGGGATGGGCCTGGGTCCACCTGCCTGAAGTCCACTGCACCCCCTAATAACTGCTCCAGTGACCTGCATACTGCTGCCAGGGAGGTGGGTATGAAATTTGAGGGTGAAAATAAACAGTTGTGAAACGGCATATTTTATGGTGGGAGGGGGTTTGTAACCACTGGGGGAGTCAGGGGAGGTCATCCCCGATTCCCTCCAGTGGTCATCTGGTCATTTAGGGCACTTTTTGGGGCCTTATTAGTGAAAAAACAGGGTCCAGGAAAAGTGCCCTAAATTCTAGCTACAAACGCATACTTTTTTTCCATTATCGGCGAAAGGCACCCATCTCTCCTCGGCCGATAACCACGCCCCAGTTCCACCTTCGCCATGCCTCCGACACGCCCCCGTCAACTTTGTACGCTTCCGCGATGGAATGCAGTTGAAAACGTCCAAAATCGGCTTTCCATTATACCGATTTGTTCGTTTTTATGAGATAAATGTCTATCTCCCGATTTGGGTCGAAATCTAGGCGTTTTTCTCTTTCAATTATAAGGTGGATAGTGTCTCAGATATTAAGACTATGTGCTACCTAGTGTCACATGGCTTTATGAACCTCAGACAGGTAAGTGGCCAAAATACAAATCCAATTTCTGTTGGAAAGAAGTAGAAGGCAGGTATGGATTGCAATAGACATATACTCTACTCTCCATTTTGGGTGGAAGGCTTAACTGGCACATTATATATGAACTAGCATACCTGAGGCCTCCCCCCCCCCCCTCCAAAAAAACAAAACAAAAAACCTTGTAGGCTTTGATCACTGTCTATATTAGAACTGACTGGTACCTTGCAAAAAGGTAATCATGAGATATTTTCCGGGGAATCTAAAATGAACTTGCTTATGCTAGTTCTCAGACCTCCTCCTCCATAACCAATGATAACTGAGGGGGGAGGCAAGTCTCTTAAAAAGAAGAAAAACATATACAGGAAAGACCTCTACCCATACTTTGGGCAAGCAGGGCACCAATGAATCAAATGCTCCAGGAGACCAGAAAATTGAAAATACCATCTATTGAAAAACAAGTAATCCTTCCTTATATATTAGATACAGTTACTGCACATGGGTATTGATTCCATTTAGGTTTACGTGACAGGACTGAAAATATAAAATGATGGTGGTGATAGACTCTAAATCTTGTATCTGTTTTATGGATATGAATTTTGCAAAGAAATAGTGCCAATGAGACAGAAGGGCAGAATGTTTCCAGCAGAATTCATAAAGGGTTCAAGTCTACCTTTAGGTCCAGTGGCATCTGAGACAAATATATTGCACATGAACACCACAAAGAGTCATTAAGAAATTATCAGCTTTGACTTAATCCAGGATTCACATTTCCAGGTTCTTGGGACTAAGTCAACTATAACACTATAGTACAGAAGTAAAATGGATCTGTATACATTCTAATACAAGTAAAAAGAAGAGACAAATCTCCATGAGTACAAGAGTAGCATCTGAACAGGAGAAAAGACCAAGGACCAGAATGTAGCCAAAGCTATTTAAAAGCCTTTAATGTACAATTTACAATCTTGCAATGGATTACATGATCTTCAAAAAGGACTCGACGCGGGCTGTGTTTTGGCACAAATGCCTGCTTCAGGAGTCCAATGTACATAGATCTGAACCAGAAAAAATAGAAACATATGTAAGTAAAAATACATATGTGAAACCATCAGGCTCATTTTTGAAAGAGAAGGATGTCCATCTTTCAATATAAAACGGAAGATGGACGTTCTTCTCCCAGGGATATCCAAATCGGTATAATCGAAGCCCGATTTTGGACATCTCTAGCGGAAGTCTGCCACAAGGACGTCCAAAGTTCAAAGGGGCGTTTCGGAGGTGTAGCGCATGTGGCATGCCTAACACTTGGATGTCTTTGACCCATAATAAAAAAAAACAAGGATGCCCTGACGAACACTGTATACTTTAATTCCTTCCTCTTTCTATATAGGGATTTGGACATTTTCACCCAGACGTGTTTTTATTATGAATAAGGCACAAATTGGTGCCCAAAATGACCATATGACCACCGGAGAGAATCGGGGATGACCTACCGTTACTCCCTGAGTAACCCCCTCCCACCCTCAAAAAACATCTTTAAAAATATGTCATGCCAGCCTCAGATGTCATACTCAGGTTCGTGACAGCAGTATGCAGGTCCCTGGAGCAGTTTTAGTTGGTACTGCAGTGCACTTCAGACAGGCGGACCCAGGCCCATACCCCTCTACCTGTTACATTTATGGAGGAAACAACGAGCTCTCCAGAACCCACCACAAACCCACTGTACCCATATATAGGTGCCCCCTTCACCCTTAAGGGCTAAGGTAGTGGTGTACAGTTGTGGGTAGGGGGTTTTGTGGGGCTCAGCACACAAGGTAAGGGAGCTATGTTCCTAGGAGCATTTTATAAAGTCCACTGCAGTGCCCCCTAGGTTTATCGGATGGTGTCCTGGCATGTCAGGGGTACCAGGGCACTACAAATGCTGGCTGCTCCCATGACTAAATGGCTTGGATTTAGACGTTTTTGACATGGACGTCTTTGGTTCAAAAATTGCTGAAAGTCATAAACGTCCAAATCTAGGGATGTCCAAATTTAAGGATTTGGACGTCCATGGCGGCATTTTTGAAACAAAAGATGGATGTCCATCTTGTTTCAAAAATACAGGTTTCCCCGTCCCTGGAATTCACCGTTTTGCAAGGACATCCAAATCGGAACTTGGACGTCCCTTTCGAAAATGCCCTTCCACATGTAGTACCTTAGAGACTTCCACATGCATATCGAGTGCACTTTCTAACTAAACTAATAACCTCATCTTTTTTTTGCACAGTAATATATCTATCCCCTAAGTTCACACAATCAGGCCACATATCTTGCTCACTTCTTCCTACATTTGTAGTACTTCCCCTTTTATAGCTATACTTTGAATGCCTTCAATTAAATCTCTGACCACTTCTGCCTGTGAAGGAGGCCTGAATACCACACCAAAGTAATTAGAATTTCCATTTTTTTTCTACCCTGTCCTTCCCAGATTATAGCCAGATACAACTATATCCCATTCATGGTTCTCTGTGAATCACATCTCTGTGACCACCACTAAATCCAAATCAACCTCTTCAGTCACTGCCAGACAACGTATTTAGAGCAGACCTGAGATCAAAGTGGGTGGGCCAAAAATTCCATTTCTGTTGCTGCTGCCACCCCCCACACCCAAAGCAAAACCCAAATTTAGCTTCCGCCTCCCCTCCCTCCCTTCCTCCTATCCAAAGTAAATGAAATATCTGTGCTGGTGGGGATCCCCAAGTCCCACCAGCCGAAGACCTCCTTCCCACCAAACAAGCTTACTTCTTGGGCAGCTGCCAACACTGCCCTCAATCCACTGCTGCCAGACTCTGGCCTCTGCCTATGCTCAATTTTGCACATGCATGAAAACTGAGCATGCACATAGTGGATGGGCCTGCAGCTGGCAGCAGCAGCTCAGGGACAGTGCTGGCGGCTGTGCACAAAGTAAGCTCGTTTGACAGGAAGGAGGTCTTCAGCTGGCAGGGCTTGGGGATCCCTACCAGCCACACTAAGGGAAATGAAATTTTGGGTTGGCCTGAACACAAATTGGGTGGGTCCCAGCCCACCCAGGCCCACCTGTGGCTAAGCCATGGATTAGAATATACTGTTTTCCAGTTGCTCTCTTTTCTTATTATTTCTGTAGAGGTATTTAAGGGGGAAGTTATCAATATGGGCTACTGTTAAGTCAAGTTATTTTACCACAAGTCAGGTTATTTTAGCATAGGGTCTCATTGAATAAGCAACGGCAGGGAATTCTTTTGCACAGAAAGGGTGGTGGATGCCTGAAATGCTCTTCCACAGGAGGTGGTGGGGACAATAATGGTATTTAAAAAGGTGTGGTAGAAACACAGAAAATCCCTATATAGAAAGAGGAGGGAATTAAAGTACAGAGTATTTCCACACAAAGCAAAACATAACTCACTCAAATAATTATTCCTTTTAAAAAAAGGGAGTAACCTTGTGTTTGTGTGTGTGTGTGATGGTAGTAGAGAAGCCTTCGTAGAGTAAAAGGTGCAACTCTGGCCACCTTTCTGTTCAGACTGGATTAGCCATACTAGTCTTTATCTGCTGTCATTTTCTATGAAAGTATACAACTAGTTTACTATGTTAGAAAATATCATTTCTTCAAGATCATGGCTAGGACATTGATAAATTTCTTAATTAATGTTAAATATTATACTGTGGTGAAGCAAAAGGGGTTTTGTTTTGCTGTGTCTTGTTTGTTTGTTTTCAAGATCTCACTAAGCAAAAGATTAATGTGGGCATTAGACATTCATGGCCTGAGTATCAAATCATTCCAGCTGTCATACTTGCAACAGTTCGCAAGGATTAAATCTACATCACCTGATGATACCTTGAAATACATCAAGACTTCAGATCCCTTTTATTCCAAGGTGATAAGACAATTAACTGGAATAATGAATTTGACTTCTTTTTAATGCTTTCTAACTCAATTTGATTTCAAGTCTATTATAAACTAATTGATTTGAAAGACCCTATCAGGAATGAAGTAAAGTGTACGACTTTCATTTGGAACTGTTTTGATAGTGTTTGCTATTGGTGTTTTGGTATCCAACATATATCATAAATAATAGTTATTTTAAGTCATCTCCTGCAGCTGTCAGAAGGAATATCTATTATCTAATTGTATTACTGCTCAACCCTTCCTTAGAAAATGTGCCCTAACCTTTCAACAAACCAAATAAATGGCCATGAGTTGTCTTGTAATTTGAAGATGAAACAAAAAGCCATCTACAATAGATTTTCAGAAAACAGACCTGTGTATTTAAGGTTAAAATAAAGTATTGATTCCTTAAGAAAATAAATCCAAGAAGCTTCTGCATTATATTCGACAGGCTATGTCCAAATATTGGTCTAAAATGTTCTAACATAGAGAGTAGAATGGGGGCTGTATAAACTTTAAGTAGATAAATTTTCCATTGTATTTTATTGGGTTTATTCATTTACCTGAAAAGCATGTCAGCAAACTGAAAATGCTCCTATTCTATAAAGAAATACCAGGCATATATGTAACCTGGTACATTCGTGCACATGCTGTTAGTCGCAAAAATTTACACCAGCCATAGAGCTGGAATACATACCCACACCTAAATGCCAGAGAAGCATAGAGGGGCATAATCGAAAGGGGCGCCCAAGTTTTCCTGAGGACATCCTCTCAGGATGTCCCGGCGAAGGGGCGGGGAAACCTGTATTATTGAAACAAGATGGATGTCCATCTTCCATTTCAATAATACGGTCGGGGATGCCCAAATCTTGACATTTAGGTTGTCCCTAGAGATGGTCGTCCTTAGACTTGGTCATTTCTGATTTTCAGCAATAATGGAAACTAAGGACACCCATGTCAGAAATGACCAAATGCAAGCTCTTTGGTCATGGAAGGAGCCAGCATTCGTAGTGCACTTGTCCCCCTCATATGCCAGGACACTAACCGGGCACCCTAGGGGGCACTGCAGTGGACTTCAGAAAAAGCTCCCAAGTACATTGCTCCCTTACCTTGTGTGCTGAGCCCCCCAAAACCCACTACCCACAACTGTACACCACTACCATAGCCCTTACAGGTGAAGGGGGCACCTAGATGTGGGTACAGTGGGCTTCTGGTGGGTTTTGGAGGGCTCACATTTACCACCACAAGTGAACAGGTAGGGAGGGGGGATGGGCCTGTGTCCGCCCTGCCTGAAGTGCACTGCACCCACTAAAACTGCTCCAGGGACCTGCATACTGCTGCGATGTACCTGAGTATGATATTTGAGGCTGGCATAGTGGCTGGCACAAAATATTTTTAAAGTTCTTTTTTGAGGATGGGAGGGGGTTAGTGACCACTGGGGAAGTAAGGGGAGGTCATCCTCAATTCTCTCCAGTGGTCATCTGGTCAGTTCGGGCACCTTTTTTTGCCTTGATCGTAAAAAAAATAGGACCAGGTAAAATCATCCAAATGCTCGTCAGGGACGCCCTTTTTTTTCCATTATGGGTCGAGGACACCCATGTGTTAGGCACGCCCAATTCCAGCCTTTGCTATGCCTCCGACACCCCCCCCCCCCCCGGGAACTTTGGTCATCCCCGCGATGTTAAGCAGTTGAGGATGCCCAAAATCAACTTTTGATTATGCCGATTTGGGCGACCATGTGAGAAGGACACTCATCTTCCGATTTGTGTTGAAAGATGGGCGTCCTTCTCTTTTGAAAATAAGCCTGCATGTATTCTATAAGTTAAATGTGTAGGTGTGAGTCCCACCCGCACTTCACCCAGACTTCATCTATGTGTATGTCTACCCATAAAATACGTATGCATTATTTAGTATGCCCCTAATTCTATATATGGTGTGTGCCCAATTTGTGCATGTAAGTTAATTGCATAATGAGCCAATTAGTACTGATAATTGGGCACAAATGATCAATTATCAGCACTAATTGGCAATAATTATAATTTACACATGCATCTTTTAGTTGCTGTTCTATAAAGATGAAGATGTGCATCTAAATATTTCTGTGTGAATCTAGAAAGGGTGTGTGGCCATAGGAGGGGCCTGGGCAGGTCAGGGGCATTCCTGGAATTTGAATGCAGCGATACAGAATTAGGCAGATCTGCAACTAATTTAGGCATGAGGATCTACTCCAGGTTCCAGTTGGTGCAAATCCTTGAGCCCAAAATTGGGCACAGATCCCAGTGCCAAACTCTATTCTATAAACAGTGCCCAACTCGGAGCACCATTTATAAAATAGCAATTAATATCCCTTATCTCTTGTTTGTCCTGTTTGTCTGTCCTAATTAGATTGTAAGCTCTGTCGAGCAGGGACTATCTCTTCATGTTCAAGTGTACAGCGCTGCGTACGTCTAGTAGCGCTATATAAATGATAAGTAGTAGTAGCAATTAGCGCCCTTTTTTTTTGCAATGATTTTTCAATGTCATATACAGAATTTAGTCCGATATGTGCATGCTTACAGAATTGCACACATACACGTTTATATGCTAGTACTCTAAACATTTACATGTGTACCTGATGTGTAAATATTAGTGGCTACTGTATAGAATTATTCACTTACTGTGTATTACTTGTAAACATTAATGTGCAGTAAGTGTAAAAGCTGAGGGGGTCTTTTACAAAGGCACGCTAGCGTTTTTAGCACACACTAATGATTAGTGCGCTCTATACACTAGAGATGCCCATAGGAACATATTGGTGTCTCTAGCGTTTAGTGCATGTTTAATTTTAGTGTGTACTAAAAACACTAGTGTGCCTTTGTGAAAGGACCCTTGAGTGTTAAATGTTCAGAGCATTCCCAGCTTATCCCCATTTATCCCGTTTACTAAGCCACACTAGCTGTCGCTTCTTTCTCTTTAACATCAGCAAAATTCGCCCTTTCCTCTCTGAGCACACCACCCGTACTCTCGTCCACGCTCTCATTACCTCTCGCCTTGACTACTGCAACCTACTCCTTACTGGCCTCCCACTTAGCCATCTATCCCCCCTTCAATCTGTTCAGAACTCTGCTGCATGTCTTATATTCCACCTGAACCGATATACTCATATCACCCCTCTTCTCAGGTCACTTCACTGGCTTCCAATCAGATACCGCATACAGTTCAAGCTTCTCCTTCTTACCTACAAATGCACTCAGTCTGCAGCCCCTCATTACCTCTCTACCCTCTACCCTCATTTCTCCTTACGTTCCCGCCCTTAACCTCCGCTTACAGGACAAATCCCTCCTCTCAGTACCCTTCTCCACCACCGCCAACTCCAGGCTCCACTCATTGTGCCTCGCCTCGCCCTATGCTTGGAATAAGCTTCCTGAGCCCTTACGCCAAGCCCCCTCCCTACCCATCTTCAAATCCTTGCTCAAAGCCCACCTCTTCAATGTTGCTTTCGGCATCTAACTTTATACCTTTCAGGAAATCTAGACTGCCCCTATTTGACTGACTGTACATTTGTCCTTTAGATTGTATGCTCCTTTGAGCAGGGACTGTCCTTCTATGTTAAATTGTCAAGTAGTAGTAGTAGTAATGCTGACACAGCACATTCACTTTGGATGGGCTGTGTCAGCATTTCTGCGAGGCAGCCGCTAGCATGGCTTAGTAAACAGGGGGATTAGTTACTATACAGAAAAACACTTTATTGCATATGTGGAGGGTAATTTTATATTGGCTGGTGTTTCTGTCATACACATTCCCTGCATGGCACCATTGCTGTCTGAATTTTGAGTATGATTACCCCTGACATTGTGTTCAGTTTGTCAAACCAATCTGCCATTCCCCAGTTGTCACTTACACTTGTTTCTGTGACTTGGACTACTTTTGTCACTTGCATGGAAGTTATTTGCAGTTGCACAAGGTTTGAAGTTTTTTTAGCTCCACCTATGATAATGAATGAGTCAGCCTATGATTAAAATTGCAGTAGCCCTACAATTGAAGAAGTCTGCCATGTTGGGGTGTTTAGCACTGAGGTCTATCTGATCGACAACACTGTGCAATGCATATATAACCATTGTCCCCTGGATTCTTTATATGGTGACTAACATTGCATGTGCAAATCAGTATCTATAGTTGATTTGCATGTGCAACGTAATTGGTTAATGAGCCAATCAGTGCCAATAATTGACTGCTAACAGCCAATTATTAGCATTAATTAGGAGTTATTTGCACATTGTATTTGTATTCCAATAGCATGTAATTTTAAGGGAGCTTGTTTAGGGGTGTTCGTATGAGTTGCCCACATTTTTATAGAATATGCCCAATTTATGCCTAATTAATGCACTGATATTTACACCTGTTTTAAGCAGGTGTAAATGCAGGTTCCTTAAGTTAGGCACAAATTAGGTGCTTAGGAGCAATTCCATAAAGTGTGGATACCCTTTAGAGAATAGCACTCGGTGCCTAATTTTTTCCATGATGATTTTTTGGCATGATTTATTGAATCTAGTCCTTTATGTAAAGTACGTTCAAGCAAGTTCATTAATTATATTGGGTAATTTTATAAACCATTGTCATGGGTAAAATGATGTGTTGGGCACATAAATGTGCTCATATTAAATTAGGTCTTATCTAAAAGTACGGACAGTGGAATCTGTATCTACTTTTACAGTACATGTGCATGGAATGGAGTTTGGAAACAAAGCAGATCAATTGGAGATCAAACAAATCTTTATTGGAGGAACACAAATCAAATAATGTCTAAACCAGGCCATGTTTTGCCCACATAAGAGCTGTATCAGGGGCTACAAAATAATAAATAATCAAAATTATACAGTGGTGAACTGGATTAGATGTCAGAGGGTGGTAGTGAATGGAATTAACTTGGAGGAAAGAAAGATGAGTAACAGAGTGCCCAAGGATTGTTATCGGGACTTATTCTATTCAATATATTTGTGAGTGACATTGCTGAAGGATTAGAAGGGAAAGTTTGCCTTTTTGTAAATGACATGAAGTTTTGAAACAGAGTAGACACCCCAGAGGGAGTGACAACATGAGAAATGATCTAAAAAGATTAGAAGAATGGTCTAATGTTTGGCAAGTTAAAATTTAATGCAAAGAAGTATAGAGTGATGCACATGGGGTATGTAAACCCAAAAGAGTCATATTTGCTGGGAAGTGGGGGGCTGATAAGTATAAACTAGGAGAGGGACCTTGGAGTAATAGTGTCAGAGGATCTTAATTCAGTGAAACAATGTAAAAAGGCATTAACTGTAGTAAAGAATGATAGGCTGCAAAGCGAGAGGCATATTGAGTAGAAGAAAAAGATTTTAATGCCTTTATACAAGTCATAGGTGAGGCCCCATTTGGATTGTTGTATTGTATTCAATTTTGGAGACCGTATCCCTCTAAGGACATGAAAAGACTTGAGGCAGTTCAGAAGAAGGTAACAAAAATGATATGGGGCTTGTGCCAAAAGACATATGAGAAGAGTCTTGAAGATCTCAACATGTATACCCTAGAAGAAAGGAGCAATAAGGGGATATCATACAGATTTTAAATATTTAAAATGTATTAATTCATTAATTATTGGGATTTATTAACTGGCTTTATTTGCCTTTATTAATATGCAAACTAATCTTTTTTTCAGAGACAGGAAAGTGGCTGAACTAGAGCTCACGAGTTGAGGTTGCAGGGTAGAAGACTTAGGAAGAATGTCAAGAAATACTTTTTCACAGAGAGGGTGGTGGATGCCTGTAATGCCCTTCCAAAATATTAATAATTAATTTTAATATGTTGAATGTTGATTACAGTATCACTTTTGTGGGGTCATCTAGAAGAAGGCAGATCCTGGATTCCTTACAGGGAGACCTGTTCCAACAATTGGCAATGAAACCCAAATCGGACAGTCCATATTGGACTTACACTTACGAACTGGGAATGTATTTCTGATGTTATAGTGGGTTACCATCTGGCATCCAGTGATTACTGGATGGTGTGGTTCAAGATTAAGACAGGTGCGGAGAGGTTTCCTTCAAAAGTTAAGATTCCAGACTAAAAAAAAATCTAAGGGGCCCTTTTACAGAGCGACGGTAAGCCCAACGCGGGCTTACTGCTCGTTCTTCTGTGACTACCACAGGTCCAACGCGGCCACCGGCGGTAGTCCTGCCCTGAGTGCACACCATTTCTGGGGGTCAAACAAAACCTTGCATGGTGGTAATCAGGCATCACCGCATGCTGCCTGTTTACTGCCAGGTTAGCGCAGGAGCACTTATCGCCACCTCAATGGGTGGCAGGAAGGGCTCCTCATTGCACGGCCATGCAGTACCTGGGGTCTTTTTACCTGCTGCTGTAAAAAGAGTCATGGCGCACAGGAAAAATGCCTCCCACTGCTACCACAGGGCCCTTTTTCCCACAGCTTGGTAAAAGGACCCCTAACTTTGTAGCGATGAGGGATTGATTAGGGAGTTGTTAGCTGGATGGGAATATCTGGGGAAAGAGGAAAGCAGAGAGTGAAACTGAAAGGAGCTATTTTAAGGGCAATAAACCTTTTTGTAAGGAAAGTAACTAAAAGTACCAAGAAAACAGAAAGCTGTTTTGGTTCTCAAAGATAGTAGCTGAAAAGGTAAGGGAGAAGAGGTCCATCTTCTTAGACTACAAAAGAATGCAGAAAGTGGAAGACAGGCAACAATTTCCAGTCTAAAGTCACCTAGTTGGCACTGCCGATAGGAAGGACAGCAAGTATTCAATAAACTTGAAACTTAAACTTGAGAAGCTAAGAGAAGCTGGTAAAGTAGTCAAGAAAGCAAAGATGCAAATGGAAAAAAAATATCCAAGCTCACTCTGAGGAAAGGGATGTTATCAGTGGTGTGCTGCAAAGTTCAGCTCTGTGTCTGATTCTTTTTAACATTTTTGTAAGCAATATTGCAGAAGGGCTGTCTGCTATCATTTGCTTCTTTGCAAATGAACCAAAATCTCTAATAACATAGACACAACCCTAAAGATGTGGAGAACAAGGAGGAGGGACATAGTGAAACTTGAAGAATGGTCCAGAATTGGCAGCTAAGATTTAATGTTAAATAATGGATGGCCATGCATTTAGGCTACAGTTTAGGGGAGTGAAGTACTTTTGTTAAGAGAAGCAGGACTTGGGTGTGATCATATATAATGGACTTAAGATGGCTAAACAAAAGATGATGGCAAAAACCAGAATGATGCCTGGGTGCATACGGAGAGGAATGGCCAGCAGGAAAAAGGAGGTGATAATGCCTCCCTATAACTCTCTGTTGAGAAGTCATTTAACAGATATAAGCAGCATGAAGTCGGTCCAGAGGGCTGCTACAAAAATGGCCAGTGGTCTTTATAATAAAGCTTATGGGGACAGACATAAAGATCTCTCTCTCTCTCTCTCTCTCTCTCTCTCTCTCTCTCTCTTTCTTTATATATATATATATATATATATATATATATATATATATATATATATATATACAATGTATACTTTGGAAGAAAGGTATCGGAGGGAAAATATTTAAAATACTTCTGTTGCAATTTTTTTTTTTTTACTGAGATGTTTATGAAATTAGTTATATATAGTTGGACTGTCGAGTTAATGCATATTTTTTTCTGTTTTCTTTGTTCAGAGCAGAACCGACCCTGGCACAGCTCTTGTGAAACATGCATGTTGGTTACTTACTATAACTAAGGGTTCTGGATGAACGCTGTTAAGGAAGCAGTGAATACCTAACTGCCATTAAGCTAAGCTAAGTGTTTTAAGCTCTCAAGCTTGTATAGAGCTACACATGGATGGATGGTAGAGTGGACCAATTAGGAGCCAATGGCACTTTAAGAAGGGAGAGTAATTGGGTCTCCTGATTAATGAAATGTTGCCATCATTATATTGAGCTACTGAGGTCCTTTGATAGATATATTATAATATTATAAATTTATATAAAATGATGTTTAAATATACATCAGGTAGTATGTACAAAATAGAAAACAAGAAATAATGTCCTGATTAAATATTGTGATTAGGAGAGTTTTAAGCGCTGAGCAACTATTGGATGTTGTTAGAACTATTCTATAAACTATGCATTAATTTAGGTATACTTTATAGAATAAAACTACACTTTCCTACAGTGTATAGAATACACCGAGCACCAGTCCACTCGACTAAATTTAGTTGCGGTCAATTATGCCAAGTATGAAAGTGCAAAACCCTTAAGAGAGAAACTCCACTAGCTCCCTCTCAAGGAACGCATTGCGTTCAAGATCTGCACGATTGTACACAAAATCATTCACGCAGACGCCCTAATCTATATGCTAAACCTCGTGGACCTGCCTCCCAGAAACGCCATAAGATCAGCCTGCAAATTTCTCAATCTGCACTTCCCCAGCTGTAAAGGACTAAAATACAAGGTGGTACATGCTACCACCTTCTCTTACATGAGCACGCAGTTGTGGAATGCACTACCTACAGCCCTGAAAACTTTTGACAAAATAACTAACTTTCGCAAATCTCTGAAGACACACCTCTTCAACAAGGCCTACAAAGATAACTCGTAGCCTCACCAACCCATCCAGCTATTAAAGCTCACCTTCTATACTATCCTGCCTAACACCTTCCTTCTCTCTTCCCCTACTTAATCTTTGTACATTACCAATTGTATCTGATATCCTGGAATTAACTATGTCATAACAATACTCTGTAAGCCACATTGAGCCTGCAAATAGGTGGGAAAATATGGGATACAAATGCAATAAATAAAATAAAATAAAATAAATAAAACCTGGTATAAATCCCAACACCTAAATTAGGTGCGGAGCGGGTGTATTCTATAACAACGTGCATAGATTTTAGAAATGCCCACAACCCGCCCATTCCATGTCCATAGCCATGCCCACTTTCTAACTATGCAACTTATATTTATGCATACTGTCTTACAGAATACACTAAGCAAATAGTGCTCATAAATTCTAATTAATGCCATTTAGTGCTGATAATTGGTTGTTAACATCCAATTATCAGCACTGATTAGCTAGTTAACTAATTAAGTTATGTGCATTGTTATACATAGTAGATGACGGCAGAGAAAGACCTGCACGGTCCATCCAGTCTGCCCAACAAGATAAACTCATATGTGCTACTTTTTGTATATACCTGATCTTGATTTGTATCTGCCATTTTCAGGTCACAGACCGTAGAAGTCTGCCCAGCACTATCCCAGCCTCCCAACCACTAGCCCCACCTCCCACTACCGGCTCTGCCCCCCCAATCTCCACTAAGTTTCTGAGGATCCATTCCTTCTGAACAGGATTCCTTTATGTTTATCCCATGCATTTTTGAATTCTGTTACCGTTTTCATCTCCACCACCTCCCGTGGGAGGGCATTCCAAGTATCCACCACTCTCTCCGTGAAAAAATACTTCCTGACATTTTTCTTGAGTCTGCCCCCCTTCAATCTCATTTTATGTTCTCTTGTTCTACTGCCTTCCCATCTACGGAAAAGGTTTGTTTGCAGATTAATACCTTTCAAATATTTGAACGTCTGTATCATATCACCCCTGTTTCTCCTTTCCTCCAGGGTATACATGTTCAGGTCAGCAAGTCTCTCCTCATACGTCTTGTAACGCAAATCCCATACCATTCTCATAGCTTTTCTTTGCACTGCTTCAATTCTTTT
Source organism: Microcaecilia unicolor (assembly GCF_901765095.1). NCBI lineage: Eukaryota > Metazoa > Chordata > Amphibia > Gymnophiona > Siphonopidae > Microcaecilia > Microcaecilia unicolor. The sequence goes on along the minus strand of NC_044036.1, from coordinate 56,950,699 downwards.
TACATCCTTAGCAAGATACGGCCTCCAAAACTTAACACAATATTCCAGGTGGGGCCTCACCAACGACTTATACAGGGGCATTATGTATGGAATACACTTCAATTTTCACACCAAAATCGAGGCGCAATATATAGAATCCTGGAGAAAATGCATGCTAAGCTAATATTCTACATAGGATGTTCTGCACAGATTGACCTTTAAAGAATACTTGCTTAATGAGGATCATCCTGGCACCTAACTTTGGGCAACCTATACAGAATTCCTCAGTTAATGGCATTGTCCTCCGATATGAAAATTAAGATAAAACTAAGCAGAACAAAATGAAAAATGCCGCAAATGACATGAGAAATGACACAGAATGAAAATTTTGGGGGCTGTTCACCTCTATTTTCCATTAAGTTAGCTGCAGTATGTCTCTTTGCCTCTCTAGATCTACATTATTTAGCAGCCTTTTCCTAAAGCACTATTGTTTATTTTTTCTTTACCTCTTTTCTTTCTGGAATTCTGTCTCTCTTTCTGATGGGTTGACTGCTGCATATCAAGGGGCTGCATCTGAGTTTGAAGAGTTTCTATGTTGTCAGATGGAAGAACATACTACCTGTTTAGCATTGTAATGTCAAACAGCACATCCTGAAGTAAAGGACAAATGGATTGCTATCCTTCCTACACATTCATGCATGGCCAGTACAGATGGTTGTAAAAGATATCAAACCAGACATTTTAAATGCCATAATTACTATGAAGTACACAATTAACACTGTGAATATGACGTGGATGATGATACAAAGGGCAATCTTAGTTCTTAAAATAAAAAGAGCACAGGCTCATGAATAGAAACAGCTGACAGCAATCATTTCTTCACACAATCAGCTCAAACATCTGAAAAAATAACACATGCCATACTAGGTCCAACTAAAGGCCCACTGAGTCCATCATCTTGTCCCTGACAAAAACCAATCCAGGTCACCAGCAGATCCCCAAAAATAGATCCAGTCCTTGTTTTTCACTCCCAGGTCTTGAGTTAATCCAAAATTTTGCCTGGCTAATAATTGTTTATGGACTCTTCTTCCAGGAACTTGTCTGAACTCCATATAGGGGTGGGGGTGAGAGGAAATTTTACAAAATGTTTTCTATGTGCAAAGCCTGTCTTGCACACAGAAAAAGGTTTTTTTTTTTTTTTTTTTTTAAGAAACTGTATAACTGTGTATGTGCCTAAAATTAATACACATGGAAGTGTGCATGTAGGAGTTTCCAGACATATAGTTGTGTGGATAGGAGATGGAGTTGTGATCAGTGGCGTAGCCAGAACCAGTATTTTGGATGGGCCCAGAGCTAACTTAGATGGGCTCTTCCTTCGCACAGCACAGCATTGGCACTCCATAGCCCCCACCTCCAGATATTCAAAAATTTATCGGCTGGGTTCCGCCAGACAGGAAATGATGAAAGCAAGGGCGGGACCTGGCAAATGGAAGCCTACCAGGCTGGCACAGGCAGCAATAATGAATCACTGCTGACACCGAGGATGCTTATAAGGTACACCAGGGAGGGACAGGGATTCAGCGACGGGCTGGCAGATGCTGGGACGCCGCGGATGAGGAGAGATGATGTGGAGTAGGTGAAAAAAATCTATAAATTTTTGAATACCTGGGGGTGGGGCTATGGACGTCCTACTTTTGGGCCCTCCCTAGCTTTCCCAAAACATAACCACAACATGTCCCCTTGCTATTTGGATGAACTACAGTGTGAAACATCCTAATTCTGATTGTCCAAAATCAGGATTTGGTTGTTTTTAGAAGATGGACGTTTTTATGGGTATTTTAAGATGTCCATCTGCTTTGAAAATGAGTGCCTATATCAGCTAAAACTTCAGCTGGTTTATTGGTAGATATTGAGCAGGTGACTATTGCAACAACTATTGTTTTGTTCAGCGAATATTCTAAGTGAGAAGTCCCCCTAGATGGAACTATTATTGGAAAATATTGCATATATGTTTTCTATCACTGACTGGCAGGTATACAACATATTCTGGTGATTGTATTACATATACTTGTCTTCATTTACTACTACTACTACTACTACTACTACTTAGCATTTCTATAGCGCTACTAGGGTTACACAGCGCTGTACAAGTTTAACAAGGGGAAGGACAGTCCCTGCTCAAGAGAGCTTACAATCTAAAGGTAACAAACTATGTAGTCAGTGTAGGTATCATGAATGGGGAAGGTGGTTAGGCACCAAAAGCAAGGGAGAAGAGATGGGCTTTGAGTAAGGACTTGAAAATGGGCAGGGAGGGCACATGGCATATGGGCTCGGGAAGTCTGTTCCAGGCATAAGGTGATGCGAGGCAGAACGGGCGGAGTCTGGAGTTAGCGGTGGTGGAGAAGGGTACAGATAGGAGTGATTTGCCCTGAGAGTGGAGGTTACAGGTGGGAACATAAGGGGATAGGAGGGTAGAGAGGTAATGGGGGGCTGCAGATTGAGTACATTTGAAGGTCAATAAGAGAAGCTTGAACTGTATATGGTAGCGGATCGGGAGCCAGTGAAGCGACTTGAGGAGAGGGGTGATATGAGAGTATCGGTTCACGCGGTAGATAAGACGTGCGGCGGAATTTTGGACAGATTGAAGGGGGGATAGGTGGCTAAGCGGGAGACCAGAGAGGAGAAGGTTGCAATAGTCAAGACGAGAGGTAACGAGTGAGTGGACGAGGGTTCGGGTGGTCTGTTCAGAGAGGAATGGGCAAATTTTGCTAATATTAGAGAGGAAGAAGCGACAGGTCTTAGCTATCTGCTGGGTATGGGCAGAGAAGGAGAGGGAGGAGTCGAAAATGACTCCGAGATTGCGGGCTGAAGAGACGGGGAGGATGAGGGCATTGTCAACAGAGACGGAGAGTGGGGGAAGAGGAGAGGAGGGTTTGGGTGGAAAGACAAGGAGCTCAGTCTTTGCCATGTTCAGTTTCAGATGCCGGTTGGACATCCAGGCGGCGATGTCTGAGAGGCAGGCCGAAACTTTGGCCTAGGTTTTGACTGTGATATCGGGAGTGGAGAGGTAGAGCTGGGTGTCATCGGCATAGAGATGGTACTGGAAACCATGTGATGAGATCAGCGAGCCCAGGGAAGAGGTGTATATCGAGAAAAGAAGCGGTCCAAGGACAGATCCTTGAGGAACCCCAACAGAGAGTGGGACGGGAGTGGAAGAAGAGCCATTAGAAAATACTCTGAAGGTGCGTTGGGAAAGATATGAGGAGAACCAGGAGAGGACGGAGCCCTGGAACCCAAATGAGGACAATGTGTCAAGAAGTAAATTATGATTGACGGTGTCAAAGGCGGCAGATAGGTCGAGGAGGATAAGGATGGAATAGTGACCTTTGGATTTGGCAAGGAACAGGTCATTGCAGACTTTGGAGAGTGCTGTTTCTGTAGAGTGTAGTGGGCGAAAGCCGGATTGAAGCGGATCGAGGACGGCCTGAGAGGAGAGGAAATCCAAAGGTGGGCATTCCATTGAAATCTTTAGAAATTCTTTTTTGGGATAATTGAGGGGCTAATTTACTAAGCCACATAGGTGCCTACGTGTGCCTAACGCATGCCAATTTGGAACTACCAACTGGCTACCATGTGGCTTGGGCAGTAATTTCATTTTTTTACACGTGTCCACTACGAGTGCCGGAAAATTTCCAGCGTGTGGCGCTAACCGGGCAGTAATCAGCAGTGTACGTGCACTGACAATTACTGTCCAGTTAACGTGTGAGACTTTATTCTAAGTCAATGTGTCACACCTTAGTAAAAGGACCCATAAATGCGGACTTTTCCATAGTACTTCATAGACTCTAAGCACTTTGCTGACAAACTTTATTCATTATTTTATACAGACTGCAATTCGCTAACCCATGTACCATGCAAAGGCTCATAAATCTGGCAATGAGAAGTCCTGCATTGCGTTTAATTAATCCAATATATATTAGAGTACCTCAAACAATTCCAATTCAAATACTGCTTAAAAGTGTACAACATGTGTCGGATTTATGTCTTCCTCTTTTGGGACATGTTGAACCCCCTTGACACTTTTTTTTACAAGCTATATCAGGTTTAGTATAAAATATATAACATCAGTAAAAACCATAGATAAATATATTGAAAATACAAGTATGTGTCCTACACATCCACTTAATTAACGTAAACCACATAAAGAATCAGTTGAAAAAGTGAAGAACTTGTTAACACAACTTATATTTTCTATGATGGAAGAAATCTGTTTTCTGATTGGTTTTAATTTGTTTTTCTTAGCTGAGAACAAGAAGGTTTAAGAATTAGAAAAGCAATAACTGTTCAAATGGAATATAAATGAAGTGCTTATTTCCAACATAGCTTTGGTTTTGCATAATTTTAATACCCTTTAAAATTCTCATCAACATTTTAATCAGAAAAAAAAATGTCAATTAATGTGCAATGGACTCAGAGTGACCAGTGATTGAGTTAATACAGATCCTGTGGAATGTAGTTATTAAATTGTAATAAAATCTGCAATTAATGAAGATTAGCATGCTAATTTTACCATGGGCATTGAAATCAGATTTAATGCATTATCTACTAAACCTTTTTATATTAATGGGATTTACTATGGATCTGCAATGCATGCATGTCATGTGCATGAGTTACAAGGCCTAAACTCATCAGTATTAAGCTAATTGTTAATGTACAAAACTTAAGGGCCCTTTTACTAAACTGCACTAAAAAATGACCTGTGGTGTCAGTAGCTGGGAGCCCCTACTGCCACCTATTTAACAGGCAGTAAGGGCTCATGCATTAACCACATGCTAATCAGCATTCAGCTATGCAGCTGTACCAGCCAATTAGCATTGGGCATGCCTACTCTCAATCCCCAAACATGCCCCCAGCGCTAAAACTATTTTCTATTTTTTAGCACCTAGGTGGCGCACGCCAAACACAAAACTACCATGGGACACTGTGACATGTCCTGCAGTAGTGGATTTTAAGCTGCATTAAGCACGTTTTAGTGCTTACCATAGCTTAGTAAAATGACCCCTTAGTCTGCTAAATTAACAGTCCTTCAGTGGCTTGTCCCACTCCACCTATATGCTTTTTACAAGCCATTCTTGTGTTGGAGTGGAGGAGTGTCCTAGTGGTTAGAGAATGTTTGTGCTAACTTTGCTCACAATTTAACACAACAGCACGGTCATAGCACATACCAAACGTTCAAAGTAACTTGTTTACCTACTCATTCCAATTTTTTATATTTAAACGATTTTTATTGATGATCAAACATTTGGAACAGAATTATAAAAGGCAAACATTCTATAATCATAGTAATACATCTTATGCATTTATGTACATCTTAACTGTATCAATTTTTATCTTTTCAGAAAATTAACACCAAGAGCAGATGAACTGGGAGCAAAAGCAAATTCCTAAACCTGAATTTCCCCAGCTGCAAAGGAGTGAAGTACAAACAAGCTTATGCTATGACCTTTGCATACAAAAGCACACAGTTTTGGAATGCGCTACCCAAAACCCTGAAAACCATGAACAATCTAACCAGCTTCCGCAAAGCTCTGAAAACACACCTCTTTAACAAAGCTTACAATAACCACCCTCAATGATACAATTCATCCCCCAAATAACCCAAACACACCTAAAACATTTCTCATACAACCTACCCAACATCAGCCCATCTATCACCTCTTTTACCTCAGCTTATGATCAACTGTATTTAAATCATGTACTGACTTTATCATAACCTTACTCTGTAAGCCACATTGAGCCTGCAAAAAGGTGGGAAAATGTGGGGTACAAATGCAATAAATAAATAAAAATAAACTATGGCACCATGGAACTTCTCTGTTTGAGAACTGTTTCAACTATCTCTTTCATCAGTGATAGAGGTGGCATGCCAGTGGAGATATAAAACAAGAACAATTTCTGTTCTAAGTATGGGTTTGTGGTTATATCGTAAAGGGAATATATCACGCAAGCAATGAAAAAGGGAGCAGTGGAGCACTGGTATCTTATCAAGCCCCTTTCACCCTCTTTGTCAAAGTACATGATTGGAGCATTACATACAAAATGGTCCTTTTACAAAACTGAGGTAAAAAGTAGTCTGAGCGTGCCTTATGTGGGTCTTTCCTGTGTGCTAAGGCCATTTTTACCGATGCTGAAAAATGGCCGATTTTATTTTTTCTGAATTAATAGCCATTAGCACGCAGCCATTACCAAAAATTAGTGTGTGAGCCATTACTGCCACTTATTTTGTAGGTGATAAGGTCTCACGCGCTAATCAGTAAACACACAGCAACGTAGATGTGCTAATTGATTCACACTGTCACACCCACTCTCCACTCTCAGTCATGCCCCTCTGAGAAAAATTCTGAAAAATGATTTAGCACATGGTTTGCACTCATACAATCAGAACTTACTACCAGATGCCTCAGCAATGAGAACTTACCTCAGCTTAATAAAAGGAGCCCCAAATCCTGGAGGCTAAGCATGTCATATTAGGTTAGAGTAGAGAGACAGGACACCATTATTTATATTGACATTCCTTTGGCTGTGCTATTGCTAATGGATTAATGCTAAGGTTTATTGGCCTTGGGTATGATAATAATGAAGTAGTTATTCAAAATGATTTAACCAGGAAATCCATTCTAGAGCTACACTACTATGTCCGCCTAGAACCGAGTATCCCCTTAATCCCTGCCTGCATAACAATTATTTTCCTACTATAGAGTGCAAGTATATGAACAATCAGTTGTCATGGTCAAAACAGAGCAAGATTGACACTGTTTTTCCTCCTACCAGGAGTGCTAAATGCATGAAACAAGATCTGCCAACTCATGTTGAGATGGCGACACCCCAAGAGATGGCAGAACCTCTAGAGAGCAATTACAACTGAGTTTCAGTAAAATCAAGATCATGATTCAAGGTAGTATACAAACTGCCTTATTTTGAAAGAGAAAGACGCCCATATTTTGACCCAAATTGGGAGATGGGCGTCTTTCTCCCGTGGGCACCCAAATCGGTATAATCGCAAGCCGATTTTGGGCGTCTTCAACTGCAATCTGTCGTGGAAATGGCCAAAGTTGACAGGGCCTATTGGGGGCGTGGTGAAGGCGGGACTAGGGCGTGTATCAGCCGAGGAGAGATGGGCGTCCTCGGCCGATAATCGAAAAAAGAAAGGCTTTTTTAGTGCGAATTTGGGTCACTTTTTTGGACCCTTTTTTCACGAACAAGTCCCAAAAAAGTGCCCTAAATGACCAGATGACCACCGGAGGAAATCGGGGATGACCACCCCTGACTCCCTCAGTGGTCACTAACCCCCTCCCACCCAAAAAAAACAACTGTAAAAACTTTTTTTTTCCAGCTTGTATGCCAGCTTCAAATGTCATACCCAGCTCCATCACAGCAGTATGCAGGTCCCTGGAGCAGTTGTTAGTGGGTGCAGTGGACTTTAGGCAGGTGGACCCAGGCCCCCCCCCACCTGTCACACTTGTGGTGATAAATGGGAGCGCTCCAAACTGCCCCCAAATCCCACTGTACCCACATCTAGGTGCCCCCTTCAGCCATAAGTGCTATGGTAATGGTGTAGAGTTGTGGGGAGTGGTTTTTTTTTGGGGGGGGGATTTGGGGGGCTCAGCACCCAAGGGAAGGGAGCTATGGACTTCAGAGGTAGTTTGCTTTGTTTATTTAATTGTTACAAGTTCCCCCTAGGGTGCCTGGTTGGTGTCCTGGCATGTCAGGGGGGACCAGTGCACTACGAATCCTGGCCCCTCCTACAACCCAATGCCTTGGATTTGGTCGTTTTTGAGCTGGGCGCCTTTGGTTTCCATTATCGCTGAAAACGATACCGCCCAGCTCAAATCCGCACAAATCCGATGCATTTGGCTGGCACAAACCGTATTATCAGAAAAAAGATGGATGCCCATTTTTTTCAAAAATACGGTTTGTCCCGCCCCTTCACATACCCATTCTCGGAGATAGATGCCCATGGAGATGGGCGTTTGTGTTCGATTATGCCCCTCTACACATATTGTAAATTAAAAACAGATGTGGTAAATCTGTACACTCATTTACAATCATACATAGAGCAGCATGTTGTACCGGAAAGTTGGATGTGGAGAAGTACATTTGTGGCCTAACCTAAGAGTATAAAGTACTTGAAACCATGGAAAAAAATGGAGCTATAGAAATAGTGCACATGTTAAGCATCCCAGAGGGGGCTGAAGGTATGGACCCAGTAACTTTTCTGAAAAACTCCTCACTTCCAAATCTGCTGAGATTGAACTTTCAGCACCTGTTCAAAACAGAATGGGCACACAGCTAGCAGCTATGAATGGCTCCCATCCATTTCTTCTTAAAGTGCTGAGATGTCCACAAGTCAAAATACTCACAAAAGCGTACCAAAAATGAAATTACCACAAGAGCCATATGGTAGTCGGGCGGTAACTCCATTTTGGCACATGTTGGGTGCTTGTAGACGCTTACGCAGTTTAGTAGAAGGACCCCTAAATTACTGTGCATGTTGTATCAGTTATTAAAATATAAATGTAGTTGTGTGTTTATTGAATTCAACATTAATATAAAAGAAAGTTTATGACTTCAATATATGAGCATTATTTGGGGACTTTAAAATAGTTTTGTGATTGGTAATACACAGCACTTTATCATTGCCAAGGGAACACCTGCTAATAAAGCTTTTTGACAGCTCGGCAAACAAGCAGTTCTGAATGCCATCCTAAGCATGTATAACTCAGGTAATGTGTTAGCCACTCATGGGAGAATGGGAGCAAGATATTCATCGATTATCAACATTTTGTCCACAAACTTGAAGAGGAAGCCAGGAGGGCTAGTTGCAAAGTCTAATAGCTCATTCTGAGACTGTCATCTCTAACATAGATTTTAGAAACATATATTTTTCTACAACATCATTAATACTAATTCAAGTCTACATCTTTCTAGTGTCATATAGTCATTTTAATATTTCTTCAATAATTTTAAATATAACCTATTTATCTATATAAATTGGTGTAGACATTTTCATTTCAGGTCATGTTTACTATAATATGTGGAGGACAAATAACAGGGCACCTGGTATGATCCTATTCTATAAAAGAAGGAAGGCAGCTGAATATTAGTGGTCATTATGTGATATAATCCATCATCCACTAACCCCCAAATTCTAAATATGGTGCCTTAAGTTGTGCACAATAATTTGGCTGCATGGCCAAATTGCATGCACAACTTAATTGATTAACAAGTCAATCAACACCAATAATTGGCACTTAATTAACAGCACTAATTGGCTTTAATTAGAATGTACGTGTATACTTTCTAGGTGTAGTCTAAAACACGATGCTTGTAAATTCTAATGCACGCAGTCAAAAAGAGGCATGTCATGGGCGTGGAATGAGCGAGTAGTGGGTATTTCAAAAATCTATGAGCACTATTATGGAATACACCCAATCTGCACCTAACTTAGGCACAGGTATTTAGGCTTGGTTTTAGGTAGCCTAAATGGGTGCACCTAATTTTAGTCACAAGAACGGCACATGAGTGTATTCTATAAACTATGCGTAACTTTAGCACCTAAGATAGTAATTCTATAGTGTAGGCACTGACAAACATGCATCATTTAAGCTCATAAGGGTTTAGAATAATAGCATGCATATGTATGTAGTAGTCAAAATTCCACTTATTTATTTAGATTTTGCTCACACCTTTTAAGTAGTAGCTCAAGGTGAGTTACATTCAGGTACACTGGATAGTTCTCTGTCACAGGAGGGCTCACAATCTAAGTTTGTACCTGAGGCAATAGAGGGTTAAGTGACTTGCCCAAGATCACAAGGAGCAGCAGTGGGATTTGAACCAGCCACCGCTGGATTGCAAGACCTGTGTGTTAACCACTATACCACTCCTCCACACCTATAGGAATATATGGGTGTCTAGCATTAGTGCACGCTAATTTTTAGCACACCTTAGTAAACAAGGCCCTAAGTATTTAATTACTTTTAAATGTAATTACATTTAATTTAATTACATCTAAATAAACTAAATACTAAGTATTAGACACTAACACACTGGATCTATGGCTGTCGTAAGTGCTTGCAACTAAACATTAAGCATGTACATACTAGAGATGGGGGGGGGATTTTTTTGTTATGGTAGCTAAGACACTCTGCCTGATATTTAAAACTATTTAACTGACCAGGATTGGCTCCTGGCCTGTTAAATGGCACTTAACAGGCTATTTGGCAATATTCAGTGGGAGACCGCCAGTTATATCCTGCTGGTTAGCATTCAGGACCAAATTCTATAAATGACATCTACAAATTTATCACTCGTTCCATTTTCCAGATCATTTATAAATATGTTCAATAGCACCGGTCCCAATACAGATCCCTGCGGCACTGTACTATTCACCTTCCTCCATTGAAAGAAATGACCATTTAACCCTACCCTCTGTTTTCTGTCTAATAACGATAGTAACAAAGTAACATAGTAAATGACGGCTGATATAGACCTGAACGGTCCATCCAGTCTGTCCAACAAGATAAACTCATTTTATTTGGTATGTGACACTTTATATGTATACCTGAGTTTGAGCTGCACTTGCCATTCTCAAGGCACAGACAGTAGACGTCTGCCCAGCACTGTTCTTGTACTAAACGTTTTGAAGCTAGCATCGAAGCCCCTTAAAATTTACACACTTTCCCATCCATTCAGTTATGATCAGGGCGTAAACAGTAGAAGTCTGCCCGGCACTGGTTTTGCTTCCCAATTACTGGCGTTGCCATCCAATCTCCACTAAGACGTCATAGATCCATTCCTTCTAAACAGGATTTTTTTGTGTTTTCCCATGCATGTTTGAACTCCATTACTGTTTTCATTTCCACCACCTCCCTGAGGAGGGCATTCTACATATATATGACCCTTTCTGTGAAAAAAATACTTCCTGACATTACTACTGAGTCTCAATTCACGTCATCTAATTCTACCACCTTCCCGTCTCCAGAAAACATTTGTTTGCGGATTAATGCTTTTCAAATATTTGAACGTCTGTATCATGTCACCCCTGTTTCTCCTTTCCTCCAAGGTATACATTGTTCAAGCCTCTCATAGACTTGTTACCATAAAGTCTGTGATATCTTGGAGTATAACCTGGATACACCAATCACACCTGAAGTCTCTAAAATTTTTCTAAAGTCTCTTTTTTTTAAATAAATCACAGATAATTTACTCACAGTCAGATGTTCAGAAGTGCTGCCCCAGGGCACAGAGACTCATAATTCTGAGAGCTGTTTCAGTGGTTAGAGGTGAGAAATAGTTGAGCAGATAGAAGTATCTCAGAGCTGGGTGACTGGAATGTGCGATATCTCATTAGGGAGGAGATAATTTCAAGGTAAAAAAAACAAGTACATTGCAGGGAGTTTCAGCAGGACAGAGCTGTCTGAAGCAAGATGGTGAATGCCTCATGGCTGAAGAGACAAAGAGGTCAGGAAGCCTTACATAGGCTCAGGGAGGAGCAGGTAAAGACCAATGGGGGCAGAGCCTGCCATTGGGTAGCAAGGGGTGGTCCTAGAGGACGGCTCTCAATTGGAGGGAAAGGTCATACCTGGCTGACCTCTCAGGACAGAGATAGTAAGGCTGACCAGGAAATGATAGCAAGTAGACACAGGAGCCAAGCTTGGATGAGAGAGAAAAGAGGTCTGGGCAGCCTCACAACCAGTGGTAGCCGTTCTTATACAGACAGACAAGTGTGGTTGCATTGCCAGTGAACTACATTACACACAATGCTTTGCTCACATATTTTTGCAGAGGAAACTGCAGCAGTGAAAGTCCTTAGAAATGAGAATAACAGTAAAAGCATTACACACATTTTAGAATCACATTATAAACTAGTGCAAGGCTGTCAAAGGACAGAACATACATGTTTAGGTCAGCAAGTCTCTCCTTGTATGGTTTGCAACACAAATCCCATACCATTTTTGTAGCTTAACCAATTCCTAATCCACAGAAAGACATTGCCTCCTGTCCCGTGATTTTTTAATTTTCAGGAGTCTCTCATGAGGAACTTTGTCAAAAGCTTTCTGAAAATCTGTTGGACTCATTTTCAAAAGAGAAAAATGTCTAAAAAGTGGCATAAAGCAGCATTTGGACGTTTTTCTCACAAAAACATCCAAATCAGTATTTTTGAAACCTATGTCTAGATGTTTTTCTATGAAGTCCATCAGAAGTGCATTCAAATCTCAAGGGGGTGTATCAGGGGTATGTTAAGGCTGGGACTTGGGTATTCCTAAGACTTAGACGTTTTTCAGCCATAATGGAACAAAACAAAACCGTCCAGGACTAAAAAGTAAGACGTTTTGAGCTAGACCATACCACTGGGACAAATATTTTTTTTATTTCCTACTGCACGCAGAGTTTATGGCGTTAATCATCAGTTGGCGCATGCCGACCAATCACTGCTTGTGTAGTGTGTGAGCCCTTACTGCTAGACTAATGGGTGGCGTTAAGGGCTCAGGCCATAAATAGGCACACACTGGTTTCAATCTTACCTCAGGTCATTTTAAAAAAGCCTTTTTTCCTAAACATGGTAAAAACTGGTCCGGTGTGCTCCAAAAACATGCACCCACACTACCGCAGGCCACTTTTTGCCGCAGCTTAGTATAAGGACCCTTTAATTCTTTGAATTACTTTTTTCCCTAGATTGTAGACTCTGCAGAGCAGGGACTGTGGATGAGTATGTTTAATAAACTAGAAAATTGATAAGTAATAATAGTAGTAGTAGCAGCAGCAATATTTTAGCAGATGGTGTACTGCAGCTAAAGAGTCAGGCTATTTGATACTAATGAATTAATCAAGAGTGGAATTTATTGAAACCCTATGCACTAAATATTCTACAATTAATAAACACTGGAGGTAAATTACAATATGTGACTAATAAACATAATCCTAACTCTTAAATGGAAAATCACTTTTTATTCTGTGTAGTTTGAATATTATTCTTTGAAGGAAATCTTTTTTTTATATAGTCAGTGTAATTTTCATCTCACTGATATTCTGTCAAGCAGCCTACAACTAAAACATTTTTATGTGTTTAAAGTTTAAAAAAGACCCAAGTAACTTTTAGAACTTTAAATGAAGTTAACATACTTATATCTTCATTTTCTTTGGGGACCTTTTTAGCTTTCATTTTCATTGGATTTCTAATATTATTTTTCCTTAGGCCATTCCATGATGCTGTCTGGGAAAGACAAGCTGAAATTGACTTGTCAATCTTACAGCTATCGAAGGAAATGGTTTTAGAAGAAAACATATAAACCCTTGTAATTTTCCATTTGGATGTTTAAATTAAGGCTGGCAGGGATACATCTGTTCCATACTTAGTAGAGGTAGGAGGTGTTTCCAAGAAGTGGAAATTAAAAAAATATATGTCCAACAAAGAGTTAGTGGGGTACAGGCCATATCATAAGGAATGGTGAGCACCAAATTTGTTCTCTATGGCCTACCAAAAAATGGATACAAATTACAGGGAAACATGAATACAAATAATCTTATGAAACATATTTCCATAAATACTGTTTTACCTGTAGAAAAACATAGTAACATAGTAGATGACGGCAGAAAAAGACCTGCATGGTCCATCCAGTCTGCCCAACAAGACAACTCATATGTGCTACTTTTTGTGTATACCCTACTTTGATTTGTACCTGTGCTCTTCAGGGCACAGACCGTATAAGTCTGCCCAGCACTATCCCCGCCTCCCAACCACCAGCCTCTCCTCCCAACCACCGGCTCTGGCACAGACCGTATGTCTGCCCAGCACTATCCTCGCCTCCCAACCACCAGCCTCTCCTCCCAACCACCGGCTCTGGCACAGACTGTATGTCTGCTCAGCACTATCCTCGCCTCCCAACCACCAGCCCCGCCTCCCATCACCGGCTCTGGCACAGACCGTATAAGTCTGCCCAGCACTATCCCTGCCTCCCACCACCGGCTCTGGCACAGACTGTATAAGTCTGCCCAGCACTATCCCCACCTCCCAACCACCAGCCCCGCCTCCCGATCTCGACTAAAAGGTTTTCTTTTTTTGTTGTTGTTGTTAATAAATTTAACCTAGGAGCTATGCATGTATAAATTAGGCTCAATGATAGAAATTCTATAAAGTAGCTACTCCTCTGAGCTGCTTGCTGCTTTCTTCAAAATGGCCATAATACGTGCCGCTGACATAGATCCTGGTTTTCCTTTCTGGTTTCACTTCCTGGGGAGAGGGAGGGAGACAGTAACCAATGGGGGGATTAAGGAGGGGTCATGCCTTAATCTCTCCAGTGGTCAGCTGCTCAATTAGAACACCTTTTTGTAACTTGGATGAACTGGAAAAGGTCTAGATAAAAACATCATTTTTAGACAAGGACACTTCTTCCCATTTGAAAATTGCTTTTGTATGTCTTACTTTTGGGCCCCCATAGTCCCGCCCAAAACACACCCACTAGGTTCACTTATTATGATCTATGTTTGCAGATATTTTAATGGTTGTTATAGTCTGATGCTGGCCGATAATTTGATATAAATTTGTAATCCGCATTGAACTGGACAGGTAACTGCGAAGTGGAAGTCTTGATATATAATGTAATGCAGTGTATATGCCCCCTTGCTATTTTGATAAACTGCAATGTGAAATTGGGATTTTTACCAATTGATTTATTGTTTTGGGGATCCGTCTTCTTTGAAAATCAGCACCATAGGATCAATTTTGCCACTTATGCTAGCCATTTATAAAGACAAGTAGACACTTACTGTATGTGTCTGTATAAATAGGTGAGTAAACTAGGCACCTTGTCATAAGATTACCCTCTGCATGTGATGTAAGCAAATTGCTAGTCTAATGTTCTTTTAGATATAAAGGTAACATTCAACAGAAAGGAATTATATTCACAGCTTAGCAAGTCCTGAATTAAAGCTGAGTTTAAGTGGCACTGAAGATAATTCATCTGGCCCAGATTTCATCTGAGCTGCATCAGGATGTTGACTTGAATCAAATTCGAACTGGTTCAAGATCCTAATTCTTCTATAATATTACACACTGCTGTGGTACAATTCCATGTTTTGTGGTCCAGTCACATTACTTAATCTTTTTGCCTAGCAGTGTTGTTGGTTAACAATGATATCTTTCATTCGTGGTTAACTAAATCCAAAGCAGGTGTACATGTTAAGAGTACTTCCTTCTGTAATGTTTAACTTCTCATGGTTCTGTGCTGCAGATATAACTCTTTCTTTTTCTGTTGCCAGAATCCTTTTTATTTACTCTTTCAACACTATGTCCTGAGGCTCCATCCCACCAGTGCAGCTGCCACACAGCTTTCCCTCAGCACCTTCTTGTTTTGTTGTTCCCTTCTCAATCATTGCATACCCGAGGCCAATTTTGTAGTCCTATCCTGTAGTTAAACCAGCTGTTTTGTAATAGCATTATGAATTTCCCTGACTGAACAGTACAGGCCATGTCGTTTATAATATAACATTTGTTGGACAAAAGCCCTAAAGGATTACAGTATGCAAATTATAAGTATTTCCTCCATCACAGTTTTTTTTTTTAAATATACATGTATTGCAAATGCACAGAGCTGGAGTGAGGGATTACAGCACTCATCTTGAGCCTATATAGCCAGTTACAATAGTCCAAAGGTTACATCCTTTTACTAAGCTATCCAGCTCATTTTCGAAAGAGAAGGGCGCCCATCATAGGCGGTCGGTGGCCCAACTGATCATGCTGGCCCAGTATCTGATTCTGCTGCTATCTGTCCTCTTAACTCCGTTTCCAGGGCTTCCTTTCCATTTATTTCTTTAATTTCTGCCTTTCTTCTTCATTTCTTGTCCTCGCTCCCCTGCCCCCCTCCAGTCATCCATACCCACCCATTGATTCTCTCCTCTCCCCTGCCCCCCCTCCAGCCATCCACACCAACCCACCCATTGATTCTCTCCTCTCCTCTCTGTTCCCAGGCAGATTTTCTAACAGGAGCTGCTCATCCAATCAGAGAGCTCTATTTGAATGCAGATTAACATACAGACACTCTAATGGGAATTTTTAGTCAAAAACACTAGCTAAACCCTTTGTTTTTGGATCAAAGTTCACATTTTTGATCAGAGCCATGCCCTAACATTTTGGCTGTAAACATTTCCAACAATTTTTACCCATAAATATGCAAATGAGAACCTCCCATAAACGAACTAATATGCATATGGCTTGAGCAAATTTGAGTACATAGCATACCAATCCCACTTCCTAGCACCTAAATTCTGCAATTAGATTTAATGCAAATACTTTTAAAATTTATTTTTAGCACTTTTAAAATTTCAGGGGTCAGTGCAAGTCTCTTTGATGTGAACTGCTCATGTGCAGGAATTCATGATCCTAGTTAAATATCTCCCTGGCAACTCAGGACACCTCCAGCCAACCCATCTGCTCTGCTCTCCCAGCAGTAAGATAATCAAATTACAACTGGTTATAAACAAGGCTAGAGACGGCTTTCACTCCAGCTGCTGCTATTTAAACCCCCCCAGAGCAGCAGGACTCGCAGGAGAACTACTACTAATACTATTTAGCATTACTATAGAAACAGCTGATCCATCCTGCTGTGGCTGGGGAGGCATAGCCTCCCCAAGCCTCTTATACCGGGCGCCTATAGCACCCATCTTCCGATACAAATCGGGAGATGGGTGTCCTTCTCTCAGGGCCGGCCAAATCGGCATAATCGAAAGCCAATTTCGGCTGCCCTCAACTGCTTTCCGTCACGGGGATGCCCAAAGTTCAAGAGGGTGTGTCGCCAGTGTACCGAAGGCGGGATGGGGAGTGGTTAAGAGATGGCTGTCCTCGGCCGATAATGGAAAAAAAGAAGGGTGACCCTGACGAGCATTTGGCTGACTTTATTTGGTCCCTTTTGTTTCACAACCAAGCCTTGAAAAGGTGCCCGAACTGACCAGATGGCCACCGGAGGGAATCAGGGACGACCTCCCCTTACTCCCCCAGTGGTCACCAACCCCCTCTCACCCAAAAAAAACAATTTAAAAAAACATTTTTTGCCAGCCTCAAATGTCATACCCAGCTCCATCACAGCAGTATGCAGGACCCTGGAGCAGTTTTTAGTGGGTGCAGTGCACTTCAGACAGGCGGACCCAGGCCCATCCCCCTACCTGTTACACTTGTGGTGGTAAATGTGAGTCCTCTAAAACCCACCCGAAACCCAGTGTACCCACATGTAGGTGCCCCCCTTCATCCCTAAGGGCTATTGTGGGTAGTGGGTTTTCGGGGGGGGGGGGTTGGGGGGCTCAGCACACAAGATAAGGGAGCTATGCAGTTGGGAGCAATTTGTGATGTCCACTGCAGTGCCCCCTAGGGTGCCCAGTTGGTGTCCTGGCATGTGAGGGGGACCAGTGCCCTACGAATGCTGACTCCTCCCATGACCAAAAGCCTTGAATTTGGTTGTTTTTTAGATGGGCGTCCTCGGTTTACATTATAAGCGAAAACCGAGGCCGCCCATCTCTAAGATAGGCGATCTCAACATTTAGGTCGATCTAAATGATTTGGCCGGCCCCGTCCGTATTATCGAAACGAAAGATGGACGCCTATCTTGTTTCGATTATACGGGTTGCCCTGCCCCTTTACAGAGCCATCCTTAGAGATGTGCGTCCTTATAGATGGGTGCCCCGTTCGATTATGCCCCTCCACGTTAGGCACTAATGCGCTCCTAACACATCAAAAAGTGGAGTACCATGGGATGCATTCAGGCATCTTGCAGTAACTCCGAAATGTGATCACAGAAACTACATGCTAAAAAATATTTCAAAACTTTTTTGATGGAGCATATTATGGGCAGAGAGTGGGAGTTCCTGAATTCATCAGTTAGCATATCTACATTACTGCATACTAACCAATTAGTGCAGGGATACTGTGTGATCCCTGGCCACCAACAAAATGGGTGGCATTAAATGCTCATGCAGTAATTCCTACAAATAACTGTGTGGTAATGGCAACATTGTACATAGCTATTAATATTTTTTTAAAAATAGAAAAATGGCCTTAGGGTGCGGGAAAGACACACATAAGGGCGCGCTAAGGTCAAAAATTAGGGCAGAATTCATATTAAAACACATTATGCATTATGGTATGTTACTGAGAATGTGTAAGCCCTGAATTTGAATGCTCTGGCACGGGGGATGAGCAAAGGGCAAAATCTTCTGATTTATTTGGGCTTTTATCTTGATTTTCATTTTTTTTTCTCCAGCATAAAAACATGAGAATAGCCATACTGGGTCAGACCAATGGTCCATCTAGCCCAGTATCCTGCTTCCAACAGTGGCCAATCCAGGTGACAAGTACCGGGCAGAAACCCAATTAGTAGCAACGCTCTATGCTACCAATCCTAGGCCAAGCAGCCAATAAAATCATAAAATTCAATACCTGAAACAGCAGATTAATCATTTGTCGCGGAAACGAGCAAAGTTGACGGGGGGGTGTCGGAGGTGTGGTGAAGGCGGGACTGGGGCGTGTTTATCGGCCGAGGAGAGATGGGCGCCCTCAGCCGATAATCGAAAAAAGAAAGGCGTTTTTAGCGCGAATTTGGGTCACTTTTTTTTACCCTTTTTTTCATGAACAAGTTCCAAAAAGTGCCCTAAATGACCAGATGACCACTGGAGGGAATTGGGGATGACCTCCCCTGACTCCCTCAGTGGTCACTAACTACTACTACTACTACTTAACATTTCTAGAGCGCTACTAGGGTTACGCAGCGCTGTACAATTTAACAAAGAGAGACAGTCCCTGCTCAAAGAGCTTACAATCTAATAGACAAGTGAACGGTCGGTCCGATAGGGGCAGTCAAATTGGGGCAGTCTGGATTCACTGAATGGTAAGGGTTAGGTGCCGAAAGCAGCATTGAAGAGGTGGGCTTTAAGCAAAGACTTGACCCTCCAAAAAAAAACAACTTTAACAACTTTTTTTTCCAGCCTGTATGCCAGCCTCAAATGCCATACCCAGCTCCATCACAGCAGTATGCGGGTCCCTGGAGCAGTTGTTAGTGGGTGCAGTGGACGTCAGCCAGGTTGACCCAAGCCCATCCTCCCCACTACCTGTTACACTTGTGGTGGTAAATGGGAGCGCTCCAGATCGCCCCCAAAACCCACTGTACCCACATCTAGGTGCCCCCCTTCAGCCATATGTGCTATGGTAATGGTGTAGAGTTGTGGGCAGTGGGTTTTGGGGGGATTAGGGGGGGCTCAGCACTCAAGGTAAGGGAGCTATGGACTTGGGAGGTATTTTACTCGTTTTTTTTAATTGTTACAAGTGCTCCCTAGGGTGCCCGGTTGGTGTCCTACATGTGAGGGGGACCAGTGCACAACGAATCCTGGCCCCTCCCACGAACCAATGCCTTGGATTTGTTCGTTTTTGAGCTGGACGCCTTCGGTTTCCATTATTGCTGAAAAACGAAACCGCCCAGTTCAAATCCGCACAAATCCGATGCATTTGCCCGGCACAAACCGTATTATCAGAAAAAAAAGATGGACGCCCATTTTTTTTCGAAAATACAGTCTGTCCCGCCCCTTCACGTACCCGTTCTCGAAGATAGACGCCCATGGAGATGGGCACTCACGTTCGATTATGCCCTTCCAGGTATCACAAAACCTGTTTGTGTTAAGTACTTCTGAAATCTATCTCTTGCAATCTGCATAGAGAATTTTTTTTTTAAGCAAGATTTCTACGTGAAACTTCCAAGGTCTGACATTCCTTGGTAAATCTGCAAAATTCCTGGAAAATATCTTTCCATCTACTCCAACTTCTTCTATGTTGTACTTTGGTTTTGTGATTCTTGTCTAGCTATTATATATATAATCTTATTGATTAATCATGTTTAATTAAACCTTTTTAGTGCATTTTTCTCATATATAAAGGTATATTTTTATACAGCCAGGTACATCAGTAGTAATTTACTATTATAAAAGCACACGAAGGATATTGAACAGCAGACGATACAAATTAATCAAATTAAAACAGACTTCACTTGGGTATGTGAGCTGATATTTAAAGGGCTCTTTATTTGACTCATGATTTAGCACCACAAACATAGGCTGTCCCCCAGCACCCATAACAGATGTTCAGTGCTATACCTTATCTGAAAGATCATTTAAGCCAACTGTTCTACAGTTGACTGATTTTTAAGCATAAAAAGTACATTTGGAATATATATAAAGACATCCAAAGCAGTAAGTGTAAAAATTCATGAACACTCACATGTTCATGATAGCCATTGTTTGTATGACTTCTAAAATGCTGGTCATAGAATTAATGTTAAATATATTTCAACCTACTTATCACCTTTAGTTATTTGGATAATGAACATTTTAGAAGCATTAACTGGCGTTCTTATAAATTATACAGAAAAAATATAACTGAAATATTAATAAAGTAGAGATTAACTTCAATTACAAAAAAATAATTCTAAGTTGAAGCCAGAGAAGAAGATGTTCAAACTATGGGGCCCTTTTACTAAGCTGTACTAAAAAGAGGCCAGTGCTATCTCCAGTGAGGGGCTTTCCTGTGTGCTGTAGCCACTTTTAATGTGGCAACAAAATGTTCCCATTTTCTATTATTCCTATTAATGGCCACACCCTAATTTTTCCATTAGTGCATGACCATTAGCACGTGAGTACTTACCGACACCTATTTTCTAGGTGGTAAGGGTTCATATGCTAACCACATGCTAATCATTTAGCACACGTTGATGTAGCCGTGCTAACAGATTAGCATAGAACATGCCTACTCATTGCCCCAGACATGCCCCCAACACTAAAAAATAAATCCTAAATGCTCATTGATCCCAAAGCTATAGGGCCTCCAAGAGATAAAGCCGGACCTGGGGCACACCCACGTGTGTGCGTCTGCCCTCACATCCCCAGCCTGCATGTGCTCCCAAGCCCCCCGAGCCTGCGTGTGCCCCCAGGCCTCCCCTGGGCCTGCTTACTTGCTTGTCTCCACCTGCTCCTATCTGCTGCACAAGTCTTTCTTCCTGCTGCATCCAAACAGGAAGTATTTCATACAGGAGGTGGGGTGAGGCAGGAAGAAGGGCCTTTAGCTGGCAGAGCAGACAGCAGTGTTAACGCGATAACGTGTTAACCTGGCACTGCTGTGACACACAGGAAAAGGAGAGACCATCTGAGTCAAGCCAGCACCAGGCGGGCACCCCTTGGAGGCTGGGCCCCCCCTGGAGGATGGGCCCTGGGGAATATTGCCCCTCTCCCCTCTCGGCGACCCTGCAAAACTATCACAGGATACCTGAGCACGCCTGGTGGTAGTGCTTACCACAGCTTAGTAAAAGGGCCCCTTTGACTGTTGTTTCAATAGTTTATTGATTTTGTTGACACTTTACAGAGAATTGGCATATTTAACACTCTTTATACTAGATATTTTCCCCATAGACACACAGTAGGAGAAACTTTTACTATATTTGAAACATAATTAGGATAATAGTGTACTTCTCAAATTAGAAATTTGCCAATATACCTAAATATAGTATACAGTTAAAATTATATAAGAGAGTGCTATAACTTGTGAGGGATAATTTTGTTAATTTTGTAAAATTTCTGGTCAATATTCAAAATGACTTAAGGGAGCAAATAGGCTCCTGCCTGCTTAAATTGTGCTGTGCAGGCCAGCAGCCATTATTCAGCAACACTTACAGTACAGTGTTGGCCATTTTTCAAGTAGGCTGGAGAGCAGCATTCCAAGGGCAGAGTTGGGGAGGAGCTGACAGCTATGCAGGTGCTGGCAATATTCAGCGCTAGTGCCCACATAGCTTAGGGACCCTTTTACTAAGAGGCAGTAAGCACCACGAGGGCTTACCACTTGCCAATCTGGAACTAGTACCAGCCCAACGCGGGCACCAGAGGTAGTTCCACCCCAGCGCGTGCCATTTCCATGTAAGCCAGCAGTAATCAGGTAGCAGTAAGTGCTCCACCCTGCATGGCCATCTAGTAAGCGCAATCTTACCACGTGGCCATTTCGTCAGTCTTTTTACCCACTGCAGTAAAAACAGCCCCAGTGCATGATGAAAATGGCCACTGCTACCAGTGCAGTGCCCTTTTTACTGCAGCTTAGGCATAGGACCACATAAATAGCAGTCATAACTTTGATTGCTTAGCTATGCAAATGTTGGCTTGGCATATCATCTGGCACCCACGTAGTTTCTGGGTATCGGCCTGAAGTGTGCCAATTTCCACTCCTTCCCTCCTGCAACATCATCCAAAACTCACATAAGATTATCTGGCTAGGTCTTGAGCCCCCCCCCCCTCCAAGATTCCAATCCCCCCCACCCTCTGGAACATGAAGAAAGCCCCCTTTTTATCCCCACTCCCTCCTGTGATTAGTGCAGGGCTATATCTTTTTTTTTTTTTTGCCAAAACAACCTTTTACCTGATGCGGTAAAAGGGGTCCTTGGTGCACGGCAAATCCATACCCCTCCACAACCGCAGGCTCCCTTTTACCACAGCTTGGTAAAAAGGGGCCTTAATACTAAATAATGCAGGCTCAGGCACTTGGGTTGCCAGAATCAATTCCTATGCCCGGACATAGTTCAGCTTTGAATATTCGGGCATAATGCCAGTGGCAGTAAAAAAAAAAAAAACACTGACCACTGCCTGTTAAATATTTATCACTGCTTTCTAATGTTATTTTTTACAGTTTTTCTGTTGATGCTGATGTGTTTTCTCTCATTTATTACTTTTTAAACATCTAACTCTTTCTTGTTTTATAAATGTATAATGTACAGTTAAAAATGTGATGGCTTTCTATATGGTTATAACTTTGCGCTGTGTTTTTCTTTATATTTCCCGTTCCTCCCCCCCCCCCCACCATCCCATTTTTATTATTAATTTTTTTTTAGTTTTTTATTCTGTATTTGATCAAATAGTATTTCTATTAAATAAAATCAGTGTCCTGATGCAGGTTGTCAGCCAAAACATGCTGAATATTTGATACTTTGAAAGATTTCTGTAACTTATTATAAGATCTGTGATCACTGATGGACACATGTTTTTTTACTAATGCCTGAATCAGCTCATGTTTATATATTTTTATCTAATAATGAAGGCCAGTTTTTCATGTTGCCATATGTAAAATGGATACTCCCACTACACATAGCCACAACATACATGTACATTTCTGCATGTATTTTAGAAAGGACTCTACATCAGGAAAATCACTTTCTAAAATACGACTTCAATTATACATGCCCCGACCTGGATGTATCAGTTACACTTTCTACATTCCATCTAAAATGGACTTTAATGTGTTTAGATATTTGGATGACCTCTTACTTTGGAATTTTATTTGTAAAAATAAAATTTGTATTTTGCTTCAGTTGCTATCATTTGAAGATAGAGCTATTAAAAAAATAGAAAATAAATTAAAATGATCATAAGGTTTTTTCTGAGAAGTTTCTTAGTGCCTTTGGAGCATGTGATAATAATTAAGGTAGGTTGGTAACATAATAAGATGTAATTGCTTGAACTCATAAAATAGGAAGACTGGTTGGATCTGTAAGAAAATCTCTCTTTATACTTACAACAAGGGAATAGGAGTTCTAAAAGTCATTATTTTGTATGTCTTTGTTGTTTTAACTGCTTTTATTAGATTATTAAGAGAGAAAATTTAAACAGTATGTCTATTTAATGCAATTAAGGATGTTGACACAAAACCAGATGTCTTCAACAGTAAAGTTAAAAGTTATAAAATATTTTGTATATTTGTACTACGTTAATTGTAAATTCTTTGCTGTCAGATACTATGTCTAACCATGGTAGACATCTCCACTAGACATAGTACTTCTTCTACCTGACTTGATAGCACTTCATAATTTTTACATCAATACAAAACAAACTTACAAAAGTATCAGTAACATAACGCTGTATATAATGGAAATCAATCTCTATATGGGCTAATTATGTTACAGCCTGCAAAAATGTGCTGGCTATTACACACCTAACTTACACCAGTTTCCAAAATAAACTTATGTGCTTCAAGTTTGCTTTGAAAATTAGCTCAGCGAAAACTACTGTACCTACACAAAGTTCTACAATTTCATATGCAAGCGCCGTTACACATTGCTTTGCTAAAATAGTGAAACTCTAAATTAAACTAGGGGTTTTCAAACTAATACAGCATAGTTCAACATCAAAAACACCCAGGGAGACACGAGAAGGGAGACACGAGATGGAGTCATGAATGTATTGAGTATATCAGGATCGTTTCCTCAATGGTACCAGGAATAGCTCGACTTGTACAAGTCATAGTAGCATAGTAACATAGTAGATGACGGCAGAAAAAGACCTGCACGGTCCATCCAGTCTGCCCAACAAGATAACTCATATTTGCTGCTTTTGTGTATACCCTACTTTGATTTGTACCTGTGCTCTTCAGGGCACAGACCGTATAAGTCTGCCCAGCACTATCCCCGCCTTCCAACCACCAGCCCCTCCTCCCAACCACCGGCTCTGGCACAGACCGTATAAGTCTGCCCAGCACTATCCTCACCTCCCAACCACCAGCCCTGCCTCCCAACCACCGGCTCTGGCACAGACCGTACAAGTCTGTCCAGCACTATCCCTGCCTCCCAACCACCAGTCCCGCTTCCCACCACCGGCTCTGACACAGACCGTATAAGTCTGCCCAGCACTATCCCCGCCTTCCAACCACCAGCCCCGCCTCCCGATCTTGACTAAGTCCACTAACCGCCTTATAATCGAATGAGAAAAACACCCAAGTTCCGACCTAAATCGGGAGATGGACGTTTATCTCACAAAAACGAATAATGTGGTATAATCGACAGCCGAACTTGGACGTTTTCAACTGCACTCCATCGCGGAAGCGTACAAAGTTGAAGGGGGCGTGTCGGAGGCGTTGTGAAGGCGGGACTGGGGCATGGTTATCACCCTAACAGAGATGGGCGACTTTCGCTGATAATGGAAAAAAAATATGCGTTTGTAGCTAGAATTTAGGGCACGTTTCCTGGACCCTGTTTTTTCACGAATAAGGCCCCAAAAAGTGCCCTAAATGACCAGATTGCCCCCAGAGGGAATTGGAGATGACCTCCCCTGACTCCCCCAGTGGTCACTAACCCCCTCCCACCACAAAAAAATGATGTTTCACAACTTTTTATTTTCACTCTCAAATGTCATACCCACCTCCCTGGCAGCAGTATGCAGGTCCCTGGAGCAGTTGTTAGGGGGTGCAGTGGACTTCAGGCAGGTGGACCCAGACCCATCCCCCCCTACCTGTTACAATTGTGCTGCTTAATGCTTAGTCGTCCAACCCCCCCAAACCCACTGTACCCACATGTAGGTGCCCCCCTTCACCCCTTAGGGCTATAGTAATGGTGTAGACTTGTGGGCAGTGGGTTTTGAGGGGGATTTGGGGGGCTCAACACACAAGGGAAGGGTGCTATGCACCTGGGAGCTCTTTTACCTTTTTGTAAAAGTGCCCCCTAGGGTGCCCGGTTGGTGTCCTGGCATGTGAGGGGGACCAGTGCACTACGAATCCTGGCCCCTCCCACGAACAAATGCCTTGGATTTATTCGTTTTTGAGCTGGGCGCTTTCATTTTCCATTATTGCTGAAAAACAAAAAAGGCCAGCTCACAAATTGTCGAATAAAACATGGACGTCTATTTTTTGCGAAAATACGGTTCGGTCCGCCCCTTCACAATGTTAATATGTGTCCCAGTTTGAGACCCATCCACTGGAATAGTGGTGGGCCAAGTTACATAGCTTAAACTGCTGAAAAGCACTGACTAGGCCTGAAAATCAGATGATGGCCTTATAGCTGAGAGCCTGCAAGAGCAGGACTGCTTGGTGAGTCTTATTGAAACCTAGTATAACTTTCAAATTCAGTGTAAGAGTTAAGATGAAGGAATTAATGGCAGAAATGGTAAAAAGTTTGGTTTATAAGATGGAGTCTGTCCTTATAAGATGGCACCCAGATCACAAGATGATATGAAACTGATTTGTCCATATTAGGATATCTTCATATAAGGAGTTGTTGACAAAAAAGGAAATTACACAATAATTTGCAATAACTAAACGGAAAGGAGAGGTGGGCACCTGACCTGTGGTTGAGCATGAATCAGAAATAGGAAAAAAAAGTATCTCTCCATAGAATTGTATTGGGGAGATTTGCTATATAAGGTTTGCAAATCTGGACAGGCGTCGGAGTCATTCCCCAACGCCTGTCACCGTCAGCGAAGCTACGGTCGGTTGAACTGAGAATTTGACTGATGTCTGTAACAGATTGAAACTTCATTCGGTAAGAATAAAGACTTATTCTATCTTTATCTATCTCAGTCTTTGAATCAATTCTTTGCATCTTACATCTATTTCCCTCAATGCACCTACACACTCACAATAGAAACTAACACCTGTTCTCAAACATATTAGGGTTGACAATATGTGGCCAAAGATACACATAGATCCTAGAAGACAGAAAGTCGAGGTCATGGGAATTAGATTTGAATTGCGCCTTCTGTTACCCCCTCTACACCTCCGTGCCCGAAGGATTTCCTTTGGTCCCCTGTTCACCTCACCGTGGAAAGGGATTCCACGTAGGTCTAGAGAGAGGTGGATAAACAGACTCCTAAAAAAACAACGGACCCGTTCTCGGAGATAAACGCCCATGGAGATAGACATTTTCGTTCGATTATGCCCCTCTAAGTCCACTAACCAGTTGGAGTTAAATTTGCAGTTGAGAGATACCTTCACCAGGAGCCTAATATCAAGGATAAGTGAAAGTTTTCTGCAATTTCCATTTTTTGAATAATAGTATGACTTTGGACTGCAGGCCTCTAGGTGGTGGGGGGTGGTTGAGGCTTTCTTGATTAGAGCGATAATGGGGAGGATCCTTAGTTTATAAAAGTCTAATCGTGAATAAGTTTCCGGGTAGTTTCCCGGTTTTTTGATTATGTGATTTTGGTCTCAATTTATTAGTTTAATTAATGAAGGAGACAGTGAGTTTTTCAGACCACTCGTTTTTCTGACATAAACATGAGTTTTTTGCGTTTGGTCTTTTTTTTCTCCTGTTCTCCTTTCACTGGGACCTATGATAGTACTCTACTCCTGACTTTAGTAGGGGTGTGATAAATACTTTTAGTATTTCCCCTATTAGGAGCTTTGAGATTCCCTGTTAATTAATAGAGAAGAAGGAATTTGTTGATTAAAAGTCCTAATAACAAAGAGAGACATACACTTAATGTATTTTTCAAACTGTTTTTGATGTTGAACTTTGCTAAAATAGTCAAATCTCTCTGCCAAACCAACACACAACCTCCAGCTTCTCCCCGTCTTTTACCATTGCTCTCTATATCTGTCTTAAACATGCTTAATCTCTTTCACAGTTTTGACTAACACCTCCGTTGGTGGTCTGTATTAGGCACCAACACCATCCTCCTAAAGGTTGTACTATTTTCTACCGTAGGGACATTCCTGGTGGTAATTGGCAATTGAAATGCACTGGACGGTTACTGCGCAGGTAATGCATGAGCCCTTACCACTAAGTCAATGGGTGGCGTTAAGGGCATAGGCCGTAAATAGACACATGCTGTTTTTAATTTTACCACATGTTCATTTCCTGGTCCCCAAAACCCCACCTTTTTTTCCAGACATGGTGAAGAAATGGTTCAGCACATGTCTAATACATGCACCCATACTACCGCTAGCCACTTTTTGGTGCACCTTTGTAAAAGGGCCCCTTACTGCATTCATTTTATCTCCCTTTTCTCTTTTTCCTTCCAGTGGAAACATTCACCCCCTAATTCTATAAAAGGTCACCTAAATGTAGGCACCAACCACTGGATTCTATATATGGCACCCAAATTTGGACATGCTGCTGAAATGTGTATACAAATTATTTGGTTAACGAGCTCTTAATCATCAATAATTGGGTGCCAATATCTAATTAACATCCTACCCCCCCCCCCCCCCCCATCTCTCATGCCTGAAATGAACTGTTTATCCAACTTACTTAATAATTTACTTCAACATTTATGAACTTTAATGTAATAATAAGTTGTATTTCTCATTCCGGAAATGGCATACTGTAAGCCACATTGAGCCTGCAAATAGGTGGGAAAATGTGGGATACAAATGCAACAAATAAATAAAATAAATAAATAATGATGCTAATTGGCACTCATTAAATTTTGTACATGTATCAGGCTGCGTGCTATTCAATAAGGCAGAGCGCCTAAATAACATTTTACTAAGCTATGGTAAAAAGTCACCTGCAGTAGTTTGGATGTGTGAAATTAGCATGCACTAGGTTATTTCTTACCATGGTGGGTAAAAAGGCCTTTTTATAATTGGGCGGTAAGTGGCCGTGTGCTAATATTAAAAGCAGAACATGGCAATTTACTGCCTGAGTCCTTAACACCATCTATTTACTTGGAGGTAAAGGCTCACATGCTACTCCTGCAGTAATCAGTGTGCGTTAATGTGGCAGTACTGCAGATTACTGTTGGACATGCCCCCATGGTAAAAAATAGATAATTATTTTCTAGTGCGGGAAACAGCACGCGCTACCTTCGAAACTACCACAAGGTGCCCATGCTATCCCGGTGGTAGTGTTGATTTAGCCTGCACTACCCATACATTAGCTCTACCATGGCATTCTGAAAAGTTATGTGTGTACTTATAGAATGCCGGGTAAGCTTTGCACTATTTTATAAAAGGTGCATGCCCTTTAAAGAATAGAGCTTAGCGCGGATTTTTTTTCAGTGCTCATTTTTGAGCACTTGTTTATAGAATTCCCCCTATTGAGTGGAGGAGTGGCCTAGTGGTTAGCACACCGGCCTTGACATCCAGAGTTGGTCAGTTCAAATCCCACTGCTGCTCCTTGTGATCTTGGGCAAGTCACTTAACCCTCCATTGCCTCAGGTACAAGCTTAGATTGTGAGCTCTCCTGGGACAGAGAAATATCCAGTGTACCTGAATGTAACTCACCTTGAGCTACTACTGAAAAAGGTGTGAACAAAATCTAAATAAATAAATATTCATGCTCATGAATTATAGAATACTAGTACTTATCTATGTAACTGTAACAGTTATGCTTGTAAGAGTTAGGTACACACTCAGTAGTATATTATAACTTTAGCACGCAAATGCCTTAAGGGCCCTTTTACTAAGGTGCACTGAAAAATGGCCATGCGCTTCTGTAGGCACGTGTTTCGGATGCACTCAGGTCCATTTTTCAGCGTGCCTGCAAAAAGGCCTTTTTTTGTGGCCAAAAATGGACGTACGCCAAAATTAAAAACAGCGCGTATCCATTTTCGGCATGAGACCTTACTGCCACCCATTGACTTAGCGGTAAGGTCTCACACATTAACCAGGTAGTAATCGTCAGCGCACGTACCCTGCTGATTACTG
Source organism: Microcaecilia unicolor (assembly GCF_901765095.1). Taxonomy (NCBI): domain Eukaryota; kingdom Metazoa; phylum Chordata; class Amphibia; order Gymnophiona; family Siphonopidae; genus Microcaecilia; species Microcaecilia unicolor. The sequence goes on along the minus strand of NC_044036.1, from coordinate 56,921,238 downwards.
CTGGGTAAGTACCACACGGTAGAAAATTTCTACTGTGTGTTTTGGATGTGCATCAAAAATGGAATTACTGTCCGGGGCATGCGGTAGCTGGGCAGTAGTTCCAATTTAATGTGCGTTGTACATGCATAGGTGCCAAAACACCTTAGTAAAAGGGCCCCTTAGTGCATAAATGCAAGAGATATTCACAGAGGGAGATGCATGAGTGGACCATGGATACATCTCACACTTACACGAATAACGTACAGAATGGTGTATATCCCACTTACCCGAATGACTTACTGTAAGTAAACACAGGTGTCACGTTTAGGCATGCACATTTACACTTGCCATAGACATGGTATAAGTGTGTATGCCTAAATGTAGAAGCATAAATACTGACTCATGCTAGTAGTGAACTCTGAGGGTTCAGATGCTGTTATAGAATTAGCTGTTACCACACTGCATCTAAGTACCTAATTCCTAGCACCCAATTATAGAATTGCCCCCTTAGAGTTCTTTAAGCTTCTTTGTAGGGTGTGTGTTTCAGTCCATACACCATTTTAATAGTGTTTATTTAAGTTACTGTTATTCTTTCAGGGGCCCTTTTACAAAGGCATGTAGGCACTACTACTACTACTACTATTTAGCATTTCTATAGCGCTACAAGGCGTACGCAGCGCTGCACAAACATAGAAGAAAGACAGTCCCTGCTCAAAGAGCTTACAATCTATACACCTATGCACATCAAATGCATGTCAAATTGGCACTACCAGATGACTACCATGTGTCCTGGGCGGTAATTCCATTTTTGGCATAAACCCATAACACGCAGTAGAAAACATTTTCCATTTTCTACCACGGGGCCCTTAACCGGAGGTAATCAGCACCGCCTGGTTAATGCATGAGACCTTACCGCTAAGTCAATGGCTGGCATTAAGGTCTCAGGCCAAAAATGGATGCACACTGATTTTCATTTTGCAGCAAGTCCATTTTCCAGCACATTAAAAAAAATCCCTTTTTTTCCAGGCACGCTCAGGAAATGGACCAGCACGCATCCAAAACACGTGCCTACACCGGCGCAGGCCACTTTTGGGCACACCTTAGTAAAAGGGCCCTTCAGTGTCCTCAGAAGGATCTGGCTTCCAGACCTGGATATAGTTCTTGAATTGAGTGTCTCAATAGCAGTTTGTAGTAAGGAAACAAGAAGGCAGTAGCTCTACAATATCCACAGTGGAACAAAAGAAAAAAAGCAGACTTTGTTGAAGAAAACACAATCTTTAATAAGTTGTGTTGATGCTTCAAGGGTTCACAGTCATATGCCCGACATGGCTATGTTTCGCCAAACATTCAGGCTGCGTCAGGGACATAAAGAACCAGTTGGTACAAACCTAAAAACTCCACCAACACAGGACCCAGGAAGACACAGTTTGACCTCTGTTGATGGAGTTTTTAGGTTTGCACCAACTGGTTCTTAATGACCCTGACACAGCCTGTACTCTTGGTGAACCATGGCCATGTCAGGCATCTGATTCTGAATCCTGAAAGCATCAATACAATTCTTTGAAGGTTGTGTTTTCTTCAACAAGTTCTGCTTCCTTTCTTTTGTTCAGCAGCAGTTTGTACAAGGACAATATCACCCCTGTTTTAAGATTAGAAAAGGAACTTAATAAAAAGGTGGAGGACTTGGGAAGGGGAACCTTTGAGAAGGAGAAGCATTAGTTTTCACTAGCGGTGGACTGTCCATTGGAACAATAGGGCAGTGTCCGAGGGCCCACAACACTAAGGAGCCCAATCTCCCCTAACTTCCATATAATGTAGAGGCTTATTTTCAAAGCACATAGACTTACAATAGTTACAGTATATAGGTTACCACATAACTTTGTAAGTCTAGGTTCTTTGAAAATGAGCACCTTAATCATTTTTGCTAAGTGGTTAGGGGCCCATGACCTTTAGTGCCCAAGGGTCCAGATCATTGTCAGTCCGCCCCTGGTTTTCACAGTATTAGACTTCTTACTATCATAAGTATCAGTGCAGTCAGATTAGCCATACACTGCATTCAATTGAAAACTAATATAAATGAGCAGCATAAGTCTTATGGTGGTAGCATTAACAATGATTAAGGATATACATGAGCACTTCATTTCTGTAACCGACAAGATCAATAATTTTCAGATCAAATAGTAACAGCAGTCTGTTTTGTTTTCTTTAATCAGTGTCTTTTTGTTTTATACCCATGCCTACAGCAAGATCCTGTTTTCTGAATGTAAACGTAGCTTCCTGCTGTGTACTGTGGAGAAAATGAGAAGACAAGATGGAGAATCAATTTAGGGGAAAAAAGAAGCTTTTGTTTGCGTGTAGATAAATAGAATCTAGTTAGTTAATGCACATATCTGGGGTACCAGAGGTTTGATAATCACATGCTTGGGAAAATTCAGTTTAATTTTGTTTCAGGCACTGAATATTTTTACAGCAGAGAAACTGTTTTCTTTGAAAGGAAAAAATAATGAAAAAAGATATAATGGGAACTGAATATAGCCTAGCCTCATAGAGAAATTATGGAAACCTTTATTCATTGTTCAGAATGATGGCAAATCCATTCATTTAAAAGGATTTCTCCATATCCCTAATGAGCATTGTGAAAATTGCAGTGCAGTTTTAAATATCAATATGTCTAATAATCATTGTACTTAATTGGGATAATTTCATAATACATTTTCCCTATACTACTACTACTTAACATTTCCAAAGTGCTACTAGGGTTACGCAGAACTGTACAGTTTAACATAGAAGGACAGTCCCTGCTCAAGGAGCTTACAATCTAAAGGACAAATGTAGTCAGTCAAATAGGGGCAATCAAATTGGGGCAGTCTAGATTTCCTGAATAGGTTAGGTGCCGAAGGCGACATTGAAGAGGTGGGCTTTGAGCAAGGATTTGAAGATGGGCAGGGAGGGGGCTTGGCGTAAGGGCTCAGGAAGTTTATTCCAAGCATAGGGTGAGGTGAGGCAGAAAGGGTGGAGCCTGGAGTTGGCGGTGGTGGAGAAGGGTACTGAGAGAAGGGATTTGTCCTGTGAGCGGAGGTTACGGGTGGGAACGTAAGGGGAGATGAGGGTAGAGAGGTAATGAGGGGCTGCAGACTGATTGCATTTGTAGGTTAGAAGGAGAAGCTTGAACTGTATGCGGTACCTGATCGGAAGCCAGTAAAGTGTCTTGAGGAGAGGGGTGATATGAGCATATCGGTCCAGGCGGAATATAAGACGTGCCGCAGAGTTCTGAACGGATTGAAGGGGAGATAGATGGTTAAGTGGGAGCCCAGTGAGGAGTAGGTTGCAGTAGTCAAGGCGAGAGGTAATGAGTGGACGAGAGTTTGGGTGGTGTGCTCAGAGAGCATCTTTTGCATTTGGAAACTTTTATAAAATTGCATTGATGCATATGTATGCAGAAGTATTGGGCTGATGCGTGCATGAAAGGTGAGGGGAGTTATGGACATTGGCTACTATTAATTAGGGTTACTTTACCACAAGTCAGATTATTTTAGCACAGGGTCCCATTTTATGCAATGAGACCCTCTTCTAAAATAACCCGACTTGTGGTAAAGTAACCCGACCTGTAATAAAATAACCTGACTTAACAGTAGCTCATGTTGATAATTTCTCTCCATATACAATGTGCATGTAGGGATTCCCTGGAAGTGGTGTTGTGAGGTACATCTGGGTTTCATAAAATGTGAATAAAATAAATTCATATAAATTACACACATAGTTGCATCTGCTTCAGAGTAAATGCAACATTTGTGTGAGAGCAGTTATGTCCTATTAGTGCTAGTTCTGGAACCTTATTTCATATGTCAACATACATGTCTATGAAAATAGGCACTTTTTCAAAATTTGTAAAGCTGCATTGTTATAAAATTGTCCCCTAACAACAACATATTCAATACTGCACATTTCTTCTTTTGTAACATTTTTTAATAAAATACATCATGGCATCTGTAGAGGAAATACTATTGGGCTGATATTCAAAGCAATTGCTTAAATCACTCAGGACTGCCCGACCACCAATATTCAGCAGCACTTAATTGGGCAATGCTACTGAATATTGGCTCTGACCAACCATTGAAAAGTGGGCAGGTCATTGGCAGTAGAGAGAACAGTGCTGGAGAGGAGCCATCCGTTATGCAGATGCAGACAATATTTAGTGCCTGCGTCTACATAGTTAACCAGGCAAATTTACAAGATATAAAAATTACCCTTGCCCCTCTGGTGGTGGTGGTGGTGGAGCTGCTGCTGCTGCTGGCACTGGCCTTCCTCCTTCTTGGTTTCAGTGATCTCATTCCTAGTTAAGGACCTGTATGGCAATAGATATTTCATACTTATCCATGGACAGCCAGTCCTCCAATAGATTCAGTACAGATGACCGAGACATAAAACTATGTAGAATATGATGTAGCCTAGGGGTTAGATTAAACTTGCAAAAAATGAAGTTGGTCCATTAAAAAAAAATCCAAGTGAAAATGCACAAAATGCACCTGCTTTATCATTCAGGTGGAGGGTTCAGGTCCCACCATTGTAGCTGTTTACTTCATCTTTCCTTTTCTAACTTAGAGAGGTGGCATACACAAGATACCCTTCTTATACAGGGGTTACACCTGACTGATGCTTTCATGAAACTTTATTTGCTAGCTTACACTTACCTCCCTGTGGTAGGAGGCTTCATTATTGTTTTGCAAGGCCCTCCTATAGGAGTTATAGCTCTTTTATCTGTGGCAATGTATAATGAAATACTTGGCCACCTTGGCAAGGAAGAGCCTGGCCAGCAGCATTGTGTCTGCCTCAGAAAAAATTGGGCTGCCTCCTTATGGTGGACCATTTTTCACACAGTACCCGCATGGATGGCATCGTGACATTTTGCACACTGATATTGGTGCTCAGATTCAGCTTGGATTTAGAATTTCACAATACATAGAGTGTGCCATCTATATAGAATCACGCATAGTGTAATTCTACAAGGGATGTGTGCCATATTTTAAATCACACTATGCGTGAACGTTGGCATTATTACTTAGCCGCCCAGGCCAGTGATTACACCATCATTCCCACTAAGCGGAATTCTATATATGGTGCACTCCCTTTGTGGAATCACGCTAAGCACGTGGATTTTGGGGTGCATATTTTTAGAATTTAAACAAATATTAAAAAATGTACCCCTTGGTGTGTGAAAACAGGCTACCTCAAAACACATTAAAGCATTATGTGGTATTTTGGCTGTTTGTGCACACAAAGTGCATATTAACTATTTGTTTCTATTACTTTTTTAAGGGGGTGTGTCATGAGGGAAGAAAGGGAGGAAATGTTACCCAGCTTGTGCATTCACATTAACATGTGTTAACCCCCGGTTTCTATATAAGGTGTAGTGAGTAGCTGTTATGACTGGAGATGTGTGAGCCCTTCTGCCCCGACTGAGCATGGCAAAGATGGAGAGATGCCATACTCGGTCAGGCAGCCAGACAACCCCTAGCTTCACCTGGGAAGCGACCACCATTCACCGAGTGTTGAGCCCTCAGCTGCAGGTGGCCACCAGGACTTCTGGAACCGGCGGGGTTGCACATCCACTGACCAGGATGGCAGGAATACAGACACAGTCCAGCATCAGAACTCCGAATAGGCAAGAATAGTCAAAAATCAGTCCAGGGTCAAGGCAGGCAGCAAACAAGCAAAATCCAAGAAGTAGCCAAGGTCCAGTACACAGGAAATCAGGCACAGGCAATAGCCAGCGAACAGCACTCCAACAGCAACTCCTCAGAACAATTGAGGCCGAAGCAAAGAAGGCCTGGAGGCAGTGCTTTAAATAGTGAAGCAATCAGAGCAAACCAAACTCAGGTGCATCCAACATGGTAGCCCCCATAAGAGATCCTCCCACGACCAGATATGGAGTTCCTTCCTGTTCTCGTTTAGACAAGATGGCTGCCTCCTCCTGAGCTAGCCAAGATGGCTGCTTCTCTTGCTCCAAGCCGGATGACGGCTGCCGGGTTAGGAAACAGAAACCGAACCATCCCGGAGAAGTGTAGCAGAGCGTAACAGTAGCCCACATTAAACTGGGTATGTGCCCAATTTACACGCACTTACTTAACTGAATAACGAGTCAATCAGTGATGATAATTGGCCAATAACCAATTATCACAACTGATTGGCAATAATAGGAATTTATATGTGTTTCTTTTTAGGCATATTCTAAAAAGAGGCGTGCATAAATTCTAACTTGTGTAGCTGAAAAAGGGACATGGTCATGGGAGGAGTGTGGGTATGTTGGGGACGTTGCTCAAATTTACTGTATATGCATTGTTATAGAATTTGGGGGAACATGCCCACATTAAGCACGGGTATTTACACCAGGTTTTCAGTGGCGTAAATGGCTGTTCCCAGCCCTATTTGCTATTCTTGTCACCACATCTAACTTTAGGCGTGTTACACAGAATAGCGTTAAGTTCTTAATTACGACGCATCTAGATGCTAGATGCTATTTACAGAATCTGGCCCTAACTGACTAATCCAGAATTAATGCTGGAGCATTTAGTGCCCCCTAAATAGTAGGTGGTGAGTGCTTTTGAGTGGATTTTTTTGCAAATCCCATGTGCTAATGGAAAACTTGCAAAAAATGAAGTTGGTCCATTAAAAAAAAATCCAAGTGAAAATGCACAAAATCAAGTCATTGGGATGTAGGAGGAGCCAGAATTCTTTGTAGACTGGCCACACAGACATCCCAGCAGAGCAATGAGGCACCCTAGAGGGCACTGCAGTGAATTTCACATACAAGGTCCCAGGAACACATCTCACCATTACCCCTTTATATTGTATGGAGAGCCCTCCAAAACCCACCAAAAACCTATTGTACCCAACTATACACTACTACAATAGCCCTTATGGCTGCAGATGTCAACTATATGTGGGTACAATAGGTTTTTGGTGGGTTTTTGAAGAGCTCACACTTTCCACTACAAGTTAGAGTGGATTATGGACCTGGGTCCCCTCTTCCACAGTGCACTGCACCGACCACTAGGCTACTTCAGGAACCTGCTTGCTGCTCTAATGGGACTGGCCATATCATCTGAGGCTGTCATAGAGGCTGGTAGGTACTGTTTCTTTCACATCTTTGGGGGGTGGGGAGGGCCAGTGACCATTAGGAGAGTAAGGGAGGGATCATTCATTTATTCCTCCAGTGGTCATCTGGTCATTTAGGGAAATTTTTGGTGGCTTCCTCATCATTAAAAAAGGTCTAGATTAAAATGTTTTAATCCTGGACATTTTGGTTTTGTTCCATTATGGCAGAAAAATGTCCAAGTGTTAGGAATGCCCTAATCCCACCTCTGACATGCCCGCTTGTGATTTGAACATACTGCAGGCAAATGCATAGAGGAACATCTGTAAAATAGGTTTCAGGAGGAGTGGCCTAGTGGTTAGGGTGGTGGACTTTGGTCCTGGGGAACTGAGTTCAATTCCCACTGCAGGCACAGGCAGCTCCTTGTGACTCTGGGCAAGTCACAACCCTCCATTGCCCCAGGTACAAATAAGTACCTGTATACAATATGTAAGCCACATTGAGACTGCCATGAGTGGGAAAGGGTGGGGTACAAATGTAACAAAATAAAAAAAATAGCAATTTGAACATTTTGGCAAGCAAAACGTCCAAATGTTGCTTTATGCCACTTTTTAAACATTCTTCTTTTGAAACTGAGCCCCATTGACATCTCTATTGCCTTTATTAAATATGTTTTTAATAGCTGCCTCTTTTTTTTTCTTACAGATGAAAAACTAGCCCCTGTCTGGTGCCTAAAGTCCAGATAGGATGCAGAAAGCTCATTGCTGGTTTTGGGGAGAGGACTGGGGTTGACATGGGGGGCAGTGGTAAGAATTAGAATGTGCTTATAATTGTTATGATTCAGTTTAATTTGGTTCAAAAGTTGTGGCCCTAGTTAACCCCATCAGTATTGTTGTGGGTTTGGGGATTTTATATATATATATATATATATATATATATATATATATGTGTGTGTGTGTGTGTGTGTGTGTGTGTGTGTATTTTACCACAAGGCAGGATCTCATTGCATAAAATGGGATCTTGTGCTCAAATAACCCAACTTAATGGTAACCCACGCTAATAATTTCCCCCCTCAGATTCATATTTTATAAGATAACTGAGGCAGGTTGGCAAAATTGTAGTGTTTGTCTTATGGAGGTGTGTTACCTGGATCTTACAACATAAGGATGATGTATGACAATATATGGTTAAACCCTGCTACTAAGACAAGCTGCAATGCAAGAGTTGTTCTCATTTTACAGTACTCGTAAACACTTCCCATTACACAGCTCTTCAATACTTCCTATTTAGTTGTTGGAATAGTGAAATAAGATACAGAGCCTTCTGCAAGGTAAAGCCAAATAATTATTTTCTAGGAAAAATTAAAGTGCGAATGACAATAACCCAGTACAAAATGTATGTGCTCTAAAGCAAATTAGAGGGCAGGGAGCAGCCATTAAGATCTGAAAAGTATACTTTAGATCTCTAGTGATACTTGAGCTGCAGAGAATTTCTCTCACATGATGCAGGGGTGCAGAGATAGAGTATACGTAGACAGAGTAATCTGCCCTTTCAGAAACAGATTATATTTGAAAATACTTGGGATCTTTTTTACTAAGGTGCGCTTACATTTTTAGCGTAAGCTAACATTAGCACATGCTAAACGATGTGCAATATTCTGTTTGCACATCAGTCATTTTGTCACCATTACCCACCTGATATTAATGAGAGAAGCTGCTCAGCTACCTTGGAACATCTATTTGATAACAACTAACATCATTAGAACTGAGGTGGGAGGAGTTGGCTCCCAAACCCAGTAGTCACCCATTGATGACATCAGCAGACTCTGGTTCATAAGGTCGCCGGGTTCTGAGGTACCTCCACTAGATACAGGTTTTCATTTCCACTTATTACAGCTTGAAAAACTAAGTCTTTACTAAAAAAAACTTGTCTAAATCTTATATTTTGCCAGATAGCTGTCCTGCATATTTGATGGCTGACCCACCACCTCAAATAGTCAAATGGCTTGTGATGATTCAAAATGATTTTCTTTAGGAGGGGCATTTCCCATTCAGATTAGGAGGGATTATTCTGACTCTACTTATTTAAAGGTGCATCTTTTGGAAATGAGTCTTCCAGCAAGTTTTAGACCAGTAGCAAGCATACCATTGCTACACCGTTCCTGAGGGTGTTCAGCTTTACTATACTTGATGTTACTAGTGGTGACAGATACCTCAAGCTGAGCCTCTGGAACAGTGTAAAACAATATAAACTAAGCTCGTCCACTCTACTCTACTTGATTTGAGCTGATCTTTTATCGAGGAACGGTTCAGTGCTTTTTGTGATATTAAATACAGCACATGGTAGCTGAGCTACCTCCCACAGTCGGCGCTGAGACTGGATATTCAATTCCAGGCTGTTTCCGACAACCAGCATTGAATAGCTGGATGTTTTTTGGCCAATTTAAATGTAACTGGCCAAGCTGATATTCAGCACTGGCTGGTTAAGTTTAAACAGGCCAAAGATATTCCAGCTATTTTGGCAGCCTAACTTGGCCACCAAACTTAGAGGCCCTTTTACGAAGCTATGGTAAAAAGTGGCCTGCGCTAGTTTGGACCCATGAAATTAGTGCGCGCTGGGCCATTTTACTGCAGCAGGCTAAAAAGCCTTTTTTTTTTAATGGGGTAGTAAATGGCCATGTGCTAATATTAAAAGTAGCAAGCGGCAATTTACTACCTGAACCCTTAACTCCACCTATTTACTTGGCAGTAAGGGCTCACATGCTACTCTACTCCTGTGGTAGACAGTATGTATTAATGTGGCCACACTGCCGATTACCACTGGGAACATCCTCCATGGTAGAAGATAGAAAATAATTTTCTGTCATGGGAAATAGCACTAACTTCAAAACTATTGCAGGGTGCACACACTACCTTGGCAGTAGTGTCGATTTAGCACACTCTACCTGCGTGTTGTCACGATCCCAGGCTTTAAACAGTCATGGACTCTGGAACAATGTGAGCCCTTGGCCTACTGTCATCGAGCGGCAGCAGGAGGCAAAACCCCCCCAAACAGGACTGGACTAACAAGCTTGGCTTGGCTGGAACTGGATGCTGGGACGGACTTGGCTTGACAGGATCAGGATTCAGGATACTCAAGCAGGATTCAGGATTCTCAAACAAGCTTGGCAGGGGAACAGGATTCAGGATACTGGAACAGGATTCAGGATACTCAAACAAGCTTGGCAGGAACAGGATTCAGGATACTCAAGCAGGATTCAGGATTCTCAAACAAGCTTGGCAGGAACAGGATTCAGGATACTGGGACAGGATTCAGGATTCTCAAACAGGCTAGGCTGGAATGGAAGCTGAAAGCAAATAGGACAGGCGCAAGCAGGAAGGGAACTAGAGCTGAAGATAAACAGGGCAGACACAAGCAGGATACAAAGCTGACCCACACAGACAAACAACAGAACTATGGCTGGAGGCTGAACCTAGCACACAAACAGACCGAGAAGAACAGAAGCAGAACTGCACACAGGCACCCTAAACAAGGAATCAAGACAGAAGTGCCCACGAGCACACAGGCTATGAACAAAGCAACAAGAAAGCAAGACAGAAGTGCCCACAGGCACTATGAACAAGGCAACAAGAAATCAAGATAGAAGTGCCCACAGGCACACAGACAATAAATAAGGCAACAAGAAATCAAGACAGAAGTGCCAACAGGCACACAGACTATGAACAAGGCAGAAGTGCTTCACTGCACATGGACTAACCTGGAGACCTTTGGCATTGCAAAGGCACCACTTCCTTATAAACAGGACAGAGGCAGGAAATACACTGAACACCAAAGTGAGGCTTGAAACATGCAGGAAGTGGAAACCCTACAGGACAGAGGCAGGAAACACACTGAACACCAAAGTGAGGCTTGAAACAAACAGGAAGTGGAACCCTATAGGACAGAGGCAGGAAATACACTGAACGCCAAAGTGAGGCTTGAAACACACTGGAAGAAACAACAATGCAAGGTGAAAGAACAGACAGAAGCCAGCTCAGAAGCTAACCATCGGAAATAAGGTGAGTCAAAGAGGGGTCACAGCCACAGTGACACGTGTTAGCCCTACCACAGCTTAGTAAAAGGGTCCCTTAGCTGGTAATGTGCTGAATATTGGCAGATAGCTGGTTATATCATGCAATATAACCGGCTATCTGTTAAGCGTTAATCGGCAATATTCAGCGGGAGATAGATGGCTATCTGCTGCTAAATATTGCCAGTTAAATGGTTTTAAGAATCGGCCAGTTGGTGTTTACTTAATACAACTTTATCTTTAAAGTCTCATATTGATACAGTTATTAGAGCTACTTTTTATAAGTTACATGGTCTTAGAAGAATTGATTCTCTCTTTGAGGAAATGCATTTTTTGATCCAAGTCCAGGCGGTACTTCTTCCTCTTCTTTCATTACATTAATGTAATGGTCTATATTGTCTTCTTTTGGCTAAGCTGATTTCTAGATTGCAAGTGATACAGAATACTGCAGTCAAGATTATTTTGAAACAAAAGAGGTTGGATCACATTATGTCTACTTTGAAAAAACTTCATTGGTTGCCCATTAAGGCTTGTATTATCTTTTAATTATCTTGTTGGATATTTAAAGATGTATGGATATTTAAAGATGTACGTCCAGAATATCTGCTTTCTTTTGTTTCCTTTCCATTGTCTCCTTTCTCATTGAGAGCTAGATATTCTTATCTTATTTATTTTTCATCTTTTGTCAGTTAAATATTTAAAAAAATGCTATTGATTTTGTTTCCATACCAAGCAGTTTTAATTTGGTGTTCTGTACCTGCCAAACTTAGGATGATTCCTATTTAGCTGTTATTTTGTAAACAACTGAAGGAATATTTGTTTAAAATATTCTTTTATTAGATCTGTATTTTACGTAGATCTTTTTCTTTTTTTCTGAATCTATGCAATCTGTTTTGAACCTATATAAGGGAGTTGGCAGACTACAAGCACCATTGCCATTACCAAGTAGTTTTTGTGTAGAAATCGGTAGCAGTTCCATTTGTTCTTTTATCACTAGTAAGTGTATTGGTGTTCCAGGGCCCAGTGTACTATAAGAATTAATGCAACTGTCGTATGACAGTTGCTATATGTATGTTAGGATTTTTTTCAGGTCTTGTATTTTACAGAGTCCTGGTAGTAGAGAGATTTATGCTGCTAGTACTCCTGTCACGAGTTGATGTCTTTTTAACGGTATTCTGTACTTGGATCTCCTCTGAGTTACAAGCACAGAGGAATTCCCAAAGCTAATCAGTGGTTTGAATTTTATCTGTGACCCCTGAGGCAGGCGCTTTTTGCATCGAAACACGGACCATGTCGGGTGCTTTATACAAGTTGGTTCATTAAACATACTCAACATAATCTCCCAAGTTGGTCTGTCCATTTGTCAGCCTCTACATTTGTTGGTTTTCTTTTTTTTTTTTTTTTGCTATTACCCCAATGACGTAAGAATCAGATTTTTTTTTTTGTACAATGTCTTCTATCAAGAAATATCCTAGTTCTGATCTGCAGCTCTGGTTTGGGGAAGGTAGGATTTTTGTAGCTGCTAAGCATGTTTGCATTTCATTCATAAGAATTGCTATGCTGTGTCAGTCCAAAGGTACGTGAGAGTCATGGATGCAGTGCGACACATATGGGTGCACTGTCTGTCAGGTGTGTCCTGACCCTGACTCAAAAAAAGGTTGAGAACCTCTGCTCTAACAGAATAAATATTCAGCAGGAAATAGCAACAAGGAATCTTTATGGATAGAAATTGTATGTGTGATGGCAAAGAGAATAGGTAAGACTATACTCATGACTGTACTCGTGCTATCTACAGGAGCATGTACTACATTTACCCATGCTGTTAGTGTATAATAAATGCCAGACAGATGCCGAGCACACCCTGTGAATTTACTGCATGGGCTTTGCACTTGCCTACCTTAGGTTTTGCAGTTAAAGTGCAGTGTTTAAAATTTAACACTTTAGCAAAAGGGCTCCAAAGGGCATTAAACAATGGGTTAGAGCAGAGTTACCCCAAGTCTAGTCCTGGAGTACTCCTTGTCAGTCAGGTTTTCAGGATATCCATAATGATTATGCATACAATTGATTTGCATATTCTGCCTTCAATATATGCAAATCTATTTCATGCATGTTCATTGTGGATATCCTGAAAACCTGACTGGCAAGGGGTACTCCAGGACTGGACTTGGGGAAACACTGGAGCATTTGGGATATAAGCTCATTGTGTAACCATAGACAAGCCACTTAAGATAGCTTTACTGAGGTTTTTTCTCTGCTCTTTCTTTATGTGGAAAATGTTTATTTTTATTTCCCTCAGTTAGAAAACTGCATTTTGGCAGTAATTGTGTTTCTTTTTTCCCATTGCTAAATAGAAAACTGTCATATGAACCATATGCCATAAATTTGCGTACAAGTCCTATGCCACTCAGCTTACAGTATATATATATATATATATATATATATATATATATATATATATATATATATATATATATATATATATATATATATATATATATATATGTCTTAATGTTTTAAATAGTAAATTATATCAGGTTATTGTTTAACAAGCAAATTCAAATGCAAAGACAGCAATTGAGATAGATCGGGAAAACAACAGGAGTTTCTCAGGGGCCCTTTTACTAAGCTGCACTAAGAACTGAGCTTAGTGTGTTCTTACACAGACTTTCCCATGCACTGAGCACATTTTTAACATAGCCATCAAAAAAGTGATTTTTTTTCTATTTGTTGAATATGTGGCCGTGAACTAATGTTAGCTTTAACATGTGACCATTGAAAAAAACTACTGCAGGAGCACTTACCACTTAGGAGGCTCCTGCATTATGGACACATTAACCCTTTTAGCACTATGGTAATGTCAGTGCGCTAGCTGATTAGCGCATCCAAGCACATTCTCTGCCTCTGAGACGCCCCTCCAAATAATAATAAAAAATACCACACACTTAGGGGGGAAATTCTATAGTTTATAGAATACACTTCATGCGCCATTCTTGCGCCTAAAATTTAGGCGCACCCATTTAGGCCACCTAAAACTAGGCCTAAATACCTGCGTCTAAGTTAGGTAAGAATCTAAGAATCGGGTGTGTTCTATAATAGTTTGCATATTTTTTTGAAATGCCCACATACTTTTTTTGACTGTGCGCATTAGAATTTACATGCACTGTGTTATAGAATACACCTAGAAAGTTGTACATGTAAATTCTAATTAAAGCCAATTTGTGCCACTAATTGGTTGTTAAGTACCAAATATCAGTGCTGATTAACTTGTTAATCAATTAAGTTGTGCATGTATTTTGGCCACACAACTTAAGGCTCCATATATAGAATTTGGGGGTTAGCGCATGCGGATAGCAAAACGAATGTGGGATGCTTTAGCATGTTGTTATTCATAGTCTAGTATATATTCTCTGCCTCCTGGACTTCCTCTCTGGCTATCCATCTCCCCTCCCCCCTCAATACCTCCCTTTTTTCCTAGCCCTAATTTTACTTGCTTAAGCCAAGGAACCCTTCTCTAACTCCAGAGCTCCCTCCCCTTCCCTCCAAAGACCTCCTCCTCGGGCCATGCTTGTGACATTTGTGGTTGTGACCGCCTAAACGTCTAGGTCACTGGCCTTTATATTTGGGGATTACAGCTTCTAAATATCATAAGCTTCAAGAGGTTCAAAATGCTGTAGCGAGGCTGGTGATGGGAGTTTCAAGGTTTACACACATTAAGCCAGTGTTGAAACAGCTACACTGGCTTCTCATTGAATGGAGAGTGATCATAATTCATCAGGTTCTGCATTCAGTGGCTCCATGGTATTTCTCTCAACCATTGGTGTTACATCATCCTGGAAGGCAGCTGCAATCTCAGACAGGGATGTAATTGTTTACTGAAAGGAGTGGGGAGGGGTAGCAACAAGGTAGGCTGGAACTTGTGCAGCAGCTGTTTTGGTTTGTGGAATGTTCTACCAGGAACCCTGTGGTTGTGTCTTAACATTACACGGTTTAAAAAGATTTTTTAAAAACACACTTTTTTCTTAAGGCATTTTTTTAAAATACAGTTCTTACGTTGAGGACGGGAGAAGTCAAGCGGGGTTGGAGTAGTATAAAAAGCAAGAAATGATATTTGTATTCATTTGTAGTTCTGTTTGATTCTATTATGTATATTACATAAGTACATAAGTAATGCCACACTGGGAAAAGACCAAAGGTCCATCGAGCCCAGCATCCTGTCCACGACAGCGGCCAATCCAGGCCAAGGGCACCTGGTGAGCTTCCCAAACACACAAACATTTTATACATGTTGTTCCTGGAATTGTAGATTTTTCCCAAGTCCATTTAGTAGTGGTTTATGGACTTGTCCTTTAGGAAACCGTCTAACCCCTGTTTAAACTCTGCTAAGCTAACCGCCTTCACCACGTTCTCCGGCAATGAATTCCAGAGTTTAATTATGCATTGGGTGAAGAAAAATTTTCTCTGATTTGTTTTAAATTTATTACACTGTAGTTTCATCGCATGCCCCCCTAGTCCTAGTATTTTTGGAAAGCGTGAACAGACGCTTCACATCCACCTGTTCTACTCCACTCAATATTTTATATACCTCTATCATGTCTCCCCCTCAGCCGTCTCTTCTCCAAACTGAAAAGCCCTAGCCTCCTTAGTCTTTCTTCATAGGGAAGTCGTCCCATCCCTGCTATCATTTTAGTCACCCTTCGCTGCACCTTTTCCAATTCTACTATATCATTCTTGAAATGCGGCAACCAGAATTGAACACAGTACTCAAGGTGCGGTCGTACCATGGAGCGATACAACGGCATTATAACATCCTCACACCTGTTTTCCATACCTTTCCTAATAATACCCAACATTCTATTCGCTTTCCTAGCTACAGCAGCACACTGAGCAGAAGTTTTCAGTGTATTATCGACGACGACACCCAGATCCCCTTCTTGGTCTGTAACTCCTAACGTGGAACCTTGCATGATGTAGCTATAATTTGGGTTCTTTTTTCCCACATGCATCACTTTGCACTTGCTCACATTAAACGTCATCTGCCATTTATCCGCCTAGTGTCCTAGTCTTGTAAGGTCCTTCTGTAATTTTTCACAATCCTGTCGCGAGTTAACGACTTTGAATAACTTTGTGTCATCAGCAAATTTTATTACCTCGCTAATTATTCCCATCTCTATATCATTTATAAATATTTTCTTGTAATCCTCTTAGGACCTCTTTTACTAAACTGCGGTAGTGATTCCCAGCATGGCAAATGCACCGCAACCCATTCATTTTGAATGGGCTGCATCGCATTTGCCATGCAGGAATCACTAGTTTGGTTTATTAAAAAAGGCCCTTAGGTTTTAAGCAGATTAAAACATTTTTTAAATAAATTATGTGTGTGTTAGTGCTTAACACAAATTAGTAAAACGGCTCTTTAGTTAGGATGAATCTTTTTTTAGATTCTCAACAACCTGACATGGCTGTGTTTCAGCATATGCCTGCATCAGGGGCCCTAACGTAAATTGATATAATTTTCCCATTAGCACATGTCCATTATCACATGAGCACTTACTAATACCTATTTTGTAGGTCATAAGGGCTCACGTGCTAATCCTGCACTAATCAGCATGCAGCAATGCCCATGTGCTAACTGATTAGTTTAGCCATGCCCACTCTCTACGCCCAAACACGGCACCAGCGCTAAAAAATAAAATTTATTTTTTAGTGCATGGGTAGCACATGCAAACATTACCGCAGAACACCTTTTAACCTGCATTAAGCACATGTTAGTGATTACCACAGCTTTGTAAAAAGGGCTCCATAATTAAAAAATAATGCAGTTAGATTTTGTTATTTTTTTCCTTCATTCTGCCAGTACAGCTGGTTTCTAACGTCTTGCTGGTCTTTCTTATAACCACCTCTCACACCTTTTCCAGATATTAATGATTTGCTGTATTGACAGGCCTATTCCCACAGCTGAATCCATGACTCCCTGTCTTGTTTTTGCTCATGGTATCATGGCACTTCAACTAAGATTCCCCATCTATTGTGTTTGAGCTAACTTCTTCAGTATATGTTTGTAGCATAGAAAATTCAGTATCATAAGGATGTAATCATTAAACAGTCAGAAACTTCTGTAGCAGGCAGTTTAACACTACTCTCACCTCCATCCATCTACAGAAAAAAATGTGTAGGTTTGTTTCTTAAAATTAATTTATATTCAAGATTCTGAGTATCTTCCCCATTAACAATATAATTCAGTTCAGATGTCTGACCCAACCTTCTGCCACCACCCTCCCCCACACATATATATATATACACACAAACTCTACCTCAGAAAATACCTGTATGCAGTTCATGTATTTATGTGTGTTTGGGTATGAGTTTATGCATGTGTTAGCAGATATCTATCACTGGAAAAGATATATTTTATTAATAATGGAGAGATTTTCAAACTTAAGAAAAATTGTGAAGGTATAAATTAAATTTCAGTGCTCTATTCTTTCTTCCTTTATTACCAATGAGGAAATGTAAAAAAGCTGACTTTTATAAAAGCTAACAAAAATGCATTCTAATCCCTATAGATAGAGAGAGCTGCACGTTATGCAAAAGTGGACTAATGATTCCACTAAGGCGACACTGTTTGCAGTAAGAGATTTTTTGTCCACAGCCTGTAAGAGGCCAGAAAGTGTATTTTTGATGTCTAGGCTGAAAATAGAGATGTTGATAGCAGCTTCTATTGAAAATCAGCACAACTGAGACACAACCCATTGATCCAGAATTATACCCTATCCACTTACTCTCAGACCTTAATTTCCCAGCAAACATCTTTCCTCTCCTGCAGAAGATGACTGCCCTCTAGTGACACAATATTCATGCCATTATTCATTCTAATAAATTAAGAAATTGTGGTGCTCATTTTGAAAGCACATACACTTAGAAAGTTACTTTGTCAGTCTATGTGCCTTGAAAATAAGCCTCTTTAGCAGATTAATTTGTCTGTCTAAAATTAGTTTATTTGTAATATTTTCATGGTAAAGACTGAAAATCAGCTTGTACTGGGCATACATGCAGGGCACATGTTATAAACTATAGACCGAACAGATAAACATGAAGGTCCTCAGAGTCATGAATGACTGTTCTGTTAGTAGGAAATACTACCAAATTAGAATTTAACATTCAGTATTTTCTCAGAGGTGGTCTGAAAACCCTCATTGTTAGTTTAGTTAACTAGGTAGAGAGGCTTTTGCATGTCTGTGTTAATTATTCTCTTACAAACATGCAGTACAATAAAGAACCCATTTCCATCAACTTCAAATGGGCAAACACAGGTCAACTGTTCACCTTGCTGAAATTCATAGTGTGGTCTTCAAATATATAGGGTCAGGCAAAAAAAAAAAAAACCCCGTCAGTTTTTTTTTTTTTTTTTTGCTGTTTTCTCAGCAACCACTTAAAATTTCAATGTGAAATTTTACAGCTTTATTTGTTGTTACTATCTACATTTATGTGCAGAGTGGAACGAGATTATCTTTAAAAATGGCAAAGTTACATACTTTTAAGCGTGACCACCTAGTGATTTACGCTTGTTCGAAAATGTTTGCACTGTGAAACTATCATTATTTTTTTTCTAAATAACATAGAGGGGAATAATCGAACGGCGCTGGTGAAATACATGGCTGGCGATGTATTTTTGCGGTGCCGTAAACAGCTGGCCAGACCCGTATTTTCGAAAAAGATGGACGGCCATCTTTTGTTTCGATAATACGGTTTCGGCCAGCCAAATGCCTTGGATTTGGCTGAGGTTTGAGATGGCCGGCATCGTTTTTTAGCAATAATGGAAAGTTATGTCGGCCATCTCAAACCCCGGCCAAATCCAAGGCATTTGGCCATGGGAGGAGCCAGCATTTTTAGTGCACTGGCCCCCCTGACATGCCAGGACACCAACCGGGCTCCCTAGGGGTCACTGTGGTGGACTTCAGAAAAGCTCCCATGTGCATAGATAGCTCCCTTACTTTGGGGGCTGAGCCCCTCAACCCCCCCCCCCCAAAACCCCCTACCCACAAATGCACTGCATCCACTAAAACTGCTCCAGGGACCTGCATACAGCCTCTAGGACTTATTGCTGCTGTATAACTTTGGCACACCAGTTCACACCTGAAGACTACTCTGAAAAAGTCCTTCATTTGAATAAGCACGTTTACTCACAGTTAACTGCAGATCAGAGGCTGTGCCCCACTGGCAAAGAGTCCCCTGGTACTAAGATTAGCAGTAGGTCAGAGCTGGCACAATGGTGTACAATGCCCTCTTTCAGCACCATTCAAGGTAAGAACTACGTTCTCTAATGTGGGTAACACAGGAAAGGGAACTAAAAGTGGCTTACAAAAATGGCCACTACCGCATGGACTACAACAGGAAACAAAACAGGGCACACTCTGACCCAGTAAGCAGGGGGAAAGCACCAGGGGAGTAGAGCCTACCAACTACCAATACCTACACCCCCCACAATGCATTGCTGATGTGACTCTGCAGTGCAAATAACAGAAAATGTATCACACTCACCCCAGAGCCATATCACAAGCAGGAAAAGGCTGTCGGAGGACAGAACACATTCTGCTGTCATGGAGGTGGGTACAGCATTTGAGGCTGGCATACAGGCTGGAAAAGTGTTTAAAGTGGAGTCTTTTTGGTGGGAGGGGGTTAGTGACCACTGGGGGAGTACGGGGAGGTCATCTCCGCTTCCTTTCGGTGGTCATGTGGTCAGTTTGGGCACCTTTTTGAGGCTTGGTTGTAAAAATAAAAGAACCAAGTAAACCCGGCGAAATACTGCTTAACGCCGTATTTTTTTTCCATTATCAGCGAAAGCCGGCTATCTGGTAGCACGCCCATACCCACCCATGTCCCGCCTTCCCTTCGCCGCCGACATGCCCCTTTGAACTTTCACCGGCGAGGCGACGGGAAAGCGGCGATGCTGTCAAAAAAAGCAGCTTTCGATTATACCGATTTTGCCGCTTTTCCGAGATCGCCGGCCATCTCCCGATTTGTGTTGGGAAATGGCTGGCGATCACTTTCGATTATAAGCTGGCTAGTAACATAGTAGATGACGGCAGAAAAAGACCTGCACGGTCCAGCCAGTCTGCCCAACAACATAAACTCACATGTTCCATTTTTTGTGTATACCTTACCTTGATTTGTACCTGTCTTTTTCAGGGCACAGACCGTATAAGTCTGCCCAGCACTATCCCCGCCCCCAACCACCTAATGGTACATTTGTCCTTTAGATTGTAAGCTCCTTTGAGCAGGGACTGTCCTTCTATGTTAAATTGTACAGCGCTGCATAACCCTAGTAACGCTTTAGAAATGTCAAGTAGTAGTAGTAGTAGTAGTCTATGGACTTTTCCTTTAGGAAGTCATCTAAACCTTTTTTAAATCCCGCTAAGCTAACTGCTTTTACTACATTCTCCAGCAACAAATTCCAGAGTTTAATTACATGTTGAGTGAAGAAATATTTTCTCCAATTCATTTTAAATTTATTACTTTGTAGCTTCATTGCATGCTTCCTAGACCTAGTATTTTTGGGAAGAGTAAACAAGCGATTCACATCTATCCGTTCCACTCGACTCATTATTTTATAGACCTCTACCATATCCCCTCTCAGATGTCTTTTCTTCAAGCTGAAGAGCCCTAGCCGCTTTAGCCTTTCCACATAGGGAAGTTGTCCCATCCTCTTTATCATTTTCGTCACCTTCTCTGTACCTTTTCTAATTCCACTATATCTTTTTTGAGAGGCAATGATCAAAATGGAACACAATATTTGAGGTGCGGTCGCACTATGGAGTGATACAAAGGCATTATAATGTCCTCATTTTTGTTTTCTATTCCTTTCCTAATTATACCTAAGATTCTATTTGCTTTCCTAGCCGCCACAGCAGCACACTGAGCAGAGAGTTTCAACATATCATCAACGATGAAGCCTGGATCCCTTTCCTTTTTGGTGAGTCCTAACGTGGAACCTTGCATTACGTAACTATAATTTGGGTTCCTCTTTCCCACATGCATCACTTTGCACTTGCTCACATTAATCATCATCTGCCATTTAGATGCCCAGTCTCCCAGTCTCGTAAGGTCCTCTTGTAATTTTTCACAATCCTCTTGAGATTTAACAACTTTGAATAACTCTGTGTCATCAGCAAGTTTAATTACCTCACTAGTTACTCCCATCTCTAGATAATTTATAAAAATGTGAAAATGAGGCACCTTACTGTTAATGATGTGTCAATGATGTAGACTTTTGTCTGGGGAGCAATGTTGGAGGACTATCACAAGCTCCACCCAAAACCGCAACAATTGCCAAACTCAAGAAAGCACTGCAGATGATCTGGGACATCCTGCCACAGACACCGATTGACCTCACACACATTTCTCTCCTCATCCCTTGCCTCCTCTCTTCAATGTTTTCCATCATACTGAGGGCTAGATTCACTAAACCTTAACGACCCTCTAACAACCCTTTAACGAAGGAAATTCCTAACCGTTGCATGCATTAAAGGCCTTTTTCCTACGAAGCAAGCAGCTAATGAAAACGGAATGCAAAGGAGAAACTACCATTGAAATGTGGACAATTCGGAATGCACTAACCATACCAATGATTGCAACGAATCATTTACCGTCAGAAATTTTACGTGTGCTCAGACCTGTCGTTAAGGCCCCCTGCACCATAAAAATCCAAGCCAGCATGTTTAAAAAGAAAAGTGAGAAACAAACACAAACACGTAGCTCTCCGCTTTCCTCTGCATCATTACAAAACAAAACATACTGCTTCTCCCTGCAGCTTAAAAATCCTGTCTCTCCCCTTCAACAACAGCTTTGAAAATTAACACTCTATCCCCTAAAGCCAATTTTCCCAGGACTGTAAACAAACTGCAAAGAGGTCTTTTGGTACAAAAGGGGGTTTACCAGGGTCGTTCTTTTTAGAGTTATCTTCAACTGCACTCTTCTGCTAGATCAGACAGCTAAAAGGCTTGCAGGTCGGGATCCCCCCCTCGCACGCCCCAGTCTGATGTAAGCAACCTACGTAGGGTTAATATGTTTGTGGCTGCTCTGTGCATGCTTAAGGAGCAAATTAACGACGGGGATAACGTACGCTTGATACATTGTACTTTTCGATACCGCACCAAACATTTCTGAGCTGTTTTTTTTGTGCATTCTTCGTTGTTTCAAATTCGTTAAGCACTTTTACGATTTAGATTTTTTAACGTTTGGTTGATGCATCTAGCCCTGAGTCCCTTCCCTTTCAGTTAAAGCTGGAGGTGGACACTTTGAGCATTCACAATGACTGCAAAATTCAGACAAGTTGTTAATTGTATCGTTTGAATATGTTACTTTACTGTGTTGTAGCTCAAACATTTTTAACTCACAAAAATCGCTAGGTAGTAACAATAAAATGTCAGTAACGTCAACATAGTTTAAGTTAATTAAATGTTGTTTAACAATAATACATATGTATGATGGTTAAATAAGTACATACAATTTCTCATTGAAATTCAAAGCGGTTGCTGAGAAAATGGCAAAAAAACTCTAGGGGGTTACTTTTTTTTTTTTTTGCTTCACCCTGTAGTCTAGCTAAAAAAGTGGAATTCATTTCAGCTACAACAAGCTGCATTGAGATAAGTGTGATAGCAGGTTAGGTTATTCTGCATCATATCATAGCAAATATAAAGCAACCTACTGTGAAATAAACTTGTATTGATTCACTATATAAAATCATGTCCTCTTACCCTACCAAATGTGGGCAGTTGTGACAACAAAAATAAACTGCAAGAAGTAGTCAATGGCTCGGTGAACTGGCACAAGCATACAATATTTTTCACCTTGGGATTCTATGCTTATATGAGTGTGTCTTCTTTTCAAGGGCTAGCAAATGTTTTATAAACTGCTTAGACTCCAGTGTTTTCCAGGACAAATAGGGTTTCCAAAGCTTCACTGTCCTCAAGTTGTTAGAAAGCACAAGCCATTAGTTAGTAATGACTTCTTTGAAATTGATTGGTAACTGTAGTCCAGTTGATAGTGTGGAATCATAAAATACCTGGCACACCCACATTTTTCAAGTTCCTCATCTGAGAATTGCAGCCATTAAACATGTTTTAATCCATATGTTAAACTGTCAGACAAAATATGAGCAACTAAATCAGGTTTAATGCACTATAAAATGAGGTGCTTTACATACGTTCTAAACAAAGGGAAGAAAGAGGATCTCAGGTTCTCCGTTTCTTAGATGGAACACTAAATACAGATAAATCATCTAAATGTCATAGAAGAGGTAATTCTATACATACAGTGCTAACATTTATGTGCCAAATATGCACATAAATCACAGGCATATAAGTGCATATGTGTACATGTATGCATGTAAATGCTGAAGACCCGCTTAAGTGCTATTCTGTAAATATGAAGATATTTCTTACCTAGGGGTCCTTTTACTAAGGTGCGCTGAAAAACGGTCTGTGGTGGTGTAGGTGCGCGTATTGGACATGCACAGGTCCATTTTTCAGCTTGCCTGCAAAAAAAGGCCTTTTTTTTTGGCCGAAAATGGACATGCGGCAAAATAAAAATTGGTGCGCATCCATTTTGGGCCTGAGACCTTACCACTACCACCCACTGACTTAACAGTAAGGTCTCATGCGTTAACTTGGTGGTAATTGTCAGCTTGCGCACACTGCCAATTACCGCTCAGTTAGCGCCACACAGTAGAAAATAAAAAAATATTTTCTGACACGCGTATCGGACGCATGTTAAAAATTAGAATTACTGCCGGGGGCATGCGGTAGCCAGGCGGTAGTTCTAATTTGACGTGCATTGTACGTACGCACATAGGCACCTACACATCTTAGTTAAAGGGCCCCCTAGTGCTTATTTGACAGGTGGAACTCACACTTAAAGGAAAGTTCCAATCTGGGCTGCCGTTAATACATATTATTGTACTGTTTAGCCTATTTGTTAGTAACTAGATCTCATTGCATAACGTGGAACCTGTGCTAAAATAGCATGAGTTAGTGGTCAAATATCTTAATGGTCCATGTCTTAACAGCACTCATGTTGATAATTGTGCCCCTAAGACATGTCATTTTACTGTTAACCCCAGTTTTTAGTAACTAGGGCCTTGTTTACTAAGTCCTTCTAAAAGCGAGTTAGTGTTTTAAAATCGCGCTAACCATGTAAATGCCCATAATATTCCTACGGGCATCTACACAGTTTGCGAGCGCTAATTTTTAGCATGCGTTAAAAATGCTAGCGCAACTTAGTAAATAGGCCACTAGGTCTCATCACATAAAATTAGACCTTGCTAAATTAGCACAAATTAATGTCAAAATGACACATTGCAGAGAAGTTATCAACGTGGGCTGCTGTTAAAACATTTTATTAACCTCAGTTTTTATTAACTAGCGTCTCATTGCATAAATTTCTATTTTCTACCGCGTGGCTTTTACTCGGCGGTAATCGGCAGTTTACACACGCTGGCCGCTTACCACCTGGTTAGCTCGTGAGACTTTACCACTAAGTCAGTGGGTGGCGGTAAGGCCTCATGCCAAAAATGGACATGTGCTGGTTTTAATTTTGCCGCACGTCCATTTTCAGCCACTTAAAAAATTGGCCTGCGCTGGTCCAAAACACACACCTACACCAGCACAGGCCACCTTTAGGTGTGCCTTAGTAAAAGGGCCCCTATCTTTCTAACGGGGTTTTGATTTATTCTGCCTCTAGGACCTTATGTTTGGCTCAGGAGATAAAATTCAATGTACCTTCTATGGTAATATGTCGTAAGACAATTACCAGGAACAGAACTATAACTGGCAGAGATCCAGAATTATGGAACAAATTACCTAAGGATATTAGAAGTATTACTTATTATACTACATTTAGAAAGGTGCTTAAAACTGTTTTATTTTTTCAATATTTGAATGATTCTTCAGTTTAAGTGAGCCATGTTAATTTATGTTCTAATTGTAATTTGGTGGAATTTTGTACCATCTGCTTCACATTTTATAATCCACCTTGAGCCTTTTTTAGGTAAAGTGCGATAGAAACACCTAGATTAGATAAAGTGGTTTCCATGCAAAAAAATACATAAACGTTGAGCAGGCGTTACCATGCAGTGGGTATTAGTGCAGACCTGTGCTAATGGCTACCATGTGTTAAAAAGAAAAAACAGCTAATGCAGTTAAAAAAAAAAACTCATGCTACTGCTTAATATGAGTAGGGGCAGGATGCGAGCATGACAGAGGTGGAGCAGGGGTGTGGACTGCGGCAACTAGCACACTATCAGGACTGCCAATAGCACTGTCAGAGATGGACACAAGGGTGGGGGGGATTCTATAAATGGGGCCCTACTGCTACTACTACTTATCATTTCTATAGTGCTACTAGACGTAATTAGCACTGTGCCCTGAACATGTAAAAGACAGTCCCTGTTCGACAGAGCTTGCAATCTAATCAAGACACACAAACAGGATAAATAAGGGATAAGGAAATTACTAAAGGTGGGAATGGTTAAACAGACATGGTACTGAACAAGTGAATAGGAGTTAGGAGTTAAAAGCAGCCTCGAAAAGGTGGGCTTTTAGCCTAGATTTGAAAATGGCTAGAGCTGGAACTTGACGTACCGATTCAGGAAGTCTATTTCAGGTGTATGGTGCAGCAAGGTAAAAGGAACAGAGTCTGGAGTTGGCAGTCTAGAGCAGTAGACCTGGGAGTCACCCCGGAGAATGCTGGGAGGATATGCAAATGGGCTGCAAGTCCTCCACAGCACCAAGAAGTCAGCTGGTGGAAGCGCTCAGCACCTGGAGCGGAGGCCCTGGATGGCTCGGGATGGACCTGGAAGTCATCCCAGAGAATACTGGGAGGATATGAAGATGGGCTACAAGTCCTCCTCGGCACCAATGTTAAGCACAGGAAGATCCGCACTAAACTAGTATTCTGCAAAGGGTGCTCTGTGCTCTTTACAGAATACCAGCTTAGCACGGATTCCACGCCTAACTTTGGGCACAGGACCTACGTCTGCTGAAACCTGGTATAAATGCTGGTGTGCAACTAATGGTGATTGATCACCTAAATGATCCTATTTTACAATATCACACCTAATTTCTGGGAATGCCCATGACCCACCCATGCCCCTCCCATGGCCATGCCCCTCCCATGGCCACACCCCCTTTGGAGTTGCATGCCATAAAATTTAGGCACACATTTTATAGGACAGATCTGCGTGTAAACTCAAATGAGTGACAACTAACACCAATTATTGATCGTTAATGACTCATTAATTTTTATGTGAATCCAGGATCTATGTCTAAATTTAGGCAACCTATATAATTTCTGGTAGCCTTACGTCTACCTCCTAAAAGGACTGTAATTAAACGGATTCTTTTCCCTCTCTGACCTTATATTGCACACAGAAGACAGACCTGGTGAAATAGAAAAGCCTTTACTTGCTAATGATTCTTTAAGCAACAATGCTGAATGGAAGGTGTTCCAGAAATTAGGCCCATAGAAGCAAAAACTAGTTTTGTGCATTAATTCTAATTGCACCTCACACAGAGCAGGGAATGCTAAAGTAATCTGCTCTGCCAACTGTAGCATTCTTCATAGCTCATATCTAAACAACAAAGCTGCTAGATATTTACAAATTATTTGTAAAGAAATAAATCTTATTCCTGACCTCTGCCAGCCCCTGCCGGTTTTCACACTTCAGGCTATCTTTCTGAAGATATATTATTAGCAAAAGTATTTCTTCTCTCCCTTTCTGTGAGACAATTCCATATTTTGGGCCATGGTTTCTTACTCTTTTTGGGGACTCCCCCCACTATCCTTAGGAAATTAATTTTAAGCATTTATGAAATGTGAAGCCCAATGATTTTCACCATCTGTTTGAGCCTGTTTGATAAACATAAAAAAAAAGTCTATCCATATTTATCATTTTGCCTGAGACAGAGATTCTAACAGCTCTTTTGAGTGTAATTTTATTAAGCATATTTTGCATGCAAAGCAAGGGAAATAGCTGTGATATAATTGCATGGGTGTAGAGATACAAGTACTAGGGTGTGCAGCCAGAAAATGTTCATTTTATGTCATTTCCTGTGTCATTTATGGAAATGTTCATTTTCTTCAGAGTTTTCCAGGCATTTTTTTTTGTTACAGGATATTATTGTCATCAAGAGTACGTACTCTTTGCTAAAAGTGTGCATTTTTTGAAAGAGTGTGCACAATGGATGGAAAATGCAAAATGTCATGTTTTCCAGGTGATTTTCATTTGCCAATGACATGGGAAATATTGGCACTTCCTATGTCATTTTAAACAAATGATCTTACCTAATAAGTAGGCATGTCATAACATAAGCATTCACACTACACTGTGCTCTCAATATTCACACACACAATGAACTACACCATGCAAAATGTCTGACACAATATGGGGCTGCAACTTTATTAACAAATACTGATTAACCATAACCAATTTCCACTTTCCTAATCACCCACAATTCCACCACCCACTAACTATGACCAACCTACCAACCCCCCCCCCCCCCAACTATACCACACAAATACTTTCTGTACCTGAATGTTGAGCTACTACTGAAAAAGGCATGAATAAATCAAAATAAATGCATAGATTTGAAAAATAGATTATATTCTTATGATATCAATATTAGTTACATTCAGGTACTACTACTACTACTACTACTACTACTACTTAGCATTTCTATAGCGCTGCCAGGGTTACGCAGCGCTGTACAAGTTTAAACACGGGGAGGGACAGTCCCTGCTCAAGAGAGCTTACAATCTAACGGTAACAGACTACGTAGTCAGTGTAGGTAACAGGAATGGGGAAGGTGGTTAGGCGCCAAAAGCAAGGGAGAAGAGATGGGCCTTGAGTAAGGACTTGAAGATGGGCAGGGAGGGCACATGGCGTATGGGCTCAGGAAGTCTGTTCCAGGTATAAGGTGCTGCGAGGCAGAAGGGGCGGAGTCTGGAGTTAGCGGTGGTGGAGAAGGGTACAGATAGGAGTGATTTGTCCTGAGAGCGGAGGTTACGGGTGGGAACATATGGGGAGAGGAGGGTAGAGAGGTAATGGGGGGCAGCAGATTGAGTGCACTTGAAGGTCAATAGGAGAAGCTTGAACTGTATACGGTAGTGGATAGGGAGCCAGTGAAGCGACTTGAGGAGAGGGGTAATATGAGAGTATCGGTTCACGCGGTAGATAAGATGTGCGGCGGAATTTTGGACAGATTGAAGGGGGGATAGGTGGCTAAGCGGGAGGCCAGCGAGGAAAAGGTTGCAATAGTCAAGACGGGAGGTAACGAGCGAGTGGACGAGGGTTCGGGTGGGCGAATTTTGCTAATATTATAGAGGAAGAAGTGACAGGTCTTAGCTGTCTGCTGGATATGGGCAGAGAAGGAGAGGGAGGAATCGAAGATGACTCCGAGATTGCGTGCTGAAGAGACGGGGAGGATGAGGGTGTTGTCAACAGAGACGGAAAGTGGGGGAAGAGGAGAAGAGGGTTTGGGTGGAAAGATAAGGAGCTCAGTCTTTGCCATGTTCAATTTCAGATGCCGGTTGGACATCCAGACAGCGATGTCGGAAAGGCAGGCTGAAACTTTGGCCTGGGTTTCGACTGTGATGTCAGGAGTGGAGAGGTAAAGCTGGGTGTCATCGGCATAGAGATGGTACTGGAAACCATGTGATGAGATCAACCAGCCTAGGGAAGAGGTGTATATCGAGAAGAGAAGTGGTCCAAGGACAGATCCTTGAGGAACCCCAACAGAGAGCGGGACAGGGGTGGAAGAGGAGCCATTAGAAGATACTCTGAAGGTGCGTTGGGAAAGATACGAGGAGAACCAGGAGAGGACAGAGCCCTGGAACTCAAATGAGGACAGTGTGTCAAGAAGTAAATTATGATTGACGGTATCAAAGGCGGCGGATAGGTCGAGGAGGATGAGGATGGAATAATGGCCTTTGGATTTGGCGAGGAACAGGTCATTGCAGACTTTAGAGAGTGCTGTTTCTGTCGAGTGTAGTGGGCGAAAGCCAGATTGAAGCGGGTCGAGGACAGCCTGAGAGGAGAGGAAGTCAAGGCAACGGCTGTGGACAGCACGTTCAAGTAATTTGGAGAGGATGGGTAGAAGAGAGATGGGGCGGTAGTTGGAGGGACAGGTGGGGTCAAGTGATGGTTTTTTGAGAAGTGGTGTGACTACAGCGTGCTTGAAGGTGTCAGGGACAGTAGCAGTGGAGAGAGAGAGGTTGAGGATGTGACAGATTGAGGGGTTAACTGTAGGAGAGATGTTGGTAAGCAGATTGGTGGGAATGGGATCCGAGGAACAGGTGGTGCACTTAGAGGAAGAAAGAAGGCGAGCAGTTTCCTCTTCGGTGATCTCAGGGAAGGAGGAAAAGGAGGCCGGGTGAGGTTGGTTGAGGGAATGGGTTAAGAAGTCACAGGGAGGAGAAGGCTTGGAAGTGAATTCAAGGTTAATTTTCCTGTCCTCACAGCGCTTACAATCTAAGGGCCCTGTTTACTGTGATACGCTAGCATTTTTAGCTCTTGCTAAAAATTAGCTTGTCCTAACGCTAGAGACACCCATATATTCCTAAGGGTGCCTCCAGCATTAGCATGCGTTGATTTTTAGTGCACGCTAAAAACACTATTGTGCCTACAGCGCAGCTTAGTAAACAGGGCCCTAAGGGACCCTTTTATTAAAATGCATTAAAATCTGGGCTCTTAAGTCTTTTAACATAACAGTTTCCCATGTGCTAATCCCAGATTGAATGAAGCGTAATTTAAGGCTTTTTAAAATATATTATTCCAGTTCTCATCAGCACATGGTACTGTTAAAAAGTTAATATGGGAGCCCTCACTGCCTCTTAAAGCTGCCATGTTTTCTGTTTTAGCAAGATAGGACCAGATTCTATATATGGTGCAGTAAAAATTGGTGCTTGAAAAAATACACCTAGGCATATTCTATAAACTACACATAAAGTTAGGCATGATTTATAGAATATGCCTAGGGCCCATCCATGTGACTAAAACTTGGTGTAAATGCTGGTGAGTAAGGGGCCTTTTTACTAAGCCGTGTAAGCATCTACGCAAGCCCAACGTGTGTCAAGATGGAGTTACTGCCCGGCTACTGCGTGGTTCTTGCGGTGATTTAATTTTTTGTGCACGTCCGATACATGCATCTGAAAAATAATTTTTATTTTTGCATGCGTGTATTGGGCATGTGCCAAGTGGCATTTGACACACGTAGGTCATTACCGCCTGGTTACGGCGTAAGTTTTTACCGCTAGGTCAATGGCTGGCAGTATGGACTCAGACCCAACATGGACACACAGCAATTTTCATTTTGCCACATGCCTATTTTCTGCAAACATTTTTAAAAGGCATTTTTTAGAGGTGTACTGAAAATGATTCTGCCTGCGCCCAAAACATGCATCCACACTACCGCAGGCCATTTTTCAGTGTAAAGAAAAAAAATAATAATTAAGCTTTGTATGATAACAGTGGTTAGTATCTGAGTTTAAAAAATGTTTGGACATGTTCCTGGAGGAAAAGTCTATAGTCTGCTATTAAATAGATATGGGGGAAGATTGCTTGCCCTGAGATTGGTAGAATGGAATGTTGATATTATTTTGGTTTTTGACAGATACTTGTGACCTGGTTTGGCCACTGTTGGAAACAGGATACTGGGATAGATGGAATATTGGTCTGACCCAGTATGGCTATTCTTATGTTCTTATGTTATGCCCAAGATCACAAACAGCAGCATTGGGATTCAAACCATACTTTCTTGATATCATCCCAGTGTTCTAACCTATAGGGATATAGCCAAAAAATTCATGTCATTTTTTTTCTTATAAATCACGCAGGTGTAACCACAAAAGATCCGATTCACTATTTAATAAGTTGTATCAACTTGCTTGCTGGCTTCGTAAGCCATGGGACTGTAGCTCTCGGGGTCAGACGGTGAGGACCCTTGAAAAAGCCTAAGCGAAACGGGTCAGTCGGGACCTCACTCTGTGTGAGAACATTAACGGAGCAGTAGAGCACATCAAAGATAAGTGATTTGATTGATTTATCACAGTATTAAAGAAGTTTTTTGAGAGGTTTTTGTGCCAATGATTACGTTTTCACTGTGGGCTTAAAGTCGTTTTTGTCTCCGGTTGAAATAACTGAGTAAAACTGCAGTATAAATAACGCACACGTGCAATGACACAGTGGTTGCCAGTGTGCATATGAGATTCACGGTGTGTTTGATTTTTTTTCTTATGCCATCAAGAAATGTTGTCACAGCACAAAGTGTGAGCCCTTGGGCCACAGTCAGGAAGAAAAGACTATGAACTGAGATGTTGGGCAGCAGGTGAGTCACTCCATATGGGGACTATGGAGGAGGATAGAGAACAGGAAACCAGAACAAACGGACAGGAACAGGCTGGATAAGAGAGAGAGACCCAGCTAGACTGAAGACAGGAATAAAGACTGGAACTGGAGTTGGGACACAGCTGAAATTAATACTGATAAAATGAAAGTTAGGATAGTAACTAGCTCTTATCACCCAATGACCACCTCAAATTTTAAGACTGATAATATTATTCTTTAGATTCAACAATGAAAATCTTGGGGATCTTAATTAATCAGTTTCATTCTTTTGACTGCCAAATTTCCAGAGTAGTCTCGAATGTCATTAGTTCATTGTGGAATCTTCTTCTTCAGGGCTAACAGCTGAAAATGAGCTGTTAGCCCTGAACAAGGGATTTAACCATCCAGGACCCATCCTTTTCTAGATCAGTCTTTGACACTTTAGTTCAGTCGTTAGTCTTAACTAAACTTGACTATTTATGCAGGTATTAAGCGGAGTCTCCTAAGAAAGCTACAAACTGCACAAAACACGACTGCCCACCTTATATATAGATTGTCGCGTTACGTTACAGCATCTCCTCTTCTTAAGAATCTGCATAGGTTACCTATCAATGAAAGAATTTCATTTAAGCTCTGTGTTCTTGTTCATCAGATTCTTTTTGGTATCTTATCATCTTATATGATAGATCTCATTAAGTTATCTTCACCATGAAATGTTTCCTCATCATCTAGAGAATATCTCATATTACATTTCCCAACTTTTAAAATCTTAACCTAAAAAGTATTGTGTTCAATTCTGGTCGCCACATCTCAAGAAAGATAGTAGAACTGGAAAAGGTGCAGCGAAGGGTGACAAAAATGATAGCGGGGATGGGACGACTTCCCTATAAAGAAAGACTAAGGAGGCTAGGGCTTTTCAGCTTGGAGAAGAGACGGCTGAGAGGAGACATGAAAGAGGTATATAAAATAATGAGTGGAGTGGAACAGGTGGATGTGAAGCGTCTGTTCACGCTTTCCAAAAATACTAGGACTAGGGGGCATGCGATGAAACTACAGTGTAATAAATTTAAAGCAAATAGAACATTTTTCTTCACTCAACGCATTATTAAACTCTGAAATTCGTTGCCGGAGAACGTAGTGAAGGTGGTTAGCTTGGCAGAGTTTAAAAAGGGGTTGGACGGTTTCCTAAAGGACAAATCCATAAACCACTACTAAATGGACTTGGGAAAAATCCACAATTCCAGGAAAAACATGTATAAAATGTTTGTACGTTTGGGTAGCTTGTCAGGTGCCCTTGACCTGGATTGGCTGCTGTCGGGAGACAGGATGCTGGGCTCGATGGACCTTTGGTCTTTTCCCAGTATGGCATTACTTATGTACTTATGTACTATCCATAATGCTAATTTTTCTTACCAAAGTACCAAACTCTGGAACTCATTACCCAAGTATATCAGACACTCAGTTGATTATATGTTGTTTAGAAGTTTACCTAAAGCCCACTTCTTTAGATCTGTGTTCAGCTAATATGAAAAGATTTTTTTAAATAGTTGTATTCTTGTATTAATTGTCTTGTAATGCTTCTTCTTAACTTGTTATGTAGGCCACATTGAACCTGAACTTTCTTGAGAAAACGTGGGGTAAAAATGGCATATTAAATAAATAAATGAACAAACAAACATACATACAAACAAATAAATATGTTATATATGCTGTCTGGAAAAATGGAAAGTAAATCATATATGTATGTTTTAAAATAGTAACAGATGAGACAATTTATATACTATACTGTTCTCTTGCCTCGGGAATACCATTTTTTTCACTAGTTCCAACTATAATGGGGAAAGGGAGTAATTAGATGATACTGTTCTTATACAGCATCAGCCTGTTTCAGAAAGCTATGGCGATACAAATGACAAGTCAAAACATATTAAGCACACAAACTCCGACATATAGCCTACAGTAAAATTTTACTTGAGTTAAATTCCCCAAAGGGAGCTTTCGTTAACAAGCTTATTGAAGAGCACAAAGTGAATGCATGTAGTAATTGCAGAACTGCAGCATGTTAGAACATAATAATGAAAATATGCAACTGCTTTTGTCATTCAGCAGCTTCTTTAATTTTTTTATACAACTTATGAATACAATGTCGAACATAAAGTAGTAATTAACAGAATAAATTGACTTTAATATACTTTAATATACCTGATATCATGACATCATGGTAGGCATCATTTTAATGGTATCCATTTCTATATTTTTTTTAATCAGTCTGGCAGTTTCCTTCTGCTTCTTTGAGCTTCCAGCTCAACCAGAATTTACCTTTGTTGAAACTAGCTTCTGGAGTCCTCACCCACAGCTTTTCCACCCACTTTAAAATGTGTCCTCTAACTTCCTCGATAGCTCAGGTGTCAGAATGACTTCAGAACCCAGCATGTACACAGAACAGAAGACAATGAAACACAATGGCCTATTGTTATGATTTACTGAATTGAGAGATATAAAATATTATTACTCCTCAATCTATGGAACAGTCCAGATGAACTAGGCAGTTGCATTTAACTGCTCAGTGGCAGTAAAGGGTCGATATTCAGCAGGCGGTGCTCAGCATTTTCCTGATTACCACCAGTGTTATGCCTGGAAATTCAATGCTGGACCATGTCCAGGCTCTGGCATTGACTTTCTGGGTTTATGGAGCCAGCTAAACTACAGTCGGCTAAGAGTGATATTCAGCACTTAAACAGATAGGGCAAACCACATAAAGGTAGGACTGACTTTAATGAGGTCCCATTTATGTGGTTATTTTGGCTGGTTAAGTGTTGAATATTGGCACTTACCTGGCCAAGTGCTGACTCAGCCCCAGAACGCCACCAAAATAGCCAGTTTTGCATTAGGCGCTAACTGGACATTTTCAACAGCACGAAGTGTAAGTGCTGCTGAAAATGAGCTGTTAGGCTTGAACGAGTTATTTAACCATCCAGGAGACATTTCTGGTAGATTAACTCTCATTTAATGTCGAACCCTACATTTTTAAAACATCTGATCTAGGTATCTAATTACTGTTAGCACAATCATATATATGAGATAGATTTATTAAATGATTTAAATGGTGCTACAGTAATTAGACAGCTAGCTCAGATGTTTTCTTTTGAAAATCTACTGCCAGGGAGCAATTAAATATAGCTGCCAACTTGCTCCAGACAGCTATATTTTAGTCATTCCAATTCAAGTCGGGGTGGGTCAAGGAAGAATGCAGCTGGTTAGTACTAACTTTTGTACTAGCTGTTTAAGTTAAGCCAGCTATGCCTATGCACATGGATAGCAGGTTTAAATATTTATCATTTATGCCCTCACCCTTCATCCCAGAACTCTGCTTTCAAATAGAAGTGTAGGGGAAGGATCCTGTGTCACCTTTGTAGGCCTAAGGCCTAATTTATGCTCTGAACTATGCTTATTCCTGTTTCCCACAGTGTAGTTAGAAATCTGGAAACTTTTCTGCTACTCATCTAGGAGGAAAGGGGAGGTGTATTCAGTTTAAGGAGCTGTCTGAGAGTCTCTGTGTTCTTTAACAAAGCTTTGATTAGCTCCACTTGTTCCTGCCAATCAATATCCCTGGCATTTTGTGGTCATTGTTTTTTCCAGTCAATCTTGAGGCCAGACCCTACTGGAACTACATTATGCTCTGACCTGCAGCAATCTGATTTCCTATATATGTTTGCTTTTTAGCAAACCACACCACCCTCTGCCACTCTGGCTGCAACCGTATAGGTCCTTAGTCAATAAAGGTTATGCTCCTAAATTTCTGCTCCTAATTTCTGAGCATAATTTATGCTCCTAAATTTGTGTTTCTAAATTAGGAGCATAATCTATTTTGAAGCACAGAGCATGCTCCTAATTTATGAGCATAAATTTAGGTGCATAACCTTTATTGAATAAGGACCATAATGCTCTGACTCTGTTGCAGTTTGATTTTTGAATTAACTCAGGTGCATTATTAATAATGAGTTCGATGTTGAATGAACATTTTTTTGGAAAGGTCTTTTGTCCCCCTAATTTCTTATTCACAAATAGGGAACTCAGAAAAGTAATTAACAAGTCTATAACCTGCATCTCAGGATGGTAGTGTGGTAATAAATGTGTGTTTTTCAGTGTAGTGGCTTCAGTTTTCCTGTAAAAGCAAATAGGTGCATTATTCATAGAAGATATTCCTACGAAGCTGAACATTTCACACATGAACAATAATTATAAAAATAAAGACAATCAGGAGATGCAAAGAAAATATTTTATCACATCTATGGTTACATCACATAAAGCAAAAATGTATACATAAATCAAAATAATATGATGGGTCACCAGAGAACTTTACTAATGCTCTGAAAGGTACTGTCACTGCTCACTGTTAGTCCATGGGTGCAACTTACAATTATACATGTTCTGTCACAATCTAGGTGTGAGCATTTACACCAGCTCTATGGCAGGTATAAATGGTCTTAATTGAAGCAAAAAAAAAAAAAAAAGAAGTGCGCTCCTGTGTTTGTTACATTTTACTCCTTTCAGTAGCTCGCGCTTCGATGTTTGCTACCACAGTTATTAGGTGATTTCTTTAGATGCCATAGAACGCAGAGAAGTTTGACTTGTACACTCTACAGGGACTCCTGAGGTAGGCCCTCGTGTCCGAAACATGATTTGTGTCGAGATCATTACATGTTTTTGAATACAACTCCTGCTGTGAACTCTTTGAGCCCATTGGATGTTTTTTCCACATCATCCTTTTTGTCACCTTCACTGTGTTTGCCTGCGTGCCTAGAGGTTCATGCCACTTACACACGTCAAAGGTGCCTTAATTGACAGAAAAGTGCCTATGCACAGTAGGTGGTATTTGAAAAGGTAGCACCTAAGTGCATTAGTGCTGAATGGCAAGGGCATATGCTTGGGT
This sequence comes from Microcaecilia unicolor, assembly GCF_901765095.1. Lineage (NCBI taxonomy): Eukaryota > Metazoa > Chordata > Amphibia > Gymnophiona > Siphonopidae > Microcaecilia > Microcaecilia unicolor. The sequence goes on along the minus strand of NC_044036.1, from coordinate 56,884,787 downwards.
GGAGCATGGGTGAATCATAAGTGTGTCTTCCATTAAACACATACCCCCCAATATTCAAAACTATTTAATCAGCAAGAAATGACTCATGGTTGGTTAAACGGTGTGTAAGTGCCGGACTGTGGATAGTCAGCGGGGGATATCCCATTGAATATACCGATTAGCGGCTATATCATGCAACATAACCAGGTTGGCACAGATATTCATCTCCAAACCGACTATGTTGAGAAGTCAAAATAGACTGCTTCAATAGCAGGCTCATTTTGAACCACTAAAATGTTATCTTATTAGCACTGAATATCAGCATAACCGGTTTACTTTTTAGTGGCAAAAGTAAACCCGGATATTCAATATCGGTCTTTATAAATATCCCAGCATTGAATATCTGGGTTTAACGCCACCAGTGGACAGCAAACACGCCGCCCACCACCAGCTGAATATTGAACTCAAAGTTTATAGAATATTAAATTATGTGTGTCATTTAAAGCACCTAGGCAGGCCAACTTACACTTGCTATTGACATGGTATAAGAGGTCATACCTCAACATGAATGCACTAATACCAACTTATGTTAATCCTATATAATAATTCTCACCTCCAACGTTCTGAAGCTGCCTGGGACCATGGCTTCCACTGGAGGTGGTCTGCTTCATGCAGTAGATAACACTGACATCACTGGCCTGGAAGCATTGAAGAGCGAGCAGGCTCAGCAAGTCTGCTGCCTTCCCTTCTCTTCGCTCTTCGCTCTGACTCTGGTCCCGCCATTGTGGAAACAGGAAATGAGGGCAGGACCATAGTCACAGCTCAGAGCGAAGAGAAGGGAAGGCAGCAGACTCGCTGAGCCTGCTCGCTCTTCAATGCTGCCGCCGGGACCCTGGTAAGAGAGGGGGAGAGGGGGGTTGGCGATTTTGGAGGGGGGCGACGTGCACGTTGGGGGATGGGGAGGGAGGGGGGACTGGAACTCGGAGGGAGGACAGAGTGAAGGACAGAGGGAGGGAGGAAGCCATGGAAATCGGAGGGGAGGAAAGGGGACCGTCGGACTTGGAGGGGACACAGGGAGAGAGCGAGAGAGAGAGCGAGGAGGGGGGAGGAAAACCTTGCTAGCGCCCGTTTCCTTTCATACAGAAATGGGCCTTTTTTACTAGTATTCTATAATGGAATCTTGGTGTCAAGATACCATTACAGAATTGGATCTAAGAACACAGCATTGGGGCATCTAGACTGAGGCACCAAGTTATAGAATTGCCTTGTTAGTCATTATCTTCTTCTATGAGACTAGAATCCCCTTTCCATCACTGTGGAGTGAAATATTATGGGGCTCATTTTCAAAACAAAAAAAAAGTCAAAAAATATCATAAGGTGATAGATGGACAGTTTTCTCTCAAAATAACATGCAAGTTGTATTTTTTGACACTACGATTTTAGACATTTTTCTCCACACTTCATCCAAATATCAAGAGGGCATGTTGAGATCGTGTTTTGGATGGGACATTGGCAGGACGTGGGCAGCATTAAAAGATCGATGCTTTTCTGCAATAATGAAACAAAACAAAAATGTCTAGGACCAAAATTAAGATGTTTTTGCCTACATCCGTATCAATCACAAATAAGTGACCAAAAGGTGCCCTAAATGACCACTGGAGGGATTAAGGCATAACCCTCTTACTCCCCCAGTTGTCGCAGACTTCCTCCTGCCCCCCTAAGATATCACAGTTCAGTACATACCAGACTCTATAACAGTTTGTTAACTGCTCTGATCTGGAAAGGTGAGCAGTATATCAAGCCTTTTAATAAAGACAGGATGGATGTTCTTGCGAGAGCAGCAGGCAGGTCCCAGGAGAAGCCTAGTGGTTGATGCAGTGAACTGTAGCAAGGTTGCCAGATGGGAAAAATTTTCCCCGCCCCAAATCAGCCCAAAACCAGCCCAACGTCAAACCCCGCCTCCCACGTCACCAGCCCCGCCTCCCACGTCACCAGCCCCGCCTCTCATGTCACCAGCCCCGCCCCCTGACGTCACCCCTGATGTCGTTAACCCTGCCCCTGACGTCGACCACGCCCCTCAAAAGCTTCTATTGGACCACATCGGACCAATAGAAGCCCCGGGAAAGCTTTTATTGGACCAAATTGGACCAATAGAAGCCCCGGAAAAAAGCACACAGCAGCCACAGGAGAAGAGCCCAAACCCACACCCCGCAGCCACCGAAATTTTGCCGCAGCTGCTCAAAGAAAACCCGCCCAGTGTTGTGGGAAGACCGCAACCCTGGCAACAATGAACTGTAGCAAAGAGGACCCAGGACCATATCCCAGTCTAACTGGTACACTTGTGGTGGAACATATGCACCCTCCAAAAACCTCTAAATATCTACTCTACCTACATATAGGTGACATCTGTAAGCCTGATGGCTATTGTAGTGGTGTACAGTTAGGTACAGTAAGTTTGTGGTGAGATTTGTACCTGGGTCATTTTATGTGAAGAACACTGCAGTGACTCTAGACTGCCCCACTGCTCTGCTGAGATGTCTATGTTACCAGTCTACTAAGAATGATGCCCCCTTAGACATTCCAATGGCTGGTTTTTGGACATTTTTCTCTTGGACTGTTTTTTTTTTTTCCAAAATGGTCTCAAAAGAAAAATGCACTGCACACAAAACATCTACAAAAAGGCAATTTTCAAACCAAAAAGATAGATGTTTTCAGGTTTGAAAATGGCTAAGCTCGCCACTTAGGTTTTGGACATTTTTAGCAAAACATCCAAAAGCATACTTAGACGTTTTAGCAAAAATGTCCCTCTAAAGGTTTTTTTTTGGCAAATCACTTGACTCCATTGCACTAAGAGGCTCATTTTCAAAGCACTTAGCCTCCCAAAGTTCCATAGAAACCTATGGAACTTAGCCTCCCAAAGTGCTTTGAAAATATGCCTCTAAGTGATGTAATCTATTTTGAAACTCACTTGTTTTACAAGTATGCCAGCCAAATCAGCAGGATAGATTGATCATATCATATCATATCTTTATCTATCTACATAAGTAGAGAGAGGGAAAGATTATATGTATCTATATAACTCTCCCTCTCTTGATATATATATATATATATATATATATATATATATATATATATATATATACACACTCAGATTTGGTTAGTATGAGTATCTTGATTCAACAAAATATTACCTTGAAACATGTCCTCTTTGACTTCCACACATATGGCAAGAATTTTCCTATCCAGCACATTATGACTCTGTATCAGATATGTGGTTTATGTGACCATTTGTGTAGGCAGTGCCATACAGTCTCTAAATATGATACAGGGAACATTATGCACCTGAAGGCATGTAATCAGTGCTCATAAATGCACAATGCAGGACTGCACTAGCCATCTCTTCAAAATGACTATCTGGCTCATTTTCGAAAGAAAAGGGCGTCCAAAAAATGACACAAAAGGCAGGGCCGCCAAGAGACTGGGCTGGGCCCAGGGCAAGGCCACCCCCGGGGCAGATCGCCTCCCTTCAGGCCTTCAATCCCTGTGTCCCACCCTCGCGCAAGTTACGTCACACAAGGGTGGGACACAGGGAGGGAAGGCCTGAAGGGAGGCGATCTGCAGACTGCTGCTGCTGTGCTTCTTTCACACAGAGCGAGGTCGAGGTGAGGCGCTATGATTTGAATTCAGGGGGGCCCGGCCCGGTGGTGGACAGAGAGGGGGCAGGTGAAGGGGTCTGCAATGCTTGGAGGCCCTGGCTGAGGGAATTTTGTCCCCCTTGCCCCCCTCTCGGCAGCCCTGACAAAAGGTACATGGACGTCCCCGTGAAAGAAGGCCACCCAAATGCAATAATCAAAATCAGGCCTTAAGGGCGTCCTCAGCGCGAGGAAGCCCATCTATGGTTGTCCCCACAGGGGGTGTGCTATGGGCGTGTTATGGTCAGTGTTACGTGATGTGTGCCCCCAGCATATAACGGCTTGCGAAATGGTTTCGCATTGGTTGGAACATGAGCATTCTTAATTAGAACTGAAATAAAAGCAACCAGAGTAAGGGGGAAGTCATCTTTAGACCCATTAGTGATTTTGTGCAGTTGGAAAGTGGCAAGAGCATTGTTGGGAGAGAAAGCTGAATCGTTGTTTGCAGAGAAAGCTGAGAGTTTGTTCAGTACCTGTTACCTTTGTCTGTGTCTCCTAGTTGGAACGTTTTCACCCTTACCTGCCTCATTTCAGCTTTCTCTACCCCTTCTAACTCCCAAACCCAGACACCACTACTCCTTCCTCTATCTCCCCCATCCCTTCCCCCTATCCCTCTCCATTCTCTGTCCCCAAGTTCATATTTCATTCCCTTACCTGTTTGTAGTCTCTGGTTGGCTCTTTGTCCTGTGTATTGCTGCAGTGTGTTTTTGAAGACTGTCGTTTGCTGCTTGGAGAGTGAGTGGCTAGAGGGTGTGGCAGGAGTGCTTGCAGTGTGGTTCTGCTGTGCGTGACCACATTGTTTGTCGGTGGTGGGAGAGTGAATGTCAGCTTCTGTTTGTTGCTGCTGTGTTTCACCAAGTTGGTAGGGAGAGGTGAGCACTGGTGGCACTGCATTGCACCTCTAGTGTGAGGAAATGGAGGCACAAAATGCACAGGTGGTTAACATGTTGGAGGAAGAGGGGAGGCACCGCAGGAAGTACGCACGCCCCAGAGTTTTCAGGCCCCATAGCACTTTCCTAGACCTCACTGACCTGCAGTGTCTCACTAGGTACCGCTTTGATAGGGCTGCCATTCAGCACCTTTATGACCAGCTCCAACCCCTCCTGCAGCCCAGGACCCGTAGGAACAACCCCATTCTTGTGCACCCAAAGATCACTGCTTCTCTCTCTTTTCTGGCCACTGGGAGTTTCCAGTCTGTCCTAGCTGTGAACACGGGTCTCACCCAGCCTTCCATTTCTAACTGCCTCACCCGGTTCCTTAATGCCTTCCTTACCCACACCTCTGAGTACATCACCTTCCCCACCACCCCCCAGGCCCTGCAGAACAACATGGCTGACTTCTACGCTGTAGCTCGCTTCCCCTCGGTCATAGGTGCCATTGACTGCACACATGTCGCACTCAGACCGCCCCCCCCCCCCACCCGGGCATGAGAGACCACTTATAGGAATAGGAAAGCATTCCACTCCATGAATATGCAAGTTGTGTGTGATGCCCAAGGGAGATTCTAGATGTGTGTGCCCGATACCCAGGTTCCACCCATGATGCCTATATACTGCAGCACTCAGGAATCTTCCGCAGGTTTGAGCAAGGGGAGATCACCGGCGGATGGCTCCTAGATAAGTGCAGCATGGATCTGCCCAAACTATACCTCCTCCAACAGGCAGCCCTCAGCACTGTCTCCCTCCAGCTCACTCCACAACCCACTATTCCCCCCCCCCCCCTACCTCCACAAGGTACCCGCTCCAAACAATACACACTCATCTTTCTCATCCTGCTTCTCTCCAAAGGTGACAGAGGCTACCCACAGCGGAGTTGGCTCATGAGCCCCATAGTGCACCCACAAACAGGGTCAGAAGAGAACTGGAACAGTAGACATCGGACCACCCATGGCATAATCAAGCGCACCTTTGGACAACTGAAGAACAGGTTCTGATGTCTGGACCATTCTGGAGGGGAGCACCTGTACAGCCCCCAAAAGGTGGCAAAGATATTCCTGGCCTGCTGCATGCTACATAATTTGGCAATGTGCAGAGGACAGGCCCTCCCAGAAGAGCTACAGCCACCACAGCAGCAGGCCCCAGAGGAAGAGGATGAGGAGCCCCCTCCACCTCCCACCCACAGAGCAGAGCAGAGTGCACACCAGCTGGGGGTCAGAGCCAGGCAAAGACTGATCGAGACAAGTTTTCTGTGAGAGTAAGTTGACATCTATATATATAAAAGGCAAGACCAACGTTCTGAAGCCTCCAGCCGGAAGTGTGAAGCGCCAGAGATATCCGGTTTCCCCATGAGTGAAGGAAAACAGCACAGCACGAAATCCCTCTCTCTGTAACAGTGAAGGACTCAGAGGGGGAGGGGAGAGAGATGCCCTCACTCTCTCTGTAACACAGAACAGCAGGAAACTTAACACTGAAGGACTGGACTTCAAGGGGGAGGGGGAGGGAGAGAGGGCAGAGGGCAGGGACACACACTCCCACATGCACACTCTGAAGAAAACCTTGCTAGCCCCCGTTTCATTTGCATCAGAAACGGGGCTTTTTTTTACTAGTTTATTTATATCACACACAGTATTTACAAACCACTACCACCACCACCCCCCCTCCCACCACCATCACCCTCTCTGTGCATATTCCGCTCTCCAACCCTTACCCCCCACAATGTCCCATCACTTTCCCTGCCCCCTCCCCTGGCCCCATCCCCTCCTACCCCTCCCACCGTGTTCCTTTGCAGCTGGTGCTGCAGGGGAACTCTGTTGAGAGTCCTCTGATGAGTTCCCACTCTCCTCCTCTGTGTCCACAAGGCAGCCTGCTGCCTCGGATGCCCTGTGGAAGTCCGGCCACCTTATGCTCTGTAGCTTGCCCTGCAACCTGGGCACAGGACCCAGAAGGGAAGCTGGTGTGGTGGCTGCTGGACCAGTGGCTAGGGAGGCTGAAGACTTCAAGCTCCACTTCTTAGCAGGTGGTTGTTGTGTAGTGGTGGAAGTCGATGCCAGTTGTTGTTGCTGCATCAGGGCTGTATTAGGTGATCTCAGGTCACGGTGTAGGCCCTCGATGCTGTGCTTCAGCCGTTGGAGCTGTTGTATCACATCACGTGGGGACTGTACCGCTTCCTGTTGCACATGGAGCGCTTCCCGGTGCACCTGTACCGCTTTCCATTGGGCCTGGAACGCTTCCTGTTGGGCCTGGAATGCTTCCCGGTGCAGCTCCAATTTCTGGCGCCAGTAGTCTTCCATGTGCACATTCTGGGCCAGCAATTATGTGGTGAGACGCAGTAGCTGCCTCCTCTGGCTGGATAGCCTCTGCTGAGGAGGTGCCCCCCCTTCTGTATCTTCTGCTTCTTCTTCAGTGCTACCATCAGCAAAGGCTGTGGGTGGTGGAGGGAGAGTCTCTGCTATGGGTGGTGGAGGGAGAGTCTCTGCTGTGGGTGGTGGAGGGAGAGTCTGTGCTGTGGGTGGTGGAGGGAGAGCCGGCGCTGCTGCTGCTGCTGCTGCTGGGTCCTGTGGTTCCACCCCATGGTCCTGTGTGGTGTCTTGTGCAGGCCCACTGGTTTGCTGCTCTGTGTTCTGGGGCTGTGGCCACTAGGGCCAGCTTCTTCCTATGACTGGCTGTCATCCCCTGCATAGCAAAAGGGGAGGAAGTGTGTTGGTCAAAATAACCTGCTTTTGTTTTTCAGCATTCTTATACATAGCCCCACAGGCAAAAACCCAGCAAAGAGATGGTGAGGAATGGGATTGGCAGGCAAGCCACAGATGTCATTGTACATGGTACAGAGCTGGAGACAAGGAGCACAGTGTACTACACAGACTGATGTGGAAGAGAGCCACACAGGCAGGTGGGTAGACATAGAACTGTGGAAGGAGTGCAGAGGACACAGTGGCTACAGCACAGAGGTGTGGAAAGGAGATATGCAGAGTTTGGTGATGGGGAAGGCCCCCAAAGCTGTGAAACAGTGCTAACCTACACCCACATTTTATTTATTTTACTTAGATTTTATATTTTATATTTTAAATATATTATTTACATATATTATATACATTGCTGGAAACCCTCCCCCCTCCACTCTCCCCCTTCCCCCTCCTCCTCCCCCCTGCTACTCCCTGTGTCATGGTCTGTAATGAAAAGTGATTTGCATTGCATGTGGTGTTCTCCCCCGTTTCCCTACTCAGGAGCACCACACTGTCCCCCACTTGTGTAAAACAGAATGTAGTACAGCACAACAGATACCCCAGCTTCCTAATGGTGAACCTACCTGAGCCCTCAGGCTGTGCTGATATGTCAAGGGACCCAATGCCATGGATCCCCTCCTGGGGCAAGAGCCCATGAATGATGCACTCAAAGGGGGTGAAGTTAGCAGTGTCATCTGCTGGGGGGTTGGCACCAGCCTTCCTCCTGACATCACGTCTCAGTCGGCGCCACTTTCGTTTGCAGTCTTCCACATCCCTGCCACAGTGGAAGACCGCGTTGAGCCGGTACCTTACTGCTTCCCATTCTCACTGCTTTGTTGTAGCAGCAAGCCTCTGGCCCATGGGAGCAAAGAGATGCATGTGCCTCCTCTGTATTTCTTGAACCAGCAGTTCAACTTCTGCATCAGTGAAATTACCCTTGCGGGTGGGTGGTTGCTTTGGTGCCATTGTACCAATGCGATGCAAAGAATCAAAAATACAGAGAAGGGCGCTTAAATACACTCTCTGAGATGGGTGCCCTAATTTTGATTATCGACAAAATCCCTGAATGTCCCCAGCTGCTTCACCAATTTGGGCATCCTAATTTTTATTATAGGTAGGGAACTATGGGCGTCCCGAGCTGCACTGTGTTTTGGGTGTCCTCATTTCGATTAAGGGGTGATAATGATAAATGTCCGCAGCTGCTCTTCCCATTTGGAAGTCTGCATTCCCTTTATTGGCGCCTCTTTAAAATGGCTTTCTCTGTGCTTGCACTTCAGAGGTTTTTTTATGGGGTGGTATTTCAAAGCATTTTAGCTCCAGTTATAGTAACCCTTGTTTTTGCCACTGTATGCTTTTGTACACCTGTTTGTTTGTGGGGGTTTTTTGGGGGGGAGGGACTTTTTTGCCAATTCTTGAAAGATAACTGGTGTGTGGGCTTTGTTTCAGACTGGATGTTAGCTGATAGCTTAGCATATACTCTGCATTTTCTATATGTGACCAACTCTCCATTCTCTACCCTCCAGGAGCTACATGCTGGGTGTGATGTGCTCCTTTACTGCCCCCTATTCTCTCTCTCTCCTTTGTTGAAGCAGGCAGCCTCTGGTCCCTTGGAGCCAACAGATTCTTGCACCACAAGTTCAAGATAAGCTCACATCTCTCAGCCACCTCTTCCCTTTCTGCTATGTAGGTGCTAAACAAACACTTCTTGCATCTTGCAGGAAAGCTGGTCAAGAGGATTGAAAGAGACAGCAGTGGACTGTAATACACTGGACTCTGAGAGCCATGATTGTTTCTACCCAATTCATTGTACAGATGTCTTGTTCTCTATTTGACACACTCAGTTGTGGCTGCCTGTGGGTTGCGGGAGGGGAACAGGCCCTGAGAATGGATGTGTGCATCCCTCATGGTCAAGGGCTCCCCATTCTGTCTCTATTTTCACCAGGTTTATCCACAGCAGGTAGTTTTTCTCCCACTTTGCATCTCATGTGTCTTCCCGCTAGGTTCCATCCTTCTTTATGTGGTGGACTCCAGTCCCCTTTTATGAAGTGCCCACCCATTCTCAAGGTTGTTGGGGGTGGGCAGGGGGGGAAGCATATATGCACTGAATGTATTTTCCACATTATTCAACACAGTCCTACAATCCTCCATAGTTATGGAACAACATTTCTAAATTCTATCATGCAAACTATTTTCAAGGTGGCCACAGGTGCGTGCCTACCACGACCTTGAGCCCTTAAGTCATGGTGAGGGAGAGGGGTTCTGGTTACAGTTCCTATTCTAAATTACCTATAGGTGGCTACAGCCTGGTGTCTATATAATTCCCCTAGCCTGTGCCCTTCTGTACCAGATATATTATACATTTGTCCTTTAGATTGTAAGCTCTTTGAGCAGGGACTCTCCTTCTATGTTAAATTGTACAGCGCTGCGTAACCCTAGTAGCACTTTAGAAATGTTAAGTAGTAGTAGTAGTAAACATCAATCTAAAGCTTTTACCCTTGTGTTGCCTTTTCTCCTCAGCACTATATACCATTGCTGATACCTTCAATGTGAAAAGATGACCCAGCTGTTTGTAGCTCCTTCCTGGCCCTCACCAATGAGGTTTGGTTGTGGGTAAGGGTGTCTGGCGATCAGAGAGCAAACATTCAGACTTGGGTAACCTTTCAAAAATGCCTCTTTATGTGTGAAACCAGTTTTGTCCAGGACATGTCCATTAGGAACCTTTCATCTTGTTCCAGTTCCTTCTTATGTCTAGACAGATACCTTAAATGTTAAAGGTGAAACTAAAAGTAAGACTTTTTAGCAAGCTATGTATGATCGTGTCTAATTTCCAACATTCATAGTTGTTAAACAATATGCTTGTGCAATAATTTCTGATTGCTATCTATTTTCAGGATATATTGAACAATATATATAGTCATTAAGCTGTAGCTATTGTTAGTTAAAATAGAGTCTATAAAACTCACTTATAGTGGAATGAAATATGTGGAATAAAGAATTTCAAAATATGAATACATTCTATCTGTGGTCTTTAAAAATGATTTTCTACCTTCATTAAACCTTTCATTTTCTATTTGTGCTCTTAGCTACTGGATATACAGATACTAAATGAAGCATCAACATCTCTAGAGACTTAGAGTTGCAAGTTCTCAGATGTCTCTTCAGTTTAGTGGTTTTCACTCTGGTTTCTATCAGGAACTGGATACTTTGCTTCTCTCTCCACTATAAATTATCCACTGAGCTGATGCAAGGAGAGTGAGAAAAGTTTTTTAAAAGACTTGAATAGTTTCACAGTTCTCAAATCTACAAGTTACAGTACCACCTTCAATGTGTCCACAGAACCAGGACACCATTGCAGAACAGTCTGTGGGCTCACGCCCAGCTAATGAAGATGGTTCTGGTCTCCTGAGGAAGCATTTGAACATGGCCATGTTGAGACCATACTCAGATTGTGTTTTGCACGCTAGGGAGAGGGAACAGTGAATATAGCATTGAAGCTTTTAAACGTTGCTACTAATCCTACAGATCCTACTAGGAGTGTCTATATGTGAGGGTGGACCTTTCTGGAAGAAAGTCATTGTCTAGCTTTGGAAACTTTACAAAGCCTTTTTGGAAGTGACGTGATTGATTGTGCAAGATATTCTCTGCCAACATCAATGAACTATGGAACTGGGAAGCTAGCAATTGTTTCATCAGTACGCTCTGTGGGTTTTGAGGGACACTTACTAGGTCTTATATTTTTGTAAGAGAAATATTGTATGTATAAATAAAATATTTGAAATTCTATACTTGAAGTATAGATCAACGTTTGATATATATTGTAATGAATATGCATGACATAGATTTGCATATAATGGAGGTAACAGACATGTAAATCTCTCTCATGTATATTCATATAATGATAGTCTCAAACCCTAACTGGCCTGCGGACCCCCAGGACAGGTTTGAGTACTCCTGGGAGAGAGTCTCCAGTCTGGTATCAGTATCCTCCTCTGAAACCAACTCTAGCAGTTATTGTTTGTTCAAATGATGGAACATACCATCGTTGGAAAAGTGGCCCAGTAGCTTTCATCTGATGGCCTTCTGACTAATTTCTCCCTGCAGAATGTTGATCCTCCCTGCTTCCTTGAAAATTGGGGAGCTGGAACTGGTGATGAAACAAAGCCAGGGGAAGAAAGGCCAGGAGCATCCATCACACTCTCCGTTACCTGCTCTTAGCCATGGCATTATTGCCTCCTACCTCCTTGGACTGATCAGCACCTATCAGACTAGTAAGTAGCAACTAGCTTTTATTTGTTAGTCAAAAGTGCATGTCTGGAGGTGGAGAGTTGGCATGTCTGTGCTAATCAGCCACATTGCCGTATGCTCACTGATTAGCATGAGCCCTTATTGCCTACAAAATAGGTAGCGATAAGGGCTGCTACTATAATAATCATTTCTATAGTGCTCCTAGATGTACACAGTGCTGTACACATTATACTTTCTCTGTCCCTAGAGGGTTCACAATCTAAGTTTTTGTACCTGGGGCAATGGAGGGTTAAGTGAGTTGCACAAGATCACAAGTGGGAATTGAACCCAAGTTGCCAGGACCAAAGCTTGCTGCACTAATCATTAGGCTGTGTGCTAATGACAATATTAGCACAAGGCGATTAATTTGGAAAATGGAAAATCAGCCATTTTCTGGCGGCAGTAGAAATGGGATTACCCCCAAATTCTATATATTTATTTACTTATTTATTTGTTGCATTTGTATCCCACATTTTCCCACCTATTTGCAGGCTCAATGTGGCTTACAACGAGCCTTAAGTTATGTGTGCTAATTTGGCCCCAATACGCATTGATAATTGGTACTTAACCAATTAGCAGCACTAATTGGCTTTAATTAGAATTTACTTGCACAACTTTCTAGGCATATTCTATAACGCAGTGTGCATAAATTCTAATGTGCACAGTCAAAAGGGGGGCATGGCCATGGGTGTTGAATGAGTAGGTTGTGCATGTTCTCAAAACCTATGCGCACTATTATAGAATACACCCGATCTGTGCCTAACTTAGGCACAGGTATTTAAGCCTGGTTTTCAGTGACCTAAATGGGTGTACTTAAATTTTAGTTGCAAGAACGGCGCATGAGCATGGTTTTTCTGCGCCAATTTTTAAGGTACCATATATAGAATTCCCCCCTTAGTTTGTGGGAAAGACCCATGTAAGAATGCACTAAAGCAACTTTTTGCCACAGCTTTGTAAAAGGGTCCTTTAATAACCCTCACTAAATATAGTGGAGCTTTCATTAATTAACATGTATTAAATTGTATTAATACATGTTAACATGTTAATTCATTTTAGGAAATGAGCCCCTTAGGAAGCTCCATGGATAAACTAAAATATCTGATGTACCTGAATGCAACTTGCTTATATCTTTGAATGCAAAGTGTGAGCTAATCCCACATAAATAAAAAAAAGGACTAGTCAGAAAACAAGAATGATTACTTATTGTGCTCCTACTACTGCCTGATTATCCAAATTAATAGTTCTTTTTTTTCGCTATAAGCACACAATGGGGTGGGGGGGGGGGAGGAACATGCTAAGCCAGTGCACTTGAAAACTGGAAGAAAATAAAAAGTGGAATGTAGTAACTAACATGCCACTGAATTAACAAGCACTAAAATACCTTGTAGCTAGGTCCCACTAAATAACCTGCAGTAAAATTACCCATGCTAATAGCATTAGCATAATGTATTCTAGAAACCCTAGCTATAAGAATGAAATATTTAGATCTGAATTGAAAACACATAATGGAGTCCACAAAAAGAATAGGAGCCAAGTATTCTTTATTGCCAGCATCAATTATGTGAGTTGATGCTGGCCATAAAGAATACTTAGTTCCTATTCTTACTTGGACTCCACTTTGTATTTTCTATTTGGATTTATTCCATTTGTGGAGGCTTTTTCCTTCTTTGTCTACGGTTCGTACTTAGATCTGAATCAAATTGAAAACTGAAATAAATCTACCTTGGGCAAAGTAAGAGGTATTAGTACATACATACGTTTTGAAGTATTTGTGTTATCTACTTGGTAGATTTTTATACCAATATAATATTTAGCTCAGCATTCCCAAAGCTTTTCAAGAGAGAAGTTGCATATATCCTGCCCCATCACCTGCCCCCTGTTAAAGCATTATCTCCCACTCATCCACCTGTACATATTCTTGCTCCTTCTCCTCTATCTCCCTTCTAATCTCATTCCCATCCCCTCTTTTAGTCTCATGTTTTTGCCTTACACCTCACTGTTCTCTCACCATGATCCTAGCAGTTTTCTTGTTTATCTCCACTCACTCTCCCTTTTCTTTCCTTCACTTCTCAGTCACTCGCTCCATTCTTCATTTTTCTCTTCCTCTTCCTCCTCTCTCTCTTTCACACATCTTCTCTTGCCTTCCTTTCCTTTTTCTCCCATCTCTCTGGCACCTCCCACCATTTCTCTTTCTCTCCATTCCATCGCCTCTCATTTTCTCCTTCCTATTATAGGGGTCCTTTTACTAAGGTACACTAATGGATTCAGGACACACTAATGATTAGCGTACACTAAGGGACCCCATTACCAAACTGTGGTAAAAGGGGACCTGCAGTGGCATCGGCATGTGTTTTTGATGCTCACTGAAGCCCCCTTTAACTGCAGTGGGTAAAAGGCTTTTTTTTTTTTTTTTTTTTAAAGAAATGCAGTAAGTGAACCACTTGCCGTGTGGCCATTTCTGGGGGGGGGGGGGGGGGGGGGAGATCTTACTGCCACCTATTTATCTGATGGTAAGGGCTCCCACTCTAACCTGGCCATAACTGGGCAGCACATGGCACTCCCTGATTACTGCTGGGTAAGCCCTAGTACTACAAAAATACAAAATATTTTTGTAGCATCAGAAATGGCGCACACTGGAGGTAGGAACTATTGCTGGGCTCCTGCAGTAGCCCAGCGGTAGTTCTGGATTGGCATGTGACAAACCCATTGCCACATATCAAAAAGGGGCCGTAAATCTGTTAGCATACCTTAGTAAAAGGACTCCATAGAAGGACTTTATCTTCTACCAGTAGGGGGCAGAGGAGAAGAACCCAACTAATATAGCAGATACTGTTCCTTCGATCCCATTCTTTTTCTGTCATCAGGGGCTGCACTATAAAAGTGATCATACTGATGTGGGCGCAGTCCACACACTGTAGAAGTGATCATGCTGATGTGGGAGAGGTGGGGGTCTTCTTTCCCTTATGTCATTGGGGTGGGTGTGGCGCAGTCCACACACTGTAGAAGTGATCATGGTTTAAAAAGACCAAATTCAGGGGCCCTTTTACTAAGCTGCATTGTGATAACTTGCGCTTAACACACAAAAACAAATTACCTAACACAGGATGCACTAAAGCATTCTGCATTAGTTTTGCCATTTGTGTTTGCTAGGCGTGTGATATTTTTTTTTAAATTATCTGGGAGGGCGTAGGGACAGAGAATGTGCTAACTGGTTAGCATGTCCATAATGCGGGATCCCTTAGTGTATCCTAAATAGAAGGCAATAAGTGCTCCTGCATTGATTTTTTAAAATGGCTATTTGATAATGCTAACATTAGCGCACAGCCAGAAAAAGATACAATTGAAAAATGCCTGTTTTATGGCTGCACTAGAAATGCATTAGGACATGCTAAGCCCACTTGCTAGCATACCTTAGTGAAACGGCACTTCAGAGACAATGTGCAGTTGATGTACAGAAATGACCTATATTCAAGCATTAGAATCCAACTGAACAGAATTGTCATCCAGACTGGCTCTTTGCCCTAAGAACAGAATCTGCTGCCCTGGATCATTAAAAAGTATATCTTATATGTCCATATGTATCTCATACTTACATGGGCATTTCAATTTAAAAGTTGAACCTAAGGGAAATAGTTCTAATATCTTACGAAGCAATATATGACACTGTTGTGTCTGATGACACATGTCAGGAAGGACTTGTATTTTAGATTCAAGGAAAATCAAATCACTTACATCAACAGACAATTGTCAAGGGCCAATCTTTGCCCAGTTCAAGGGAAACATCACTAAGGGAGTAGCACATGAGATTACCTCCAACCAAGAATCTGGCAGGAACTATCCATATGTGGATGAAAAGGCAACTACAGTGTCAGAACAGGTTGATATTTGGAATGCACACTTAGCTAAGACTTTAGAGAAAATGACACCACTAAAAAAACTCACATGCCTCACTCACAAAAGCTCACCTTGGTTTTCTCCAGATCTTGGAGCCCTTAAAGGTGAAGGATGGAAACTGGAAAGGAGATGGCGTAAATCTCACCTAGATGAGGACAGCCTGAACTGTAGGAATCACATGACAAAGTATCACCAAACCTTAACAGAAAGGATTATGAGAGGTTGCCCCTTTAATTCCCCTGCCCAGAAATTGATAGTGCAACATTAATGTGAGCTATGCACCTAACTGAGATAATATACAAGTGTAACATACAGTCAGTGACAGTCAGTATTTTTTAAATGCTGTTCACCGCTGTCAAAACTGCGCCTGGATATTCAATACCAGGTCATATCATATCCTAATACCAGCATTAAATATCCAGTTATGTGTGGCCAGCTGAACAAAATCAAACAAAAATAGGATTGACAGTTATGCAGTCCCATTTGCCTGGTTAACAACTGATTAAGGACTGAATGTTATCACATATCTGGTTAAGTTCCAGCTCGACCCTGGACCAACCACACAATAGGCGGTTTCAGCTCTAGTGGTTAGAAGGAATATTCATCAGCACTATCCAAGAAAGAGTCACTGAACATTCCCTCATGGCCTGAAACATGGCCAATTGAGTCTTTCTACTTTGTGACACAGATAAGTGCAGATGAGCAAGTCTTCCTTCTCTGTACCATAGACTATTGTAGATGAACACAGTATTCATTAAAGACTCCACCCTCCCCATCGATATTCAAAAGCATTTAACTGGCCAGGATCAGCACCAGGCTTTTTAAATGCACCATAACTGGCTATCCACGAATTTTCCATGGGATATGGCCAGCCATGACCTGCTGAAAATTTGCGGTTAGCAGCTAGCCTGTTATATCTGCCGATTTTCAGCACAAGTTTGACAGCCATATTTGGCCATGTGAATACCAGGCCTATCTTTGGCTGGTTCAAACTTAACTGGCAAGTGCTGAATATCGGCTCGGCTGGTTAAGTTTGAACCGGCCAAAAATAAACCGCATATTTAATGCTGGTCACCAGAAATGGCCTGACATTCAATATTCAGGTTCAGTGCCGACCGCAGAAGTTAGCCAGGTTAACTCCCACTGTCAGAATATCAGATCCTTTGTTTTTAACTGGATTGGTCTTCCGAGAGTAGTGGATGCTTGGAATGCCCTCCCGCGGGAGGTGGTGGAAATGAAAACGGTAATGAAATTCAAACATGCGTGGGATAAGCATAAAGGAATCCTGTGCCGAAGGAATGGATCCTCAGGAGGTTAGTCGAGATTGGGAGGCAGGGCTGGTGGTTGGGAGCCGGGGATAGTGCTGGGCAGACTTATACGGTCTGTGCCAGAGCCGGTGGTGGGAGGCGGGACTGGTGGTTGGGAGGCAGGGATAGTGCTGGGCAGACTTATACGGTCTGTGCCAGAGCCGGTGGTGGGAGGCAGGGATAGTGCTGGGCAGACTTATACTGTCTGTGCCAGAACTGGTGGTGGGAGGCAGGGCTGGTGGTTGGGAGGCATGGATAGTGCTGGGCAGGCTTATACAGTCTGTGCCAGAGCTGGTGGTGGGAGGCGGGGCTGGTGGTTGGGAGGCAGGGATAGTGCTGGGCAGACTTACTGTATACGGTCTGTGTCAGAGCCGGTGGTGGGAGGCAGGGATAGTGCTGGGCAGACTTATACGGTCTGTGCCAGAGCCAGTGGTGGGAGGCGGGGCTGGTGATTGGGAGGCGGGGATAGTGCTGGGCAGACTTATACGGTCTGTGCCAGAGCCAGTGGTGGGAGGCGGGGCTGGTGATTGGGAGGCGGGGATAGTGCTGGGCAGACTTATACGGTCTGTGCCAGAGCTGGTGGTGGGAGACGTGGCTGGTGTTTGGGAGGCGTGGATAGTGCTGGGCAGACTTATACGGTCTGTGCTAGAGCCAGTGGTGGGAGGCGGGGCTGGTGGTTGGGAGGCAGGGATAGTGCTGGGCAGACTTATACGGTCTGTGTCAGAGCCGGTGGTGGGAGGCAGGGATAGTGCTGGACAGACTTATACAGTCTATGCCAGAGCCAGTGGTGGGAGGCGGGGCTGGTGATTGGGAGGCGGGGATAGTGCTGGGCAGACTTATACGGTCTGTGCCAGAGCTGGTGGTGGGAGGCGTGGCTGGTGGTTGGGAGGCGTGGATAGTGCTGGGCAGACTTATACGGTCTGTGCTAGAGCCGGTGGTGGGAGGCGGGGCTGGTGGTTGGGAGGCATGGATAGTGCTGGGCAGACTTATACGGTCTGTGCCAGAGCTGGTGGTGGGAGGCGTGGCTGGTGGTTGGGAGGCATGGATAGTGCTGGGCAGACTTATACGGTCTGTGCTAGAGCCGGTGGTGGGAGGCGGGGCTGGTGATTGGGAGGCGGGGATAGTGCTGGGCAGACTTATACGGTCTGTGACAGAGCTGGTGGTGGGAGGCATGGCTGGTGGTTGGGAGGCGGGGATAGTGCTGGGCAGACTTATACGGTCTGTGCCAGAGCTGGTGGTGGGAGGCGGGGCTGGTGGTTGGGAGGCAGGGATAGTGCTGGGCAGACTTATACGGTCTGTGCCAGAGCCGGTGGTGGGAGGCAGGGATAGTGCTGGGCAGACTTATACGGTCTGTGCCAGAGGCGGTGGTTGGGAGGCGGGGCTGGTGGTTGGGAGGCGGGGATAGTGCTGGGCAGACTTATACAGTCTGTGTCCTGAAGAGCACAGGTACAAATCAAAGTAGGGTATACACAAAAAGTAGCACATATGAGTTGTCTTGTTGGGCAGACTGGATGGACCGTGCAGGTCTTTTTCTGCCGTCATCTACTATGTTACCATGTTACTATATTCCTCACTTCTTTACATTCCTATTATCTTCGTGAGGACTGCATCCTTTGCCTTTTTGCATACATCTCAGCGCATTGGCCTCAAGAATTTTCTTTAAAAGAGTTGAAAAGTAGACTAGTCCTTGATTTAACACATTCATGGTATCATTAAATGTGCACATATTGACGACCTCAGCATTTTCAACCTCCCTCCCTCAAAATACCCCCATCAGGGCAGGCTGGCAGGCTAAAATAAAACCCTCTGTCACCCTGTTTTCCACCTGTACCTGAATGCTCCCTCCCATCCAAACAAATATGCTTTTCACCTACCTTCCCATGCACTCAAACACCTCCTCAGTTCTGTGCCTCCTACCCATACAGTAGCTTCACTTCTCATTTGTAGGTTCAGGCTCAGCAATGTTATAAGCCCCCTGTCTACTTTTTCAGTAGTACCGGGGTCTTCTTCTTATTAGATAACAACCACCTGTTTTTTTCAGAGTCTAAATTGTACCATGCAATGAATTTAGCTTAATATTTGGTTTGTGTGTGAATAGGCATTAAAATGAAAGGGAAATGGTTTTGAAGAAAATAAAGATGAATTAGCTTATGAATAAGACACTATGGTAGCCTTTGGTAATTTAATAACCAAAAGTACCATTACCCTGGTAACATGACTGTTTCTCATTCTACTGTAAATGAGTGATTTGAGCTTTATGAGCTTAAAGTCTGCGACCTTGTGTTATAAAATATTTGGCTCATTACCTGTTTACTGGAGAGTAAGAATGTCTCGGTCTACTGCGATATATATTTATATCTGTTTGCCTCATATTTCTTACCTTCATGATTTTGTTAGCATACAATGCAGACCCTCAAACGAGGAAGGGTAGAATGATTCGAGAAATAATTCTAACAAAACAAGCAGAGCATCATAATGATATCTGAATAAAGAGACTTTAACAAAAAGAAAATCTTGTAGGTTTGTAAGTTATAGGAATATACAAATACAAGTGGCTGGTAGAATTGTCAAACTACTTTATAATTCATCCTTAGTTTCTGCTCACAACATGTTCAATAGAAATGCAACATACTATATTGTTCAGTTTTCAGTGATTATTGTACTAAACGGTATGCTAAAAATCCTAGTTCTTGAAGAGATGGCGTGTAAAGTTTCAAAAGCTCACATACTATGATATTATGCTTGTTCGGCCTCAAGAAAGTATCACAGTCTAAAATATTGCTGCTATTTATAGAATTCACCTCTAAGTGCCATTTCTATAACGGCAATATCACGTGTAGTCAGTGGCGTTGCGAGGGCAGCTGACACCCGGGGCGGGTTGCCGCTGCGCACCCCCCCCCCCCGGTTGCAGCGCGACGCACCCTCCCCCCTCCGGAGCGCAACCCCCCTCCCCCGAGAACATACCTGCTGGAAGGTGGTGAGGGGCGGGCAGGAGTAACCTGTTCCGGGGCAGAGAGAGCAAGGAAACAGTGAGGCACCAACACCCCCCAGCGGCGTGCACCCGGGGCGGACCACCCCACTGCCCCCCCCTTCCTACGCCACTGCGTGTAGTTGCTGTTAGAATACTAGCTTATGCCATGCGTAGGGCTGGTGTAAATGTTCAGACCCAAATACTGGCAGTTATGAATGAAACTGACAGTATTCTATTACTTACCACCTAATTACTTGGCATACCTCTGGCCTGCCTACGCTCCTTGTACATACAGTGGGGGAAATAAGTATTTGATCCCTTGCTGATTTTGTAAGTTTGCCCACTGACAAAGACATGAGCAGCCCATAATTGAAGGGTAGGTTATTGGTAACAGTGAGAGATAGCACATCACAAATTAAATCCGGAAAATCACATTGTGGAAAGTATATGAATTTATTTGCATTCTGCAGAGGGAAATAAGTATTTGATCCCCCACCAACCAGTAAGAGATCTGGCCCCTACAGACCAGGTAGATGCTCCAAATCAACTCGTTACCTGCATGACAGACAGCTGTCAGCAATGGTCACCTGTATGAAAGACACCTGTCCACAGACTCAGTGAATCAGTCAGACTCTAACCTCTACAAAATGGCCAAGAGCAAGGAGCTGTCTAAGGATGTCAGGGACAAGATCATACACCTGCACAAGGCTGGAATGGGCTACAAAACCATCAGTAAGACGCTGGGCGAGAAGGAGACAACTGTTGGTGCCATAGTAAGAAAATGGAAGAAGTACAAAATGACTGTCAATCGACAAAGATCTGGGGCTCCACGCAAAATCTCACCTCGTGGGGTATCCTTGATCATGAGGAAGGTTAGAAATCAGCCTACAACTACAAGGGGGGAACTTGTCAATGATCTCAAGGCAGCTGGAACCACTGTCACCACGAAAACCATTGGTAACACATTACGACATAACGGATTGCAATCCTGCAGTGCCCGCAAGGTCCCCCTGCTCCGGAAGGCACATGTGACGGCCCGTCTGAAGTTTGCCAGTGAACACCTGGATGATGCCGAGAGTGATTGGGAGAAGGTGCTGTGGTCAGATGAGACAAAAATTGAGCTCTTTGGCATGAACTCAACTCGCCGTGTTTGGAGGAAGAGAAATGCTGCCTATGACCCAAAGAACACCGTCCCCACTGTCAAGCATGGAGGTGGAAATGTTATGTTTTGGGGGTGTTTCTCTGCTAAGGGCACAGGACTACTTCACCGCATCAATGGGAGAATGGATGGGGCCATGTACCGTACAATTCTGAGTGACAACCTCCTTCCCTCCGCCAGGGCCTTAAAAATGGGTCGTGGCTGGGTCTTCCAGCACGACAATGACCCAAAACATACAGCCAAGGCAACAAAGGAGTGGCTCAGGAAGAAGCACATTAGGGTCATGGAGTGGCCTAGCCAGTCACCAGACCTTAATCCCATTGAAAACTTATGGAGGGAGCTGAAGCTGCGAGTTGCCAAGCGACAGCCCAGAACTCTTAATGATTTAGAGATGATCTGCAAAGAGGAGTGGACCAAAATTCCTCCTGACATGTGTGCAAACCTCATCATCAACTACAGAAGACGTCTGACCGCTGTGCTTGCCAACAAGGGTTTTGCCACCAAGTATTAGGTCTTGTTTGCCAGAGGGATCAAATACTTATTTCCCTCTGCAGAATGCAAATAAATTCATATACTTTCCACAATGTGATTTTCCGGATTTAATTTGTGATGTGCTATCTCTCACTGTTACCAATAACCTACCCTTCAATTATGGGCTGCTCATGTCTTTGTCAGTGGGCAAACTTACAAAATCAGCAAGGGATCAAATACTTATTTCCCCCACTGTATGTTACCCTTATCCCAGAAACCACGTTCATGATCTGCCTCTAACTGGCCATGAGCCTCCCAGTTTCACGCCCCCTTTCTATGAGACACACGTAAAATTTAGGCGTGGATCCCATGCCTAAATTTATGACTGTAAATGCCAATTAAATCTAATTAGTGTCAACAACTGCTTGTTAAAAAGCCAATTATTGGTGCTAATTTGCTTATTATTCAATTAAATTGCAAGCACAAATTGGGCATAGTAACATAGTAGATGATGGCAGATAAAGACCTGTATAGTCCATCTAGTCTACCCAATAAGATAAATTCATTACATATGGTATGAAATTATGCATCATATATATACCCGATCTTGATTTATCCTTGCCATTTTTAGGGCATAGACTGTAGAAATCTGCCCGGCACTGGCCTTGTTCTAAAATTTCTGAAGTTGTCAAAGCCCCTAATAGCTTCACTCCAGCCCATCCATGTGCCCCAATTTGCACAAAAAAGTTTTGGCAACTTAGATAGAATTAGGAGGTTAGCACCCAAATTTTGGCACCTGAGTTTTAATGCCCTTTACTGAACTGGGCCCTAATGGTTTTGTGTGCCCACATTACACTTCTATAGATAACTGTAACTAGTATCTATCACTTACGTGTGTAATTGGTGCCTAGCTTCACGCAACGTGTTACAGAATAATGGGGTATAAGGAAGTGCACTCTTTCCATTTTCATCTTGCATAAACAACTTTGAACCAAAAACCAGCTAGTTAAGGATTGTTAGCTAGTACTCTGCACGTCAGATGTTTCTGGAAGGTGCATAATTTGGATGAGCCATTTTATGGGCATAAATATTTCTGTGCCTGCATGGCACTATTTATTTTTTGCTGCAGTAGTTTAGCTCCTGAAGAGATTTTTGAATCTTTAAGTTGACAGTTCTTTATCATGATGAAGAATGGTGTCTACACTAAAGAAACCCTAATAAAACATACACAGAAAGGATTAGGAAAAAAAAATCCTTTTCCTGCTTAGTGCAGAAAATGGAAAATCAAGCAAGTAGAATCACTTACCCCAAACGTCGAGGCACACATATCATGTCATTGCTTAGCAGCAGCTGGATGGTATGACAAAAATGAGTCCCCTGTAATGAAACGACAGGATGACCTTCAGGAAATGGACTTCTGACACAGTGCTTTAAATATCTTTCACGCTGCTCGTGAAATAGGAAACTCATTTACTACAGCTGCTTATGTGGGTATATAGAGTAGACAGACAGATATAGGTCCCTACATATATTAAACTTTTGTTCATTCATTCATTCATTCTACTGAAGGGATGAGAAGTTTTGCAATATACTGCAACATTAATCAATGGCAGAGAACAAGTCTCCTCTGTTGGCAGAGCCATTTTTCTAACCTATCTTTATACCTCTTTCTTTAAAGATTGCAGTCTAAACTTTGAGCAAATGAAAGTAATCAAAACATTATGGACTTTAGTCTTAAAAAAAAAGAATTGATATTTTTTTTCAGTGCAGTAATTGTATAAAGATTATTAAGGCCCTCATTATCAAGTCGTGTGGCAATGCTGTGTCGGAATTACCATAGTGGCAGCTGCTAGCACATTTTAATAAAAGGGGGCCTAACATTGGTATTTAAGAATGCAGCTTTTAAGAAAACTAAATTCACTTAGGATCCTTTTTCCTAAGCTGCGTTGTGCTTAATGCACGAAAAATTGCCTAACACAGGACATGTTAAAGTGTTCTGTGTTAGTTTTGCCATTTGCAGTGCTCAGTACATGGGTTTTTTTTTTGGGTGGGGTGGGGTATATTTTAAGGAGGTGGTGTGTCAGAGGTGGAGAATGGGCATGGAAGTGTTATTCAGCTAGCGTGCGGGTATTAGCACATACTAACTGAATAAAACTGACAAAGCATGAGGCAGTAAGTGCTCCCATGTTAATTCTTTTAAATTGCTATGTACTAATGTTTACTGTAGCTCATGATCAAATATTCAAAAAATTGGAAAATGCCAACTTTATGGGCTAAACCAAAAATGGGTTACTGCACAGGAAAGTCTCATGTTAGAACACGTTAAGCCTATTTTCTATTACAGCTTAGAAAAAGCGCCCCTTGGATCAGTAATTCCCAAACCTGTCATGAGATAGATTTGCATGCAGTGCTTCGTTGGTATGCAAATCTATCTCATGCATATTCATCGTAGATACCGTATAAACCTGACTGGCTGGGATTCCCCCAGGACAGTTTTGAGAATCTCTGCCTTAGATATTAGCTAATTATAATGTTGCCTAACATTGTGATACCTGATTTATCTTTTACCAGTTCTCTAATACAGTGGCGTAGCTACGTGGGGCCACAGGGGCCTGGGCCCCCGTAGATTTGGCCCTGGACCCCCCTGCCAATGACCCCCCTCCTGCCGTCAACCCTCCCCCACCGCCGCCATCGCCGTCGCCTACCTTTGCTGGCGGGGGACCCTGTTCCGGGGCGGAGGGAGCTGCAGCGAATGAGCGAAGTTCGCGAAGTCAGAGCCCACAGGCGCGCGCCGCAGCACCCCCCAGTGGCGTGCACCCGGGGCAGACCGCCCCCCCCCCCCTTGGTACGCCACTGCAGTACACAGATCTCTCACTGCCAGCCACCATGCCCTCTGGCTACTCACTCGCCAAACAGTACAGGCAACACAGAGACAAACGGAGGTCAGGAAATACAATATACACGTGGGAACAGTGAATGGATAGGGATAGGGGGAGGGGAAGGGGAAGGGACCGATAGAGCAAGGAGGAGGAGTAGGGAAAGGTCAAAAGGTAAGACACAAAAGAGGCAGGTGAGGGTGAAAACGTTCCGACTAGGGCAGACAGATGAACGTAACAGGTACTCAACACACTCAGCTTTCTCTGCAACCAACAACTCAGCTCTCCCAACACCGATCTCGCCACTCTCCAACTCCACACAATCACTAATGGGTCTAAAGACGATTTCCCCCTTGCTCTGGTCGCTTTTATTTCGGGTCTAAGCAATGATGCCCATGTTCCCGCCCACCCAAAATCATTTCGCTATCCATTATACGTTGTACACGACCACCTCGTAACACCGCCCCTAACACGCCCCCGACACACCCCTTATTTGGGCGTTTGTATCTGAGAGTATGAGCGAAACGGACGCACTGAAAGTTTTGTTTCCATTATACTGATTTATTCATTTTGGGGAGATAAACGTCTATCTCCCGATTTGGGTCGCACTATAGGCGTTTTTCTCTTTCGATTATAAGCAGGATAGTATTCTACCTTCTGTTTTTTGCTTAAGATTTGTTCCTTTTGATTAAAATCTCTACTTTACCATCCATAGTCTGCTATTGAGAAAGACATGGGAAGCAACTGCTTGCCCTGGGATTTGTAATATGGATTGTTGCCACGATTTGGGATTCTGCCAGGTACTTGTGACCTGGCTTGGCCACTGTTTGGAAAACAGGATACTGGGCTAGATTGACCATTGGTCTGACCCAGTATGGCTACTCTTATGTTCTTATGTACCCCATGCATTATTAACTGATTATGAAGGGTGGTTTTTTTTCAGTTATTTTACAATTATTTTCTTTTTTTTCCAGATTATGTTATTCTTAGTGCCTCATCTATATTTCTTTAGAGCAATGCTGTTAGTCACTTGTGATATTTGGGAAATTCAAAACTTAATATATTTAAAACATTACAACACCTCTCATGTCACTACTAGGGTTGTTCCTTCTTCTCCAAACCATGCTAGGCTCTTGATTAGGACAGTTTTGATAGAGAACGGGGAGGGGGGGTAGTTAGTAACTGGGCCCCAGTCTCCGAAAGCCACGGTCTGTGCTTTTCTGCAAGAAAATATTGGAAGGAGTGGAAAGCCAATCATTGTGCCTGGATTTACTTTCTTTGAAAAGCTGTTGATTAAGGTATCAACACTTCTCTTATTTTCAAGGTAAAAATATCCCTTCTGGATATATGCATTTCTTTAATGCCTTATCTCACTTTCACAATATATTTTTTATCAGAGTTCCGAGCATTAGGATTTTGTCACTCTTTATCTGTGTAGTGATATTGGATTCAAAATTTAATGGAAAGGGTCAGGGTATTAGTGTTTCCTGCCCATGCAAATCCCTAGCCTAATGCCTTGGACTCTAGAATCCACAGCATGGATCACATCACACATTTTCATTGTCAACAGGCTCTTCTCATTCCCCAGACACTGACAGCTCATATTATGTTGTAAGACACTGTATTTTTCCTATCTAGTCATGTTCCATTTCACTGTAACTAACATTATCTCCCCTTTCCTTACCACAACAAACTTGGCATAATGTTTTAACAGTCATTATAAATCTAATTCTAGTCATCCAAATTCAACATGAAGGGAGGCTTTGACATCTTCACTACACACTATAATAGCTTCAGGTCATGGGGGAGGGGGAGGGGGAAATTATTAAGGTATGGTAAAAAATGGGTCTTTACTGCAACTTGATTTACTATGGGAGTCACCAACTTGCTATACCATAGGTTACTGACTCCTGTGGTAAATATATAACACTATTTGTGAGTCACCTCACACACAGCCTTATAGCACAGACCTGGCAGCATTGGGCCACCAAGCTCTGGCCTCATGTTGCCAAGCTGCATCTATAAAGGGCCAACACCCTGAAGAAATGTGCATGGCCACAGTGCTTCCTAAAACATAAACCCCCTCCTAAACAGCCCCTCGATCAAGTCCCCCTTTTCCAATTGAGGATCCCTTAATCAAACAGTATTGCTGGGCCACCATTGCCAATGGCCCCATGAAATCCCATGAATGGGTGCATCCATTAAAACTCAGCATACTTGGAGGTCCAGCAGCAGTGATGGCTCGGTGGCACTACTGCCGAGTTCCAAGCATGGGAGAAGTTCTGGCTGCCAGAGGAAGCCGCACCAGCCACAAAGTGGAGGATCCCTGCCCACCTAGGCCTACTTGTGACTATGCTACTGAATGAATGAGCCTTAAAAATAATTCTTCCTACCATATTTGAGGACCCACAATACAATAATCTGTGGTATACAGAGATGAAAACACGATGACCCACCAGATAATCCACTACAATAGCAATATAGACATCTATGTAAACTATACCACTTTGGTTGTAACACAGAAAGGCAGTATATAAAATGCATGACCTTTGACCCTTTACCCTTTGTTCAATGACCACCAGTAGCACACAGATGTACACCTGATCCAAAGAAGGTAACAATGAGGGGTGCCTAATTGTAACTAGGTATATGAATGTATATAATTTAGGTGTGACCACTTTCCAGCTATAAAACTGGTATAAATGTTCAAGCCTAGATTGTTAAAAAAAATGTGTATAAATTGTAGTAGTCTATAATTTGTTTAATTCTTTGCCTCACTCATGCTCTGTTCAGACTCCACCCATGTGTGCCTTACCCATACTTCACCCTGTCTCCCCATTCAAACTACATGTCATCTCAATAGGCACCATTTTATAGAATAACAATTAACCAGAATATGGGCATTTACTTAAGACACCATTTATAGAATTCCCTCCTGTATGTCTTATTGTGTTCATTGCCCTCCTTTCAAACATTTTTGTTCACCTGGTGAGGGCACAATAAATAGGCATTTTTATACAAATCCCTACCAGGTTCACTGGAGTCCTGCGGAGATTACCGTCCCTCACTATTGAAAATGTGATAGTGAAGTGGCAGGATTGTAGGTGGAGAACTCCTGCTCAGCTTAGAGGGAACAGTGGCTCAGACCATGCCCCCTTTCCAGACACACACTTTTGGTTTTTTTTAGATATATGTATATATCCTGGATGTCTAAATAATACACATCTAATGCCAATTTATGCATGTCTAAAACAGTAATAGCACGTCTAAAACAACCTATTTAATACATAGTAAAAAACCTTTCTATGAAGTAACTTCATGGGAGAATGCTGGGCATGCCCCCAACTATAAGCACACTTACTATTAATGCAATATGTGCAAAAATGTACCGCTCCTTAGTAGACAGAATACTATGGGTTAGATGGCACTAAACTTAACGAGTCATTAATGTGGGTTTTAAACTGGTTCTAGCCAGTTTAATGTGCAAGTAGTAAACCAGGACATGCACTAAAGGGCATTTTCCTATCACGGTAGCAGCTAACGAAAATGGAATGCAGATGAGCAAATTAGTATTATAATGTGTATACATTTTATTGTAATGAAATGCACTCCCGTAACCGTGGAAAATCTAACGGGAGGTCTGTACCTCTCGTTGGGGCTGCGTGGGATTTATTCGCCTCTAAAAACTTCTATAAATTTAACAAAAAAAAAAATTGGGAAAAAAAACATCCATGTGCTCGTCAGGGACGTCCTTTATGGACGTCCTTCACTGCCTAGCCAAGTCCAAGTGCTCGTCAGGGCCGTCCTTCTAAAGTGCCTAATGTGGACGTCCTTCACAAAACCAAAAAAAAAGGACGTCCCTGGCGAACACTTGGACGTTTTTCCCCCAGATTTTTTTGTGATGGGTGTCTTTCTAGTGCCGAGGACATACAAATCAAAAAAACTATTTGGACGTCTCTTTCGATTATGCCCCTCCTGCAGGTCTCTCTCAGCCAATCACAGGGTGTTTAGCTGACACCAGTGACAGCTAAACGCGCTGTGATTGGCTGAGAGAGACCTGGAGGAGGGGTATCGGACGTGCTGCTAGCACCCTGGGGCAGAAAGAAAGGAGCAACACGGCTGGAGCAGAAGCCACCGATAGCTGCCAGCAGCATCGGGAGCCTCCTCATAGCCTTTTTATCTCCCTTCTGATTATGGGGATGACTTTTTTTTTCTTTCAGTAAAGGACATCCATAAAGGACGTCTTTGGCATGCGCAGGGCATAACGTTGGCTGCTCTGCGCATGCTCAGCTGGCTAACTGGCTTGGAAGGAATTCCCATGCAAATGAGCTAGCAGCAACCAGCTCATTTGCATGCGATTTCCTTGATGCATTCCCGTTGCTTACCGATTCGCTAAGGAATCGGTAAGGGAAGGGCTTTAGCGATGGTTTTAGTGCATCTACCCCTATGTTTTTAAAAGGGCACAAGTCACTTCAGTAAGACTGGTTAAAAATATATGGCTTGATTTTCATGGGGGGGGGGGGGGTCACCATTTAAAGTTAAACATTGCCTTCAACAATCATATAACTTACTTTAAAAATTTGATCCTATGATCTACTGGGTGAATGAAAGTGCAAACAGACCAGACAAAACAGAAAAAAAATGCAAAAATAAAAGGGCAAGAACAAAGTAGATTCTGTCTCTTGAAGCCTTCATATTAGTTTTCATCTCCTCTGGAAATCAAGACTCTTCCTCTCTTCAGTTCTTTAGCAGGACTTTGTGGCTCCTAGACTCTCCTTCTGGGATCTTAAACAACACCCTCACTCTGATGTGTAAACTCTGAGTGACTCTAATTTGGCAGTCTCCCAAAAATGTATTCCAAGAATATGTCAAGATGTCCTTAACACAAACCCATGCTAGACATTCACTTCTTTATAATCTATACTAGTCAAAGACGCATCAGCAAACTGCTTCTGGCCACAAGTCCTGTCTTACAACCTCTCATCTTGCTGACCACAGGCTCTGTACAGTCTCACTCAATTCCTCTGTCAGGTGAAAGCATAGATAAGTCATTCAAATACTCCTGTACTTCACTGTCTCATAGGATTTACTAAATAATTCTCCAATACAGCACATATATCATCGTACTGTGGCTTCTTCAGGGGAACTTGCAAAATCCAGTTGAATAAATTGGGGTAATTAAAGTCGACTATATGGAGTCAGACCTTCTTCAAAAGTCAATCTAGAACAGAATCAAAGGGGAAGCCAGAGATCTGCTAATAATATGTATTCACAAACTTCACTAATTTAGCTTTATCATATAAGCATTGGGTTGATATTCAAGAGCTTTAAGCAGGCTCACTTAAACCCTGATTCATGGGCTGGCCCTTTAAATTTAACAGTACTTATACACACAGTGCTGCTAAATATCCCCTATTACCAAACGGCACAGTGTGGTCACTGTGGGGGCAGTCTTTGGGCAGAGGTGAGGAAAAGCCAGCAGTTATGCAGGCAGCAGCCATATTTAGGGCTAGATGCACTAATCAATCGTTAGAGCCCTTCCCTTACCGATTCCCTTAGCGAATCGGTAAGGAACGGGCATGCATCAAGGAATAGGAATGCAAATGAGCTGCTCGTTGTAGCTCACTTGCATTCTCTATTCCATCGTTAAACAGTCAGCCAATCGGCTGGTGGAGCATGCGCAGAGCAGCCAAGCGTTATGCTGGCTGCTCTGCGCATGCCAAGGACATCCTTTATGGACGTCCTTCACTATTAAAAAAACTCCCTCTAGAAAGACGTTCTTTTTACAGGCTACAAGCTAATGTACAGTTCAGAGGCAAGAGAATAAAAACTAACCTGACGATACGGAGGAGCCTTCCAGCCCAGAAAATCGGGATGTGAGAGGACACAAATCAAAACTTTTTGGACGTCCCTCCCTCCAGATACTGGTAACAGCTAAACGCGCTGGGATTGGCAGAGAGAGACCTGGAGGCGATCAGTTATGCTATTACTTACTTGTTCTGGAGTGCTGTATTTTGTTATGCTGCTTTGATAAATGTTCAATAAAGACATCATACAACTTATTATTTTGGAATGCAAAATGCCTTATGTTTTATGTATTTCTATGTTATGTTGTTGATTATTCTACATGAATGAAAATCTTAATAAACAGATCTAAACATAAAAAAGTGGAAAAAAATCTAAGTTCTCGTCCTTTTTTTTTTTTTTTTAACAAAACTATTAGTGGGATTGATTCAACCCACCACCTCTGGATTACAAGACAGGTGCTCTAACCACTCAACTACAACTCTACTTGCTTGGATGTGCCTCCCTTACTTCCAGGTCTCTCAGCTGAGTGAAGCAAGGCCAAAAAGGATGTTTTTATTATTCTGGGGTTGAATGATGTCCAAAAAAGAGCTTGCAGCATCGGAGCCTGTTTGATTTTTTTTAAATAAAGCTTCACTTCAACCTGTCATTAAAGTTGTCCATAATAGTTGAAGATCATAGGGTGGCCAATATGATGCCAATATTTAAAAAGGGTTCCAGTGGTGATCTGAGAAATTACAGACTGGTAAGCCTGACGTCAGTGCTGGGTACAATAGTGGAAACTACTATAAAGAATAAAATCACACGACACAAAAATAAACATGGTTTAATGGAACAGAGTCAGCATGATTTCAGCCAAGGGAAGACGTGACTCTATAATTTGCTTTACTTCTTTGAAAGTGTGAATAAATATCTGAATAAAGGTGAGACTTTCCTCATGAAAGACATGAAAGACTCCTGAGAAAATTAAAGAGTTATGGGATAGGAGGCAATGTTCTGTTGTGGATTAGGAATTGGTTATTGGACAGAAAACAGAGGGTAGGGATAAATGGTCATTTCTCTTAATGGAGGAGGGTGAATAGTGGAGTGCCACAGGGACCTGCATTAGGAATGGTGCTATTGAACATATTTATAAAAGATTTGGAAATTGGAATGATGAGTGAGGCGATTACATTTGCAGATAATATAAAACTATTCAAGGTTGATAGAAATACATGCAGACTGTGAAAAATTAGGAAATTGGAAGACTGGGCATCCAAATGGCAGATGAAATTTAATATGGACAAATGCAAAGTGATGCATATTGGGAAGAATAATCATAGTTACCTGGTGCTAGGGTCCACCTTGGGGGTCAGCACCCAAGAAAAGATCTAGGTGTCGTTGTAGACAATACTCTGAAATCTTCTGCCCAGTGTGAGGAGAAAGCCAAAAAAGCAAATGTGTGAGGAGATATAATTGAGGTTTACAAAATCCTGAGTGGTGTAGAATGAATAGATATCAATTGATATTTTACTCTTTCTAAAAGTACAAAGACTAGGTGACACTCAATGGAGTTGCATAGAAATACTATTAGAACAAATAAAAGGAAATATTTTTTCACTCAACAAATAGTCAAGCTCTGGAACTTTTGCTGGAGGATGTAGTAACAGCGATTAGCGTATATGGGTTTAAAATATGTTTGGACAAGTTCCTGGAGGAAAAGTCAATTGTCTACTATTGAAACAGACATGGGGAAGCCACTGCCTGTCCTGGGATTGGTAGCATGGAATGTTGCTACTATTTGAATTTCTGCCAGGTTCTTGTGACCTGGATTGGCCACTGTTGGAGACAGGATACTAGGCTAGATGGACCACTGGTCTGACCCAGTATGGCTAGTCTTCTGTTCTTATGTGTGGATTTCAGTGACTAAGGTAGGACATGAACCTTTATGCCAAAACCACCAGCTGGTGTAAACCCTGGTGCTTAAGTCCTGGTAGGTGTGTGCAGAATAGCAAGTATTCTAGCGCCCCATGCCTAATTTCCAGTCACTCCTCGACCCACCCATGCTCCTCTCATGGGTACACCCACTTTAGAGTTAAGCACCATTGAATTTAGGTGTGATGCATATAGAATACCTCAGATAAGACATTTCCATGTATAACTATTAATTGGCTCTAATTAGTGCTTGTAAAGGTCACTTAACAGATCCTTAGCGCCAATGAAGTGCCAATTGATCAATTAAGTTACATGAAGAAATTCCTCCATTTATAGAATCCTGGGTAACTACTTACTGCAATATAGGGTGGCAAATAGATGGGGAAAGGGGTAACACCTCCCCCCTTAGTTTTATTCAGAATAAAAAAGAAGATGAGGTCTTATCTCAGTAATGAAATGTTGATTCTCCTGGATTTCTACATTCTTACTGATGAAACGGCACAGTATATATTGGAATTGAAAATCTCATGAATGTTGTGTCACTATGCTAATACTTAACGACTCAGTTTCTCAGTACAATACATATTACATGCTGATTTGTTTAAAATAATATGCATAAATGTTTGAAGCTAATACAATACCTAACAATCATTTATTTGTCACAGTACGGTTTGTCACAGTGGGAGCATTCAAGAGCGAAAATACAACTTTTTTCCTGTTTTTTTCTGTGTAATAATTTACAGTCAAGTGCAACATAATTCAAAATCCTAGAGCAAGTCTTCAACTCGTGCACTTGGCACTTGCTCCCTTTCCCTGCAAAACACCACGCTGAAAGCATCTTGAAGAAAGTTGGATTTTTATTTTGGCCGCAGCCAGGAACGTTCAGCTTATAATTCCAAACACAACATACGTCATAACATAATTACCGTTACACACACTTAAATACATATTATCATCTGTTAATAACTTGGGGTACACAGTTTTGAACCTCACGAATGCTTAGTATGCCCCCCAGGTTGCCGCACAAGCAGCCTGTGGGTTCCCTGTGCCAATTACCCTCACCCGTATAATCCTGGAGCATCCCGCTTAAGGATGCCCCTCCCTAATATCAAAAACTGCGTTCTGGCCCCCTGGCCGCCTAAGCCAGGAGACACGCTGTTCACATTTTCCTGCTGCCCTCTGCAGCCTTACTGTTGCTTATGCTTATCAGTTTGTAGGAGGTCTTTCTGCCCCCGTTCTCAGCATCTCATTTAGTAGTGTTACTGCAAAGTTGCTGTGTACCCCCCGTCGTTATTGCGTCTACCTCTCCTCTTAACGCCTGCTGCGACAAGTTGGCCCCTATTACTGGGCGGGCGGGATGGGACAGCGCTGCTTACACCTGGCCGTCTGGGGTTTGAGAGGGCGTTTCCTCTTTCTTCCTTTCCTTTTATTGTCTTCCCTCCCCTCCCCCCCCCCCCCCTTTCCCTGCCTTAACCCTTTGCCTAACTGGTTCCTCTCCCTCTTCCCTGGGTCCTCCTCTCCCCGCCCCCTCCCTTTCCCTAAAGTCGCTGGCCATCGGCCCGGTTGTGCCCAGCCTCCCCTTAGGAGGCGGCTGGGTTCTCAACTCGTGCACTTGGCACTTGCTCCCTTTCCCTGCAAAACACCACGCTGAAAGCATCTTGAAGAAAGTTGGATTTTTATTTTGGCCGCAGCCAGGAACGTTCAGCTTATAATTCCAAACACAACATACGTCATAACATAATTACCGTTACACACACTTAAATACATATTATCATCTGTTAATAACTTGGGGTACACAGTTTTGAACCTCACGAATGCTTAGTATGCCCCCCAGGTTGCCGCACAAGCAGCCTGTGGGTTCCCTGTGCCAATTACCCTCACCCGTATAATCCTGGAGCATCCCGCTTAAGGATGCCCCTCCCTAATATCAAAAACTGCGTTCTGGCCCCCTGGCCGCCTAAGCCAGGAGACACGCTGTTCACATTTTCCTGCTGCCCTCTGCAGCCTTACTGTTGCTTATGCTTATCAGTTTGTAGGAGGTCTTTCTGCTCCCGTTCTCAGCATCTCATTTAGTAGTGTTACTGCAAAGTTGCTGTGTACCCCCCCGTCGTTATTGCGTCTACCTCTCCTCTTAACGCCACTGACCATGGCAACGACCCCTCGTTCGCCATGGTTCCCCCATTGTTCCTGACTGCGACCCGCTTAGCACATAAGGGCCTCGATATAATTTTGCAAATCAGTATTAAATATATCTAGCCCTATGTCGGATAGGTGCACTCCATCCGCCCTGTATAATCCCGCACATGATTCCTTAAGCAGCTCGTGGGTTATCGTGTGCCCCCTAAGTGATATCATGAACTTTGCCAACCCCGTGTTGATTTTCTTTCTCACCCTGTCTACTGCCTTGTGGGACCTTTCGTCCCTCCATACCCTCCGAGGAATGATGCTGGACCAAACCAGTCGCAACCGCGGGAACCAACGGGCCAGGCTCGCCAGGTCGTACTGCATATTTTTCCACAACAAGACGCTATTCACTCTGGTCAAATCGTTGCCTCCCAAATGCACAATGAGCACGTCGGGCTGCCCGATGGACCGTAATGCCCACAGCACGGTTGGCACGAGCTGGGCCCAGCACATCCCCCGTTTTCCCAGCCAAGTTATTGCTATCTTCTCGGTGTCAAAACCCAAATTCTGTCCAGCGGGCCTTACTGCAGTTCTTATCTGCGCCCAGTGCACATAAGAATGACCGCAAATCCAAATCCGCCGTGGCTCTCCCTGGTGACCTGCAACGTACAGTGGAAAATGAGATGTTAGCCCACATCACTTCTACCAGCAAATAAAGGTGCATACTGCATAGCCCACAGAAATTATCATGTGCATCAGGACGGCCGTGTCGGTTACTGCCTCTGCGCAGGCCAGACGTATCGCTTGTATACGTTAGACCTCCACCGACCCAGCCGTCTGATGCCCTCCGGATGCATGCCGCTCGCCGCTGCTGCGGTGGCAGCTCCAATCCGGAAAGAGTGCGTTGTGTATACCTCAGTGGGCATACCTGCCCAATGAAGGCACCGCTTCAGCACAGCGGTGAATTGAAAACGGGTTAGCGGCGTGTTATCCGCGTGTACCAGCAACCAACCCGCCCCCGTGGCCCTATCTGCTAGGTATACCTGTAAATTTGATACTGGGCATGTTATATCCTGGCTCTTCCGGCAGAGCCGGACGTGGGTCCCGTTTGCCCACTGATCTGTCTTGGATTTGCGTATCCGCAACTCCGCAGTTGTCTCTGTTACTGTTACATCCCGGAAAAGTAAACCTGTCTCCGAGTTGGCACCTTTAGATCTTGCTACCACCTCGCTGACGCGCAGAGCACCATGGAAAGCCAGTGCAAATGCGCATCTGAACAGTCGTACTTCATTTGCGTTGGAGCATATCTCCTCTAGTGCTGCAAACAGATCGACCAGCTGGTGATGCAGAATTGGCTGCCTCCTATCCCCCGCCCTTCTAGTTGACCTGTGCCAGCCTCTCATCATTCGGGTTATTGCAAAATGATTCGCTGGATTGGCCAATCCCATTGCTCTGGTGACAAATGCTATGCTAGCTAGGGTAACTAGTACATTTGTTCTGCTGAGCCCTTGCTTGCGGGCCGCCATGACGAATTGCACTATTGCTGATGATGTGAAGAAATCCGTGCGTCCGATTTCCCTCACCTGCCTCACATACGATCGTAAAGCTGCTGTGTACCTCTTCCGCGTGGCGTCTGACAATGACTGCAGCATCAATTCCCAGACGTCCGCGGTCCAAAATTCCACACACTGTCTGGGATCGGGGTCTGGAATGGTTCCGCACCAGGAGCCAGTGCTCTGAAGTCGGCGAACTTGAAACGAGAGAGAGCGTCAGCTAGTACATTCTCCTTACCCGCAATGTGTTTTGCTTTTATGGCCACATTATGTACCAAACACTGTAGCACTATCTCCCGAATCAGATTAATTGAGGGGACTGTGTGTGCGGACAAGCTGTTTATTGCGTGGACCACTGCCATATTATCTGAATGAAAAATGATCGCCCTGTTTGCTAGCTTATGTCCCCAAATGTGAAAAGCAGCCATTATCGGGAAGAGTTCTAAGAACATTATGTCGCGGGTCGTCCCCGCTGCTACCCACGCCTCTGGCCACCGCGCTACACACCATGCCCCTTGGAAATATATACCCAACCCTTCCCCGCCTGCTGCGTCTGTGAAAAATTGTAATGCCTCCGCAGTTATGGGGACATCATGCCAGAATGAAATCCCATTGAAATTTACTAGGAAGCGCCTCCACACTTCCAGGTCTTGCTTAATAGCTCTTGTCACTCTGATGTGATGATACGACCGTGACACGCCGGCGGTCGCTAAGGCCAGCTTTCTCGCGAATATGCGCCCCATCGGGATCACCCTGGTAGCAAAACATAATAGCCCTAAAAGCTCCTGAAACTGCTTTAATGTGGCTTTATTGGCCTGCAGCATTGCGCTCACCGCCTCTGTAAGCCTAATGATTTTGTCACGTGGCAAACGTGAGCACTGGTCTTTAACGTCCAGCTCGATTCCCAGAAAGGTAATTACCTGTACTGGGCCCACTGTCTTATCTGCCGCCAGCGGGATGCCGAACTTCCGTGCCACCTGCATGAAAACCTGCATTACCTCGGCGCATTCCTGCGCATTCTTGCCGCAAAACAGGAAGTCATCCAGGTAATGCACCACTGCTCCCGCTGTGGCTATCTGCTCTGTTACCCAATGCACAAAGGAACTGAACTGCTCAAAGTATGCGCATGATATTGAACAACCCATCGGGATACATTTATCAAAATAAAAACGGCCTTTAAAGGTAAAGCCTAGCAGATGAAAAGACTCGGG
The DNA here is from genome assembly GCF_901765095.1 of Microcaecilia unicolor. Taxonomy (NCBI): domain Eukaryota; kingdom Metazoa; phylum Chordata; class Amphibia; order Gymnophiona; family Siphonopidae; genus Microcaecilia; species Microcaecilia unicolor. The sequence continues at coordinate 56,847,886 of NC_044036.1, read as the reverse complement.
ATGTACTGGCAGTAAGCGAAAAGCGGACTCGACGTCGGCTTTTGCTAGGTGTGCTTGGTCTCCCTGCTGCCGAATTATTTGAATAGCCCTGTCTACCGATGCGTAGTGCACTGTACAGCTGTCTGGGTTCAAAAAATCATTTACTGAGGCGCCCAGCGGATAAGAGAGATTCTGGATCAGTCGGAACTTTCCTCTCTCTTTTTTTGGTATTATCCCTATTGGTGATATTATCATGTGCGAGAATGGCGGGTCCGTGTACGGGCCCGCCATTCTCCCCAGCATCAATTCCTTACGAATCTTATCATCTGCTATCTGGGAATGCGTGTCAATGGAGGTGGCGTTCCTTGGGCACTTGATGGACAAGGGTTTGGGACAGACATGGGGAAGCCACTGCCTGTCCTGGGATTGGTAGCATGGAATGTTGCTACTATTTGAATTTCTGCCAGGTTCTTGTGACCTGGATTGGCCACTGTTGGAGACAGGATACTAGGCTAGATGTGTTGGATTATTTGTAGTAAATAATTAGCAGATTTTAGTACACACAGCTTCAGCTTTAGAAATGTTAATTTCTTTCTTCATCTCTCTCTCATTCACCCCTGAATAATTCACTGCTGAGTCACTTTAAAGTTGAAGTAACAAAACATCTGTTTACTCACAGTTTGCAGTTAGATTATAATCAGACAGGCTTATATATATACATATTACTATACATTTGTCTTATCAGCTCCTTCCATGTGCTTAGATGGTAATGGATGCTCACACCACCATAGATCCTCTCAGGTTAGGAGAGATCATGAGCTCCATGTGCTCCATGTGCTGCATGTACTGCATCTAACCCCCACAGGAAGTTGCATAGCTATGTGACCTCTCTAAGTAATTCACATCAGAGGTCACAGAGTAATCACAGAGAAATAATAGGTGACAGGCAATGCATGTAAAATACAATTACATTCCAACAAACCCCTTCTCATGCATAACTGTCATGCAATTATTTATTCATACAAAGTCCAAGCTTTATACGCAGATTCACAAAATGTTCTCTGGGTAACGGTTTGGTCATGATGTCAGCTGTCATCTCACTGGTGTGACAATAGTGTAGACTGATGACCCCTTCTTTCGCCAGCTCTCGCACGTTGTGGTATTTCGTTGCGATGTGCTTGGTGCGTGACTGAACCTTTTCATTCTGTGACAGTCGGATGCAGCTCTGATTATCTTCCATTATCTGGATTGGTCTCTTTTCAGCTATTCCGAAATCCAGCAAAAGTTTTTCAATCCACATCAGTTCTCTGCACGCTTCCGATACGGCCACGTATTCAGCTTCTGTAGAAGACAGACTCACAATACTTTGTTTATGACTGGCCCATGAAATTTGTACATTTCCATACATAAACACATATCCACTTGTGGATTTATAATCAGAATGATCCCCTGCCCAATCTGAATCACAGTAACATATTAGTTTTGGATTACTATTGGCTGAAATCTTTAATTTACAATCAATGGTACCCTTTAAATACCTTACCATCCTTTTAACTGCAGTCCAATCTGATTTGGTAGGTGAGCTGACCCTTCTGCTCAAAATTCCTACTGCATTTGCTATATCAGCCCTGTATGTGGTAGCTAGATATAAAAGCTTACCTATGGCTGATCTATATTGGATGTTATCTGGTAAAGGTTCTCTTACTGTTTCATCCTTCAGAAAATCAGTGATCATGGGAGTGCTTACAACTTGGGCATCTTGCATACCTAAACTTTCAATAAGCTCATTTATTTTCTGCTTCTGGCTTAGAAGATAAGAACCATCATTTTGTTTCTCAATTTCTATACCAAGATAGTATGACACATTTCCAAGTTCTTTTATCTCAACATTGAGGTTTAAACACTTTACAATGTCCTTGTACTCTTGCTCACTTTTGCTTGCAATGAGCAGATCATCAACAAAAGCTAAAATGTATGCATATTGTCCATTTGTGCACCTAGTGTACAAGCATTTATCTGCTTCACCTTGCTTAAATCCTAAATTTGTCAATATTTCATGCAATTTTTCATTCCAACATTCTGCACTTTGCTTTAATCCATAAAGACCTTTGTTTAATTTACACACTAGCTGTCTTTGTTTTGTATTTATGAAACCTGTTGGTTGTTCCATGTACAAGTCTTCAGTTATATCTCCGTGAAGAAACGCTGTTTTCACATCAATGTGGTTGACTTGCATGCCTTTTGAGACTGCAATGCTCAGAAGTGTTCTGATTGTCGTGTGTTTCACTACAGGTGCAAACACTTCATCAAAATCTTCTCCATATTTTTGAAGATATCCCTTTGCCACTAATCTGGCTTTATACCTTTCCACTTTTCCTTGTGCATTCCTTTTTAACTTGAATACCCATTTGCATCCTATAGCTTTCTTGCCAGGAGGTAATTTTGTAAGAATCCAAGTATTATTTTTATCCAATGCATCAATTTCTTCTTGTGCAGCTTTATGCCATTCAGCAGCTTCTTCTGCTGGCATTTTCTCAATCTCATCCCATGTTAAGGGCTCTTGAGCTTCTGCTGACTTTGTTAAGTAAGACAGTCTTGGGGGTGGAACACCTTTGTTTTCCCTGGATGAGCGTCTGACAACAGGTTGGTCTGACCTTTCTGCATCCTCTATATCTGAGAGTTCTTCTCCAATTGATTCCCCTTCTCCAACTGTACTGTCTTCTTCAATGATCCTTTCTGTGTCTGCTTCCTCTGCCTGTTCCTCGTTAGATACAGGTGAGTTGCTTTCAGACATCTGCCTTGGTATGGCATTTATATACACTGGCATGTCTATTATGGTTCTAGTTTCATATTCTGGATGATAAGGCTCATCTGGGATAATCCAGCCTTTATCAACCCTTTTGTTTTCATCAAAATATGTAACATGTCTTATGCCAACAATGCCAGTTTTCAGATTCAAAATTCTATATCCTTTGTGTCCTGGAGTATAGCCAACTAAAATGCCCCTTTCTGTTGTGGAATCCAGCTTATGCCTTCTTTGCTTTGGTATATGAGCATATGCTGTACTTCCAAATGTTCTTATGTGTGAAAGGTTTGGCTTCCTACCATGCCATGTCTCATGTGGTGTGCGCTCAGCGCCTTTAGTTGGCATTCTGTTTTGTAGGTACACTGCTGTGAGAATGGCTTCCCCCCATAGTCTTTTAGGGAGATTGCTATCTGACAGCATACATCTGGTCATTTCCACAAGTGACCTAAATTTTCTCTCTGCAACAGAATTTTGCTCTGGTGTATAAGCTACTGTTGTGATATGCTGAATGCCTTCTTGTTCTAGAAATGTGCGCATGCTTTGTGAAGTGAACTCACCACCATTGTCGGTCTGAAGAACCTTTGGTTTTCTTTCAAATTTGTTGCTCACCATGGCTACGTATTTCTTCAGCATGTCTGTGACTTGACTTTTTTCTTTCAGCAAATAGGCCACACAATATCTAGAGAAATCATCCAAGAATATTAGCACAAATCTGTTATTTCCCAATGATGGGATATTAAACGGTCCACATAAGTCACTGTGTATTAAGTCCAGCACTTTATTACTCCTATTTCCTGTGTATGCAGGAAATGAGGGTCTCACACCTTTTTGAGTAACACAGTCTATGCATTTCTCCATTTTACCAGCATCTGCACTTATCTGAATGCCGGTGGCCAGTTGCTTACTGTAAAGATCCTGGATCACCTTAAAATCACGATGTCCCAGGCGGCGGTGCCAGATTTCCAGACTACATTTACCATCATTCTTCCTTACTTGCGCCATATGTGAGGCTTCACCTGAAATGTTCAGCTTATAAACATCATTATGCATAAAAGCTTCAGCATACACTTCATCATTTTTAGAGATTGTGCACTTACTGTTTTCAAAATGAATCACAAATCCCTTCTTATCTAATGTAGATACACTAAGCATATTGCAAACTGCTTGGGGAATATACAAGACATCACTTACAGGAATTTCTTTAACTTCATTAGACACTTTGCATTTTAAGAATCCAATTCCTTTTGCTTGGATCTGAGCAGTCCCTGCGTTTGCAGTTTTAAGAATACCTTCCTCTGGACACATTTCCTGAAAGAAATCTTTACAATTGGTTAAATGGCATGTGCTCCCCGAATCCAAAATCCAAGTACTTTCATTTGAATTATTATTTACCATAGTCAAAGATTTTTCTGCCATTAGAAAGCCCTTGTGTTTATCTTTGTCCTTCATACATTTCCTGGTTTGAGAATTCTTTAGTTCCATTGGCTTAGGTGAGCTAGAGGGAGTGTTTTGTGTTTCCTTACACCATTTAGATACATGTCCCTCCTTTCCACATGAGTAGCAAATCAGCTTGCCCTTGGGTGGAGTTTTCCCATAGCTCCGCCTTCCTCTGTTCTTTGCCAAGAAATTTGTTTCATTTCTCTCTGACTTGCTTTGAGAACACATCTCCTCAGAATCATTTATTATGCATTCCTGCCTTAGTTTTGATGTTGCCTGTTCAAAAGATTGCCCTTCAATGGCCTCATTTACAGACCTAAAAACATCAAACTTCTTTGATAGTGAGGTAAAAGAAATGCTCTTTTCAATGCATCACACATGGGAATTCCAGAAAGTTCTAGCTTTTGAAATGAAGACATAAGATACATAATGTGATCATTACATTTACTTTTATCCCTTAATTTGGTTTCATTCAACTCTGCCAACCAAATTGGTTGCTGCTTTGCATATGTAGTTGCATACATAGTTCTCAGTTTATATAAAATGTCCTTTGGTGTATCTTTTCCCTCCACTAATATGGCTTGTTTCTCTGAGAGAGCTTCTAAAAACATGCACTTCACATAATAGTTTGCATTGTCCCATTCAGCCATATTTTCAGCTGTTCTGTCTTGGTCTAAGCATATATTCAATCCTTTTGCTCGAAGGAGACATATGAATCTTAGTTCCCATTGCTGATAATTAAATTCAGTTAACTTAGGCACCTTGAGAGAATAGAACAATGGTGAATTTCTTCCCTCAGCCATTTTCTTAGCCTTCTGTCTGCTGTGTGGGGGGAGAGAGAGACAGACTGAATCTTTCCTTTAAAACTTAAGAGAAAAATGTGGCCTTTTTTTCTGCCTGGTAATATTTCTCTTCTTTTTTCAATTCCTGGCCCTGGGCCCATAACCCTTTTGTTGGATTATTTGTAGTAAATAATTAGCAGATTTTAGTACACACAGCTTCAGCTTTAGAAATGTTAATTTCTTTCTTCATCTCTCTCTCATTCACCCCTGAATAATTCACTGCTGAGTCACTTTAAAGTTGAAGTAACAAAACATCTGTTTACTCACAGTTTGCAGTTAGATTATAATCAGACAGGCTTATATATATACATATTACTATACATTTGTCTTATCAGCTCCTTCCATGTGCTTAGATGGTAATGGATGCTCACACCACCATAGATCCTCTCAGGTTAGGAGAGATCATGAGCTCCATGTGCTCCATGTGCTGCATGTACTGCATCTAACCCCCACAGGAAGTTGCATAGCTATGTGACCTCTCTAAGTAATTCACATCAGAGGTCACAGAGTAATCACAGAGAAATAATAGGTGACAGGCAATGCATGTAAAATACAATTACATTCCAACAAGATGGACCACTGGTCTGACCCAGTATGGCTAGTCTTCTGTTCTTATGTGTGGATTTCAGTGACTAAGGTAGGACATGAACCTTTATGCCAAAACCACCAGCTGGTGTAAACCCTGGTGCTTAAGTCCTGGTAGGTGTGTGCAGAATAGCAAGTATTCTAGCGCCCCATGCCTAATTTCCAGTCACTCCTCGACCCACCCATGCTCCTTTCATGGGTACACCCACTTTAGAGTTAAGCACCATTGAATTTAGGTGTGATGCATATAGAATACCTCAGATAAGACATTTCCATGTATAACTATTAATTGGCTCTAATTAGTGCTTGTAAAGGTCACTTAACAGATCCTTAGCGCCAATGAAGTGCCAATTGATCAATTAAGTTACATGAAGAAATTCCTCCATTTATAGAATCCTGGGTAACTACTTACTGCAATATAGGGTGGCAAATAGATGGGGCAAGGGGTAACACCTCCCCCCTTAGTTTTATTCAGAATAAAAAAGAAGATGAGGTCTTATCTCAGTAATGAAATGTTGATTCTCCTGGATTTCTACATTCTTACTGATGAAACGGCACAGTATATATTGGAATTGAAAATCTCATGAATGTTGTGTCACTATGCTAATACTTAACGACTCAGTTTCTCAGTACAATACATATTACATGCTGATTTGTTTAAAATAATATGCATAAATGTTTGAAGCTAATACAATACCTAACAATCATTTATTTGTCACAGTACGGTTTGTCACAGTGGGAGCATTCAAGAGCGAAAATACAACTTTTTTCCTGTTTTTTTCTGTGTAATAATTTACAGTCAAGTGCAACATAATTCAAAATCCTAGAGCAAGTCTTTTCTGCAGGAAGTCTACTTGCAATAGCTACTATGCATAAATACTTGTGAAAATATTTGCAGCAAAAGTGAAAATGTGTTAAACATCTGTGGCTCTTGTTTGTCAGGAGACATTTGAGAACATTGCAACTTAGAACTTAGTAGTATAATCTTTTTTTCTACATCTCCAAGCAGTTGTACAAACCCCTCATCTCCTTACTGATCTGCAAACTATCTCTAAAAGTGGAACCTGGTTCAGCTTCATAATACAGGAAAAAAAGAGTTGGTTCTAAAAGCTTAATTTTCAAAACCTTTTTTAAGGGTAAAGCAGTGTTTTACCAGTGGAAATGGACATGCCCGCTTATGGGTACAAGTATGTGCACATACGAGGGGCATTTTTGATATGACATCTAAGTCCAACTTTGGACGTTTTGCAAAACATCCAAAATCTGAATTGCAAAGAAGGTCATTTTCAAAAAAGAAAAAGGTCTATCTTTTGTTTTCGAAAATAGGTTTAGTGATTTGGATGTTTTATTTTTTGGTCCAATTAAAAAAAAAAATTAGGAGGAGTCAGCATTTTTAGTACACTGATCCCCCTGACATCCCAGGAAAACAATAGGGCACCCTAGGGGGCACTGCAGTGGACTTCATAAAATGCTCCTAGGTACACCTCTGACCATTGCTCCCTTAACTTGCCTGCTGAGCCCCCCAAACCCAGTACCCCCAACTGTACACCACTACCATAGCCCTTACAGGTGAAGGGGGCATCTATATGTGGGTATAGTGGATTTCTGGTGAGATTTGGAGGGCTCACAGTTTCCTCCACAAGTGTAACAGGTAGAGGGAGGTAGAAGCCTGGGTCCACCTGTCTGCAGTGCACTGCACCCACCCACCAGTAGACTTACTCCAGGGACCTGCATGCTTTTCTAATGGACCTGAGTATAACATCTGAGGCTGGCACAAAGGCTGGCAAGTAATGTTTTCATCACATTTTGGGGTGGGGTGGGTGGGAGGAGGTTAGTGACCACTAGGGGAATAAGGGGAGGTCATCCCTGATTCACTCCAGTGGTCATCTGGTTATTTAGGGCACTTTTTTTGTGCCTTATTTGTAATAAAAACAGATCTAGCTCAAAACTTCTTAGGTTTAGTCATGGATGGTTTTGTTTTCTTCCATTATGGCTGAAAAACGTCTAAGGAACGCCTAAGTCCCACCCTCAATACGCTCCTGATATGCCCCCTTGAGATTTGGAGGCACTTCTGACGGACTTCAAAGAAAAACGTCTAAAAATAGGTTTCAAAGATACTGATTTGGATGTTTTTGTGAGAAAAACATCCAAATGCTGCTTTTTGCCACTTTTTAGGTGTTTGTTTTTTTTTTAATGAGCCCAGTAGTCCGCTTATGCTTAGTTTAACCAACATCTAGGGGCCCTTTTAATAAAGCACGCAGGCACCCACGTGCACCCAATGCACGTCAATTTGGAATTACTGTCCGGCTACCTCATGGCACGGGCAGTAATTTCATTTTTTACACGTGTCCACTATGCGCGATGGAAAATAATTTTTATTTTCTGGTGAGCGGCACTAACTGGGTGGGAAAAGGCATTCAACGTGCATAGATCATTACCATCTGGTTAACGCATGAGACCTTACCGCTAAGTCAATGGGTGGCTGTAAGGTCTCGGACCCAAAATGGCCACACACCAATTTTCGTTTTGCTGCATGTCTATTTTCAGCCAAAATAAACAAAAAGGCATTTTTTACAGCTGCGCTGAAAAATGGGTCTGTGCGCATCCAAAACACATGCTTATACCAGCGCAGGCCATTTTTCGGAGCACCTTAGAAAAAGGACCGCCTAGAGAGATGTTTCTAGGAAGAAGTTTGCTATTATCTACATACTTCTGAAGTTTCACTCATTTGTATGGTAATTGATCAAGAATAATTGTGCACCCCAAAGAACATATGTAGATGTAAGTATATAGTTTTCCTCGGGCAATTTTTCAAAGTAAAAATGTGTTGCAGAGAAAAATATGTGAATAGATTTTACCTATGTGGGCAGTTTAAAATGGAGTGGACTAGTGGTTAGGGTGGTGGACTTTGGTCCTGGGGAACTGAGGAACTGAGTTTGATTCCCAATTCAGGCACAGACAGCTCCTTGTGACTCTGGGCAAGTCACTTAACCCTCCATTGCCCTATGTAAGCCGCATTGAGCCTGCCATGAGTGGGAAAGCGTGGGGTACAAATGTAACAAAAATAAATAAAATAAAATTACTCCCTGATTGTGGATAGATAGTATTCCATGATTACTCCTCCCAGGAAGTCAATATGTATAAATATATGCACAAGTTGCCCTCTCTAGAAATAAAATGGTGTTACCACACGGTAAAGTGCTGAAACAGTAAGCCATACAAGTTGAAAAGTAAAATGATAGTTTATAACAAAAGAAAATCATATAAGCCACCAACACGTAGGTTAATATTTAAGGGCAATTATCTGGATAGGGGCATACACAGGGGTGCCCACTTACACACTGTAAGTTATATATGCCCCCTGCACTTAGGCACTCATGAGTAAATTACTACTACTACTACTACTACTATTTAGCATTTCTATAGCGCTACAAGGCGTATGCAGCGCTGCACAAACATAGATGAAAGACAGTCCCTGCTCAAAGAGCTTACAATCTAATAAATGTTTAGGTGCCCCTTTACTAAGCCACTTAAGCATCTATGCACACCCAACACGCGCCAAAATGGAGTTACCACTCGACTATCGCATGGCTCTTGTGGTAATTTCATTTTTGGCACGCGTCCAATACTTGTGTCTGAAAAATATAATTTTTTTCAGGCATGCATAATGGACGCTCGCCAAGTGGCATTTGATGCGGGTAGGTCATTCTTTACTGGTAGATCAATGGCTGGTGGTAAGGTCTCAGACCCAAAATAGATGTGCAGCAATTTTGATTTTGCCATACGTCTATTTTTGGCAAAAAAAGGCCTTTTTTACAGGCTTTCTAAAAAATGGATAAGAGCGTGCCCAAAACCTGTGCCTACACTACCGTTAGCCATTTTCAGCGCACCTTAGTAAAAGGACCCCTTAATGTACTAGGGGACAGAGAAAGTACCTGCATATACTCCCAAATTCTATAAAAAGTGCAAAAAATTGTGTGTATAAATTTAGACATGTGCCCATATTTACACACATAATTTAATTGAATAATGAGATAATTAGCACTAATAATTGGCTTTTTAACTAGAAATTATTGAAACTAATTAGAACTATATAAAATGTACATGTATACATTTAGCACAGGATCTACACCTAAATTATACATGCAAGTCAAAAAAAGGGGACATGGAAATGGGAGGGTGATGGGTTGGTCATGGATGGATCAGAGGCATTAAGTTATAAGGGAATCAGCACTTAAATTTACGCATGGGCATTTGCACCATGTTTCATTTGGTGCAAATGGTTGTACCTAAAGTTAGACGCAATTCCAAGGTATGAGCGCTATTCTATAAACTGTGCCTAACTTTAAGCATGTTTTATAGGATAGCACTTGTTTTGGCACTGATTTTTCTGGTGCCATGTATAGAATTTAGTCCATAATGTGGACAGTGCTGCTTACGTCTAGTAGTGCTATAGAAATTATTATTAGTAGTAGTAGTAATAGTAGTGGGTTTGCTAATTCATATGGTAACAGATGTTTCCCCCCTCCCTTCGATTCTATATTTATGAATGTGCACATTTACATCCATGATTACTCTTGAATGAGGAACCACAGTAAGACATTGGACTGGTGATGGAGCTATTACATCTACTACAACAGGAAAGGGACTTCAGTGCCTGTACTCTGCCCATGTCTAGTGCTTGTGCATGAATGGTGCTGTATTCTGGGGGGGGGGGGGGGGAGAGGGGCAATGCTGGACACTTACCTTGCCAAACTGTCTCTGATGTGTCTCCGGGCTCTTATGGAGACGTTTCTTTGGGACAGATCAAATGCTGCACTGAGGTCAAGTGAGACGAGAAGAACTGGATGATACATAGTTTGTTTGTTTTGTTTTCCTTAACACTTCCACTCTCCTCCAGACATCACAACAATATCTTGAAGAACCAATCCAACCTATCTCAGGCCACGCTTTGACATAAAAGTGTCCCTCTTTCCAACTCCAAAGCCTCCTGGCTCTTATTGGGAAATCTCCCTTGAGTCTAGGTGGGGGCAGGAGTGATACCATCCTTGTCATGGTCAGGTTAACAGGATCAACATTTTTCTTATGATCCCTAATGTTACATGCACCCTTATTTGGTAGCTTTACCCCCTAGCAGTAGCATAGTGAGACTACCACAAGGGGTCTGATGCACCATATTGATGCTGGGCACTTGATAGGGCAGTAGTAGCTGTGGCTCACTTCTGGTCCCTCGTAGACACCAGAGAGAGTCCCCCAGTAAGAACTAGGGAGTTCAGGGGTTGAGTGGTCATTGATATTTCATTAACATCAGGAGGTTCCTGTGGCAGATGGAAGGTATAGATGTGCAAGGTGCTCTTTGTGGTGGGCTCAGGTGTAGGGTGGAGGAGTAAAAGGTCCAGCTGAGAGCGTTGGGGAAGGATAGGGGTTTAAAATGTATTGTGGGGGTGAAGAAGGGTGTATGATGGATGAAGGGAGTTAGGGTGGGGCTGTAGCAACACAATGGTGTGAAATGGGAAACACTTTTTTTTCCAGTCTCTATTTCTGAAATCATTGCTCCTGCAGGATATGCCAGCAAAGGTACAGCATTTTAGAAAAAGCTCTGCCTTCTGTAAAATATAGGGGGGAGGGGATTGAACTCATCTTGATATGGACAACGCAATTCCCCTCTCCATGATCTATCTAAGATGGACCTTCAAATCCAACATCTCTAACTGCAAAAACAAAACAGGCAGTAATCCATTTTTAGAATACACCATAGACCTCCTTCTTTACTCACCACAAAATAACCCCATGAACATTTAAATTAACTCTTACTCTATTCCTCATGGCCTCTATTTATTTATTACATTTGTATCCCACATAGGCTCAATGTGGCTTACAGGTTCTGGAAAGGAGAGTACCAACTCCGGGAATATATACAGAGTGGAAAACAGAGTAACAGTAGGTGCAAGGAAGCTGATAATCTATGGGTGGCAGCTTAAGGCAATATTCAAGCTTGCCTGAATGTCCACTTCTCCCTTCCACTAATTCTTCTCCTGCTACAATTTTTCTAGTTCCTACATTAGAGTAAGTTGAGTCCAGGAATCTGACTGTTATAAATTTTTTAAAACAATGGTGAAATGTTGAGAACAGATAAAAATGTTGCTCACAAAGCAACATTTGTGAAATTGTTCACACAGCTTTATAGATGTTCACTTTTGCTTCTAATGAGGACACTCTGGAAATATATACACAAGAAGTTTTTGTAGCAGTAACTCAGACTTAGTAACTATCTCCCTTTCTTTTTAATTAAAGGTTCTTCCTCCTTATCAAGAGCTGTCTAATTACACAAGAAAAATGTGATTAACTGATTATGATGAATAAATTAATCTCAATGGAGTTGTATGGTTTCAGACGTTTCTAATTAGTATGTTTTTCATAGGACAGCTTTAAAAAACCCTTTTTTTGTATTAACAATGATTAATAGAAGAATATCTAATTTTGGCAGCTCCATGCAAAATAGTCAGTATCACAGGAGGGAATTTGATCACGGATATACCAGCATTTACTGCTAGCCAGAGATACAGTAATGATGCAAAATGTGAGCCAACATTCTTAACATTTACCTTAAAGATGACACTCTCTAAGAAGTCAAATAGCAATGCTGCAAAGTTATTAAGTCAGTGTTCTGTCCTTGTTCTCAATGTGTATTACCACTTAGTTTGCTAATGATAGGTTTTCCTTCAAAAGTAATTAGTAAGTAGTTACCCATTTGGAAATAATTCAGTTTGTTTTCTCATGCATTATGTAGCATGCTAGTAGTCATCGTGGTCCTGGTAAAAGCTGGCATGTTTTTAGATAGTGACTATGCTCATGGGGGCCTGCCCACACCCCAGTTTCTTATCTGTTTGCTGCTACCTGCTACTGCCTTCACTCGAGTATTCTAAAACCGTCTATTACACTGTATACGGTATAGGGTGATTCTCATAGGCATCACTTTCCCAGTTAGTACCTGCTCCATAGAAAGCTCTGTTGAGTAATGCAAAAGATTATGCCCCCCCCCCCCCCATCCTTGGAGAAATTCCTTCTTATGCCCATGCCTATGCCTTTGAAAACATCTTTTTTGTGGGTTCTGTAACAGTTATCAAACAAACTCTCTCTCTCTCTATATATATAGGTCAGACTGAGCCAAAGGGAAATTTTAAAAGGGCTCACACATTCAGAACTGCCTTGTGGACACTTGTAGTTGCTGTATTCTAGAGTTTCCGAAACTGTGAGTTGGGACCCCAAATGATGTCATAAAACCTACATTTGGGGTCATGACTTGGGTGAGTTTTCCATAGGTGCATCATTATTCTGTACCTCCGGCGGGTCACACAATTTATTTGGCCACTATTATGGGGTCATAGCCACAAAAAACTTGACAAACACTGCTCTATTCTGTATGATCATAAAAATATAGCATGCATAGGCTTATTATTCCCCTCTAACCTACTCTCCCCCCCCCCCCCCCAGCAAATGATTTAGGGACCCTTTTACAAAGCAGCTTATCGCACGCCAATCTGGAGCTACCGCCAACTCAACATGGGTGCTGGTGGTAATTCCACCCCTAGCATGTGACATTTCCAGCGCTAGTGGAAATATTCAAAAACATATTTCCACTAGCGCTAACCTGGCGGTAATCAAGCAGCGCCACATGCTACCCAGTTATTGCCAGGTTAGCGTGAGAGCCCTTACCACCACCTCAATGGATGGCGGTAAGAGCTCTCCCCCCCGAATGGTCATGTGGTAAGTGAAATCTTACTGTATGGCCTTTTCTTTTTTCAGCCCTTTTACCCGCTGTGGTAAAAAGAGCTTCAGCGTGCAGCAAAAATGGCCACTGCCACTAGTGCAGGGTCCTTTTTACCACAGCTTGATGAAAGAACCCTTAATGACTTGTCCAGTGAGCATGGATTTTATAGGTGGGGAGGCTACGTAGGTGCCTATTTTGGGCCTCTTGTATAAAGACACATATGTGCCAATGGGTCCTTATAGAATTGCCACACAAACACTGCAAAAATTGCTGCTACAAAGAAGTTGGTGTAAATGTGAATGCATACAATTTTTATTATTATTATTATTTGTTACATTTGTATCCCACATTTTCCCACCTTTCTGCAGGCTCAATGTGGCTTACATATAACCGTTAACGGCGTTAGCCGATTTCGGTCTGAACAAATACATGGTATGAATGAATACATGTGATATTGTGGTAGAATGAGGTACATGTATGGTAGGTACAGTTGGGGGGAACTTAGAGAGGGAAAGGGGGTAAGAAGAGTCAGGTAATGTCCATTACGGTCTTTGGTTACATTGTGTCGCAAGTGACCAGGTATTTTTATGTTGGGTCGGTGGGGTCTGCATAACAATGCGTATTTAATAGAGAATGCCAACAGATCATGACCATGCACAAATAACAGTACACAGTAAATATCATGCACCAACTGCAATATACATTTATAGAGTAAGCAATGATTCACACTGGCCCTGAACAAACAGAATAAGCAGAGATGTACAGTATTATACTATGGTAGCACTCTGGAAATTACAAGCACTCCTCTTATAAGCAATCCTGAGTTTTCACTCCTTATCTATATTTACTACTAAACTAAAGCATGAAACTAGTAGAAATAAAAAAAAAGATTTTATTTGCATAAGGACTATTTACATGAGGAAAGGTGTGAGCAAATGAATGAAGACAGAAATAGTAAAAGTACTAGATGACATCGGGATTTCTGGTATGCATTAAATTGGTTTCCGAGGTTCCTTGTCTAGGACTTTTAAAGTGAAGATGAATAATGTAATATCAAATGGATGGGCTAAGAATCTCCACTTTCACCAATTCTTTTCAATGTGTTTATTTGTTCTCTTGGGTTTGTTCTAGAGAGGGCTAGATTTTTGACTTATAGATATGCAGATGATATTACTGTAACGTGAGTAACATAGAGGGGCATAATCGAACGTCGCCGGCGATGTATTTTGGCGGCGGCACAACAGCTGGCCGGAACCGTATTATCGAAAAAGATGGTCGACCATCTTTTTTTGATAATATGGTTTAGCCCGGCCAAATGCCAGAGTTCGCCGGGTTTGAGATCGCCGGTTTTGTTTTTCAACGGTAATGGAAAAAAATGATGGCCATCTCAAACCCGGCGAAATCCAAGGCATTTGGTCATGGGAGGAGCCAGCATTTGTAGTGCACTGTTCCCCCTCACATGCCAGGACACCAACCGGGCACCCTAGGGGGCATTTCTAACAATATTTTAAAAATACCAAAAAAGCTCCTAGGTGCATAGCTCCCTTATCTTGGGTGCTGAGCCCCCCAAATCCCCCCCAAACCCACTTCCCCACAACTCTACACCATTACCATAGCCCTTATGGGTGAAGGGGGGCACCTGCATGTGGGTAAAGTGGGTTTTGGGGGGGGGGTTGGAGGGGTTTGGAGGGCTTAACATTTACCACCACAAGTGTAACAGGTGGGGGGGGGGGGGGGATGGACCTTGGTCTGCTTGCCTGAAGTGCACTGCACCCATTAAAAACTGCTCCAGGGACCTGCTGTCAGGGAGCTGAGTATGACATTTGAGGCTGGCATACAGGCTGGTAAAAAAAGGTTTTGATTTGTATTTTTTTAGTGTGGGAGGGGGTTGGTGACCACTGGGGGAGTACGGGGAGGTCATCCCCCATTACCTCCAGTGGTTATCTGGTCAGTTGGGGCACCTTTTTGAGACTTGTTTGTGAAAATAAAAGGACCAAGTAAACCCGGTGAAATACTGCTTAACGCTGCTTTTTTTTCCATTATCTGTGAAAGCCGGCCATATGGTAGCCACACCCATGCCCGCCCATGTCCCGCCTTCGCTACGCCACTGACACACCCCCTTGAACTTTCACCGGCGAGGCGACGGGAAAGCGGCGATGCAGTCAAAAAAGCCACTTTCAATTATACCGATTTTGCCGCATTTGAGAGATCGCCGGCCATCTCCCGATTTATGTCGGGAAATGGCCGGCAATCACTTTCGAAAATAAGCCTGATAGTAGATGATGGCATATAAAGACCTTATGGTCCATCCAGTCTGCCCAACAAGATAAACTCATTACGTATGGAATGATATGATACTTCATATACATACTTGATCTTGATTTGTCCTTGCCATTTTCAGGGCACAGGCCATAGAAGGTTGTCCTTATTTTAAATTTCTGAAGCTGTTGAAGCCATTGAAAAGCTCTAGTCCTAATTCAAATATGTTTTGAGGTTATTAAAGAAATTATTAAAACTGGAATGCAGCTAATAAGCGACTGAATGTTGCAACATTGTCTAAAATTGAATAACAAAAAAAACAACATTTATATTAGTGAGCAGGAATAATATTTTGTCTTGTGACAATTCATTTCAAAAATATTTTTTTCATCATCAATTAGCATTTTTGGAATAATTATTGACCAAACGTTGTCATTAGATGTTCAAATCAACTCTATAGTTAAGAAATCTTTTCTTCTAATAAGAAAATTACGCAGAACTCTAAAATATTTTGATATCGTTTATTTTAGACTGCTGGTTCAGTCACTTCTCTTGTCTCAAATTGACTATTTCAATGTGATTTATCTAAATTGTTCTAAGGGTCTTCTTAAAAAACTACAGAAAATGCAGAATACAGCAGTCAGGTTGATTTTTTCATTATCAAAATTTGATTATGCTTCTATGTTGATAGTTCGCCTCCACCGGCTTCTGGTGGAGGCTAGGGCGATTTTTAAGTTTTATCGTATTCTGTATAAGATTTTGTATGGCCTGGCACCATTGTATATGTATTCTTTATTTGAATTTGCATCATCAGTAAGAACCTGGTCATTGAG
The DNA here is from genome assembly GCF_901765095.1 of Microcaecilia unicolor. Taxonomy (NCBI): domain Eukaryota; kingdom Metazoa; phylum Chordata; class Amphibia; order Gymnophiona; family Siphonopidae; genus Microcaecilia; species Microcaecilia unicolor. Next base: position 56,831,374 of record NC_044036.1, on the reverse strand, counting down.
GCCTTTTGCTTTCCCTAGTCCTAGAGAGATGAAATTGTCTCACTTGTTTGAATCATCTTTCTCTTTTCGAGCAGTGAAACTTTGGAGAATCCTTCCAACTGAGTTATGGTGTATTACAGATTATTAAACTTTTAGAAAGTTTTTAAAGACATTTTTTCCAAGGTTTGTTACACGTAATAATGGTTTGTATAAGACTGAAATTATGAATGTTTTTATTGTGTATTTTGACTGCTGTTTCTTATGAAATAATTGTGTTTGTAACAGTCTATGTATTCTTAAGTGTTGTAATCCATGTTGAACCAGTTTTGTCACACACAGAACAGAAGAATAAATATTATGAATATGAATATTATTAATATTAAATCTTCGGAAGATTACAGAATAAAAGTCAAATATCAGTTTTCTAACTGCTAAAATGTACATTAGTCAGACATTTGGTAAAAACAAACACACACCTCCCTGGACACAATATGCATCTTCCGCTTGGTCCCCAAAGTGATTACAAAGCTTGGCTTATAACCTGGATCAAGGAGTCGTCACGGCTTTGGAAACAGGACAGCTAGCAGTGCCTGGGAATGGTTCAATGTTGATCTACAGGTGAGATGAATCAGGTGAAAAGTAGAAGAGGTAAGTTCAGAGGAGTTCATGAGATCTTCTTGACACAGTAGATGCCCTTTTTATATCATTTTGATAAAAGCACTGTCTCTAAAGATTAGACAGATTATTAGTTGTGCCCTGTATGTTATGGCTTGGAAAACCACAAGAATGTTGTTTGACATCATTATGGAAACTTTTCTCCAAATTCTAGCACCAGGGAGGCTGGATTGAGGTGACCAAGAGTACCTTAGCTGGGTTTTGTTTTGCATGTCAAAAACATGCAGAAAGTCTTAATTTAGAACAGGTACATCTCTGTATATAGACATAGGTCTATAGTACCACAGGTATACTCTGTAAATCTCTCCAATGCACATATTTGTGGTGAGGGGCTCTTACCCCTATACAATCCACACCCAGTTTCTTCCCATAACCCATTCAGTGACACAGTTGGCAAGAGACTTTTAGTGCACTGGTTGTTTTCATGCTCAGAAGCCATCACTATGGGCCTACATTAATGGTTAGCATGCACTAAATCCTACACAGTGTAGATCACTTTAAGGCATTTGACACAGTACCTCATGAAAGACTCCAGAGGAAACTGGAGAGTCATGGGATAGGAGGTAGTGTGCTATTGTGGATTAAAAACTGGTTAAAAGCTAGAAAACAGAGAGTAGGGTTAAATGGTCAGTATTCTCAATGGAGAAGGGTAGTTAGTGGGGTTCCCCAGGGGTCTGTGCTGGGACCGCTGCTTTTTAACATATATATAAATGACCTAGAGATGGGTGTAACTAGTGAGGTAATTAAATTTGCTGACAACACAAAGTTATTCAAATTGTTAAATCGCAAGAGGATTGTGAAAACTTACGAGAGGACCTTACAAGACTGGGAGATTGGGCATCTAAATGGCAGATGACATTTAAAAGTGCAAATTGATGCATGTGGGAAAGAGGAACCTGAATCATAGCTACATAATGCAAGGTTCCACATTAGGAGTCACCAACCAAGAAAGGGATCTAGGAGTCGTCGTTGCTGATAAGTTGAAACCTTCTGCTCAGTGTGCTGTAGCAGCTAAGAAACAAATAGAATGTTAGGTATTATTAGGAAAGGAATGGAAAACAAAAATGAGAACATTATAATGCCTTTGTATCGCTCCATGGTGCAACTGCACCTTGAATATTGTGTTCAATTCTGGTCACTGCATCTCAAAAAAGATATAGTGGAACTAGAAAAAGTATAGAGAAGGGTGACAAAAATGATAAAGGGGATGGGACGACTTCCCTATGAGGAAAGGCTAAAGTGGCTAGGGCTCTTCAGCTTGGAGAAAAAACGACTGAGGGGAGATATGATAGAGGTCTATAAAATAATGAGTGGAGTGGAACGGGTAGATGTGAAGCATCTGTTTACTCTTTCCAAAAATACTAGGAGTAGGGGGCATGCAATGAAACTACAAAGTAGTAACTTTTTTAAATGAATCAGAGAAACGTTTTCTTCACTCAACGTGTAATTAAACTCTGGAATTCATTGCCCGAGAATATGGTAAAGGGAGTTAACTTAGCAGGGTTTAAAAAAGGTTTGGGCAGCTTCCTAAAGGAAAAGTTCATAGACCATTATTAAAATGGACTTAGGGAAAATCCACTGCTTATTTATGAGATAAGCAGCATAAAATGTTTTGTACTTTTTTGGGATCTTGCTAAGTATTTGTGACCTGGATTGGCCACTGTTGGAAACAGGATGTTGGGCTTGATGGACCTTTGGTCTGTTCTAGTATGGCAATAGTTATGTACTTATGTAAATAGACAAATTATAATAAATAAATATGAAGGTGATCTCCTTCTAATTCTATTAGCCAATAATGCATTCAAATGTGGAGGAGATATAAAGATAACACCATCGGCTTAATTTTCTGACCAAAAGATAATTCTTTAAATTGAGGAGATGTTGCCTCAAGAAGCCCCCGGCTCTATTATATTCAGAGCTCATGAGGGCTGGACCACTTCATCATTGGCAACACCCCCAAATTCATAGAGCAGCCTATCCCATACGTATGTTCTAATACTCTATTTTTATATATATATAGGTTTTTCTTTTTTTCTAACATATGATGGGTAATCGTAAAGTTAAACGTAACAGCTACTTAGCTTTTGCAAGGTCCAATCCTTCTTTAGTTAGTTACATGCTGGAAACTGAACGCGACCAAGACCAACAATGGCCAGCGTTTCGTCACCTGCTTCAGGGTCAAATGGTCTGCGTCTAACTCAGCTGAAGGATCAAACATTTCCAACGGACCAGCTTCATGTAAATAGACCCATAAATATTAGAGGGTACACTAATGAAACAAATGCTTGCTAATGAACAGATATCTCTAATAGAGGTTTAAACAGGCCCTACTTGAGAAACACTTTTATGGCATTGAGATCTGGCCTCTGGGTTAGTGCGTGCACATTTCAGTTACCACAGGATCCCTGAGTACATCCCACAGTACTCCATTTTTAGCTGTGTTAGGTATATGTTACTGCCTAACACATCTTAGTAAAAAGATACCAAAGAGATAGAATATGAAAAAAAAAGAAGCAGTAAAGAAAAGCTATATATTTTGGCAGGTGAAAGGAGAAAGAGTCATCCTGTTGAGGACTCTAGAATTCTTTCTTTAGGCTGGCATAGTAGTAACGTTCACCAAAATGAACACATTTGCCTCTAAGCAGAACCTAATATGTGACCATATGAGACTTTCACTGCAATTTACTAACAAATATTGTTCACATGTTATCAATTGAAATCAAATGATTACTAGACATGCTTCATTCAATACATCTTATTTTGTTAGCTATCCTCTTCTATTTTCAAACAAATATGAATGACTACAGTGTTTGCAATGATCGCTGTGTTAATCTATTTACGTATGTCATAACACATTTCAACAAACTAGCTGCAGATTATCTTTTTTTTTTATTAAGGAATAGTGGTGAGGGAAGTTTTCTAGGTAGAGAAATGGACATCCAAGGCCAGCCATTTTCAGCTATGCAAGAATTTTACAAAACTATCAGATAAACAGTGCATTCTGACTATATCAATGATTCACAATGATTCACAAATACTGTTGCTGGTCTTCTATTGGAACCACTGCTGCAGTCCCTATTGATCTATGCTATCTGAACCAATGTAAATGGAATTCCGGAAGCCAAGGATTCTGGAATACAGTGGGGGAAATAAGTATTTGATCCCTTGCTGATTTTGTAAGTTTGCCCACTGACAAAGACATGAGCAGCCCATAATTGAAGGGTAGGTTATTGGTAACAGTGAGAGATAGCACATCACAAATTAAATCCGGAAAATCACATTGTGGAAAGTATATGAATTTATTTGCATTCTGCAGAGGGAAATAAGTATTTGATCCCCCACCAACCAGTAAGAGATCTGGCCCCTACAGACCAGGTAGATGCTCCAAATCAACTCGTTACCTGCATGACAGACAGCTGTCGGCAATGGTCACCTGTATGAAAGACACCTGTCCACAGACTCAGTGAATCAGTCAGACTCTAACCTCTACAAAATGGCCAAGAGCAAGGAGCTGTCTAAGGATGTCAGGGACAAGATCATACACCTGCACAAGGCTGGAATGGGCTACAAAACCATCAGTAAGACGCTGGGCGAGAAGGAGACAACTGTTGGTGCCATAGTAAGAAAATGGAAGAAGTACAAAATGACTGTCAATCGACAAAGATCTGGGGCTCCACGCAAAATCTCACCTCGTGGGGTATCCTTGATCATGAGGAAGGTTAGAAATCAGCCTACAACTACAAGGGGGGAACTTGTCAATGATCTCAAGGCAGCTGGGACCACTGTCACCACGAAAACCATTGGTAACACATTACGACATAACGGATTGCAATCCTGCAGTGCCCGCAAGGTCCCCCTGCTCCGGAAGGCACATGTGACGGCCCGTCTGAAGTTTGCCAGTGAACACCTGGATGATGCCGAGAGTGATTGGGAGAAGGTGCTGTGGTCAGATGAGACAAAAATTGAGCTCTTTGGCATGAACTCAACTCGCCGTGTTTGGAGGAAGAGAAATGCTGCCTATGACCCAAAGAACACCGTCCCCACTGTCAAGCATGGAGGTGGAAATGTTATGTTTTGGGGGTGTTTCTCTGCTAAGGGCACAGGACTACTTCACCGCATCAATGGGAGAATGGATGGGGCCATGTACCGTACAATTCTGAGTGACAACCTCCTTCCCTCCGCCAGGGCCTTAAAAATGGGTCGTGGCTGGGTCTTCCAGCACAACAATGACCCAAAACATACAGCCAAGGCAACAAAGGAGTGGCTCAGGAAGAAGCACATTAGGGTCATGGAGTGGCCTAGCCAGTCACCAGACCTTAATCCCATTGAAAACTTATGGAGGGAGCTGAAGCTGCGAGTTGCCAAGCGACAGCCCAGAACTCTTAATGATTTAGAGATGATCTGCAAAGAGGAGTGGACCAAAATTCCTCCTGACATGTGTGCAAACCTCATCATCAACTACAGAAGACGTCTGACCGCTGTGCTTGCCAACAAGGGTTTTGCCACCAAGTATTAGGTCTTGTTTGCCAGAGGGATTAAATACTTATTTCCCTCTGCAGAATGCAAATAAATTCATATACTTTCCACAATGTGATTTTCCGGATTTAATTTGTGATGTGCTATCTCTCACTGTTACCAATAACCTACCCTTCAATTATGGGCTGCTCATGTCTTTGTCAGTGGGCAAACTTACAAAATCAGCAAGGGATCAAATACTTATTTCCCCCACTGTATGCTATACTAAAACACAGCTGCATTGAACATAGAAGAACATCATACTTTAATAACTGACTCATTGACCTGGGAAAGCACCTCATACCAAATTGAGAAGGAGATATGCAGTGTGTAACCTTGCGAGACACCATAATGAGATGGGATCAGCCTGTTTGGTCAGAACATACACTGCTATTTGTTCCTTATTTGCTAATTTTGCTGGGCTCCGATTTGAGCACAAAGGATGATGTTTGATTTGTCTATACATGTCAATAAACTCTTGACACATCACTTTGGGCTATCTGTAATTTCTTCGAATGCTCATTGAATGGATAAAAAGGTGAGAAGTGTAGAATTCATTAGGGATGTGACTCTACGCAACCCACGGTAAGTCCTTTTCAGGTGCAGTATGCACACACAAGTGCTTTCTGCAGCTTAGTAAAAGGAGTCCATAATGATCCTTATAGTCTCCATAGTGAAATAGCTTTTAGAATAAAGTAGCTGTTTTAGCTGAAATAAAATTTATAGTCTTCATCATCTCTGCCAGCATTATGATCTATATTGTTTCATAATAAAGTTTATCTAGAACAGAGAAACTTGCCCTTAATTTTCTTATTGTTAGAAATAGACCTAAGAACTTGAATTGCAAATTAGAAGGAAGTTGTACAAAGTCTATTCTTTTTACACTTCCTCTTTTTGTGATTGTCTCTTATAATTTATGAATGTTAACCTTTGTTTCCTTACCTTTTCAACAACTTCTTAGAAAAGCATAGAGGACTCTTTTTCCCTCTTATCTTTGTTTAATTTTCTAACTAAGATTTGTGCTTACAATATCCTTTTTCTGATTTTTTTTCACTGCTCTTCTATTTCCCCAGACTTTCCCATCCAGCTAAAAACTTCTCAAGATACTCCTTCATCTTAACTAAATTGGTTTCCTGAAGTCTAGGACCTTGATTTTGAATAACTATCACAGTCTGGATCCTAGTCAACAACAAAAACATTTTTTTTCTATTCATAAGCAGGAGATCCAATATTGTTGTCTCCCATATTACCAGTTGCTGAAACGACTCAGTTCTTAATTGCATGCCAGGTGTTTGCTATTCACCCTTAAAACCAGCAAACTTCATCCTTTTAAATGCTCTCTCTCTCTCTCTCTCTCTCTCTCTCTCTCTCTCTCTCTCTCTCTCTCTCTCTCTCTCCCTCCTCCTCCTCCTTTACTTTTTAATGATGTCTTCTAATTAGTAATGCCTTCTAATGAGCTGTAGGAGTCCAGGGACAGCAATGGTGGATTCTATGAATGTGATCTAAACACTTAAAGAATTGCTGTTTTATTTATGTGGGGGGGGGGGGGGGGTCAATATTAACCCTGTGGTAGTCAGTAGTATTTCAAATGTTGGCTGCCATGAGGTTTTTATACCCAGTTATTTAGGGTCACTTCATACTAGATACCAACACTGAATATCAGGGTATACGGCGACTGCTGATTAGAAAAGTTTCTATGGAAAAACTAAACTTCCCTGATTGGCCTTTGTAATCTAAAATTAAGTATGGATCCAGGTAGAGTGAACTTTCCCTGAATTCATACTTCCCAAATAGCATATATGCTTAGACAGATAGGATATTGGTTGATCAAGTCCCACCTTTGCTACACCTCTGATACGCCCATGGGAACTTTGGCCATCCCTGCAACGGAAAGCAGTTGGGGACATCCAAAATTGACTTTCGATTATACCGATTTGGACAACCCTGGGAGAAGGACACCCATCTTCTGATTTGTGTTGAAAAATGGGCGTCCTTCTCTTTTGAAAATGAGCCCAAAAGCATTTTATCTCATGTCATTAAATGACAATGAACAGAATAAAACATGAAAATTCCTGTTTTATTGTTTGCTGATAATAGTGAGCAGTTTTGAGAGAAGGCACAATATTTGCAAAGAGGGCTCCCAATGTGCATGTGCAAATCACTCCATCATGACTTTGCTCCCATGATAAAAATTTGCCAAACAAAAACAAATAAAACAAATGTTCCTGGAAGAAAGGAAACAACACAAAATAACAACTTCCTGGCACCAACATACTTTGGGGTCTGTTTACTAGAGTGAGATAAATTTTTGTAGGGCATGCACATTAGTTGGAAAAGTTAATGCTCAGTAACTGCAAAGCCTGTGTGGTAATTGTTGGGGATGTAGCCATCACCTACTCCTTTAGATACCAAGAGTACTTAACTTTGTACATGGTAAGAGTATTGTTAATGGGGAAAACAAGTACAAATGGCAATGAACGTGAATGTGATCAAATATTCTTACAAAAAGATACTAAAGAACAAAGAGGCATCAGATGAGTATATGATGGGCTATCAGATCTCTTCTCAACAAATACAAAAAAAATTCAAAAGACACTTATCTTTAAATTGTCTTCTCTTGATGATATCTGCTTGATGATAGCATCCAAGCTGATATCATTAAGAGAAGACAATTTATAGATGTGTCTTCTGAATTTTTTGATATTTATTGGTATTTGTGCTGATATAATCTATTTGCAATGTTTTGAATAATAGACTGCAAAACATATATGCTATACCCAATGATCCTTAAAGACAAATTAGTGTAAATTGTTTAAATGGAAGCATTAAAAGAGGAAAAGTGAATAAAATAGACGATTTTGGGCCAATGAAGAAAGGCTATTCAGTGAATCTGTAAACAGAACAATATTCAGACCACCAACATACAGAGACATTTTCCCTCTTAGAAATCCCATTTCCTCAAGTTAATAGTTAAAAAACTAAAACATTTTTTAAAAATAAAAAAATGTTTAAAAAAATCAATACAATTTTGGTTTTGGAGTAAAAATCTATAATAAAGCCACATGTTAGAAAAAACACTGATTAGTTGTGACAAGTGTGTTTGATATAGGTGGTTGAGTTCTCCAAATATTTTTAAAATGCAGCTACCATGGCCAATACCAGGCTAACAAATCCTCCCATCCTCTCTGGATTCACTGGCAAAGTGCATAAAATCTCTCATGCCTCTAACACCCTATAAAATGTTACTCAAACCCCTTCCCACCCTCTGATATCTCCCTGGCTTGTAATGGTAAAACCACTTTCCCTTGATGTGGGCTTTTTGGTTTTCTTATGATATAGAAGATATTTACTTTTTTCTTTTGTTTATATTCCATTTCTTGTACATTTATAAATTTTATATTTATTGACAACTTTAATTTAAAAAAAGCCCACCTTTTTGATGCTGTTTGGAAATCTTAATTCCTTAGTCAACTGTTCATTACCCATGTTGTTTTAATCATTCACATAAGACTGTAAATGCAATCCCTAATTCCTTATTTGTCTGTTTTGAAGAGATTATAGATTCTGTCAAGATTCTTATGTGTTTGTGTACAATGCTGTGTACGTCTGGTAGCGCTATAGAAATAAGTAGTAGTAGTAGTAGTAGCAGTAGTGTTTTCTTTCCATGTCTGTAGCTTATATCTTTAAGGAAAAGTTGCACTTTTTTCAAACTTGTGCAAGCAAGTTCAGTTCTAGAATATTGACAACTTTTTGCCTAGAACACACGTCTGACCCATGTAAAAACAATCTGTGACTGTATCTATCAGAATGTTTAATTCGTAACACCCATGTTTAGCCCAGATCTGTGTCAAAAGCTATTGCATGGCTTTCTTATTCTGCAGCTCTGAGAGCTGTACCCATACCAAATAAATCATGCATTTTCTATTTAGGTTGTCAGTTCAGTGGTGTGATTATCGATCTGCTCTCCACTGAAAGCCTACTGGGCAAACCTCAATAAGATTTTACCAGTGCATTTGGTGGGGCTTGTTTGTCACAGTTAAAATCTCTTGTGGACACCACGAGTCAGTTTGGGCTACATCATTCCCACCAGATGTGAAAGTGAAAAGAAAGATGAAAAAGAATAGAGAGGTTATGATATTTTTCATTATTCTGTTTTGTAATTCTAAATTGCCAGAAAAATGTATGGTATTTTGCTATTTATACAATTAATACATGCAATATTAATAGGTAACTGGCTTCTAACATACAGATGAAACTTGAAAAGCTTTTTTTGTATATAATCAAAAAATAGAAGGAAAAGACCTCATCACACTGGCATAAAATCTATCGGTTCCTTGAACCTGTATGAGTGAACCACTCTTGACTGCAGTCTGTTCAAAAAGTAATCATAGGTCAGAAAAACCTCCTTTTACAGTGTCCAAAACAATCCAAACTTGACCATCTATATGCCAACATCCAAAACAATCAAAAATAATGATCAATGTTGCCCTAAGAATTAGAAGCACACAGCTTTCTGAAGATCTTGGTCAGCAAAAGTAGTCTCTTTGTGCTACAAACTACAGAACGTCCAGGCAATGCTGCGGCTGTCCACATGGCACTGCTTCAATGAATAGAGAGACAATGTAAAAAATGCTGAACGCTTTTGGTAAATCGCAATGAGGTTCAATATGAACGCCAAGTGAATTTTCATTGCGTTCTGTATTTTTTACATTGGATTGCGGAACGAACGGTTCTTTTGAACCTTGACATGAAGCAGCTGTAACCTGTTCCGGGGCAGAGAAGAAGCATGGAACAACGGAGGACAGGCACGTGGCACCCCCCCTAGCGGCATGCACCCGAGGCAGACCGCACCTACCGCCCCCCCTAGGAACGCCACTGGCCACAAGCTAGTGGAATCACAGAGCCCAATACCCTACACCCACCACAATGCATTGCTGATGTGACTCTGCAGTGCCCTTAACAGAAAAGGTGTCACACTCACCCGAGAGCCACATCAGAACCAGAGAAAGGCTGTCACAGGATAGAACACATTCTGCTGTCATGGAGGTGGGTACGCCATTTGAGGCTGGCATAGAGGCTGGCAAAAAAGTTTTTAAAGTGGGTTTTTTGTGGTGGGAGGGGGTTATTGACCACTGGGGGAGTCAGGGGAGGTGATCCTCGATTCCATCCGGTGGTCATCTGGTCAGTTGGGGCACTTTTTTGGGACTTGAACCTGAAAAAAAGGGTCCAAATAAAGCGGACCAAATTCTCGTCAAAAATGCCCTTCTTGTTTCGATTATCAGCTAAAGACGCCCATCTCTCCTCGGCCGATAACCACGCCCCAGTCCCGCCTTTGTAGAGTTACTATATGGATCCAGAAAAAGGAGGACAGATTGAGCCAGTCTAGGTTTTACTTCCATTGCTTTCAATGGAAGCAAAACCCGGACTGGATCAATGTTTCCTCCTTTTTCTGGAGCCATATGGTAACCCTACGCTTTTGCCACACCTCCGACACGCCCCCATCAACTTTGTTCGTTCCTGCGATGGAATGCAGTTGAAGACGACCAAAACTGGCTTTCGATTATACCGATTTGGTCATATATGGGAGAAAGACGCCCATCTCCTGATTTGGGTTGAAATATGGGCGTCTTTCTCTTTCGAAAATAAGCTGGCTAGCGTACAACTCAAAAGGGGGTGGGATAGTGGCATTCCACATATTTGCATATGGAGTAGTCTAATGGTTAGTGCAGCAGGCTTTGATCCTGGAAACCTGGGTTCAATTCCCACTGCAGCTCCTTGTGACATTGGGCAAGTCACTTAACCCTCCATTGCCCCAGGTACAAAAACTTAGATTGTGAGCCCTCTATGGACAGTGAAAGTACCTGCTTATAATGCGTACAGCACTGTGTATGTCTAGTGGTGCTATAGAAATGATTAGTAAGAGTTATAGAATACCCTCATGCCCAAATGCCAAGAGTGGGGTGCTGGCCTTTACACCAGGTTTCAGTTGGAGTAAATGCTAGTGCCAAAATGGGCTCTAAGCACTATACTATAAAGAGTATTCAACTCAGAGCACTTTTTATAGAATAGCACCTCATGTCAATTTTTTCTGGGGCTCACTGAATGCAATGATCTATGTGCATGTTCTGGGGTTTGTGCATGCATGATAGTTCACACATGCCCAATTGATGTCCTCTTTGCAAATAGTATGCACTCTTATGTAGGTCCTAGCTGAATATCATCTGAGACCCCCCCATAAGCTCTGGCAGCCAGCACATGCTGACATACTTCCAGATATCCAGTGTTGGTGCCTGAACATGGACTAGCATTGAATATCAAGTGTAAATTCTGCCTGTGGAGGATCAGCATTTAAATAAAATGCTGACGTCCACCTGCTGAATATTGATTGGTTATTTCATTAATATAAGAAATGAGTATTTTATTTGTAGCCAAATACTATTGTTTGAACTATAACAAAACTGAAAATAGTCAATGATGAATTCTGATGGTGTTATTTCTATTGCGTTTTGTTATGATTATTAATTCCGAAACAGAAAGGAGTATCAGTGCCTTAGTTTTTGTTCATAAATAAATTACTGGATAGATGGATGACTTTTTGCAGGGGTCCCTTTAAGAATATCTTATCTGGATTAATACAGCATTGACTTTTTAAAATGCAAACAGTGCAATTGATTTGCATCTGTATCTATGTTTTATTATGCATGCTCAATTTCATGGGCAAAATAAACCCACAGTACAGAGAGGTCAAGTAGCTTCATAACTTAGTCTGGCCAATGTGTCTTAACAGTGGAACAGATGTCTCCAAGCTGACATAACAATAAGATGACTGTCTTTATTTTCCATTGTTGAAACATGGGAAAACTGCTTTTTTAAGTATACTAAAAGGTACCGGATATGCCTCAATACTCAGCTTTTGACATGTTTGTAAAGGAAGACTAAAACAGGCTGGGCTATTTAGTTATACTCCAGTGACCAGAGAATTGCAAACACGTTTACTAGCCAACTGTGTTCTATAGACCATGTTCTTCCAAACATTGTCTGACATTCAGATAATGAACCTTCCCCACCCCTAAATTAAAAGAAAAGTCTGAATAGACAACATTTCAATCTAATATTGTTCCCATTTATTGTTTAAGGAATACTCATGCGATCAACATTACAATAGACTCCTGAAAGTTTATGAAGGGATATCCTTATAAAGTCTTTCAATATGTAGGATAATTTAGCTATTTTGTTTGCCATGCTAGAATTAAAAAAGAAAGCTTCTGCAATTTTAAAAGCAGCTAAATCTGTATATAGGGTCAAGAAAAAAAAAGAAAATATTATAGATATTATTATATTTTCTTAAAAACGTATAATTCCTTGACATGGCATAATAAATGATAGATCAATTTTCAGTGTTGGCTGTGACTGCCTTAACATTAATACTTATACAAAAAAGAAAAAAAAAAAACGTTTTAGTTGATTTGACCTTCATAAACACTTGAAGAACCAGAACCACTGTTCCAAACTTCCGTTAACAAATTTTACTTATGTCCCTTTTGTTTCAGAATGAAAATGAAGAGATTACTTATTGAACCTGAAGTCTATTCCTCCCTGAAGCAGAATTAATTTATGTCAGATGAATGGATGAGAGGACAATTTAATGAAGGAAAGATTTTTTAAAATTTGTATTGAAATATTATTATATACAATTGTTGGTGAAGGCATTGGAAAAAAAAGTTTAAACAACAACAGAAAAGACAAATGAGAAAAAATTGTAGATGGAAGTTTGGAAGACTTGTTCTGGTTCTTCCAGTGTTTAGAAGGTCTAGGGGCTCATTTTTGAAAAAGAAAAATGTCCAACAAATGGCATAATAGGTAGATATTTGTAATTCTCACAATAAAATGTCTAAAGCATCAGTGGCGTTCCTAGGGGGGCTGACACCCGGGGCGGATCGCCGATGTGCCCCGCCTCCCGGGTGCAGTGCGACCCCCCCCCGGTGAAAGGACACCCCCCAGCGAAGGACCCCCCGGGTGCACGCCACTGGGGGGGGTGCCGCGCGCCTGTCCGCTTCGTTCGTTTCCATGCTCCCTCTGCCCCGGAACAGGAAGTAACCTGTTCCAGGGCAGAGGGAGCACAGAACGAATGTAGCGGACAGGCGCGCGGCACCCCCCCCCCAGCAGCATGCACCCAGGGCGGACCGCATCCACCGCCCCTCCCTAGGAACACCACTGTAAAGCATATAATCAAAAAAACTGCCCAAGTCCTCTAGCCGCTTAAAAGAAGACATTCCCAGAGGGGGCATTTCTTGGGTGTGACATGGGCAGTGTTATGTGATGAATGTTTATTGCCAATAACAGATAGCTAAATGACTTCCTGGGAGCAGAAGAAAAATAACTAGAATTAGAACTGCTTTAAAAGTGTCTAGGATAAGGCTAAACCCTAACCTACACCCATTTGTGATTTTTTTGAGTTGGAGAGTGGAGAGGTGGAAGTGGTGGTTTGTGAGAAATAGTAGAGAGTTGCTGAGTGATTTGCTACCTTTGTGCGTTTGCCCCAGTCTGAACCTTTTGGCCATCACATTTCCTCCCTTGCCTCCTCTATGTCTTACCTCTTCAACTCCTTTCATACACCTGCTAGACCCCCCCCCCCCCGCCATACCCATCTTTTCATCTCTATCACATCCCCTTCCCTCACCAAACCCTCACTGTCCCCAAACCCCCACACCTCCTATTATACCTCCCTACCAGCTTGTCCTCTGTTCCTCTATTTGTTCACTTCCAGTTTGTCACTGTGCTCTGTGCTGTGACTGTATGTGTGATGACTATTTGCTGGTGGTAGAAGAGTGAGTGCTTAGTGCTGCAACTGTGTGTGTCTGGACTGTTTGTTGGTGGTGAGTGAGTGTTTTGGGCAGCTGGCCTGACCAGCAGTTGGGGGGAGGGGTGGAGGATGCCCTAGGAATGGACCTGTGCACCATGTTCTACGCAGGCCACATCTGATGGCTTCTATCCAGCCTTGTGCTTCACATCTCTCTCCAGCTGGCTCCTATTCTTTCGTGGCAGTCCTCCACATCTCCTTTTATGTGGTAAACCCCATTCTACTTTGCCCATGTTCTCACCCATTCCCAGAGTTACGGGAGACATAAAACCAGAAATTTCACTCACCCCACAATCCTCAGAATTCCAGCATCTTTTAATGTGACCTCTGTCCTGCCCCTTATATTCAGTAGCCCCTGAGGTGGGAACCCCTCACCCTCTATAGGGCCATCTGCAAATTGCACAAGGGAGTTGTGGGTTCCGCCAGTAACAGTTCCTGCTCTTCCTCCCTTGTAGGTGGCTCTTGGATAGTACCTACACTATTCCCCTACCCTCTGGCCTTTTGAACACAGAGTAAACTCTAGTTTCCTCTATGGGCAAGCACACCTGCTGGTTACTATCTGACTAGTTCCTATAGTGAGACAACAGACATGTGTATAACAATTCATTTCCCTCCTCATGTGTATATATCCCTATAGTTGTATATAGTTTGTTTCCCTTCCCTCCCCTCCAGTGTCTACCGCTGCTGTAAATACGTAGATAGGAGCAGCTGTTTGTGCATCTTCCCAAGCCATCAGCCATGTTGGTTGTGGGCAAAGAAGCATGCAGAGCAGAGAGTAAATGATAGTCCAGGCACTGTCTGTGCATACCTGCTAATTGGTACCAGAGGGGTGGCTGGTGCATGGCAACACACCTTTACTTTGAGGAGCTCTATGCAGTCTGCCCCAAAGGGTGTTGGGATACAAAGTGAAGGGGGTTTATGGGACTGGTCTCCTGCTGCAAGCTGTCAGGGAAAAAAACAGGGAAATGCTTAGAATAGACAAATTATGGCCCATATCAGAACATGTGGCCCCCTACCTGGGGCCAGCAGTATAAATGTCTACCCAGGATGTTTGGCAAGGGACACCTGTGATGGGAACTTGGTTTCAGCCTCCAGACCATGCAGCACCATAATCCACATCTTTCCCTCAGACCAGATATCTGTTGGTAGCATTGGTATAGGATAATGGGCAGACTGTGATCCCACAGGGGACAGATGGCTACAGAGTGCAATGGTGATGTAAGTGGACAGTCTGCCCCATACTGTGACCCGCAATGCTGTTTCTATGACCTGCTTTGTATTCTCATGTCCAGGTAAGGAGATACTCTCCTTTAGTCATTTTACCTTCAAAGCATTCCCCTAATCCCCAGAGGAACACTGGCTGAGCTCATGGCTGAAGGGCATCTGGAAGAGGAGCCCTTCCTAAGCTGAGTCAAAAGATCTGGTATTGCCCTGCCAAGTCCTGGGGACAGGCTAGCCCTCGTTAAGTAAGGAGATGGCCCAGGAAACTGTCTGAGAGATATGTGTTTGCACCAGCAGCATTCCTTGCACATGTCTGTCAGACAGTTGTCTTGACGATACAAAAACAACCCCAGAGACACAGGTAAGACTGAAATAATCCACAAAAACTAGAAAATACAAAGTCAATTAACATATCTCAAAAAATATGTGTAGAAAAAGGAGAGGCTCTCAGAGAAAATAACTCACCCATGCAGCGGTAAACCTTTGTATAAACCTCTTATGCGTGTGGATAAGTTTATCATTCATTGGGTTCTGTCCATTGTGACAAACTTAAATATGTGCTACCCAATAAACCTCACACAAAATAAACTTTCATACAAAATGAGTCCAAAGTTTTAAATCAAATGCGCTTATATGCTTTAGAATATTGCAACCAGAGGTTGGTCAGCGTCTCAATGCACAGCATAAAAATACAAAACAGCTCCCCCAAATACGCCCAGTGCTGTGGGTTTCGTCTTCAGCAACTTCCTCAGAGACAGGTAAGACTGCTGTGTCAACTCAAGCTGATTCCACTCACTCATTCAATTAAGATAGGAATAAACAGTCTGGGAAGGGGCTACACCTGCTCTTTATTGAAGGCACTGCCATTTGACTCTCTCTTTCTCCCTTTTAAATAAAAATGATACCTGTTTCTAGTGATAACAATCTTATAAATTTTTGTCAGAGCTAATAAATTACATTATTGCTCTAAAATATCTAGATGCATAAGAAAAAAAAAAACTTAGGGACCTTTTACCAAGCTGTGGTAAAAGGAGGCCTACGGTGGTGTCAATGTGCGGGTTTCCGGTGTGCAGAGGCCACCTTTTACAGCAGTGGGTAGAATTTTTTTTTTTCCAAAGAAGGAGTAAATGGCTGTGCAGTAAGTCAGCACATTGGCGCATGGACATTTACTCATGGAGCCCTTCCTACTTATTTTCAAACGAGAAGGCCAGCCATCTTCCGACACAAATCAGGAGATGGCTGGCCATCTCCTAAACCCGGCCAAATCGGTATAATCAAAAGCCAATTTTGGCCGGCTTCAACTGCTTTCTGTCGCGGAGCCAGCCAAACTTCAAGTGGGCATGTCGGCAGGGTACAGAAGGCGGGACGGGAGCGTGGTTATGAGGTGGCCGGCTTCGCCCGATAATGGAAAAAAGAAAGCCGGCCCTGATGAGCATTTGGCCGACTTCACTTGGTCCCTTTTTGTTCACAACCAAGCCTCAAAAAGGTGCCCAAACTGACCAGATGACCACCGGAGGAAATCCAGGATGACCTCCCCTTTCTCCCCCAGTGGTCACCAACCCCCTCCCACCCTAAAAAAAATTAAAAAACATTTTTTTGCCAGCCTCTATGCCAGCTCAAATGTCATACCCAGCTCCCTGACAGCAGTTTGCAGGTCCCTGGAGCAGTATTTAGTGGGTGCAGTGCACTTCAGGCAGGTGGACCCAGGCCCACCCCCCCCCCCCCTACCTGTTACACTTGCGGTGGTAAATGTTCAGCCCTCCAAACCTCCCCCCAATCCCACTGTACCCACATGTAGGTGCCCCTCTTCATCCCTAAGGGCTATGGTAGTGGTGTACAGTTGTGGGGAGTGGGTTTTGGGGGGGATTTGGGGGGCTCAGCACATAAGGTAAGGGAGGTATGCACCTGGGAGCAATTTTTGAAGTCCACTGCAGTGCCCCCTAGGGTGCCCAGTTGGTGTCCTGGCATGTCAGGGGGACCAGTGCACTACAAATGCTGGCTCCTCCCATGACCAAATGCCTTGGATTTGGCCGGGTTTGAGATCGCCGCCATTAGTTTCCATTATCACTGAAAACCAATGCCGGCCATCTCTAAAGCCAGCCCAAATCTTGAGATTTGGCCAGCTCCAACCGCATTATCGATACAAAAGATGGCCGGCCATCTTGTTTCGAAAATACTGTTGGGATGCCACTTTACGGGGCCGGCCTTGAAGATGGCCACTCTTATAGATGGCCGGCCCCGTTCGATTATGTCCCTCCTTACCGCCTCCACCAGGTAAGCCCCCAGTGCTAGTAAAATAAAAAAAAAACATTTCTAGTGCCAAAAATGGCACATGGCAGAAGTCAGAACTACCACCGACCTGCTGAGTGAGCCCTTTGCCATGGTAGCTCTACCGCGGCTTGATAACAGGGCCCCTTAAAAATCAATAATTTGAAAATCAACATAGGAGAAATAATTAATGGAGTATATGTTCTGGCATTTGCATTCTGTTAAACATGAATTATTTATAGGCCATGATCCCTTTTGTTGGACAATAGAAGAGCAGGTCAGAGACACGTTTTAAAGAAATTTTGAGGCCACCTTCTTCAGATGAGACCTATGTGGTATTATAATCTTATATATGCCCATTTCCTTGGATTATTATGTTGGTGCAATAAAAGTTATCATGACAAATCAATTTTTTCTCCAGAACCAAAATGATTACTTGAAATCTGTACTGCTATAAAAAAGAATTGAGCTTCATTCCATTATTTTGTTTCAGTTACTATTTTGTGTCATTTTGTTCATATTTGTTTCTCAAGTACTGTCGTTTATTTTATTTATGCTGTTTACGTTGTTTCCAATAAAGTCAATAGGAGAAGTAATTCTTTCCTATGTTTTATTCTAGCATTGGGATTTATCATCCAAGCTATAAGAAACTTGCAGGAAACAACAGAGAGGCTCTTTAATTCTGTACCAGAAGTGAAGCAAAAGAAAACAGAGCCCAGATGTACTGCTTCAAAACAAAATCTCAAAATTACAACAATCACCCGGTGGTCCTTTAGCCTTCCCACTTCTGTGTACATTGAAAAAAAAATCAACAAGATAAGTGTTTAAGCAATTTGGACTGATGTTTGACGTACACATATAGCATGTTCCTTCATTCACTGCTGATGCCGACTTTTACAATTAATGATAACGTTGACATATTCACCCATAAAGCTTTTAATGGAATAATGCACCATGCAGACTTGTCCATCTGTTTTGCTATTACTTATTTTAGGATCTGATTGCATGATTAAATGTTTGTACTTTTAGTTGGTGGTTTTATCATTATTGTTAGTGTGCAAGATATTATTCCTGGATCCCATACACTTTTTATATTTGTGTTATGTATTGAAATTTTATATTTTGTCTATTCATGATTTATATTTTTGTTTTCATTATTGTTTTTAGTATTGCACCCTTGACGGAGCCCATAAGTGTGTGAAACATGGACCACAATGGGTGATTGTTTAATAAAGAGATTTTGTTTTGGAACAGTACATCTGGGATCTGTTTTCTTTTGCATCAGAAACTTGCAGGAAGACATCAGTAGCAGAGAGAAATATGGGCTGGCATGCTGAAAAGAGTGGAATATATACCCTATGACACAGGGAGAAGGCCATAGCACCAAAAAGAATGACATGAATAACCAAAACACCAAAGGCAGGAGCAACTGAACAATGATATGAACATCCCATGACACTAGAAGACAAACAAGGCAGCACATCAAAGAGGCATGTAGAGGTAGAAGCATTATGAGATGGATAAAGAAATGTACACAGATACCAACATTTTGGCGTGTACCATGTCTTTTTTATGTGCATCCCCTGTGACAGAAAAACAAAACTCAAATTCTGCACCTCACATGCAACAGAATTTAACTCTAAATTAGAGTTATTAATGTCTTATGGGGTGAAAGGGGGGTGAATGGATTTGATATACCGCCTTTCTGTGGTACAATCAAAGTGGCTTATATATTATATATAGGTACTTTTTCTGTCCCTAGTGGACTCACAATCTAAGATTTGTTTTTGTTTGCCACATTGGCATGCACTAAGACCATAAATGCATAGGTCATATTGCATAAAATGGAACCTGCAGTAAAATAATGCATGTTAATGGTGTTAACACATGCTAACATGGGAGCACACATTATTAACTCTAGCTGTTAGTCTGGTGTATGCAAAACTATACTGTTATTCTCAAATTCAGGAGCCAACTTTTCAGAATAGCTGGAGGTGCTAAGCCTATCACAAATTAACCCACCTTGGACAAAGTAAAGATATTTGATCAATACTGGGGATCTTGAAGCACTCACAGAACCTACAGAGGTAGCACTTATGCCACTGTGATATAATATCATGCAAAGCATCCCATGGCAACAACAACAAAAAAAAAACAAGCATACAACTATGCTTTCAGAGACCTGAGTGCTGGTATTCAAAGTGATTTAAGGGGCAGGAGAGGCTCTGCCCACTTATATCCCCTGGGGGCCACTTTGCCCGTGATATTTAGTGGTACTAAACCAAGTTTAATCCTCCCTGCAACATCGCCCCCCAATCCTCCAACCCCCAACCGAAGTGCTACCTGGGCCTACCTTTTATTTCCTGGTGATCCAGAGGATCGTTGGGGGCAGGAGCGCAGCCCCTTTGCTTTTAGACACTACATGGTACATAGTACAGACCCACTGCAAATAGATGAAACAAAATTCATGCCATTGCTCACCATCCTCTTGATCCCTTTCTGGCTGCAATAATCCATTTGATACCTTCTCCATCATTACCCATCCTCCAACTCCATCCACAACATCCACATAGTGACCTGATCCTTCCCCAATATCACCCTTGTATGCTGATCCCTTCCCCCAACAGCAAGCCTGCTCCCCCAATTCCATCTCCAACAATGATGAGGTTGTCCCCAGTACCTTCTTCAACATTGGTTGCCCCCAATTCCATCCCCAATATCAAGACTATCTCCTAATCCCTTCCCCATCATCAAGTCTGTCCCCCCGAGATTATCCCCAATGCCTTCTATAACATCAATTGTTCCCATTTCCATTCCCAACATCAAGACTGTTTCTGAATCCCTTCCACAACATCAACACTGTACCTAAACGCTATCCCCCAAAACAAAACTGTACCTGATCCATCTCCAACATCACACCTGTCCCCTATCTCATCCACAAAGTCCATAGAGTGACCTGATCTTGAACACAACATGAAGCGCCACCTTCAACATCAAAACTCTCACCCCTTCAGACCCTTACCCTCCCTCCACCCCCGGCCCCTCCTCCTCCACCTATAGTCCCACCATTAAAAACTTACTATACCACATATTTCAAGCAGTGAGGGGCAGGCAAGCTCTGCAGGATTCCAGGGAACATGCCTGTCCTCAGTGATTGAAAACACAATATTGAAGCACCACCTCCCACTGGCAGCAATGTGATTGGAGGACTCTCACTCAGCTTAGAGGGAACATTGCTCTGGACTTACCTGGGGTTGTCACAAGTAGTTCAGTGGGTCCCAGGCAGCAGTGGTCACCTTCTGCTACTGCCTAAGAACATAAGTGTTGCCAAACTGGGACAGATCAAAGGTCAATCAAGCCCAGTAACCTGTTTCCAACAGAGGTCAGTTCAGGTCACAAATATCTGGCAAGATTCCAAATGAGTAAAAACAGATTTTAAGCTGCTTATTGTAGAAATTAGTTGTGGGTAATGCCTTCTCCAACATGGTGCCTAGCGGTCATCCCATGGTACTATCACTAGGGGTATACTTCCATATAAGTTAAAGTAGGGCCAGTACTAGGGTCTCTGGCGCCCCCTGCAAACTATGAATTGGTATCCCTTGCCCCCACCCCCATCCGCCCCTCCATCCAGCATCTCCTTTCTCTCTTCTCCCTCCCGCTTGTCCCACCCCACACCCTTTTTCAGCCCAATGCCTTAAAAGTTGAAGAACCAAAGGTTTGTTTTACTCTACAGCTTTTTAATTTATTTGAAAGCTTCCAAAATGTAGATATAAATATCATGAAATAAAATTGAATATTACTAAATTTGCTTAAAATTATTGTAGCTGGTGGAAACAGCACTAATAAAGGCTGTATTTTGTGTTCCTTTTTCTACACTGTTCTATACAATACAGTAATACATGGCCACATTTTGTGAGGATATCCTGTTTCTTGGGGAGCAACATTTGCACCCCTAGCCACCCCCTGGGTTGCACCTCCCTCTAAAAGAGGCCCTAGGCACAGCCACATTCCTCTGGCTCTGCTGCTCCCAAGACGGCCCAGTACCCTCTGACTGTACCCCATGCCGCAGAGCCATAACACACCGAACATAACCCACAAACCAACAAAATCCCATGCCCAAACAGCACACAACCGAAACCCAACCAGACCCCTCAAACCCTTCACACACTGAGCAATGCAGCCCAGGAACAAGCTGGAAAAATCATCCACAAACTGAATCTACAATCCCAGCTTGCACACTCATACTCACCACCGCTGCACAGCTTCAGGACCCAGAATGCCCTGAACTGTCCCTGCCACCCAGAAGTCTCCCTCACCCCCCTACTTGTCGTCCTCCTCTCCAGGTTGTTGAAGCTCCACACCACCAAGCCCTGGATGAGCAAGATACTCAGGGCAGTGGCAATAGCCAGCTTGTAGTCCAAATCCTGCTTCTGCACTCACCACCATCTTCCCTCCTGCTCAGGGGCGTATCTGCGTGGGGCCTCAGGGGCTTGGGCCCCCGCAGATTTTGCCCTGGATCCCCCTACCGCCGTCAACCGTCCCCTGCTGCCGTTGCTTACTTTTGCTGGCGGGGGACCCCAACCCCCGCTTCCACCTACCGCTGCCTTAAAAACCATTTCTTCGGCTGGCAGGGACCCCAAACCCCTGCCAGCCGCCCCAAGGTGTTTAAAGTTCATCTTCGGCCTCCATGGCCGTGCTGTTGTTGATAGGAGCTGTTGAATCCAGTTCAGAGTCTGACGTCGCAGCTGCATTCTGCTGGCCCTGAGTTAAAGCGCCCTTATAGTAAAGTATGTCCCATAGCTGTAGCATCACAACACTATGGCTAGAGGTCTTAGATGCCATTTTAAAGAAGGTGGTGACACAAATAGTAGTGGAGGGTGCTGTCATCTGGGACCCATTGAACTATTGATGATGCCCCCAGGTAAGTCCAAGTGGTGGAGGGAGGAAGGGGTCTGGAAAGGCAGGATTTTCATGTTAGGGCTGGTGCCTGGTATTGTGGATTGGATCGGGTCACTGAGTGGATGTTGTAGATGGGATCAGGGGACAATCTTGATGTTGGTGTTGGAGTCATGTTAGGGCTGGGGTGATGTTGTTGAAGAGATTGGGAGACAGTGGTGATGTTATAAAGGGATCAGAAGGGTGTGTTATAGCAGTAAGGAAAGGGCTTGGGAATGTCAGAAAGGGGATCAGAAGTGTTGAGGCTGTGCCCCTATGGCTCTTCACCTTTTAGCAGCTGCACTAAGGGACTGCAGGTAGTTCAACTGCACTCACCGCCTCCTTTTGAGGTGGCAGTAAGTTCAGCTGTGCTATCAGCAGTCATAACAGGTAGTGCATGATAATCATACTTCTTCCAGCACATGGCTCTCCCAAATCTCACCTACTCCAGCATTTAGCAGCTAATCTGGGAATTTTACAGCACTGGCTGCCTTTTTAGTGCAGAAGAAAGTAGTGCAGGTCTGACCTACTGTCAACCCTGTTGTAAACCCCGCATTAGCTGCTTAATGCAACTTAGTAAAAGTGTCTCATTATTAGTTACTAGGTCCTACTGTATAAAATGGGGCCTGTGGTAAAATAACATGCATTAAAAGCATTAATGTATGTAATTTGGTCCTGGGGAACTAAGGAACTGAGTTCGATTCCTGGCACAGGCAGCTCCTTGTGACTCTGGGCAAGTCACTTAACCCTCCATTGCCTGCCGCATTGAGCCTGTCATGAGTGGGAAAAAGTGCGGGGTACAAATGTAACAAAAAAATAAAATAAAATAAAAATTGCAGGGCTTTTTTTAAGGGGGTACTGAGTACCGGCACCTTTTCCATTGTCTGCTAAAATTGACCTATGGACCCCAAGTTTTAATGAAAGAGCTCTGGCTCTACACACCAATTCTACCTTGTCATAGATTCTGTGACTGGTTGCTGGGGGCCTGGCTGTTGTGGTGTGGGTCCCTCAGTGATCACCCCACCCCTGAAGGGTGGTCTAGCATTTGAGTATTGGCACCTTTTTAGCTAGTAAAAACGCACTGTGTAATTGTAGCACACATTAGTAGCTCTAGCTGGTTATCAATAGAAATCAAACAAAATAAAACATGGAAAAGAAAATAAGATGATACCTTTTTTATTGGACATAACTTAATACATTTCTTGATTAGCTCTAGCTGCAAATCAAGACCTTACAATATAATATCATGGAAGTGGGAAAACATGAAAATGGGAAAATAAATCCCGCTAACACAACAACTTATTTGTATATTTGTTTGAAAATACTCGGTGTCACACTCGATTGCAACCTTACCCTCGAGAGCCAAGTAAACTCTGTAACAAAGAAAATGTTCTATTCAATGTGGAAGCTCAAACGATTAAAACCTTTCTTCCCAAGAGCAACTTTTCAATACCTAATACAATCAATAGTCCTAAGTCATGCAGATTATTGCAACGGAATATACGCGGGCTGCAAAGAACAACTCATAAAAAAACTCCAGACCGCCCAAAATACAGCAGCCAGGCTGATATTCAGCAAAACACGCTTTGAAAGTGCCAAACCCCTCCGAGAAAAGTTGTATTGGCTCCCAATCAAAGAACGGATCATCTTCAAAATCTGCACCCTAGTCCACCAAATCATGTACGGCGTACTCCCAGGATACATGACACACCTTATAGACTTACCAATAAGAAACAAAGTCAGATCGTCAAGATCCTACCTAAACCTACACTACCCAAATTGCAAAGGACTGAAATACAAAACAACTTACGCAGCTGGCTTCTCCTACATAAGCGCACAACTATGGAATGGGCTCCCAAAAGCTGTGAAAACAATCCACGACCACTTGAACTTCAGGAAATCACTAAAAACTTACCTCTTCAAAAAAGGCCTACCCCAACGACCCCACGTAACCCTCTTCACCTACCAACACAGCATGACTATGATCGAACAGGACATCACGCAATCTTCATCCATTCCGACCCTTCACTTATACCTCATATGATCACTATACAACTTTGTATTTGTTATCCACCAACTGGGCAAACGCCTTTGACAGTACTATGTAAGCCACATTGAGCCTGCAAATAGGTAGGAAAATGTGGGGTACAAATGCAACAAATAAATAAATATATATATTGTTGAACACATAAAGAAAAAAGGCAAAGATTCCAAATAACGGAACCCTTTTACTAAGCTACGCTAAAAGGTGGCCTGCGCTATAACTGGCGCATGGGTTTCCCTGCACGTTGAGGCCACTTTTAATGTGGCTGTAAAATGTTCCTATTAATGTTCCTAAAGTTTTCCTGTTTCCCAATTACCATGTGAGCCCTTACCGATACATATTTAGTAGGCGGAAAGGACTCATGCGCTAACCATGCACTAAGCAGTTGGCGTGTGGCAGTGTAGCAGCGCTAACCGATTAGCACTGATCAAGCCTACACTCTGCCACAAACATGTCCCCAGCATGTGCAGATACTAGAACTACCACAGGATGCCTGAGCACACCCATCAGTAGTGCATTTTTGTGCATGGGAAGTACGTGTTAGTGCTTACAGCTGCTTAGTAAAAGGACCCCCATGTCTTGCAGTCAAGATTAAGAAGGGAAAACATTCACAACAGTAGATCTTTGAAAAAATCGCATTTTTTTCTTAAAACAGTAAAAATGTTAAGTTTTTAAAGCCAGAAATAATATATACCCAGTTCACGACAGAACAATCTTTAATTCTACTGTATGAGTCATAAATTCCATAATACGTGGTAGACTATTCCGATTTAAATATTGTATGTACAATTTAAGTATTGTATGTATTTGATTTTTCACATTTAGAAGCAGATGGAGAAATAGATTCCATCAAGCTGTTCATGGTAACATGTTCTATACAGGAAAACAATTTTCCCTGGAATTACTACTTGTGTATTTGTCTGTTAGGCCTTACTCAATAAGGGATTTCCATTGGAGCAAAATAAGAGAAAACCTTTAGAGAATAGAAGTCTTTATTATATCTTTGGGCCTGATTTACTAACCTTTTTTTTCCCTCATACATACAAAATGGGAAAAATGACTTAGTAAACCAGGCCCTGTGAGTGCTGTGTCCAGAAGACCGCAGGAATTCATTGTGATAGTTTTCTTATCCTGCAGTACAAGATGGTGTATATGTAATCATGAATAGCGCTCTGTCTAGTGTCGCTGATTAGATTTTCTCCGATCAGCTCCATAAGCATTTGATAACATGAAATCCTGGACGCTTGGTGATAAAAGAAAATTGGAAATCAAAAGAAATTCAATCTATGATGATAAAAAGTAATGATTCTGATTGAAACAGATACAATTTGGGCACAGTAAGCTCAATCAGTATTCTATAGCAATAACTGGAAAAAGTACTAAAATAGTAGTATGAAAATAGGAAAGCAGACCCCCTTTGAATGCAATTTTACACTGAAGTGTATTAAAAAGAAAGATCGATCAGGACACAGATTCTTTTGAGTTGCAGCAATTCAAGAAATAATATTTTAGATTTGGTGCCTGCCAATTGTGTTTCTATCTTCAGATGTATTGCAGCACTACAGTATTTATTTTGGTGCAGCTCTCATATAATCATGTGTCCTTAATGACATTGATTTAGTAGTACATCTTTACCATCCAGAAACTTTCAATGTAATTACTGTCCAGAGAATTCACAAGAAAATGAACAACGCCATCTCAGGTAAGAAATTAAAATACCATACCTAACTTATTCTTACAGCAACATTATCAAGAAAATGCTCAAAATCTGCGAAATACAAGGTACGCTCAAACTACAGGTAGCATTTCAAAACAAATGTGCTTTTCTGTTCTATTTTGAAAAATAGATTTATGGGGCCCTTTTACTAACGTGTGTTAAGCAGTTAACACGTGGAAACGGCTAACGCACAACCATGTTAAGAAGTTCTGCATTAGTTTGCCTGTTTCTGTGCATAGACCCTGCATTATTGAATTTGCCTGAATATTTCTGTCAGAGTGAGTGTGGAAGCTTTAAGCCAGCTAACGTGTTATACTTTCCATGTGCTAACTCGTTAATGCACAGTTAATGTGAAAGCACTTAGCACCTCTTAAATGGGAGGCAGTAACAGGGGAATTCTGTATAGGTCACCCAAAGTTGGGTGTTCAATTTTGTGCACAGATTCAAGATCAGGACGCAAAGTAATTGGATTAATTGGTGCAATCAGTCAATAATTGGCATAAACAAGACCTTAATTGGCAGTCATTAGGAGTTATCTACAAAACAATACAACAGCCTTCGAGGATACCTATTATCATTAACAGCTCAAAAATAATCCTCTTCCCATGAATATTACTGAGATGAGACTCTTAATTCACTTAACTCAATTTTATACATTTTTTTCAACCAGAGTATAATATAAAATATAGGGAGGAAAAGCCTTAACAGACACCTTTGTGATTAAACTCATTTTAGGCACAAGAGCCGTTAACTCTTAGGAGTGCTTGCTGTTATCATAGGCAGAAAAACCTTCCATATTACCTTTATTGGAAAGTCCAAACAAAATATCAAAATTCAAAATTCCTGGGCAGATGCATTTCAGTTTAAACTTAATGCAGAGAAAACCCAATGTCTAGTACTCACCTCGCAATACAATAAGAATAAATTTACTACTATTAACACACCGAAACTAAATCTACCAGTTTCGGACACCCTAAAAATTCTTGGAGTCACCATTGATCGACACCTAACACTTGAGAATCATGCGAAAAACATAACTAAAAAGATGTTTCATTCAATGTGGAAACTAAAAAGAGTTAGAGCATTTTTTCCAAGGACTGTCTTCCGCAATCTGGTACAATTATTGATACTCAATCATCTGGACTACTGTAACTCACTCTACGCTGGTTGCAAAGAGCAAATACTTAAAAGACTCCAAATGGCATAGAACACGGCAGCCAGACTAATATTCGGCTCATCAAAATACGAAAGCGCAAAACCCCTACGAGAAAAACTACACTGGCTTCCACTAAAAGAACGCATCACATTCAAACTCTGCACCCTAGTCCATAAAATAATCCATGGTAACGCCCCAGCCTACATGTCAGACCTAATAGAATTACCACCAAGGAACGCAAAAAAATCTTCTTGCACTTTCCTTAATCTTCATCCTCCCAAGTGTAAAGGTCTGAAATACAAATTGATGCACGCATCTACCTTTTCCTATACGAGCACGCAGCTCTGGAACACGTTGCCACGGAACCTGAAAACGACTTATGAACTGACCAATTTCCGAAAACTACTGAAAACCTATCTCTTCGACAAGATATACCACAAAGATCAACATGTGTAACTGTATAATTTTTAAAACTTCCAATATTGTCTTATAATGTCTGCTGCTTTAATACTATTATGTATTTCACCACCATGTAATACATAACCCTCTGTAAACCAAATGTATATCCTCTTCTACTTCCAGTTTCCATGATGAATTGTAAGCCACATTGAGCCTGCAAAGAGGTGGGATAATGTGGGATACAAATGCAATAAATAAATAAAAATAAATAAAAAACTTATTTCATGATGATGCTCAGACTCTTCCTGCTGTCCACGGCCAACAATGGCTAAAGTTTTAGTGACTTTGTCAGGGCACGTGGCACATCAACTCATTTCACTCTACAGTGACAACATGTCATCTTTTTCTTTTGATGTAGGTACAGGAAAAAAAAAAGATGTTAAATGTTCTCAGGTCTCAACCTAATTAATGAACAGTAAGTCTGATTGTTAAGCACCTGATTCTCATAATGTTTGTTTTGGTGGCCCTTTACTAGGTGAAACTCAGAATACATTGAGTCCTTATAACCAGCTCCTCCAAATGACACAATGATTGCGATTTAGAACTAATTACTACTCTAACCGATAAAACCAATACTTCCTCTGTGTACATCCATATGCTGCACAAGCCAGCATGTTGAAAAATATAAGCGAGATCAAATAAAAATGCCACCAACAATAAAAATGCCACCAACAACATGGATATAGATGATCATAGATTTGCTTGCTTTGTTTGGGTAACGGGGTTAATGGGTGCATGGAGGAGAGAGAAAGGCAAGCAAACCTCATGGGCATCAGCCATCTCAATCTAACCGCTTTGGTCAGCTCTCTCCTACTCACTCCCTTAGTTTCAGCTCCCAGCACCGCTGTTTTCTTCATTTTTTGGGCCTCCGGCAGTGTGAGTGAGGTAAACACACTGCCTTCGGCAGACCCGGATGCTCTCCCTCTGTTGCGGGACAGGAAATTGCAGCAGGGGGAATGTTTCCGGGCTGCCAAAGGCAGTGTGCTTACCTCACTAATGCTGCCGGCGACCCTGAAAATTTAAGAAGGCAGCGCTGCAGGGAGCCGAAAGAGAATAGGAGAGAGCTGACCAAGGCAGTTAGATTGAGAACAGGAGACAGCATGATGGCTGAAGCAGGGAGCAGGAGCCGGTAGTACCCAGAACCCAGGCACTTGACTGGCCACCAGATTTGGGGGGCCTGAGGCTGGAGTGGAGGGGGCCTGGGCCCCAAGGCCCCCCATAGCTATGCCACAGCAGCATAAGCCACAGGGAAGAAAGAGGACAACAATTTTGAGGGGACCTGAGTCACCTGAGCCCACTGGCTCCCAAAATTCTTAAAAATTAACAAACGGCTCATGTGAGCTGGTGTGAGCCGGCTCCAGGACACCACCAGTCCTGCAGAATTTTTTGTCTATTCGATTCAAGGCTCTCCTTAATATATAATGCCACCCCTCCACCAATTTGTTCTACCCTGTCACTGAAATAATTTGTATGTTATGACAGTGTCTCAGGACTCTGAGAGGCGTATTATATCTATCTTTTCATTTAGTGCAATACATTCTAACTTTTCCATCTTATTTCTTAGGCTTCTGGCATTTGCATATAGACATTCCAAACTATGTTTGTTGTTCCTATTTACAACTTCCTCAGCAGTTGATTAATAATTTGCAATCTTGAAAATCAGCATCACTGGTCAGCACATGGCCAAGGAATTATGGTTGCTGTCTTCCGAGCAGCATAAAACTTATTGACATGTACCCATGTCAAAATGCAATGGAACAGAACCCCAATATAAAACAAAAAGTTCTATAAACATAACCTGCACTATAGAAACTTTCAAAACAGTGGGTTCAGAGAAGATTTAGTAGATTTCATCTTATTACCAACCAGACAAAAAATATTCAAACTAGTCTCATTAATTTCCTGCACTACAAAGAGGGGCATAATCGAACGTGAATGCCCATCTCCATGGGCGTCTATCTCCGAGAACGGGTACATGAAGGAGCGGGACAGACCTTATTTATAAAAAAAATTGGCGTTCATCTTTTTTTTCGATAATACGATTTGTGCTGGGCAAATGCATCGGATTTGTGCGGATTTGAGCTGGGCGGTTTCGTTTTTCAGCGATAATGGAAACCGAAGGCACCCAGCTCAAAAATGAACAAATCAAAGGCATTTGGTCGTGGGAGGGGCCAGGATTCGTAGTGCACTGGTCCCCCTCACATGCCAGGACACCAACCGGGCACCCTAGGGGGCACTTGTAACAATTTAAAAAAAAAGTTAAATACCTCCCTTCTCTTGGGTGCTGAGCCCCCCAAATCCCCCCAAAACCCACTGCCCACAACTCTACACCATTACCATAGCACTTATGGCTGAAGGGAGGCACCTATATGTGGGTACAGTGGGTTTTGGGGGCGGTTTGGAGCGCTCCCATTTACCACCACAAGTGTAACACGTAGGGGGGGGATGGGCCTGGGTCCACCTGGGTGAAGTCCACTGCACCCACTAACAACTGCTCCAGGGACCTGCATACTGCTGTGATGGAGCTGGGTATGGCATTTGAGGCTGGCATACAGGCTGGAAAAAAAGGGTCCAAAAAAGTGACCCAAATTCGCGGTAAAAACGCCTTTCTTTTTTTGATTATTGGCCGAGGGCGCCCATCTCTCCTCAGCCGATAAACACACCCCAGTCCTGCCTTCACCACACCTCCTGCACTCTCCCGTCAACTTTGCCCATTTCCGCGGCACAAACCTGGTATAACATAACTGCTATAACCTAACTGGCTCCCACTTAAAGAACGCATCACGTTCAAAATATGTACCCTAGTTCACAAAATCATTCATGGAGATGCCCCAGCCTACATGTCAGATCTGATAGACTTACCACCCAGGAACGCAAAAAAAACATCCCGTACATTCCTTAATCTTCACTTCCCCAACTGCAAAAGTCTAAAATACAAACGAACGCATGCATCAACCTTTTCCTACTTGAACACACAATTCTGGTACGCGCTGCCGCGCAACTTGTAAATGATCTATGAAGTAAACTAACTTCCGCAAACTACTGAAGACCCATCTCTTTGACAAGGCATACCACAAAGATCAACAAATGTGAACTCCTACACATATATCCAGAACTGCCTTACGATATTTGCTTGTTATATTACTGTCATGCTTTATCATTATCATGTTTACCCAAGATCTTTTTGCAATACTAAATGTCTATTTTCTTATATATTTCCACTATTCATGGTGTATTGTAAGCCACATTGAGCCTGCAAAGAGGTGGGGAAATGTGGGATACAAATGCAATAAATAAATAAATAAAATATCCAGTGTACCTGAATGTAACTCACCTTGAGCTACTAGTGAAAAAAATGTGAGCAAAAATCCAAATAAATAAATACAAATAAATAAATAAATAAATAAATAACAGCACTAATCTTAGTACTCAAGAATCCTTCTTATGAAGAGACAGCACTGCCAAATTACACTAATTCACAGAATACCAATCTACCTCCTACTGGGAAAACAGATTGCTACAGATCCCTAGACAAGGGCTAAAAAATATGGTAAAATAGCTTGCTCTTGTCATACAAGCAGAACATATAGAAATATAGACTAAGAAATCACAAATTAGAAATAGAAATGTGTGAACAAAAAAATGAACAGTAAATTCCATGAAACCAGACTGAAACATTAGAGAATAATAAAAACATAGAAAGGCTTGCAAACTAGAAATAAATGTGTGGCTGTACAGATGGTGTCATCAAAAGTTTTGGTTTTCTGATCTATAGGATAATTTTCTAAGGGCTGCTGAGCAGAGATGGTGTCCATAGAAGGGAAGAAGTGTTTTCATCAGAAGATTGGTTAACCTACTGAAGAGGGCATTAAACTAGAATCATTGGGGCTGGTAAGTAAAAGCCCTCAAATAAGTGAAACATTAACCCTCAGGTTCTATATAGCACGCCTAGAAATCCACTCCAAAATCAACGCGGATTCTATAACAATGTACATAAGTTAACAGGCCTAACAAGCTAATGAGCACTGATAACAGCACTTAACAGGCAATAGCGATCACTAATTGGCACTGATTATAATTTAGGCACAAAACCCGCTAAGCGTATTCTGTAATGAAGTGTGCTGAACTTGTACCGTGCACAAAGGACATGGTTATGGATGAGGAAATGAGCATTGCGTGGTTATTCCAAAATTAATGCATGTAGTTAGAATATGGCCTAGAGCGCCTAAATCTACACACATGGATTTACACCAAGTTTTCGTTGGTGTAGATGTGCGTAGATTTAGGTGCTGATATATCAACTAAACATATTCCATATACTGTGCCTAAATCTATGTGCTGATTATAGGATATGCTTAGTCAGCACTTATTTCAATGCTGATTTTTAAGCGCCATATATAGATATCTCTCCCTAGATACCTGTATAGATATGGGAAAAAATGGCAACATCTGGAAAGCAGTGTATATTAATGCCCATGGTATGAGAAATAACGTTGTCTAGAAGTAACTTACAATCTTTTATTTCCTATGAATAGGAAATCATCAAGGTAGAGGATTACCATCTCGAGGCCTTGGCTGGTTTATGGACAACTACCCACTCATAGGTGGTTATTATTATTATTATTTATTGCACTTCTATCCCACATTTTCCCACCTGTTTGCAGGCTCAATGTGGCTTACAAAGACCTGTTATGGCATCACCATTTCAGGGTACAAGAAATACAATTGGTGTTACAAAGATATCAAGGCTAACAAGTCGATCTAATCAAGCAATTATGGAAAGAAGACAGTTGGAATAAGGGAGGAGTGGTGATTTGTTGTGGTTAGTTATGGATTCTAGTGGTAAGCTTTGTTGAAGAGATAGGTTTTCAGCGATTTGCGAAAGTTGGTTATTTCATTAATCGTTTTCAAGTGAGTTGATAATGCATTTGCCTATTGAATTTCAAGGTAACATTTTGAAGTTGTCACATGGTAAGTGCACAGCCTGTGCACTAACTGTGTGGACATTCCCAGCATGTTACAGTTACAGCACAGATGCATTTACCACCTCATAGTTAGGAACTGATAAGTGAATCTGCGCTATCTGCACCAGTAACAACACATAGAGGGGCATAATTGAACGAAAATGTCTATCTCCATGGGCGTTTATCTCCGAGAACGGGTCCGTGAAGGGGCGGACCGAACCGTATTTTCGAAAAAAATAGCCGTCCATGTTTTATTCGACAATTTGTGAGCTGGGCGTTTTTGTTTTTCAGTGATAATGGAAAATGAAAGCGCCCAGCTCAAAAACGAATAAATCCAAGGCATTTGTTCGTGGGAGGGGCCAGGAGTCGTAGTGCACTGGTCCCCCTCACATGCCAGGACACCAACCGGGCACCCTAGGGGGCACTTTTACAAAAACAAAAAAAAAGGTAAAAGATCTCCCAGGTGCATAGCACCCTTCCCTTGGGTGTTGAGCCCCCCAAATCCCCCTCAAAACCCACCGCCCACAAGTCTACACCATTACTATAGCCCTAAGGGGTGAAGGAGGCACCTACATGTGGGTACAGTGGGTTTGGGGGGCGGTTTGGGGGGCGGTTTGGAGGGCTCCCATTTACCAGCACAAGTGTAACAGGTGGGGGGATGGGCCTGGGTCCACCTGCCTGAAGTCCACTGCACCCCCTAATAACTGCTCCAGTTACCTGCATACTGCTGCCAGGGAGGAGGGTGAAAATAAAAAGTTGTGAAACAGCATATTTTGTGGTGGGAGGGGGTTTGTGACCACTGGGGGAGTCAGGGGCCTTATTCGTAGAAAAACAGGGTCCAGGAAAAGTGCCCTAAATTCTCGCTAAAAACGCTTATTTGTTTTCCATTATCGGCGAAAGGCACCTATCTCTGATCGGCCGATAACCACGCCCCAGTTCCGCCTTCACCACGCCTTCGACACGCCCCCATCAACTTTGTCCGCATCCGCGACGGAGTGCAGTTGAAAACGTCCAAATTCGGCTTTCGATTATACCACTTTATTCATTTTTGTGAGATAAACGTCTATCTCCCGATTTGGGTCACAATATAGGCGTTTTTCTATTTCGATTATAAGCTGGATAGTCATTTACCACCCTATAACTGGGTATGAATTAGTGCACCCTGTCATGCCAGTACAATGACAGTTACCATGGTCATGTGCTAACCGTTATATATGGTAATTCTTGCACTAAGGGTCAATTCTATAAATAAGCCACTAACATTTACACCAAATATGCATGTAAATGCCAAAATTCATTCTGGCCAACATTCAGTTAGTGGCAGTGTTTTTTTATTTTTATTTTTTAAAGCAATGCTGGGCCATGTCTGGGCACCAACATTGAATACCCGGTGTTAATCACACCAGCACCGGCTGCCAGAGATTATACAGGTTACAGCTGATATTCAGTTGGGGCCTGCATAAGACAGTTATGAGGGCCCCAGCTAAATATTGACCAGTAGCTACATAACCCTAAATATGGCGATGTAGCCCCTCCAATGCCCCTCCCACCCCCAAAGAAGATCTCTCCTTCTGATTCCCCTTCTGAGCCTGCAACATCAAGACACTCCTCCCATGCCACCCCCAACTCCCCAACCATGATAAGCCCTCCTGGGCCTACTTCAGATCCCTGATGGTCCATGGGGGATAATGGAGACAGAAGCAAACCCCACTTACTCCTACCCCTAGTAGCTGCATCATCAAAATGGCTGCTGTGACCTCTTGTGGCAGCCTTGCAGTTCTTCCGGCAGTAGCAGGAGGCTACCGTGATAGGCTGCAACAGCTATTTTAATGATGTAGCCAATAGGGAAGGAATGAATAAGGTTTGCTCCTGCCCCCAATGGTCCACCAGGGATCTCTGGTAGCCCCAGGGAGCCCATTGTGACCAGGAAGTTGGGGTGGGTTGGGAGGGGTCTTGATGTCACAGGCTGGGAGAAGGGGGATCAGAAGAAGGAGGGACAGTTTCAGGGGTGTGGGAGGGGGATTGGAAGGGCTATAACACCATATATATATATAGGATTATGCAGGAGCTGGCCAAAATTCAGTACCGGCACCTGCATAGCTAACTGGCCAAATTTAGTACAGTTTTTGAGTTGTCCTAAATTCACCCAGTTAGGTATGCAGGTGCTGAAACTGAATATTGCTGGCACTTGCCGACTGCTCTCCAACTCCACCCATTATACCGTCCCAACCTGTCCACTTTGGACATGACCATTCAGACCTGATATTCAGTGACACTGCCCTGTTAAATGCCAGTGAATATCAGCGGTTGGCTGGCCTCAATTAGAAGTGGGCAGGAGCATCCCCTGTCTGCTTAATTGCTTTGAATATAGAGTGGACTGTTACCTGTTGAATAAGCATTATTATATAATGAGCTGACTAAATGCAGTGGCATGTAGTTTTAAGGTGGGTGTATACATGGGAACCCCACAGGTTAAGCTGTGGGGTTTATAACTTTGGCTGAGGTAGTCACCGTTTTTGTAGTTGGAGAAAAGGCTTTTGAGTGGTGGGTTGAGGAGGGGGGAATGGGGTGAAGGTGGACTGAGGTGGGGATAACTGAAAAGGTAGGCAGAATAGATAGGAGAGGTTAGCAACAGGGGGGCAGTGCTGATTGGAAGGAAGGAGAGCAGTGGGATTAGATAGCTTGAAAAGGAGGCAGGGAAATGTGTGGAAAAGTGAAGTTTCAGAGAGATATGGGTAATTAGGAGTTGAGAGGGAGAAGATTGATATTGGTTAAGTTAGTGGAGAAGAAATGTTCCCTCCCATCCAACCCCCTCTTTTTGGTGGTCAAGTTATTCAGGCGTGGGAGGTGGGGGTGAGTTGGGGTAATGTTTAAAGGTAGGGGGTAGGTTGATAAAGGATCTCAGCCGAGGATTGTGAAATAGTGCTACCTGGTGTGGC
Source organism: Microcaecilia unicolor (assembly GCF_901765095.1). Taxonomy (NCBI): domain Eukaryota; kingdom Metazoa; phylum Chordata; class Amphibia; order Gymnophiona; family Siphonopidae; genus Microcaecilia; species Microcaecilia unicolor. The sequence continues at coordinate 56,795,642 of NC_044036.1, read as the reverse complement.
GGGAATAATGATGTTTGTGGGGAGAACAGTGATTTGGAATGTGTGCCCTTGGGCGTCACTGCCATGAGTGTTGCGCGACTCTACATCACCATGAGTCACATATATTGATGATTGAGAATATCTTGAAATTAAGAAGAGCTAGTTTGACATCGAATAGCTTTCTGGGGGTTTAAGAAGCCGCACTGGAGGCTGTTGATAATGTGTTGTGTTCTATAGTGATTCTTGTTAAATGGAGAATTTATCTGTTGTAATAATTTGAAAGATGATTAACGCTGCGTCCAAATAGTTGCCATTGGAAAATTATTTCATGTAGTTATTTTAGTATAAGTAAGAAGAGGTATGTATGTTGAGATGGTGGCAGGATATGAATGCCAATGTCAGGGCAGTCTGGGCAGATCATGGGTTAGATGCACAACTGTACACATAAATGATTTGAAAATATTATAATTTATGCATGTTTTTTTTGTCAATTTCTCTCCAATTTTATAAAATTCATCAAACTTTATGAGCACAATTTAATGAATAACAAGCTAAATCGTGCCAATATTTGGATTTTTAGCAAGCAATTATTGACACTAATTTGATTTAATTAGCATTTATGCATGTAAATTTAGGTGTGGGATCCACACCTAAAATATATGTGTGATCTGAAAAAGGTGGTGTGAAGATGGGAAGGTCATGGCAATAATGGAAATGTTCCTAAAATTAATGTGTGTCGTTATAGAATGACGAGAATACACACCTAAGTAGGTGCATACTTTTTAGTTGGTGCAAATGGCCATGCCTAAAATTAGGTGTGATTCCCAGGCATAAGCGCTATTCTATAAACTGTGCCAAACTTTAAGTGTGGCATATAGAACAGCGCTTTTTCCAGTGCTGATTTTTTTGACACAATATGTAGAATCTAGCTCTTTATGTGTGAACATTTTTGCCAGCCCTATGTTTAGTGTAAGTGCTCATGCTTAAATTATAAGTATGTATTTCAACTTTTATGTTAGTATTTTAAAAGGAAAACTAGACACCTACTTTCCTTCATATTATAGGTGCTATGTAAGCACCTGGATATAAAGTCACTGTTATAAAACTGACCTCTAACTGCTTAGTGCAGTTTAATAAAAAAGGACCATTTGGCTTTCCCTTTATGTCTTCAAATGATTCTAGAAGTTGAAAAACAGAGTTTTGCGCCTTCACATAGACTGGCATAAGTTCAGTGAACTATAAATTATCTTTCTTCTTTAAAATTGAATCCAGGCCATTTAATAGATTGTTTTAAAATGTCTTTTCAACTTTTTATCATTCCCATATATCAACCACAAATATGTATTGCTTGGTAAACTCCATACTAATACCAGTTCACTTTCACCTGCGCTGAAATGTCTGGCTGCAGGAAAGCTTCAGGCTTTATGTGAGTGAAGAATTTTAAGTATACTCAGGAGGTTAGTAGAAAACATTTCAAAATTAAAAACATCTGATAGCCCATTTTTAATATCTAGTTTTCAGCTAAGGCATTTGCATTTCCTTTTCAGCCACATGCCTATGATATGATAGCTATATATTCTGAAATAAGTATTTCAGCTTAAAAAGTCATGTAAAAGCAAGAATATGTTGTATTTCCCATATGGTTGATCAACATTCTGCCTCCTTTCAAAACTCTCTGCTTAGGCATTGTGTATTTTAAAAACACTGAAAGAAAGAGAAAAGCAAAAGCAGATAGTAAGAAAGTCTCTTTCAGTATTTTAGGGCTGTGCAGATTTCAGGGAGCTATAAAAATCAAAGCACATGTAACATTGTTTACTGGGAAGCTATTAATGTGGGTTACCATTAAGGTGTGTTATTTTACTGTTAATCTGAGTTATTAGTAATTAGGGTTCCCTTTTACTAAAGAGTTTTAAGCTCTAGACGTGTGATTAGTACGCACACACAGGCTACCACAGAAAAACATTAAATGATTTTTCAGTATTTTGCCTCTTTGCTTGTGCTAACCCACACTTTACTGATTTAAAAAATATTTTTTTTTTGGGGAGGGGGCTTGTCAGGGGTAGAGAATGGGAGTGAAATAGGAGGCAGTAACGGCCAAATTCTATATATGGTGTCCAAAATCCAAATAGGAAAGAAGGTTATTTTCAAAGAAGAAAACCGCCTATCTTTATTTTTTTTTTCAAAAATACTGGTTTGAACAAGGTTTTGTGATTCGGACTTTTTTTTTTGGTCCATTTTCAAAACAAAACAAAACAAATACCCTGTTTCCCCGAAAGTAAGACATCCCCTGAAAATAAGACCTAGTAGAGGTTTTCCTGAATTGGTAGATATAAGGCCTCCCCCAAAAGTAACCTAGCAATTTTTTGTTTGAAAGCAGGGCCGCTGAGAGCCAGACAAGGCCACCCCCGGGCCGCCCCCCCACCCGAGGTCGCCGGGCCCCCCCTTCACCCACCCTCCGTCACTCCTGGAACTAACCTTAAACGCCTCCTTTCACCTTCGCAGCAAGCAGCAGCAGGGCAGACCTCTCCTTCCTTCCGTGCCCCGCCCTCGCGGACGTTACGTCAGGCGAGGGTGGGACATGGAAGGAAGGAGTGGCCTGCCCTGCTGCTGCTTGCTGCGAAGGTGAAAGGAGGCGTTTAAAGTTAGTTCCGGGAGCGACAGAGGGCGGGCGGGCCTACCCCGATCCAACCCCAATGTTTCCCCGAAAAATAAGACAGCCCCTGAAAATAAGACCTAGCACATTTTGGGGGGCAAAAATTAATGTAAGACAGTGTCTTATTTTGGGGGAAAAACGGTAGGTGCAAAATGTAGAGATTCATGTCATTGGGATGTAGGAGAAGCCAGCATTTTTAATAGACTGATCCATAACACATTCCAAGAGATCAATGGGGCACCATAGAGAACACTTCTGTGCACTTCATAAAAATGCTCCCAGGTACACATCTGCTCCCTTATCTTGTCCCCTGAGCCCTCCAAAACCAACCCAAAATCCACTGTCCCCCACTTTCATTACAATAGCCCTTATGGGTAAAAGGGGCACCTATATGTGGGTACAGTAGGGTTCTGGTGACCTTGGGAGGGGGTCACAATTTCCACCACAAGTGTGACAGGTAGAGGGAGATAGGAATCTTTGTTCCCCACTGTACTGCACCGACCACTACACTACACTATCCAGGGACCTGCATGGTGCTCTAATAGACCTGACTTTAACATCTGCAGTTGTCATAGAGGCTGATAAGTCATATTTTTATTCACATTTTTAGGGGTGGGTGGGGGTCAACCCTGATTCCCTCCAGTGGTCATCTGGTAATTTAGGGAACCTTGTGCCTTATTTGTTATGAAAACAGATATAGACTAAAACATCTTTGTTTTTAGGCCTGGATATTTTTGTTTTGTTCCATTACGGCTGTAAAACTAAGTGTTAGGCCCACCCGAGTCCTGCATTCGAAATGCCCCCCCATATGCTCTCTTGTGATTTGAATATGCTTCTGATGGACTTCATAGAAAAATGTCTAAACATAGGTTTCAAAAATACTTATTTGGATGTTTTTGTGAGAAAAAATGTCCAAATGCTGCTTTAAATCACTTTTTAGACATTTTTGAAAATGAGCCCCTTAGGATATAGAAAGGTGATGAATGTCTATTTTGAGATATGGTTGACTACGGTAAAATATAACATCTATGTGTAAAAAAGGAGTAATCCAAATTTGCTGACATATTCTAAAACTCTGGTTTCCTACCAGTTTAAAGTTTGGTTTCAGTTATAAGCATGGCACAACTTTTGCAATATCTCCTAAACTACATTGCAATATGGTATTAGATTCTAGGGAAGATATGCAAAAATTTCATTTATAGACTGCACAAGGTGTATTGTTTTTTTTTTTAAGGGAAAATAAAAAAAAAATTATACTTCCTGCTCTGAAAGGGAGGAGCCAGAATCAGTTTGGCAGTGTTTAAATGAGCTGATTAATTCCCAGTTTACTTTCCACATAAGTTCTTTTCATGATGTTCTCCTTCCTATCTTTTTCTCCCCATGTCGTGGTATCAAGAGTTGGAGGGAATCTGAGTCAGTTTCAGAATCTGAGATATGTTTATTTATTTATTTATTTATTAGATAGTTTTAAAATCATTTACAAGGGAAGTTATCAAGGTGCAGAAAAAGGCAACCTTTTACCACACTTTGGTTTGCCATGGGATTTAGCAGCCTGTGGGATAACAGTTATTTTGGATAAGGTACTGGACAGGGCAGGAATGACTGTCTATTGCTCTTGCCTGATCATCACTGGACCACCAAGGAATCCATTTCGTAGGTCCTGTCAAGTGGTGGGGTGTCCTTTGGGGTTAGGAGCTTCAGTCAGGGGGTGGGGGGATTGGATCGGGTGGAAGTGGGGATATGCTCCGGGGATGGGGAAAAGGCTCTAACAGCCTTCAGTCTCTCTCCCACAGCTTTGTGGCTTAACTGGCAATTCAAAGACCATTTTTTAGTCTAATTATGTTGCTATGCATCTCTCTCTCTCTCTCTCTCTCTCTCTCTCTCTCTCTCTCTCTCTCTCTAGATATAGGTATATATATAGATATAGATATATAGTCCTTGACCCCTTCTGGATAGACTGTTTTATAAGAAAGTAAAAGAAAATTAGCATAGACCAAATATATCTCCTATTTCAAGCAGTTAGCATATCTGAGTTCAAAAAGCCATATAGGCTTCAGATAGCCACTATCGTATCTCCAGGTATGAATAATGAGTAACGTATATACTCCTTGAGATCTCTCCAGGTGTGACCTAGATAGGCTATTGTCAGAGTCAAGATGCTGGGATTTACGAACCTTTGGTCTGACCTAGAATGATATATTTTATGGTTTAAGGAGTTTTTTTATTCTTACATTCATGGCACCTTAGGAATTTGCATTGGGAAAAAAGTGTATAGTAAGAAAAGTTGTTTTGAGAAATCTAGATCCTATTTCCTCAAGTTTATAAACATACCATTGACTTTAAATTTGATTTATTCTTTAGCCAAATCTAAGGGGGTGATGGGCGGGGGGTGCTACAGGAAACGTGGGATGGAGCTTTTGTTTTGGTCAAATGTTTGTCATGGAATGTTAATTGGATATAAAAAATAGGAGGCTATCCAGCTTATTTTCGAAAGAGAAAAATGCTTATAGTGCGACCTAAATTGGGAGATAGACGTTTGTCTCGCAAAGGCGCCCAAATTGGTATAATTGAAAGCTGATTTTGGGCGTTTCCAACTGCACTCCGTCGCAGAAACGAATAAAGTTGACGGGGGTGTCGGAGGCGTGGTGGAGGCGGAACTGGGGCGTGGTTATCAGCCGAGGAGAGATGGGCGTCTTTAGCTGATAATCGAAAAAAAGGCGTTTTTACCGTGATTTTGGGTCACTTTTTTTTTACCCTTTTTTTTACGAACAAGTCCCAAAAAAGTGCCCCAACTGCCCAGATGACCACTGGAGGGAATCGGGGATGACCTCCCCGGACTCCCCCAGTGGTCACTAACCCCCTCCCACGAAAAAGAAACCCACTTTAAAAACTTTTTTTCCAGTCTGTATGCCAGCCTCAAATGCCGTACCCACCTCCATGACAGCAGAATGTGTTCGATCCTCTCACAGCCTTTCCCTGGGCCAGATGTGGCTCTCGGGTGCAGTACAGGGTCACATCAGCATTGCATTGTGGTGGGTGTAGGGTATTGGGCTCTGTGATTTCATTAGCTTGTGTTACAGTCTCACGATGTTGGTAGTTGGTAGGCTCTTCTCCCATGGTGCTTTTCCCCCTGCCTACTGGGTCAGAGTGTGCCCTGTTGTGTTTCCTGTTGTAGTCCATGAGGTAGTGGCCATTTTTGTAAGCCAGTTTTAGTTCCCTTTCCAGTGTTAGTCACGTTACAGAACTTAGTTCTTACCTTGAATGTGGCTGAAAGAGGGCATTGTACAGCATTCTGCCAGCTCTGACCTACTGCTCATCTCAGTACCAGGGAGACTCGTTGCCAGTGGGGCACAACCTCTGATCTGCAGTTAACTGTGTGTAAAGGCGGTTATTCCAATAAAGGACGTTTTTGGAGAGATTAGTCTTCAGGTGTCAACTGGTGTGCCAATGTTATATAGCAGCAACCAGTCCTAGAGGCCTGCGTGTATGCAGGTCCCTGGAGCACTTTTAGTGGGTAACGCAGTGCACTTCAGCCAGGTGGACCCAGGCCCATCCCCCCCCCACCTGCAACACTTGTGCTGGTAAATGGGAGGCCTCCAAAACCCACTGTACCCACATGTAGGTGCCCCCTTCACCCCTAAGAGCTATGGTAGTGTGTAGTGGGTTTTGGGGGAGGGGGGTTAGGAGCTCAGCACCCGTGGTAAGGGAGCTATGTATGTGGGAGCTTTTTCTGAAGTCCACCGCACTGACCTAGGGTGCCCAGTTGGTGTCCTGGCATATCAGGGGGGGCGAGTGTACTACGAATCGTGGCCCCTCCCACGACCAAATGGCTCGGATTAGGACGTTTTTGAGCTGGGCGTATTTAGTTTCCATTATTGCTAAAAAAAACAAACGCCCAGCTCAAAAACGTCCATTTTTTCAAAAATACGATTCGGCCCGTCCCTTCACAGACCCGTTCTCGGAGATAAACGCCCATGGAGATAGGCGTTTCCGTTCAATTATGCCCCTCCACCCATACTTATCAGTTATATATTGGAGGGCTTTAAAGTCAATGTTTTTAATTCATAGGGGCTCTTCTACTACACTGTACAAAACAGCTAATGTGGGTTTTACTATATGATAACCAATAGGATAGACCAAGTGTTATCAACCTAATTCACGGGACACATGTAGACATTCAGCTTTTCAGGATATCCATAATTAATTGCATCTATTCCCTTCATTATATGCAAATCTATCTAATGCATATTCATTTTGGATATCCTGAACACCAGACTGGCTGGATGTGCCCTGGGGGCTTGGTTAAGAACCCCTGAAGTAGACCCAAGCAAATGGCTTTTGCATATTAACACCAGCTAGCTGTGGATGGGTTTTGGGCATGCAATGGATTGAGATACCTCATGGCTGTGACAATTTGCATGCGAGTTGGTGCCATTCACTATCATGAAGTTGATAGTGCAGCTGTACTTAATTCCATCTCAAGAGGTGATTTAAGTGCAGCTGCATTATTGACAGACTGGTAACATAGCCATATCCCTAGGAAGAATAACTGTTGATACCCCACTCCCAGATCACCCACACTCCAATCAAGCACTCTCCTAATCAGGCAATCCCTACTGTAATCAATTACCTCCATTATCAGGCACCATCCACCCTGATTAAGCTCTCCTCAATCATAACCTCCCAATCATTTCCCAACTTGACTGGATACCTCCCAGTCAAATCCAACTTCTGATCACAACCTCCGCAACATCCTATCTCTAGGATGGTTCCTCTCATCTGATTCCCCTGATTGGCAACCTCCAAAATTCTCCTTTGCAAGCCCCTCCCTTCCTAGGGAAGCCCTGCTCCCATAGGTAATGACTCCCCTCGAAAATGTACACCCTGATCCCGCTCAATCCATTTACTCCATAACCCCATTACTGTACTTTAATAAAAGGGCCACTTAATATGCACGAAGGCTGTATGAGCTCTTTTTATCTATTAGTTTTCAATAAACAGTTTGCACACACAATTTGTGTCTGCAAGAGTCTGACAATTAAACTGGTGAGAATCTTTAAACTGTTCAGGGATAACTTAAACAATATGTGTTGGACTTAAATGAGTAATAAACATCAAAATGAAAGCACTGTAATGCTTTAATTGTACAAACTAAAAAAATGTGAGTGCGATATGCTAAACATTTCTCCCAACACACAAAATAGAATAAATTCATTATTATGAGATGAATATGCTTAGTTACTTTAGCTAAATAATTCCATATCATTAATCTGGGTCTCTTATTTCTGGAAACAAAATCTAGAAGAAGTGAAACCAGTAAATGTGGTGAGGTTAACACTAATTATAAACACATAGCTCAAGATAAAGTACTCAAAATAGAGTAATTCAGATATACGATTTATTATTGGAAACTGTAGCTAAAGGAATTAGTCTGCACTGCATGAAACTTGGTTTAGTTAATCAATGTTGTTTCCACTAGAAAAGTGGATTATTTTTACTTTAAGTCAGAGTTAAAAGTTCTGCAGCTAATTCATTCTAATAAGCCTTCAGTCAAGTGACTGCTGCAGAAAAGAAAAAAAAAAAAGGCTAAACATGAATGAAGTGCCAGGAAAGAAAGCATAACTTAATTATGTTTCTGAGGTGGATAATGAATAAATTAGCCATGCTGCAGGCTTCCGTTTTGTATAGAATTTATTACTTTTGCTTTAAGAACCGTATCATGACAAAGTCAGTTTTTCTTCTGACTGTGGCCTAATTGATGGGGTAGTGTTGGTCCTGTGAAAGAAATACTTGCTATCCTTCTTCTACCAAAAAAATACCAGCTAGTGATGTGTTGGAGGAAGATCCTCTGTGATTTCAGTATCCCTGGTTAAATTTTGAAAATAATTTGCTCATGCTCTTATGCTTATTTAAGGGCCTTTTTACTACACTGCAGTTCTTTTACTACTTTGCACACTGAGGCACCTTTTACCATAGCAGGGTTTTTGTGGAAAAAAAGGAAATGGCTGTATGGTAAGTATATGCATGATCATTTTCGGGAGGGGGGGCCTTTATCTCCTCCTATTTAGGAGGTAGTATGGGCTCCCATGCTAACCCAGCAGTAACTGGGCAGTGTGCAGTGCTGCACGATTACCGTCGGATAAGCCCCCAGTGGAAAAAAAATTAATTTCCAGAAATGGTGCATGGTGGGGATGGCACTACCACCATTTTGCAAAAGGTCCCCTTAGTTTGTATTTTGCTTTTAAGGGAACAATATTTTATTAATTCATCTTTACACAGACAACATTCTTGTCTGAATACAATGTGTAAAAATACATGAAAAAAATATACAAAATTCATAAAATCTTTGGCCATGCACATCCCAGTTACAATGTAGTGAGGGACAAATAAGTAAATTATGCAGTACTAGAAGTCCTTTTTATTGATAACTGTTTAGACTTTGCCTTCAAAAGCAATAACATAGAATTAAATAAAAGCCTGATCTGTTGCAGAAGACCAGAGCACTAGTCTCCTCTGTAAGTCTTGAATAACCCCTAAACAAGAGGCTGCTCTAGGGATTAGGGAAACGGAATTATATGTTTCAGACCATTTTTTCCCTGTCCTTTTTAGATGACTTTTAATTATCAAGGCCTTCTGAAAACAAAACAAACCAATTTAACAATGTGTTGGCAGAGCTGAATGTTCTTTCCATGATGTCTATTATGGTATCAGTCATCCCCCATCCCCCCAATATTCAGTGTTATTTAACTAGTCTGAAACGGCCACTGACAGGTTAAATAGCATTTTGGCAGCTAACCGCAAATATTCACTATTAAACTGGTGAGAATCTGGAAACTGTTCAGGGATAACTTAAACACTCCCACTGAATACTGGCAGGTAGCACCTAATGCTGAACCAGCTATATCACATGACTTATCTGGTTAGGTGCGGATATTCAGTGCCTAATCAGATAAGTTTATCACTTAAGTCTGACCACGTAAATAGCAGTTCTATCTTTAACCACCAACAACTCAGCCTGTCAGCGTTGAGTAATGACTTAACCGGTTAACTTTTTAGCGACTAAAACCTCTCCAGATATTCAATGCAGGTAGCCAGATATGGCACCAGCATTGAATATCCGGGTGTAATGCCAGAGGGGAACAGCAAAAGTGCTGCCCGCTACCAGCTGATTATGAGGCCCATTATATTCTGTTTACATTTGTTATATTTCTGTTGTATGATTGTTCTACTGTGCTGTTGTGTATATTTCTGATACTATCAGGCTCATTTTCGAAACAGATGGATGCCCAAAAAGTGCCATAAATTGGCACTTGGACGTCCATCTCTCAGAGATGTCCAAATCAGTATAATCGAAACCCGATTTTGGACGTGTCTAACTAAAGTCCGTCACAAGGACGTCCAAATTTCAAGGGGGCGCATCGGAGGCATAATGAAGGCGGGGCTTGGGCGTTCCTAAGACTTGGACGTCTTTGACCCATAATCAAAAAAAGCCAAGATGTCCATAACTACAACTTGGACGTTTTCACCTTGACCTGTTTTTATTATGAATAAGGCACAAAAAGGTGCCCAGAATGACCAGATGACCACTGGAGGGAATCGGGGATGACCTCCCCTTAATCCCCCAGTGGTCACTAACCCCCTCCCACCCTCAAAAAACATTATTAAAAATATTACTTACCAGCCTCTATGCCAGCCTCAGATGTTATACTCAGGTCTATGACAGCGCATGCAGGTCCCTGGAGCAGTTTTAGTGGGTGCAGTGCACTTCAGACAGATGGACCCAGGCCCATACCTCCCCTACCTGTTACATTTGTGGAGGAAACAGCAAGCCCTCCAAAACCTACCAGAAACCCTCTGTACCCACATATAGGTGCCCCCTTCACCCGTAAGGGCTATGGTAGTGGTGTACAGTTGGGGGTAGTGGGTTTGGGGGGGTAGGGGGCTCAGCACACAAGGTAAGGGAGCTATGTACCTTGGAGCATTTTATGAAGTCCACTGAACTGCCCCCTAGGGTGCCCGATTGCTGTCCTGGAATGTCAGAGGGACCAGTGCACTACAAATGCTGGCTCCTCCCACATCCAAATGGTTTGCATTTGGACATTTTTGACTTGGACGTCTTTGGTTTCAAAAATCGCCGAAAGTCAAAGAAGTCCAAATCTAAGGACATCCAAATCCAAAGACATCCTTGGTATTTTCAAAATGAAAGATGGTCGTCCATCTTTTTTTGAAAATGAGCTTTTCCCCCACCTCCGGATTTCAACGTTTTACAAAGACATCCAAATCCCAACTTAGACGTTTCTTTCTAAAATGCCCCTCCACATCATGTTATTCCCATTTCTAGGATTCAATTTGCCATCTCAAGTTTATCTAATTGTATTTATGGTTATGTTTATTTCATTGCTGTTATTCTATTAACAAAATTGTATGTTCTATGTCAAGCTGTAAGGAATCTATACCACCTTGGGTTAATCTTGTCATAATAATGATTAATAAATCCCAATAAAGAAATAATAGGCCATTATTGAGTGTGGTTTGCACAGGCATTAGTGTTCCTGTCCACTTATACCATGCTGGCTGAGCCGGCTGCCAATATTCAGTAGATAATACTACTGAATATTGGCTTTAACTGCACAATATAAATCCAGGTAGTAGAGTAGTGGTCCAGGGGCAGAGTAGAGGAAGATCTGGCACTTATACAGGCATGGGCCATATTTAGTACCAGTGCCTTCATAGCTAAGCAGTCAGATAGGACTACATAAAAGGCTGTACTATCACCGCTAAGCGTTGAATATCAACCTGCACCCGCATAATTTCCAGGTTGCTGGTCTGTTTCCCTCCCCCCTTTTACAATCCCCTTAATCCCTCCACTTTGTTCCTCAACCCTCCCCCCCCCCCCCATTTCAATCACATCCATGCCTTCTTGCTTCCAATAGGGATTTTGTTTGGGGGGTGGGGATCATGAGAGGGAATTAAGGGGAGATGGGGGAACAGTGGATAATGGGAGTGGGAGGAATCTAGGGATCAAAAAGGGGGGTGAGAGATTGGGGGAATTAGACTGAAACATCACCCTATGACAGTCTAGGCCGCTAATCACACGGGACCTGTGTAAGAGTCTTATGCAGGTCCTATCTCAGTTCTGGAAGTGGTGGAAGTGAAAGCATTCCAGAGAAAGGAGGAATCAGAACTCAAAATCCCCAAAGTTGCTGGATCAGTGACCACTAAGAGGTGAAAGGTAGTAGTGGTTGGCAATTCTCCTCTGAGGGGTACAGAGGCTTCCATCTGCAGGCCAGATATGATGTCCCAGGAGGTGTGCTGTCTGCCCGGTGCCAAAATTCAAGATGTTACGGGGATCTTGCCGAAACTCATCAAGCCTAATGACTATTGTTCAATGCTGCTCATCCATGTTGGCACAAATGATATTGCTAGATAACTCTCTGAATGTATCAAAAGTGACTTCATGGCTCTGGGAGAGAAGGTGAAGCAGACAGGTGCATAGGTGGTGTTCTCATCAATCTTCCTTGTTGAGGGTAAAGGCCAAGGCAGTGAAGCTCTCATCCTGGAAATGAATATGTGGTTGCACAGATGTATTGCCAAGAGCATTTTGGTTTCCTGGACCATGGGATGCCTTTCCAAGAGTTGCTGAGCAGAGATAGTGTCCATCTATTAAAGAAGAGAAGAAGTGTTTTCAGCAGCAGACTGGCTAGCCTACTGAAGAGGGCTTTAAACTAGAACTGTTGGAGCAATCAAAGCCCCCAGGTAAGTATAAGCCCTCAGGTAGGTGAAGCATTAGAGGAGTGGCCTAGTGGTTAGAGAACTGGTTTTGACATTCAGAGGTGGCCAGTTGAAATCGCATTGCTGTTCCTTGTGATCTTGGGCAAGTCACTTAACTCTCCATTGCCTCATGTGCAAACTAAGATTGTGAGCCCTCTAGGGTCAGGGAAATAGCCAGTGTACCTGAATGTAACTCACCTTGAGTAACTACTGAAAAAGGTGTGAGCAAAATATAAATAAAATAAATAATAATTAAATGCCTCTACACAAATGGGGAAAAGGGGCAATGTCTGGAAAGTAGTATATACTAATGCTTGAAGTATGGGAAATAAGGTTTTAGATCTTGATGCTATGGTTCACAGAGAACCATGACTGGGATATAGTTATACTGGGCTATAATCTGTTCAAGAAAGACAGGGTAGGAAGAAAAGGAGGGGAAGTGGCATTATATATCAAAGATAGTATTAAAGTCACACAATTGCAGGACCTATGGTGTAAGAAAGAGGCACTGTGGATCAGTTTTTTTAAAAAGGGAATGGGAAATGTATTTGCATTGGTGTGAAATACAGGTTTCCTTTACAGACAGAAGAAGTGGACAGAGATTTAATTGAACGCATTCAAAATATAGTGTGAAAGGGGAAGTACTATTGATAGGTGATTTTAATGTGCCAGATGTTGATTGGGGTATCCCTATTGTGGGGTCTTTGGAAGCAGGGAGATCCTGGATTCTCTACATGGGGAACTATTCCAGCAGTTGATAATGTAACCCATGCAGGATGGGTCCAATCTGGACTTAGGGGAGAGTGTTCCTGATGTTATAGTAGATGTTCATCTGGCACCCAGTGATCACCAGATGGTATTGTTTAATAGTAAGATAGGTGTGGAAAGGGTTCAATGAAAAGTGAAGGTTCTAGACTTTCAAAACAAACTTAACTTTATTCAGATAGGGGGTTACCTCAAGGAATTGCTGTCTGGATGGAAACATCTGGAATAAGTTGAAAAACAGTAGGAAAAACTGAAAGGAACTGCAGCAATTTTTTTTTTAAGAAAAGTAAATAACAGTAAGGGGTAAAGGAGGCTGCTTTCATTCTCAAAAGTAGTAGCTGAAAAGGTAAGGAAGAAGAGGTTAGCCTTTATAAACTGCAAGAGATCGCAGAAAGAGGAAAACAAGTGATAATGTCTGGAAAAGTTAGAGATGCAGGTAGAGTAGTCAGGAAAGCAAAGATGCAAATTGAAGAAAAAATAGCCAGTACAGTAGAATGGGGGGACAAGACATTTTTTAGATATGTTAGTGATAGGAGGAAGTGCAAAGGGTAGGTTTGACGTATGCCGAATCCCATGGTAGAAAATATTTTTTTTCAGTGTGGGGCATTCTCAGTGGTAACCAGCAGTGCGCCCACGTTGGCATGCGCTGCATGGTTATTGCATGCGTAGTGTGTGAGCCATTACTGCTAGATCAATGGATGGTGGTAAGGCCTCAGACCGTAAATAGGCACATGCTAATTTTAATATTAGTGCAGGCACATTAAAAAAATAGCCTTTTCCCCAGCCACAGTAAAAAATGGCCTCTGTGCGTGCCTAAAAGGTGCTCCCACACTACTGCAGACCACTTTTTACCGCAGCTTTGTAAAAGGACACCCATGTTTTATGTTCAACTGTATCTGGGCACGTTGGAGGTGGAGATATGCATTATTCCCCCCCCCCCCCCCCCCCCCCCCCCATAAAAAAGTGCAGCTTCTACTGCTGATATCAGAAAACTTTTGCATGAATTCACTTCCTTCAGCACACACTCAAGTACACTTTGAAAATTATAAATGTAGTGGGTATGCCGCTAGCACATGCATGTTTGCTGTCAGCCTGTTGAAAATGTAACCTTATGAGCACAGTCTACAGCATAACAAAATGTAAAAAATCATAAAGCTGCTTTTACATTTTGTTGCCAGTTGTGAAGACCTGGGGAAATAATAAAGTCTGATTGGCATGTTACCATGGGATACTGAAATAGAAAAGACACAGAAATCCAGCTGCTTGGCTGACTCCCACTGCTTCTCTTGTTCCTCTCCATGGGGAAAAGAAAAGAACCACAAAAATACAGATGCACAGAACAGTGAAACTCTGGCATTCTATTGTGTCAGACAAAAAAGAATGCTCTCTCTCTCTTTCAAGGTGCATGTTTTAGTTCTTGCATGGATACAGAGCTCTTTCAGAAATGTTAGCTTATTAAAATTATATATATTCTTCTGTTGTCAAATTTAAAACAACCTTTCTTGTCTAATACAGTACATCCTTTGTCAATACACTTTTTATTTGTCATTCTTTAATAACAATGCAGCTGTCAATCATAGAGATGCTGTATAGTAGAATTCATAATTAATTTTTAACAGTATCGCATTGTATATTTTAAAGAAGGATGAAATTCTCTGCATTTAGTGACAACTTCCTTTTATCTTCTTTTCTCTAAGCAGTCACTTTGGAAAAAGTAACTCAAAAAAAGATGTGGAACTGGAAAAGGTACTGAGAAAGGTGATCAAAATCATAAAAGGGGATGGAATAGCTCCCGAATGAGGAAAGATTAAAGAGGGTAGAGCCCTTCAGCTTGGAAACAAGTTGACTGAGGGGAGATATTGTAGAGGTCTATAAAATTTATTTTATAAAATCCTGAGTGGAGAGGAATGGCTAAAATGTGAATCAATTGTTTAACCTTTCAAAAAATATAAAGACTAGGGGACACACCATGAAGTTATATAGGAGCACATTTAAAACAAATAAGAGAAAATATTCTTTTCACTCAGCGTATAGTTAAGCTCTGAAAATCATTGTTGGAGCATGTGGTAAAAGCAATTAATGTAGCTGGGTTTAAGAAAGGTTTGGACTGTTATTAGGGTAGAACCAGCTACTGCTTATCCCTGGGATTAAGTAGCATGAAATATTGCTAATTTTTGGGACTCTACAGAACCAGGTACTTGTTATTTTGGCTTTTTTAGATGTTAAAAAGTTTGGATTGGTAACTGAGGCACCTAGAGCCCTGTTTACTAAGCCGCGCTGTAAGCGCATACTCATTGTAGATCATGCTAATGATAGAGAAATCCATTGAGTGTCTCTAGCATTAACGTGTACTAATTTTTAGCACACGCTAAAAATCTGCATGCCTACAGCACAACTTAATAAACAGGGCCCCCAATGTGTATCAGTTTTGAGTTACCATGCGGCTACTGCGTGGTCCTTGAGGTAATTTCATTTTTTACGTGTGTCCTCTATGCATGCCGGAAAATAATTTTTATTTTCTGGCATGCGGCAGAAACCGGGCAGCAATCATCATTCTATTCACATAGACGATTACCGCTAAGTCAATGGCTAGCAGTAAGGTCTGTGACCCAAAAAGGATGCATGCCAATTTTAATTTTGCTGCATGCCCATTTTCATCAAAATATTTTAAAAGGCCTTCTTTACAAGCATTCTGAAAAATGGGTCTGCGCACGCCCAAAACACGTGCCTATATTAGCGTAGCCCATTTTTCGGCGCACCTTAGTAAAAGGGCCCCTAGCATGTTTAGCGCATGCTAAAAATTTGTGTGCACTAATGTTAGACACCCATAGGAATATATGGGTGTCTCTAGCATTAGTGCACACTAAAACACTAGTATGCCTTAGTAAACCCGGCCCTAAATAGTTAAGCTGTGTAAGCAAATACAATACAATACAATACAATACAATATATTGTATATATTTCTATATTGAATCAGCTAAATAATAAAAATGATTACAGTTCAGTGTGGTTTTACAAAAGAATTTAACCAACCATTTCTAGGAATCTACAACACACAATAAAAATTAGAAACAAGAGTATTAAGACAAAAAAACATAATTACCATTTTTCAGAAAAAAAAAATATTTTTTAACATAGGACGGAAGGCAAATCAGTTTCTATCCGAGACAAAAGGGCAATAATTTCCATAATTTTGGAGCTTGATAGGAAAATGTAGATGAAAAAGACTTATAGTTTAAATTTTTAACAGATAGAAAATTCAGATAATTTTATATCTAGATTTTCTAAGTTTGCAATTAGGGATGAATTCTATAAATTGTGCCTAAAAATTGGCACCAACCCCCCCCCCCCCCCCCCCCCCCCCCACTTAAGCACCATTCTATAAGCCTCACCTAAAGTTAGGTAAGGTCAATAGAATAGTGCTTCAGTCCTCTGGGGTCATGTATAATTTAGGCGCATCCATTTGCACCAATGAAAATGTGGTGCAAATGACCCACCTAAAATGTATGCATGGAACACCCTTATTCCATAACTGCATACATAACCCAAAACCATGCCCACGATCCACCCTGAACCACGCATAACCCTACCATTTCCACGCCTCCTTTTTCAGGATGCATTTAAAATCTAGGCGTAGGAGCAGCAACCAACAGGTCAGGGTAAGAAAACCCCCATGTATAGACCAAATGCCAAAATAAAGGAGTAGAGGTGGACCAAGGAATCTCATCAGTCGATGGTAGGTTGAAATAACTTTATTTGGCACATACATATCTAGTGTCAAATAAAGTTATTTCAACCTATCACCAGCTGATGAGATTAATGTGTGCACCTCTACTCGTTTGTTTTGGAAATTTAGGCATAGATCTTGCACCTAAATTTATGCATTTACACCTTAATTGATTCCAATTAGCACCAATAATTGCTTGTTAAAATGCCAATTATTGGCATTAATTGGGCTGTTAAGTACATAAGTAGTGCCATACTGGGGCTTTTCAGCTTGGTCTTTCCCAGTATGGCACTACTTATGTACTTATGTACTTATGGGAAAGACCAAAGGTCCATCTAGCCCAGCATCCTGTCACCGACAGTGGCCAATCCAGGTCAAGGGAACCTGGCACGCTCCCCAAACGTAAAAACATTCCAGACAAGTTATACCTAAAAATGCGGAATTTTTCCAAGTCCATTTAATAGCGGTCTATGGACTTGTCCTTTAGGAATCTATCTAACCCCTTTTTAAACTCCGTCAAGCTAACCGCCCGTACCACGTTCTCCGGCAACGAATTCCAGAGTCTAATTACACGTTGGGTGAAGAAAAATTTTCTCCGATTCGTTTTAAATTTACCACACTGTAGCTTCAACTCATGCCCTCTAGTCCTAGTATTTTTGGATAGCGTGAACAGTCGCTTCACATCCACCCGATCCATTCCACTCATTATTTTATACACTTCTATCATATCTCCCCTCAGCCGTCTCTTCTCCAAGCTGAAAAGCCCTAGCCTTCTCAGCCTCTCTTCATAGGAAAGTCGTCCCATCCCCACTATCATTTTCGTCGCCCTTCGCTGTACCTTTTCCAATTCTACTATATCTTTTTTGAGATACGGAGACCAGTACTGAACACAATACTCCAGGTGCGGTCGCACCATGGAGCGATACAACGACATTATAACATCCGCACACCTGGACTCCATACCCTTCCTAATAACACCCAACATTCTATTCGCTTTCCTAGCCGCAGCAGCACACTGAGCAGAAGGTTTCAGCGTATCATCGACGACGACACCCAGATCCCTTTCTTGATCCGTAACTCCTAACGCGGAACCTTGCAAGACGTAGCTATAATTCGGGTTCCTCTTACCCACATGCATCACTTTGCACTTGTCAACATTGAACTTCATCTGCCACTTGCACGCCCATTCTCCCAGTCTCGCAAGGTCCTCCTGTAATCGTTCACATTCCTCCTGCAACTTGACGACCCTGAATAATTTTGTGTCATCGGCGAATTTAATTACCTCACTAGTTATTCCCATCTCTAGGTCATTTATAAATACATTAAAAAGCAACGGACCCAGCACAGACCCCTGCGGGACCCCACTAACTACCCTCCTCCACTGAGAATACTGGCCACGCAATCCTACTCTCTGCTTCCTATCTTTCAACCAGTTCTTAATCCATAATAATACCCTACCTCCGATTCCATGACTCTGCAATTTCTTCAGGAGTCTTTCGTGCGGCACTTTGTCAAACGCCTTCTGAAAATCCAGATATACAATATCAACCGGCTCCCCATTGTCCACATGTTTGCTTACCCCCTCAAAAAAATGCATTAGATTGGTGAGGCAAGACTTCCCTTCACTAAATCCGTGCTGACTTTGTCTCATCAGTCCATGTTTTTGTATATGCTCTGCAATTTTATTCTTAATAATAGCCTCCACCATCTTGCCCGGCACCGACGTCAGACTCACCGGTCTATAATTTCCCGGATCTCCTCTGGAACCCTTCTTAAAATCGGAGTAACATTGGCTACCCTCCAGTCTTCCGGTACTACACTCGATTTTAGGGACAGATTGCATATTTCTAACAGTAGCTCCGCAAGTTCATTTTTTAGTTCTATTAATACTCTGGGATGAATACCATCAGGTCCCGGTGATTTACTACTCTTCAGCTTGCTGAACTGACCCATTACATCCTCCAAGGTTACAGAGAATTTGTTTAGTTTCTCCGACTCCCCCGCTTCAAATATTCTTTCCGGCACCGGTGTCCCCCCCAAATCCTCCTCGGTGAAGACCGAAGCAAAGAATTCATTTAATTTCTCCGCTACGGCTTTGTCCTCCTTGATCGCCCCTTTAACACCATTTTCGTCCAGCGGCCCAACCGACTCTTTGGCTGGTTTCCTGCTTTTAATGTATCTAAAAAAATTTTTACTATGTATTTTTGCTTCCAACGCTAATTTCTTCTCAAAGTCCTTTTTTGCCCTCCTTATCTCCGCTTTGCATTTGGCTTGGCATTCCTTATGATCTATCCTGTTACTTTCAGTTGGTTCTCTTCTCCACTTTCTGAAGGATTGTTTTTTGGCTCTAATGATTTCCTTTATCTTACTGTTTAGCCACGCCGGCTGATGTTTAGTCTTTTTTCCCTTTTTTCTAATACGTGGAATATATTTGTCCTGAACCTCCAGGATGGTATTTTTAAACAGCATCCACGCCTGATGCAAGTTTTTTACTCTGCGAGCTGCTCCTTTCAGTCTTTTTTTCACCATTTTTCTCATTTTGTCGTAATCACCTTTTCTATAGTTAAACGCTAGCGTACTTGATTTCCTAGTTTCACTTCCTTCAATGCCAATATCAAAACCGATCATATTATGATCACTGTTATCAAGCGGCCCTCGTATCGTTACTCCCTGCACTAGATCATGAGCACCACTAAGGACTAAGTCTAGTATTTTTCCTTCTCTTGTCGGTTCCTGAACTAGCTGTTCCATGAAGCTGTCCTTGATTTCATCAAGAAATCCTATGTCCCTTGCGTGTACAGATGTTACATTAACCCAGTCTATATGCGGGTAATTGAAATCCCCCATTATTATTGTGTTGCCCAGTTTGTTTGCGTCCCTGATTTCCTTTAACATTTCCGCATCCGTCTGTTCGTCCTGGCCACACACAAATTAAGCATGTGCCCAAATTTGTGCACACAATTTTTGGTGGTTTTTATAGAAACAGGGGTTCGTGCCTAGAACTATGTTGACCTAATATTTTCTACTTTTCTCCTTTAATGGGTCTTTCTACCAAATTCCTTTCCTTTTCTCTTTTTCCTTTAGTGGTCTAATTGAGCTTCTTGGACACTGTTATTTTGGTTTAAGGTAATAGATAAATTTATTTCTTAATACTTTATTTTTCATTTGTATGTTTTTAATGCTATATTGCCTGATTAACAGCCATCTTGTTTTATTTGTTATTGAAAATTCTTGTTAAAAAATATAGAAAATGGAAATATACTGAAATGGTTCACACCTTATTTATATTCATACATCTTTCAAGTGGGCAATCAAGGAACTTTATTGTCGCTGTATTTGGCCCTCTGTGGTGTTCCTCAAGGATCATTGATGAGACCCCTACTGGCTAATATTTTTGTATTTCCTTTGCTATTACTCATTCAGTCTACGGGTTGTAGCCCATACTGGTATGCAGACAATATCCTAATGCTTTATACAGTCCAATCTAAATTAGATGATGCAGTATCATTAAAACATTTTCTAAATGAAGTCACTAATTGGTTAGCAATAAATCACAATTTTTAATGTTTTAAACGTGAAGCAATTTTTTACAAAACCCAGATCATCTAAGCTGACCTCCTTTATGATAAAAATCACTTCACTGTCTTTTTTGCCAAGAGTATAAACCTCAGGTGTTATTTGTGATCAAAAGCTTTCATTCTGTTCACAAATTAATAAAGTAGTTAAGTCAGCATTTTTTTGCATTACATCGTATTTGTTCCTGCATCGTTGCAGACAGTTTAAAAATATTAATCTTTGCTGTAGCTATTTCTTGCATTGACTATTTTAATGCACTTTATAGCGGCTTGACAGCTAAATTACTTTGCAGGCTTCAGTTGTTACAATCGATAGTGGTTAAGTTGATCCATAAAGTCAGTTATTATGATTATGAACACCAGTTACCAGTTCCAGGGAGAATTAAGTATAAATGATGCCAGTTCACCAGTCTTTGTTCACAGACAATGCAGCATATCTATTGAGGCTGTTATTGTATTAATCTTCTCCTCTTTCCATCAGATCGTCTCAAGCAGCATCACAATTTCTTCCCCCTTCATCTCACTTACATTTGACTATATTTAGCGACATTATGTGGCTCATTTTTCAAATGGAAAAATGTCCAAACAATGGCACAAAGCAGCAAATGGACCTTTTTTTGTTTGCCAAAACATCAAAATCGCTATTTTCAAAACCCATTTTAAGACGTTTTTCTATGCAGTTCATATGCAGTGCATCCAAATCACAAGGGGGAGTGTCGGACGCGTTTTGGCAGGACTTGGGTGCTCCCAAAACTTGGACATTTTTCTGCTATAATGGAACAAAGCAAAAATGTCCAGGGCTAAAAGTTAGATGTTTTGGTCTAGACCTGTTCCTATCATGACTAAGTCACAAAAGGTACCCTAAATGACCACTGGAAGGATTAAAAGAATGACCCCCCCCCCCCCTTTACTCCCCCAGTGGTCACTGACCCCCTCCCACCCCCCAAAGATGTGAAAGAAACAGTACATACCAGCCTTTATCACAGCTTCAGATGTTATGGCCAGGCCTATTAGAGCAGCACGCGGGTCCCTGGAGTAGCATAGTGGTCAGTGCAGTGCATTGAAGAGAAGGGAACCCAGACATTGTTTAGAAGGGATCCCATATCCCTCCCTAACTGATACACTTGTGGTGGAAAGTGTGAGCCATCCAAAAACCCACCAAAAACCTACTGTACCCATATATAGGTGACCCCTGCAGCCATAAGCCTATTGTAGCGGTATACAGTTAGGTTTAGTAGGTTTTTGATGGGTTTTGGAGGGCTCATCATACAAGGGTAATGGTGAGATGTGTACCTTGGACTTTTTAATGTGAAGTCCACTGCAGTGCCCCCCAGTATGCCCCACTGCCCTGCTGGGATGTCTGTGTGGACAGTCTATTAAGAATGATGGCCCCCATACATCTCATTGGCTTGTTTTTGTGCATTTTTACCTTGGACTTTTTTTTTTCTAAGATGGTCTAAAAAGACAGACATACTGAGCACAAAAATATCTATCAAATTTCTACTTTCAAAACAAAAAGATAGATAATTTTATGGTTCAAAATTTGCTATGTTCACCTCTTGATTTTTGAACAATTTCAGCAAAACATCCAACACAGGACTTAGACATCATATTGAAAATGCCCTTCTACGTGGAACCTTTTCTGTGGAACTCACTACCTCATGAACTTTGTACTTTAACATTAAGGGATAAGCTAAAGAAAACACTTAAAACTTGGCTTTTTAAACAGATTTGTACATTGTCATCATTATATGTACATAAGTACATTTAAGTATATAAATTTTGCCATACTGGGACAGACTGAAGGTTCATCAAGCCTAGCATCCTGTTTCCAACTGTGATCAATCCAAGTCACAAGTACCAGGCAAGATCCCAAAAAAGTACAATACATTTTATGCTGCTTATCCTAGAAATAAGCAGTAGATTTTCCCCAAGTCCATTTTAATAA
Source organism: Microcaecilia unicolor (assembly GCF_901765095.1). Taxonomy (NCBI): domain Eukaryota; kingdom Metazoa; phylum Chordata; class Amphibia; order Gymnophiona; family Siphonopidae; genus Microcaecilia; species Microcaecilia unicolor. The sequence continues at coordinate 56,773,224 of NC_044036.1, read as the reverse complement.
TGGCTTATGGACTTTTCTTTTATGAAGTCATCCAAACCTTTTTTAAATCCCGCTAAGCTAACTGCTTGTACTACATTATCTGGCAATGAATTCCAGAGTTTACTTACATGCTGAGTGAAGAAATATTTTCTCAGATTCATTTTAAAGTTCCTACTTTGTAACTTCATCGCATGCCCCCTAGTCCTAGTATTTTTTGGAAAGCATAAACAGGGTATCCTGATAGCAAGGTTGCAATAGAGACCATAGTAGACCAGGTGCATTTAAATAAAAAACAGACAAAAGATTGCAAATTAACATTGTCAATTGCTGAGCAAGATGTAAATAGGAACAACAAATTATATCGTAGTGATAGGGTGAATCGAAATGGTGGAGGGGTATCATTGTATGTTAAGGAGGGCCTAGAATCAAATAGATTGAAAATTCTGCAGGAAACAAAACACATCTTAGAATCCCTATGGATTGAAATTCCATGTGTAAAGGGGAAAAGGATAGTGATAGGAGTGTACTACCTTCCACCTGGCCAGGATGAACAGACAGATGTAGAAATATTATCGGAAATTAGGGAGGCTAACAAACTGGGCAGCACAATAATAATAGGTGGTTTCAATTACCCCGATATTGACTGGTTAAATATAACATCAGGGCATGCTAGGGAGGTAATATTTGTGACCTGGATTGGCCACAGTTGGAAATGGGATGCTGGGCCTGATGGACCTTTGGTCTGCTCCAGTATGGTAATACTTTTGTACTTATGTACTTATATACCACACACATAAAGGACTTCTTTCATGCACATAGTGATCTGATGGTTTGTTTTATATGATATTGAGGCAAATTTTAGAAAGAATGTACAAGTCAGAATGTGCATGTCTAGATAAGGATGCGTAGTGTTCTGGTAGCATTTTAGAACATGGTCTCCCTGATGCAGAACCTGTTCCAAAATACAGGCAGGAATGATTATGTAGGTGGCCACAAAGATATATGTGTAGATGTAGGCAGGGAAACAGGACTAGAAAAATACACATAGGAAAAATAAACAGGGAAAATCCAGGTCTTGCACATAGTTCTGCCTGCACCTACCTTGCCATTTTGTTAAGCCACATGAATGTGCCGGAAAGCCTACTCAGAGCTGGTAGATAGCTGGAAATGAGCCCTTTTACAACCCCTTTCTCTGATTAAAACACCCCCCCCCCCCCCCCGATCCAGTTAAACCTTCACACATATTCCCCCAGGTCCCTAGATGCAATCTTCCCAATTCCCCCTCAAATCCTACAACCCCCTAGAACTGATATCCCTCAATGGAGTCCCCAATAAGCCTGACTTCTTAGGTCAAGCCCAGTCCAAATGTATCCAATAATTCAACTAATCCCTCAGCCCACTATCCCCAACCCACCAGACTTCCTGGACCCCTAGCCACCCCAAGGACTTAACCATAGGTGATTATTGGTGTTCCAGAGGCATGCAGTAGAAGACATCCCTCTCTACCACCACCCCAATTGGCTCTGGGTGCCGATCCTTAGCAAACGTCTTATGGTACTACTGCTAGCCATTAGTGGTAGTACCATGAGGCTTTCACTAGAGGTCAGCATTACACTTTTGGCATCTGGCTTACCTCCAGGTAAGTCCCAGGGGTGGCTAGGGGGACTAGAGATCCAGGAAGTGGAGATGTTATTTGGACACATTTGGGTGAGGCTTGGCCTTGAAAATCAGGCTTATTAAATTTTTTTTGGAGGGGAGATTGGATCCAGGGGGGTTGGGAGGTTAGAGGGGGGGGGGGGTTAGATTTGTGGATCAAGAGATGGATAATCAGGGAGATTGGGGGGATCATATCTTGGGGGTTAGAGTTATATATGAATGGTATCATGTGAGTTCCCACCTGGAAAGTTCCCACCAGACAGTGCCCACCCACCAATTCCCCCCAAGACAATTCCCATCTAGGACAATTCCCCCGGGACAATTCCCACTTAAGGGGGACAATTCCCACCAAGGACTTTTCCCCCCAGTCATTTCCTACCCTCTTTAGCCATTTTTATAACCGACTGTAGCTTCTTTCTTGTATCAAGTCCCATAAGTCCTGGTGGTGCTTTTTTTTTAAGGCATCTGGAACAAGGAGGTTAAAGCAGCATATGGATGTACACAGAGGATGAATAATAATGGAATAACTTTTCATAGGTAGAGTAGTAATTTGTTATAAATCATAATAATCAGTATGTCATTTTGAGGGGCTGAATTAAGTTAAAACCTAGTTTGCCCACCCAACATGAACTGAACTTTGTATTTATCTAATTACTTTTGACATTTATATCCCGGATTAAACATGAATTAGGTTGAAACCTAGTTTGGGGGTGTGGGGGGGCATTGACCCCCCAACACAAACTGCATGTCTGGAAGGGGAAAGGGATGTATAAAAGATAATGTTGTGGGGAAGTGTGAGGAGGTACTGCCCCCCCCCCCCCCCCCAAACGATCTGGGAAGAGAAAAGGGAGGGAGGTTACTTGTCCTAGTGTGTTTTGTATTGTGGGAGTTATGTGTGAGAATTGTCCTTCCTGGTTTGGTGGAAATTGTCAAAATGTGAATTGGTGGGTAGGAACTGTCCGGTGAGAACTGCCTAGGTGGGACCTGACCTAGAATCGTATAAAGGATCTGGAGGAGATCAGGAGGGCTCTGAATGGTGGGTTTGAGAAATTATGGGGGGAAGAGCTCAGCCAGTAAGGTGTGGTCAAAGGTCATCTTTGACCACATCTTACTGACACTTTATTCATGAGAATGAACATGTGTAAATCCTGAAGTGTTGTTGTCAGGATATACCCATGGATTCCAAATATAAATAAGTAATGCACATGTATGTTTAGCAGCCAAATCGGACTGAATAAATAGTAGTCTTATATTTGGCTGTTATAAACTTTGGCTGTTATAAACTTAACAGGTCAGTGCTGAATATTAACCTGCAGGGGCGTAGCCAGATGGTCAGTTTTGGGTGGGCCTGAGCCCAAGGTAGGTGGGCATGGAATTCGGCCCTCCTCTGTTTTGCTCCTCTCTCCACCCTTCCCTGCTCACAAACCCCAAATATTAAATGTTTGAGCTGGTGGGGATCCCTAAACCCTGTCATCTGAAGATTTCCTCCGCCTCCTTGAGCAGCCAGCACTCTTCCAAACAGCAGCCGGCAGCACTTGCCTCAAACTGAAGCTGCTGCTGGCAGGCCATACATGCTCAGTGCTTTTGAATGTGTAGAAGGGCTGGTCTCAGCGTCAGCTCAAGACAAGAGCTGCTGGCTGACATTTGGAAGAGCGCTGGCTGCCCAAAGAAAGAAAATCTTCAGCTGGCAAGATTTGGAGATCCCCACCAGCCGCAGCAAGAGTGTCACAATTTTGGGTGGGTCTGAGTGCAAAGTGGGTGGGCCTGGCCCACCCAGGCCCACCTGTGGCTACACCACTGTTAACCTGGCTGGTTAAGTTTGACTATCTGGACTCAGTTCCGATTATGGCACTTAGCCAGCCTGCTTTCCGCAGGCTGAATATCAACCTGCATGTGTTTATGCACGCTAATGCCAAAAGTAACACAAGATGCCTGGCATGTTTTGCATTAGGTTACTTTTGCTGTATTAGGTGTGTGTTTGCGCCTAACATAGCTTAGTAAAAGGGCCCCTTAGGTAGCTTCCAAGAAGAAAGTATTTTCTTGCATTGAAAATGCAAGTACATTTTATAACACAGATTTGGTCCAGTTTCTGTGACAACATATTCAATACATGAAATAACAATTAATGTAAAGTAACCTCAAACCTAACTGATTAGTTCTATTGTCATGATTTTCTACAGGTTATGTTTAAAGGTCAAGGAATTTTATTTGAAGAGGAAGTGAATACAATACCATGCCCATAAATTCAATGCTTAGTTTCACTCTGTTTCTGATTCACCTATTTTGGATCTTCAGTTTCCTATTGCTTCCAGCATCTTATGTCTGCAAGATGGTCTACATTCCTGTGCAGCTGTGAAAACAGACTGATTGCTGTACATGATTGTATTAGAAACCAAATTTCCTTTCAGGTCTCAAAGATACAAACTCACTATATTTTTATATCATCTAGTAATGCTTAAAATATAATTCACTTTGGGATCCTTTTACAAAGCTGAAGTAAGCACTAACACATGCTTTCTGTAGCAAAAAATGGTGTTCAAAGAGTGCGCTGAGGCATCCTGTGGTAATTTCACCATGTGCATGTGCTACCCTAATGTTAAAAAATATATATATACTAGTAGAAAAGGCCCGTTTCTTAATGCAATGAAACGGGCGCTAGCAATGTAATGAGTTCCTGCCATTAATGTTTCCATGGTTGTATTCTGAATATAATTGTTGTTTACATATGTAAGATTTCTTTATATACAATCGTTTTTGTGTAAACTGTGTTACAATTTGGTAAAAGTTTTCCTTGTTCAGGCCCTTCAATCAGTTTAACAATCACATCAGAAGAGCTCCTTACTTGTGAGAATGCAACATATAGATGCCCATGTGAGAGACTGAGCGTGACAGTGTGTTTTACAGACAGTGTAAGAGAGAGATACACAGAGTGATTGAGTGTGTGTGTGTGTGTGATGTCTGTGTGTGTGTGTGTGTGTGTGTGTGTGTGTGTATGCAAGGCCGTGCCTAGGGTCTCTGGCACCCCCCTGCAGACTATCAGTTGGCGCCCCCCCCCTGCAGACTATCAGTTGGCGGCGGCGGCCCTCCCCCCCCCCCCCCCGTGAAAATGATCGCTCACCACTTGCCACACTGACAGGAATTGTCAGCAATATTCTTAGAAACAAATTGCTATACATTGCAAAATAAGATAGCAGATTGGAAAAGGTGCAGCGAAGGGCGACTAAAATGATAGCGGGGATGGGACGACTTCCCTATGAAGAAAGATTAAGGAGGCTAGGGCTATTCAGCTTGGAGAAGAGACGGCTGAGGGGAGACATGATAGAGGTATGTAAAATAATGAGTGGAGTGGAACTGGTGGATGTGAAGCGTCTTTTCACGCTTTCCAAAAATACTAGGACTAGGGGGCATGCGAGTAAACTACAGTGTAGTAAATTTAAAACAAATCGGAGAAAATATTTCTTCAACCAACGTGTAATTAAACTCTGGAATTCATTGCCGGAAAATGTGGTGAAGGCGGTTAGCTTAGCAGAGTTTAAAAAGGGGTTGGACGGTTTCCTAAAGGACAAGTCCATAAACCGCTACTAAACGGACTTGGAAAAATCCAAAATTCCAGGAATAACATGTATAGAATGTTTGTACGTTTGGGAAGCTTGCCAGGTGCCCTTGGCCTGGATTGGCCGCTGTCGTGGACAAGATGCTGGGCTCGATGGACCCTTGGTCTTTTCCCAGTATGGCATTACTTATGTACTTATGTACTTATGCAAATTCTCAAAGTGGACATATTCCAAACACTAAAATGAAAATAAAATGATTTTTTTCTACCTTTGTTGTCTGGTGACTTTCTTTTTCTGATCATGCTGGCCCAGTATCTGATTCTGCTGCTATCTGTCCTCTTAACTCCGTTTCTAGGGCTTCCTTTCCATTTATTTCTTTCCTTTCCTCCTTTCTTCTTCATTTCTGGTCCTCAGCTTCTGCCTATTTTCTTCATCCATGTGTAGTTTTTCTCCTCTCTTCCTTTTCCCTCATTTCATCTCCTTCATCTCTCTTCTCTCCCCTCTATGTCCAGCAATTTCTCCTCTCTCCCTGAGCCCTGCCCTCCCATCCATGCTCCTCTGTCCCCTGCCCCCTCCATTCATCCTTTTCCAGCAATTCCCTTCTCTCCCTGAGCCCTGCCCTCCCAATCCATGCCCATCCATGCTCCTCTGTCTTCTGCCCCCTCCATTCATCCTTTTCCAGCAATTCCCCTCTCTCCCTGAGCCCTGCCCCTCCCATCCATGCTCCTCTGTCACCCTCCATTAATCCCTATCCAGCAATTCCCCTCTCTCCCTTCCATGACCCCCCCTCGCATCCATGCTCCTCTCTCTCCTCACGCTCCCATGTCCCATCATGTCCCAGTTGGCCTGGCCTGGCCTGGCCCGCCCTCTTCTCCCCTCCCCCTTCGCATCCATGCTCTCATCTCTCCCCTGCCCTCCCGCTCCCATTGTTCAACTGCCCCCTCTTCTCTCCCCCCAACATTCCTTTTCTTTTTTTTTCTTTTTAAATTTACCTCCGTGGCGGTTCCGGCAGCGCAGCGTCAGTGAAGGAGGCGGCGCTACCGACGTCTCTAGCCTTCCCTTCGCTGTGTTCCGCCTTCTTCTGATGTCAAGGAAATGACGTCAGAAGAAGGCGGAACACAGCGAAAGGAAGGCTAGAGACGTTGGGAGCGCCACCTCCTTCACTGACGCTGCGCTGCCGGAACCGCCACGGAGGTAAATTTAAAAATGAAAAAAAAAAAGAAAAGGGATGTTGGGGGGGGGGGGGGGAGAAGAGGGCGGGCAGTTGAACAATGGGAGTGGGAGGGCGAGCGAGGTGAGCATGGTGCGGCGGCGCCCCCCAGAGGGAAGCGCCCCCCTGCCATGCTTACCTCGCTTACCGTGTTGGCACGGCCCTGTGTGTATGTGTTTGAGTGACAAAGTGATTAAATGTTTGTCTTCCCTTCCATTCTGTGCAATTGCCTCCACTGATGTTCATACCTCCCTGTATATGATTGTTTGTTAGAGATTCAATCCACTCCACTTCCCTCCTCCAAGTTCCGTTCTTTCTGATTGGTTCTTCGTTCCTGTGATGTCACGTTTGTTTGCTTGGCAACTATGCAGCATTCCGTTTCCTCGATGTGAGGGCGGGGACAGTGAGAGCCAATGAAACGCTGAACTACAGACTTACGAACCCTACACTGCCACAGTGCCACAGAGTCAGCTTCAGAATGTTGGAGGTGCTTTTTATTATATAGGATATTTTTGTGCAGGATCATGTCTGTGAGCAAAGAGTGGGCATATTCTGCAATAATCAGTTAGAGCAGCTACATTGCAGTGTGCTAACAGATTAGCACAGGTTCAGAGCATGAGTCCCTATAGCCTACAAAATAGGTGGCATTAGGTGTTCATGGTCATGCACTAATGTGAACATTAGCATGTAGCCATTATTCCAAAATACAGAAAATTGGCCATTTTGCCCCAGGTAAAAAATGACATTAGCATGTGGGAATTTTATTTATGCTTATACTTTGGTAGGTGAGTTACTTTCAGGTACACTGGATATTTCTGTGTTCCAGGAGGGCTCACAATCTAAGTTTGTACCTGAAGCAATGGAGGGTTAAGTGAATTGCCCAGGATCACAGGGAGCAGCAGTGGGATTTGAACTAGCCACCTGTGGATAGCAAGACCAGTGCTCTAACCACTAGGCCACTCCTGCAGAAGGGTATGCTAAGGCCACTTAAATATATATGTGTGCATATATAGATAGATCGATAGATAGATATAGATATATACACACACATATACATGATATAAATGGCCATATTGTGTTGGGAAAAACCCACATAAGGCCATTTTTTACCACAGCTTAGTAAAAGGACCCCTAAATGCCCAGTCTGATGAAGCATAATCTAACAAAGCATAAGAACTGAAAATGCCAAACTGATGCTTAAATGTGGGGGTCTGGTTATAGGATTGCCCTTTTAGGGGGTGATTCTATGACATAAGCATTAATATATATTTATCCATTGCTTGCCTAAATGTTTAGAATACTGGTATCTATATGTATATGGCCACATGGCAAGCTTCACTTGCAGCATGGCCATTTCTTTAAAAAAAAAAAACAGCTTTTTACCTACTACTATGAAAAACACATGCTGATGCCATTGCAGGACCCCTTTTGCTGCAGCTTAGTAAAATGATCCCTGAATGAGAGCAGAAAGAAAAGTAAAGTCTATTGCTTTCCATGGATGTTTATCAAATGTATTGTAATTATTACATAGCTGCAATGTTTGGAACATTTATTTTATCATTGATCCAGTGTACATGGTTTTTTAATGAGCACTTATGAGTTTTACCAACATAAAATATGCAAAGCACATACATTTCATCACTGCCTAGGACCTATTGGCATTATCTTTTCAAGAGTCTTCAATTGACAACTTAAGCATAAGTGCCACACTCTAAAATGGGGTTTGTGAATCTGATGCTCCTTTGTGATTCTAATTAGCTCTCTTATTATCTTATCATTACTGTGTTTTAAGGTTGAATAATTATTTTTTAAATCACAATAAAAAAAAGTGCACGGCAAACAATATTATGCTGATTTTTATTCTCATTGAACTCTAAACAAGAAACAAGATTTTCTTTGGATATTCAATATCTCCCACAACCACATCTTAATTCTATTTTCATTCAATCACATGGTTCAAGGATTTAGAGCTATTTACTGTGTAAATAAAGCAATCATTGGCCTGCTATGGTGCTGATAGCTGACAGTAGTCTAATCCTGAGGAAATGGAAGGCATGATTTAGGTTCTGTGATGTGATTCACAATGTTCTGCTGAGAACCAAAGCACAATATACCTGCACAGTTCATATGAGGAAATCAATGAGTTTATTTTAGATTAATGTTCAACAGTTGGCCATTTGAAATCTGTAGTGGGTAATTACCTTTAATCTGGGGTAAATGGGGAGCATCTGTGCCCGCATCTTATTTGATTGCATTTGTAAATTGCCTAGTGAGTATTAGGTTTATATGGTGTATTTCAGAGTTTCTCAACCCAGTCCTTAAGAAACCCCAAGTCATTCTGGTTTTGAAGATGTCCACAATGTTATGCAAATGTATCTTATGCATATTCATTGTGGGTATCCTGAAAATCTGAATGTTTTGGGGCTCCCTGAGGACTGGCTTGAGAAACCCTGGTATATCCTGTTCAGTAGTAAATTGAGATGGCATCATTTAATTTTTTTATACTAACAAATTATGCATTTTTAAGAAACTTGAAAAGAAAATCACAATTTAACAAAAGAGACAAAAAAAGGAAATAAGAAGAAACCTCTTCTCATTATACAGCAATAATATATACTTCTTAGTCCTGAAGAAAAGAGAGAGAGATAATGAAATCATTTCTTGAAGCAACAGGGTTCAATTTAAGAAGAAAAATTATAATAAGAAATAAACAGAAGGGAGAACAGTCCACATTATCCATTCACTCCATAAATCACTCCAAAGACAAGTTTGCTTGAGTCTGTGCAGGCTGATTGATTTGCTTAGTTTCTATTAAAAAAAAAACTGTAATTGGTTTGGGTCCAAAAAGACATCTTCTTGAGGAAATAACTGCGACGCATTTAACGGAATAAAGCAGCTAGCTGAAATGTACCTCCGGTGGACTGAACTTGTTGCCTGTATATTAGAAATTTCTTCCTTCGCACCTGTGTTTTTTCTCAAGTCAGGAAATTCATCATTCCTAAAGGAAAGTAAAGGTAGCTATCAGGATGGCCCGGCCAACAATTTCAATACCTGAACACTCCAACACCCCTGTTAATTCTAAACTATCTTGAGTTAAACCATTTTCTAACCTGGAAACATTCTATCTTCTGTCAGATAAGTTTTTAGCTGACATGTAATAAATTTTAGAGAAAGGACAAAACACTTTCTTAGGAATATGTAATACTTCTTTCACATATTTCTTCAGTAAATCCACTGGTACCAAAATAGGGTCATTTAGGAAAGTCAGAAAACACAAATTCAAATATCGCTGAGAGTTTCCTAGAAGTTCACATTTTGTCTTTAACCAAAGCATGTTGCACTTTTGAGAAGCTAGTTGTCTGGTCCTCTAATTTATCTAGGCTCACCCGTGTACACTCATTATTTTCAGTTATTTCCTTTGAAATCTGTTGGTTAGAAAGAACCACCAAGGTTAATGTTGATGTTGAAATTGATTTATGAAGCACTGGGGTCCTATCTCACAGAGAGCCAAGCATGGTGATGTCTAGTATTACCAAAGGAAAGATAGTTAACAATGGATCCTGTTTCTCCATAACTTCCTGTTTTATTTGCAATAAGCATGTCATTCTCTCAGTTATCCCCAATACCATAATTGCTATATGAGGGGCACTCCCTCCAGCTCCTCTCTACAACCAGAATGCTGATATGCAACACTCCTTGCTGCAGCTCCATGAACAAAGATAATGAAGCAGAAAGAGGTGAAACTTTCTGTGGATCAGGGCTCAGTAATGTTTAGATTGTAAGCTCTCTTGAGCAGGGACTGTCCTTCCCCATGTTTTAACTTGTACAGCGCTGCGTAACCCTAGTAGCGCTATAGAAATGCTAAGTAGTAGTAGTAGTAGTTTCTGCCTCGCCAAATGATGCTGCTGCTAGAATCCCAGTGGAGCTGATCTGCAGAATATCAGACAAACTGGTAAGTAGCTCTAGAATCAATACCTGTCTACATGGAGAAGATTGCTGGGTTTCAGAGGGGAAATCTCAAGTCTTCCCCTTGAATTTTCTCCATTGCAAGGGAAAACCTTGGAGCACTCCTTACTGTGTCCTCCCTTCAAAATGCAATCTTAGGTATCCAACAAATTACATAATTTAACAATAGGTAGAGGCTCATGTAATCATGAAGCTGCACTCCTGTGTTTTTATATTAAATGTATTAAGTTATAATACATTTCTTAAAATGTATTATAACTTTAGAAATGGGAACAGTAGCTCCAATCAATGGCCATTTTCAACAATCACTAAGAGGTTCTTCTACTAATCCATGGTAAAAAGTGGCCTTAATTTGCCCTTATGCAGTGGTTCCCAAACCTGGTCCTGGAGGCACCCCAGCCAGTCAGGCTTTCAAGATATCCACAATGAATACTCAAATTTATTTATTTATTTGTTACATTTGTATCCTACAGTTTCCCCACCTATTTGTAGGCTCAATGTGGCTTACATAGTACCGGAGAGGCCTATGCAGGCTCCGGTGTGAACAAATACAGGGTGATGTTGTGGTAAGATCAAGTTCATGTGGCACAGCCACATTAGGGAATGGGAGAACAGAAGAGTTGTGTTATGTCCATTACGTGCTTTAGTTTGGTTGTGTTGCAGAGATTAGGCATTTAAGTTGAATCGGTAGGGTATGCCTTTTTAAACAGGTTGGTTTTTAGTGATTTCAAGAATTTTAGGTGGTCGTACGTCATTTTCAAGGCTTTTGGTAATGCGTTCCACAGTTGTGTGCTTATGTAGGAAAAACTAGATGCATAAGTTATTTTGTATTTAAGTCCTTTGCAGTTTGGGTAGTGCGGATTTAGATAAGATCGTGTTGATTCAGATGTATTTCTAATTGGTAAGTTGATCGAGTCTGTCATGCAACTCGAGGCTTCTCCATAGATGATTTTGTGAACCAGGATGCAGATTTTGAAAGCGTTCTTTGATTGGGAGCCAGTGTAGTTTTTTGCGGTGGGGTTTTGCGCTTTCAAATCGCGTTTTACCAAATATAAGCCTAGCTGCTGTGTTTTGAGCAGTCTGAAGTTTCTTTAAGGTTTGTTCTTTACATCCTGCATAAATTCCATTGCAGTAATCTAAGTGGCTTAGTACCATTGATTGTATCAGGTTGCGGAATGTTTCCTTCAGGAAGAATTGCTTCACGCGTTTGAGTTTCCACATTGAGTGGAACATTTTCTTTGTTGTGGATGCCACTTGGCTCTCTAGTGTTAAGTTACGGTCCATTGTAATGCTGAGGACTTTCAAGCTGTCTGAGATAGGAAGGGTGTGATCTGGAGTGTTGATACTTGTGGGGATGTCCGCGCTGTATTGGGATGAGAGGATGAGACAATGAGTTTTTTCTTTATTGAGTTTTAGTTGAAATGCATTTGCCCATGAATCCATGATGGTCAGGCTGAGCTTGATTTTGTTGGTGATTTCTGTCAGTCTGGTTTTGTAAGTAATGTGTATTGTGACAGCCTGCATTTATGAAAGGGTTAAGGCCATGGTTGGATAAGGACTTGGCAAGTGGGGTCATCATTAAGTTGAATAGGATCGGTGATAGTGGTGATCCTTGCGGTACTCCACAGTCTGCTTTCCACGGTGATGATATGTTTGAATTTGATTTTACTTGATACAGTGGTGGAAATAAGTATTTGATCCCTTGCTGATTTTGTAAGTTTGCCCACTGACAAAGACATGAGCAGCCCATAATTGAAGGGTAGGTTATTGGTAACAGTGAGAGATAGCACATCACAAATTAAATCCGGAAAATCACATTGTGGAAAGTATATGACTTTATTTGCATTCTGCAGAGGGAAATAAGTATTTAATCCCTCTGGCAAACAAGACCTAATACTTGGTGGCAAAACCCTTGTTGGCAAGCACAGCGGTCAGACGTCTTCTGTAGTTGATGATGAGGTTTGCACACATGTCAGGAGGAATTTTGGTCTACTCCTCTTTGCAGATCATCTCTAAATCATTAAGAGTTCTGGGCTGTCGCTTGGCAACTCGCAGCTTCAGCTCCCTCCATAAGTTTTCAATGGGATTAAGGTCTGGTGACTGGCTAGGCCACTCCATGACCCTAATGTGCTTCTTCCTGAGCCACTCCTTTGTTGCCTTGGCTGTATGTTTTGGGTCATTGTCGTGCTGGAAGACCCAGCCACGACCCATTTTTAAGGCCCTGGCGGAGGGAAGGAGGTTGTCACTCAGAATTGTACGGTACATGGCCCCATCCATTCTCCCATTGATGCGGTGAAGTAGTCCTGTGCCCTTAGCAGAGAAACACCCCCAAAACATAACATTTCCACCTCCATGCTTGACAGTGGGGACAGTGTTCTTTGGGTCATAGGCAGCATTTCTCTTCCTCCAAACACGGCGAGTTGAATTCATGCCAAAGAGCTCAATTTTTGTCTCATCTGACCACAGCACCTTCTCCCAATCACTCTCGGCATCATCCAGGTGTTCACTGGCAAACTTCAGACGGGCCGTCACATGTGCCTTCCGGAGCAGGGGGACCTTGCGGGCACTGCAGGATTGCAATCCGTTATGTCGTAATGTGTTACCAATGGTTTTCGTGGTGACAGTGGTCCCAGCTGCCTTGAGATCATTGACAAGTTCCCCCCTTGTAGTTGTAGGCTGATTTCTAACCTTCCTCATGATCAAGGATACCCCACGAGGTGAGATTTTGCATGGAGCCCCAGATCTTTGTCGATTGACAGTCATTTTGTACTTCTTCCATTTTCTTACTATGGCACCAACAGTTGTCTCCTTCTCGCCCAGCGTCTTACTGATGGTTTTGTAGCCCATTCCAGCCTTGTGCAGGTGTATGATCTTGTCCCTGACATCCTTAGACAGCTCCTTGCTCTTGGCCATTTGTAGAGGTTAGAGTCTGACTGATTCACTGAGTCTGTGGACAGGTGTCTTTCATACAGGTGACCATTGCCGACAGCTGTCTGTCATGCAGGTAACGAGTTGATTTGGAGCATCTACCTGGTCTGTAGGGGCCAGATCTCTTACTGGTTGGTGGGGGGATCAAATACTTATTTCCCTCTGCAGAATGCAAATAAATTCATATACTTTCCACAATGTGATTTTCCGGATTTAATTTGTGATGTGCTATCTCTCACTGTTACCAATAACCTACCCTTCAATTATGGGCTGCTCATGTCTTTGTCAGTGGGCAAACTTACAAAATCAGCAAGGGATCAAATACTTATTTCCACCACTGTATGTTCTTGTGGTTAGGAAGCCCTTGATCCAGTTAAGTATGTTTCTACCAATCCTGAACTTATCTAGTAATCTTTTTAATATATTATGGTTTACCATGTCGAATGCACTAGACATGTTGAATTGGAGGAGAAGGATGTTTTTGCCTGTTGCTATTTCCTGCTTGAATTTGGCTAGAAAAGTGAGTAATACTATTTCCATGCTGTGGAGGGGCGAAAGCCTGACTACGATTCATGTAATATTGAGAAATTGTTTATGTAATCTGTAATTTGTTTGGTTACCATGCTTTCCATCAGTTAGTGATTTTGCCATTTTCCTTTGGGAAGAGGCCTTGCTGAAGCATGTAATTTAGGTGGGATGTGAGGTCTGCTATGAAGCAGTCAGGGGCAGATTTCATTAGGTAGCTGGGACAGGTATCTAGTTTACAAGAATGTTGGAAAACCTACTAATCGCCTGGGTAACTGTTTCGATGGTAAGGAGGGCGAAGTTTAACCTGGTCCGATCTGCTGGGTATTCTCCAATGGTTGGGTCCAATTCATTAAGGAAGTTTTCAATGTCGGTGTTGTTCTGAGGTAGTGTGTTGTATAGGTTTACAATTTTTTCATTGAAGTACTTCGCAAGTTTATCTGCAGGTGGGATGTCTGTATTCATGGTAGTGACCAAGTTGGTGTCTAGGAGTTTGTACACGAGTTGGTATAATTTCTTCATGTCTTTGTAATCTGTCCTTATTTTAGTGTTATAATATGGTCTTTTGGCCTGTTTTATTGCATATTTGTATTTTCTTTGTATTTGTTTCCATGTGTTGAGTGTATGCTCATCTTTTGTTTTATTCCATGCTCGTTTGAGTTTCCTGGTTTGTGTTTTAAAAGTTTTCAGTTCATCATTGAACCATGGTGTCGAGTTATGCTTACATGGGGTTCTAGTTCGTAAGGGCGCAATTTAATCTAGTATGCTTTTGCATCTTTTGTCCCATTCTATGAGGTAGTATATGGAGTCTGTTTGTGTTGCCCATTCGTTATTGTATATTAGTTGCCAGAATGTTTTCATGTCTACTTGACCTCTTGTGCTATAGGATGTGTGTTCTAGTATTTGTTGTATTCTGCCAATGTAGGGATAAGTTTAGTTTGTAGTGGTTGGTCCAGGGTGTCTCTGTCCATTTCGTATTTGTTATTGTTTGGTTCTAGTCTGTTGAGAGTTTGTGTGAGATGAGATCAAATATGTGTCCTTTGATGTGGGTTGCTTGCATTTGTGGCCATTTGAGATCACATAAACGGAGAAATTCCTTACATTCTCATGCGTTGATAGAGTTCGGGTCTTCTAAGTGACGGTTGATGTCTCCTAGTACTAGTGTATTAGAGTTGGTTACACATGTGTTTGAAATGAAGTCCATGAAGTTCGTGATTTTTGTGGCAACTTCTATGAGGCCCAGGCTTGCCTACTGCACAATCTTTGATGGGCAGGGGTCAAGGGAACAGGTAGTTGGTCGAAAGTTTCGTAGGATTTTGTCAAGGCCCTCCTGTTATTAGGTTAAATGAGTTCCATAACTCACCTTGAGCAACTACTGAAAAAGGTATGAGCAAAATCTAAATAAATAATAATAATATGTCTGTGTCAGGAAGGGACAACTTTGTGTGCTCCTAGTTAACTGATTGGAGATCTGGTAGGACTGCCTATAAATCCTGGTGGAGCTTTTTAATTTTGTTAGCCAAGTATGTTGCAAAATCATTGTAGTTCAGTTTTGACTAGGCGGGCTGGTTCTGTTGTGGGGGTTGCAGTAGGCTCTTTACTATGCTGAACAGGTTCTTGGTTGAATTGGCAGCCACTTCAATGCATTGAGAGAAATATTGTTGTTTGGCTGCTGTTAAGGTTTTGCAGCACTTTGTCATGTGATTCCTAGAATTTAGCCTGTCGTTATCCAGATGAGATTTAAGCCTTCTCCTTTCCACTTTCAGTCCTTTGTGCTTAAGGGCCTGAATTTCTTTTTTTCCAGTATTATTTTTATTTATTTATCATTTTACTTAATTTTACTTAATTACATTCACATTTATCACATAAATGTAAGGAAATACAGAATAAGGGCCTGAATTTCTGTAGAAAACCAAGGTGAGCGTTTGTCAGTGGGGCATAAGAACTTTTTTAGTGGTGCCATTTTCTCTAATGTCTTAGCTAAGTGTGTATTCCAAATATCAACCTGTTCTGACATTGTAGGATAATGACTATAATAAAATCATGTACTTAATAGCAGAGATACCCTGCATATATCTTAATAAGCAAATAAACTTGAACATCCTTTTTTTAATACTGAGACGTATTTAGAATCTCTTAATACACTATCAATGTAATCAATATATGCATCACATTCATTACCCCTCTCCTGAGATGCAGAATATCTCTCCTGACATCATCAGCATCTGGAATTGGGCAGAGGACATTCAGGGGATAATTCTATAAAGGTGCTGACATCTACGCAACAAATACACATGTAAATGACCAGAATACTAGAATTTATGTATGTATGTGTGCACATATGCATACAAATGTCAAAAATTCAGCTGTGTGCTATTCTGTAAAGATGCACACAACTTTGATAGTGTGTATTTTACAAGTATTTATTTATTTGAAACATTTCTAAACCGCACTATCCATTAGTCCTAGGTGGTTTACATCAGGAACATAAAAGACACAAGATTCATAGCAGAATACACAAAAACTACAACAAAGAATCACCAAATGAACTCCCTTTACCTTGACTAGAAAATTGTGGCTACAAGCCTAATACTCAAGCTAAACTGAAAAAGCCTGGGCAAAAAGAAATGATTTTAACTATATCCTAAACTGAAGGATCAAAGTTATAATACGTATGGTCACAGGCAAAGAATTCCAAAGAGATGCACCCGCAATCTGAAGCACTGCTGAATAGTTAGCTTCAAGTCTAACACCCGTAACAGAAGGAATATCCAATAAAAGTTTATCCGCAGAACGTAAACTACGAGAAAGCTGATATAATCTTAAAGATGAAGCTAATGTCAGGGGTGCATCATTGCTCAAGGCCTTAAAAATCAAGGTCAACACCTTAAACCTAATCCTCCAAAGCACAGGAAGTCAGTACAAATCCTTCAAAGCTGATGTAATGTGATCAGATTTTGACAATCCTGTCAGAAGCCAAGCAGCAGAATTTTGCACAATTTGAAGAGAGCGAGTTACAGTAATCCAGAACAGATAATACCAAAGCCTGCAAAATTGTCCAGAAATTTACCTCATTCTTCAAATGTCTTAATAAAATTGAAAATTGCAAGTTATCGTAGAGTCTAATAGAACTCCAAAATACTTACATTTGGTGCTGGAAACAAGTATCTGCAAAGCTGAACGCACCAGGCCAGCACTCAGGATTTAAATAATTCAACCATAACAATATCTGCATTTTCTCTGCATGTAACTTTAACTTATCAGTGCTAAACCAGGATTCTAACTTCTGGAAGCACATCTTCAAAACAGACAGTGGGGAGAGGGGGACTGAGAGGAAATGCCTGACCCCCAATCCCCGAGCCCCCCATATCAACTTCTGGCTATGTCCCTGCTTACAGGAATAGCCTAACTCAGTATTTATTAAGCCATTCTTGCAGTACTCCCTAGGTAATCTGGTTATCAAGATA
This sequence comes from Microcaecilia unicolor, assembly GCF_901765095.1. Taxonomy (NCBI): domain Eukaryota; kingdom Metazoa; phylum Chordata; class Amphibia; order Gymnophiona; family Siphonopidae; genus Microcaecilia; species Microcaecilia unicolor. The sequence goes on along the minus strand of NC_044036.1, from coordinate 56,755,939 downwards.
CCCAAAATGAATATGCATAGGACATATTTGCATATACTGTCTCCTTTGCATGCAAATTTATCCCTATATTCATTGTGATATCCTAGAAATCAGACTGACTATTAGATACTACAGGAATAGCTTGAGAAACATTGGCCTGAATGACCATGGTACAGCTTGCAGCATATACTCCTATATGTCCACTCGCTCCTGCCTATCATGGCTCCATCATCAAAATGGCCACCCTAACCGTAGCAACAGCCTTGTAGAACTAACAAGTACTGCAAGACTCCCACTAGATGTTGCAGTGGCCATTTTGAAGCTGAAGCTGTGATGGGCATCGTTTCTACACGTAGAACCTCCTACACCGTCAGTACTATCAAACTTTTATCCCCTTACTGTATCTTGCCTTTGTGTAGAGGATATGCAAGAGGAAGGTCCCACCCTTGTGTTTGCACTGCCTTGACTTGGTCCTCCCACTGACTTTCCAAACAAACAAACAAGCAAACAAACAAACAGCCAAAGTTGCTTCTGGTTTAAAAACACATAGTCAGAAGAACACAAAGAGGGGCATAATTGAACAAAAACGTCTATCTCCATGGGCGTTTATCTCCGAGAATGGGTCCGTGGAATAAAAATAGACGTCCATGTTTTATTCGACAATTTGTGAGCTGGGCGTTTTTGTTTTTCAGTGATAATGGAAAATGAAAGCGCCCAGCTCAAAAACGAATAAATCCAAGGCATTTGTTCATGGGAGGGGCCAGGAGTCGTAGTGCACTGGTCCCCCTCACATGCCAGGACACCAACCGGGCACCCTAGGGGGCACTATTACAAAAACAAAAAAAAAAGGTAAAAGAGCTCCCAGGTGCATAGCACCCTTCCCTTGGATGTTGAGCCCCCCAAATCCCCCTCAAAACCCACTGCCCACAAGTCTACACCATTACTATAGCCCTAAGGGGTGAAGGGGGGCACCTACATGTGGGTACAGTGGGTTTGGGGGGCGGTTTGGAGGGCTCCCATTTACCAGCACAAGTGTAACAGGTGGGGGGGATGGACCTGGGTCCACCTGCCTGAAGTCCACTGCACCCCCTAACAACTGCTCCAGTAACCTGCATACTGCTGCCAGGGAGGTGGGTATGACATTTGAGGGTGAAAATAAAAAGTTGTGAAACAGCATATTTTGTGGTGGGAGGGGGTTTGTGACCACTGGGGGAATTAGGGGAGGTCATCCCCAATTCCCTCCAGTGGTCATCTGGTCATTTAGGGCACTTTTTGGGGCATTATTCGTGGAAAAACAGGGTCCAGGAAAAGTGCCCTAAATTCTCGCTAAAAACGCATATTTTTCTTCCATTATCGGCGAAAGGCGCCCATCTCTGATCGCCCGATAACCATGCCCCAGTTCCGCCTTCAACATGCCCCCATCAACTTTGTCCGCATCCGCGACGGAGTGCAGTTGAAAACGTCCAAATTTGGCTTTCGATTATACCGCTTTATTCGTTTTTGTGAGATAAACGTCTATCTCCCGATTTGGGTCGCAATATAGGCGTTTTTCTTTTTCAATTATAAGCTGGAAAGTCTTTTAAACCTGGGCTCTCACCTGAGTGTCCAAACTCTTCAAATTCTATTTCCTCCACTAAGCTTACATCTGTAGGTTCAGAGCAAATCTCCATGGCTTCAGGGTTCTGTGGGAATTTATGGGGCAGACTGGAGCTGCTGTTCTTCTCTGTGCTATCTGCCAAACCTCCTATTATTCCAATGGCTCTTCCTCAGTCTTCTGTACCCCACCCTCTTCTTTGGTTGCTGGAGTAATTTAATGAGACTTCTTGTTCATCTTGAAGGGGAGGAGGAGGCCAAAGACTATGTTTTCCAGTGACCCTAACACTCTCCCTTGCAGCTTGTTTGGCCAGTCCTGGAATGTTTTTCTAATTTTGCTCCTGCCTATATAGGATATTCCAACTTCCAAGGACCTGGTAAGGGTTCTTCACAGTAAGGATTATTCCCAGGATATGTCAGATGATCTTCACAGTAAGGATCCATTCACAGGTTCTTCCTGTCAATTTGCCCTGAGGCTTTGAAGCTTATATCCCTACCTCCCCTTTTTCCTAATTCTCTGACCAGCTATATGTGTCATAAAATAAATAAATATTTAACTATGAGACCCATTTGCCAAACAGCAGTAAAAAGTGGCCTTAGCACACCCTTACACAAATCTTTCCTGCATGCTAAGGTCATTTTTACCACTGGGGTAAAATGGCAGAATTTCCTATTTTTTTGTATTAATAGCCATGGACTAATTTTGCCATTAGGTCATAACCATTAAAATAGATTATCATGTGAGCCTTTATCATCACCCATTTTGTAGGCAGTAAGGGCTCATGCACTAATCACATGCTAATCGGTTAGCACGGCAATGTTGCTTCAGGTATTATGGGCATTCTTAGTAAAACAGGAAGGAGGCCTGAAGAGCCTAGTGATTAATGCAGTAGACTTTAAACCAAGGAACCAAGGTTAACATCTCACTTTAACTATTTTTTTTTAAATTGTGAGCACATCAGAAATAGAAAAATACCTACTCTACAGCCTTAAGGCTATCAAAGTGGTGTACATTCAAGTACAGTATCCTGCTTATAATCGAACGAGAATAACGCCCAAGTTCCGACCTAAATCGGGAGATGGGCGTTCTTCTCACAAAAACAAATAAAGCGGCATAATCGAAAGCCGAACTTTGGACGCTTTCAACTGCACTCCGTCGCGGATGCGGACAAAGTTGACGGGGGAGTGTCGGAGGCGTGGTGAAGGCGGAACTGGGGCGTGGTTATCACCCGAACAGAGATGGGCGCCCTTCGCCGATAATGGATGCGTTTGTAGCTAGAATTTAGGGCACTTTTCCTGGACCCTGTTTTTTGACGAATAAGGCCCCAAAAGTGCCCTAAATGACCAGATGACCCCCAGAGGGAGTCGGGGATGACCTCCCCTGACTCCCCCAGTGGTCACTAACCCCCTCCCACCACAACAAATGATGTTTCACAACTTTTTACTTTCACCCTCAATTGTCATACCCTCCTCCCAAGCAGCAGTATGCAGGTCCCTGGAACAGTTGTTAGGGGGTGCAGTGGACGTCAGGCAGGTGGACCCAGGCCCATCCCCCCCCTACCTGTTACAATTGTGCTGCTTAATGCTACTAGTCGTCCAACCCCCCCCAAACCCCCTGTACCCACATGTAGGTGCCCCCCTTCACCGCTTAGGGCTATAGTACTGGTGTAGACTTGTGGGCAGTGGGTTTTGAGGGGGATTTGGGGGGCTCAACACCCAAGGGAAGGGTGCTATGCACCTGGGAGCTCTTTTACCTTTTTTTTTGTTTTTGTAAAAGTGCCCCCTAGGGTGCCCGGTTGGTGTCCTGGCATGTGAGGGGGACCAGTGCACTATGAATCCTGGCCCCTCCCACGAACAAATGCCTTGCATTTATTCGTTTTTGAGCTGGGCGATTTCATTTTCCATTATCGGTGAAAAGCAAAAACGCCCAGCTCACACCTTGGCGAATAAAGCATGGGCGTCTATTTTTTAAAAAAAATACGGTTCACTTCGCCCCTTCACGGACCCGTTCTCGGAGATTAACGCCCATGGAGATAGGCGTTTCTGGTCGATTATGCCCCTCTATGTATTTCTTCTGTTCCCGGAGGACTTAATTTCAAAATAAAAGAGTTAAAGTGGGATTTGAACCTTGGTTTACAGTCCACTGCAGTAACCACTAGGTTACCCCTCTGCTCTGCTGGGATATCTGTGTGGCCATTCTTCTAAGCATGCTGCCACACGTCCTTAACAGGGGCATAGCTAAGTGGGGCCACGGGTGCATGGGCCCCCACAGATTTAGTCCGGGCCCCCTCCACTTTTGACCCCTCCCCCCGCCGCCCTCGATAACAGAACGTGCAGGACATGCTGGATGGCAGGACTCAGCACAGATCAGCGAAGTGAGCGAACGCGCTAGAGACCGGCGCTGAAGAAGACTAAAGCTAGTGGGGATTTGGGACCCCCGCCAGCAAAGATACCTTGCAGCAGCAGGATGGGGTCAAAAGTGGCGGGGGAGGGTCGGCGGCGGTGGAGGGGGTTCGAAAGTGGCGGGGGGTCAGCGGCTGGGAGAGGCGGGCTAAAATGTGCCCCCCACCTTGGGCTCTGGACCCCCTCCCGCCGAGGTCTGGCTATGCCCCTGGTCCTTGACCCTGCTTTTTTGCCCTTCATATGTTGTGTGTTCCAGTTTGTTAAATGACTGTTCATGCTGGATGTCCTCAGCACACGGATATCCATCTCACATATTTTCGAACAGGAAATCCTGGCATACTTCCTTTCGAAAATACATGTGAGAAAGATGTCTGGTTTGGAAATTATGAGCTGTATGTTTCTATTCTGACTTGGATGTCCTTTCAAAATGCTCCTCCATGCGTGACAATTAGGGGCCCTTTTACAAAGGTGCTTTAGACTCTACACACGTGCAGTGAGTGCCAAAATGAGACTACTACCAGACTACTGCACCCCCTGGCGATAAGCTCAGTTTTGCCGCATGCTCGTAACACCTGAATGATTCATGTATTTCCTCCCACATGTGGTGTTTCTGGAGGTAATCAGCAGTTGGTGCAAGCTGACCGGTCATCGCATGTGTAGCGTATGAGCCCTTACCGCTAGATCAATGGGTGGTAAGGGCTCAGGCCGGTTTTAGATGCGCGCTGTCTTCAGTTTTACTGTATGCCGTTTTCTCATTCATTAAAAGAAGCCATTTTTTTGCAGACGTGGTAAAAAGTGGCCTGGTGTGAGCCAAAAACATACACCTACACTACTGCAGGCTACTTTTTACCATGGCTTAGTAAAGGGACCCTTTAGCCTCCTGCAATAATATTATATTAGCCTATATATTGAAGAATTTCCTCTTAATTGGGTGGTTTATACTATTAACATTGATGGAAAAAATCTTTAAACCAACACTTTCAGTATGTGTTCAGTAATAATTAAGCCTTTTGGTTACCCCAGCAGTTAGTGCAAGCTTTTGCAATGAACGTGTATTTTATATTATGTATTATATTGTTGTACCTCACCTTGAGCAGTGTCTGTTGTAAATAAATAAAATGCTATGCCCCAGAAACACACCTAACCAACTGGGTTTTTAAGATATTCATAATAAATATACATGTGGTAGATTTTCATGTGTTTCATGTCAAAGTATGCAGGTCTCTTTCATGCAGTTTCACTATGACTATCCTACAAATCTAACCAGTTAGGTGCAACTTCAGAACTGAGTTAGGAGGTACAGCTTTGAAACGTAAACTTTTATCAACTTAAATTCAAATTCTAGATGTGCAACAAATACATCAAACAGGGACTGCTTCCAATTTAGGTAATAATTCTGAGGTAGGTTTTAGATTATCCAAATACCTAAACAGATAGATGAAAGAATGAAATTACCTTAAATAAAATAAAATAAACCCTACAACCTTCATAGCCTATTTGTGGTCAAATGATGTCTACAGAAAACATCAAATGAAGTTGTTGTTTTTTTTAAATAAAATATCTTCTATCACTTTGTATCTCCCACAGAAATTCACCTATTTCCTCAAATTATAACTAATTTGAATCCCAAACACACATTTCCCAAAGTGTATTACAGTCACTTCATTCGTAGACAGTGGTTAAGCCAATTAAGTCAGTGTAATTTTCTCTGAAAAAATACTTTTTTCCCCCCAGGATGTTATGCCACTGAGTCATAAAAAGAGCCTGTGAAGTTAAGTTCAACGGAAGTGCTAGTTACAAATAAATAAATACTTACATTATACAGACACAAAAGCAGTAATGTTGAGAAACAGCTTCTAGCTATTTTAAGGACCAAGTCAGTGACAGTTTCAACCTTTTGTTATCCTTTCCAGCATTATGGAATTGAGATTAGAACATCCTCCAGCATGTAATGTCATATCATTTAAGTGCCAAAAAATGCTACATCTATTTGAATTGTTGGCAGTAGCCTCCCCCCATAGCAAAAGCCACTCACAATCACAGCACACCACCATCACCATCAAAGCCCACTCTCTGACTTTATCTGCATTGCCACAGTTAACAGAACCAATCTATCTCTATCACAACCTATAATCAAAACTTAACCTGGCATTATTGCAATGTAACGCCAATTTTTAAAAAAGGTTCCAAAGGAGATCTGGGAAATTATAGACCGGTGAGCCTGACATCGGTGTCAGGCAAAATAGTAGAGCCTATAATAAAGAACAAAATTACAGAGCATATTCAAAAGTATGGATTAATGAGACGTGGAGGGGGATAATCGAACGGGGACGACCATCTATAAGGACGCCCATCTCTAAGGACAGCGCTGTGAATGGGGGGGGGGCAACCCGTATTATCGAAACAAAATGGGCATCCATCTTTCATTTTGATAATATGGTCCGGAACGCCAAAATCTCAAAATTTAGGTCAACCTAAGAGATAGTCAACCTAAATGTTGAGATCGTCGACCTTAGAGATGGGCAACCTCGGTTTTCGTCGATAATGGAAACCAAGGTTGCCCATCTCAAAAACGACCAAATCCAAGCCCTTTGGTTGTGGGTAGAGTCAGCATTCGTAGTGCACTTGTCCCCCTCACATGCTAGGTCACCAACTGGGCACCCTAGGGGGCACTGCAGTGGACTTCACAAATTGCTCCCAGGTGCATAGCTCCCTTACCTTGTGTGCCGAGCCTCCCAAACCCCACTCCCCACAACTGCACACCACTACCATAGCCCTTAGGGATGAAGGGGGGCACCTAGATGTGGGTACAGTAGTTTTGTGGTGGGTTTTGGAGGGCTCACATTTACCAGCACAAGTGTAACAGGTAGGGGGGGATGGGCCTGGGTCCGCCTGCCTGAAGTGCACTGCAGTACCCACTAAAACTGCTCCAGGGACCTGCATACTGCTGTCATGGAACTGGGTATGATATTTGAGGCTGGCATAGAGGCTGGAAAACATGTTTTTAAATTTTTTTAGGTGGGAGGGGGTTGATGACCACTGGGGAAGTAAGGGGAGGTCATCCCCGATTTCCTCCGGTGGTCATCTGGTCAGTTCGGGCACCTTTTCGAGGCTTGGTCTTGAAAAAAAAAAAGACCAAGTAAAGTCGGCCAAATGCTCGTCAGGGACGTCCTTCTTTTTTCCATTATTGGCTGAGGACACCCATCTCTTAAGCACTTCCCCATACCGCCTTCGGTACGCTGCCGACACGCCCCCAGGAACTTTGGTCGTCCCCACGATGGAAAGCAGTTGAGGACGCCCAAAATCGGCTTTTGATTATGCTGATTTGGGTGACCTTGGGAGAAGGACGCCCATCTTCCGATTTGTGTCGAAAGATGGGCACCCTTCTCTTTCGATTATGCCCATAAAAGCCAAAATGAATTTAGTGAATGGAAATCTTGCCTCACCAATCTATTACATTTCTTTGAAGGGGTGAACAAACATGTGGATAAAGGTGAGCCAGTTGACATTGTGTATCTGGATTTTCAAAAGGCGTTTGATAAAGTACCTCATGAAAGACTCCAGAGGAAATTGGAAAGTCATGGGATAAGAGTAGTTTCCTATTGTGGATTAAAAACTGGTTAAAAGATAGATAACAGAGAGTAGGGTTAAATGGTCAGTATTCTCAATGGAAAAGGGTAGTTAGTAGGGTTCCCCAGGGGTCTGTGCTGGGACCGCTGCTTTTTAACATATTTATAAATGGCCTAGAGATGGGAGTAACTAGTGAGGTAATTTACATTTACTGACAACACAAAGTTATTCAAAGTTGTTAAATTGTAAGAGGATTGTGAAAAAATACAAGAGGACCTTATGAGACTGGGAGACTGGGTATCTAAATGATAGATGATGTTTAATGTGAGCAAGTGCAAAGTGATGCTTGTGGGAAAGAGGAACCCGAATTATAGCTATGTAATGCAAGGGTTTATGTTAGGAGTCACTGACCAAGAAAGGGATCTAGGCGTCGTCGTTGATGATACTTTGAAACCCTCTGCTCAGTGTGATGTGGTGGCTAAGAAAGCAAATAGAATATTAGGAAATATTAGGAAAGGAATGGAAAACAAAAATGAGGATGGCATAATACCTTTGTATTGATCCATGATGTGACCGCACCTCGAATATTGTGTTCATTTCTGGTCACTGTATCTCAAAAAAGATATAGTGGAATTAGAAAAGGTACAGAGAAGGACAACTAAAATGATAAAGGGGATGGGACAACTTCCTTATAAGGAAAGGCTGAAGTGTCTAGGCCTCTTCAGTTTGGAGAAATGATGGCTGAAGGGAGATATGATACAGGTCTATAAAATAATGAGTGGAGTGGAACGGGTAGACGTGAATCATTTATTTACTCTTTCCAAAAATACTAGGACTAAGGGGCATGCGATGAAGCTGGAAAGTAGTAAATTTAAAACGAACTGGAGAAAATAAATTCTGGAATTTGTTGACAGAGAAAGTGGTAAAGGCGGTTAACTTATCGGGGTTTAAAAAGGTTTGGACCACTTCCTAAAGGAAAAGTCCATAGACCATTATTAAAATGACTTGGGGAAAATCCATTATTTCTGGGATAAGCAGCATAAAATGTATTGTACTGTTTTGGGATCTTGCCAGGTATTTGTGACCTGGATTGGTCACTGTTGGAAACAGGACTCTGGGCTTGATAGACCTTTGGTCTGTCCCACTGTGGAAATACTTATGTACTTATGCAAGACCTACTTCCCATCTGCATCATGTTCTCCATAACCTCCAGCTGAAGCCAGCAACAGTGCCACTGAATTCAGGGCCCATCCAATGCCTTTCATCCCTCTGCCATCAAACTGCAATCTGTTTGTCGCTTCCAAGTTAAAACCTTATATAGACCCATGTGGCTTACTTTATCACTTTCATCCTATAGTACAACAACTTTAAAGATCAGAGAAATAATTCATAAATAGAGATAAATGAAATTCTTGTATATCAAATGTGGATACCTTTCATTTAACTAGCATAGGGGCCCTTGTACAAAGGCGTGTTAGGCTCTATGCGCATGCAGCATGCACCCAAATGAGACTACCACCAAGCTACCACACCCCCTGGTGGTAATTTCAGAGTTGGTGTGCGCCCATAACGCCTGAACAAATTATTTATTTATTCCCTCCCATGTGCACCATTTCCAGCGGTAATTGGCAGTTGGTGCATGCCAACCAGTCACCATGCGTGTAGCATGTGAGCCCTTACCACTAGGTCACTGGGTGGCATTAAGGGCTGAGGCCGGTTTTAGACAGGCGCTGGTTTCAGTTTTACCACATGCCCTTTTCCCGTCCCATTAAAAAAAGCCCTTTTTTTTCAACTACAGTAAAAACTTGCCCAAAACAAGCGTCTACACTACCGCAGACCACTTTTTACCATAGCTTAGTAAAAGCATCCCATAAACGTTATGTTATGTATGTTCCTGTACTGCCTTTTTACAAAATAAACTACAAAAATGCTCATGGGCATTTAAGATCTCATAGGTCTCTTTTTGCTTGCTATATCTCCTTTAAAATCTATGGTGTACATACTCTCAATCCAATTTTATGGTCTTGCGTTCCACATTTTGCTGCTTCACAAATAAGCAAATTAGCGATTTATAGCACTTTTTTGTTGTATTGTTTATTGTGCATCCGTTTACTACTGCTCTTCAAGAGATATGTTAGAGCGGCTTTCAATCAAATAAAATCAAACAGAAAGGAACTCAATTAAATTTATAGGACAGTAACAGATCAAAAGTATTTTAAGAGACAACAATGAAATATAAAAACTACAAACATTTTCAAAAACTACAAAAATCTACAAAGCTATTAAAAAACTGCAGATCACAACAGCTGGTCTCTGTTGTCTCCAATGAGTTTTGAGAATCCAAGTGAAAATAGATGTGTTTTAATTGGGCCTTAAAGCATTGGAATGAGAGTTCCCTGCTCAATAATGGCATCTGATTCCAAAGAAATGGGACAACAAAATAAAATGCACTCTGTCTTGTGAATTCCAACCTAGCACATGAAACTGCTGGAAGAACCAAATGATAATTGTGAAGAGAAGGTAAAGACATATGGAAGATTATCAAAATTGCAGAAGACAAATACTGTGGAATCCTAGAATAAGGAACTAAATGGGCTAATGTCAAGATCCTATATTGCATTCTATATTGCAGTGGAAGCCAGTGTACCCAAAATAGTAATGGACTTATTCAGTGGCGTAGCCATGGGTGGGCCTGGGTGGGCCAGTACCCATCCAGTCTGGACTGAGGCTCACCCAAAATTGTGGCACTCTTGCTGTGACTGACAGGGATCCCTAAACTCCAGCAGCTGAAGACTTCCTGCTCCTCAAGCAGCCAGCAGCACCTGCCTCGAGCTACTACTACTTAGCATTTCTATAGCGCTGCCAGGGTTACGCAGCGCTGTACAAGTTTAACATGGGGAAGGATGATCCCTGCTCAAGAGAGCTTACAATCTAAAGGTTACAAACTATGTAGTCAGTGTAGGTAACTTACAACTTATGTACTCAGTGTAGGTAGCTTATAATCTAGAGGTTACAAACTCTGAAGTGAGTGTAGGTAACATGAATTGGGAAGGTGGTTAGGCGCCAAAAGCAAGGGAGAAGAGATGGGCTTTGAGTAAGGACTTGAAGATAGGCAGGGAGGGCGCATGGCGTATGGGCTCGGGAGCTGAGGCTGGCACCAGCCCCTCTGCACATGCTCAGTTTTCATGCATGTGCAAGCACTGAACATGTGAGGCCTGATGGCAGCAGCTTAAGGCAAGTGTTATCAGCTGCTGTTTGGAGGAGGAGGAAATCTTCGGCTGGCATGGTTTGGGGATCACTGCCAGCTCAGGTATTTAATTTTCTGGGTGGGCAGGGGAAGGGGTGGAGAATAGAGAGTGGAGCAGGGCCAGGGGCATAGGTGCCGACTCCATGGGTGCTGTGGGTGCTCGAGCACCCCAATATTTTAACCCTCCTGCCCTGATCTCCCTCAACAGTCCTCCATCCTCGCCTTCCTGCCGTCCAGAATTTAAAACTCATCTTACCTCGGTCCCAGCAGTAGTGAAAGGCGAGCAGGCTTGGCTTTACCCTTCCCTTCTCTCTCAGTTCTGGTCCTGCCCTCATTTTCTGTTTCCACAAGGGCAGGACCACAGCTGAGAGAGAAGGGAAGGCTGAAGCTGAGCCGAGCCTGCTCGCCTTTCATTGCTGCTGGGACTGAGCGAAGTAAGATGAGTTTGAAATTCTGGGTGGCAGGAAGGCGAGGACGGAAGATTGTTGTAGGAGAAGAGGTCAGGCTGGGGTTGGGACTGGCACTCGGAGGAGAGGGGGCCTGGAACTTGGAGGAGGGGAGCCTGGAACTCAGAGGAGAGGGGGGGCTGAAAAGAGGCAGGTGGTGTTTGGGATGAGTTACTAGACATGGAGGGGAGAGGAGGGGAGAGAGGAGCAATCACTGGACATGGAAGAGAGGGCAGGGGAGAGATGATACTTGTTGGACATGGATGGAGGGAGGGGAGGGCAGGGGAGAGAGGAGAATTCGCTGGACATGGGTAAGCCGCATTGAGCCTGCCATGAGTGGGAAAGTGCGGGGTACAAATGTAACAAAAAAAATAAGAGGGGAGGGTAGGGGAGACAAGAGAATTGCTGGATACGAATGGAGGAGAGGGCAGGGAAGAGAGGAGAATTGCTGGATATGAATGGAGGGGGAGAGGGATGGGAGAGGGAGAGGAGTAGGGGGAGAGGGGGAGGGGGGAATGCACCACCTGTAAAAAAAAAAAGAAATCAGCACCCCCAATCATTTTGAAAAGTTGGCTCCTATGGCCAGGGGGAACAAATTCCATGTCCACCCACGACCACCTTAGGCTCAGGCCCACCTAAAATCAGTTGTCTGGCTATGTCCCTGAGTTATATGGTCAAATTTGCTAGCATGACATAAAAGACTTGCAGCAGTATTACATGGATATTTTAAAAATGTGTGATCTCAGAATCTCTGAATAAATAGTATCACAGTATAAATCAATTTAAGCTGAGATACACTATCAAATAGCCAGAAAGAATACAGAATTTATGTAAATTATGGTCGCAAACACATACAAACAGTTGTCGGCAAAACTTAAAAACAAGTAGATTTTGACCTTGTTAGAGGTGCTGTACAAGTTTAGCCATAATTTCTTCATCTTCTGTGGGGTAATTTTAAAGAGATGTGGACATATTTTCAAAGCACTTAGACGTTTGGCATTCCCACGTTTGGCAATTAAAATTCAATGCGAAGAAATGCAAAGTGATGCACTTAGGGAGTAGAAATCCAAGGGAGACGTATGTGTTAGGCGGGGAGAGTCTTATAGGCACGGACGGGGAGAGGGATCTTGGGGTGATAGTATCTGAGGACCTGAAGGCGACGAAACAGTGCGACAAGGCGGTGGCAGTAGCTAGAAGATTGCTAGGCTGTATAGAGAGAGAGGACTGACCAGCAGAAGAAAGGAGGTTTTAATGCCCCTGTATAAGACGTTGGTGAGGCCCCACCTGGAGTATTGTGTTCAGTTTTGGAGGCCGTATCTTGCGAAGGATGTTAAAAAAATGGAAGCGGTGCAAAGAAAAGCTACGAGGATGGTATGGGATTTACGTTCCAAGACGTATGAAGAGAGGCTTGCTGACCTGAACATGTACACCCTGGAGGAAAGGAGGAACAGGGGTGATATGATACAGACGTTCAAATATTTGAAAGGTATTAATCCGCAAGCAAATCTTTTCCGGAGATGGGAAGCGGTAGAACGAGAGGACATGAATGAGATTGAAGGGGGGCAGACTCAGGAAAGATGTCAGGAAGTATTTTTTCATGGAGAGGGTGGTGGACGCTTGGAATGCCCTCCCGCGGGAGGTGGTGGAGATGAAAACGGTAACGGAGTTCAAACATGCGTGGGATATGCATAGAGGAATCCTGTGCAGAAGGAATGGATCCTCAGAAGCTTAGCTGAAATTGGGTGGCGGAGCAGTTGGGGGGAAGAGGGGGTGGTGGTTGGGAGGCGAGAATAGGGGAGGGCAGACTTATACGGTCTGTACCAGAGCCGGTGATGGGAGGCGGGACTGGTGGTTGGGAGGCGGGAAATACTGCTGGGCAGACTTATATGGTCTGTGCCCTGAAAAGGACAGGTACAAATTCAAGGTAAGGTATACACATATGAGTTTGTCTTGGGCAGACTGCATGGACCATGCAGGTCTTTTTCTGCCGTCATCTACTATGTTACTATGTTACTTACAAAGTTCCATAGACTTTGTTAGTGTAAGTGCTTTGAAAATGAGTCCCCATATAGAGTTCACCAAACGTTAGGTGCCGGGTTGGTGTGCACTAAATACAAATTCTATATTGGCAGTTATGGGTATAATTGTTGATATTAAATACTAATGTAAGTCTGCAGTTGTACACAATATTTAGACACAGCCACTTATACCAGGTAAATAGCTGGAGTAAATGTCAGTGACTAAAGGTTACAGTTGTGGGTGTAAATGTTAGTATTCTATAACTTTAGCACAAAGGTTCTGGGTATGATTCTGAGCCCTCATGCTCTTCCCACAAGTACAATCTCCTTTCACTTATACCCTATAGAATTTCTGTGCTTACATGTGTAAATGTAGATTATGACCATTAATTGGTTGTTTATGCCAGATAGCAGCTAATTTGTCAATTAAGTTATGGGCATAACTGTAAATATTCTATAACCTGCACATACAATTTTGCAGGGAAATTCTATATACAGCATCCAAAGTTGCATGTGCAGCTTAATTGATCAATTACTGTGGTTAATTGGCTTAAACTCACTTTCACAAAGTGTTGAAACCCTATCTCTTCACCAAAGCCTACAACGAGAACCCTTAACCAGCTACAACACACCACCACTCCTCTCTTACTAGGACTATCTTCTTTCTATAATTGCTTGATTAGATCAACCTGTCAACCTTACTATTCTTTGACATCTTTGTAACACCAATTGTATTTCTGTACCTTGAAATGGTGATGCCATTACAGGTATTTGTAAGCCACATTGAACCTGCAAACAGGTGGGAAAATGTGGGATACAAGTGCAATAAATAAATAAATAAATTTGCTCACACAACTGGTGGCATGCTATTCTATGAAGCTCGATGCCTAACTCTCATAGCGCTTATCTGAAAAGGGGACGTGGTTAGGGGGTATATCGGGAACGTTTCAAAACGTTGCATACATAATTACAGAATTTGCCCAAAGCACGCCTAAGTTGTATGCCAGTATTACACCTGCATTTAGCAGGCATAAATATATCACCAAAATGTTAGGTGCTGGATCTGCACTGAATGCTATTCTATAAACGGTGTATTCCCTTAATAATATAGCACTTAGAACTCCATTTTTTCAGCACCATTTATTGAATTCTCTCCTAAGTATAAAATTGAGCACAAGATTATAGAATGAGGGGGATAGGGAGCAATTATGCATGTAAGTGGCAGCAAATTTACTGGGTGCTATTCTGGAAGGGTGGACATAGGTAGCATGGTAGGCGTGCCCTACTGGTAAGAGCACCAGTCTTGACATCTAGAGGTGCTGGGCTCAAATCCCACTGCTGCTCCTTGTGATCTTGGTTAAGTCACTTAACCCTCTATTGCCTCAGGTACAAACTTAGATTGTGAGCCTTCCAGTAACAGAGAAATATCCAGTGTACCTGAGTATAACTAACCTTCAGCTACCATTGAAAAAGGTACATGCATAATCCAAATAAGATAAGTAAATAATTTCCATAAATACATTTGAATTTTCAAAAACATATGTATTTTTCCTTCAAGAAAATTATTTTCACAAGTTATCAACTGTTAAGATTTTCAGGGACAATTTCCAAAGTGGAATTACTAATATACCTTCATTTTTAAAATTAAATGGAAAATCTGCAGGTTAAAATTACCTGCAAACTATTCACCAATGTGGGCAGTTATAAAATTACTCCTTTAGGGGTCTTTTTACTAAAGTGCACTGAAAATGGCTTGTGGTAGTGTAGGTGCGGGTTTTGGGTGCACGTCAATCCATTTTTTAGTGAGCCTGTAAAAAAAGGCCATGCGTCCATTTTGGGTCTGAAACCTTACCGCCAGCCATTGACCTAGCGGAAAAGACTCACACAGCAACCGGGTGGTAATGACCTTGGCATGCGTCCGATATGCACATCTGAAAATAAAAATTCTTTTTCAGACATACATATAGGACACAAGCCAAAAATGAAATTACCACAAGAACCGCATGGTAGCCATGCGGTAATTCCATTTTGGCACATGTTGGACGCACATAGACGCTTACACGACTTAGTAAAAGGGCCCTTAAAGATTTACCATATAGATATTTGGATTTATTCAAATAATTCCTTATTTGTTAAGAAAAAAGTGTTACTTACAAGATGATTTAGTTTAACCACAGCTGCAGCAATGGAAATAACACTTTAGACTATGCAGATTGATTGTAATCAGTCATAAGCATGTTTTATAATTGCATTGCATTCTGGAAGCAGAAATATTTTAAGCCTACTCAGCATCCTGGCTATATAAGGAAGATTATCTGCTACCTCTAAAGATGTCAGCCATTTCATATATGCTGATAAACACCAAGTTTTATTACATCTATTGTCCAAGTATGAAATAATCTTCTCAGTGACGTAATTGAGGATGAACTTGAAATTAGAACAAGACTGCAGGTTATTAGGTAGTGGCAAGATAACATTCTCATCAAACTATAGATTGTTCATTGTTTTGTTCGCTACTTGGATGTATGGTTTGGTTTTATTTTTATTTTATTTTTTAAAGAAAACCATCTTTATGTGTTGTTAGAAATAAATTATGCTAACTTATATTTAATTGATCATATATCATTGACTGATTCTCAAAAATTGAACACCCTGAAAAATGTGCCCCTGCCTATTCTACTCTATACAGTTTAGTGGTATGTCTTCTTCAGAGCTAAAAATAGCTTTTTGCTTAATAAAGCATCCTCCATAATTTCAGAGGCAAGGCATGTCAGGAATAATAACTTTCTTGTCCAGCATCTCTAAGTATTACACTCAGGTCTTTTCTTGATCCACCAAGGCTAAGCTGAGGGTCAGAAGCCAGGCAAGAACATGTGAAGGTAAGTAAGAAGAATCATGCTAGGAAACATGGAAGAAATAATATTCCAGTAAAGGCTTATTTTTACAGCTGAAGCATTTCCAGGATTTTATGCAGATCATTACTGGTGCCTCAAAAGTGTACCAAAACATCTTCACGTTTCCAGCTTATTAAAATATTTTTTGAATATTATGTTGTGGAATAAGAACGGCAAGAAGTTCCAGCCAGAATTTAAGCAGTGTAGGTACTCGTGGAGGGGCATAATCGAACGGAAACGCCTATCTCCATGGGCGTTTATCTCAGAGAACGGGTCCTTGAAGGGGCGGGCCGAACCGTATTTTCCAAAAACTGGACGTTTTTGAGCTGGGCGTTTGTTTTTTTTAGCAATAATGGAAACTAAAAACGCCCAGCTCAAAAACGTCCTAATCCGAGCCATTTGGTCGTGGGAGGGGCCAGGATTCGTAGTACACTGGCCCCCCTGATATGCCAGGACACCAACTGGGCACCCTAGGTCAGTGCGGTGGACTTCAGAAAAAGCTCCCACATGCATAGCTCCCTTACTACGGGTGCTGAGTTCCCAACCCCCTCCTCCAAAACCCACTACCCACAAATGTACAACACTACCATAGCTCTTAGGGGTGAAGGGGCACCTACATGTGGGTACAGTGGGTTTTGGAGGCCTCCCATTTACCAGCACAAGTGTTACAGGTGGGGGGGATGGGCCTGGGGCCACCTGGCTGAAGTGCACTGTGGTACCCACTAAAAGTGCTCCAGGGACCTGCATACATGCAGGCCTCTAGGACTTGTTGCTGCTGTATAACATTGGCACACCAGTTGACACCTGAAGACTAATCTCTCCGAAAAAGTCCTTTATTGGAATCAACCGCGTTTACTCACAGTTAACTGCAGATCAGAGGTTGTGCCCCACTGGCAACGAGTCTCCCTGGTACTGAGATGAGCAGTAGGTCAGAGCTGGCAGAATGCTGTACAATGCCCTCTTTCAGCCACATTCAAGGGAAGAACTAAGTTCTGTAACGTGGCTAACACAGGAAAGGGAACTAAAACTGGCTTACAAAAATGGCCACTACCGCATGGACTACAACAGGAAACACAACAGGGCACACTCTGACCCAGTAGGCAGGGGGAAAAGCACCATGGGAGAAGAGCCTACCAACTACCAACATCGTGAGACTGTAACACAAGCTAATGAAATCACGGAGCCCAATACCCTACACCCACCACAATGCAATGCTGATGTGACCCTGTACTGCACCCGAGAGCCACATCTGACCCAGGGAAAGGCTGTGACAGGATCAAACACATTCTGCTGTCATGGAGGTGGGTACGACATTTGACGCTGGCATACAGGCTGGAAACAAAGTTTGTAAAGTGGGGGTTTTTTGGTGGGAGGGGCTTAGTGACCACTGGGGGAGTCTGGGGAGGTGATCCCCGATTCCCTCTAGTGGTCATCTGGGCAGTTGGGGCACTTTATTTGGGACTTGTTCGTGGAAAAAAAAGGGTAAAAAAAAGTGACCCAAAATTGTGGTAAAAACACCTTTTTTTTCGATTATCAGCTAAAGACACCCATCTCTCCTTGGCTGATAACCACGCCTCAGTTCCGCCTCCACCACGCCTCCGACACGCCCCGTCAACTTTATTTGTTTCCACAACAGAGTGCAGTTGGAAACGCCCAAAATCGGCTTTCGATTATACCGATTTGGGCGCCTTTGCGAGATAAACGTCTATCTCCCGATTTAGGTCGCACTATAGGCGTTTTTCTCTTTCGAAAATAAGCAGGATAGTCTGTGCAGTTGCATGGAGCTAAAAAAAAATACTCAAGGGGGAATTTATCAGTAAAAGTTGAGCTTTTACACAGGTTGCTGATTCCTGTTGTAGTGGACTAGTGCTGTTTGCGAGTCACCTAACAGGCAATATTAGTCCATTGGCTCAGAAGCGTTGGGCTGCCAAGTCATGAACTGATGCTTCAGGGTTGTCTCTTAAAGCCGTGGCCCTGTAGTCATAGTCCTCTGTTCAGGCCCCCTTCAATGTTCCCCCCAATAGTGCCCTCAATACACACTCTTCCAGGTGTGCCCCTTACCCTGAAGGGCACCCCAAAGCTCAGAAAGACCCTACACTTCTTCCTATGATCCTCTCCTCCCCTAAACCAAGCATAGAAAAATGTAGACAAAGACCAAATTGCCTATGCAGTCTGCCCATCCATGTCATCTACTCTCCCTAAAACTCCTTTAGAGGTCCTACGTACTTGTCCCAAGGTCTCTTGAATTCAGAGACTTCTGAATCTATCTCCTTTCACCTTCATCCTATGCCCCCCTTTTTCAGAACTTCCTTTCAATTGAAAGAGACTCATCTTCTGTACATTTATGCCACATAGGTATTTAAATGTCTCTATCATATCTACCCTCTCCCGCATTTCCATGGTGATTTAGGGGTGGGAAGGAGTGAGCCCCAGTCACTACTGACCTGCTGTGCACCAGGATCCAAAATGGAAAGATGACTCCTGGTGGTAGTATTGTGAGATGCCATTTGGGATCCTGGTGCAGGCAGGGCAGAGGCAAATGGAGATCACTCCAACCTGCCTCCTAGACCACCATGTATATTTTAAGGAACAGGTAAGGGAAGGTTATGGGGGTCTTTCTGAGCTTTGGGGTGCACCCTATGGGGTGGGGTGTGCATATCTGGAGTTGTGTGTATTGGGGCACTATTAGGAAGACTTTGATGGAGGGGCCCACATAGGGGTCTATTACTATAGGTGCTGCACCCTTTAAAAGACTGTCCTGAAGCATCAGGCCATGGGTTTGATGCTCCCTGGCAATAAAATAATCCCATCTAAGAGCTGGGTTATTTTACAGTAATTTAAGAACCATAAAGCCACTTGAAGTGGGCATATTTTACGAGTACAATTTGTTTTCAAGTGTATATAACAATCAATTGATGTTCCTACTGTGTGAGACTTTATGCCTTTCTGATTTCCCCATTTCATTAGGGCATCTACCATGAAACAGTTATGAGCTGCTTCACATACATTTGCAGTATATAATCAACAAGAATCATGTACCAGATTGCAATAAAAAAGAAAGTTTTTAACAAACAATGAAAAAACACTAGTCTACATCATGGGCAGCAATACCAAACATTAAATGAAATACCCAAAAAGTTTATAAAAAGCCAGACATCAATTCATTGTTATATACACTTGAAAACAAATTGTACTCGTAAAATATGCCCACTTCAAGTGGCTTTATGGTCCTTAAAATACTGTAAAATAACCCAGCTCTTAGATTTTGCTGCATACTTTGCCAACAAAATTAAAAGTCTCTGCCAGGATTCACTGGCAATCCCACCTAGTCCCCAACCAATCAACCAGGGGTGCACAAACTTGCCCCCTCCTGACAAAGACAGATGGAACACTTTTAACCTAATGACAGAGGAGAGCCTTGACAAAATCTTAAGAGACCTTCGACCAACTACCTGCTCCCTCGATCCCTGCCCATCAAAGATAGTGCAGCAGGCAAGTATGGGCCTCATAGAAGGCGCCACAAAAACTGTGAACACCTTCTGCTGAAGAAAAACAACCTTGACCAGGACAAACTTGAAAATTACAGGCCAGTATCCAATATCCTGTTTCTAGGGAAACTCATAGAACAAACAGTCTGTGTTCAACTTAATGACTGGTTAGAACAGAGAAACTGGTTAGATCCATGTCAATCTGGATTCAGACCTGGTTATGGTACAGAAACGGTCCTTGTATCCCTACTAGACGATCTTCACAGAAACCGAGACAAGGGATTTGTCTCAATGTTAGTACTGCTTGATTTCTCTGCAGCTTTTGACACCGTGGATCATGATATCATGCTAGCACGACTGACAGAAACAGGTATCAATGGAACAGTACTTGCTTGGTTCAGATCCTACCTATCAGACAGGCAACAATAAATAATGTTTGGTAGCAACTCATCACCACCATGGACTCTGACCTGTGGAGTAACATAAGAATCAATACTGTCACCTATTCTATTCAATATCTACCTCAAACCACTAGCTGAGCTGATTCGGTCAATGGACACTCAGTTCTACATCTATGTGGATGATGTGCAGCTACTCATACCCACTGAATCTGACTTACCTACAGCCTTGAATAAACTGATTACCTGTCTAACATCAATTCAAGAATGGGCTAAACACAACAAACTTTGCCTGAACCCAAGTAAAACCGAGCTTCTCTGGGTCCCTAACAAAAGTGGATACATACTTGACATCAAAATCACTTTTGGGAAGTATGAACTCCTCCTAAAATCATGTCAGAAACCTTGAAATAGTTAGATTCAACACTTACACTGATTCCCCAAATCCAAGAGACCTTCAAGAGCTACTTCTACTATGCCAGAGTCGGTGGTGGGAAGCGGGACTGGTGGTTGGGAGGCGGGGATAGTGCTGGACAGACTTGTACGGTCTGTGCTAGAGCCGGTGGTTGGGAGGCAGGGCTGGTGGTTGGGAGGTGAGGATAGTGCTGGGCAGACTTATACGGTCTGTGCCTGTGCCAGAGCTGGTGGATGGGAGGTGGGGCTGGTGGTTGGGAGGCAGGGATAGTGCTGGGCAGACTTATATGGTCTGTGCCCTGAAGAGCACAGGTACAAATCAAAGTAGGGTATACACAAAAAGCAGCAAATATGAGTTATCTTGTTGGGCAGACTGGATGGACCGTGCAGGTCTTTTTCTGCCGTCATCTACTATGTTACTATGTTACTATACTATTTACGACAGCTATGCTGCCTCTTTCCCTACATCGAGAAGGTAAATCTTATCCCAGTTGTACATGCAATGATAACATCAAGACTGGATTACTGCAATGCACTATACAATGGCCTGACTACAAAGGGCCTGCACCAGCTCCAGTTGATTCTGAATGCAGCAGCATGACTCATAGAAGGTTGCAAGCGACATGACCATATCACACCATTTTTGCAAAAACTTCATTGGCTACCAGTACAATACAGGGCTAAATTTAAAACTCTGATTTTCAAGGCCCTGAAAGGAAATGGCCCTGAGTACCTGAAAAATAGGATGATCCTCCACATACCACCAAGGACACTAAGATCCTTCAAATGACTTTCACTAACCACACCCTTGTCAGCATTCGTTTGTCTAGGGATGGTCCCAGGTCCAGTTCACAGAGAATACACAATCCACGTGGGTTTGGATATATATAGAAAGTATATTGTATTTGCATATATAGGATCACAGCACTTAGTACAGGTAAATATTCCAATGCTGTATCTGTATGTGGGCTTAGAGGGGAATCAATGATAGAAAGGTAAGGATGAGGTTGTGCAGAGAAAGAATGAAAGAAAGAAGAGCCTAAGAAAGCAGAGCCATGTGCTCTGGGAGAGAACGCTTTGGGGTAGGGCTGAAGGAGAAAGGGGGGGGGGCTGGAGATGTGTGTGTGTGCAGAGAGAAAAAAAGAGAGAGAAGTGAGAGCAGAGCCCTGTGCTCTGTTTTATATATATATATATATATATATATATATATATATATATATATATATATATATATATCAAATAACTTCTTTTCTTCCAGCCTTTGATTTCAGCTCTTTCCTTTACAAACTCCAGTGTTCCTTCTTGAGGCAAGGAAGGTGACCATTTTCACAGATTTTCCTCTTTGAAGTCCCTAGTTCTGGAGCCTATCTGTCTGGCTTTGGTTGTTCTCAAGCCCTGCTCCCAGATAGGACAAAAGGTATGTTAATCAGGGGTAATTGAGAAACAAAAGGGCTATCAGGCTGCTGGGCAGCATTTGGTCCATTTGCCATCCTTAGTGATTCCTGAGGGAGGGGGAGTTCTCAGAAGTCAGAAGCTGGTTTCATCAATCCTGACATGCAGCCATCCTGACAACCCTGTCCAAAAGACATTACACGATGCGATACCCATAAGCGAGCCTTCTCTGGAGTAGCCCCCACACTCTGGAATACACTGCCCGAAAGGCTGCACTTAACACAAGACTATCTCTACTTCAGGAAGCAGGTGAAATCTTGGATCTTCAACCAGGCCTTTACTGGAAGAAGTAACTAACTCGTTAGTCTCACTCACACACACAAGGAGTACTCAGGCTGCATATACTGCAGCAGAACATGTTTATCCACCCCTACCCTTGCTGAGATAACATTTAACCATTCCTCTGACCTAATGTGCAACTTTCTTTAAATCAATCACCTTACTTTCTAACTCTTCCTACTATCTTACCCCTCTGTATGTTACATCTTTGCTTTACCTTTCGTTATCACTTATAACGTTCTGTTACGCATTGTGTTGACATTGTAAATAGTATACCATGCCTATATATGATATAATAATCTGTTGGATTCTTACAACACATTACTTTCTTATGCATTATACTTTTGTTAAGTATCTTATACTGGTTATTGTAAGCCACATTGAACTCAAACTTGTTTGGGATAATGTGGGATATAAATGTCACATACTGTAAACAAAGAGAGAGAGATTGAAAGAACATATTAAGTAAGATGTGCAGGAAACTTGAGGCTGGAGGTGCCCGATACAGCTAGGACAATTTTCCTATATAAAATAATTGTTTCATATAGGAAAATAGCCAGATTTTACAGGTTTGAAAAGCACAATGTTTTCTTTTTCCAAATTACTGCATCGTAAAGGCCCATTTTAGATATGTTGTTGAGATCAGAACTGAGACATCCAGATTGGGGCAGTTACATATGCAGAGTCTTTTGTAAACTATGTATAAGAACATGTAGGTATGCATATATTTTAGTGGCTCATATAGCAGGCTAGTCATTTTGCAAATATATGTGTAAACACTTACTACTACTACTACTTAACATTTCTAAAGCGCTACTAGGGTTACGCAGCGCTGTACAATTTAACATAGAAGGACAGTCCCTGCTCAACGAGCTTACAATCTAAAAGACAAGTGTACAGACAAAGTGGGGCAGTCTAGATTTCCAAAAGGTTAGATGCCGAAGGCAGCATTGAAGAGGTGAGCTTTGAGCAAAGATTTGAAGATGGGTAGGGAGGGGGCTTGGCGTAGGGGTTCAGGAAGTTTGTTCCAGGCATAGGGTGAGGCGAGGCAGAATGAGCGGAGCCTGGAGTTGGTGGTGGTGGAGAAGGGTATTGAGAGGAGGGATTTGTCCTGCGAGTGGAGGTTACGGGTGGGAACGTAGGGGGAGATGAGTGTAGAGAGGTAGTGAGGAGCAGCAGACTGAATGCATTTGTAGGTAAGGAGGAGAAACTTGAACTGTATATGGTATCAGATCGGAAGCCAGTGAAGTGACCTGAAGAGAGGGGTGATATGAGTATATCGGTTCTGGCGGAATATAAGACGTGCAGCAGAGTTCTGAACAGATTGAAGGGGGGATAGATGGCTAAGTGGGAGGCCAGTGAGGAGTAGGTTGCAGTAGTCAAGGTGAGAGGTAATGAGAGCGTGGACGAGAGTTTGGGTGGTGTGCTCAGAAAGGAAAGGATGAATTTTGCTGATGTTAAAGAGGAAGAAGCGACAGGTCTTGGCAGTCTGCTGGATATGCGCTGAGAAGGAGAAGGAGGAGTCGAAGATGACCCCGAGCTTGCGGGCAGATGAGACGGGGAGGGATGAGGTGTTATCACTGAGATAGAGAGTGGGGGAAGAGGAGAGGTGAGTTTAGGTGGAAAGACGATGAGCTCGGTCTTGGACATGTTCAGCTTCAGGTGGCGGTTGGACATCCAGGCAGCAATGTCGGATAAGCAGGCCGATACCTTGGTCTGGGTCTCCGCGGTGATGTCAGGTGTGGATAGATAAAGCTGGGTGTCGTCAGCATAAAGATGATACTGAAAACCATGAGATGAGATCAGGGAGCCTAGGGAGTGCAAAATGTGACAAAAGGAGCAGCATTAATGTGGCAACTTCCACATATAAATGCCAGCACTTCTGAGTGTAGTGGGTTCATTTTAAAAAACGATCTTTACAAGTACCTCCAATTAACTAATGACAATTTTTGTATTAATTTGGAGGCAGAAACGTAAAAAAAATGGTGGATTCCGGAGAATAACATGTAAGCCTTTGCCAAAAAGAGTACTTATTTTAAATTCTGTGTGTGACACTGAGCTGGTGCAAATCCCAATAGTGAAATTTGTTTAAATATGTTTATTCCAAAATGGGAATGCACAAATAAAATGTTGGCCTACCTAAACTACTCCCACACAAAACTCCTTTGAGATCTCCTTGTTCAGACCATCTCCACATTGCCATTTACACATGAACTCAATCCATGTGTGTAAATGCTGCTACTTACACGCAGAGATGCTTTAAAATGTCTCCTTATTGATTTATGTATGAAACATAGAATTTTCTTTTTCTGTACCATCATGTTTGTCTTTTTTTCTTTGCTGTATGGCAGTACTAGGTTTGTACAGTTAGACATAGATTTATGAACAGGAACAAAGCAAGAATGCAAGCAAAGAGTTCAGGTGAGATAATCATTCTGTAGGTCAGTGGAATATATTGGATATTTCCTCAACCAAACCTTTTGAGAACACTGACTTAAAGCTTGATAAATAGGACTGGACAGTGCAAACATTTTACTGTTCTATTATTCACAGATGCAGTGGGCATATTTTATGAGTACAATTTGTTTTAAAGTATATATAAGAAAAAGTTGATGTTCCTACTATGTTAGACTTTATGCCTTTCTGATTTCCCCATTTCATTAGGACTTCTACCTTGAAACAGTTCCTAAAGCTGGGTACCATAAAGCTTAAATTTATATATTTTTTAAAAAATATGGAGTGATTCATTCATCATTTCTACATTTTCATTTCAAATTTAATTGTTTTATCCAGTATAACAGTGCTTCTCAATCCAGTCCTCTAGACACATTCAGCCAGTCAGGTTTTCAGGATAGATCCAAGAAAACAGATAGGCAGATGATTTACCAGATCCAGCACAGCATACAAAAAGAAGAAAATAGCCAGGAAAATAACGTTTCAAAAAGTATCCAATTTATTCACCACTAAAAGCCCAAATAAATAAATAAATAGTTAAAAGCCCAGCACAGCCATGTTTTGCCCTCACAAAGGACTGTGTCAGGGGCTTGAGATTGAACCCAGTGGTATAGTCAGAAAATTTCACCTACTGGTTTTAAACAGCTTCGCTTCTGAAAAAGCAGAGCAACAGCAGTAAGTGTTGCTTTTAACTATTTATTTATTTATGCTTTTAGTGGTGAATAAATTGAACAGGTTTTTCAGGATATTCACACTGTATATACATGAGAGAGATCTGCATACCAAGGAGGCAGTGTATGCAAATCTGTCTCATGATTATTCACTGTAGATATCGTGTAATCCTGACTGGCTGGGAGTGCCCCACAGGTTGGGTTCAGAAGCATTGCTATAGACACGGTTGATATGAGTCTTTTGGGAGTAAATATTCAGCCTGTAGTGGTCAGTATTTCTTTTGACAAAACTTAATCAAAAATAGTTTGAACTTTTTATCACATTCATTTGTTCTAATCAAGCAAAGCTATAAACAACCAAGACTTCAAATCTCCCGATAGGGACTAATACAAAAGGTATTGCAAAAACCACTATCATATGTAGGAAAAAGATATTATCATTGGTCAATTTTCAAGAAAAGGAAGGAGGAAAAGAATCAGCATTAAAAACACCCAAATTTCAGAAAACATCTACTGGTTTGTCAATTTTTATATAGTTTGAGGTCACATAGAGCTAGGATAGGTTCAATATTGTCTTTTGCCATAACTGGGCATTATGCCGATATTTAAAGCTAGGCACCAAGATCATCTCGCAAATTTCTCAACCTGCACTTCCCCAGCTGTAAAGGACTAAAATACAGCTGATGCACGCCACCTCCTTCTCTTACATAACACGCAGTTATGGAATGCATTACCTATAGACCTGAAAACACTGACAAAATAACTTTCACAAATCACTAAAAACATATTTCTTCAACAAGGCCTACAACGAGAACCCACAGCCAGTGGGACAGAGAAATATCCAGTGTACCTGAATGTAACTCACCTTGAGCTACTACTGAAAAAGGTGTGAGCAAAATCCCAAATAATATAATATAATAATAATAATAATATAAAAGTATATAAATGAAACATTCAGACAGGTAACTGATCATACATTCTATATACCACATGATGGAGACCAACAGAACAGCTGAAAGATGAACTAATAGAAGTTATTGACCATGCAAGTAAGGTGGGATACCTTACATCTAAAGAAGAGTTATCTATTCACTGTTCATCCGATTACACCAACTATATATATATATATATGTGTGTGTGTGTGTGTGTGTGTGTGTGTGTGTAGGTATTATTTATTTATTGCATTTGTAATCCACATTTCCCACCTATTTGCAGGCTCAATGTGGCTTACAGAGTTTGGTAATGACATAATCATTCCATGATATCAGATACAATTAGTAATGTACAATGATTGGGTAATGGAAGAGAGAAAGAAGGTGTTAGGCAGGATAGAAGGTGGACTGTGATAACTGGGTGGATTGGTGGGGTAGTTTTGTAGGCTATGGGTTCTCTTTGTAGACCTTGTGGAAGAGATGTGTCTTCAGAGATTTGCGGAAGTTGGTTATTTTGGTCAAGATCTTTCAAGGGCCAAAGATATATAAATCTAATATCAATTTCCCCTGGAAAGAGCTATAATTTCTGTAAATGGTTCCGTTTTAGAGCCCCTCTCGAATTTTTTCCTAAGACCATTTGTACCTTGATTAAACAAATGTTCGAGACACGGCTCATATGATCTCCTTTCTAGAGGAATTTGATGATGATCTCTCAGAATTAATTTTAGTTACCATGGTGTTGAGTCCTTATACACCAATATAATCTCACTTGATACCCTTTTATTATTGAAAAGACGTGAGCAAACCGTGTAACTAATCGCTGTATCCCTCAATAGTTTTAATTTAACCTTATCACTATTGACCTAACTAAAACTATTCTTTTTGAAGGCAGCTATTATCAACAAATTAAATGGGTCCTTTTACTAAGTTGCAGTAAAAAGTAGTGTAGGCACGTGTATTGGGTGCACGCCGGGCCAGTTTTTTACTGTGTCTGCAAAAAGGGCTTTTTTTATGGGACAGGAAAAGGGCCTGCGGTAAAACTGAAACCAGCGCATGTCCAAAAACAACCTGAGCCCTTAACACCACCCATTGATCTAGCGTAAGGGATCATGCGCTACATGTGCAGTGACTGGTGTCAATTACTGACGAAAAACGACGCACATAGGAATAAATAAATAAATAATTCATCCAGCATTATGGGCGCATGCCAAATCTAAAATTAACCACGGGGGGGGGGGGGGCATGCTGGCCTGAAGGTAGTCTTATTTGGACGTGTGCCACATGCGAGTAGAGCCTACTGTGGCTTAGTAAAAAGGCCCCTAAGGGCACTACTATGGGGGCCTCCATGGCTCCCAATGTAGCTAATCTGTACATGGCAGCATTTGAGGAATTACATCTTACACAGAATCCATTCAAATCTCAAATTTGCATGTATAAGTGTTATACAGATAATATTTTCATCTTGTGCAGAGAGGTGATGTTAATACCTTGTTATCTTTTCTTAATTGGTTCAATACCAGAGATCCAACCTATAACTTTCATGAAATCTCTTTTTTAGATATTCTCATCAAGAAAGACAGATATAGATTGGTGACCACACTATATAGGAAACCAACAAACAAAATAACTATTCACATTGCTCAAGTTATCATAATAAACAACTTTAAAATAACTTAACCTACAGCCAGTTTTTAAGACTGAAAAGATTTTGTACTGATTTTGAAGACTTTAATACACAGTCTAGAATTTTCACTAAAAGATTCGCTCATAGATGTTATCCTACATGTTCTATAAAAGAGGGGTACTGTAAAGTAAAAATCAAGAATAAGGAAGATTTACTTAAAACAGGACACAAGAAATCGCAACCTGATTTATTGTGCACACTCAGATTCTCTTTAAAAAAGAGATAATATACGTAGGATCATTCTTAAACACTGGCATATTTTGCAGCAATATCCTTGATTTCAAAACACAAAAACCGGTAGTGGCCTATTCTCAAGATTTAAATTTAAAGAAGTTGCTGGTCCCTTCAGTTTTGCCTTTTTGTGATATTTCCTTAACACAGTATTTTGGACATAGTCCTTATGGTTCTAAACATTGTTCTGTATGTAGATATTCCCTTATGGTATCTACCTTTGTTCATTCTCTGTCTGGGTAAGAATACAGACTTAATTTCAATAGCTCATGTAACTTTGGTTATGTCATTATACCGTGGTATGTCCATGTAAAACCAAGAGATTATTGAGAACAAGGATTGTGGAACATAGAAGCTGCATTAACGGACAGGTAAAAACAGCCCATTTGGTCAACCATTGATTAAACAGCATACAATTAATGATTTAAATTTTTTTGTCTTCAGAACACTCAGAGCTAGAGAGGCAGCGACCTAGATAGAGCATTTTTGCAGTTTAGAGCAAAGACTGATTTTTGTTTTAAATACTATTACTACCACAAGTACTAAATCAGGAGGTCGAAATGATACCCTTTTTGTAAACAGGATGTTACATCTATGGTGGCATCGATTAAACAGGTTGATTTAATAATGTAAGAAGATAATTATAAGCATTTGTGATATGTTATTATCATAAGTTCTGTACATGCAAATGCATTCACGGTAGTTATATTTCTGGTTTGTGCATTTTTTACCACACTTGTTTCAAAAGCATTGGGCTGTCTTAAAAGTCTGTTATAGCTTTTAATTATAAACCATTTTTGCTTTATAAGCTTGTAATATGTATAGGTGAATATAATATGTCATCATTACAACGTGTCACATATTCTCAATATATGTTTCCATTTTTTCTCCTCCTTACTATATATTATTTATTTTAGGTCATTTAAACCCTGCCTTTTGCAACAGTTTTGCAGCCCCAAAGCGGCTTACAATGAACTCATAAAATAAATTGATCATAAGGAGAGTTGGAATGGAGAGAGAAAGGGAGGAAGGGAATATAAATACAATGTTAAAACAAATTAAAAGTAGGCAGGGAAAGGAAAGCAAAAGAGGAGAAAGGAAAAAGGGGGGAAGTGTTTTACAGATCCCCTTTTTGAAAAAAAACAGCTTTGGAAGTGGCAGAAGTTGTATTGGATGTGTTTATTTAGTGATGTCATCTTTAATATTTATGAGTGCACATGTCATTTAAATAGTGGCTTAGTGTCATTTTTTTTTAATATTCATGAATGCGCAAGTCAATAAATGGAGGGCTTTTAAGTCAGGGGACATTTTGCTGACCTTGCAGAGGTCAAGTTTTTCTGCTGTTTGAATTGCTGACTCATGGAGTCAAGGTAAGTTTCCTATATCTTTTCAAACTGGCAAACTGTTTGGCATTTAATCATTCAGCCCTCAGTATCACTTATATCCTGTGCACTGATTGGTATGTTGAACTCATGTTGGTTAGTCTGTTGTGGCTGATGTGTTCCTGCCTCAATAAAATTAAATAGAAAAAGTCATTTATTACTCTATATTTTCATGTTTTCCTGAATTTTCATTGGATTTTTCATTACATTGTATAGATACCTTTTTTAAAAAGAATTTCAACGTGATTTTTATGCATGTTGTTACTTTTAAAGGATGGCATCATCCTTTTTGAATATGTATGGGTGTATGCGTCAACTTTTGTTGTTGGTTTTAAATTTGGAATCTAATATAATAAAACGCACCCTCAACGTTCTGAGGACAACGTTCTGAAGCCATCTGACGTCACTCCCAGGCTGAAGGGTTTGTGGATTCGTGGTGTGAAGCCTTCAAGCCAGCCAGCCGTCTCTGCCCCGCCCTCGCATCAAACGTCATGACGTCGAGGGCGTGAAAAAAAAACAAACAAATCCAGCAACGAAGCGTCAGGGAAGGAGGCGGCACTCCAGACGTCTAGCCTTCCCTTCGCTGTGTTCCGCCTTCTTCTGATGTCAAGGATGACGTCAAAAGAAGGCGGAACACAGCGAAGGGAAAGCTAGACGTCGGGAGCACCGCCTCCTTCCCTGACGCTTCGCTGCCGGAACCGCCACGGAAGTAAATTTAAAAAGAAGAAAAAAAACAAAAAGGGATGCATGGATGCGACAGCATGATGCGAAGGGGGGGGGGGAGAAGAGGGCGGGCCAGGCTGGGACATGGAGAGAGAGGAGCATGGATTCGAGGGGGGGGGTCATGGAAGGGAAAGAGGGGACTTGCTGGAAAAGGATGAATGGAGGCGGCAGGGGACAGAGGAGCATGGATGGGCATGGATTGGGAGGGCAGGGCTCAGGGAGAGAGGGGAATTGCTGGAAAGGGATGAATGGAGGGGCAGGGACAGAGGAGCATAGATGGGCATGGATTGGGAGGGCAGGGCTCAGGGAGAGAGGGGAATTGCTGGATAGGGATGAATGGAGGGACAGATGGGCATGGATGGATATGGATTGCAGGGCAGGCCTCAGGGAGAGAGGGGGAATTGCTGGATAGGGATGAATGGAGGGGACAGGGACAGAGGAGCATGGATGGGCATGGATTGGGAGGGCAGGGCTCAGGGAGAGAGGGAATTGCTGGAAAAGGATGAATGGAGGGGGCAGGGGACAGATGGCCATGGATTGGGAGGGCAGGGCTCACACTCTCTCTCTCATATACAATGTCTTTCTGACTCTCACTCTCACACACTCTGTCTCACACTGTATCACATTCACTCACTATGTGTCACACAGTCACTCACACACTCGCTTGGTCTCATACACTCACTCTCACAGAGAATCTGTGTCTCACACACACTCTCTCTCTCGCCCTCACACACACACTCTCTCTCACACTGTGTCTCACATACACACTTGCACACACTCTCATTCTCACACACACACTCTCTCACAAACACACTCACATCCAGACTCACTATCTCTCTCACACACTCACACTTTCACTCTGACTCT
The DNA here is from genome assembly GCF_901765095.1 of Microcaecilia unicolor. Classification (NCBI taxonomy): domain Eukaryota; kingdom Metazoa; phylum Chordata; class Amphibia; order Gymnophiona; family Siphonopidae; genus Microcaecilia; species Microcaecilia unicolor. The sequence goes on along the minus strand of NC_044036.1, from coordinate 56,724,814 downwards.
CAAACAGTCACTCTCACATACACTCTCCCAAACATACACACTCCGAGGAAAACCTTGCTAGCGCCCGTTTCATTTGTGTCAGAAACGGGCCTTTTTTATTAGTATGTTATAATGACCTTTTGACTTATAATGTTCAATTTGGTGAACTGTTTGGCATTGATTTATGAAGCCCTCGGTATTATTTTCATCATTTGCTCTGATCAGCATGAAAAATTCACACTGGTTACTCTTCTGTGGCTAACATGTTCCTGCCTCCTTATAAAATTTAACATTAATATAGGAAAACATCATACAGTACACATATTTCCATGTTTTTGCATCTTTATTTTATTTCTCATTATGATGTATACATATTTTTTGTTTTAAATCTCATATGTGTGCTTGTTGCTTCTTAATAAATGACATCATCCTTTTTGAGTATGTATGAATATATGCGTCCTTTGATGGTGATGTTTTTAGATTTTGAGTATGTTATGAGGATCTTTTGACTTGAATCCTTTTCTTGCCATTATATGAACACACTATAGAAGCATTTTGCTTTTAACTCAGTTAAAACGTTTTGTAGGATATCTTTGTAATATGACATTTGTCAATCACAGTGTATTTTGATATAGACCTCTATAGATATCATTTGTATTACATTATAGTAATTTAATGTCTTTTTTATATATGTACTTTTATATTACTCTATTTGTATGATCCTGTGTATGTTGTTTTATAAAACTGTATTTTATGACTACTGTATTTATTAGTTCTTTTCTTAGTTTTCAGTGCTGATGTTTTATATACTATCCATATTTATGCTCTTTTTGTTGGGTTAACAATATATGTTTTTGTGCACACAGATATGCTTACTATTTTTGTATTATTGATTTGTTTATATAGTTTATCCTCCATTTTCTTTTCATATGTTTTATGTACTTTATATTATTATTATTATTATTATTATTATTATTATTATATTTTAAAACCATTTTATTGTTATTTTATTGAGTGTCATTTGTTTTTGTTCAAGAACCCCTGATGAAGGCTTGAGAGTCAAAACACGGACCGTGTTGGGTTCATTGGGTCCACACAATAAACTACTGTTGATTATCTTGGAGCTTGTGGCTGGCACTTTTACTATTGTGAACTATCTTCATTCTTTGGACCTTCACTGTGTGGCAAGATGGGTCTGCCATGACCCGAGCCCCAGCGGCCCCCAGAACAACCAGAACTAGAAAGAGGTCCAGAACTGGCCACAAATGCAAACCATGGGCCCAATAACTACCTGAAGACACCAACATTGGGTGACATATGTAGAATCCTGGAAATAGTGAACTCTCTTTCAAATGACTTTGCTCCCATGATGAAAAAATGGCCAAACTAAATAGAGTAAAACAAGTATTTCTTGAATCAACATGGGAAAGGACACAAAAGTACAATTTTTGGGCTCCCACCCCTAATAAGATCACATTCACAATCAAATAAATAATTGCAATGTTTCTCCTGAATTTATTTGGCTAAAGTACTACTTTATTAGAGACATAAAGTTGTACAATACTTTGCACATACTGAAAAACTAATATGAATATTGTATCTCTTTTACCTTAAGGGCTGATTAGATTATGAATGCTGTCTTGTTACATCTTAGCTAAATATTTCAGTTTATTGGAGATCCATATTAATCTTATTCTTAATGAGATTCAAAACAAAATTCCATGGCTCAAATTCTTTTAGGAGATTACTGTTTCCAATTAACATTTTCAGATATTAAAGTACATTTTTCTATAAGAAATACTACCAAAGAAATTCTAATTAGAAAAACAAAAATATTCAAAACATGACAATACTGCGCTGAACTTATCACTCTACAGCAATATTAATCTGGGCCTCTGGGCTTGGTTCTTTAGTGAGCTGAAATGACATTTAACCTGATGATGACTCACTCAGAATCAGGACTAAAGAAATTTCTTGCAGAAAGTTATACATCAGTGTTGTCAAATTAATGTCAAATTAATAATTGCCTATGCTATAATAATGAATGCAATAGTCAGCAGTCCAATGACTGCAGTAATATATGAAGAAGATATGAAACCTGTGTTGGTCAGAGTTTTTTTTTAAATGCTGGTTGCAATAGGTAAAAACAAAATAAAAAAAAACTAGTATTCCACTCAAGGTCTGCCCACAGACTGTCCTGGCAGTGTTCAGATAGAAACTGTGCTTTTTATTGTAGGAAAAATGGTACCAGTACTCATTATGGGTAGGGTCACCATCTTTGGCTTCGCCCCTATGGTAGCCACCCCCACAGTAGCCACACACCTTATACTAGCCATAGCACATATAAACAGGCACCACTGAAAATATTATACCAGTACAGGAGAAAAATAAACTGTGATTTTTTTTTCATTATAAATAATTTCTGTAAGCTGTTACAGCTCCAGTATACCTAGTGTAAAATAAGACAGCAGATGTAAATTCTCAAATTGGACATATTCCAAACACTAAAATGAAAGTAAATTGATTTGTTCTACCTTTGTTCTCTGGTGGCTTTGTTTTTCTTATCATGTTGGTCCCAGTCTGTGATTCTGCTGTTCTCTATCTGTTCTCTTTACTCCATTTCCAGGGCTTCCTTTCCATTTATTTCTTTACTTTCCTCATTTCTTGCCTTACATCCATAAGTAAAAGCTGGGTCCTCTGTAGAATTGACTGGAGGAGGTATAATGTGGATCCAGCTTTTGCCTATTTTCTCCATCCATGTGCTGTTTTTCTCCTCTCTTCCCTTCCCCTCATCTCCATCCATGTGCATCTTCTTTTTTTCTCTTTCCTCCTCTCATCCATGTCCAGCATTTCTCCGCTCTTACATCCCTTCTGTCCTTGTCCAGCATTTTTCTCCTTCCCTCCATCCATATCCAGCATCTCTCCTCTCTCTTCCCACACCCCGTATCCATATCCAGCAATAATTCTCTCTCCCCTCTTCTCCATTCAAGTTCAGCATTTCTCCTCTCTCCCCTGCTTTCCTCTCCATCCATGTCCAAAAATTCTCTTCTGCCCCCTGTCCTTCCCTCCATCCATGACCAGCAATTCTCCACTCTCCCCTGTCCTCCCCTCCATCCATCCATGTCCAGCAATTCTCCTCTCTCTCTCCTGCTCTCCTCTCCATCCATTTCCAGCATTTCTCCTCTCTCCCCTGCCCTGCCCTCTCCTCCCATCAGGGGCGTAGCCAGACAACAGATTTTGAGTGGGCCTAGACAAGAAGTGGGTGGGAACCAAGTGTTCTCCCCTTCACCCACCACCAAAAAAAAATCTCAGCTGGCTGGAAAACTCTTCTTTCCACCTTAGCAGTCTGCAGCAGGCATGCGCTTAAACTGAGCATGCACAGGTGGTGGTATCGGGAGAATAGTGTTTCATTACCATCAGAGGGAAGTCTTCAGCTGGCAGAGCTTGAGATCCCCACCTGCTATCGCTAATATGTGTGCTACTGTTGGGTGGGCCTGATACCTAATTGGGTGGGTCCCAGCCCACCCAGGCTCACCTGTGGCTACACCACTGCCTCCCATCCATGTCCAGCAATTATCTCTTCCCTGCCCTTCCCTCCCATCCATGTCAAGCATGTCTTCTCTCTCCCCTGCTCTCCCCTCCATCTATGTCCAGCAATTCTCATCTGCCCCCTGTCCTCCCCCTGCTATCCATGCCCAGTGATTCTCCTCTCTCTCCCCATCCTCCCCTGCCATCTATATCCATCAATTCTCTTCTCCCCCATGTCCTCACCTGCTATCCATGTCCAGCAATTCTCCCTCCCACCTATCCTCCTTCTCCCGCTGCCTGCCTGCTGATTGCCTGCTTGAGAGTCTGGGCCCCCAGCATCAGCCAGTACAAAGCCTGGCACAAGCGCTGATGAGCCTTCCTGCCAATGCCACACACTCAGGAAGATCCTGTTCCGCCTTCTCTGACACATCACATATGTGTCAGAGGGGCAGTACCAACAGGGCCGTCAGAGAGTGGATAGGCTCGAGGCTGAGTGTGCTGGTGCCAGCCGTGTCTTGTACTGTTTGACCGGGGACCTGGACTCTCGAGCAGACAGTGAGGAAACAGAGCAATGAGGGTGGGACTCGAGAGGTAAAAAAAAATTGGATAAAGTAATATTCAGCTGTACGTTTAGCAAAATGTCCAAATTGGACTTAGATGTTTTATCAAAAATGCCCCTCCACAACAGTACATGTGTTCTAAAACAAAATTTAAAACTTCAGTATCACAGCAAGTTGTGGCAGAAAAAGTTCTTATCCCAGGTGTCTCTTTTTTGGGGGAGTTACAAAAAAAGTAAAATCAGCTAGCAATGATTCAGAAGAATGAAAGTGGTCATGGACAGGAACCACCCCTCTATGTGCTGCTGTGTGACATTTGGATTTTTTTACTTATCTTTTCAAAATCCCAGCTCAAATTGAGTTACATGCTACAGAGGGTTGGAATAATGAGCAGGGTGAGTCTTGTTTAAGTCCAAATGGGTAAAAAGAGCAACACTGTAAGAAAGACATTAGCTCCTGACTTCTCCTGTTGATCCACTAGCACAGGGCCTGATTCATTTTAATCAGAATATGCAGGACAATGGATAAGACAGTGGGGGAGGGGAAGGGGATGAGAGATGGGAGTTACCTAGAGACTGCAAAAGGTGGAGGAAAGAACAAAGTTCAGTGAGGGGCTAGTGATTAGGAACAGAGCTGCTCTGGAAGAAGAAGCAATGTACTTGACTAGAGAACAGTAGAAGAAAAAGAATCAGCAGGTTAGCTCCCATGAGAAGAGGAGGAAACAAGCATCATTGTTTATTGAATACTAGTGCAACCAAGCCCATTTCGTCAAAAAGGAAACGGCCCTAGGAAGGCTCTCGTCTAAGTGATTTCTCCTCTCTCCCCTGCCCTCCCCCTATGTCCCGCAATTTTTCCCTTGCCTCCCATCCCCTCCATGTCCCGCGATTCTGACTTCCTCTGCCTTGCTGACCCCTCCATGTGCCGCGATTCTCTTCTGCCCTGCCGTCCCCTCCGTGTGCCACGGCCTCCCATCCCTTCCATGTCCACCGATTCTCCTCTGTCCTGTCCTCCCCTCCGTATCCCAGGATTCTGGCCTCCATGTCCAGCGCTTGTCCTCTGCCCTGGCCTCCCCTCCGTTGGGCTTGCGTCCCTTCCAGCGTTCCGTTGCCTTCACTTTCATTCATAACTTCCTAACATCAGCTCGCCTCAAGCATTCCCTTCCCTCTCACTGTTCCACCCCTCCTCTGATGTCACTTCAATTTTACGCGAGGGCGGGACAATGAGAGGGAAGGGAGCGCTGGAGGCTTGCTGACGTCAGGATGTTACGAGCCCAGCCAGCCAGCCATAGAACGTTGAGGTACAAATTATTATATTAGATGAAAGGACAGGGAGCCATTGTTGCCCTGAAGCCTTTGTAAGAAATGGAGAATTTAAAAAAGGGAAGCAAGCAATAGTTTAGAAGTGATGATGGTGAAAGCGTAGGGAGAATACAAAGCATTACTTTATATGGTAGTACCAATTGATGTTTTTTGTGGTTTAAAGCAGAAAAATTTCAGGTTAAATATTTTCTGTTTCAAATACAGATCCCAGAGGATGCACCAAAGTGACACCTTGGCCTGGGCTCCCAGATGACTTTGTATGGCCTTAGATAAACTATTAATAAATAATAATAATTTTTAAGTTCTAAGATTGACAATTTTGTGGCTATGTTTGCTATCAGGGACCCAGCAGAAAGTTTCCAAGGATATCCATTGCCTACACAAATAGGGCTTTATTTGAAGCATAGGGCATACAACTTTGTATGGGCCTTGGTGTGTACTTTTTTTTTTCCTTCATTGTGCATGCTTCACTGATCAGCACCATCATTCTGGCAAGAGAAAAGAGAGCCCTGAAGGGAATCCATACACTTTGCTTATACATGATAAGATTATCTGATACTTCAGGACTTCTAATAAAGCCTTTTACTATAAAGCTGCCATTTATATGCTAAGGAATAAAATCATAAGGTCCAAAAATTCTTCAGAAGTTATAAAAGAAAGTATTTTAATGACTATAGTCATATAATGCATCAGGTCAAGTTCTGGTAACTCTACCCTCCAATTAAAATGCTATTTCCTCTTGGAAACAACGCAAAGACAAAAGCATTGTAAAAGTAACAAGGCATAGTCTACAGGGGAAAATGTCAGTGGAGCACTCTAGTTCGTGTACCTTAATTATTATCCTGATTATAACATAAAAACTTAGCAGAAGACAGTATCATATTACCATAATGTCATGGCAAACATGCCAGCTGATGACATTTACCAATAACAGAAATGATTACACAAGCATTATAATCAATTAAACTGTAAGCTTTGGAGACTCAGCAAACTCCCTTATGAATTTGTAGCTATTTGACTTAAATTACTCATTCATCATACTTTAATTGACTTATCTGTGCTGACATTCTTAGCAAATATTGCTGTAAAAAAAAAGAAAAAAAAACCTCCTTTCTCACCTAGACAATGGCTAAATGACTGCTATGCGAAGTTCATGAGCCTGTTGGTGGGTAAAAGTACATGTGGAGAGAATCATGCACCCATCAGACAGTTAAAATGAGATTGAGGGGTGCCAAACCACTGTATCATAACGAAGGAGATAAGGTAGACCACAAGCTTCTCCTCCCATCTCATGTCAGCAGTGGCAACTAAATCCACCCATCTTGTTGAAATCAGACGAGGTAAGATTTTGACTTTAGGAAGAATTTGTCACAGTGAGGGTAATTCAATATGTGAGCAATATATTAATGTGCAGATTACATGTTGGAAATATTTGGAATACCATATACACGCAGCGATGGCACCTATATAATTTTCATGTCATTTTCATTTGGAATTTGTTTTCATTTCCAATGACGTCATTAATAGTATGCTGTCTTCTTAAAGAGTGTACACTAGCCCCGGGATTCTATCCTGCTTATAATCGAACGAGAAAAACGCCCAAGTTCCGACCTAAATCGGGAGATGGACGTTTATCTCACAAAAACGAATAAGCGGTATATCGAAAGCCGATTTTGGACGTTTTCAACTGCACTTCCGTCGCGGATTCGGACAAAGTTATGGGGGCGTGTCAGAGGTGTGGCGAAGGCGGAACTGGGGCGTGGTTATCTGCCGAACAAAAGATGGGCGCATTTCACCGATAATGGGAAAAAAGTATGCGTTTTTAGCTAGAATTTAGGACACTTTTCCTGGACCCTGTTTTTTCACGAATAAGGCCCCAAAAAGTGCCCTAAATGACCAGATGACCACTGGAGGGAATCGGGGATGACCTCCCCTGACTCCCCCAGTGGTCACTAACCCCCTCCCACCACAAAAAAATGATGTTTCACAACTTTTTATTTTCACCCTCAAATGTCATACCCAGCTCCCTGGCAGCAGTATGCAGGTCACTGGAGGAGTTGTTAGGGGGTGCAGTGGACTTCAGGCAGGTGGACCCAGGCCCATCCCCCCTACCTGTTACAATTGTGCTGCTTAATGCTTATTAGTCATCCAACCCCCCCAAACCCACTGTACCCACATGTAGGTGCCCCCCTTCACCCCTTAGGGCTATAGTAATGGTGTAGACTTGTGGGCAGTGGGTTTTGAGGGGGATTTGGGGGGGCTCAACACACAAGGGAAGGGTGCTATGCACCTGGGAGCTCTTTTACCTGTTTTTTTGGTTTTGTAAAAGTGCCCCCTAGGGTGCCCGGTTGATGTCCTGGCATGTGAGGGGACCAGTGCACTACGAATCCTGGCCCCTCCCCACGAATAAATGTCTTGGATTTATTCGTTTTGAGCTGTGCGCTTTCATTTTCCATTATCGCTGAAAAACAAAAACGCCCAGCTCACAACATTGTTGAATAAAACATGGGCGTCTATTTTTTCCCAAAATACGGTTTCGTCCACCCCTTCACGGACCCGTGTCTCAGGAGATAAAACGCCCATGGAGATAGGCGTTTTCGTTCATTATGCCCCTCTATATATGATGCCCAGATTTGCAATGCCCAGATTAGTGTGCATGCCTGAGTTTGCATGCGTAAATTAATTGCTTGATGGACTATATGACATCAATAATTGGTACTAATTGGGAACAGACAGAGACACCTTGAAGATGAGTCATATTGAAAATTAGACTTTTAATGGACTTATGACTAATTTGATGGTCCTTTTTAGTTAAAATGTTTTATTCTAAGATTTAACATCATTGAGAAAATGAATGCATGGTTTGTTGTGCAAATTAATGGCTGTTTTGTTGGAGGGGGGGGGGGGGGGTAAATTACAGCACTGCTGGCCATGCAGTCCGTAGTTATATAAACGGGCTGCATTTCATATAGGAGGAGAGTCTATATATGGCAACCCAAAAAATTGGCACTGAAATCACTGCTGACTAATCATATTCTATAATCAGGCACTTATATTTAGGCACCGATTATAGAATATGCTTAGTTGATATTTCAGCGCCGATATCTGAGCACATCCATATACACCAATGAAAACCTGATGTAAAACTCAGAGCGTAGATATAGGTGCATTGGGTCATATTCTATAACTAGGTGCCTAAATTTGGAATACCCATTTCCCCTCCCATAATCACTCCCCTTTTTCCTTCGTGCATTAGAAGTTGGTGCACATCGTTACAGAATACGCGTAGTGAGTTGTGTGCCTAAATTCTAATCGGTGCTCATCAGCTTGTTAAGCCATTAAGTTACGCATGGTGTTATAGAACCCGCACTGAGTTTGGCGCCTAAATTTTATTTATTTATTTATTGCACTTGTAGCCCACATTTTCCCACCTATTTGCAGGCTCAATGCAGCTTACAAAGATCTGTTATCGCATCACCATTACAGGGTAATAGATACAATTGGTGTTACAAAGAGATCAAGGATGACAGAGAAGACTAGGCCAACATTTAAAGAAACACTTCGTTTAGAGTCAGGGTGGGGTGGTGAAGTGCTATAGTTAAGTTACGGATTCTCGTGGTAGGCCTTGTTGAAGAGATAGGTGTTCAGAGATTTGCGAAAGTTAGTTATTTCGTTAATTGTTTTCAATTTTGTTGGTAGTTCATTCCACAGTTGTGTGCTCATGTATGAAAAGCTGGTCGCATGTGTTAGTTTGTATTTTAATCCTTTACAGCTGGGGAAGTGCACTACATAGAATTTAGGGGATAGCATGCATTAATCGATAGCACACCTGGAATAGGAACTGGTTGACAGACGACAGAGGGTGGTGGTAAATGGAGTTCGCTCGGAGGAGGGAAAGGTGAGTAGTGGAGTGCCTCAGGGATCGGTGCTGGGGCCCATTCTGTTCAATATATTTGTGAGTGACATTGCCGAAGGGTTAGAAGGTAAAGTTTGCCTATTTGTGGATGATACTAAGATTTGCAACAGAGGTTGGACACCCGGGAGGGAGTGGAAAGCATGAAAAGGGATCTGAGGAAGCTAGAAGAATGGTCTAGAAGGTTTGGCAATTAAAATTCAATGCGAAGAAATGCAAAGTGATGCATTTAGGGAGTAGAAACCCATGAGAGACTTATGTGTTAGGTGGTGAGAGTCTGATAGGTACTGAGGGGGAGAGGGATCTTGGGGTGATAGTGTCCGAGGATTTGAAGGCGACAAAACAGTGTGACAAGGCAGTGGCCGTAGCGAGAAGGTTGCTAGGCTGTATAGAGAGAGGTGTGATCAGCAGAAGAAAGGAAGTGTTGATGCCTCTGTACAAGTCGTTGGTGATGCCCCACCTGGAGTATTGTGTTCAGTTTTGAAGGCCGTACCTTGCGAAGGATGTTAAAAAATGGAAGTGGTGCAAAGAAAAGCTACGAGAATGGTATGGGAATTGCGTTCCAAGACGTATGAGCAAGACTTGCTGACCTGAACATGTATACCCTGGAGGAAAGGAGGAACATGGGTGATATGATACAGACGTTCAAATACTTGAACGGTATTAATCCGCAAAAAAAATCTTTTCCGGAGATGGGAAGGCGGTAGAATGAGAGGACATGAAATGAGATTGAAGGGGGGGCAGACTCAAAAAAGACGTCAGGAAGTATTTTTTCACGGAGAGGGTGGTGGATGCTTGGAATGCCCTCCCGCGGGGAGGTGGTGGAGATGAATCGGTAACGGAATTCAAACATGCGTGGATATGCATAAAGGAATCCTATGCAGTAGGAATGGATCCTCAGAAGCTTAGCCAAAATTGGGTGGCGGAGCAGGTGGGGGAAGAGGTTGGTGGTTGGGAGGCGAGGATAGTGGAGGGCAGACTTATACGGTCTGTGCCAGATCCGGTGATGGGAGGCGGGACTGGTGGTTTGGAGGCAGGAAATACTGCTGGGCAGACTTGTACGGTCTGTGCCCTGAAAAAGGCAGGTACAAATCAAGGTAAGGTATACACATGAGTTTATCTTGTTGGGCAGACTGGAATGGACCATGCTGGTCTTTTTTCTGCCGTCATCAACTATGTTACTATCATGTTACCTTAGTAAAAAGACCCCTAAATGAAGTACTGATAAATATGTTGTGTGAAAGCAAGGATAAAAATACAAGCAAAACTAAGGGGCCCATGGTACAAATTTGCAGTTACTACATGTTATTTGTGAAAAATGAATGTGTAGTAACTGCAATGCTTCAGCTGGGAGTCAGAATGGTGCTTTTGAAATGACCAAAGTAGTTATTTTCCTTGCATGAACCTGGGTGTCGATTCTCAAAGCAAGCCAAGATGTTTTTTTCTCTTAGTGCTGAATATTTGATGAATGTTCATTTTTATGAATATTCCTGTGAATTAAAATCCAAATATTTGTGTCATGTGGCATCCAAATGCAAACATTATTTTGTATATGGCTGCATATTTCAGCACACAATTGGGGAAAGGGGGAAATGGGACTTGATATACTGCCTTTCTGAGGTTTTTGCAGCTACATTCAAAGCAGTTTACATATATTCAGGTACTTATTTTGTACCAGGGACAATGGAGGGTTAAGTAACTTGCCCAGAGTCACAAGGAGCTGCAGTGGGAATTGAACTCAGTTCCCCAGGATCAAAGTCCACTGCACTAACCACCAGGCTACTCCTCAAGAGGGGGCCTAGTTTGCATTGTGCTAGTTTCATGCCAGAGTTGTTTTCGTCGGTCAAGGAGATGTAAAGCATATTTTAAAAACAGATTTTTAATGACTGTAATATTCTACAAAACTGCAATATATCGTATGCAATAAACATAGAATATGATAGACTTCTGCAGTTACCACACCTGAATACCTGCTCTCGTGTAATGAGAGGGGGTCTTTTACTAAGCAGCGGTAAGCCCAACATGGGCTTACAGCTCGCTAAACCGGAAGTACTGCCGGGCTATCGCAGCATTCTGGCGGTAGTTCCCACCTCCAGCATGCGCCATTTCCAGAGCTACAAAAATACAACTTACCACCTCCTCAATGGGTGTTGGTAAGTTCTCTCCCCCCCCCCCCCCGAAATAGTTCTTCACTTGCCGCTCAGCCATTTCTTGAAAAAAACAAACCACAGCCTTTCACCTGCTATGGTAAAAGGGGGTCTCAGCACGCGCCCAAAACATGTGCTGATGCCAGCGTAGGCCCACTTTTGCTGCAGCTTAGTGAAAGGATCCCTTAGTGCCTCTATTTAGGTTTTGGTAAGTGGTCCTGCGTTAACTGGTTTTACCATGTTGTAACTGCTAAATTACCGCAAAGCCCCTTAACATAACTCTGCACTAGCAGATACCATGTGGTTAACCACGTGTTAAGGGCTAAATTCTGTATATGGTGCCTGAAAATCTACATAGTAAAAAAAAAATACTCTTAGGCATATTCTTAATAGTACACCTAAATTTTTATAGAATAGGCTTAAATTTCTGAGCGGTGTATAGAATTAAGCAGAGCACGTCTCCATGCAAAAAACTTTGGCTGCATCCATGTAGGCCATGTTTTACTTGACTTAAATTCCAACACCTAAGTTAGGCGCAGAGCAGGCGTATTCTATAATAATGCGTATAAATTTAAGAAACACCATGCCCCGCCCATGGTCATGACCCCTTTTCAACTATGCAACTTAGAATTTACACGCCCCACATTACAGAATATACTTAGCGAGTTGTGCATGTAAATCTTAATTAATGCCAATTAGTGCTGATAATTGCTTGTTAACATCCAATTAACAGCTCTGATTAGCTAGTTAACCAATTAAGTTACACACATTGTTATAGAATACACTTCGATTTCCATGTGGAAATTAAAGCGTGATATATAGAATTTGGGGATAAGTGCTTAACGGGGTTTAGTAAAAGGGCCATTTATTTTGTCTAATTATCCTCTCTGTCTCTTTCAGTAATGTATGCCCTACTGAAAATCTGGTTTTAGCCCATCACTAGTATTTTCATCTTTTGCTCGTTTATTCTTAAGTGAATGTCAACTCCCAAAAGCTAGTGGAGTTGTACTGTAATTCCAACACAGAAGTATCCACTTATATTTTTATATTATTTTTATTTAATAATCTTTATTTCTGTACATTCAAATGGACTAACATAGCGATTGCAGTGCTTTAACACAGAACCCTCTGTGCTTATTCTGTGCTTTCTATATTTCATTACCATTTTTGCCTTACATGCATGGATCAGACTCCAGAGGTATGATCTTTGTCTGTGAAGAAATATTTCTCGACGTTACTTCTGAAACCCGCCATCTCTCACCTCAATTAGCTTCATGTTGTTCTAAGACGTCTTCTCTACTGAAACATTTGTAAGGTTTTGGGGAATTTCTAGCATAACCTGTTTTCCTCTTTTCTTCCAGGAAATACATATTGTGGTCTTTAAGTCTCACATCATAGGATGTGTGGCACAGACTGTGCAATCAATTTGGTAGACTTCTTCTTGACTATCTCTATAGTTTATATATTCTTCTGGAGAAAACTGTATTTTCTACATTGTTTTTCTTCTATTTTAGATTACCTTACTGCTGGCAATTTGTGATGGTCCTGTTGAAATGCCGCAGGTTGCCACAGACAACCTCTGTGGGATGATCACGGGTTGCCTGGGCAACAAACAGGGTTCCTGGAATTAACAGCAGCTGTTGGTTGACAGCACTGTATTCAGAAGATAACAAAATAAATATCAATCTAATTATTTTATTTTGCTTTAGGCAGTTCTCATAATGAAAATTGTGTTTTTTTATTTTGTTTTTCAGATATTCAGATTTTTCCCTTATTAAAAAGTCCAGGTCAACATTATTGGTTTAACAGTACCACTAATTATTCCTTTTAAATGTTGTTTATTACAAATGTTCACCATGCATAGATTAATCATTCAGGCAGAGCATTACAACAATCCAAATCAATAAACAAGAACGGGATTTTTCTCGACTAAAAAATATAAATTCAAACAGAAAACGGTTTTGGAGAGGGGGGGGGGGGGGGGTCTAGAAATTTTGTGGAATCGAATGTTTGAAACTGAAGGAAAATCAGCAAAGCTATTTTCCAGTGAAGGATAATTCAATGAACATAAGAAGATGCTTTGTCTCAGATGCCATGAACTCCTGTTTCTCAGCAAACATATTTGTGAATGACAGCTGTCAGAGAGGTCTTTACTTACTCTGACACCATTTATTTGAAGATTTCTAATTGTATTGCCTCTGAATGCAGGATACTACAGACTGTGAGAGTCTTCCTTTACTTAGTCTAGTGAATTGTGTGACCAAAACACAGGACAAAGGAACTCCAGGCATGGTATGAGAAGTGTTAGATAAACAAAGCTTGCATACAAAGGTCACCATCAGAACAAGCAATCTTTTCATAATGAGAAATACTAAGAAAAGGACTTTTAACACAGCTGAAGCAGAGCAGAAAGTCGTGTTTTTGACAATTGGCCTAGAGTTTTGACATGTTCTTTAGATTTTGGAAACGTTGATTTGTAAGGTGTTTTGTAAAGACTAAGGGGCCTTTTGGTAAAGCTTAGCATGTGCTAAATGCTGCATGTCCTATCTTATACTTAAGGGACACAAGACACTTTTAGTGTACAATTAAGGTCCACTCATAATAAACCCATAAATTCTCTTGAAATGTCCTAGCTATAACAAGAAGAAACTGATTGATCAAAGTACTATTTCAGATTAGATCCACAGTGTTCCGAGTGCAATTTTAATAAACATTTTGCACAGGTAAACAGTACATTATAAAATTGCCTAGTGTATATGTGCCTAAACTTGTATGCATATAGCCTGTGTTTGCATAAGTTTATCCAACATGAAAGAAAGCACTCTGGAGATATGGTTGGCGTAGAGTGTGGATTTATGTCCACATTAAATAAATGTAGAAATCGATGCATGTCTAAAGGCAGGTATAAATTTGTTCTTGCACTTTCTGTGGGATAATTTTCAAAGAGAGAGTGTGCGCAAGTTTTCCTGGTTTAACTTAAGTGCATACCTGCTGCATAAGTTAGGCATCTTGTCATAAAATTACCCTCCCTGTATGTATCTGCCAATTATCCTTATGCACACTTCTCCCTGTTAATACTTGGCCAAAATGGAAATTTTTTTACCCTTTTGCCCATGACCCAGAAGCTTTCTTTTCCTAATGACTAATAGGCCCTTTTACAAAGCAGTGGTAAGCCCAACACGGGCTTATCGTTCACTAAAAAGGAAGCACCACTGGGCTACTGCAACAGCCCAGCAGTAGCTCCCAACCCCAGCGTGGCATCATGTCTGGCACTACAAAAATAAATTTATTTTTGTAGCACCAGTGTGTCTTGCAGTAATTGGACTGCCTGGTTTCTGTCAGATTAGCACTGAAGCCTTAAGCTTAAGCCCACCCACCCTGCCCCTCAACCCACCCACTCCAAGACTGACACTTCCTAAATAACTTTCCTACATACACTACTTATCACTAATTAACTCCACCCTAATTACAACCCCATCATAGTACACCTGTTCATACACATTTCAACCAATCAAGATGACTTTTATTCTCTGTAATAATTGTAGTGCTTTAGTTGGGTGGCAGAGCCGGTGGTGGGAAGCGGGGCTGGTGGTTGGGAGGCGGGGCTAGTGCTGGGGAGACTTCTACGGTCTGTGCCCTGAAAACGGCAAATCAAGGAAAGGTATACACAAAAAGTAGCACATGAGTTTATCTTGTTGGGCAGACTGGATGGACCGTGCAGGTCTTTTTCTGCCATCATCTACTGTGTTACTACATGTTACTATGTAAGCCCTTACTGCCACCTCAGTGGGTGGCGGTAAGGGCTCCCCCCTGAAACTGCAGCACAGCAAGTGCTTCACTTGCCGCACAGCCATTTCTTTAAAAAAGAAAGACCTATCTTTACCTGCTGTGGTAAAAGGGGCCTCTGTACGTGTCAATAACACACGCTGATGCCAGTGCAGGCCCCCTTTTGCCGCAGCTTGGTAAAAGAAGCCCTCAAATAGGCAGAAGTAAAAATATAAGTAATGTACTAAAAAACATTGTTGCCCAGAGGAGATTGGAATTTCCACAACAGCTTGAAGAAATTACTAAATTCAAATTAACAGATTCAATATCATGTGTTAACTGCTATTCAGTGACGTAGCCAAGGGTGGGCCTGGGTGGGCCCAGGCCCACCCAGTAGCAGCATACCTATGATGTGGCTGGCAGGGATCCCCAAGCCCCACCAGCCGAAAACTCCTAACAACTGTCCCTCCTGCATACCTTCTAAATAGCAGAGCTTCATCTGCAGTGAGCAGTGACTGATACATACTGCTTGCACTGACCCCACAGCCTTTCCTCTGATGTATTCCCTCCTATGTGGAAACAGGAAGTTGAATCAGAGGGAAGGCTGTGGCGCCAACATGAGCAGCATGTATTAGTTGCTGCTCACTGACTGTGAAAATCTGCTATTTAAAAGGTATGTGTGTTTGGTGTGTGTGTGTGGGGGGGGGGGGGGGGGGATATTTGAGAGACCATATAGCATGCAGGCAAGAGAGGGAGAGACCAAATCACTTGTGGGACAAGGCGGACTTCTGCCTACCAATCTTGGGCCCAGGCCCACCCAAAATTGGGTGTATGGCTACACCCCTGCTGCTATTATCAACCTGATACAAATCCAGCCCCATATACACCTAGGCCTAACTCACCCTTGGCCTCCATGATATGTTCCAGATACCTGATATCTAGAAGGTGAAATGTGTAAGGATAACTGAGTGAGGCAGAGATGGAAGAGGAAGAGGTGAAGCAGGAAAGTTATAGTCAGCTAGCTGTGTCCACTAGTGCCTATAGCTATTAGGAATGGGCTGTCATTTGTAAAGACATGGGAAATGTGATAAGACATATCCCATGTTGCTGCATGTTGTTAATAAATGACAACTAGCATAAACAAAACCATATTTTGTGTTTTTTTCCATCTACATATAACAACGCACATTGGGGAGCCTTTTACTAAGGTGCATTTAATGCAGCTTAAAATGGCAAGATGTGCTCAGGCATCCTGCAGTAAATACCAAATGTGCACCAGCAATCATGTAGTAAAAGATATTTTATTATAGGGGGCATGTCAGGAGATGGAGAGTGGGCATTTCTGCACTAAACAGAATATCTACATTAGAAGCGCAGGAATACCACGTAAGTCCTTACCACCTACAGAATGGGTGGAGGTAAGTACTCATATGGTCATTTTTCAAAATGGCTGTATGCCAATGGCAACATTAGCGCATGGCCAATAATACGAAAAATAGAAAATCGACCATTTTACAGTTATGGTAAAAATAACCTTAGTGCGTGGGAAAGACCCAAATAAGGGTGTAGTAAGGCCTCTTTTTACTGCAGCTTAGTAAGGGGACCACTTTCTTTGTAAAGAGGGCACACTTTTTACATAGGTGCGCAGTATCGGTAAAAGAGTGCAGATAGTGCATCGTCTGCAAATATTGCACACTCTTTAGGAAGAGTGCATCCTCTTTGTAAAGAGTGTGCACTCTTGATGAAATAGCTCCAAAATGAACAAATGCCTGGGAAAAAAAAAAAGCAAACAAAATGAACAATTTTGCAAGAAATGAAACAAAATGAAAAATATCCAGCTGCTCATCCTTAATAGGTTATGTAATTACTCAGTGGTAATTTACTAACTAAAAAAATAAATAAATAAGTAAAAAATTACAGGGCAGTGGTGACCTCCACCTTCCACTCCAGCTGGAATAGGACAAAGGGAGCAAGTTCACAAATGTTCCAGTTCAGCATCCATGGACAACCTGTAATTGCTGCAGTATTCCCCTTGAAATCTATTTGAAAATATCAGACCTTTTTACCTCTTTCATAACGCATGAGATATTGTTATACTGTATGATTATGCTATCTTTTAAACAGCTAATTTAAAAAAATGAGATACGTAAGCTTTCGAGATCTCACAATACTCTTGGCAGAGCATATGCCACGAGCCCTACAGGAGCCACACCCTTTTAGCCCGCAGCTCACTCTGTGATGACTTATCACCTACCCTCTCTTCCTTTTCCTCATCAGTTCTTTCTCTCTCCCACCTGTGCCCTTGTCTACTGTACTTTGTTCTATTGATATTGCTGTTTGCTTATTAACTACTGTACGCCACATTGAGCCTGCCCATGGGCGGGAATATTGTGGGATATAAATGTCATAAATAAATAAATAAATGTGGTGTTTTCTCCAGTTCCCAATATGGTTATGGTCTTCATTTTAAGGGAATGTCATTCATTAAGTTGGACTCTACTCTTTTTTTTCTCCCCACCGTTAACTATTTTGGCTTGCTTATCTATCTTTTGTATCCAACAATGGTGCTCTTTTCAGAATGGAGGCCTTGGACAACTCTTTTAAGTACAAAAATCTTGTTGGTATAATGACGTTAGTTGGAAATGGGAGAGCCTGCTCTGTTCTAGCTTGGAGCAATTAGCCTGCTTAGATTTCTTTCTAATTTTGTGTGCTGGCCTACATCAAGTTTTGATAGTGATCTGAATTTTCACAGCTGTTTCTGGTTTGCCAAGGATTTGGGGGCTGAGGGTGGGGGGTAAAAGTTCTCAGAAGCTGATTCATGTTTCTTTTTGATAGTGTTGAGGTGAGTGAGTAAAAATGAGTTATTCTTTGCACCTGGTACTGCTGTGGGAAGATGTATGTTTAATGAAGGATTTTTTGAACTGTTTCAAGAAGGAAATATCTCCTGCTCATCACTCAGTCTCCATCTGAAGAAGGAAACTGGTCTTGAAATCTGTTATACAAAATCATTTTAAATGCTTGTAATTGAAGAATCCAGCTGCCTATTTCCATTAGTTTAGCTTAGTTTACTAGTTTCCTTGACTGTCTTTAGAATAAAAAGAATATCAAATTAGTTTACTAAATAAAATTAAACCAGCAGTTAGTGTGGATAATTTATTTATTGATTTAGATTTTGCTCACAACTTTTTCAGTAGTAGCTCAAGGTGAGTTACATTCAGGTAGACTGGATAATTAAAGAGTGTAGATGACAAAATATACAGGAGTAAATATTCAGCCAGCAGTGGTTGGCATTTTTTGGCAACTGCCAGCATTATGCCTGGATACTCAAAGTTGGGCATAGAATATCCAGTTATATGCAACCAGTTATTGCTTATCTGGTTAAGTATGAAATTCAGCTACATAACCGCATAAGTGAAACCAGATAAAGATAGCACTGAGTTTTATGTGGTCTGATTTATCTAGTTAACTTAGGCAGTTAGGAGCCAAGTATCGGCATTTACATAGAAACGTAGAAAAATGAAGGCAGATAAAGACCATGTGGCATATCCAGTCTGCCCATCCATGCCATCTACAATCCTTTCTTCTCACTTAGAGATCCTATACACTTGTTCCAAATTTTCTTGAAATCAGATACAGTTTTTGTCTGCACCACCTCCACCGGGAGGCTGTTCCATGAATTCCCCACCCTTTCTGTGAAGAAGTATTTACTCAGGTTTAAAGGGTGAATTGTGCCCTTTTCTTAGAGTTTTGCAGCCCAAATGCATGACCCTGTATTTCTTACCTTTAAATGTAAACTGCTAAATTCTGGACCATTCTTCAAGCTTCACTAGGTCCTTCCCAGGGGCGTAGCTTTTGCTCTAGGCCCGCCCCAACCCAACAACAACGCTGCTGGGAGTGTTGCCTGCCTGAAATTCTTCTCCCCGCTGCTGCCTCGATCCCTGCAGTATTCTTTTTTTTCGCCCGTGACCAGCAGCGCTACGATTCACAGAGGCCGCTCTGCTCCCCACTGCAGTGTCCATTCGGCCCTACGAAAACAGGAAGTGCGTCAGAGAGGGCCGGATGGAAGCTGCAGTGGGGAGCGGAGCGGCCTCTGTGAATCGTAGCGCTGCTGGTCACGGGCGAAAAAAAAGAATACTGCAGGGATCGATGCAGCAGCGGGGCGAAGAATTTCAGACAGAAGTTCTTCGAGAGTTGCTGCACAGGGGGGTAAGGAGTGAGGGAGAAAGTTGGACAGGGGATGGGAGGGAGAGATGCAGAAGAAGAGACAGGGAGAGAGAGAGAGAGAGAGAGAAAAAAAATGTTGGACATAGAAGTAGGAGAGAGGGTGATATGTGGGAGTAGGACAGGGGCAGAAAAAAATGTTGTGCCCATCCAATTTGGGCTCAGGCCCACCCAAAATTGGCTGTCTGGCTACGCCACTGGTCCTTCCTCAAGTTATCCACACCATCAGAGGTGTCTACCATTTTTCAGATTTTTGTATCATCCACAAAGATGTAAACCTTACCAGATAGCCCTTCAGCTGGCCCAAGAACTGAACCTTGTGGCATACCACTGATAGCATCCCTTTCCTCAGCATACTGCTGTGTTGGACCTGAGTATGACATTTGAGGCTGGCATAGAGGCTGGCACCACTGGGCCTTCAGGATAGAGATAATGGTCATCCTTTAATCTGAAAATGACCCGTACAAACGCCTGCCTTAGGGGTCAGAATGGTTCTTATGTGTTTAATATGGAATGATGGAAATGAACCACGAAGTTAGGGCATATTGCCCACTATGTTGTGATTGTCCTATTAATCAAACAGAATGCCATCTGTGAAAAAAACCCTAACTTCGTGGTTCATTTCCATTATTCCATATTAAACACATAAGAACCATTCTGACCCCTGAGGCAGGCATTTTTATTCCGAAACACGGCCCATGTGGGGTCATTTTCAGATTATAGGATGACCGTTATCTCTATCCTGAAGGCCCAGTGTTGCTTTTTTTCTGTTTCTGTTCATGCTAGTATGCTGTTTTTACCCTCTCTTCTGTGACTATAGAGGCTGGCACAAAATATTTTTAAAGATGTTTTTTTAGGGTGGGAGGGGGTTAGTTACCACTGGGGGAGTAAGGGGAGGTAATCCCCGATTCTCTCCGGTGGTCATCTGGTCAGTTCGTGCACCTTTTTGTGCCTTGGTCGTAAAAAAGACAGGACCAGGTAAAGTCATCCAAGTGCTCGTCAGGGACGCCCTTTTTTTTTTTCCATTGTGGGTTGAGGACGTCCATGTGTTAGGCACGCCCAAGTCCCGCCTTTGCTATGCCTCTGACACACCCCCGTGAACTTTGGTCGTCCCCGCGATGGAAAACAGTTGGGACGCCCAAAATCGGCTTTTGATTATACCGATTTGGGCGACTCTGTGAGAAGGACGCCCATCTTCCGATTTGTGTCGAAAGATGGACGTTCTTCTCTTTTGAAAATGAACCTGAAAGTAACCTATGGAATTTTGTAAGTCTATGTGCTTTGTAAATGAACCCCTTATGTGGTCATTTTATAAAGTCATTTGAGAATGTCTTTTATAGAATTATCCAATGCATAAAAGTATACATGATGGAAAGATCCCATTTTTGGGGGATGACATGTGCTGGGGTGGAGCTTGGACAGATCATGGGCAGAATCATGATGTGCATACATACTTTTGTATGTGCATACATTTACACCTGCTTTCAAGTTAGTACAGATGTATGTGGGTTCATATACCTGACATTTTTGCAGGATTTGTGCTAATGTTTATAAAGTTTTACATGGCCAGGTTTGCAGTGGGATGATGCAACTTCTAACTTTTTTCTAGTAATTGTTCTAATTCTTGTTTTCAGTGTACTTTAAAATGGGGTCATCCTTCAATGATAAATATTTGATTAAAGTATCAGCTTGAATATTCTTATTCCTACCAAGGTGTCAAAATCTGGAATGACGTCTCCATCCAGATCAAATGAATTTCTTCCTATTTTCTTTTTTTGTAAAGTTTTAAAAACTTGTCTTCCATCTGATTAAAAAAATTAATTGGAGGCTGAACTTTTTATTGTATTTTCTCTTGCACTTACTTTTCCAGGCTTCTCTCAGTCAAATGGGAATAGTTATGGATCCAGAGTCTAAGTTAGGGTTCTGGAGACTTTTTTCTGAGTCCAGGTTCCCTTCAGCTCCCAGTCCAGGAACCACAATATGCCAGAAGAATCAAGAATAAGCTTAACTTTATTATAATGTTAGTAACAAGTAAATTTTACTGTGATGATCTTCAGCTTAATAAGTGATGTAACTTTGGCTATGCTTTTCAAAGGTAATCACAAAGAGTATTCTTTCCCAGGATTCTACACAGGTGCACAGTCCCATATTGCCTGTCCTGTAGCCTGATGGAACCCCAGAATGGATTTTCCTTTCTGATGTACTCTGTATCACAAGATCTGGATCCTGTATTAATGTCCTTATCCTTCATGGGTATCACCCCAAAGTTAGCAATCAGCTATGGACAGACTTCGTCCTAGCCTGAGCACCGGTTAAGGGCTGGACTCCCCAATCTAGCCCAAAGTTCAGGCTCCTTTTAATGGCTATGGCACACTTGACAGCAATTGATCCCTTAAATCCAGTCTACTAGGATTGGCTCTGCAGGTACTCCCTTCTTCTCTGTGGGTTTCTTGGTGGGGGTTTGTAGGTACTCCAACCTTAGGCAACCAAGGACAGCCTTCCCTCTCAAAGTTTCTCAATTTATTTATTTCTAAAATCCCTCCCAGGTCCTCTTAGTCTCTCCCCCCAGTGACTGCCTGGAGCTCACTCTATCAGAAGATCTCCTCTCTAACCCAGGGTTACATAATGCTCACTTGAGTACTATCTCTTGTCACCTCTGTCACATCTATGTACTGGTGGCTAAAAACATTTACCCTAATGTCAAATTCTGTACACGCGAATTCAGGCCAGACTTTATTGCAAGCAAAAAGCTAGGAAGGAAAATTGCTGTATAATATCACATCATACCAGCTGACAGTTTGAGATCACAATGAGTAATGTTATGCCCTAATGTACAGTGCTGACACTTAAAGTATCACAGATGCCATTTCCACTACCTGCCTCTATATTGAGCCATAAGGTTAAGCAATTCCACAAGTCTTCTCTTATTTATATTCTCTGTTAGTGTTCCATTTCTGCAAAAGTTATGCATTTTGATTTTGACTCATGATATATTTAAATTATACAGACATATCCTTATTTTAAAAGGAACATTCAAACCTCTATTTGAAAGAAGTGAAAATTTTCAGTTTCTGAAAAAGCATCTCCAGCATTTTTAGAATAATAGTGTTGAGTAGGCCAGAAATGAAAATAAAGGCAATTAAAGATGATTTTTTTGCCATGTTCTTAATACGTTCAAATGTTTATTATTTTGACAATATTGATATATTACAGTTCACATTTAACTTTTACAACAAATGAGAGTAAAGTAAATTGCAATTGACTAGATGAAAAACAACAAAGCAGTGGAATCAAATGTATTTATTGGAACAATACCCGACGTGGCCACGTTTCACCCTCAGGCTGCGTCAGGGGTATAAACCATTTATCTGCTACTTCCAACTGAACTGATATGTATTACATATCAGTTCAGTTGGAAGTAGCAGATAAATGGTTTATACCCCTGACGCAGCCTGAGGGTGAAACGTGGCCACGTCGGGTATTGTTCCAATAAATACATTTGATTCCACTGCTTTGTTGTTTTTCATCTACTGTTTTGTAAGCAGTTGTGTGCCTTTTTGTTTTTTTTTGAATTGCAATTGACTTCCAACTCTATTACTCAAATGTATTAGAAAATGAATATAAGACAATGCATTCTAATATATTGTGAAGGAGTTTACAGAGCACTGCCTCTCACCCTTAAGAGTAGTCCCTCAGGTAGTCTGAACCACCTTAAAACCACTAGCCCCGTCTAGAGAAGAAGTGAGACAGGAGGGATGGAGCTGAAAGGACAGGAACCATTACATTTAAGAGGCAGGGCCAGAGTGGGATTAAGGAGGCCCAAGGAAGGAAGAACTGAAATACCAGCATACACCTTTATGACATATATCTAGTTACTGTGACCTGGCTGAGGTAAGCCACTTTTGATTTGAAGACTTGTAAGCCTTGTTCTGAGTTCTGGCTGGGGCTACTCTAGTCCCTAGTGGAAGGCCAGCAGCAGCTGCAGAAAGTTGTACTACTATTACTACTACTACTATTTAGCATTTCTATAGTGCTGCAAGGCATACGCAGCGCTGCACAAACATAGAAGAAAGACAGTCCCTGCTCAAAGAGCTTACAATCTAATAGACAAAAAAAAAAGCAAATCAAATCAATTAATGTGTACAGGAAGGAGGAGAGGAGGGTAGGTGGAGGCGAGTGGTTACGAGTCAAAAGCAATGTTAAATAGGTGGGCATTCAGTCTAGATTCAAAGGTGGCCAAGGATGGGGCAAGACGTAGGGTCTCAGGAAGTTTATTCCAGGCATAGGGATGCTCCCACAGAGTCAGTGGGAGCATCAGCAAGCCTCACAAAGATCTCTGGAAGCCTAGTAGAGCTCCCTGACCCAGATGACACAAGCCTTGCAGTCTCCTAGGTTGTACCCTCTGGTTCCAGTATTACCGAAGATGGTACCAGGGGATGACCAGGATTATTTCTTGACAATTTTGAAAGAACCGCTCGTCTTGCTGGTTGGCCAGTTGTGTCATGAACAGCTTATCTAGGAAAGTTACTGACTTGTAGCAGCTAGATGGCATTCCAAGATGTCAATTCCAGTGGGATGACCACCTATCAGAATTAAAAGCTGCCATTTTGGAAAGGGCAGGCTGCACCCAAGAGGCATACTGGCAGCATTTCCAGAAGGGATCCCTGCAAGTTAAAGAACCCCTGGAGTTTCTTCTACTGAGGTGGACTGGAGGTGGCTGCAACCAGAAAGCAAGATGAGCCTGGAGATCGCAAGAGTCATCCTTCTGGAGTAGTTCCTTGAAGGGTTACCCCACTTATGAAACAATAGGTGAGGTGGCACCTAAAGTGACTCAGAGAGTGCTTTAGAAGTGAAAGAAGGCTGAAACCTTCTACCAAGCACAGCCAGAATTAGAAATCTACAAAGAAAATAAGCAGGCTGTAAGTCCTGGGAGGAAAAGAAAAAAGGCTGGACTGGACAACCAGGAGGATCAGAAACCACCTTCCAGCCCAGGGTCTCCAAGAAAGGGGTTGTTGTGATGGAGGCCCTCATCCCCACAAATACACCGCACACCCTTAGCCCGGTCACAGGATCCTTACTCCCTCACCTGTTTCAGGTGTGGGCAGAGAAGTCATATAGCTAGGGACTGCCAGGATATAGCTGAAAATGCCATGGATGTAAATTTGGTAGCCACACATGACTGCAATTTTGTGGAAGCTTTCCATCCAGAAAGCAGTAAATGTGTATTACAAGTTGAGCTGGATGGACACCAATGTCAAACACTAGTGGACTCTGGTAGTGTCAAGATCTTTGCTCATCCACTTTAATTAAATTATGAGTAGACTGTGACACTGGCATGCATGCATACATGGTGACCAGAAGCAGCACCTGATAGCTCAAGTATCCTTTAAAACACCAGTAGGGCAAGCTCAGCTAGAAGTAGCAATCTTGCCTTGGCTTCCTTACCCAGTAGTTCTCACATTTCAACACCATCTAGGTACAGGTGATTGCTGGCACAAAGAAGGAGAATGAGTCTTTCCTTGAGAACTTCCCACTGGAGGATCCTGACTTGTATACCAAAAAACACAAATTGCCTAAACCCTGCCACCAGCAGCAGTTATAGAAACTGCATTGCTTTCTGAATCTAGCAGCTTTAGTGGCTGGAGATCCAGAGCCAGGGGAAGCTGGCAGTCTGGACACACCAGACCATCTAGACAGCCTAGGCAAAGGAGCTACAGGGAATTTTAAAAAGATGAATCCCTTAGAGCAGCCCAAACTAGGGTTGTTTTGATAGATGGGAATTCCATGGGCAACCTGGACCTCTCTAAGGTAGCAGTACCATATCCTATATAATAATTATTACCTCCAACGTTCTATGCGTCTGGCTGCCTGTGTCCATGGCTTTCTTCAGAGTTGGTCTGCTAGGCGCCGAAGCCCAGGCTGATGTCACACGCAGCACTGACCAACCACACAACAGCAGCATGAGGCCCCGCCCCTGCCACCCTTGCTGCCACGCCCCTCCACCAAGGTTGCCAAAGCCGCCGCTCACCCCTCAACCCCCCAAGGTTGCCATTGCTCCCTCCCTCCTCCCCCCGAGGTTGGCACCATTGCCCCCTCCATCCCCTCTGAGGTCACCTTTCTCCCCTGCCCCCCTCCAGCCACCCAGTTTGTCCAGCAAATTCTTCAGGGCAGGCAGGAAAGATCCCCACTCTTGCCTGCCCGCTGCTGGCACTGACCCTCCCCCGCTGCCGGATCGCTCTTCAAAATGGCCGCTGAGACTTCAGCAGAAGTCTCGTGAGGCCGCCGCTGGAAGTCTCGGCGGCCATTTTAAAGAGCGATCCGGCAACGGGGGAGGGTCAGCGCTGGCAGCGGGAAGGCAAGACTGGGGATCTTTCCTGCCTGCCCTGAAGCATTTGCTGGACAACCTGGGTGGCTAGAGGGGGGCAGGGGAGAGAGCAGAGGCGCTGGACATGGGTGGCTGGAGGGGGGCAGGGGGATAAGGGGGTCACTGGACATGGGTGGCTGGAGGGGGGCAGGGGAGAGAGAGGAGGGTCGCTGGACATGGGTGGCTGGAGGGGGGCAGGGGGGAGAGAGGAGGGTGGCTGGAGGGGGGCAGGGCAGAGAGGAGAGTCGCTGGACATGGGTGGCTTCTCACAGAAAGTCTGTGTATTGCACACATACTCTCTCACACTCTATCTCATACACAATCTCTCTCACACACACTGTATCTGTGTGAAACACACTTTCTCTCTCTCACACACACTGTATCTGTGTGAAACACACTTTCTCTCTCTCTCACTCACTGTGTCTCAGATACGTAGTCGCACACACTCTCATTCTCACACACACACTCTCTCATAGACACACTCGCAACCAGTCTCACTCTCTCTCTGTCACACACACACACTTGTGTTGGAATGTAATTGTATTTTACATGCATTGACTGTCACCTATTATTTCTCTGTGATTACTCTGTGACCTCTGATGTGAATTACTTAGAGAGGTCACACAGCTATGCAACTTCCTGTGGGGGTCAGATGCAGCACATGCAGCACATGGAGCACATGGAGCTCATGATCTCTCCTAACCTGAGAGGATCTATGGTGGTGTGAGCATCCATTACCATCTAAGCACATGGAAGGAGCTGATAATACAAATGTATAGTAATATGTATATATAAGCCTGTCTGATTATAATCTAACTACAAACTGTGAGTAAACAGATGTTTTGTTACTTCAACTTTAAAGTGACTCAGCAGTGAATTATTCTGGGGTGAATGAGAGAGAGATGAAGAAAGAAATTAACATTTCTAAAGCTGAAGCTGTGTGTACTAAGATCTGCTAATTATTTACTACAAATAATCCAACAAAAGGGTTATGGGCCCAGGGTCCAGGAATTGAAAAAGAAGAGAAATATTACCAGGCAGAAAAAAAGGCCACATTTTTCTCTTAAGTTTTAAAGGAAAGATTCAGTCTGTCTCTCTCTCCCCCCACACAGCAGACAGAAGGCTAAGAAAATGGCTGAGGGAAGAAATTCACCATTGTTCTATTCTCTCAAGGTGCCTAGATTAACTGAGTTTAATTATCAGCAATGGGAACTAAGATTTATATGTCTCCTTCGAGCAAAAGGATTAAATATATGCTTAGACCAAGACAGAACAGCTGAAAATATGGCTGAATGGGACAATGCAAACTATTATGTGAAGTGCATGCTTTTGGAAGCTCTCTCAGAGAAACAAGCCATATTAGTGGAGGGAAAAGATACACCAAAGGACATTTTATATAAACTGAGAACTATGTATGCAACTACATATGCAAAGCAGCAACCAATTTGGTTGGCAGAGTTGAATGAAACCAAATTAAGGGATAAAAGTGAATGTAATGATCACATTATGCATCTTATGTCTTCATTTCAAAAGTTAGAACTTTCTGGAATTCCCATGTGTGATGCATTGAAAAGAGCATTTCTTTTTACCTCACTATCAAAGAAGTTTGATGTTTTTAGGTCTGTAAATGAGGCCATTGAAGGGCAATCTTTTGAACAGACAACATCAAAACTAAGGCAGGAATGCATAATAAATGATTCTGAGGAGATGTGTTCTCAAAGCAAGTCAGAGAGAAATGAAACAAATTTCTTGGCAAAGAACAGAGGAAGGCGGAGCTATGGGAAAACTCCACCCAAGGGCAAGCTGATTTGCTACTCATGTGGAAAGGAGGGACATGTATCTAAATGGTGTAAGGAAACACAAAACACTCCCTCTAGCTCACCTAAGCCAATGGAACTAAAGAATTTTCAAACCAGGAAATGTATGAAGGACAAAGATAAACACAAGGGCTTTCTAATGGCAGAAAAATCTTTGACTATGGTAAATAATAATTCAAATGAAAGTACTTGGATTTTGGATTCAGGGAGCACATGCCATTTAACCAATTGTAAGAATTTCTTTCAGGAAATGTGTCCAGAGGAAGGTATTCTTAAAACTGCAAACGCAGGGACTGCTAAGATCCAAGCAAAAGGTATTGGATTCTTAAAATGCAAAGTGTCTAATGAAGTTAAAGAAATTCCTGTAAGTGATGTCTTGTATATTCCCCAAGCAGTTTGCAATATGCTTAGTGTATCTACATTAGATAAGAAGGGATTTGTGATTCATTTTGAAAACAGTAAGTGCACAATCTCTAAAAATGATGAAGTGTATGCTGAAGCTTTTATGCATAATGATGTTTATAAACTGAGCATTTCAGGTGAAGCCTCACATATGGCGCAAGTAAGGAAGAATGATGGTAAATGTAGTCTGGAAATTTGGCACAGCCGCCTGGGACATCGTGATTCTAAGGTGATCCAGGATCTTTACAGTAAGCAACTGGCCACCGGCATTCAGATAAGTGCAGATGCTGGTAAAATGGAGAAATGCATAGACTGTGTTACTCAAAAAGGTGTGAGACCCTCATTTCCTGCATACACAGGAAATAGGAGTAATAAAGTGCTGGACTTAATACACAGTGACTTATGTGGACCGTTTAATATCCCATCATTGGGAAATAACAGATTTGTGCTAATATTCTTGGATGATTTCTCTAGATATTGTGTGGCCTATTTGCTGAAAGAGAAAAGTCAAGTCACAGACATGCTGAAGAAATACGTAGCCATGGTGAGCAATAAATTTGAAAGAAAACCAAAGGTTCTTCAGACCGACAATGGTGGTGAGTTCACTTCACAAAGCATGCGCACATTTCTAGAAAAAGAAGGCATTCAGCATATCACAACAGTAGCTTATACACCAGAGCAAAATTCTGTTGCAGAGAGAAAATTTAGGTCACTTGTGGAAATGACCAGATGTATGCTGTCAGATAGCAATCTCCCTAAAAGACTATGGGGGGAAGCCATTCTCACAGCAGTGTACCTACAAAACAGAATGCCAACTAAGGGCGCTGAGCGCACACCACATGAGACATGGCATGGTAGGAAGCCAAACCTGTCACACATAAGAACATTTGGAAGTACAGCATATGCTCATGTACCAAAACAAAGAAGGCATAAGCTGGATTCCACAACAGAAAGGGGCATTTTAGTTGGCTATGCTCCAGGACACAAAGGATATAGAATTTTGAATCTGAAAACTGGCATTGTTGGCATAAGACATGTTACATATTTTGATGAAAACAAAAGGGTTGATAAAGGCTGGATTATCCCAGATGAGCCTTATCATCCAGAATATGAAACTAGAACCATAATAGACATGCCAGTGTATATAAATGCCATACCAAGGCAGATGTCTGAAAGCAACTCACCTGTATCTAACGAGGAACAGGCAGAGGAAACAGACACAGAAAGGATCATTGAAGAAGACAGTACAGTTGGAGAAGGGGAATCAATTGGAGAAGTACTCTCAGATTTAGAGGATGCGGAAAGGTCAGACCAACCTGTTGTCAGACGCTCATCCAGGGAAAACAAAGGTGTTCCACCCCCAAGACTGTCTTACCTAACAAAGTCAGCAGAAGCTCAAGAGCCCTTAACATGGGATGAGATTGAGAAAATGCCAGCAGAAGAAGCTGCTGAATGGCATAAAGCTGCACAAGAAGAAATTGATGCATTGGATAAAAATAATACTTGGATTCTTACAAAATTACCTCCTGGCAAGAAAGCTATAGGATGCAAATGGGTATTCAAGTTAAAAAGGAATGCACAAGGAAAAGTGGAAAGGTATAAAGCCAGATTAGTGGCAAAGGGATATCTTCAAAAATATGGAGAAGATTTTGATGAAGTGTTTGCACCTGTAGTGAAACACACGACAATCAGAACACTTCTGAGCATTGCAGTCTCAAAAGGCATGCAAGTCAAACACATTGATGTGAAAACAGCGTTTCTTCATGGAGATATAACTGAAGACTTGTACATGGAACAACCAACAGGTTTCATAAATACAAAACAAAGACAGCTAGTGTGTAAATTAAACAAAGGTCTTTATGGATTAAAGCAAAGTGCAAAATGTGGAATGACAAATTGCATGAAATATTGACAAATTTAGGATTTAAGCAAGGTGAAGCAGATAAATGTTTGTACACTAGGTGCACAAATGGACAATATGCATACATTTTAGCTTTTGTTGATGATCTGCTCATTGCAAGCAAAAGTGAGCAAGAGTACAAGGACATTGTAAAGTGTTTAAACCTCAATGTTGAGATAAAAGAACTTGGTAATGTGTCATACTATCTTGGTATAGAAATTGAGAAACAAAATGATGGTTCTTATCTTCTAAGCCAGAAGCAGAAAATAAATGAGCTTATTGAAAGTTTAGGTATGCAAGATGCCCAAGTTGTAAGCACTCCCATGATCACTGATTTTCTGAAGGATGAAACAGTAAGAGAACCTTTACCAGATAACATCCAATATAGATCAGCCATAGGTAAGCTTTTATATCTAGCTACCACGTACAGGGCTGATATAGCAAATGCAGTAGGAATTTTGAGCAGAAGGGTCAGCTCACCTACCAAATCAGATTGGACTGCAGTTAAAAGGATGGTAAGGTATTTAAAGGGTACCATTGATTGTAAATTAAAGATTTCAGCCAATAGTAATCCAAAACTAATATGTTACTGTGATTCAGATTGGGCAGGGGATCATTCTGATTATAAATCCACAAGTGGATATGTGTTTATGTATGGAAATGTACAAATTTCATGGGCCAGTCATAAACAAAGTATTGTGAGTTTGTCTTCTACAGAAGCTGAATATGTGGCTGTATCGGAAGCGTGCAGAGAACTGATGTGGATTGAAAAACTTTTACTGGATTTCGGAATAGCTGAAAAGAGACCAATCCAGATAATGGAAGATAATCAGAGCTGCATCCGACTGTCACAGAATGACAAGGTTCAGTCACGTACCAAGCACATCGCAACGAAATACCACAACGTGCGAGAGTTGGCAAAAGAAGGGGTCATCAGTCTACACTATTGTCACACAAGTGATATGACAGCTGACATCATGACCAAACCGTTACCCAGAGAACATTTTGTGAATCTGCGTATAAAGCTTGGACTTTGTATGAATAAATAATTGCATGACAGTTATGCATGAGAAGGGGTTTGTTGGAATGTAATTGTATTTTACATGCATTGACTGTCACCTATTATTTCTCTGTGATTACTCTGTGACCTCTGATGTGAATTACTTAGAGAGGTCACACAGCTATGCAACTTCCTGTGGGGGTCAGATGCAGCACATGCAGCACATGGAGCACATGGAGCTCATGATCTCTCCTAACCTGAGAGGATCTATGGTGGTGTGAGCATCCATTACCATCTAAGCACATGGAAGGAGCTGATAATACAAATGTATAGTAATATGTATATATAAGCCTGTCTGATTATAATCTAACTACAAACTGTGAGTAAACAGATGTTTTGTTACTTCAACTTTAAAGTGACTCAGCAGTGAATTATTCTGGGGTGAATGAGAGAGAGATGAAGAAAGAAATTAACATTTCTAAAGCTGAAGCTGTGTGTACTAAGATCTGCTAATTATTTACTACAAATAATCCAACAAAAGGGTTATGGGCCCAGGGTCCAGGAATTGAAAAAGAAGAGAAATATTACCAGGCAGAAAAAAAGGCCACATTTTTCTCTTAAGTTTTAAAGGAAAGATTCAGTCTGTCTCTCTCTCCCCCCACACAGCAGACAGAAGGCTAAGAAAATGGCTGAGGGAAGAAATTCACCATTGTTCTATTCTCTCAAGGTGCCTAGATTAACTGAGTTTAATTATCAGCAATGGGAACTAAGATTTATATGTCTCCTTCGAGCAAAAGGATTAAATATATGCTTAGACCAAGACAGAACAGCTGAAAATATGGCTGAATGGGACAATGCAAACTATTATGTGAAGTGCATGCTTTTGGAAGCTCTCTCAGAGAAACAAGCCATATTAGTGGAGGGAAAAGATACACCAAAGGACATTTTATATAAACTGAGAACTATGTATGCAACTACATATGCAAAGCAGCAACCAATTTGGTTGGCAGAGTGAATGAAACCAAATTAAGGGATAAAAGTGAATGTAATGATCACATTATGCATCTTATGTCTTCATTTCAAAAGTTAGAACTTTCTGGAATTCCCATGTGTGATGCATTGAAAAGAGCATTTCTTTTTACCTCACTATCAAAGAAGTTTGATGTTTTTAGGTCTGTAAATGAGGCCATTGAAGGGCAATCTTTTGAACAGACAACATCAAAACTAAGGCAGGAATGCATAATAAATGATTCTGAGGAGATGTGTTCTCAAAGCAAGTCAGAGAGAAATGAAACAAATTTCTTGGCAAAGAACAGAGGAAGGCGGAGCTATGGGAAAACTCCACCCAAGGGCAAGCTGATTTGCTACTCATGTGGAAAGGAGGGACATGTATCTAAATGGTGTAAGGAAACACAAAACACTCCCTCTAGCTCACCTAAGCCAATGGAACTAAAGAATTTTCAAACCAGGAAATGTATGAAGGACAAAGATAAACACAAGGGCTTTCTAATGGCAGAAAAATCTTTGACTATGGTAAATAATAATTCAAATGAAAGTACTTGGATTTTGGATTCAGGGAGCACATGCCATTTAACCAATTGTAAGAATTTCTTTCAGGAAATGTGTCCAGAGGAAGGTATTCTTAAAACTGCAAACGCAGGGACTGCTAAGATCCAAGCAAAAGGTATTGGATTCTTAAAATGCAAAGTGTCTAATGAAGTTAAAGAAATTCCTGTAAGTGATGTCTTGTATATTCCCCAAGCAGTTTGCAATATGCTTAGTGTATCTACATTAGATAAGAAGGGATTTGTGATTCATTTTGAAAACAGTAAGTGCACAATCTCTAAAATGATGAAGTGTATGCTGAAGCTTTTATGCATAATGATGTTTATAAACTGAGCATTTCAGGTGAAGCCTCACATATGGCGCAAGTAAGGAAGAATGATGGTAAATGTAGTCTGGAAATTTGGCACAGCCGCCTGGGACATCGTGATTCTAAGGTGATCCAGGATCTTTACAGTAAGCAACTGGCCACCGGCATTCAGATAAGTGCAGATGCTGGTAAAATGGAGAAATGCATAGACTGTGTTACTCAAAAGGTGTGAGACCCTCATTTCCTGCATACACAGGAAATAGGAGTAATAAAGTGCTGGACTTAATACACAGTGACTTATGTGGACCGTTTAATATCCCATCATTGGGAAATAACAGATTTGTGCTAATATTCTTGGATGATTTCTCTAGATATTGTGTGGCCTATTTGCTGAAAGAGAAAAGTCAAGTCACAGACATGCTGAAGAAATACGTAGCCATGGTGAGCAATAAATTTGAAAGAAAACCAAAGGTTCTTCAGACCGACAATGGTGGTGAGTTCACTTCACAAAGCATGCGCACATTTCTAGAAAAAGAAGGCATTCAGCATATCACAACAGTAGCTTATACACCAGAGCAAAATTCTGTTGCAGAGAGAAAATTTAGGTCACTTGTGGAAATGACCAGATGTATGCTGTCAGATAGCAATCTCCCTAAAAGACTATGGGGGGAAGCCATTCTCACAGCAGTGTACCTACAAAACAGAATGCCAACTAAGGGCGCTGAGCGCACACCACATGAGACATGGCATGGTAGGAAGCCAAACCTGTCACACATAAGAACATTTGGAAGTACAGCATATGCTCATGTACCAAAACAAAGAAGGCATAAGCTGGATTCCACAACAGAAAGGGGCATTTTAGTTGGCTATGCTCCAGGACACAAAGGATATAGAATTTTGAATCTGAAAACTGGCATTGTTGGCATAAGACATGTTACATATTTTGATGAAAACAAAGGGTTGATAAAGGCTGGATTATCCCAGATGAGCCTTATCATCCAGAATATGAAACTAGAACCATAATAGACATGCCAGTGTATATAAATGCCATACCAAGGCAGATGTCTGAAAGCAACTCACCTGTATCTAACGAGGAACAGGCAGAGGAAACAGACACAGAAAGGATCATTGAAGAAGACAGTACAGTTGGAGAAGGGGAATCAATTGGAGAAGTACTCTCAGATTTAGAGGATGCGGAAAGGTCAGACCAACCTGTTGTCAGATGCTCATCCAGGGAAAACAAAGGTGTTCCACCCCCAAGACTGTCTTACCTAACAAAGTCAGCAGAAGCTCAAGAGCCCTTAACATGGGATGAGATTGAGAAAATGCCAGCAGAAGAAGCTGCTGAATGGCATAAAGCTGCACAAGAAGAAATTGATGCATTGGATAAAAATAATACTTGGATTCTTACAAAATTACCTCCTGGCAAGAAAGCTATAGGATGCAAATGGGTATTCAAGTTAAAAAGGAATGCACAAGGAAAAGTGGAAAGGTATAAAGCCAGATTAGTGGCAAAGGGATATCTTCAAAAATATGGAGAAGATTTTGATGAAGTGTTTGCACCTGTAGTGAAACACACGACAATCAGAACACTTCTGAGCATTGCAGTCTCAAAAGGCATGCAAGTCAAACACATTGATGTGAAAACAGCGTTTCTTCATGGAGATATAACTGAAGACTTGTACATGGAACAACCAACAGGTTTCATAAATACAAAACAAAGACAGCTAGTGTGTAAATTAAACAAAGGTCTTTATGGATTAAAGCAAAGTGCAAAATGTTGGAATGACAAATTGCATGAAATATTGACAAATTTAGGATTTAAGCAAGGTGAAGCAGATAAATGTTTGTACACTAGGTGCACAAATGGACAATATGCATACATTTTAGCTTTTGTTGATGATCTGCTCATTGCAAGCAAAAGTGAGCAAGAGTACAAGGACATTGTAAAGTGTTTAAACCTCAATGTTGAGATAAAAGAACTTGGTAATGTGTCATACTATCTTGGTATAGAAATTGAGAAACAAAATGATGGTTCTTATCTTCTAAGCCAGAAGCAGAAAATAAATGAGCTTATTGAAAGTTTAGGTATGCAAGATGCCCAAGTTGTAAGCACTCCCATGATCACTGATTTTCTGAAGGATGAAACAGTAAGAGAACCTTTACCAGATAACATCCAATATAGATCAGCCATAGGTAAGCTTTTATATCTAGCTACCACGTACAGGGCTGATATAGCAAATGCAGTAGGAATTTTGAGCAGAAGGGTCAGCTCACCTACCAAATCAGATTGGACTGCAGTTAAAAGGATGGTAAGGTATTTAAAGGGTACCATTGATTGTAAATTAAAGATTTCAGCCAATAGTAATCCAAAACTAATATGTTACTGTGATTCAGATTGGGCAGGGGATCATTCTGATTATAAATCCACAAGTGGATATGTGTTTATGTATGGAAATGTACAAATTTCATGGGCCAGTCATAAACAAAGTATTGTGAGTTTGTCTTCTACAGAAGCTGAATATGTGGCTGTATCGGAAGCGTGCAGAGAACTGATGTGGATTGAAAAACTTTTACTGGATTTCGGAATAGCTGAAAAGAGACCAATCCAGATAATGGAAGATAATCAGAGCTGCATCCGACTGTCACAGAATGACAAGGTTCAGTCACGTACCAAGCACATCGCAACGAAATACCACAACGTGCGAGAGTTGGCAAAAGAAGGGGTCATCAGTCTACACTATTGTCACACAAGTGATATGACAGCTGACATCATGACCAAACCGTTACCCAGAGAACATTTTGTGAATCTGCGTATAAAGCTTGGACTTTGTATGAATAAATAATTGCATGACAGTTATGCATGAGAAGGGGTTTGTTGGAATGTAATTGTATTTTACATGCATTGACTGTCACCTATTATTTCTCTGTGATTACTCTGTGACCTCTGATGTGAATTACTTAGAGAGGTCACACAGCTATGCAACTTCCTGTGGGGGTCAGATGCAGCACATGCAGCACATGGAGCACATGGAGCTCATGATCTCTCCTAACCTGAGAGGATCTATGGTGGTGTGAGCATCCATTACCATCTAAGCACATGGAAGGAGCTGATAATACAAATGTATAGTAATATGTATATATAAGCCTGTCTGATTATAATCTAACTACAAACTGTGAGTAAACAGATGTTTTGTTACTTCAACTTTAAAGTGACTCAGCAGTGAATTATTCTGGGGTGAATGAGAGAGAGATGAAGAAAGAAATTAACATTTCTAAAGCTGAAGCTGTGTGTACTAAGATCTGCTAATTATTTACTACAAATAATCCAACAACTTGCACATTCACACTCTCTCTCTCTCTCTCTCTCTCTCTCTCACACACAGTCACTCTCACACACACTGTCTCAAACATACACACTCTGAGGAAAACCTTGCTAGCGCCCATTTCATTTGTGTCAGAAACGGGCCTTTTTTACTAGTTTCATAATAAAGAGTGACTTGCTGTATAGGGTGGCCCACAGTCACCTGTTAGGTCACCTGGGGTAAAAAGACCCACAGTTTTTCTGGCCAGGTATATTCAAGCAAGTTGAACTTTTTTGTCAGCCCTGACCAACAGCTGAGTAGTTCTGTGAGGGTTCTACATGCCCCTCTCGTGCCCATGCCCATTGTCAATATCCAATTTCAGAAAGTGGCTATAGACCACCCATGGTAACAAGTATATTTTTTTGTTACATTTGTACCCCACGCTTTCCCACTCATGGCAGGCTCAATGCGGCTTTTGGTTATTTTGGACTATGCCACTCACTACTCAGAGGCCATTACCCTGTGTAATATGAAAATTACAATGGGAAGTCTTCTCCAGGATGGGGATCTCTGCTAAAATGCTGACTGCCAAGGCACCACCTTTATGTCCATAGTCATGAAGCAAGTGTGTGCCCTGTTAAAAGTGAAGACCTTGTGGACACCTGTTTATCATGGTCTGGTGGAACACTTTACTAAGACTCTAAAACAGATGCTGAAGAATTTTGTGGCCAAAGATGGAAAACCTGGGATTCTCTACTCCCGTATGTACTGTTTGCAATCCTGGAGGTGGCGCAAAGTTCAACAGGATTCTCTCCATTTGAACTGTTATATAGTGGAAGACCTAGGGGGATCCCTGATATGCTTCAGGAAGCTTGGGAAGAGGAACCCAGCCCGGGAAGAATATGTGCTCACCATACAGGAGAAGCTGAAGAAAGCTGGTGAGGCAGCCAAACTTTGCTTGGAAAAGGCTCAAGCGGATCAAGCAATAGCCTACAACCAGAAGGCAGTACAATGAACTGTTCAGCCAGGGGAAAGAGTTTTAATCCTCTTACCCTCCTCAGAAAATAAACTATTATGCAAGTGGCAGGGACCCCATGAAATTGTGGAGAGGACAGGTCTGGTTAACTGCGAGGTGGCCCAACTGGACAAGAGAGATAAGGTGAAAAATTTCCACATCAATTTGCTAAAGAAGTGAGTCCCTATGACTGCTGCCTTGGTCCATAAGGATGACTTTGGGCCAGAGGTTCTGACTGAATCCAGCTCCTGCAAGTTCATTTGGTGACCAAGTTTCCATCTCCCAGAAGGCCAACCTACAGCAGTTGGTATACCAGAATCAAGATGTGCTCTCTGTAGTGTCAGGCCAGACCCACCTTGCAACTCATGATATTATCACCAAACCCTGAGTGGTAGTCCGGAAACATTCCAATTGAATCCCAGAAGCCCAGCAGCAAGCTGTGGTGAAGGAGGTCACTGAGATGTTGGAACTGGGAGTCATTGAGGACTTGACCAGCAATTGATCATTTCCCATTGTGCTGGTGCCAAAGCAGGATGCAAGCATCTGATTTTGTATTGATTTCTGGAAGGCGAACACTGTTTCCAAACTGGAGGCCTATTCCATGCCAAGAGTGGATGAATCCATTGAGTACCTGGGAGGGGCCCGATTCATTTTGATCCTGGACCTGACCAAGGGATATTGGCAGGTACACCTCACCCCAGCTCCCAAGGAGAAGACAGCATTTTTAACATCTGAAGGTTTGCTCCCATTCTTGGCATTACTGTTTGGCCTTCACAGAGCTCCAGCTACCTCCCAGCACCTAGTGGACTACCTCTTTAAACACAATTAATCCAGGTAGAGGCAGTACTGGATAGACTACAGACCACTGGACTGACAAGGAACCCATAGAAATGCTTCTTGGGCAGACAAGAGGTCCAATACCTGCGATACTTGGTCAGGAAAGGACAAGTGAGACCCCAGATCTGGAAGGCAGAGACAATCACCCAGGTGCCAGTACCCCAGACAAAGAAACAAGTATGAGCCTTCCTTGGGCTTGTTGGTTATTACTGCCAGTTTTTTTCCATGATTTGCTGAGAATGCAGAACCGCTAACCCACCTCCTGTAGAAGAAGCATCCAGAAAAGGACTGAAGAGATGGATGTTGCCTTCCAAATCCTGAAGAGGGATATTTGCTTAGAGCCAAAATGATAAGTCCAGACTTCTAATGGCCCTTCATCATACAGACTGATGCTTCAGAGGTTGCACTTTGAGCTATTTAGGCCCAGGAAGTGGATGGGAGAGACCACCTGGTATCATATATCAGACAGAAGCTGTTTCTGAGAGAGAAAAATTATATAGTAATTGAAAAGGAAGCTCTAGCTGTCAAATGGGTCCTTGAAACATTTCATTTTTATTTGTTAGGGCGACACTTCCTGCTAGTCATCTACCATCAACCCCTTCAGGGAATGGCTCAACATAAATGTTCAAATGCATTTATCATGCACTGGTTCCTTATCTTCAAGCCTTTTATCTATCAGGTGGGCCACAAAATGCTAATGCTGACTTTTTGTCTTAGGAAGTAGACCCTGATATGGCACACTCTCAAATGGGCAGGGTTGAGCTGAGGGGGAGGTTATGTATGTAAGGGGTTTTATAGTACACTGCCCCTCACCCTTAACAGAGGTCCCTCAGGTAGTCTGAACTCATTAGCTCCTTTGTTTGAAAAGACTATCAGGCACATTTTCGAAAGAGAAGGATGCCCATCTTTTGACACAAATTGGAAGATGGGCGTCCTTCTCACAGGGTCGCCCAAATCGGCATAATCGAAAGCCGATTTTGGTCGTCCCCAACTGCTTTCCGTCGCGGGGATGACCAAAGTTCACGGGGGTGTGTAGGAGGCATAGCGAAGGTGGGACTTGGGCGTGCCTAACACATGGGCATCCTCGACCCATAATGGAAGAAAAAGGGCGTCCCTGACAAGCACTTGGACAACTTTACCTGGTCCTGTTTTTCTTACAACCAAGCCACAAAAAGGTGCCCAAACTGACCAGATGACCACTGGAGAGAATCGGGGATCACTTCCCCTTACTCCCCCAGTGGTCACTAACCCCCTCCCACCCTTCTTCGTCAGATCGGAAATAAGGGCAACCTTCGAAAGCTAATCAAGAAATGTATTAAGTTATGTCCAATAAAAAAGGTATCATCTTATTTTCTTTTCCATGTTTTATTTTGTTTGATTTCTATTGATAACCTTAAGAGTGGACTAACACGGCTACCACACTCCTCTACTTTTTTAAAATAGAAATATAGTAGTGTATGTATAACTGTACTTTACTTTTAAATACTGTATTAGTTTATTTTTACATAGAAATAAAGTAGTATATATACAAGAAGTACTGTACTGTACTTTACTTTTAAATACTTTATTACAATGTATTTCCTTTTGTAAATACAAATACAGTATTGTATGTACTATAAATACAGTACAGTACTCTAGTTTGTTTCAAGTTTCAAGTTTATTTATAACTTTCTATCCCACCTACAGGAAGAACCATTGAAGCAACTTGCAATCTAAATAAACAAAAAGTAACAACAAAAAACAAAAAAACAAATTTTATACAGACAAGACCTGAGAGAATTGGAAAAGGGGTAGAACTACAATTTAAAAATGTTGAAAATAAAACTAATGTTCAATATACAATGCTTCGATTGTGTTCTCTTTTTAAAAAACAGGTATGTCCAATCATCCGGATTTATGACCACTCCCCTGCAGAGGATAGTTTGGATAATCGGCATCATACTTTATTACCCTCCATCTATTTACTGAAGTTTAATAAAGGAAAAGGGGATGGGATTTGATATACTACCTTTCTGTAGTTGGTGTTTCTTTTTCTTTTTCTTTTTTGCAATAGTCTGTGATTTCTTGTGAAGAACAATTCTATAAATTGTACCTGTAAGTTATAGAATAATAACACATATGTGTGTTATTGGTGCCGCTAAATGGCAATTACACGTGTAAGTGCTAGGCGGTATTCTGTATGCTAACATTGGAATGCCCTCTCGCGAGAGGTGGTTGAGATGCAAATGTAAGAGAATTCAAAAATGTTGGGATAAATACAAAAGAATCCTGTTTAGAAGGAATGGATCCAAAGAAGCTTAGTGGAGATTAAGTGGCAACACTGGTAATTGGGAAGCAAAGCCAGTGCTGGGCAGACTTCTATGGTCTGTACCCTGATCATGGCTAAATAAACTTGGATGGGCTGGAGTGGAGCTTTTCAAGGACTTCAACAACTTTAGAAATTTTAGAACAAGGATAGTGCCAGGCAGATTTCTACAGTCTATGCCCTGAAAATGGGAAGAACAAATCAAGACCAGGTATACATATGAGTATCTTGTTGGGCAGACTGGATAGACCATACAGGTCTTTATCTGCCATCATCTACTATGCATGCTTAGTGTGTACATGCAAGTGGTGTAAACATGGGTGAAGTATGAGGGTGTCGTGAGTGTGCTACTAGAATATGCACGCTAGAACACAATTTGGTTAGTTATTTATTAGGCATAACTGTTGGTGACTAACTTTAGGTGTGCCATTGCTGACATGCTAGTATTCTATAATGGAATCTTGGCACCAAGAAACTATTATAGAATTGATGCTAAGCACACAGCATTGGGGCACCCAATTTTTAGAATTGCCAGAATAGACTTGCCAGAAGTTCTGACTGGAAAGTCATATTTTAAATGAGAAAAAAATCATAAGAAAACTTTAAGAAGTCAACTCATTCTAATGAACACATTTGCAGGTTTGTATATTAGCCTCCATGTGTGTGGATGGGGATGGGATGTGCAATTAAAGCAGTTTACATATGATATACAAGTACTTATTTTGTATCTGGGGAAATAGAGAGTTAAGTGAACTGCTCACAGACAGAAGAAGCTGTACAGAGAATTGAACCCAGCTCCCCTGTTTTTTTAGGCCACTGTACTAACCATTAGGCTACTCCAACACTCAACTTCAATGCAGGTGTTAGCATTGTGTATTCTAGCTGACGTTATGTCTCAGTTTTACATGCTACAGAGGGATCATTTCTATTATCTATAAATGTCTTTAATTTGTAGAACTTGAAAGAGATTTGCATATAATGGAGACAGTGTGTGCAAATCATGTTCATTCATATTCATTGTGGATATTCTGAAAACTTGACTGGCAAGGAGTACTCCATGACTGGACTTGGGAAACACAGTTATAGAACACTGGCAATGTGTGCCCAGATTGGGCGCCAGGAGTTACATCTGGTTTCAGCAAGTGTAAGTCCTGGTGCTCAAAAAAATCAGTGCCAAAAAAATTAGTACTCAATGCTATTCTATAATAGACGCTCATCTTTGAGCGTCTATTATAGCCTAGTATTGAGTGCCAATTTTGGGTCATTCTTTTAAGTATAACAATAAAGACTGTTGGATTCATATCTCCAGTGGTGATTCGTCTTTGGTCAGCCTCTACTTTTGCCTTCTGTGTTTTGTCATCGTAGAGGATTTTTCTTGTCTTGTATTTTGGAATAGCTAAGTGCACAATATATTCAGAACTTGGTTGTGCACCACAAGCAAACCCACATAATATCTTCTGCACCAAAAATGATGCCAAGTGGTCTGCAAAACTGTTCAGATTGGAAATAAATCCCAGGCTGGCAAAAGACTTGACAACCATCCTACTCCGCCTGATAGGCTTTTCAGGTGTACTCCACCAAAACCCCTCTCGGTAATGTCTCAAAGGCTCCCTGAAACTGTAACACAACTCTGTAGGAATCTCCATCGGGTCTCTGCTGAGGGAGCTAATGCTCAAAAATGAGTCCACTGGAAATGAAAATTAAACTGGGAGAAGAACAAACTCCTAAGGTGCAAATCCTCCCTCACACTCTTCGGAATGCGCAAAAAAAAAAGGTTTTTCTGCAATCTTTGACACAGTAAAGTCAATCTGTGAGAATACACCTTCTCCGTAGCAATCACTCAAGTACTTCTCCCTACCAGAGACTGAAATTTATTCAAACTAAGCTTGTGCATACTCAATGCCTTCTCAATGTCATACAGCAGTCCCTCACCTTTTCACTAGGCAGCCTTGACTCCATTCATATTGAGTCAAACTCAATACTCAGAAAGACCAAAGTAGTATATGATCCTGGGGACTTATCCACTGCCAAGAGGATCACCACCCAGCTTCTGCAATACAGGCTGAAATGCTGAAAACAGCTGCTGGCACAGAGAGCTGGATGCAGATCCCCCAAACAGAAAATTGTCCAAACAAGAGACAAAGACAAACCTAGCTACCTGCTGGAATTCCCAATGCAAAAACATAGACAACGCCTCGAAATACACACAGGACAAGAAGCAGCCCACAGGCACACACTTTTCGTAGTAAAAGAGGACATTAATCTGAAAACCAAATAAATTAATGGGCACTGGGTATACCAGCAACAGCCAGAAATCTGCCTTGATATCGGCCTTAGCTATTAGTGCACCAGGACCCACCACCCACAACATCTCAACAGCCTGATTAAAAGAGGTATAATTGGCTGTGCACAAACTGGGGTCAAAAAAAGAAATCACGTTTTTGCTGCAAGGATAGGACAAATTATGGATTAA
This sequence comes from Microcaecilia unicolor, assembly GCF_901765095.1. Classification (NCBI taxonomy): domain Eukaryota; kingdom Metazoa; phylum Chordata; class Amphibia; order Gymnophiona; family Siphonopidae; genus Microcaecilia; species Microcaecilia unicolor. Next base: position 56,682,094 of record NC_044036.1, on the reverse strand, counting down.
GAGGAACTTCCCAGGCTCTTTCTTGGACATTGCACCAAGAGAGGAAACAATAAACTCCACAAAAGGAGGAACCTAGAAAGGTCCCGCAATCCAGCTTAGGCTTATAGAAACAGAGAAAAACGTAGGCAGAGAAAGACCATATAGCCTATACAGTCAATCCATGCCATCTATTCACCCCATCACTCCCTTAGAAATCTTATGTACTTGTCCTAAACTCTCTTGAATTCAGATACTGTTTCTGTCTCCACCACTTCCACAGGGATATTTTAAACCAGTTAACTGGCCAGAAACAGCACCTGGCCGCTTAAATGGTACTTAGCCGTCTATCCTCCAATATTCAGTGCAGGGGCGTAGCCAGACACTCAATTTTGGGTGGGCCTGGGCACAAGATGGGTGGGCAGAAGAACTCTGCCTTGGCCCACAAGTGATTTGGTCTCTCCCTCTCTTACTGCATGCCATATGGTCTCTCAAATATCCCCCCTCCCCCGCATACCTTTTAAATAGCAGATTTTCACCGGCAGCAAGCAGCAACTAATACACACTGCTCATGTTGGCCCCACAACCTTCTCTCTGATGCAAATTCTTGTTTCTGCATAGGCGGGAATACATCAGCGGGAAAGCTGTGGGGCCGGTGAAAGCAGTATCAGTTGCTGTTCACTGCAGGTGAAGATCTGCTATTTAAAAGATATGCAGGAGGTACAGTTGTTGGACATTTTCGGCTGGTGGGGCTTGGGGATCCATGTCAGTCACATCATAGGTGTGCTGCTACTGGGTGGACCTGAGCTGAAAGTGGATGGGCCTAGGCCCACCCAGGCCCACCCTTGGCTACGCCACTGATTCAGTGGGAGATAGCTGTCTGTCTCCCGCTGAATATTTCCAGTTAGCATTTAGTGGATAGCCAGCTATATCATGCAATATAACCAGCTATCTGCTGGTTTTCAGTGCATTGCTGGCTAAGTTTGGCAGCCAAATCTGGCCACGTCAATAGCAGGTCTACCTTTGGCCGCTATGAACTTAGCCAGCCAGTGTAAGGTACCATGCCTCTTATACTATGAGTTTATCTTGTTGGGCAGACTGAACGGACTGTAGAGGTCTTTATCTGCTGCCAACTACTTTGTTTATTTCTCTTGATAGATAGATAGATAGATAGATAGATAGATAGAGAGATTAGTATATTGATATATCTATATCTCTATAAATTTCTCTTTAGATAGATAGATAAGAAATGGACCTGTTGGAGATATCCTTCCTTCTTTCTTCTCACCATTCCTACTATTAAAAAGTGGATAAATTGGGGATTATGTGTCCCCCTCCATTATGTCCTGATAAGTTGACACTGGTATATTTCATCCTCTTCACATAATCCAAGTGTTAAGTGAATCAGGCAAAAACAACTATTTTAATACAGATATTACAATTTGCTTTTATATTGTTTTCCCTGAATGGGTGATTGCTGGTAAATTGCTGATCTGTCAAAACCAGTATTCTAAGAAAGGATACATTCTTAAAATATCTTCAATGTACTATTGGCTCAAAAGCGTCCATCACTATGAACACAAGTTTGCTTCCAATAAAATCTAATACAAAAAAGGTGCATACTGTGCCTTGTGAACCTTGTGAAAGATATATTGACTGCATTTTTTAATTAGTTATGTCCGTGTGCCACCAATAGGGTAGACCTTTATCTAATTTTTTAATTCTTAGCAGACAATACAAAAAATAATTGGTTTGTCAGACTGTTCTAAAAATAATAAAATTAAATGTGTGATGAATGGAAAGAATGAACAATGGGAAGTGATGTATGTTGATACAGTATATCCATCAGATATTTTTGCTACACAGACAAAAATCAAGTAAAGCAAACAAGGAATGTTGGAAAACACTTTTTTCCTAAATAGTGTCATGTCTTAAGATAGGCTTCTGCTGCAGTGTACAGTATGTAGCTTATTTTCTTCTCTGATATGTAGAAATATAAGCACATCTTAAGCCACAATGAACCGAAACTTGTTTTTAGATAATAGTTGGATACAGGAATGGATAAATAAATAAATAATGTGTTTCACGTTCAATGATCATATTTTTTTCAAAGGAAAAAGATGACTTACTTTACTTAATAATTGGTTGAGATATCTTGAGAAATGACTGTTCACCTCTGTAGGGCAGTGAATAAATAGCCTTCTCAAAATATGATGTCTCTGATGTCCTGAGTCTCCTGTAACAGAAAGAACAAACTGCTAGAAATATTAGAAAAGCAGCGGCACACTATTACTCACAGAAAAACTAGATTAAAGTCAAAATTGTACTCTAGAAATGAAAAACATTCAGAAAGTGGAAGTCATTCTGAAATGCCTCCAAAAAGAAATTCTGATGTGCATTTCCTAAATCCATTCTGAGTGTCTCTCAATAATTTCTTCTCTTCATGGGTGTGTATTTTTCATGAATAGTCCTACCAGCACTGAATTCAAAGAAAACCCATTAGGCCTAATCCATTAGGGATCTTTATAGGACAAAAATTAAGAGTCCCTTTACCTAAGCTGCATTAAAAAGTGGCCTGCGCTATGACTAGTGTGTGGGTTTCTTGCACGATGAGGCCACTTTTAGAATGGCTATAAAAAGGCTACAGTGTCCGTTTTAGTAATAATGGACATATTCTAATTTTACCCATTAGCAACTGAGCCCTTAACTACACCTATTTTCTAGGCATTAAGGGCTCACACACTAACCACACACTAAGAAGGAAATTCTATATATGGCACCTTAAAAAATTGGCTCTGAAATCAATGCCAACTAAGTGTATTCTATAATCGGTGCCCTGCCCTTGGTATGCCATTGCATAAAGTAGCTTTTATTTACCTCCTGGGACTCTTGGGATCAAATATTTGTATTTCTGTTATGAAAAATAAAATTAAAAGTTTGCAAGATTCACTAGGGGGCCTTTTACAAAGCTAGCATTTTTACCTTGTGATAAAAATCAGTTGGCGGTAAATGCAGAGATGCCCATAGGATTATAATGAGCATCTTAGGGCTTCTTTTAGTAAGCGGCGGTAAGCCCAATGTGGGCTTCCCGCTCGCTATACAGGAAGTACCGCTGAGCTACTACAGCAGCCTGACGGTACTTCCCACCCCTAGTGCACCGTCATTCCAGAGCTACAAAAATATATTTATTTTTGTAGAGCCAGAGAGTACCCGGCGGTCATCGGGCATTATCATGCACTGCCCAATTATTGCTGGGTTAACATGGGAGCCCTTACCACCACCTGAATGGGTGGCGGTAAGGGCTCCTCCCTGAAATGGCCACGTGGCAAGTGCTTTACGTGCCGCACGGCCATTTCCTGTAGGAAAACAAAACTTCCCTTTTACCAACTGTGGTAAAAGAGGGATTTGACGTACATGTAAAACACATGCCGATGGCAGCACCCAGGGCCGTGCCAACACGATAAGCATGGTAAGCGCCACAGGGGAGCGTCCGCCTTCTAGGTCGCTGCGCCGTCAAGTTGCATTTAAAAAAAAAACCTTACTCCTCCGCTCCATCCCCAATTCCCCAGCACTTTAAATTTACCTTGCTCCACCTCCGATGTCTGCGCAGCGTCAGTGAAAGCGTTGCCTATCTGACGTCTATCCACCAGCCTTCCCTTCGCTCGTTCGTTCCATCTGTGTCCCGCCCTCAAGGAAATGACGTCAGAAGAAGGTGGGACACAGAGGGAATGAACGAGCGAAGGGAAGGCAAGGCTGGTGGAGAGACGTCAGACAGGCAGCGCTTTCACTGACGCTGCGCAGACGTCAGAGCCGGAGGCAGAGAGAGGTAAATTTAAAGTGCCGGGGAATCGGGGACGGAGCAGGCAGGTCCAGGGGGGGCACGCACGCCAACTCTGCGGGGGGGCGCCAACTGATGGTCTGCAGGGGGGCACCAGAGACCCTAGGCACGGCCCTGGCAGCACCGGCCCCCTTTTGCCACAACTTGGTAAAAGGAATCCTCAGTGTTTACTGCCTGTTGATTTTTATTATAATCTAAAAATGCTAGCATGGCTTTGTAAAAGACTCTCTGTGTATCTTTTGGCTCTCTGTTTGTGTGCCTTGAGTTTATAGATTCTGCAAAAGAATACTCAGTTAGAGAAGTCACAATGTTTCCTGGTTCAAAGACCCAAATTTCTTCTGACCTAGAGCTCAAGTGAACGAAAAAAAATAATTTGAATCTGACAGAAAACTTTAATCTTTTTAACTATCTTTCTTCTTTCCTTCATGTGAAAGTCCTTTTTTTAAAAATGATTTTTTATACAGCTGATTTCAACCCTAGAAAGCAAAATTACAAGGAACGGGTGTACTTCAAACAGTATAATACTCAAACAAAATGAAAAAGAAAAGCAATAACTATAGAGTTCAGGAGGATACAAGGAAAGATAGGCACAATAAGGAAAGATAAACTACCAGTGTAGCCAATGTGCTCCCTAAGGAAATCTAGTACCCTAGCCAAGAATAAATGACATCCGATAGCAAAACCTGCACTGACGTAGGACAATACAAGTAAGAGCATTCAGAAAATAAATGACTAAAATCCGTAGCACAGAAGTTGAGTCATATGTTAAAGATATTACAGATTACCAAACCCATACGGCAAACATTTATCATCCAAGCTTCTGAAAACTGAAACTGTGAACTTTAAACTGCTGCACTTTTGTTTTGCTTAAGAAATAACAACTGCACCAAAACCTTGTATCTGTGCTGCCAGTTCTGTTTCTAATTAGAAGGAAAATATCCTTTATTAATGATGTGCTCTAAAAAATAAAAGAAAAAAATACGCTATTAAACTTGAACATGACACATGCAGTACAGTGTGCTTAGATACACTGCCCAAATTTATTATTTTTTTTCTTTACATTGTAGAGTTTAGCTAAACATGGGTCCTTTTACGAAGCTGCATTTGGCGGTAACATGCGTCTAACACAGCAAAAAGAAAAAGTCTAATGCAGTGCACACTAATGTGTTCTGTGTTAATTTTGGAAGTGAACACACTAACCGTGCACTAATTGCTTGGAAATTTTTCGAGAGAGCACATCAGGGGCAGTAGCAAAGCCATGGGGGCCTTTGGGTTTGGGGCCTCCCAATGTTGGCTTCTCACCTTGGCTTGCATGCTTATTTTTGGCTTGAAATTGAGCATGCACAAGCTTCGCGCATGCTCAATTTTACTAAAAATAAGAATGCGCGCCGAGATGGGAAAGCACGGCAGGCAACGCAGTGGCGAATATCGCTGCAGGAAAGCTTCTGCTGGTGGGTCTTGGGGACCCCTGACATCCCAGGTATGTGGGGTTAACACAGGGGTCGAGAGGGGTGGGGAGGCAGGGCAAAATGCGCCTCCCCCACACACTTTGGGCTCATGCTCCCTCCCAAATTGAGGTCTAGCTAGGTATTTGTGCCCTGGATTGGCCACTGTTGGAAACAGGATGCTGGGCTTGACAGACCTTTGGTCTTTCCTAGTATGGCAATACTTAAGTACTTATGTAGCTATGCCTCTGGCAGGGTGTACAGAGTAGGCAATCCTACACTAACAAGTTAACATATCTACATTACCGCATGCTAATCAGTTAATGCATGGATATGTGGGAGCCCTTACTGCCTACAAAATAGGTGGCGGTAAGTGTTCCAGTGGTAATTTCTTAAAATGGCCACAATAGTGCATGGCCATTAATGAAATAAATAGAAAACTGGGGTTTTATGAATGTGATTAAAATGGCCTTGCTGTGGGGAATGACCAGCAAAAGAGCATGATAAGGCCACTTATCACCACAACTTAGTAAAAGGACCTTTATATTAGTAACTAGGGAGCCCTTTTACTAAGCCATGTAAGAATCTACGAGTACTCAATGTGCACCAAAATGGAGTTACCACCATGTGTTAATTTCATTTTTGGTGCACGTCCAATGCGCACATCTGAAAAATAATTTTTATTTCGGACAAGCATATTGGGCACGCGCCAAGTGGCATTTGACGCACTCCCAAAACCTGTGTCTACACTACTGCAGGCCATTTTTCAGTGCACCTTAGTACAATGACCCCTAAGCTTACGTGTACAAAAGTCTGCTAGTGCAATGATTATTAACTTTGTAATGGATGCATAATTAAAATATATGGGGCATTTTAAAGTGCTCAGTGGTCTAAAAAATACAAAAAAAAATTGTTATAGTAGCTGTTCTATAAATGCTTTTGTATACAGAATTTTGTGGCCATTTACTAAACTGCACTGGCGTGATGTCAGAATTTTTCAAATGAGGAGCATAACCATTGCAACATCTTCTAGATGAAGTTTGTTTGTATGATTTTATATCATTCATGGAACTTGCATTGTTGAAAAATAGGGTCCTCTGTTTTACTAGATGTGGTTATCCAAATAGAGTAATCAGCAGAGCATATAAGACAGCCAAATATGCGAATGAATCGGGATCTACTTTTACAACCAAAACAAGGTCAGTGTGTGTTTTACATTTCACTTCTGGAACAAAGATGGTGAAACAATTCATATTGAAACTTTGGACTAAATTGAGCATTTATTCATAATTTTCAGACCCCCACAGTTTTTGCCTACAGATGAACCTACTATTTTAAAGATCTATTGCTTTGTTGATTTTTACCATCTCAAAGATCTACTGCTTCGACAGGGTTCCAATCCTGTAGAATCTATGGTTATGTGCACAAGTACTTACAGACACTGATTTTATTGTGAATGATCAGTGGTTTCAACAAGTGACAGCCACCTGTAAATCGGCGAGGGTGGTTTATTAGATTTTATGACCTTATAAGTTGGCCTATTTAGAAAAGACTACATGATTGTTGAAAACACAGTTGATTGAGCACCGGAGTTGCAAGGAGCACCGTTGTATAAAACATAGACATTGGTTTGAAGATCTCTGCTTCACAATACTTGAACAACCTCTTTTTCTCAAGTGGGTGAAGACCTGAGCGCAGTGTTATTACATCTTGAATGCTAGCAGATCCTTCAACTGAAAACCATCATTTCATTGGGTTTGAACTTTGAGGTAGATTGTTTTGTTTGTCACTAATAACATAGTAAATGATGACAGATAAAGATCTGCATGGTCTTTCCAACAGTCACATTCATTATTAAGGCATTATTGAACCAATAATCCAGTAATATTATTATATTTTACTTGCTAAGTTTTACTATGCAATGTCTTCCCCACCCCCACTAAAATATACAATACCGTACTCATGCTATACAGATGTGGTTTAAAATACGCATAGTTGCTCCTGATCTATCCTTGCCATTTTCAGGGCTTATTTTCACATGTGCATGCTCCAGTTTGCTTTGGCATTCTGGGATAGGCAGCAGTCATGTTTGTGGATAAGTGTGTACTCACAGAATGTGATTTCAGCTGATTTTTGTACAAGATTAACTTAAATTTTTTGTGCTCCCAGGATTTCAAGTTCTTAAGAACATTAGAAGAAATATATGCGCCATATACTCCCTTGAAATAGCCAAATTGTTGCCAAAATGCTGGCATCAGGACCTTGTGAACCTTAGGGATTCAGATAAGTGTATTAATTATTTTCAAACTTGATTCTAGGGTTAATCATTATAGGGCTCATTTTCAAAACAGAAAAAACATCTCAAAAATGACATAAAGTGGCATTTGGATGTTTTTCTCTAAAAAAGTTCAAATTATGATTTTCAAAACTTGGTTTTGAGACCTTTTTCTCTGCGGTGCGTGTTAATCACTGAGAGTGAAGGAGTAGCTTAATGGTTAGTGTAGTGGACTTTGATCCCAGGATTCTGCGTTTGATTTTCGCTGTAGCTCCTTCTGACCCTTGACAAGTCACTTAACCCTCCATTGCTTCAGGTACAAAAAAAAAAGACGATTGTGAGCCCTCTAGGTACAGAGATAGTACCTGCTTATAATTTGATTGTAAGCCACATTGAACCTGAACTCTGTATGGGATAATGTGGGATACAAATGTCATAATAAATCACAGCAGGTTGTGCTGGGGGTGGGATTTGGACAACCCCAAAACTTGGACTTTTTCTGCCATAATGGAACAAAGCAAAAACGTCTAGGGCTAACAATAAGACATTTTGGTCTAGACCTGGTTCAATCATGACTAAGTCACAAAAAGGTGCCCTCCAGTGATTAAGGTCATGCCTCAATGACTTGAGGGATTAAGGCACCCTTCGCCCAACCTTACTTCCCCAGTGGTCACTCCCCCCCCCCCCCGCAAGATATGAAAGAAACAATACATACCAGCCTTTATGAGAGCTTCAAATGTTATGACCAGTCCTATTAGAGAAGCAAACAGGTCCCTGGAGTAGCCTAGTGGTCAATGCAGTGCATTGTAGAGAAGGGGACCCAGCCCATATTCCACTCTACACTTGTGGTGCAAAGTGTGAGCCCTCCAAAACCCACTGTACCTACATATAGGTGACACCTGCCGGCATAAGAGATATTGCAGTGGTGTACAGTTGGTTTTTGGTGGGTTTTGGAGGGCTCCCCGTACTATATAAGGGGGTAACAGTGAGATGTTTACCTGGGACCTTTTATATGAAGTCCACTGCAGTGTCCTCTAGGGTGCCCCACTGCTCTGCTGGGATGTCTGTGTGACCAGTCTACTAAGAAAGGTGGCCCACCTTACATCCCAATGGCTTGTTTTTGAGTGTTTTTCCCTTTTTTTGAGCTTTTTAAGAAAATGATCCTTAAAGATAGATGCACTGAGCACAAAAACATCTAGCAAATGAAGTTTTCGAAACAAAATGTTTTTTTGGTTTGACAATGGTCATTTTTGAAACAAAGCATTTTTAAGGTTTGAAAATGGCCGTGTTCGCTAATGGATTTTTAGACATTTTTTCTAAAAGTGGAGTGGAGGAGTGGCCTAGTGGTTAGGGTGGTGGACTTTGGTCCTGAGGAACTGAGTTCAATTCCCAGCACAGGCAGCTCCTTGTGACTCTGGGCAAGTCACTTAACCCTCCATTGCCTGCCACATTGAGCCTGCCATGAGTGGGAAAGCACAGGGTACAAATGTAACAATAAATAAAACATCCAAAATTGAATATGGATGTCATATCAAGAATGTCCCTCTATATTTTCCAATTGTTAATTACAATTATATGTACCAATATGGTGCAATATGATTCCCCACCACTATACTTAGATATATTTTTTCCAAGTTTTGCATGTGGTCAAGAGATCTAAGTTACCTTTTCTTTTGAGGTATTAAAATATCCACAGTCGCTAGCCCTGAATTTTCAATGGCAAATTCCATGAAGAGTTTTCCTTTGAAAATCACCTTGCAGGTCAGTGAATTTGCAAATTGCCTTGCAATCTACTTGATGGGTTTGAAAATGACCCCCTAAAGGCTTAATCATGCTGCCAGTGTATTGCAATAAAATATTTGATTTATACTTGAATATCACTTGTAAAACCAAGCATACCTTATAAATAAATCCCTTAGCAATGGCCTTACAAACAGGTTTTTCTATCAAGATTGCTTGATCATTGTGTGATGTTTGCAATAACCTCAGGACTTTAAGAAAAACTGAAAACAAAACCTGATGTATTAATGAGATTTTACTATACAGCAAAATTTAAACAAATATATTGCATCCTGTAAACGTTGCCATTATTGTTATTATAATTCTTACTAGTGCATTAGACTTAAGCATGGGACAGTACATTATAAGATATGTATATATCTGTATCTATATTTATCTATATCTATATATTTTTGTCTTTATTTCAAGTCACAAGAGAGTACTTTCTCAACATAATTAAGCTTTTTCAACAAAGATATTTTTTAACTGAATCAAGTAATCTGGTTTTGCAAATTAGCCCTGACACATCCTTATTCTTATTAAATGTAACTAGACGCTTCAGTTAAATATGCCCTCTACATTCCCACATTCTTATCATACAGCACCTTGGGAGGAGGGAAGTGCAAGGGGGCCACTTGGGTCATCAGGGAGATCTTCAGAGTGGGAGGGGGGTGAGGGACCAGGAACCACATGGAGGAGCATAATCGAACGTCGCCGGCCAAATAGTTTGCCGGCGATCTATTGTGGCAGCGGTGCTACAGCTGGCCGGAACCGTATTATCGAAAAAGATGGCCGCCATCTTTTCTTTTGATAATACGGTTTAGCCCTGACAAATGCCAGAGTTCGCCGGGTTTGAGATTGCTGGTTTTGTTTTTCAGCAATAATGGAAAAAAAATGCCGGCCATCTCAAACCCGGCGAAATCCAAGGCAAATGCTACAGTATTTGTAGTGCACTGGTCCCCCTGATATGCCAGGACACCAACCAGGCACCCCAGGGGGCACTTCTAAAAATTTTAAAAAATACAAAAAAAATCTCACAGGTGCATAGCTCCCTTCCCTTGGGTGCTGAGCCCCCCAAATCCCTCCAAACCCACTCCCCACAACTCTACACCATTACCATAGCCCTTATGGGTCAAGGGGGGCACCTACATGTGGGTGCAGTGGGTTTTGGGGCCGGTTGGAGGGCTCAACACTTAGCACCACAAGTGTAACAGGTAGGGGAGATGGGCCTGGGTCTGTCTGCCTGAAGTGCACTGCACCCATTAAAAACTGCTCCAGGGACTTGCATACTGCTGTCAGGGAGCTGGGTATGACATTTGAAGCTGGCATACAGGCTGGCAAAAAAGGTTTTGATTTGTATTTTTTTAGTGTGGGAGGGGGTTGGTGACCACTGGGGGACTACGGGGAGGTCACCCCCCATTCCCTCCAGTGGTCATCTGGTCAGTTGGGGCACCTTTTTGAGGCTTGGTCATGAAAATAAAAGGACCAAGTAAACCTGGCGAAATGCTGCTTCACGCCGCTTTTTTTTGTTCCATTATCCGCGAAAGCTGGCCATCTGGTAGCCACGCTCATGCCCACCCATATCCCACCTTCGCTAAGCCGCCAACACGCCCCCTTGAACTTTTGCAGGTGATGTGACGGGAAAGCGGTGATGCTGTCAAAAACACCTCTTTCAATTATACCGATTTCGCCGCTTTTGAGAGATCACCGGCCACATTGAGCCTGCCATGAGTGGGAAAGCGCGGGGTACAAATGTAACAAAAAAAAAAAAAAATCTCCCAATTTATGTTGGTGGTGGAAGAGTGGCCTAGTGGTTAGGGTGGTGGACTTTGGTCCTGAGGAACTGAGTTCAATTCCCACTTCAGGCACAGGCAGCTCCTTGTGACTCTGGGCAAATCACTTAACCCTCCATTGCCCCAGGTACAAATAAGTACCTGTATACAATATGTAAGCCGCATTGAGCCTGCCATGAGTGGGAAAGCACAGGGTATAAATGAAACAAAAAAAAAATGGCCAGTGATCACTTTCAAAAATAAGCCTGTTAGTCTACCAGGAAGATTTTAGGGTGGGCAGTCAGAGGTCCAGAGGTCACTGGCCCTCACCTCAGAAATGCTTTGTGTGTTCAGAAGGTCTGGAAGTTCATTTTTGCCACCAGGAATCTTGAATCATCTGAGGTTAAGTGATACACTTCAGCTCTGATGACTCCTTTGCTCTTGCCCTCCTTCAGTACTGAGCTAGCAGAAAGGTTCAACAAGGGGGGGGGGGGCATCATATAGATGTCCAATTCCAATTTTACAAAGGGGAGGGATGTTGAAAAGGATGGTATTTCCACCTGGTACTAGCATGTCTTGGCTACAAAAAGTTGCTCTATTAGAGCAACCCTCTAGAAGAGAGATTAAGGAAAGTCAACCCCCTTAATCCTCCAGTGGTTACTGCCCACCCTGAATGTGAACCTGGTAAGGGATTCTAGGCTTTGTAAAACCTTCAGGAACTACAGATGTTCAACCAGGGGCCCTGGTTCAAATCCCATGGAGCACTTTGTGACTTTTTAAAAATTGTGAATCCTCTAGGGACAGAAAAATACCTACTGTACCTGATTGTACACCTCTTCCATATAAGCCAAAAGGCTTACATTATGTATTTTTCTGTCCTGGAGGGCTCACAATAAAAAGAAATCACAAAGAGCAGTGAACCAGGGTCCCATGCTCCTTATGCCTGTGCAAATGGCTGCTGCAACTTCTTGCAGCAGTTAATGGCACTTTGTGTAGTACCATGAACTGCCATGAGAGGTCGTGACCATCCTACTCAATCTGTTAGATTATATTGGAATATCTGGCAATGTTCTGCAATGGTTCAAGGGCTTTCTCATTTCCAGATATTACCTAGTGAAACAGGCCTCATATTAACTCCTTGGTCCCCTAATTGCGGAGTACCACAAGATTCTCCTCTCTGTCCCATCTTGTTTAATATAATGATGACACCTCTAGGTTACTTATTTGAATCAAATGGTTTCAATTGTTGCATGTACGCTGATGATGTCACAATTTATATCACTTAATCTTAACTATATAAAATTTGGCTTATACCTAATGGAATCATGGGCAAACAATTTCAAACTGAAACTCAACAGAGAAAAAACCGAATTCTTAGTATTAACAAACCCTCACGAACCCTTTCTCTATTGACAACACAACTTATCCATTGGAACATAACTTGAAAATCCTGGGAATAATTATTGATCAACATCTCACATTTGAACCACAAGTAACCAATTTAGTTTCTAATGTATTTAGATCACTATCAAGCTTGTTTTCGAAAGTGATTGCTGGCCATAAATTGGGAGATGGCTGGCAATCTCTCAAAAGCGGCCAAATCGGTATAATCGAAAGCAGCTTTTTTGACAGCATCGCTGCTTTCCCGTCGCCTCACTGGCGAAAGTTCAATGGGGCATGTTGGCGGCGTAGCAAAGGCGGGACATGGGCGGGCATGGGCGTGGCTACCAGATGGCCGGCTTTCGCGGATAATGGAAAAAAAAGCGGCGTTAAGCAGTATTTCGCCGGGTTTACTTGGTCCTTTTATTTTCACAACCAAGCCTCAAAAAGGTGCCCCAACTGACCAGATAACCACTGGAAGGAATTGGGGATGACCTCCCCGTACTCCCCCAGTGGTCACCAACCCCCTCCCACACTAAAAAACACAATTATAAACATATTTTGCCAGCCACTATGCCAGCCTCAAATGCCGTCCCCACCTCCATGACAGCAGAATGTGTTCTATCCTCTGACAGCCTTTCCCTGGTTGTGATGTGGCTCTCTGGTGAGTGTGACACCTTTTCTGTAAGGTGCACTGCAGAGTCACATCAGCAATGCATTGTGGTGGGTGTAGGGTAGTGGGCTCTACTCCCATGGTGCTTTTCCCCCTGCTAACTGGGTCAGAGTGTGCCCTGTTTTGTTTCCAATAGTCCATGACATAGTGGCCATTTTTATAAGCCAGTGTTAGATCCCTTTCATGTGTTACCCACGTTAGAGAACTTAGTTATTACCTTGAATGTGGCTGAAAGAGGGCATTGTACACCATTCTGCCAGCTCTAACCTAATGCTAATCTCAGTACCAGGGAGACTCTTTGCCAGTGGGGCACAACCTCTGATCTGCAGTTAACTGTGAGTAAACATGCTTATTCAAATAAAGGACCTTTTCAAAGAGATTAGTCTTCAGGTGTCAACTGGTGTGCCAAGGTTATACAGCAGCAACAAGTCCTAGAGGCCTGCGAGTATGCAGGTCCCTGGAGCACTTTTAGTGGGTACCGCAGTGCACTTAAGGCAGGCGGACCCAGGCCCATCCCTCCCCCCTACCTGTAACACTTGTGCTGGTAAGTGGGAGCCCTCCAAAACCCACTGTACCCACATGTAGTTGCCCCCTTCACCCCTAAGAGCTATGATAGTGTTGTACATTTGTGGGTAGTGGGTTTTGGGGGGGGGGGGGGGGTTGGGGGGCTCAGCAACCAAAGTAAGGGAGCTATGGATGTGGGAGCTTTTTCAGAAGTCCACTGCACTGATCCCTAGGGTGCCCAGTTGGTGTCCTGGCATGTCAGGGGGATCAGTGCACTATAAATGCTGGCTCCTCCCATGACCAAATGCCTTGGATGTCGCTGGATTGGAGATGGCCGGCATTTTTTTCCATTATCGCTGAAAAACAAAACCGGCCATCTCAAACCCGGCAAACTCTGGCATTTGGCCGGGCTATACCGTATTATCGAAAAAAAGATGGTCGGCCACCTTTTTCGATAATATGGTTCCAACCAGCTGTTGCGCTGCCGCCAAAATAGATCGCCAGCGATGTATTTCGCTGGCGACGTTCGATTATGCTCCTCCACGAAAACTAAAAAGATTAAGACCTTACTTTCAAATACAATTTTCAGATCACTAACTCAATCTTTGGTACTAACAAAATTTGACTATTGCAATACTTCACGTATCAGAAATTACAAACTGCTCAAAACACAGCAGCTTGCCTTGTACTGAAAGCTTTCCAGTACTTCAAAGTGACCCTGCTTCTACTCAGATTACACTGGCTACTTTTAAATTCATGTATTAGTTTCAAATTATGTGAATTCACCCACCAAATAATTTATGGTTCATCTCCATCTTACATGCAGAATCTCATACAGCTATCAACACGTAATGCTGAAAAATCCTCCAGAGACTTTCTTATACTACACCTCCCTAAGTAATAAAATTAAATATAAAACTACCCACAATGCTGGATTTTCATACCAAAGTACAACTAAATGGAACTCTTTACCTAAGCAACTCTGTTGAACTGAAGACTATCTCATATTTCGTAAGTAACTGAAAACTCACCTGATGAGTTTGGGCTCTCACAATAGCAAAACTTGTCCATATCCACATTACACACCACGTATTACAAGCATTTTATATGATCTAGACTTCAAGTTACTTGTTATTGAATTTTCTTGTATTTGCAACCATATTCAATTTGTTCCATGTAATCAGAACAGTTTGTAAGTTCCAAATTTGTTATAATGTGAGCCATATTGAACTTGAATTCTATTTGAGATAATGTGGGATGTAAATGTCATAAAAAAATTATATACAGTGGTGGAAATAAGTATTTGATCCCTTGCTGATTTTGTAAGTTTGCCCACTGACAAAGACATGAGCAGCCCATAATTGAAGGGTAGGTTATTGGTAACAGTGAGAGATAGCACATCACAAATTAAATCCGGAAAATCACATTGTGGAAAGTATATGAATTTATTTGCATTCTGCAGAGGGAAATAAGTATTTAATCCCTCTGGCAAACAAGACCTAATACTTGGTGGCAAAACCCTTGTTGGCAAGCACAGCGGTCAGACGTCTTCTGTAGTTGATGATGAGGTTTGCACACATGTCAGGAGGAATTTTGGTCCACTCCTCTTTGCAGATCATCTCTAAATCATTAAGAGTTCTGGGCTGTCACTTGGCAACTCGCAGCTTCAGCTCCCTCCATAAGTTTTCAATGGGATTAAGGTCTGGTGACTGGCTAGGCCACTCCATGACCCTAATGTGCTTCTTCCTGAGCCACTCCTTTGTTGCCTTGGCTGTATGTTTTGGGTCATTGTCGTGCTGGAAGACCCAGCCACGACCCATTTTTAAGGCCCTGGCGGAGGGAAGGAGGTTGTCACTCAGAATTGTACGGTACATGGCCCCATCCATTCTCCCATTGATGCGGTGAAGTAGTCCTGTGCCCTTAGCAGAGAAACACCCCCAAAACATAACATTTCCACCTCCATGCTTGACAGTGGAGACGGTGTTCTTTGGGTCATAGGCAGCATTTCTCTTCCTCCAAACACGGCGAGTTGAGTTCATGCCAAAGAGCTCAATTTTTGTCTCATCTGACCACAGCACCTTCTCCCAATCACTCTCGGCATCATCCAGGTGTTCACTAGCAAACTTCAGACGGGCCGTCACATGTGCCTTCCGGAGCAGGGGGACCTTGCGGGCACTGCAGGATTGCAATCCGTTATGTCGTAATGTGTTACCAATGGTTTTCGTGGTGACAGTGGTCCCAGCTGCCTTGAGATCATTGACAAGTTCCCCCCTTGTAGTTGTAGGCTGATTTCTAACCTTCCTCATGATCAAGGATACCCCACGAGGTGAGATTTTGCATGGAGCCCCCAGATCTTTGTCGATTGACAGTCATTTTGTACTTCTTCCATTTTCTTACTATGGCACCAACAGTTGTCTCCTTCTCGCCCAGCGTCTTACTGATGGTTTGTAGCCCATTCCAGCCTTGTGCAGGTGTATGATCTTGTCCCTGACATCCTTAGACAGCTCCTTGCTCTTGGCCATTTTGTAGAGGTTAGAGTCTGACTGATTCACTGAGTCTGTGGACAGGTGTCTTTCATACAGGTGACCATTGCCGACAGCTGTCTGTCATGCAGGTAACGAGTTGATTTGGAGCATCTACCTGGTCTGTAGGGGCCAGATCTCTTACTGGTTGGTGGGGGATCAAATACTTATTTCCCTCTGCAGAATGCAAATAAATTCATATACTTTCCACAATGTGATTTTCCGGATTTAATTTGTGATGTGCTATCTCTCACTGTTACCAATAACCTACCCTTCAATTATGGGCTGCTCATGTCTTTGTCAGTGGGCAAACTTACAAAATCAGCAAGGGATCAAATACTTATTTCCACCACTGTATATATATATATATATATATATATATATATATATATATATATATATATATATATATATATATATATATATATACAGCTATTTTCTAAGATAAACCACAAGGGGCAGGAGCAAGGGGGCTTCGATCCTTCTCCCAATGACCCCCACACACCACCAGGGCCATCAGGTAGGCCTGGGAAGGCCTACCTAGACTTCATGGGATTGGGGGTGGGGGACTTGTTCAGGGAGAAGGAGAAGACCTTGGATGCCCGTGGGCTGGGGAAAGGGGGTACTATTTCGGAGGCCTGGGAGGGATTGGTGGGGCTTTAAAGGGAAAATAGTTATTTGGGTTCTGGCCAATATTCAGTGCCGGGGTCCGCATAGTCAGGGCCGCTGAGAGACAGAACCAGGCCCGGGGCAGGGCCACTGCCCTCCCATTCGGGCTGTCGACACCCACTGTCCCCTTACCATCCTCTGTCTGCTTCTCCCTCAGTCTGTCACTCTCTTGTTCCTGTGTGCTGGGACCTAGGTTATCACATCAATGCAGTCACCCAGATCCCAATACACAGGTGCAGCATAGAGGTAGACCGAGGGAGCAGAACCTTCTGCCTGTCTCTGTAAGCTTTGCTGGTACCGGGCTTCCCTCTGAGGTTAGGCCCAGGGATTTTTGCCCCTCTGACCCCCCCCCCCCACCACCACCACCACCACCACCACCACTTTCAGCATCCCTATGCATAGCTAAGTGGGTTAATTTAGGACAGCTTTTGAGATGAATATTGACAGCACCTGCTTAGCCCCCAGCTCTTCCCTAATGTCACCCCTGTACTGCCCCTGATCTACTCATTTTTTTTCAGGATCCAGTTAGAAGTGATATTCAGCAGCACTGCCCACTTTAGTGATGGTAAGTGATTTAAGCAAAAAGGAGAGGCTTCTGCCCATTTAAATCACTTTGAATATTGGCCATCTTGTTTTTACCCTATTATATCGCCTAGTCTGGTCACTGTAGGGATGGTGGACATTGGCCATGTCTCATTTGACTGGGGGGCTCTGAATTTGGCCACTATGAGGAAATTCTATAAATTGTGCTTAAAAATGGGCATCAAAAATGATTGGCACTAAGCGCTATTCTATAAACTGCACGTGCCCTTTCTAGAATAGCGCTTATCATCAATTCCCTTAACTTATTCTAGGTGCCAGATTTACACCTGCTGAAACCTGGTATAAATCCCAGTGCCAAAGTTGGGTGCAGAGATCTATTATTCTATAACACTACATGCAATCTTTTGGAATGCCCCTGAACCACCCATGCCCCTCGCATGTTCATTCCCCCCTTTTGGATTGCGTGCTATGAGATTTAGGCATCCAGCATCATAGAATAGTGTGCAGCCAGTTGCTCATGCAAATCCTAATTAGTGCCAATTAGCAGAAATAATTGGTTGCTAGCATCCAATTATTGACTGTTAGTTACTTAGCCAATTAAGTTGCAGATGCATCTCAGAAATATGCCCAAATCGGGACACCATATATGGAATCTGGGGGTATGGGTCACCCTTAAGCAATGCCCATTGTGAATGCTGCCTCTGCAACAGTTCTCATCCTAGCCACAGTAGACCAGGGGCGTAGCCAGGCAACAGATTTTGGGTGGGCCTAGGCAAGAAGTGGGTGGGCACCAAGTGTTCTCTCTCCTCCCCCTGCCACTACCACCAAAAAAAATCTCAGCTGGTGGGAACATGCTTCTTTCCACCTTGGCAGTCTGCAGCAAGCATGCACTGAAAACTGAGCATGTGCAGGTGCCGGTATCGTGGAGCGTTTTCGTTAACATCAGGGGGAAGTCTTAAGCTGGTAGAGCTTGGGATCCCCACCAGCTACTGCTAAATGTGTGCTACAGTTGGGTAGGCCTGAGCCCTAAGTGGGTGGGCCCTGGCCCACCCAGGCCCACCAGTGGCTATGCCACTGCAGTAGACTCAGAGAGCACAAGCTAGACCAGAGATCAAATCCGGATCTTGCCATACAGCTGTGCCGCTGTGCCACCAGACCACTCTCTTTGAGGACTCACATTCTAATACAAAATCTTCAAAAGGTATTGATATAAAATGCCATGTAACCAATACAGGGGTCCTTTTACTAAGCTGCATAAGGGCCTACACACGCCCAACGCGCACCAAATCTGAGTTACCGCACAGCTACCACGTGTGCCAGCTGGTAATTTCATTTTTGGCGCGCATCTTCTACACGCGCCAGAAAATAATTCTTATTTTCTGTCACACAGCACTACTGGGCAGTAAAAGGCATTTGATGTGCGTAGACTCTTACTGCCCGGTTAACACGTGAAACCTTACCGCTAAGTCAGTGGCTGGTGGTAAGGTCTCAGACCCAAAATGGATGCACGTCAATTTTCATTTTGCCGCACGTCCATTTTCAGTTAAAATGTTTTAAAAGGGCATTTTTACGGGTGTGCTGAAAAATGGATCTGCGCATGTCCCTAACATGCGCCTACACTACCGCAGCCCATTTTTCAGCACACCTTAGTAAAAAGACCCTACAGTGACTTCATTTGAGCATTGAAAAGTCAAGCCCATTATTGACAACTATACAATCTTACTTGTAGCAGTTCTTTGTAAGGAAAACACATGCCCAGAGCTCTTTAAAACCAGACCAGTATAAACCGATTTTTAGAAATCCATGAATATTCTTTAAAGTATGCCAAAAGTTCAATCTAATCTAGGCAACATCATCAAATTTTTGTACCATTAGTATAATTACATTTGAACAGAAAACACAATTGTCAAAGATATGGATCGTTACCTAGGCAATTTGATTATAAATTTTAAATCAATGTATCTGATATAATTACAGTAAAGGTTACTGTAAATTTTATAACAAACCATATTATGCATTAGTGTCTTGTTTTATATATTTGAATAATTCATTTTAAATCTGTGTGCTTAGGTAGAAGTGGGTATTTTGTTTCTAAATAATCAACCACTGGAAATAAAAAAAACATGAAGGTAAAACTGAAGTCCAAATGAATCTGGAGCCACAGATAGGCAAAAATGTGGAGCAATATCCCTCTATAATTTCTTTATTCTGCACTTTATAATTTTTGAAAATATCATCTGAAAATATAATATGAATGCCAGAATGTTTATGAATCCACGTTAGATTGGTGACTGTCATAGAAGTTAATAGGGATCAGGCTTGAACAATTTTCAGATGCAGGGCAGTTAAAACCACACCCCCCTTTTAGTTTTCTTCCTCCTTGTCAGACATCTAGACTCACAGACTGACATATGAAACACATCTCTCTATTATATAACACTTTGTCATTGCTCTAGCTAGCTAAGTTATACCATTTTTATAATGTAGCTGATATTCTGAAGCATTCTAAGTAGTTGGGAGCACCACTGACTGTATAACTGATAAAACAAACAGTTAACAGTCAGTGGTGCTCCCAATTATACATATATATATGGATAATCCACAAATATATGTTAACTTAAGTTCTTAAAATAACTTCAGGCTGCCCCATAAACTTGCCTAAAGAAATAAATTTGTTTTTCACTCTCTTTTAAATGCCTCCATTCATTGAATGTTCCTTAAATTAAAAGAAAGAGTATTCCAAAATTTAGGTCCTGCAGTTGTAAACATTGAGGCCTGGTATTCTTTTAACCTCAGCACATGGAAGGATGGCACCTCTAACAATGCCTTTTTGTCTGATCTTAATGCTCTGGCTGGTTGGTAAATATGCAAACTTGCAGCAATCACTACTGATACTAAGTTATTCAAAACTTTGAACGCCAATAATAGAATATTAAAATTTAGTGCATTCTGCTGTTTTTAATTTGCCAGGCCTGCGCTAATATCTGCCATACAGAAAAAGCCACATTAGCTGTCTAATGCAGCTAGGTAAAAAGGCCCCAAACTGTATTTCCACAGAATCTGCTCATATTGGAATATTAACCTCACCAAATATTTTCCCTTTCTGTGCGGGGCCTACTACCTGACAAAAACACACCACTCGCCTCTTCTTTTGCATTGTTGTATACCAGTATTGTTTTTGACATCACCAAACCCAGAGTATTTTAGAGATTGTTCTTATCTTACACTTCCTGATTCGGTAGAATGGGTATTTATTTTTCACCCGTCTTCTGTCATTCAGCTTACCTGAGGGCCCCTTTCATGAGCTATACTATACTTAAAAATGTGCTTTGTTTTTTTTTTTAATGTATTCCTTTAAATCTCCTTTCATTTTTCATACTTGCATTATGAGGCTCTTATGTTGTTTTCCTACCCTCACTATAGAAATTATTCTCTCAGTGCCATATTTTCTTTGAGTATAGGCTAAAACTAAAAATGTTTAAAATGTATTTTTATATTTATTTCTTCTTCATTAACTGCTTTCTGCTATTATCAGACTCAAATCTACCTTTATATGTGATTTAGGCATAATCTTGTGATTATGCCTTAATCGTATGCGATTCCACCTTTACATACAACTCCACCTTTACATGCAGTTTAGGCATAATCTTTAAATTATTCCTCCTACAGTTACATTTCTGCTTTTAGATATTTCTCCCATTTGCATCTTCGTAATTCAACATATATTAGTTTTGTGTCATTTCTCCTTGTACATGCATTATTCCTTCATCACAATTTGTAACTGTCTATTTGCCAACCTTAACTTGTCTGTGTCCATTTCAATGTCTTGAACACTCTACAGCCTCAAATCCTAGCTAATTAATAGCTGCAAATTTACATTTGCTGTCCTTTCCTTGCCTATTCTTTTTTTCACATGCTTTCCCACTTCAAGGACTTAGTCCCTAGTCTATAGAATCTTAGGGGTATGTATGTCTACTAAAGGATTTAGCTTACACTCTTCAAGTACTGGTAGATTTTAGAAAGAGTGTGAAAGCTTAAAGAACACTTCTATAATAGATGCCTATGGTGTCCTTTTACTAAAGTGTGCTGAAAAATGGGCTGCAGTAGTGTGGGCGCGTGTTTTGATGCACGCAGATCCATTTTTCAGCGCTCCTGTAAAAAAGGCCTTTTTAAAAAATTTTAACGAAAATGAATGCACGTCCATTTTGGATCTGAGACCATACCACCACCCATTCATTTAGCGGTAAGGTCTCACACGTTAACCGGGCAGAAATGGTCAGCATGCATGCAATGCCGATTACCATCCGGTTTTCGCCATATGGCAGAAAATAAAAAATATTTTCCGACGTGCGTAGTGGACGCACGTAAAAAATGGAATTACCGCCCAGGCCACACAGTAGCACTGGACAGTAACTCTGAATTGACGTGTATTGGGCACATGTAGTCGCTTAGGCGGCTTAATAAAATGACCCCTATATGTAGGAGCCTATTGTAGGAGCCATACCAAGTGAAATCAAACTCAAGCATATCACCACCCTGGAAAGCAAACTTTGGAGTACCTCAAGGCTTACCACTATCACCTATACTTTTCAATATAATAATGGATCCTACTGGCCAAATCCTTATCAAAGCAAGGCCTCAACCTGTTCATCTACGCAGATGATGTCACAATATATATATCCTTCAGACATGATCTAACAGAAATTACCAACGAAATCAAACTCGGTTTGAACACCATGGACTCATGGGCAAACTCTTTTCAACTAAAACTGAACACTGAAAAAACACACTGCCTCATCCTCTCATCTCAACATAACAAGTACAAACCCATAACCTTAATCACCCCAGATCACACCCTCCCTATCTCAGACAGCCTGAGGCTGAGCACCCAAGGTAAGGGAGCTATGCACCTGGGATCAATTTTTGAAGTCCACTGCAGTGCCCCCTAGGGTGCCCGATTGGTGTCCTGGCATGTGAGGGGGGACCAGTGCACTACAAATGCTGGCTCCTCTCATGACCAAATAGTTCCACGCACAAATTTGCCATGCAACCAAGTTGTGCAAGCAACTTAATTGTTTAACAAGCCAATCAGCACTGATAATTGGCAACTAACAAGCAATTATCGACACTAATTAAAATTTATGCACCTTTCTACGTGTGTTCTGTAAAGTGATGCACATAAATTCTAATAAGTGGATCTCAAAAGGGGGTGTGGCCAAGGGAGTGGCATGGTCAGGTCATGGGCATTCCTAAAAATTACACATAGAATATGGGCATTTACACGAAGTTTTAGTTGGTGTAAATGGTTGTGCCTACATTTTAGTCACAGTAATGGACACTATGAATACTCTATGAACTGTGCCTAACTTTAGGTGAGATTCATAGAATAGCACTATATTGAATCTGGTCCTATATGCAGGTACTTTTTCTGTCCCTAATGGGCTCACCGTCTACAGTGGGTTTTTTTTTTTGGTACCTAGGTCAATAGAGGTTGAAGTTATTTGCCTAGGGTCAGAAGGAGCTGCAGTGGGAATTGAACCCTGTTCCCCAGGATCTTATCTTAATGCACTAAACCATTAGACTACCACTCCACTCCACAACATGCATTGTGTACACAAAAAGGGAACTTCCTTGGTGTGAATGTGGACTCCTGATGAAGGCACTTATGTCAAAACACAGCCTGTGTTGAGTGTGTTGCCACTTATTTGGCACAATTTATGTGGTTTTGACCATCTGTTTCTAGTTCTACAATAAAGAATAATAAGTGCTGGATTACCTAATTCATCTATCCCACTGTGCAGTGACATTCCTAGGGGGGCTGACACCCGGGGCGGATCACCGATGCACCCCGCCCCCCCGGGTGCAGCGTGACCCCCCCCCCCCCCCCCCGGCAAAAGGACAGCCCCCCGTGAAAGAACCCCCCTGGGGTGCACGCCCCGGAACAGGATGGAAGTAACCTGTTCTGGGGCAGAGGGAGCATGGAACGAACGACAGACAGGCGTGCGCAGCACCCCCCCAGCGGCATGCACCCGGGGCAGACCGCACCCACTGCCTTCCCCTAGGAACGCCACTGCCACTGTGTTTGTTTTCTGCTTTGGTATCCTGTGGGATTTCTTTTGTTTCTTTTTCTTCCTTTGTGGACGTCCTTAATTGAAGTTCCACTTTATAAAATAGCCCCTTTATTTTTTCCAGACTGAGTTAGTTGTAAAAAATTTATGTTGCTAGCAAGTGAACCCGCTTATTTCTAGGTCATCATGAGATAATGATTCAGAAGTAGCACCAATCCAATAGATTTGCTCACAAAGAATTTCACCATTCTACTGTTTTTTTTAGGTAATTTATGGCATACAGGTTTCTTTAATCAACTATTATTTGCCATGTAGTGTAATTATTCTTAGCCTAGTTTAATTTATGAACTGCATTGCCAGAAGAACTCAATAAATGCAAATTTTTTGGCTTATTTTAAGTTGTAAGGTAGCAAAAGGATACTTTCAGTCTCTAGCTGGATCCTTATGTCCAGTCTTCTATACACCGTGTTGGCTGGGGACACTATGAAGGCAATATTCACAGCCCCTGGGGAGAGGGGAGGAAGTCAGGGTTGCACTAGCCACCTCAACCTGTTGGCATTCTGAGGTGGCTTTTATCTCCTGAGAAGTTAGCACAATTGCCCCTTTGAGCTCCTTCCCAGAGTCCTGGCCGGAACCAGAAGTAAGCCTCATATAAATATTATATATACGTATATATCTCACTAGGTGGTACTACATATCACTAAGAACATAGAAAGCGCCAGAGCCAACGAAAGAGAAGTATTATATTGTAGTACAGCAATTCCTTGCTAAGGCAATTCAGTTGTACTAGTGTCAGCTTACATCATAACCTTTCATGGATTGATGACTTTCCATGAGAAGAGCTGTCACCCAAATTGACAGCATGTTTAAAACCATAAATTATAATGTGACCAGGTCTATGTGCCTAATAGCATGCTTGAAGCCAAACCAGATAGATGTATGCTTATTTTTGTATCTCAATTTCAGAATTTGCATGAGCCACAGTAACAGTATGTGTTGGTTTATGATTGCTGTCTTGAGGCTGAAAGGAAACAAAGTAAGCCTCTTGTGAGATCTCTGAAATTGCTATTCAAAATGTAGAACAAAGATTAATTAAACAGGAATCTAGTATTTAATTCACTTTCGAGAATTACAGAATGCATTGCAACACAGATGGCTGCTCCAGGTAACTCTGTAATACATTAACTATTTTAAAAAATATAGCTTGATTATGAGTCACATCTCCTAGTCCTTTATCTTTTTTCCCCACATTTATTAAGCATGACTGTGTAAGTAGGAAGCTCCCATGGGTCCTTCTTCTTGCAGGTCGTAATTAGAATTTCTTTAATTTAAATTATCTTGATTAATAGCCTATAAACACTTTGGTTGGAGAAAATTATACTTCTCATTTCTCACGGAGTAGCTGCAAAATACATTAGTTTGCTCAGGAGGCAGTAATGCAGAGTGCAGGAGCTGACAGGATAGAGTTGACTACAGCTAACGCTTTAATCAGGAAAGGAATCCTAGAATTGGTACAAAAACACCATATGAATACATTAAACTTGTTTTAAGTGTTAACAACATGAAAAATAATTTTATATTATGGATACTTCAGGATATGCTTTTAGTTATGTTTATACCCAAAACGCCCAGCTCTACAAAAGTCAAAACAACACAATATACCCCTTAATGCTATAAAAGCTGCCAAAAATTGTACATGCAAATTTGGGCACATGCCCAATTTGCATGGGCAATTTTTTTTAATTATTTATTTAATATTAAATACATCCCCCCAAAAAGAGAAGTAATACAGAAATTGACCCCCGGGACTTAAGTGCTATTCTGTAAACAACACCTAAGTTTAGGTGTGGCTTATAGAATAGTACTTAAGTGGGCTTTTTTGATGCCGATTTTTTAGGTGTGATTTATAGAATTCACCTCATAAGGGGTCCCTTTACTAAAGTGCATTAAGATTGGCAGGTAACATGGCTTAGCATGGGATTTAACCGTGTGTTTGTTGCAAATCTAACATGACAATTAATTAAGGCATTTGCAGTATTTAATTTTAATTCAGGCCATGTGTTAATGTTCCCATTAGTGTGCGGTACTTGCTCACAGTTAACATGGGAACACAGCACCTCCTATATAAATTTAGAGGCCTTTTTACTAAAGTTAAGCACATGCTAAATGATGCACATCCAATTTTATACCTATGATCATATGAACAGCCATACTAGGTCTGACCAACGGTCCATCTAGCCCAGTATCCTGTTTCCAAGGGTGGTCAATCCAGGTCACAAGTACCTGGCAGAAACCCAATTAATAGCAAAATTCCATGCTACCAATCATAGGGCAAGTTGTGGCTTCCCCCATGTCTATTTCAATAATAGACTAAAAGTGGGGCTTAAACCAGCAATCATTAGCACATTGGGTTGGTTTATAGGTAATTGTCCTAACCATTAGGCTACAGCTCTAGATTATGGGCCACCTGGTACTTAGCATATGCTAAGCTTTAGTAAAAGGGCCGATTAGTGAGAGGAACCAGTGTATAAAGCAGAAAATCTGTACCCCTTTGGTTCATAGTTCTTGTATGAATATGGGGAAACCACTGCTTGCCCTGGGATTGGTAACATGGAATGTACTACTATTTGGGTTTCTGCCAGGTACTTGTGACTTGGATTGGCCACTGTTGGAAACAGGATACTGGGCTAAATGGATCATTGGTCTGACCCAGTACAGCTATTCTTATGTTCTCATGATGGGCAAACAAATAGGTTAGTCCCCTCCTCTCCCTGATGTTTTGGCATTTTTTTTTGTTTTTTTCACACATTCATTTTAATAACTTTTTTTTAATATGTGCTAAATCTTTTTAAATGTGCACGCACTTTACACGTGCTAATTCATAGATTAATATATATTCAATTGGTTTTGAACACACTACAATTTTTAAGACATTTTACAGAATCTGTATTTATCTGTTTTACCAGTGTTTTCTTTATTTTTAGTGAGTCATCTCATCTGTAGTAACTATCCTTGGCTGCACCTATCAATCTTTCATTGTTAGAGTTCATGGAGTTACACCAACTGAAACCAGGTGTAAATCCCGGCATAAATCCACACTCTAATATTGTGTTAATGTTAAGGGAATGCCCCTAGCCTGGCTATGCCCCCTTTGCAGATCCACATGGAAAGCCTCATCTTAGTACTTGCATTAGTGATCTCACATCTTAACTACTGCAATGTGTTGTTTGCAGGACTGTGTCAGAGAGAGCTTTGGTGCTTGCAGCTTATTCAGAATGTGGCCATCAAGATTATGGGAGGTCACGAATATGATCATGTCACCCTTCTTCTCAGGTTGATTCTTTCATGTTATTTGATCCCATATGTCAATGAATGAGTGCTTCTCTTTTCACAGCAAAACTTACTGGTGATTCCCTCATTTCGCCAGATTTTTTTAATGTCTTTTGGTCATCTATGTTTAATGTTATGGGTCCAACTCTGAATTGGTCTCTCTGCTGGATTACATATGGTATCGTTGCATCAAGAGTGTAAGGCAACCCTCAAGATCCATTTGTTTAGATAAACATATGAGCAGTCCAATTGACATGTCTCCTTTGTCTCTTTGTCCTACTGGGGGCCTATGTTGGAGCATGGAGTCTGCACCCTCTGCTGTAGTTCTCTATTGCTTTTGCTCACCTTTATGACAATTGTATTGTCTGTTTCTCTTTTTCCTCTTTACTATTCAATTTGTATTTTTTTCTTGCTATGCTCTTCCTGTGAATATTTTAGATCATTGTAAACCACTGAGATGGTATGCTCCTTTGGCAGTATATGAAATAAAGATGAACACGTAGGGCTAGATTCTATCCAGCTTATAATCGAAAGTAATCGCTGGCTATTTCCTGACACAAATCGGGATATGGCCGGCGATTTCGCAAAAGCGGCGAAAAGCGTATAATCGAAAGCTACATTTGTGATAGCTTCGCCGCTTTCCCTTTGCCTCGCCAGCAAAAGTTCAAAGGGGTGTGTTGGTGGCGAAGCGAAGACGGGACATGAGCAGGCTTGGGCGTGGCTACCAGATGGCCGGCTTTCGTGGATAATGGAAAAATAAAACCCGGCGATAAGCAGTATTTCGCTGGGTTTACTTGGTCCTTTTATTTTCATGACCAAGCCTCAAAAGGTGCCCCAACTGACCAGATGACCACCGGAGGGAATGGGGGATGACCTCCCCTTACTCCCCCAGTGGTCGCCAACCCCCTCCCACACTAAAATTATTAAAATACAAACCTTTTTTGCCAGCCTGTATGCCAGCCTCAAATGTCATACCCAGCACCCTGACAGCAGTATGCAGGTCCCTGGAACAGTTGTTGTTGGTTGCAGTGGACTGCAGAAAGGCAGAGCCAGGCCCGTCCCCCCCCCCTACCTGTTCCACTTGTGGTGGGTAATGTTGAGCCCTCCCAACCCCCCCAAAACCCATTGTACCCACATGTAGGTGCCCCCCTTCAGCCCTTAGGGCTAGGGTAATGGTGTACACTTGTGGGCAGTGGGTTTTGGGGGGGAGTTGGGGGACTCAGCACACAAGGGAAGGGTGCTATGCACCTGGAAGCTAATTTGGTTGTTTATAAAAGATGTTTGAAGTGCCCCCTAGGGTGCCCGGTTGGTGTCCTGGCATGTGAGGGGGACCATTGCACTACAAATGCTGGCTCCTCCCACGGCCAAACGCCTTGGATTTCGCCGGGTTTGAGATCGCCGGCAGTTTTTTCCATTATCGCGGAAAAACAAAACTGGCGATCTCAAACCCGGCAAAATCCAAGGCATTTCGCCGGCCCACACCGTATTATTGAAAAAAAAGATGGCCGGCCATCTTTTTTGAAAATATGGTTCCAGCCAGCTGTTGCGCCACCGTCAAAATAGATCGCTGGCGACCTATTTCGCCTGCGACGTTCGATTAATCCCCTCCACATATATGGCGCCTGAAAAATCCATGCAGAAAAAAAATATGCCTAGGTGTATTCTCTAAAGTACACCTAAATTTTATAGAATAGCTTAAATTTCCACATGGTATATAGAATGTGCCTCTCCATTTAGGCCATGTTTTACTGGCGTAAATCCCGATGATTATATTAGGCGCAGAGAGAGTGTATTCTAGAATAATGTGCATATATTTTAGAAATGCCCATGTCCTGCCCATTCCATGCCTATAACCATGCCCCCTTTTCAACTATGTGACTTAGAATTTATGCACACAACATTACAGAATACACTTAGTAAGTTGTGTGCATAAATTGTAATTAATGCCAATTAGTGCTAATTGCTTGTTAACATTCAAATGACAGCACGGATTATCTAGTTAACTAATTATGGGCTCCTTTTACTAAGTGACGGTAAGCCCAATGCGGGCTTACCGCTTGCTATTTAGGAAGTACCACCAGGCTAACGCAGCAGCCCAGTGGTACTTCCCCCCCTACTATGTCATCATTTCCGTCACTACGCAAATTTGTAGCGCCAGATACTATCCAGCAGTAATCAGGCAGTGCCACCGCTGCCTGGTTACCACCGGGTTAGAGTGGGAGCCCTTACCACCACCTCAATGGGTGGCAGTAAGGGCTCAACCTCCCCCCCCCCCCCCCCCCCCGAAATGGCCACGTGGCAAGTGCTTTACTTGCCACATGTCCATTTCCTGAAGGAAAGCGAGACCGGCCCTTTTACCAGCTGCGGTAAAAGGGGGCCTCGGCGAGAGTGTAAAACATGTGCTGAAGCCAATGCAGGCCCCCTATTGCCGCAGCGTGGTAGAAGGTATCCTATGTTACGCGCATTGTTGTAGAATATGCTTTGATTTCTGAGCGGAAATTAAGGCGCAATATATAGAATTTATGGGTTAAGCGCTCTTCTACATATTGGTGTGTAAGTGTGTTTTTGCTTGGATCTGCTGATTCTGCCCTGTTTTGGTGTCTTGCATCCATTAGAATGCTTTTTTGTGCCCCATCACCTAATGTTAGGTGTCATATATGGAATTTCCCCGACGGTTTCCAGAGTAACACATTATTTCCTACTGTATTTGCACATTTGTCATTTGTTTTCCACTACTTGCTGAAATAATGCTATAAATAGCTTTTTCTCTTGTTCTGCAAATTCTGTTGTACCCTATTTATTTCTGCTATTTATTAGAATACTTGCCTAAGTTTAAGGATACAGTTTGATTCTGGATGTTTGCCTTTATATTTCAATGCTTTTGATGTGATTGGATGGGCTTGTTTGTGATGGATGTTATGTTTATTACAGCTTGATAATTTTTTTTTTTAACAAATAAATCAAAACAATGTACAAAAGCATCTATAAAATTTAAAATAAGAAAAGAATGCCTATTAATAAATGGAAAGAAACCATTCATAGCAGAAAACAATCAACCAATACTACTGCATGCTCTGCATTACATTGACACATTATAAATTAATCTCCCTGTTTACAAAGCCGTGCTAGCAGCTACCTTGTGGCATTGCAGACACAGCGCATTCAAAGTGAATGGGCTGTGTCGGCAGTACCGCATCATCAGCCACTAGTGCAGCTTTGTAAACAGGGACCTAAATTTGCTGAAAAAAAAATTAGATTTCAAAAGGGGCTCATTTTTAATATGCAGAGGAAGGTCATTCCAAACAAAAGAGGCAATGAATTAGAAAGCGCTTTTGCATGTTTCTTCATTATAGGCCCACCTAGGATTTGGCAAAAGAAGCCTATGAACATTGGGGGAGCTCAAACAATGAGCTGGGTTTTAAGGAATGGTCAAAGATACCAAATAATCAGGAAGACCTGTATGTACTGCTTTATGCTGTTAAATTAAAGCCTATGGTGAAGTCTTCTTTTAACACGTCATTAACTAGGTGGATTAATTCAACGGAAGAAGAATTGGAGAAAATAGCTCCTATTAAAGGTTTAAAAACCAACTAGAACAAATATAAATACTTGTTAGGTTCAGAAGTTACTAGATCATCAGAATGAATGCAGGAAATCAGAAAGAATCTGGTTAAAACAAGAAGATGAAGAATCTTGAAGGCACTAGATAATACAAATTAAGGGGCCCTTTTACTAACCACATTGAGCGCTAATGCATGCTTAATGCAGGGAAAAAGGCTTACTGCAAAACGTGTTACAGCATTTTACGGAAATTTGCCTGTCAGTGAGTTACATTTTTTTTTTTTTTGTAATTTTTTGAGGGAGGTGTCGTAATGAGCATAAAGGGTCATGGATTTGATGTACTGTCTTTCTGTAGGACAACCAAAGCAGTTTGCATATGGTACTTTTTCTGTCCCGCAGAGGTTCTTTTACTAAGGTGTGTTAATGGATTTAGCACACGCTAAATGCCGCACAGCCCATTGTATATTTATGGCCTGCATGACACTTAATGCACTCTAATTCATTATTGTGCATTAAGAGGTCCTTTTCCAAAGCCACGCTAAAAAGTGGGCCCGGGTTTTGGGTGCGCAAAGAATTATTTTTCAGCACACCTGTAAAAAAGGCCTCTTTTTATTTCCCCCGAAAATGGACGTGCGGCAAAATCAAAATTGCCGTGCATCCATTTTGGGTCTCTGACCTTACCGCCAGCCATAGACCTAGCGGTAAATAATTTGGGCGGCAATGACCTACGCACATCAGATGCCACATGGCGCGGATCCGCTATGCGGGTCCAAAAATAAAAATTCTTTTTCAGACACGCATAGCGGATGAGCACCAAAAATGAAATTATCGCAAGAGCCACGCGGTAGTCAGATGTTGTCCATTTTGACACGCGTTAGGCACATGTAGGTGCCTACGCAGGTTAGTAAAAGGGGCCCTAAATCCATGAGCATATTTTAGTAAAAGGATCCCTAAGTTTTGTACTCAGGGAAATGAAATGTTAAAGATCCCTTTTACCAAGCTGTAGTAAAAGGGGGCCTGCAGTATCATCGGCACGTGGGTAAAAAGCTGTTTTTTTGTTTTAAAGGAAATGGTCATGCACTAATCACAGGGATTGGTGCACAAACATTTCCAGGGGGAGCCCTTACCACCACTGGGGGTGGGAACTACTGCTGGGCTCCTGCGGCAGTAGTCCCGATTTGGTGCAAAGCAAAGCGGCCCTAAAATGACTTATCTAGGGATACAAGGGGCTACACTGCTAATTGAACCTTGCTCCCCTGTTTCGCAGCACACTGTACTAACCATTTGGCTATTCCTCTATTCAGCTATAGCCAGAAAACTTTTTAAGAATGCTGAATAGACACCAGATCTTGATTTAATGGTACAAGATTTGGCTACATATTTTTCTCAGTTGAAAATAATCAAAATACTGGATAGCCTACCTAAAACAACCTAAAAGGAAGAAGAGATTTATAACAAATGGATCAGTATGAAACTGGGAATTGATCGTCTTTGGGCTACATTCTTTGTAGCGACAGGACAGATAGATAGATAGTACAACAACTGCTTATGAAATATGCGAAAGAAAGGTGTCTTTTACACCCTTGTCAAGTTTAGTTTAATAAAGGAAATACTGAAGTTATTACTTGACTGGATGATAAACCTACTGAACCATTCTTTACATAGAGGAATTTTCTCAGAACAAATAGGTAAGAAAATATTGGCCCCCTGTTGAAAGGAGAAAACTTGGATGCAAACCTGTGTAGTAATTATCAGCCAGTAACCAATCTGCTGACTGTGGCTTAAACAATTGAAGCAGCTGTGACAATACAACTACAGGACTATTTGAATCGTTATCAGACATTAGATCCTACACAGTCTGTTTTTCTTAAGCTCAATATAGCACAGAGACCCTCTTAGTTTCTCTTATGTCTGAAATTAGATTACTACTGGATAAAGGGCAGCATTTGACTTGGGGGTCCTTTTAACAAAGCTGCAGTAAAAGTTGGCCTCAGTAGACCCTTAAATGATTTTTTCCCACATGCTAAGGCCATTTTTACCACAGCTGTAAAAACCCCAATTTTCTTTTTTTTTTTCACCATTAATTGCTGTGTGCTAATGTTGCCATTAGTGTGTGCACAGGGAAATAGCCACCATGATGGAGGAACAAAAATCCCTTACAGAATACATACAGTCAGTAGGAGAGAACCTACAATGTATGAGTGTCTAGCATTGGAAGATTCATCCTCTAATGCTGCTCTCCTACTATTAGTGTGTAGCCATTTAAAAAACAAACAAACAAAAAAAACATGGAAGCACTTACCACCAGCTATTTTGTAGGCAGTAAGGGCTCCCATGTTATCTTTACATTAACCAGTTAGCATGGTAATGCAGATGTGTTAACTGGTTAGTGCAGGAACATCCACTCTCTGCCCCTCACACACCCCATAAAAAATGCCAAAAAAACAATTTACCACATGGTTACCACACAGACATTCCAAAACTAGAGGGTCTTTTACAAAGCGTTGGTAAGCCCAACGCGGGCCTAGCGAAAGCTAAAGCGGACTACCAGTGACCAGTGGCGAACCAAGGGAGGGCGGTGGGGGCGGTCTGTCCCAGGTGCACGCCGCTGGGGGGTGCTGCGCGCCTGTCGACTCTTCGTTTTCATGCTCCCTTTGCCCTGGAACAGGTTACTTCCTGTTCCGGGGCAGAGGGAGCATGAAAACGAAGAGCTGACAGGCGCGCAGCACCCCCCCAGCGGTGTGCACCCGGGGGGGTTATTTTGCTGGGGGATCGGGTGGGTTTTCGCCGGTGAGGGGGGCATCGCGCTTTTCCGGGGGGCGCTGCACCCGTGGGGGCGGGGCGCATCGGCGATCCGCCCCGGGTGTCAGCCCCCCTAGGAACGCCACTGCCAGTGACCCAACATGGCTGCCAGTGGTAGTTCTGTCCCAAATGCGCACCATTTCCCTGGTAAAAAGAAAACCCCCGGAAATGGCTTGTGAGATGGTAACCTGGCTGTAATTGGGCGTTGCTGTGTGCTGCCTGGTTACCGCCAGGTTACCATGGATGCCCTTATCACCACCTCAGTGGATGGTGATAAGGGCTCTCTGCTGCATGGCCACATAGCAAGGGTTCTCTTACTGCATGGCCATGTTTGTCTGGGGGCTTTTGACCTACTGCGGTAAAAAGGGGCCCTGGTGTGTGGGGAAAACAGCCCTTGCTACTAGCGCAGTGCCCTTTTTCATGCAGGTTGGTAAAAAGACTCCCTAGCGTGGGATGCTTTAGAGTAGAGGTTTTCAACCCAGTCCTTGGGGCACATCTAGCCAGTCAGGGTTTTTAGGATATCCACGATTTTGTTTTTCTTTACCAGGGATTTTGATTGTTTCAGTGACCATCTCCTATGACCCCAGACGCAGGACTTTTACCAAAACGCCATTTTATCCATTGTGGGCATCGCGTGTACTTTGCTAATTCGGTAGCATGGAGTGCATCTTGCACAAATTAAGTTAAGTAGTCGCTTAAGTATTTCCTCAGATTACTTCTGGATCTATACCCTTTCACCTTCATCCTATTCCCCCTCATTCCAGTGCTTCCTTTAAATTGAAAGAGACCTGTGCATTTATGCCACAAAGGTATTTAAACATCCCTATCATATCTCCCCTCTCCCGCCTTTCTGCAAAGTATACGTATTGAGATCTTTTAGTCTGCCCCAATACACTTGAAGGCTATTGACCCATTTAGTAGCCCCCTCTGAACTGATTCCATTGTATTTATACCTTTTTAAAGGTGTGGTCTCCAGAATTGTACACAATGGACTAGATTCAGTAAATGGTGCCCATGAGCGCTAAGCGTTGTTCTATAAATGGTGCTCCAAGTTGTATGCCATTTTTAAAAATAGCACTTAGTGCCAGGATCTGTGCGTAATTTTGGTCTCGCTCCTAAATTAGGTGCAGATCTCCTGTATTCTCTAATAGTGTGTGCATCTGTTGTGAACATGCCTGACCTGTTCACTATTGCAGCACAGTGTTTACTGTTATGAAACAGAGCACTCTTTTGCTCTGTTAGTATGCACTATTGCAAAATAATATAGTAACATAGTAAAATAGTAGATGACGGCAGAAAAAGACCTGCACGGTCCATCCAGTCTGCCCAACAAGACAACTCATGTGTGCTACTTTTTGTGTATACCCTACTTTGATTTGTACCTATGCTCTTCAGGGCACAGACTGTATAAGTCTGCCCAGCACTATCCCCGCCTCCCAAACACCAGCCCCGCCTCCCAACCACCGGCTCTGGCACAGACCGTATAAGTCTGCCCAGCACTATCCCTGCCTCCTAACCTCCAGTCCCGCCTCCCACCACTGGCTCTGGCACAGACAGTATAAGTCTGCCCCGCACTATCCATGCCTCCCAACTTCCAGCCCCGCCTCCCACTACCGGCTCTGCTATCCAATCTCGGTTAAGCTCGGTTAAGCTTCTGAGAATCCATTCCTATGAACAATAATATGGACAAAGACTGTGACTCCTGAGGCTGAGAGTCCTCTTAATCTTAATCTTCCTTATCTCACATTGGGATTCTTTTAGTCTTCTTTCATTGAACTGTCACAGAAGCCCCTCCCATGACCACGCCCCTTTTCAGTTGCATGCTGAAAAATTTGCATGTGCATCTTTATAGAACAGCACTTAACAAGATGTGTGCATAAAATCAAATTGTTACCAATTAGCGCAAATAATTGCTAGCATCCAAATATTAGCACTAATTGACATGTTACACAATTAAATTACATACAGAAATTGGGTGTGTGCTCAAATCTACATGTGCAATTTTGAGCATCATTTATAGAATTGGGGGGAATATTTTAAATAAGGTCTCACCAGAGTCTTTTGCAGAGGCATCACCACGTCCTTTTTCCTACTGGCAATTCCTCTCACTGTACACCCAAGCATCATTCTAGATTTTGCCATCTCCTTTTTTACCAATTTGGCCACCTCAAGATCAACACATACAATAACACCCAAGTCCCACTCCTCTTTTGTACATAAAAGCTCTTCTCCCCCTAAATTGTACCATTCCCTTGAGTTTTTGCATCCCAAATGCTTGACCCTGCATTTTTCAGTATTAAATCTTAGCTGCCAAATTCTGGACCATCCTTCAAGCTTTGCTAGGTCAATGCTAGGTCCATGCTCATGTTATAAGAACATACTGGGTCAAACCAATGGTCCATCCAGCCCAGTATTCAGCTTCCAACAGTGACCAATCCAGGTCACAAGTACCTGGCAAAAACCCAATTAGCAGCAACATTCCATGCTACCAATCCCAGGACAAGCAGTTGCTTCCCCATGTCTGTCTCAATAGCAAACTATGGACTTTTCCTCCAGGAACTTGTCCAGATAAGCTAACCGCTGTTACCACATCCTCCGGCAAAGAGTTCCAGAGCTTAACTATTCATTGAGTGAAAAAATATTTCCTCCTATTTGTTTTAAAAGTATTTCCATGTAACTTCCTTGAGTGTCCCCTAGTCTTTGTACTTCTGGAACAAGTAAAAATCGATTTACTTCTACTCGTTGTACATCACTCAGAATTTTGTAGACCTCCATCATATCCCCCCTCCTTTTCCAAGCTGAAGAGCCCTAACCTCTTTAGCCTTTCCTTATACGAGAGGAGTTCCATCCCCCCTACCACTCTTTAATTATGATTCTTTTCATGCCATGGTATTAGCATTGCTCATCACTAAACTAAATTACTATAATATCATCTACACAGGATCCAGTCAGTCGTCTCTCAAAAAACTTCACTCATTACAAAACACTGCCATCCATCTTATATATCATGCTAAGACGTCTGCTCAAATATTGCCCCTCCTCAAAGCTCACCACTGGCTTCCTATTTCATTTAGAATTCAGTATAAGACCCTTCTCCTGGCCTTGAAGGCATCCTGCCTCGGCTGACCTCCCTACCTAGCGTCTCTTATCATTCCCCATTTTCCTGCCCATATCCTATAATCTCTAAATGACCATAGGATGGTCTTGCCTGGGCTGCAAGAGACCCAACATGAGAATATCCAAAATTGTGCTCTCTTCCGTTGGGTATCTGGAGTGACATATCGCTGCCCCAATTCAAGTCAGTAATCAAAACCTTGGTTTTTACCCAGGCCTTTCAGTGACGCCATTTGAGTTGGGTTTGTGCCAGCTCTTTCCCCAACCTTTCCCCCTCCCCCTCCAGCTTATTGTCCTTGCCCTAACCCTCCCTTTATCTGCTCCCCCGTTTCCCTTTGAGTGTTTACTTTCCTATCTATTATTCTGGTAGTTTCCTTCAATTTCTTCCTTTTTAATTGATGAGTTACCCACTCGATTCTTCTTGTCAGTTGTTGCAGTATATCAAATTCAAATAACATAAATAAACAAACCAGTGAAACAACAACATCTCAGTCACACTGTTGGTGAGGACAGAACTATCTTGGGTGACCAACCTCAGTAAGTACCCCACTCTCAGCAATGACTGCATCCTGAATCACCTTGCTACCATCACTGTGCCCACATCCTGGGATGGCAAGTAGCCATTGTGGGGGGGGGGGGGGGGGGGGAAGGGAAGCAGGGGTTATCTACCAGTCAGTCAACCACCTAGCAAGCTTTCATGCTGGCCACCAAAGCCTATTTAATATTTTCACAATGCAGTTATTTTTCAAGGATTAAATAAAAATGCAGGAACAAAACTATTCCTGAAATCCACAGATAACATATGAGCGAGTAGCACAATCCTCATTTTAAATGTACCTGTATGCTAGCAAAAGGTTTCCTTCAACACGTAACACAATCTGATTAAAGATGTTTTCAATAAGTCAGCACTTGTTTTACATTTTTGTTTCCCCTGTGGACCATAAACCATGCAGGCAATTAGTTTAAATTAGGCTATGTGGGGATATTATTTTTTTTTATAACACAAATAGATTTCTCTTTGTGGCCAATTTTAATGGTGCTGTTGTGAACACAGGTTTACTTTGAAAGCAATTTTAGAATTGCAAATTTTACAACTCTGATGTTTCAGTTTAGCATGCATTAAGAATTACAGAACTTTTTGTACCACATATATTGTAAATTTTGAATAGTTCTTTGAACTATTTTTTTCAAAAGACATATCTTTAATTGTATAAAATAAATGTTGCAAAAGATGCCCTACAGTATTGTATAATATGGTATTGTATTAAGCTCAGCAGGACATACCCTGATGTTTGAAAAATGAATGTATATATTTTATCCAGTAACATTTCTTATGAAGACTGTGGTGTAGAGGTGTTAAGGGCAAACATTTTCATTTTGCTTAGCTTTCCATGGGATTTTTAAAAACTTTGTTCCATTATTTTTTTAACATTTTTAAGCAATGTCATCAATACTGCACACTATTTTGCTGTAATGCACACTATTTTGTAATAGTGTACACCATCTTGCAGTTCTGTTCACTATTTCACAATAGACCAATATTATAATGGTGTGCACTATTTTGCAATAGTGAACACCATTTCAAAATACAGTTCACTATTGCAACACAATGCTTACTATTATGAAATAGAGCACTCTTTTGCTCTGTTAGTATGCACTATTGCAATTTTATGAACAATAATATGGACAAAAACTGACTCTTGAGGCTGAGAGTCCTCTTAATCTTCCTCATCCTCTTATCTCACACTGGAATTCTTTTAATCTTCTTTCATTGAACTATCACAGAAGCAGTTAATGCAACTCACTCAACTACTTTCCTTTAGGCCCAATTCCATCTAATTGGCTTTCGCTAACTCACCATGGTTTACTTCCTTTAGTTATGAACATTGTAAACAATAGTCTTTTGGCGAGCTCTTTGGAAACATGCACTAGTGTGCCCCGTTTTGAAGAAACCTTCCTTGGATCCATTATTGATTTCTAATTATCACCTAAATTCAAACCTGTGTTATGTTTCAAACCATACAGACAAAATAGTATTCCAACAACTTACTGCTTTCATTGATCTATGCAATCTTCGTCACCTCCAACAATTGGGTTTTCATATTGGCCATAGTTGTGAGACAAGTGCCTAAATGTTGAATTTTAGGACTGTTTTTGTATTTCTTTCAATTTTATTGTATTTTGTTATTTTATTGTAATGTACACCATCTAGAATGGGTGTACAGATTTGTATAAATTAATAATGTGTAATTCTAATTTTGGGCTTCTTATCAATAATTATCTCTCTGACCTCATGTGCAACTTTCTTTAAATCAATGACCTTACTTTCTAACTCTTTCTACTTTCTTACTTATCTATATGTTACATTTTTGCTTTACCCTTCACTATCAATTATAATGTTCTATTACATATTGTGTTAACGTTGTAAGTAGTATACCATGCCATACTTTGTATTGTTTTTGAATATTTTTACTGCTGTAATTGCCTATTGCTCATGTTTGATCTATTCTTACTGTACACCACCTTGAGTGAATTCCTTCAAAAAGGCGGTAAATAAATCAAAATAAAAAATAAATAAGTGATAGCAATTTGAATTTAGCAAATTACATGGCTTTTCACATCATTGAATATCATTTTTTTCTATCCAATTTATCAGACATAGGTATATTTACTACTACTACTACTACTATTTATCATTTCTATAGCACTACAAGGCATATACAGCACTGTACACCATACACAAAAAAGATAGTCCATGCTCAAAGAGCTTACAATCTAGATAAGACAGGTAAACAGAACAAATAAGGGTAAGGGAAAATAGGTAAGGTTAAAGGACAGGGCAAATGAGAAGTGGTTAGGAGTCAAAAGCAGTGGTAAAGAGGTGGAATATATCTGGAATGGTACTGCACTGATTTTCTTCCTTTTTATCTATTCATTCCTTTTTGGTTTCCCTTTTTTATACTCAGTTTCCCAGAGTTATTCAACTTCCTATGGTGTGCCCTAGGGGTCAGTGCTATCATCCTTTCTTATTTAATTTATTTTCGAGTCTCCTAGCCATGCTAGTACAAGATCATGGCCTATATGCTCTTTGACTGGGCAGATGATATTTTGCTAGTCTACCATGCTGACTTTCTTTACCCTGATCTCACTCAACTCAGTTATGCCATACCATTTATTTTTAGCCTCAGGAGAATTGTTTAATGCTCAGCACAGAAAAACAAAAAAAAATAGCGGCTACCCAGAATATCGGTAACTCACAGATACCTCCATTGGCAATAAGTGTCAATGGGTTAGCGATCAAGACATTTCTTCCTTTAGATCTTTAGGTATCATAATTGACCAAGGACTATCCTTCAAGGAGCAGATCACTACCCTAGCAAAGACCTGTTTTTAATTTCTTCATCAATTTCATTTTGTGCAAACCTTTTAGGACAAATCTCAGTTGACCTTTTCTTAATCACTTATTATCTCTTGTATATATTATTATAATGTTATTTATTCTGGATTACCTGTTTCAACACTTTGCTGACACAACACTCTTCTGACACAAATCGGGAGATGGCCGGCCTTCTCCTAAGGCCAGCCAACGCGGTATAATCGAAAGCCGATTTTGACTGGCTTCAACTGCTTTCTGTTGCAGGGCTGGCCAAAGTACAAGGGGGCGTGTGGGCAGTCTACTGAAGGCGGGATGGGGGTGTGGTTAACAGATGGCCATCTTCGGCCGATAATGGAAAAATTTACCACCACCACAAGTGTAACAGGTAAGGGGGATGGGCCTGGGTCCGCCTGCCTGAAGTGCACTGCAATACCCACTAAAAACTGCTCCAGGGACCTGTATAGTGCTGTGATGGAGCTGGGTATGACATTTGAGGCTGGCATAGAGGCTGGCAAAAAAATGATCCCCGATTCCCTCCGGTGGTCATCTGGTCAGTTTGGGCACCTTTTCAAGGCTTGGTCGTGAACAAAAAGGGACCAAGTAAAGTCGGCCAAATGCTCGTCGGGGCCGGCCTTCTTTTTTCCATTATCAGCCAAAGACGGCCATCTGTTAACCACACCTCCGTCCCACCTTCGGTACACTGCTGACACGCCCGCTTGAACTTTGGCCGGCCCTGCAACGGAAAGCAGTTGAAGCCAGCCAAAATCAGCTTTCGATTATACTGATTTTGGCCAGCCTTAGGAGAAGGCTGACAATCTCCCGATTTGTGTCGGAAGATGGCCGCCTTTCTCCTTCGAAAATAAGCAGGATTGTCCAACACTTCTGCTAAAACTACTTTACTAAATATTTGTACTAAATATAAGATAGAATATACTTGCCTTTATCCAATGATTGTCATCAAGGTATCTTTACTAAGGGGCATTTTATTAAAACTTAAGGGTCCCTATACTAAGGTACAATAAAAAGTGGCTGGTGGTAGTTTTAGCGCATGGGTTTCCCATACACTCTGGCCACTTTTTAGCATGGCTCTAAAATGGCCAAATTTCAATTTTTGAAAGAAAATATATAACAGGTACTCAAAGAAATTCTTATAGCAAGTACTCTTTTTTGTCTTAGGAGGAAAAGGCCTCGAGAAGCCCCTAGACATATAAAAAAGTCAATAGGGGGCTGGACTTTCTCATCATTGGCCAAAAACCCTCTGTGTAAAATCTTTCTTAGTAGTTCTTAAGAAAAACTTGTATACTTGGCTAATCAATATTTAAATAGACTTATCTCAGTAGAGAATCAATCTCTGTGTTTCCTTAGTTGACTTTGACCGTGATCAACGGCAGCCAGCGTTTCAAGTTCGCGTGTTCTGCTTCAGGATCACTGAGCAAATAATCTAAAATCAACAAAAGAGAACAAATCTCAATAGAACTGTGTAATATTGTTCACAAGTTTTCTTGACAATGTACTTACTCCCGCTCAGTTTCGTCGCTCAGAGACAGCCCTTGGAAAAAATGGCGCAGCTTTTAAAACCCAGCTGACGTCAGACGCTAAAGAAAGTGATTGGTTAATGGATAATTTGCTACATTATTAGCATACTAGTGGTCTTTACAATCATGAATCTTATAAAAAATGGACCCACTCAATCTTAGAGTTTAAACCTGTTGGAATAAAAGCTTTTAGCTCCATCTTTGTTTGTTTTGTAATAAGATTCGGTGTTTGTTGCTGTCCTTCATTAAAACTTGTTGAAACAC
Organism: Microcaecilia unicolor; assembly: GCF_901765095.1. Classification (NCBI taxonomy): domain Eukaryota; kingdom Metazoa; phylum Chordata; class Amphibia; order Gymnophiona; family Siphonopidae; genus Microcaecilia; species Microcaecilia unicolor. Next base: position 56,640,668 of record NC_044036.1, on the reverse strand, counting down.
TAGACACTGTAAAGAACTGAACTGGTGTTTAAACTCTTCACAATGAAGGGCTAAAGGAGAAGTATGCTTCCTGGTCTTAATGGCGCTTTTGTGTTCAATTAACTGTACATATAAAGTTTGAGAGATTTGCCCTATGTATAACTTATTGCAGGGACAAATTATGCAATAGATCACGAAGCTAGATTTGCAAGTGGTGTTGATCTTCAAATCAAACTTTTCCTGGGTATTAGGATGTGTGAAGGTCGACGTCTCAATCATTATGTCACACATACTACAGCCATTACATTTTTTGTGTCCCACATAAACTGGTGCCATAGAATGGTGTGGTGGGAGTCCTGCTGGACAGAGCAATTCCTTTAGAGTTCTACCTCTTGTAAAAGCAAAGCGTACTCTAGATTCTGCAAAAACTGGTAGCGTTTGAACCACATGCCAATGTTCTTTAAAATATTTTCCATTAATGGCCATGTGCTAATTTCCAAATTAGTGCACACCCATTACTGCCTGATCCCTTACTGCCTCCTATTTAGTAGGCGGTACGGGCAAACGCGCTATTCGTGCGGTAATTGGGCTGCGCCCTGCTGTAGTTCTAGGTTTGATGCACACTGTTTCCCAAGCTAGAAAATAATTTTTGCTTTCTAGTGCGGGAAACGGTGTACAGCAAACCCAGAACTACCGCAGGGTACCTGGGTGTGCTTGGTGGTAGTGTTGTTTTGCTTCTTGCTACCCACACAGTAGGCCTACCACACCTTGGCAAAAGGACCCATTAGTGTGTGCTAAGTGCCAATAGGTATAAAATCGAATGCACAGAATTTAGGGACCCTTTTACTAAGTACCAGTAGGGCTAACACATGGGTAGTGTGCGCCAAATCAACCCTACCACTGCTGGCAGGCGCTGTTTCCTGCGGTAGAAAAAAAACTTCTATTTTCTACTCTCTTATGAGGAACTCCTTTCGTATAAAGAAAGGCTAGGGGTCTTCAGCTTGGAAAAGAGATGGATGAGGGGAGATATGACTGAGGTCTACAAAATCCTGAGTGGTGTAGAAAGAGTAGAAATAAATCGATTTTTTACTCGTTCCAAAAGTACATAGACTAGGAGACAGTCAAGAAAATTACATAGAAGTACTTTTAAAACAAATGGGAGCAAATATGATTTCACTCAACGAATAGTTAAGCTCTAGAACTCTTTGCCAGAGGATGTGGTAACAGTGGTTAGCATATCTGGGTTTAAAAAAGGTTAGAACAAATTCCTGGAAGAAAAGTCCATAGTCTGCTATTGAGACAGACATGGGAAGCAACTGCTTGGCCTGGGATTTGTAGTATGGAGTGTTGCAACGATTTGGGTTTTTGCCAGGTACTTGTGACCTGGCTTGGCCACTGTTTGGAAAACAGGATACTGAGCTAGAGGGACCATTGGTCTGACCCAGTGTCTACTCTTATGTTCTTATGTTCTGCGTACTGCAAGGGGGGGGGGGGGGAGTTCCCTCTGGTAATCAGCAGCGCAGTCACATTGCTGTGTGCTGCCTGATTACAGCACGAGTAGCTCATAAGCCCTTACCACCAAGTAAATAGGTGGTGGTAAGGGCTCAGGCAATAAATAACCATGAGCTACTTTTAATATTAGAACGCGGCCTTTTACGGCCCCATTTAAAAAAGGCCTTTTTACCTGCCATGGTAAAAAATGGCCCAGTTCATGACAATTCCACACATCCAAACTTGTGCAGGCCACTTTTTACCGCAGCTTAGTAAAAGGGCCCCTTAGCACACAGAAATCCCATTAGAAATTCCCTAAAAGAAGAAATGTCTCCATTTTACAATTCTTTATAGATTAGGAATCCCAAATTGCTGTTGTTCCTATAATTGTCAGTGTAAAATACTAACATAGTAGATGACAGCAGAAAAAGACCTGCACGGTCCATCCAGTCTGCTGAGGAGGAAGGAGGTGTTTTAGAGAGCTCTGCTGACTTCCAGTGGAAAGGGAGTGAGACCTAGCTCCCTCCCCAAAGATGAGGAGGGTCCCTGGGGAGAAGGCCTCAGGAAAGTCCCAGGCTATGGGGCCTCCTGGGGCCCGGGACCAGAAGGCCGAAAGGAGTGGCTCTCTCCCTGGTTTGACTACCGGGAGAAGGGAAAGGAGTCCAGTGGACCGAAGGGAGAAGCAGCCCAGTGGAGGCCACCAGAGCATTTCCCCCTCCATGGCCCAGCTTGCGGAAGGTAAGCGAGAAGACAGTGGAGGGGGGAGGAAGATAGTACAGGCCCCAGAAGGGCGCTTCCAAGGAAGGGAGAAGGAAGAGGCGATGGAAGTTTGCCAGAAGCCTTTGCTGGAGGCAGCTGAGAGTGAGAATGAGGAGAGTGGATCGTCAGATGAGGAGTTCCTTGAAGTGAGCTATGACCCTGATGATCCAGCAAGTAGTGTGGTAAATATTGTAAGACGAATTAAGCTGGTGGAAAAAGAAGTAGTGGAGCTAGGAAAACGTCTGAAAATGGCAAGAACTATGTGTAAATTTGCCCCAGCGGAGCACAGACAAATGTATGTTAAAGAGGAAGCCCGGATATCAAAGTTGTTGGGGAAAAAAGAACACTTGTTGAACTGTTTAAAAAAGGGCTCTGTGAATCCTTTGAGGGAGCTCTATGTTAACCGAGAAAGGATGGCTTCAATACCACAGTCTGGGGGTTCAGGAACACTACAGTTGCAGCAAGCTTCAGTGTCTTCAGCAGCATTAGACTCAAAAGAGTTGTCTGGGTTCAGAGGTGACCCCACTTTAAAATACATGAGACAGTTGGCAACACAGTCTAGAGCACTTACCCAGCAGCCAGAGGATAAGGAGGCAGCGGCAGGACATGGCTCTGAGGTGGGGGCTGGAGTAGAGATCCTACCTGTGGAGGGGAGGACAGAACTCAGTAACTTTTCAAAACTCCAGATAATGGAGGCAGCAGAGGGAGACGCAGGTAGCAGCCTGTTTTCTACAGAGGTGGTGGTCGAAGTCTCAGAGGGCTTACCTGCAGTTGTGCAAACAGCAGAGACAGTTGCCGTGAAGGAAGCCCTGTTGGAAAAGGGTCAGCAGAGGCAGACTCCGGTATTTTTGGCCGGGTCTGCAATGACTGAAGTGGAAACCGAAGCAGCATGGCATCTGGAGAAGCCCCGCCCACGAAGTCCGGGAGCAGGGGAGGTCTTCCCTGAGCATGGAGTAGCTGGCGGTTTACAGGAGAGGGGTCGGAGAGAGAGGAATAGGAGCGGGCAGCAGCTGGGAGCTCATTTGACCAGCTGTCCATTACAAGAGGTGAAATCGGGGGGTGCTAACAGCCAGCCTGTGGCGGAATCAGGAACAGACAAGCCATGCCCCCGGGAAGCGCCAGCCATTGGGAGAACGCAGGAGGGACTGCACCAGAAGCAAGGGGGAAGTAACCCGATTGTTGAGAGACTTTCGTTGACTACAGAAGTGGACATGGCAAGTCTAACAGATGCGCAGCGGGTGGTGGAGCAGACCTGCCAGCAGGACGGCTGGGAGCGAGGAGCCAAGGGGAGCGGCGGAGTTCCGGAGGCTTCGCCCCTGGTGCCGGAGGTTGGAGGGAGTTCGGGGGCAGAGCGAGCAGGGAGTCTGGTATCGCCAGCTGCAGACCTGACTGGGCAGGTGCCAGAGTATCGCCAGGAGACAGAGGAGAGGAGGCGATTAGCCCAGAGGCTGGAGCCTGCAGTGGCAGGGACGAGCAGGGACGTTCCAGGAAGTGGTGATGGGCAGGACAATCAGTTGGAGGCAGCCCAAGCCGCAGAACTGACTATGGACGTTGCTGGATGTTTGTCTGAGAGGGAAGGGGACGGGGGACAACGGGAGGGGGAGGGGGCGGTGGATATTGAGGAAAGGAGAGGGATGAGGGGAGGGGCAGAGGGACAGAGGGGGGGGAGGCAGAGGGAAGGGCTGGAACAAGTGTGGAGGGGGGGCGGTGGGGGCTGGGGTCCAAGTCCTTTGCGGCAGTAGTCCAGGGAGGGGGAAGGAGGGAGGGGGGGAGATCGGGTGGTTTTGAGGGCCCAGGGAGGGGTTGGGGGGGAGCGGGGACAGGGGGTAGACAGCTGCCTAAGCGGCGAAATGTGGTACAGCTCAAATGGATAGGGGAGGGGGCAATGCCCTCCAGGGATCGGGTCTTGAGGCTGGTGATGGGGATGGGGTTTATACCCGAGGACTTTTACGCGTGTATACACCCCATCAACATCCCAGAATATGACTTGAGCTTCATGACCCAGAGGGGGATGGAAATATTCTGGGAAAGGTACGAGGGGGTGAGGGGAAAGGGGGAGTGGCGGGACCTCAGGGCCATTCCAGTCAGCAAGCCGGACCTGGTGCAGATCACCCTGCTCGTGAGAAATGAGTCTATCTCTGGGGCAGATTTAGCCTACTGGCTACAGAGGTACGCGGAGCTGAGATCCCCACTTACAAAGTTACCGGATCCAAGCAGGGTTTGGGCAGGAGGTTGGGGAGCCCTGGTCAAATTGAGACAGGAGAGCCATGTGGTCCAGCACATTCCTTCGGCTGCCTTTATCGGTCGTGACAGGATACTGTGCTTTTACAAGGGGCAGCCGCGGCAGTGCTTCAGATGTGGTTCGTTTAGGCACTTCAGCATGTCATGCCCAGTGGTAAAGTGTGGAAGATGCGGGGATCAGCATGCCACAGAGGACTGCACCGCGATCAGGTGCAACCTCTGCGGCGGGTTAGGCCATGCATATCGGAACTGCCCTAGGGCGGCCCATAACGAGTGGGATATGTGGGGGAAGGGACGGGGAGGGGGGGTAATGGAGGAGGGGATAGGGCAGGGGGTGATAGGCAGGGAGGGGCAAGGGGGGGAGAAGGAGGGGATGCAGGAGGGGGGGCGGCAGGGGGCTGGGTCAGGAGTGGAGCAGGGGGGAGAGGGGGAGTGGGTACAAGTGCCACAGAGGAAAGGGAAGTTTCGGAGGGGGGGGAAAGTAGGTGTCGCGCCTCACGCGCTCGCCGCGCTCTCGAGGACCTTGGCATACCTTCAGGCTTCTTCCCCGGGAGCGCGGGGTTTGTGAGTCCTTAAGACAAAATCACCCTCCAGGTAGACAGGAGAAAAGACTGGGCCGGAACTCCGGACTGGAGTTGTACACCGGAACACTCGGAACTGGAACGCACCGGACTGGTGCGCACTGGAATGGGGCCCACTGGACTGGACACACTGGAGTGGCCCCACTGGACTGAAACGTACAGGAGTGAAAGCCGCTGGACTGGAACACACTGGAGCGGAACCCGCGGAACTGGAACACCCTGGATCTAGGCTTCACCTACACTTGACTGCCTTCTCCCTCGGGTTGAGCCCTCAGGTTCTGGCAGCCGGTAGGACTTACAGGAACAGCAGGAATGAAGATCCAGGAGTGCCCCCTGGTACCTAGGCGAAGGCAAGGCAGACAAGCAGGAACTGTCCGGGTTCTGGCAGTCGGCAGGAATCAACACAATGACTAGTAGACTGTACCCGGGCTAATAGAAACACTATACCCAGGCCAACCAGTCATACACAAGAACATACACAGAGCAGACTCAGGAGACTTGGAAAGCTATACACCAGCTAACAACTAAGCTGTGCCTCAGCTAACAAGTCATGCCCTGGGCCCAAACGCAGAAGACTAGCAAGGCTTGACACAGGCTACAAGCCAGCGGGGCCTAAGCTGGCTAGTCTACACTAAGAACAAACACAGTCTTGGAATAGTGGCTAGCAAGGGCGGCTAGGCTCACTCTAGGAACAAACACAATCTTGGAATAGTGGCTAGCAAGGGCGGCTAGTCTAACAATAGAACCAAACACAGACTTGGAAATGGCTAGCAGGACGGCTAGCTGACACGAGGAACAAACATGGTCTTGGACATAGCTTAGCAGGACGGCTAACTGACACGAGGAACAAACATGGTCTTGGAAATAGCTTAGCAGGACGGCTAGCTAACACAAGGAACAAACATGGTCTTGGAAATAGCTTAGCAGGACGGCTAGCTAACACAAGGAACAAACATGGTCTTGGAAATAGCTTAGCAGGACGGCTAGCTAACACAAGGAACAAACATAGTCTGGGAATAGTGGCTAGCAGGGGTGGCTAGGCTCACTCTAGAAACAAGCATAGGAAACTAGCAGAGCTATACACAGACCACAAGCCAGTCAGTGCCTAAGCTAACTAGTCATACCTTGGAAACAAACATAGAGCACTAGTAAAGCTATGCACAGGCAACAAGCCAGACGGTGCCTAAGCTAACTAGTCATACCTTAGAAACAAACATAGAGAACTAGAAAGCTACGCACAGGCAACAAGCCAGACGGTGCCTAAGCTATCTAGTCAACCAAACATAAAACACTAGCAAAGCTATACACAGGCTATAAGCTACACGGAGCCTAAGCTAGCTAGTCAAACAAACATAGAAACTCACACAGAGCAAACACTGACACCGGGTACAGAGCACTCTATACACCAGGACCTTTAGATGAGATGGAATTAGATACAAAGGCCAGGACTGTAGTCTTCAGGTGACTAATAAAGCCCATCAACACCAGAGCCACAGGTGCAGCAATCACCTTGCAACCAAACAGAGGCTTGACACTCAGAGCAGGCATCCCACAGAAAGTAACAGCGGGAGCCATCTTGGATACTGGCAGAGACGAAGAGGCGGCAGCCATCTTGGATACTGGCAGAGACGAAGAGGCGGCAGCCATCTTGGATACTGGCAGAGACGAAGAGGCGGCAGCCATCTTGGAAGAGGCACAGCCCACACAGGTGAGGTTCAGCAGGGCAATCAGCACACAGAGCCAGAGAGAACCTAAGACAGACACAGACACAAAGACAAGCAGAAGCCAGCACAGACACCGACTCCCAGAAACAGGGTAAGTCCGAAGGGTGGCACGGCCACAAACGGGACAGTATCCCTTCCTCAAGACCCCCCTCTCGGTCTCCCGGAGATGGTCGGGTATCCAGGGGTAACTATGATGAAACTTCCTGATAGGTCTCAAAAGCCAGACATAGATCACAGGGCTGGAAGTCACAATGAAGTTCAAAACTGGCAAACAAAAATAGAACTTGTGACCAGGAAGCTCCTTCGAGTCACCACGGGGCAATCTCAGGAACCTGGATGCATCAAGAGGAACATAATTCAAAAGTAACCCTCCCCTGAGGGAACCCACAATGTCCTGAACCTCTTGGCAAGTCCAGGAAATGACAGGAACAGGACTGGAGTCACTACCCCAGCTGACATTAGAAGCTGGGCTGAGGCTCAAGGTGGCATTCCCCTCTTGGCATGAGCTAGAAGTCTGAACAGAAATGGATCTAGACCTAGCATCTGGGTTGGCCTCCACCCCTTGACTGGAACTGAATTCAGGGGCCTGACTGGAACAAGAACTCAACAGAAAGTCAGCCTCCTGACGGACACTGGAACTTAGGACGACCTCAACATCTTGGTCGGACTTGGAACTAGACACGGACTCAGCCTCCTGGCTGGAACTAGAACTCGGAACAGGCTTAGCATCTTGGTTAGAACTGGGACTTGGAAGAGATTCAGCTGCAGGGCTGGACGCACCCCTCTGGCCGGACTGGGACGTCTCTCTCACCTTAGCTTCAGGCGGCGTCTGCCGAGCAGGGTTCAAGAGGAGACGGCCCTGGTATCCCCAGGGCATGCTAGCAGGCTGAAATGCAGAAAATGGGGTTCTCCGGGCCCCAAGCCGTTGAACACCCCTTCTCTCAGCTATTGCTTCGGAGGTCTTCTCCCCGGCTGAATCAAAACAAGGTCTCTCATAGTTCTCTTGGAACGTCATCTCGTCCTCAAGAGCAGACTCAATTTCCTGGCTGACCTCTGCACTCGGTGCAGATTCAGCATCTTGACTGAACTTGCAACTCGATCCAGACTCAGCATCTTGACTGGACTTGCAACTCGAGGCGCCCTCTGCCTCCTGGCAGGGACGAAACTTTAACTGCGGCTTGGCCGAACACACCCTTAGGACAGGGATCGGTCGCTCGATCCGAAGCGCCCCTCGAACTGGGCTTCGGAGCTTGCTTGGAGGTGCCCTCAAGACTGGAAGCGGTGGTGCCACCTGAACCACCCTGTGGACTGGCGCCGGAGGCTTGGTTAGAAGCCCCCCTCGAACTGGACTCAGTGGCTTGACTGGACGGGTCACTTGAACAAGAACCGGAGACTTGACCCGAAGCGCCACTTGCACAGGAATCTGAGGCTCCATCGAAGGCTTCCCTCGGACTGGACTCGGAAGCTTCCAAGGACGTGCCACTTGAATGAAGACTGGAGGCTCGACCTGGAGCGCCATTTGCATAGAATTCTGAGGCTCCATCGAGGGCCTCCCTCTGACTGGACTCGGAGACTTCAAAGGGCGTGCCATTTGAAGAAGGACTGGAGGCTCGACCTGGAGCGCCACTTGTACAGGGACCTGAGGCTCCATCGAAAACCTTCCTTGGACTGGACTCGGAGACTTCAAAGGGCGTGCCATCTGAAGGAGGACTGGAGGCTCGACCTGGAGCGCCACTTGCACAGGAATCTGGGGCTCCATTGAAGGCCTTCCTCGAACTGGTCTCGGAGACTTAAGCCCCCTCGTTACTTGGACTGGAATAGGGGGTTCAATATGAAGCATCCCCTGGACTGGACTCAGCATCTGTGGACTATGATCCCGATGAGAAGTTACCCCACCATGGTACAGCCAGCTACTCGGCTGAGGAGGACGAAAAGACCCGGGTGACGAAGGTTCCCGGCGCCTTCTCTCGAGCTCAGACTCCAGAGTCTCCCACAGAGCAGGGTCTTCCCGAAGTCTGCGGCGGTACTCCCGGAGCGTGATGCCCGAATCCATGGCAGAAACTGGGTCATAGTGGCACCGACTCCAGTCGATACGCTCTATCTCCGCTGCTGCTTCACGAGTAGCCGCAAAGGCTGGATTCCACAGAAGTTCCTGTCGGTATTCCCACAGGCTTAAATCGGGATCAAAAATAGAAACTGGACTGTCCTTGGGAAAAAAAGATTTTTTGGCAGTTCCCCTGGGATGGTCCGTAGGGCACGAACTTATGGGCATGAAACCCACCTGGACTGATGATCTCGCCGAACTCATGGCCTTTGTATTCTGTCGCGCCTCACGCGCTCGCCGCGCTCTCGAGGACCTTGGCATACCTTCAGGCTTCTTCCCCGGGAGCGCGGGGTTTGTGAGTCCTTAAGACAAAATCACCCTCCAGGTAGACAGGAGAAAAGACTGGGCCGGAACTCCGGACTGGAGTTGTACACCGGAACACTCGGAACTGGAACGCACCGGACTGGTGCGCACTGGAATGGGGCCCACTGGACTGGACACACTGGAGTGGCCCCACTGGACTGAAACGTACAGGAGTGAAAGCCGCTGGACTGGAACACACTGGAGCGGAACCCGCGGAACTGGAACACCCTGGATCTAGGCTTCACCTACACTTGACTGCCTTCTCCCTCGGGTTGAGCCCTCAGGTTCTGGCAGCCGGTAGGACTTACAGGAACAGCAGGAATGAAGATCCAGGAGTGCCCCCTGGTACCTAGGCGAAGGCAAGGCAGACAAGCAGGAACTGTCCGGGTTCTGGCAGTCGGCAGGAATCAACACAATGACTAGTAGACTGTACCCGGGCTAATAGAAACACTATACCCAGGCCAACCAGTCATACACAAGAACATACACAGAGCAGACTCAGGAGACTTGGAAAGCTATACACCAGCTAACAACTAAGCTGTGCCTCAGCTAACAAGTCATGCCCTGGGCCCAAACGCAGAAGACTAGCAAGGCTTGACACAGGCTACAAGCCAGCGGGGCCTAAGCTGGCTAGTCTACACTAAGAACAAACACAGTCTTGGAATAGTGGCTAGCAAGGGCGGCTAGGCTCACTCTAGGAACAAACACAATCTTGGAATAGTGGCTAGCAAGGGCGGCTAGTCTAACAATAGAACCAAACACAGACTTGGAAATGGCTAGCAGGACGGCTAGCTGACACGAGGAACAAACATGGTCTTGGACATAGCTTAGCAGGACGGCTAACTGACACGAGGAACAAACATGGTCTTGGAAATAGCTTAGCAGGACGGCTAGCTAACACAAGGAACAAACATGGTCTTGGAAATAGCTTAGCAGGACGGCTAGCTAACACAAGGAACAAACATGGTCTTGGAAATAGCTTAGCAGGACGGCTAGCTAACACAAGGAACAAACATAGTCTGGGAATAGTGGCTAGCAGGGGTGGCTAGGCTCACTCTAGAAACAAGCATAGGAAACTAGCAGAGCTATACACAGACCACAAGCCAGTCAGTGCCTAAGCTAACTAGTCATACCTTGGAAACAAACATAGAGCACTAGTAAAGCTATGCACAGGCAACAAGCCAGACGGTGCCTAAGCTAACTAGTCATACCTTAGAAACAAACATAGAGAACTAGAAAGCTACGCACAGGCAACAAGCCAGACGGTGCCTAAGCTATCTAGTCAACCAAACATAAAACACTAGCAAAGCTATACACAGGCTATAAGCTACACGGAGCCTAAGCTAGCTAGTCAAACAAACATAGAAACTCACACAGAGCAAACACTGACACCGGGTACAGAGCACTCTATACACCAGGACCTTTAGATGAGATGGAATTAGATACAAAGGCCAGGACTGTAGTCTTCAGGTGACTAATAAAGCCCATCAACACCAGAGCCACAGGTGCAGCAATCACCTTGCAACCAAACAGAGGCTTGACACTCAGAGCAGGCATCCCACAGAAAGTAACAGCGGGAGCCATCTTGGATACTGGCAGAGACGAAGAGGCGGCAGCCATCTTGGATACTGGCAGAGACGAAGAGGCGGCAGCCATCTTGGATACTGGCAGAGACGAAGAGGCGGCAGCCATCTTGGAAGAGGCACAGCCCACACAGGTGAGGTTCAGCAGGGCAATCAGCACACAGAGCCAGAGAGAACCTAAGACAGACACAGACACAAAGACAAGCAGAAGCCAGCACAGACACCGACTCCCAGAAACAGGGTAAGTCCGAAGGGTGGCACGGCCACAAACGGGACAGTAGGGGTGGGCAGGGAGGGGTCGCTGCAGGGGAAGAGGGGGGGAACAGATTTCAGGTGTTGGAGGAGGAGGAGGAGGATAGGGAGGTTGGGAGGGAGGAGGAAGAACAGGGGGAAGGAGAAGAGGTGGAGTTAATGGAGGAAGAGGGGGCGGCAGGGGGGATTGGAGAGGGCAAACGGAAATATGAGGAAGCACTGGAGGAGGGTACTGGTGGTAGGAAGAAGGGCGGGAAGGCTCTGGGGGGAGGGGGAGGGGTGAGGGAGGAGGAAGAGGGAAGGGAGGGAGGGAGGGGAAAGTGGAGTAAGAGGAAAGCTGAGGGGGCCGGGCAGGTGGTGAAGGCCCAAGTGCAGGCTTGGGGGGACAGAGTGGAGCTAGAGGAGGATCTGGAGGACTTGGAGGACTTGGGGGAGGTGGAGGACTCGGAGGAGGAGGTAGGGGGCGGGGGTGAAGAGGGAGAGGGAGGGATCAGGGGGTGGGTCCGGATAGAGCAAAGAAGAAAGGAAGGAAGAAAGGGGGAGGGGGGGTAAGGTGCAGACAGGACGGCTGCGGGGGGGGGAGGGGGATCTGGCAGGGGATGATGTAGACCGCATAGCAGAGGACCTGCTTCAGGGTAAGAAGGGGGTATCCCAGGAGATAAGGAAAGAAGTTGGGAGTGAGCAGACCCGTGACTCGCAATGAGGATGGCAGGCTTAGTGTTGACATTTGCCACGCTGAATGTGGCCAGCATCGCCTCTCCGAAGAAGCAGGGTTTAGCGTATGACTGGTTCGCGAGGGTCCAAGCAGATTGCTTCCTGCTCCAGGAGACTCGGCTGCGGTCCATTGAGGTGATCAGGCGGGCAAGGCGGGCCTGGAAGTGGGGTCCCTCGGTGTGGGGGTTGGCGGGGGAGAGGTATGGTGGGGTGGGGATCTTATTTAAGTCCCACCGGGTGAATATTCAGCGAGTGGTGGAGCTGGGGGTGGGGAGATGTCTTGTTGTGGATGCGATTTGGGAGGATAGAGCACTGAGGGTGGTGAATGTGTACGGGCCCCAAAGCAAGAAGGAAAGGGTGCTCCTCTTTGGGAAGATCAAGCCCTACCTATACACTTCGCGCCAAGTAGTCTGGGGGGGAGATTTTAACACCATATTGCGGAAAAAGGATAGTGGGGGACGATCGGTACAGGTGGGCTATGACGGGGTGAGGCTGGCAGGGATCATGCGGGAGGTGGAGCTGGTAGACGCGCATGTGGCCTTCTGTGAGGAACAGGAGGGGTTCACGTTCTTTCGAGGGCAGTGTAAAAGTAGAATCGATAGATTCCTGGTAAAGAAGGGAGTTTGTCTGGGGGGTCCACGAACCGTGGACGTGGACTTTTCAGACCACCACATGGTCCTCCTTCAGGTGGGGGGGGCGGCAGCGCAGAGGCCAGAGAGGGGGTTATGGCGACTAAATTTAAAGTGGTTAGGTAGCGAGCAGGTGTGGGAGGAGTACCGCCGGTTTTTGGAAGATCAGGTGTCAGTGCAGGGGGCATTTCAGTCATTGGGGGAGTGGTGGGATACAGTGAAAAGACGAACGCGGGGATTCTTTCTCAGACAGGCGAGAAGGGAGGGGAGGGAAAGGACAAAGTTGGCATGGCAATAAAGAAAAAGAGGGACACATTGATTTCACAAGGGGGGAGGGAGGAAGAAATACATGATCTCCAAGCACTCCTGGAGCAGGTACAGTACAACCGCTACACCTCCTTGGTGTATGAGCGGGACTTCGGGAAAATGTGTAGCCCGGACCCCTTCGCATGCTGCCGGGAGCGGAGGACGCGCAGGGTGGTGGAGGGGGTGCGGGATGCACAGGGGGTCCTGCAGGACACCAGGGAGGGGATTCTGGGGGCAGTGAGGGACCACTTTGCGGCGTTCCTTTCAGCCCAGCAGATTGATATGGAGCAGATGGAGTGTTATGTGGAAGGAACCCCGGGGATAGGTCACGGGGGACCCCAGCTTCAGGCCCTCTTGAACCCGTGGACAGAACAGGAGGTGGAGGAAGCCATCGGGGCGCTCCACAGGAAGACCTCGCCGGGGCCGGATGGGCTAACAACTGAGTTCTACCAGGCCTTTAAGGAGCAGCTGGTGCCGATCCTGGTGAGGGTATGGGGGGCAGCCCAGTTGGAGGGTTCTTGCCTAGTTCCTTGACAGAGGCGGCTCTTATCCTACTAAGTAAGGGGAAGGACCCGGCGATGCTGGCCAACTGGCGGCCTATAGCACTGCTTAATACGGATCGAAAAATCTTTGCGCGAATGCTATTCCAGAGAATGAGGCAGGTGTCTGGGGATTTGCTAGCAGCCTCGCAAGCATGTGGGGTTAAAGGGAGAGGGGTCTTGGAAGCTGCAGCGTGGGTGCGGGAGGGGGGTAGAACGCAGTAGAGTGGGAGGGCATGGTAGGCTGTTGGTAACACTCGACCAGGAAAAAGCGTTTGATAGAGTGCAGTGGGGTGTCCTATGGAGCATTCTGGAGCGCTATGGGTTTCCGAAGGGTTGGATAGAGCAATTACAGCTACTCTATCGGCATGCGGGGTGTTTTCCCCTGGTTAACGGGTGGAGAGGGCAGGGGTTTGAGGTAGGGGCAGGGGTCCGACAGGGGTGCCCACTCAGCCCGCTGTTGTATGCATACGCCATCGACCCTTTATAAGACGGCTGGAGAAGGGGGGGGGCGAGGGGCTGGAAGGGGTGGAGGTGGGGGACAATAACCAGTTAAGGGTCGTGGCGTATGCAGATGACGTTACAGTGTGGGTAGCGGACCAGAGGGAGGGAGTAGATTGCAGAACCTGATCCAGGAATACTCGCAGGCAACAGCGTCGCAGGTCAATTTTCAAAAGTCCAATAGCCTGTGGGTTGGGGATCAGGGCTGCAATTTGAGTTGGGAGGTAGGTTTCCTACAGCTGTGGAACGTATACGGGTCTTGGGAATATACTTCGAGAAGGGGGATTATAGGCTCTACAACTGGGATAGGTGTCTCCAAGAAGTGAAGGGGAGGGTGGATAGATGGAAGGGGTGGAAATGACCAATGGGGGAGCGGGTACAGCTCATCAAGGCACACTTAGTTCCTTTGTTTCTGTTCATCAGTTACATCTGCCTGCTGCCGGAGAGCCGGTACACGGCCTTGTATGGGGTGTTCTTCCGGCTGCTCTGGGGCAACAGGACGAATCCGGTAAAACGGAATGTTACCTATCTGCCTAGGAGGGAGGGGGGGGTGGGCATGATAAACCCAGTCCTGTTTTTCAGCGCTTTGTTCCTGCAGTTCAATCTGGGAGGGCGGTAGGGCGGGAGCCACCGGGGTGGGCTAGGAGTGTCCTGCAGTGGTGGCCGAGATATTGGGACCTATGGCGGGAGGGGGGGAGGGTAGTGGCACTGCGAAGGGGGGCTCCGGGGGGGGGTGAGTTATTGCAAGACCCTAGTGAAATTGGTGAGGGTGTGGGGGCTGACGGTGGGGGAGGTGAAGGCAGGACAACGGGGGGTCTGGACGGACAGAGTACGGGCGCAGGTGTTCTCAGCTCCTCTGGCCTGAGGGACGCGCCGGCCCCACGGATGCAGCAGGGGTTACGGTTGATTGCTTCGAACCGCATCCCGGTGAAGTATAAAGACCTGGCGTGGCTGTCCTTTCACGGTAGACTGTACGTCCGAGGAAATTTGAAATATCGCAATGTGCGGGATAGAGGGTGCCCACGGGAGGAATGTGCTGGAACTGAAGAGACGATGGGCATTTCCTGGTGAGGTGCCCATTTACAGTCCAGGTCTCTGACCGGGTTTCCTCGTTGCTGCAGATCCCCGTTTCCGCAACTACAGCTATGCGGACTGGGTGTATGGCCCAGAGGGTGGAGAGGGACAGCGGGGATCCGGTAACACGCTTCTGATTCGGTGATATTGCGGTACTGCCTCTGGATGGCGCGCTGCAGGGTGTCCCTGTACCAGGAGGTACCGGGCCGGCGGAGGTGAGTCAGCTGGGATGTGGTAAGGGCGGTGCAGGAAGCGGCGAAGTGGGAAAGGGTGGAAAACAGGGGTGGGGTGGCTTCGAGGGGGTGGAGACACGTGAGCTTAAGCCGCCATGAGGGGACATGCTTCCCAGGGATTGTGTGCCAGTTGTCTGAAGGGGTTGTGGGGGGTCGGGGGGGGGGGGGTTGATCCATTGTATTATTGAGGAGGGGGTGTACATAGATAGGCCGACCATGTCTAGCTAGGAGCCTGGGGTTTGATTTTGCATGTCCGTTTTTTTTTTTTCTTTGGTCTTTCTAATAAAACAGTTTCCACTGTACTATTGAGGAGGGGGAGGGGGTGTACATAGATAGGAGGACCGTGTATAGCTAGGGGCTTGTTTTTGATTTGTATGTTATTTGTTTTTCGTTTTTTCCAATAAAAGAGTTTTCCAGTCTGCCCAACAAGATAACTCATATGTGCTACTTTTTGTGTATACCTTACCTTGATTTGTATCTGTCATTTTCAGGGCACAGATCGTATAAGTCTGCCCAGCACTATCCCTTGCCTCCCAACCACCGGCTCTGGCACAGACCGTATAAATCTGCCCAGCACTATCCCCGGCTCCCAACCAGCCCCCCCTCCCACCACCGGCTCTGCACCCAATCTTGGCTAAGCTTCTGAGTATCCATTCCCTTGGAACAGGCTTCCTTTATGTTTATCCCACGCATGTTTGAATTCCGTTACCGTTTTCCTCTCCACCACCTCCCGTGGGAGAGCATTCCAAGCATCCACCACTCTTTCCATGAAAAAATACTTCCTGACATTTTTCTTGAGTCTGCCCCCCTTCAATCTCATATCATGCCCTCTAGTTCTACAGCCTTCCCATCTCTAGAAAAGGTTCGTTTGCGGATTAATACCTGGTTCTCTTCAATTATGCTTTTTAATTCTCCAAAAGGTATATTTAATCTGTAAGTACAAAATTTGTTATGGACAAAAATGTAGTTAATAGGCTAAAACAAAGAAGATACAAAGTGAAACACTCTTTTATGTGAACTAGGACAGTTTCTTAAATATCTCCAGCATGGTCACAGGATGTTACTATCTGGTTCAGTCATTGATATATCTGCAGAAATAGATGAGTAAGGTCTAGGAACCGACATATCATATTCAATTTAATGTATCACTTTTAGTAAAAAAAAAAAGTCATACTGATTTATTAGGATGTATATTCAATTAAGGCATGAGGTATCTGTTTAACATGGACCATATTTTATTTAATCTCGATATAATTTAATAGGCAATACATTTTGTTTCAAACCTTTGATTTAGGAATGCAGTACCTTGACCAAAAGGTAATATATCCAGATTCAGTGATTAATTCACATGATTTAATGGAGTGGGAGGGGTACATTCTGTGTCTGGTAAAGAATTTGGAAGATAGGTCATCTTATTAGCAAATGGTGAAGTTTTCTTGTTTCCAAAACGTGATATATCTATTTTAATATGAAGTAAATCAAATTCAAAATGCAATTTATTTTTTCATATAGTAAGTTAGGAAAAGGCTTGCCCTCAGGTGGTGTTTGAAAAGCAGATAATGTTTCTAAGATATACCAGAAGTAGATTGACTTCACTGATTACCATCCTTAATACTAAGGTTAACTGTTTGTCTTTCTGAAATCTAGCATGTGTATATTTCTAATTAATCAAACAGTTTTAATAAATGTGATAAAATGTCCAAGCTAAGGGATCCATTTATTAAGCTGTGGTAAAAAGTGGCCTTAGCGCACCCTTGTATCTTCCCATACACTAAGGCTATTTTTTTACCACAGCCGTAAAAAACCTGATTTTCTACTTTTCCATTAATAGCCTTGCAGGAATGCCTGCACCTTCCCCTGACATGCTCCCTTAAGAACAAACACAAGCAAAAATTATTAAAATAAATAAATAGATATAGATATTTGTCTTTTTTTATTGTGTTTTTAAGGGAGTTTGTCAGGGGAAGGTGCGTGCAGATTGAAAAGATACTGCAGGCCACCTGAGCGCATCCTGTGGAAACCTGTTTTTCCATGTGTTAAGCCTTTATGACTTAGCACACCTTAGTAAAAAAAAACCTCTAAAT